>NW_027206501.1:3767500-5130000 GCF_024711535.1 Dipodomys merriami
TTAAAGTATTTAAAGAAATATATCTAAACATGCTGAAAGACCTTAGAAGGAGTCTGTATCTTTACAGAATATTTTGTCTCTAACTGTGATAACCAGATAATCCCTCACTTTTAATTTGTATTACTTATAGGCAGATAGAAGTTCATGTGTATTTGGATAACAGTGTTTCTGGGTGGCAGTTTTCAATTTTAAGGTAATAAATTGTAAAGGGAAGAAAAAATTGAAAAAGGTGGTAAGTTCAAGTGTTTGCTTTAAAATCAGTATTTCAATGTCTTTAAAATTAATTTAACTGACATAGTAAAATAGTATCTTATCTCTGATTAAAATAGTTTTCTAAGCCAAGTGTCAGAGGCTCACACATTTAATCCTAGCTATTAAGAAACTTGAAATGTGAGTATCTCAGCTTGGAGCCAGCCCAGGCAAACAAAACTATGAGACTCTTATTTGCAATTAATCATCAAAAAGCTGGAAATGAAAATGTAGCTCAGGTGATAGAGCACTAGTCATAATCAAAAACATCAACTGCAAGTATAAGGCTTTAAATTCAAGATCAGGACTACCAAAAGATTATAGATAGTTTCCTGAACTACCATAGTGGTACTGAGTCATAAATTAGATGTCCAAAAGAATAAAGAACATTCACATTATGGAATAGTAGAAATAACAGTAGGTCTTTTAGGACCTTAAGGGTCTTGTTAAAGTTTGGAGCCTCTTCATATGTATCCGCCCAACATTACATCTTGTTATCATAGAATCAGATGCCAAACATGCTTAACATGTATATATGAGTTTATATTTAACTATAAGGAAGTTCTACTTATAGGACTTCTAGGACATTTCCTGAGAAGTCAGAAACATATCCATAGTGTTTTCAATGATGAAATCATTTTAAGTGTTCATAAACAGTGATAAAGTCTCTTACACAAATTATTGTACTGGCTGGGCTCTGGTGACTCATGTCTACAACCCTAGCTACTCAGGAGGCTGAGATCTGAGGATCACAGTTCAAAGCCAGCCTAGACAGAAAAGTGTCTGAGATTCTTATCTCCAAGTAGCCAGCAAAAAAAATCTGGAAGTGGAGTTGTGGCTCATTTCCATGGTAGAACTCCAGCATTGAGTGAAAAATCTAAGGAACATTTCCCAGGACCGAGTTCATGCCTCAGTACCAGCACATACATACAAACACACATGAGCAACCCCCCCCCCCAAAAAAAAGCTGTCCTGATAAATGCACACTATAAGGTATGAACATGGCCAAACCTTAAATCTCTGAGAATACTATATACTTCAGTTGTTCCCCATCAGATAGTAAAAAGGATGTTTCATTGCTTTTTAAATTTTATTTATTTTTTATTGGTTGTGGGTTTGAACTTAGGGCCTGGATGCTGTTCCTGAGCTTTTTCTGCACAAGGCTAGCACTCTATCACTTTGAGGCTCAGTGCCATTTCCTGTTTCCTGGTGGTTACTGTAGATGTTTCCTGGGGACTTTTCAGCCTAGTCTGGCTTTGAATGATGATCCTCAGATCTCAGCCTCCTGAGTAGCTAAGATTACAGGTGTGAGCCACTGGTGCCTGGCTTCATTGCTCATTTTAATAGAATTTTCTCAATGCGCTTTTTTTGCTATTTGGAGTTTATTTTGTGTAAATTTCTTGCTTATATATTTAGTTGTACTGTTTTTAAAAAGACAATATATATACTGGATGCCGATGGCTCGTGCCACTGTAATCCTAGCAACTCTGGAGGCTGAGATTTACGGATAATGGTTCAAAGCCAGCTTGGGCAGGGCAGTCCCTAAAACCCCTAACTAATTAACTGGTAGAGCTGTGGATTAAGTGAGAGAGAACTAGCCTTAAGCAAAAAATTCTTAGGGACAGTGCCTAGGTTCAAGCCCCAGGACCAGCACACACATAAAAGACAACTTACATAACTGTTTGGGGATCATTTAGTTCTCTGATTTTCACCCCACCAGCATGCACATGTTGCTCCCCACTCTCTCCTTGTTAAAAAAAGCCATTAATATTTTTAAATAGTTGTACAAAGTGTTTTTAACATATTAATTTATGAGTACATTGTCTCCTAATCATTCTCTTCTCATCTCTCCCAAACCCACCTCAGATTACCTGGTTCCATTTTCACATATGTACATTGAACCTGATGACATATTTACCCATCTTACAATGAGCCTATTCACACACATGACAGTTTATTTTATTTTATTTTTTACACCAGAAAAGGGACTTGAGACTTTGTCCTGGGCTAGATATCCAGAATCAAGAGCAGCCTTAACCACCAAACCTCCAAGCCTCCAATAGGCAGTCCTGATCGACCCCTCCCTGCTTTATTAGTTGGTCTGCAAACCACCAAACCTCTGACCTCCAAAGGGGAAGGCTTTTCCCTTTCTGCCCTTCCACCTCCTCTGCAGGCCTCTCCACTCTCCTCAGTCCTCCTCTGCTCTCATCTGGGAGGCACCTCTCCACTGGCCTCTTTAGAGGAAGGTCCTAAGTGGCCTCCCAATAGGCCTGTCCTCCACAGCCCTGCCCTGCTCTGGCAAGCTTTCCCCCCCTGCCGTCCCTCCCTCCACTCCTACTACTCTCCGTACTCAAGGTTTCCCCCTAACCTTCCTCTAACCTCTCCTCTCCTCAGGAGTCCAGGTGTCCTCTGGATTCCTCTCCTCCCTCTAGACTGTCCCAAATGTTTTCGGCTAACCTCTCCTTCACCTCTCCTCAGGATTGTGGGCTTTCTCCTACTCCCCCCTGTACCCAGAAAGGCTGCGCCCTTCCCCCACCAATGGTTTCAAACCGCCACTCAAGCTTAAGCTATTGCTTATGGGGGGGGGGGCTATGAGGTCATTACAGCCCCATTAACTGACAAGAAAATAAGGAAAGAAAGGAAGTGAGGAGGAGGAGTAAATAGCAGGAGTCTCATCTCTCTGGGTATGAATTTGGGGTGTCCTCAAATACAGCTAATCTTTAATATACTTTTTTTTTCAGAAAGTGTGCAAAAGTTACTAAGAGTTAACCATCTAGAAAAGTCCCAACATGTTAAGAGAGTTCAGTTCAAGCGGGGCCTGTAAGTTAAGAAGACCACGAAGACACTTTTCCCAGCAGTTATCTCCTGAGTTGTCACTCATCTTAACATGGCCCCGCGGCTCCTGTTTATCTTGGAAATTAAGGTGCACTGAAATATGGTTCCCAGACTCTTTTCTTTTGGGAGGAGGGAGTCACTTTGCAGAAATACCCGCAGATGATCCCCCACGCCCACTGTCAACCACACCATCGTTAAGCCCGGGATCTGCGGGAGTCCCAGTCCCAGTGCGGGAACCCCCACGGGCTTCACCTGGGCCAGGATTCTAGCTGAGATGCTCGGTCCTCCCCTGAACCACCCCCCTCTTCCCGTCCTCCCCCATGTTTTCCACCACCTGGTGGTCTGAGTGCCCGTAAGTCGAGCTCGGGGTCATGGACCGAAGAGTCGCATCTGGGTACTGGTGGTGGAGGGGGGGGGTGTCGATCGCTTTGAGGCCTACGGGAAGCCTCGGGCTTGGTAATCATGGCTGCAGGCGGCAAGGCCTCAGGTCAGGTTGACGCCAGGCCTGAACACGTGAGGCCCGCCCCCAACCGGAAGTGGGGGGAGCGGAAACGGAAAGGCGGGAGCAGCGGAGGCCGCACGTGAAGCCCGCGAGGCGCGGGGCAGCCACGCGCCGCCGCCGCCAACGGAAAGTAGTGCTTCCGGGGTCACCTGGTGGGTGGGGTGGGGGTCGGGGAACGCGCCGGCCGGGAGCCATGAGTTCCTTCCGCCAGCGCGCCGCCGCATTCCGCTCTCATTTACTCCTCGCTCGACTCCGCTTGGTGTTGAAGGAAGCATTGAGACTCTGAGACCGCGCTGCCGGCCGACCCCCACCAGCTCGGGGCACCGGCAGCGGCTTCCGCTCCCCAAGCCAGAGGTGCCGCGCCGACCCAGGGAAGCCCAGGCCCAGGTCGCGCGGGCCGCGGGAGGGGGAGGCGACGTCGGAGGACGTCAGGTGGGAGGAAAATCCCCCCTCACATTGTTTATTGTTATTTATATATTATTTGAGAAGTCCAGAGGAGACAAGTTTATAAAAAGAATGATTTGAAGTTGCCTGGAGCTGGGAGTAGGAATGAGAATTAATTACACATGGGCAGGAGGAATATTGTTGGGCAGATTAAATATTCTAAAATGAATTTATTTTTATTATTTATTGTTTGTGTGATTGTAATAGAGGGACCATTAGTGTGGGGGAGAATGGTCATGACCTGATTAAACACAGAGAAGCTTCTAGGCATGTGCACTACCTGTTTACTAGTCCTTTGGATAAGAATTTCTTTTCCAAATGAGGCCATGCATTAACTTTCCCAGAGCTGGCTACTGTTTTCCTTTGACCTCTGCCTTTGGTGTAGGTGTGATTATAGTTATAAGCCATCATACAAGATAGATAGGTAAATAGATAGTTAGATAGATAGAAAGATAGATAGATAGAGGCATTTAGATATAGATATGTATTTGTTTCATACTTTGGGGTAAATATTCTTATTCCTGCTTACATGGCTGGATTGTATTTCTACCTTTCATGGTGTTATTATAAATGGTTGTTGATGTCATTGAATGTATTTCAAATATCTACTGATTAGATCATATAAGTTTCTACTTTGTCTGAAATCCTGAATTGTGGTGTTAGATATTATATCACTCTTACATTCTTCATTAATGCTACCTGGTCATTTTGTTGCAGCAAACCTTGGCCCAAATGAAATGTAGGAAACGTAAAACATATATATATATATATATATATATATATATATATATATATATATATATATATATATATATATATATATATATATATATATATATATATATATATGCGCTTTATTTTGTGCTCATTTTGAAACAGAACTCTAGATTCAGAACAGTGATGTTATCACTCAATTAATTCTTTTTTATTTTAGGTTTTTATGGCACTTGGGTTTGTACTCAAGCTCTGTGTTTATGAGATTAATGTTCTACCATTGGATCCATGCCTCCAGCCAGATTTTGCTGATTATTTTGGAGTAGAAGGTTAGTAAGCTTGTAGCCTGAGCTGGCCTTGAGACCTGACCCTCTAGATCTCAGCCTCCTGATTAGTCAGGATTACAGGTGGGAGCTCCTGGCACTGGCAGTTCCTTTTCCTTTTCCTCTTTTCTTTTCTCATCTTCTCTTTTCTATCTTGTTACACAGACACTCTATCTCTTGAGCCATTCTGGTTTTCATTTCTTATATGTAAATTTTACATTTTTTCCCCTGAATCCTTTTATGATTCTTTTGTTTATATCTGAAGTTCCAACATTTAATCAGTGTTTGTCTAGCTCTTTTTTCAATAATTTTTGTTGAATAATTTGGATTGCTTTCTTCTTTTTGTATTTGTGTCCTTCATTTGCTCTTTTCCCATCTTCTGAAACTTTGATTAATTGGAATTCAACTCCTGAGTTAAAGGTCTATGACTTCTGATACAACATCTCTCTTCTTATCATCCAGAGAAAACATCATCTGTTTTAATGATCACTGCCCTACTTATTTATTTTTGTCCTGTATTGGAGCTTGAATTCATGGTCCTCCCTCCAGTACTGGCTTTTTTGCTGATTAGTCAGAAATATGAGTCTCCTGGATTTTATTTGAGTTGAACTGTGATCCTCAGATCTCAGCCTCTGGAGTGGCTAGGATTACAGGTATGAGATACCAGAGTGGGGTTGTTCATCAGTTTTACTGACTTTTAAAAACAAATTTTGTATACACATTTCAATTCTTAATTCCTCTATAGTCTCTCGTTGTTCCTTTCTCTAGTACACTGGTTTTATTTAAGGTATGCAAATCTCTCTAAAAGATATTTCTGGACTGGGAAAGTGGCTTAGTGGTAGAGTGCTTGCCTAGCATTCATGAAGCTCTGGGTTCGATCCCTCTGTATCACATACATAGAAAAAGCGGGTAGTTGCATGTGGCTCAAATGGTAGTGTGCTAGCCTTGAGCAAAAGAAGCTTAGGGATAGTGTCCAGGGACTGAGTTCAAGTCCCAAAACTGGCCAAAAAAGAAAAAGAAAAAAAGATATTTCTGCCAATATTTAGGGCATAGGGTTAATTTTTCCACGTCCCTGTTGTCTAATAAGCAGAGATGCCTATGGGTTTGGTATACATGGGTGAAGGTATTCATTAACTGCATCGTTTGCATGACTTGTGCATAAAACAAATGTAAAACATGAATGGCAATGATCACCACTCTTACCAAAAACTTCTCTCAGGTTTTTAGTTATCAAAATAAAACTGGCTATTCTCCAATGATGCAATGCTCTAGTGACTTCTCACTTGAGTAGCTGTGTTACTTCTTTCCTTTTCCAGTTTATGTCAGGTGATTTCCAGTTGCCCAGTTCCCTCTCCTGTCATGTCAGCACACTGAGCATCTTCCTGCAGTGACCACAGTTCTGGAGTGTTAGATCATCAGCTTTAGTCGTGGGGGTAAAAGGGGATGCTGCGGGCCTCCTTCAAGTACTCATACAGGTGAGCAGTGCTTGCAGGTGAGGGAAGTCAGGTGATCCTGACATTATTAAATCGGGACTCCTTCCTATTTTTCATATTTACACTGACCATCACTGTCTGATAAGCAGCTGACTCTTAGCTTTGTTTTAATTTCCTATTGTTTGTGTTTGGGGCTGACGGGATGGTTTGATTCAATAGTCAACTAAGCATTTTTTAGGAGCATCTACAAATTGTTCTGATAATGACACCTTTTTATACTTAGTTCTATTGTGTGTATACCATGTGTGTTTAAAGAATTTTTTGTAGGTGACAGGTGTTTGGGTATTTGTGGTGCAGAGTATTTTAATCCATTCTCTTCATTATTTTTTTCCATGAATTATTACAACCTCAAACCAAAGGTCACATTCTGGAAAGCTCCCCAGATCACCCCAGACTTTTTTCTCTCTTTTTGGTTCCTATGTTGGCTCTCTACCACCTGAACAACACCTCCTTCAGCTCTGAATTTCCACAGTTATTTTTGGGGATGGAGCCTAGTGATCATTTCTGCCCAGGTTGCCGCAAACAGTGACCCACTAAATAGTCTAGCCTCCAGAGTGGCTAGGATTACAGACAGGAGCTGTCACCATATCTAGCTCTGAAATGTTCCTCCCTCCCATTTAACTAATTAAATCATCTATAAGCCTTACTGGTATTCATTAACTTATGTGTTTGTGTACGTGTTAAGTGCGTTGTTCATGAGAGAAGGGCCTATGCCAGTATTCTTTTTCATTTTCAACATATAATTATAGCAGATGCTGGTGGCGCATGCTTGTAATTCTAGCTGCACAGAAAGCGGAGAATTACATTTTGAAACCAGCTTGGGGAGGAAAGTCTACGAGACTATCAGAGTCTATGAGACTGTGATTTCCAAAAAGAAAAAAGCCAGAAGTGAGGCTGTGGCTCAAGTGGTAGAGTACTAGCATTGAGCAAAACAGCGCTGGTACAGTGAACAGGCCCTGAGTTCAAGCCCCAAGACTAGCACAAAAATAAATAAATTTAAAAAATATCTATTAAAAGTCACTCAATCCAATTTAGTATGATCACTATCAGTGTAAGATAAACAAATAAATTCTTAAAAATTTATAATGTACATCATAAGTGTTAGTAATCACTTGTCAAACTCTGAAAGTACACACTAGTGTCCCTCTTTGTGAATAAGAAACTGCTGCTCAGTGTAGTTAAGTAGATCATCCTAAACCACAATCTCATGAGTAGAAAAGTCAGGTTTTAATTATTTTATGCTTCTAAATTCAGAGACTTAACTGTATTTTTCTGAATAATTATAACACTAATGTTATTAAATTCTCAAATTTCCATCCCCAAACCAATCAACATAAGCTAATATTTATTTGCAATGACATAACTCTATGTACTGCAGTAGCTCATGCCTGTAATTCTAGCTAGTCATGAGGCTGAGATCTGAGGATCATGGTTCAAAGCCAGCCCAGCCAAAAAAGACTGTGAGACTGTTATCTCCAATTAACGACCAATAAGGCAGAAATCTAGCTGTCGCTCAAGTGGTAGAGTGCTAGCACCAAGTCCCTGCACACATTACACACACATATACATGAATTCATATATATGTCTACATGTAAACAGATTTGTCTGTATAGATAAATGAATGCATATATAACTGCAAGAAAAATTTCTGAAAATGTCAAATATAATCACTACTATTACTAATTATGGAAGGGCCAACATTTGTAAGACACTATGTGTTTATGATAGTCTTTTGACTGAACCAGAAAGATAGGTGTTGCTGAAACTACTTTGCTGAAACTACTTTTCTGCCTACAGTCTCTAGCTATAAGGTATGCAGCCAGTATTTGTGTCAAATTCTGCCTCATTCCATATCTCACCCTCTTTAACTGTATCTTTTATGGCTTGGGGGGTAGCTAGGAAGTGCTGTGGATCTCTATTATGTCTGGAGTAGCTGCCAGGGAACTTAAACCCACCTGTGTTATTCACTTTCTCTAGGGTGGGGGCTGTTTCCTCTTTCACAGAGAAGAAAATCTAGCTGCAGAAAACCTAATGCCCTCCACAGCCAGGAAGTAGAGGATCAGAGGCTTGAAACCACTTTGTTTAACTGCGAATTTCATGTTGTTTCCTTTCCCAAGAGCCATCAGTGTAGGTAATAGATATATTTTATCATGCTGCAACAGCTGAGAACGATAGTCGAGCGCAGTGAATGTGCTCAGGCCATCTGGACTCTGCACACCACATACAGAGGCAGTTCCATTATTTACATCTGTGTCTGAACTGGGCGCTACCTGCTCAAATCTGTAATCCTAGTATTCAGGAGCCTGAAAGCTGGAGGACTGCAGTTCCACATCAGTCCATATAGAAAAGTTCATGAGACTCCATCTCCAATTAATCAACAACAAAAAAAGCTGGACTAGAGAGGTTTAAATAGTAAAACACCAGCCATGAGTGAAAGGGTTCACACCCTGATACTAGCTAAATAAATAAATGAATTGAATTAAAGGAAAATAAAAAATAAGATAATATAAATTAATTAGTTGTTCCTGATTTCCATATTTTGACTTTCCTTTGAAGCTGCCAGATGTGTCTCATTTATGGCACCTGCTGTTTTCCCTCCTAATGTCATTCTACAAACTTAAAGACAAAAAATAAAACCTAGTTTAAGAGCTAAGGAAAAAATTAGGTGTATATTGATATCTCTTATGAATTGTTACTATGAATTTGTTTGAACATAGTTTTGAAATTTCATGTACAGTTTTGCTCACCTCCTATTTCTTTTCTCCCTTTCCTCCCTCCCGCCCTTTCTCCCTCTCCCCTCCCTCCCTCCCTCCTTCCCTTCCCTTCCCTTCCCTTCCCCTCCCCTCCCCTCCCCTCCCCTCCCCTCCCCTCCCCTCCCCTCCCCTCCCCTCCCCTCCCCTCCCCTTCTCTTTCCTTCCCTTCCTATCCCTTCCCTTCTTTTTTTAATTTCCTTGTCCTGAGACTTGGATTGAGCACTGTCTCTGAGCTTTTGTCTTCTACCATGGTGGGTCACACCCCCACTTCCTACTTTTAGGTGGTTAATTGAAGAGTCTCAAGAATTTTCTTCTGGGAGGGTGGGGGTGAGAATGGGTGTAGACACAGGGGGAGTGGCTGGCTTTGAGCCAAATCCTTAGATCTCAGCTTTCTGAATAGCTAGGATTATAGGCTTGAGCCACAGGCTCACTTGCTTTTATATTTTTATTTTGTTTCATCTTCTTTAAAAAAAAATCATTGTAATAGTGATGTACAGAGAGGTACAATTACGTAATTAAGGAAATGAGTACATTTCTTTTTGAAAAGTGTTACCCCCTCCCTCATTCTCCCACTCCCCAACACTGCGCTCCCCATCCCAGGTTGTAAAGTTCATTTCCAACATGGTGTCTAGTGAATATCACTGTTGCATTAGTTCAGCCTTATAATATTTCCTTGTCAACCACAATAGCATAAGTACACACACACATACACACACAGATACACACACCATTCATGTATATTATAATTTATCTCCAATACTAAAAGAGCTCAGATAAAGGAGGAATAAGGAACTGACAATCAAGCACTTAAAAAAAAAGTACTCTGTTATTCTCTTTAACATGACCAAGATAAAATCTGGTTTCAGTTTCTTTGGACCAGAAAGACATTTCATTGAATTTCCTCAAGGGCAAAAAAAAAAAAGTGCATAAAGAAAGTTTGACAAGATATTTAAAATAAAGTAGCACATACATATAGTCAATATGCAAAACAATTCACTAGGGATTTCATTTGAGTCTTCCCTCTTTATTTTCCATCCAAGAACCACAAAACCTCCTTATTTCTCATTACGTAGTCATAATATAATAGACACAGTGAACACAAACAACTCACTTTCACTGCGCGTTCCACTGGGACAGCAGAGTCTGACTGGCCCCACATGAGTAACTAAAGTCTTACCACCACATCTTAGAAGCACTAGGTTATTATTGGCTCACTCTTTTATTCTTGAATGAATTTGAAATTAAACACATCAATTGCAGATTCATTCAAAGTGATATTTATGAAGCTTAAGTATTTTTGAAATACATCATTTCATTTAGCTAGTTTTCCTTAAAGATCCCAAATACCATAATGAATACAGGCAAAACATTCATGGAAACAAATTACCTTATGTACAATTCAACCTGATTCTTCTCCATAAAAAATGATGAATTTATAATATGAAGCTTAAAATATAGATTAATATTCAATGTAATGCTCAGTTTGCTAATTAGGCATGGCAGTACATCATTTAAACTTTACAATTGCAAACAAAGTCACAGTGGTAATATGATCAGTCTCAAATATTCAAATTGAGGGATTTATAAGCTTTGAGAAAGTTACGTTTTACATCAAATGAATACACAAAGGATAGTTTAAATGAAGACTCTACTCTGATCCTGAGTTCCCAAGTACAAAGAGCCTTTGTGATTGGATAAGAGTTAAAGGTAATAATCACTAAGAATTAAAAGTGACCTTTCACTCCCTTAGGAAGTAATTGAAAAAGAAAAGGGCAAAATGTATCAATCTAACAACGCTCCTACTCATTCTATAGAAAATATCTACATTTGGAGCTCTTGATTTGAATATGATCCATTCTCTATACAAAGTCAATATATTCCCCACATGCAATAAAGTTTTAAATCGCCTGCCTGTGCATCTAATAAGTGGTGAGAAAGGTTTATTGTTCCTGAGAGCAAATGGAGTCATCATCAAAACTCAAAGAACTAAGACAAATAAGCTCATAATTATGTGCATATATTAAAATCTCACTATCCTCAAGCACTCAAATTACCTAGACTTCACATACTAATGTGAAATCCTGTCACGTTCTGAGAGGTTCATTTTATTTTCATTTTCATGAAAATTTGAAGTGAGCTCTTCCTGGCATTAATTTCTTTGTGAAATAATAGCAATTAGCATTTGTTGCAACATTGACTATAAAAGTTCAAAATAAAATATAATCTATATAATATAGTAACAAATAATAGAAAGGAAAGCATGAATTCTAACCACTTTGTCCTCCTTTGGGAAAGCATCCAGGGAAGCATGAGAGAGGAAGAAGAAAAAGAAGAGAAAACAAAATGAGCCATACATTCATAAATACATTTCAATAAAACAAGCATATCTATTTTTCTTCAAAGCATTTTGATCAGTAAATGTGTTCGTTGGAATTCCATACAACCTACTATATGGTAGATATAAGATTTGAATATTGTAGTTTACAAAAAATTGGACTAATAAATCTACTTTTATAATAGTCCTCAAAAAAGGATTGATTTATTACCATATGTATCTTATTATTGTGTTGCAAACAAATATTTTATTAAAACATAAATGGTGTTAATCCACAATCAATATAATATTAAAGTCACAATTTAGAAATATATAAAAATGGGCAAGGTTTGTAACAGATCATTGAAGGGAAAATATGTGAAGTATTTTGGCCATAAATTATTCCAAAAGCAATATTTACTTGTGATATCATTATGCCTAAGACAGAAATTTCAAGTTGGGACCTTTTTTCTTTGTTTCTGTATATTTTTCCAAAGTTGGGCTGTTTCAGGGATGGGTGAACTTCAATTTCCTCCTCTTCAAAGAGAAGTGCTTCCTAGATCAATTGCCTTTAAACACCATCTGCCTATGAAAACCTGAGTTTGACCCTGATGATTCCAACACTTATCAGTTGCTGACTGTATTGCTAAGGCTGGCCTCTGATCTATAGTGGGAATTGAGAGAACCCAGGAACTCTGGACCCTCGCTCGGTAGCAGTGGAACTCAGCTGATTCACACCTTATGCTTCACTGCCAGCACCTTACCAGACTATGTGTGCCTTTACTTTTCAGGTTCCTAAGTGTTTAGATTATCACCTCAAGCTCTCACATCATTCCAAAGGATCTATTTAGAAACACTAAAAAAAAAAGGAGAATTAACACATATATCTGGTGTCATTTCTATGTGCCAGACAGGATCTTAATATCCAAGCTTGTTAGATGTGCTTTAGGATAACCTATGAGCATTAATCATAATAAATAACTTTTCTGAGAAAGGAAAAAGTAAAATTGAAAGAAGCATGGGACTTAAAAGACTAATGAATATTATAAAGACATGAATTTAAATTATTTTTATTTTGATAACGACTAAGGAATGTAATGAACTGTTGTTCAGAAAAGCTAATTATCTTCCAAAAGCAACAGAAATAATGACAGTCTTACTTTAAAATAGAAAACAAGTCTATTATACTCAGTGCCTCAATTCCATTGGAGGAGATTTTTTTAGAATATCCCACTTAAAACTTAAAATACCAAAGAGTAACATGTCTACTGGGTAGTTTATTTAAACTGTCATTTTCCAAATAATAAAAAGATGAAGAACATGCCAAAGTTTCATGTTGTTTTAAAACAAAACTGTACATTAAGTTTTATACCTGATTAGGTGATATAAGGAATCTTAAATAAACACTAGAAATCTTTTCATCTATGATCATCGTAACTGATTTATTTTTTTAATGTATAATTTTCTTTTACTCTACAAACAATGCCATTTCATATACATAATTTATTTTACAAAACATATATATATATATATACAAATATTCCTACAGTTTAATTTTCAAAATTAGTCTTGAGTTACAATGTATCACATTACATGGTGATAATTAAAAATTATTGTTCATTAATTTACAAATATATGGTTTTTTCTCTATATTTACTTTGCTTTGTTGTTTTAATTTGCATATTTTATTTTCTATCTTAACTCAAGATCTGAAATCCTCATTTTTTTTATCTTTTGGATACTCAGTGGCACACAATTTGTTACAATCTATGCATTTATATTTTGCCTATGGAGATGTATTCATGTGTGAGAATTCTTCTGGACTGTTTTCTGTTTCAGTGGTTTATTCATGTAACCTTGCACCAATAATACTTGTCATAAATATAAATAATTTTTATTTTATATTTATATTTGTACCAGTACATGCTAAAACTCTTTCAACTTTTTGTTTTTTTTGTTGTAGGTGGTGGTAGTCTTGGTGGTGGGGCTTGAATTCTGGGCCTGGACACTGTCCCTCAGCTCAAGGCTAGCGCTTTACCACTTTGAGCCACAGCACCACTTCTGGTTTGCTGGTGGTTTATTGGAGATAAGAGTCTCACGGACTTTTTTGCTTTGGCTGGCTCTGAACTGTGATCCTCAGCTCTCAGCCTCCTTAGTAGCTAGAATTACAGGCATGAGTCACCAGTGTCTAGCCTCAATTTTTTTTTTATTCATAACTTCCAATATTTCTGTGAAATTCTAGATTTGAATCTTTTCCATCAATAAATATTTGCATTTCTTTACAAAATTTAGATACTTAATAGATCTCCAATTATATAAAACATATGTATTAGCATATGTATATAATAAATATATTATATAATGGCCACTATCTTTCTATCTCTATTTTCTTAAGAAGATTCTTCAAAACATATGTTAAATGTAGCAAACCTGATCTGAGTTTATTTAATTATGTTTTTCTCTTAGTCTCTAATGAATTACATTAATTAATAACCTAAATTGTGGTACTAGGGAAAAGAATGGATGTAATCACTTTCTGATATATCTGTGAATCCATATTGCCAATATTTTTGTAGTTTTGAGTCAGTGTTCATGAGAGATTTTAGTCAGTAATTTGTGTGCCTTTCATTCCTCTCTTTTCCCCTCCTTTTCTTCCTCCTTCACTCTTCTTCCTTTATTCCAATTGCTTTTCAGATAACAGCTTTTGGATTTAACTGCCTTCATCAAACACATTTGTCTTTGTTTAAGAATTTGAGACTGTAAGCTGCTCTTAAATGTTTAACAGAAATCAATTCTTCAGTACATTTTAGTTAGAGATTTTCATTATGGGAAGTTTTAATAATGAATTAATTTTTTAATAAAGTTTAGCACAAGTAATTTTTAAAAATTTTTTCAGTCTTTGTAAGTTGTTTTCAATAAAAACTTTATGATGGTCCTAAAATACACTATCCAATATTAATAATTAGTATTATGTATTTACTTTCATTTGCTCTTTTTTTAATTTAATTTAATTTTATTTGTGAACATACTGTACAGAGGGGTTACAATTACATGGGCAGGATAATGCGTACATTTCTTACCAAGCATTGCACCCTCCTCCTTTGGTTTACCCTTCACATCCCTTCCCAGCCTCCCCCCTCCCCCCCAATCCCAATCCTTCTCCTTCCCCCCCCTTCCCCCCTCCCCCCCAATCCCAATCCTTCTCCTTCCCCCCCCTTCCCCCCTCCCCCCGCACCGACGTTGTAAAGCTCGTTTTGGACATGACAACTTGTACTTCTCATTGTCGTAACTGATTTATTATATGCAGATCCAACTAAAAGAAAACTCATCCAGAAGTAGAAATGGTTCTATTATACTAGTTGGAATATGGAATATGACAAACTATAACATCCAATGTCTTCTAAACTAAGTGTTCATTAGAATTGGTCCAGAAGCCAGCGGCTTACATCTGTAAACTTAGCTACTCAGAAGGCTAATATCTGAAGATCACAGTTTGAAGTCAACCTGGATAGGAAAGTTTATAAGACATCTTATCTCCAATAAACTACCAAAAAATTTAAAAAGCCATAGGTAGAGCTGTGACTCAATTGCTGGTACTCAGCAAAAGGAGTTCAGGAGCAGAGACCAGGTCCTGAGATCAAATTTCAGGGCTGGCAACAGAAATAACACACAAACAAAAAACTATTGGCTAGCATTTTAAAGTGTCAAAATTTTGTGCTGGCCCAACAAGAGAATAGAGTTTAAGTCAAATAAAGGCAGTATATATCTATATATCTAATACATAGAACTGCACATCTCAAAAAATAAAAGTAAAAGGTGTGTTTTTGTTTTTGTTTTATCAGTCATGAGACTTGAACTCTGGGCCTGGTGATTACAGGTGTGATCCACCGGCACCTGGCGTAAAAGGTGTATTTTTTTTGTTTCTTAAATAGCTAAAAAAAACTCCCGTAAGATGAATGTGGCACTATATTACTTTAATGTGTCAGCGATTTTAATTTTGAAATCATCATGGACTTTAACTGTTGCTTAATATATTATTTTGTGTTAAGTTTAATGACATACATAGTACCTTACATTTCACATTAATTCATTCTGGAAACTACTGTTGCATGAACTAAAAGTGGTTAACAAGAATTGATCTTATCAACTTAACCAACTAAAAGTGTAACGTTACAAGAACTGATTTTTTAAAATAACTTTCTAATTGTTTCTAATATATAATGATACTAAATTTACATTTCATATTCTTCAGAAACATATTTATAGCTGGGCACTGGTGGTTCACACCAGTAATCCTAGCTACTCCTGAGGCTGCTATCTGAGGATCAAGATTCAAAGCCAGCCTGGGCAAAAGAGTCAGTGAAACATCATTCTAGAGGCTCATGCGGTGGTGTATCAATCGTGAAATGAGGGGAAAAGGCTGACAGTGTACAGATCTGAGCTCAATCCCTGGTATTAGGACAACAAGCAAACAAATAACAACATCAAGGTAATCTGATGTTGATGGAACAAGGGTCATTTATTATGCTGCACCTGTGTGGCAAGTTATCTTTTTGGTGTGTCAGTCCTGGAGCTTGAACTCAGGGGCTGAGCTCTGTCCCTGGGCTCTTTTGCTGAAAACTAGCTCTCTATCACTTTGAGCCACAGAACCACTTCTGGTTTTCTGGTGGAGACAAGAGACTCACGGGGACTTTTCAGCGCGGGCTGGCTTTGAACCGCGATCCTCAGATCGCAGCCTCCTGAGTAGCTGGGATGCCAGGCGTGAGCCACCAGCGCCCGGCTGGCAAAGAACTTTGTAAGAACTACATTCATGCTCCGTGCATCACCTTCATAATCACAAAGAAGAACCCTAGTCATCCTTATTCCACCTTCCGAGCACACGAGCGCACGGAGGGCGGGTGTGAATGCGTGCATCGCGTGGGGCACCTGCTCCCGTGCACACTCACGCTGTTGGACCGCAGGGACACGCGGCCTCCGCAGCGCGCACAGAACTTGGTCCGGCAGTAAGAGCAGAGGTGTCCACACCCGTCGGCGAACTTGGTTTTGTGGCAGATGCCACACGTGGGCGCGTCATCCTTGTGCTCGCCCTGGTAACGCCTGGCTTCTTCTCCTATTTTTCTCACTTGTTCTTTATAACTTTCAAACTGTTGGTGCAATCTCCTGGGTAGAGAGAGAAAAACAAAGAGGTAGGAAACTAAATAAATCATGGCAGGAAAAAGACATGAGCAACTTTTTTTTTTTAATTTTTAGAATTTTATTATTAAATGGTGGTGCAAAGAGGTTACCATTCCCGGAGTGAGGTTATGAATACAAAGCCCCTGTCAATGCCACCGTTTCCACCTTTCTCTGCATTTCCCTCTCCCATCCTTACCCTCAGAGGAAAGCAGATCCATTTTTATACAATGAACATTGAGTCTAATAACGACTGCATTTGCTCATCTTCCCTCCATTGTGTATCCCCCCCCCAGAAAAAACAACAACCTTCCTGGTATTCATTTTGATAAACAGTGCCATTACCTGTTCAGAGGTGTTACACCTCTGGATTCCTCCCCTGAAAATAGCAACTTTTTTAGAGACAAAAATGCAAGAAGAGGTATTTGAGTGAAAAAGAAAACATAAGAAGCTCTTTTCCTAACTAACCTACAAAAGTAAGAACTGTAATTAATGGGGCTGGGAAGGTGGCTCAGTGGTAGAGTGCTTGCCTTGCATGCATGAGGCCCTGGGTTCTATTCCTCAGTACCACAGAAAGCCGGAAGTGGTGCTGTGGCTCAAGTGGTAGAGCGCTAGCCTTGAGCTTGAAGAGCTGAGGGACAGCATCTAGGGCCAGAGTTCAGGCCCCACGGCCAACAAAAACAAAAAACAAAACAACAAAAAAGAGAAAGAAATAAATGTAATTAGCATGTTTTCCACTAACTGCTCACCACTAAGTGTGGATGGTATGTGCACAGGAACTTTCCTGTGTTAGCAGTGGAATTCTTGTGCCTCTTGCTGGCTTTCTCATTTCTTTCAGTCAGATGCTTTGAAAGTATTTTAACTATAAATTCATCACATTAAGTTAGACCTTTGTGTTCACTAAAACGGAACAATGTGTTTAGCCTTACACTGTGTGGTTCCCTCTGGTAGTTTCTATCTGATTAATTTTTAAATGTTGATACCAAATAAAATTCAAAAAAGTTAACTCCATAACCTCTCTTTGGAACATGATGTATACTTCGAAAAATACTGATTCAAACTACATTGCTAGCTAACTGTCTTCTTTTGGATGAGGGACTACCAAAGTTATTGATACAAGTTGTTTCCCAGAACAATATTCTTATTTTATAAGGTTCAAATTTTGCCCTCTCTGCTGTTCTCAATAAAACACTAGAGCACCTAAAGAATTCTTCGGGGGAAGGATGGCTTCCTTTGGCACATGAGAGCTGGGAACTTTGTCCTAAACTAAGCCTGGCTCTTTGTCCAGGAAATCCCATAAGAAATGTCTGATCAAATTCACCTGTGCATCAGAGCTAGTTGGCTGGGTTGGAGTATCTGCTAAACACAGGATACACAGATGCCACCATTAATCCAGTCAGGTAGCTTGATGCAACTACATCTGAGGTTACTGTAGGCAACTGGATTCCTTAGACACAGAATCAAGTAAGCCTTGAGATTTCATTGTAATTTTACTTGTAACATCTAACAGCTCTTGAGAAGGATTCTATTCATTACTTTCTGCTTTGCCAATTGAATCTTTTCTTATTTAATTCTCTTAAGTAAAGCAAACACATGTATTACCACAAAACATAAAATTAATATCTGAAACTAGTCTCAATTTAAAGGCCAGCTAATTTCATTTCATAGAATAATATATGTAAGCAACATTTTGTTTAATGAATTCAAGAACATGTTTGATACATTAAATATTTAACTGGGCACCAGTGGCTGAAGCCTGTAATCCTAGCTACTCAGGAGGCTGACAGCTGAGCTGAGCAGAAAAGACTGTGTGATTCTTGTTTCCAATTAATCTGAAAAGACAAAAGGGGAGCTGTGGCTCAAGTGGTAGAATGATAGTTTTGAGCAAAAAACTAAGGGCCAGCACAAAGGCCTTGAGTTCAAGTCCCAGTACTTAGCACACAAAACAAATGTGATCATATAAAACAGCACTGAAAACCTTATAGATTATATTAAGTGAAATAATTACTGAAGAATTAGAGCAAAGTAATATTTCCTGTAAGGAAACAGAAATAAGCTCTAAGAATACAAAGACTGCAGGAATGAGTCCTTAGTGTGAGAATACCACATTAAATCTATTTCACTAAAGATAAATAAGCACAAAGCTGGGGTTAGGGAAGCACATCCCTATATTATTTCTATATTATAGAACATGATTTAGGGTGAGCATTGCTATACGTCAGTGCAAGGTCAAATTGTAAACATTGTAGGCCATATTGAATATATAGGTAGTCTTTGTTACAACTACTAAAGTCCACTGCCCAGTCGGAAAGTAGCCATAAATTCTATGTAAATGAATGTGTGTAGATATAGATAGTAGGATCCAGGCATTGTGAATCACTTCTATAATCTCCACTACTTTAGAGACAAAAATAGTAGCTCTGTCAGAAACCAATACCAGCAAATAAATACTCCATTCTCTCTGAAAAGCAAACTGAAATCAAGACTAAGGATGTGGCTCAAGTGGTAATGCACTTGAAAGTCCGAGCTCAATCTCCAGTACTGCCAAAAAGAAATAGAAAGACAGACAGACAGATGACAGACAAACATATAAGATAGTAGACCAGATTTGTTCATGGATAAGTTGGATTAGTTTGTCATCCCCTGGCTTAGTATCTGATTTATGTTAACATACAACAGTTTGAAAACCAAAGCCTCTTTGAATTTTTAAATTCAGATAGAAAAGAAGTCCAATGCAGGAAACATCTATTTCAAGCCAGATGTCAAGATCTCACTCCAGTGTCCTAGCTACTCAGGAGGTTGAGTTCTGAGGATCACTGTTCAAAGCCAGCTCTGGTAGGAGGTCTGTGAGACTCTTATTAATGAGCAAGAAAGACTCTTATTAATGGGCAAAAAAGCCGAAGCGGAGCTGTGGCTCAAGTGTTAGTGCTCTAGCCTTGAGCTAAAAAAGTGCAGGGATATCACCCAGGCCGAGTTCAAACTGCAGGATCAGCAAACACACACACACACACACACACACACACACACACACACACACACACACACACACAGCACATTTATCTCAGGAAATCTTTATTTTTGGATGTCTTTGGTTTTTTTCCCATACTAAGTACACACTCCACAACTTATCAACACCCCTATCCATCTCAAAAACCTTTGCACCAAATATATTTTCAATGAACTCTGCATTAATATGAAGCCTTATTCCAACTACCACTACAATGTCCATATATGACACCTGTCTTTTAAACAGGAAATTTTAGAAATGCACAATTCAGTAAGTAGTTAAGCTGTATAAACTTACTAGTATAAAGTTCATATTTGCTGAATAGAATATATAAATCTCATGTATGTACATATATATCTTAGTCTTTTGAGAAAAGACAATTTATTTGTAAGATAGTACATCTTTTACTACTTAGTCTTTTGAGAAAGACAATTTATTTGTAAGATAGTACATCTTTTACTGGTATCAACTAGTTGTATAACAGGATTTCATATCAACGAGTTCATGGATGTATGTAATGCTTCTTGATCATGATTGCCTCTCTATTATTTTCCCCTTTCCCAAACCTGCTTGTAAAGCAAGCAATTTATATATGTTTATATCGAAGACAAAACATCCTGAAAAAAATCCTATCTCCATCAAACATCAAAAATTCTTGGCAAAATACTTTTAAAATAACTTTTATTCATGTTTAAGCTGGAGAGGAAGTAGGCAAGATCTTTTTTTTAATTTAAAAAAGCCAAGTGGAATAATTAGAAACTATGCCATACACGGATAAATCACATTAAAATGTGTGTGTGTGTGTGCATCATTGGCTCCTGGGTGCATTAAAAAATTTAAACATCTAGCTGAGATTTAGAAACAGTGTAGTCAAATATAGATACAGAAAGTTTGAAATAAAATAACAGAAATTATTCCTGAGATAACTGAGTGAAAATAAACAAGGACATAAAGCCCCTGGTACAACATTTAAGAACAGAAGCATTATTAATAATAAAGAGCATAACTTAGTATTTAAAAGTTTTACTTTTTTCATATATGTTGTATGTGTGAAGTATTTCATATTAAAAGAGAAAAATCCACTTTTATCTCAAGTATCATTGAATAGAAAGTGAACTATATTTAGAATTGAAAAAGATGAATGAATTTAACAGTGGTACAATGTAAATAGAATCAATCACCTATGTAATTAATTTTACAAATAGATGCATATATTTAATGATATGCTAACGTAGTGAAGTAATGTATCATTTCCATTTTGTTGATTTTAGTCTGAGGCTTGCTTTTACTTTCTACTTGAGCACCATTGTAAAACTCACATCCTTTAGCTCTTATCCTGAGCTCACAAAAAGATGACAATAAATATGTTCAACTCACAAGTTAAAGGGTTTTTTAAAATCATGAAACTGTTCGTTGATTGCAGCTGATTTTATTAAAGAGTTTTTTTAAATAATGAAACTTGTTAATTGCTAGACAGGGTCAACTTTTGATTGCAGCTGATTCATAGTATGTGAATAAAATCTGCCAATGGAAAAGCAAAAGAGACACCAGTACACTCATGTCACAAAACTTCTACATATTCTTTGTGCTCAAGGATCCTTCCATTCATTTCCCAGTGTGTCCCAAACTCTCAGATTGACTTCATGCTACTGTGTCATTTTGGAGACTTTGTAGCCTCAGGGTCAATTTTGTTAAGACTTGAATCTGAGACTGTGGGGTCTTCTGGAGCACCAGAGGAAGGCAGCAACACTTCCTTCTCCAGGAGAAGATAGTTGGGTTGGGATAAAGAGGTCATAGGGGAGTTCTATGTGAAGTCTTTTGAGGAACCTCCATACTGCTTTCCAAAGTGGTTGGACAAGTTTACATTCCATCAGAAAGAATGACATTGCCCCATTTGTTAGGAAATGGAAAAACTTGGAAAAAATTATATTAAGTGAAGTAAGCCAGGCCCAAAGAAACATAGGTCCCATGGTTTCCCTTATTTGTAATATCTAGTATATGTATGAGTCAAGCGGAAAAGGTCAGATAATGTGATGTCAGGAAAATGAACCCTTAGATGTGTATTTTAATGTTTTTTTCTTTCATGCATGTGTTTCTAACCCATTTATAAGATTATCTCTTTGTTGCTTTGTATGTCCCTCCCCCACAGTATAACCCCTGCTTTCACTATATTTGATGTCGGTATAATTTGTGGAGGAGATGGGGAAAAACCAGTTGTTTAAGGATACAGGTGGACCTGTTGCAACAATGAGAAGTACAAGTTGTCATGTCCAAAACGAGCTTTACAACGTCGGTGGGGGGGGGGGGGGAAGGGGGGGAAGGAGAAGGATTGGGATTGGGGGGGAGGGGGGAGGCTGGGAAGGGATGTGAAGGGTAAACAAAGGAGGAGGCTGCAATGCTTGGTAAGAAATGTACGCATTATCCTGCCCATGTAATTGTAACTCCTCTGTACAGTATGTTCACAAATAAAAAAAAAAAAAAAGAGGTTTCTCCAGTGAGGGCTGAGGAGGAGCTCTCGGGATCTCACTTTCTCTATGACAGATTTTAGAGACACTCCTAAGGAAGATAGCCACCAGAGGGCAGTATTCTCCCAGGAACTCTCCCTAAGTAGCCTGGGGCAAATCTCCATCCCAAACTCCTGACACCATTCGCGAAGGCATCCCTTTAAACTCTCCCAGGACTTGCATCCTCTGGACGCTGGTTCTTGGAGGGCTGTATCCATCCACACGCTCTTCGCACACCGTTAAATAGTCCTCAACAACAAGACATGATCATACCACTACTTTACATTTCTCAACAGAGAATAAAGCGAGAGGAGACTCATCATGATGCTTCCCTTTCTTCCATTTGTCTAGGTTTCTTTTTTTACTTACAGATAAATTTCTTTATTCTGGACTAAAAGAAGAACCCAGGGCTCTAACAACTTCACCAACTACTTTTCCAGTAGGATCCTCTTTCAGTGCAGACATCAGAAAAGGAAGGAAAAATGGAGGAAAAGAAGAAAGGCAGGAATGGAGGAAGGAAACCAGGAATAAAAGAATGGCGGGGAAGCAACAATTATTGGCATCGTTTCCATAGTCTTCAGTGTTCTAGCAAGTTTCTCTGTTAAAAAACAACAACAACAGCAAACAACTTTAGGCTGGGTTCCTGGTGGCTTATGTCTGTAATCCTTGCTATTCAGGCGGCTAAGATCTGAGGATTATGGTTCCAAGTCAGGCTTAATCATCTACAAAAAGCAGGAAGTAGAGCCGTGGCTCAAGTTTTGGTGATACTTTTGAGCAAAAAGCTGCGGTCTAGCAACAAATCCCCAGGAACCAGCAAAAAGTAAAAATAAAAATAAAAATAAAATCAATGTTAATGACCTTTTCTGAATTCATATCCCCCCTTGTAATACTCTGATATCTCCCCTTGTGAAAATGTCAACTTTGTAGCAAAATATACCACTGGAACCAAGATATTGGTAGTAAAAGCAAGAGCATAAAGCTTTAATTTATATCTGATCTATGACTGTGTTCTATTATGATTACTACATGAAAATGCATATTTCATTATATATTATTCCAGTCCATTTTGGACTGCAAATGTAAAGTCTTTTTGTGAAATATATTCACATGTTTCAATTTTGGAATTAATATATCTTATTGGTTAGCAAGGTTGGCGAGTGCATTGTCAAACATCACAAATTATCTACATAGGAAATGGAGTATTTTAAGGCATGTAATGTTATCACCAGAAAAAATATTGATAGTAAACTTAGCTTTTGCTCCCTGAATATGGTTTTGTCATTATGTCACTGATAAATAAAAACTACAACATCTGGATCTGGTCCTCAGTTTCCCTGGCCTCCAAGAATGAGTTCACAGAGACAGAGGGAGAAGCAAAGTGACAAACATCCACTGAAGAAAAAGATAGGCAGAGGGCTCCTGCTGAACAGAAGGGGTCCCAAGGGAGGACAACACATAGGTGTGTTGTTGAGAGGTCAATATGGAATCTTTAGGAGAGAGCTATGTGACCATCAAGACCATTGGACATCTGTGGGTCACACTGTTCCCCAACACAATCAGAGGTTACTTTAGCCCTCAGACTGCCTGTCTAGTGTCCAATCAGTGTAATCAGTCTATTGATCAGGTGTATGTCTCCCAATGGTGACTTGATGCCCAGAGGCCTATGTGCATAGCTGTCCAAGGCCGTGGTGATGTGGTATCTAGGGGCCTATGTACAGGACTTCTCAGTCATGGTGAGAGATGCAGAACTTCTATGGGAGGTTTTTCCCCCCTACGGGGGACATTTTTTCTGCTCTAATCACTGTGTATCACGGCATGATGCTAATTACTGTGCATTCAACTCATGAAATGTTAGTATACCAGTTGTAAATAGGTCAAATTCAGTGACTAACACTGAATACTTTGAAGGAAATAAAAATTAATGACTTAAAAAAGCTAAATATCATTCTGTAAATGTCTGGAAATCTAAGTATCCTACGAGTGCAAACTAAGTAACCTAAACAGGCAATTATCAATGACATTCTTAGTGTAAGGTCCACTCCTGGATAGTGAGCAGACTCCACCCTCCTTGCAGTGTAATCTCTGCCCAGTACATGTATTAACTAGGCAACTGGAAGAGCTGGAAGAGATCACACCTGCATCTGCTGAGGTTACATCTGGACTGATGTGGCCAAACCTTTCCCTGCCCCTACCCTAGATAAGGCCTAGCCCAGGGCCAGACGCTCGCTTTCCCAGGTCTTTTCCAGCCACATGGAGTGCTAACATGGCCTGGTGCCTACCGGAATGATGAATAAACCTATCCCTTACCTGGCCAACTTACTTGGCCAACTGTTCTTTAAAGATCTAACACTTACCACTTAGTAGAGATCTAAAACACTTGTTATAAATCAAGGCACATAATAAGACACTGGATAATGGGACATAGTGGAACACAGAGAAATCTGAAATCTCACCTATTTCTCTTGTGTTTTTCATTCTCCTGTGCCCCAAATAGGAACAGAAGCTAATTCTGTCCCTCTTCCTGGCTGTCCTTGACAAAATCTAAGCTGGATTTTCCCAGAATGGATGCTAATATTTTGAAATTTCAAAGGGTCTAATAGAAGACCCTGAGGGAAATGGAAAACTTTCTCCAAGAGGCTGAGAGCAGCAAGTGCAGGTTGTTGCACCCAAAAGGAAGCATTGCTTTGGAATGTGTAGACAATGGCAACTGGGCACGAGGACAAAGGCAGTGAGAATGACCTCTCGGTCCGCCTTCTCAACCTTGGTACACTGTAAGTTGGAAGCTATCATGTATTCTCATCACCCCATTGACCCTGAGGGCACTGCCAATGGCCCATGAAGTTGTGACAGGGAGACTGAAGATGAGAGAGATCTGAGAATTTTCAGCTGGTTAGGAACTTTAAAAACACAATTAGAAGTCCAAAAGGCAGCTGTGACAAAGTCTAAAATTTAATATTGTACAGATCTGATGCTTCGCACCAACTTTGCTTTAATTTTTTTGGCATCATACTCTATTGTTGAACTCATCTTGACTCTAAAAAATAGTTTTTATTTAAAAGAATGTACAATCTATTTAGGAAGAAGTTTTATATATAAATAAATATGTTAGGGCAATAAATTATATATTTGGGCAGTTAAAAAGGTATTTCTTGCCCTCACAACAAGATTGTATCCTTTTAAGGGAAACTACCAATTTGATTTTACCCCATTATAGAAAAGAGGTAAATTTTACTATCTAATACAATTGAGTAAATTCTTTTATCATGGAAATAATGTCTCCTTGTATGAGAGTCACACCTATACTAACAAACATCAGAACCTTCTGGAAGAAAGATTACATAATTCAATTTTCTTCCATGAGATTCTTATTGGAAGAGGGAGGACGTGGGGCGTTGGCTTGATCTCAAGAAATGAGCATCTATATTGGGGACGCTGCAGAATCAAACTGCTGTTGCTGGGCCTGCTTGCCTTAAGTGAATTTTCCTGACCTGGAAGTCAAGATGGGGGCTTGGAGAACTTATGCAGCACCTTCCAGAAAACACCATGGGAGTACAAAGACAACTGCTTGACATGATTCTATGTTTCAGTTATTTGACTGTATCATTAAGGAATTATGATGAATATCAGAAAATGAAAATGAAAGTATCTATGGGGATAATCTACACATTCTATAACCTTTTGAAAGCGACTCTACTTTTTCTTTCATGTGTGTCAGGACTAGGGATTGAACTCAGGGCCTTTTACCATCTCTTGTAGTTAGTACTCTGCCACTTAAGCCACAGCTCCACCTCCAGTTTTTTTGCTAGTTATATGAGAATGAGTCTTACAGGTTTATCTGCTTTGTCTGGCTTTGAACTGATATACTTAGACCTAAGTTCTTGAGCTGCTAGGATAACAGGTGTGATCCATCACACCCAGCTAAAACTAATATACTTTGATTATAAAAACAAAATGATTTATTTTTTTAACCAAATATCGTACAGACTCTGTTCATAATATTGAGAGGCCATATGTATTTGAGTAACAATCTTGTCCTACATATGTTGATAGTAATTTTACAAAATGCTCTATGCTCTACATAGCTTAAAAATTCAAGTTATAGAATCCTTTGGCAGGAACTGATTACAATTTCCAATGTATGGAGCTTAGGTAAAATCAATGTTGTACTAGTGGAGTTCCTCATTTGACTTTAACTTCTTTTAGCAACTTGGAACCTCACAAAATATTAAAATTTTCTTAATAATTTGGTAATATTAGTTTTTTTAGATGAACTTTTACTTAACTCCAAAAATAAGAATGTGTACGAAAATGTGACTGATTTTTGAAAGAAGTTTGATTACTCCACTGTCTTCATATGCTGTGTGCTGCAAGTCTAGGGAATTGTGTTGGAAATAACCTTGCCTTCCTAATTCTGTCTCAGAACTTGGGCCCTTCCATCTTGCTTCTCCTCCTTTCCCCCCTTTTCCCTCCCTCCCTCCCTCTCTCCCTCTGTCCCTCCCTTTCTTATGCTCAGAATCAAACCCAGGCCTTGTCCCTATTAGGCAATTGTTCTTCCACCAAGCTACACTGCAGCTAGAATATTCTTAATATCTTTTGCAATTACTATAGCTCAAAAGTTGTTTTATAGTTTGTATCTAAAAAGAATATTTGAGCTTCAGTTTAAAATGATACATTTTGACTTACTGCAACTGTCCAGTAGATGGCACTAATGGTTTTATTTTGCCATTTAATTGTTTTATATTGTCATCTAAATTATTTTTCTTATGAAACATCCAAGTGTTAAAGAAAATTAGTAAGATCAGCAGGGGTGTAACTTATTAGAAAAATGTGTTTTTAGAGGTGACTGAAAAAAGAACAAATGTGATTAAGAGGCTGTATTTTTTGCTCTTTTTAAAAGATAGATTCTCATGCTATCTACACTTTAAAATTGATCTCTATCACCTATCTGTGTGACATTAAATACATATTTTAGAAGATGTATTCTATATTTTGCCACTGTGTATGTGTGTTTTCTTCTGTTTAGCCCAAATCAGCCTCCCACGGTGCCCTCAAAGCATGGGGAGATGCACCTCAGGAAATAGAACCGTGTAACTGATGATTAGCTCTTAGTATCTTATGGCCTGTTACTTCAGTCAAGCATTTATTTTTAATTCCATTTTCAATTTACCATAGGAGGCCACTCCTGAGGAAGTATTAAATGAAGACATCTCAGGACACAGAGGCTCACTAGCATCCATTTAAAGCTTTGCTCTGCTCCACCTCCCAAGGAGCATCTTCTTCCTGCCCCTGAATTGTGGCATGGCTCAGCGTGTTTCAGACACAAAAAACATGACTTCATTAGGGAAGTGTATTATGGAAGTATATGGAAGTGTATCCTTGCTGTCTAATACTGGGGGTACATTGAAAAGCCCACAGAAGAGTGGGGCACTGAATTCTTTTCAGTACAATTCAAGGGGAAAAAATCAAGTAAATTGAGAAACCATGAGAAATTAATTAGGAATAACATTTTTATGAGAGGATGAAGTAAATTTTTATGAAAACCCTTGTAACGGTAAGTAGATTTTATTTAAAAAATCATATTTACAACATCAACCACCATAACAGGAATATCTATATGATAGACATGATTACTCAAATTAAACAGATATAATCACACTGCACGGGAACATTTTTGAAGCATATGTTATTTGCTCACACTTACCTAGCACATGAAGGGCAAAGTTCATGTGCTGGAAATGTAAATGATGACATCGACATCCACACATAAGATCAAGACACGTGGCTACATCTTTTGGCTACTTTTACTACTTTGCTCTAGTATATTACTACAGTGAAGGAAAAATTAATAAATCAGCTCTCCAACTGGGCATGATCTTCTTGAAAGAGAATATATCAAACTAGAGGACATAAGAATTAGGTCTGATGTTCTTAGTATCAAATCTAATTTTAACTATGTCTTAGCTTCATGAAATAATATTTAAGTCTTGCTGCACAATTTCCTCATTTACAAACTTTTGGTAATAATAGCATCTACATGGGAGTTTTGGGAAGGATAATTGGAATAGTGTCTAACACATAGTAAAAGCTCAATAAGTATTAGCTAATATTATATAGAGACATAGATAATACATGAGGGAAGAAAGTACTTTGCTATTAAGTTGCTGAGTACACTTAGCAACTTGACTTTGGGAAGCATCTATGACTGGCAGGATTTCTTGGCACATGGTTATCATTATAAATGACTTAGAAAATTAATCAATAGACTACTGGTAAGGGGCTAAAAGGTCATCTTGTAAGATGAAAGCCAGTCTGAAAGACAAACCCACCAATGTAATGTGTTTTGTACAAATCTAGGAGACATGATTATTTTTCTGAAAAATCTTCACCTTTTTTACGATAGTTGCTAATTTCCCTACCACCACCAACCACCACAAAGGAGAGTAGAAATAGGACGAGGAGAGGGAGGAGGAGGGGGGCCAATGGAAGGGAGGAGGAGGAGCAGGAGGGGGAGAAGGAGAAAGACAAATAGAAGAACAGTGTTTAAAAATGTATTATCAGTAGGCTATTTTGGACTTAAAAATGTAAAATGCTTGAAGTGAATATTCCCAGTGCTCCAAAAGAGTGAATAAATGATATCTGGAAAGCTTCTAACACATTAAAGACTCACTTTCCCTTCCCCTTGTTTTGCCTTCAATGATAGATAAGTTTACTTACATTGAATGTATGCTTCTTCATATTGAGCTAAGAAAGTCTTGTCACATTTTCTTCTTTTCATGACAAACTATCTGCAATGTGGTAGCTAAAAGAGACTTTCCAATGTTATTTTGGCAAGGATAGCTTTTGTTTCATTTTTAGTATTTGGTTAGAGTAATTTTTTTTCAAATTGTCCCTAAAATTCTCTAAATTGTTTGTGTCTCAGAAATCACAGCTCCTTGGGGGTGGGAGTTTGGGTACAATTTGCAACCATCTCCTAAGATACGGACCGCTAATGATTCTGTTTTCCTAGACAAACTGGTCAGATTTGTGTCTGCTCATTTCAGTGACCATTCTTTCCATGTGGTCATCTGTAACATTCCAGTATTATTTGGTCAGGAAAGACCACTTATCTGTAGTGAGAGAATATGAAAACATAGCAACACTATGGGCCTAGAGGGCAATGTATCACCGGCTATCAGGCTCCAGAAAGTGATTGGGTGAGCCTATGTCTTTGGTTAATACCACAGAAGATGGCCAAGCCAAAGTCCTCAAATTTAGGGCCAATCTTCTGGGTTCCAAACTTTCATAGGCTCTTCCTCCCATTAGCCTTGGTACCTTGCAAGTCTTTCTGTCTGTATTTCTTCATTTGTAAACTGAGGATAATAATAACAATCTTAATAACCTTAAAACTTGGGTTCCAAACCAGATGTTGATGACTCACACTTGTAATCTTAACTACTCAGATGGCTGAGATCAGAGAATCTGTGCTTGAAGCTCACATGGGCAGGAAAGTTTGTGAGACTCTTGTCTCCCATTAGCCATCAAAAAGCTGGAAGCAGACATGTGACTCAAGCAGTAGAGCACCAGCCTTGGGCAGAAAAGCTCAGGGACATCTCCTAGCCCCTGATTTCAAGCCCTAATACTGACATAACAAGTTAAAAACCACGTAAAATAATGACTATCAACTTACATGGTGGTTTTGAGGGTTAAAATACCAGTATCTACACAAAGGCCTTAGGGAAGCACTGAATACTAGATATTTTATAAGGTTTTGAGACTTAGTGAGGAAACTTCAGATAGAACATCTATTTTTCTCCGATACTAGTGATATTTTAATGGATTGACTTATGGCCTACATATAGCGTACATATGAAGTGATGAGATAAAGTATCTCAATTAAATTCAGATTTCTAAAAGCAGCACCACCAACTATCCTACTTCTTCTTTTGTGTGTGTGTGTGTGTGTGTGGGGTGGCATGTGTGCTCATCCTGGGGTTTGAACTCAGGGCCTGGGCACTGTCCCCAAGCTTTTGTGCTCAAGGCTAGTGCTCTACCACTGGAGCCACAGCTCCACTTCCAGTTTTTCTGTGGCTAATTGGAGATACAGGCTTACTTGCCTATCCTACTTTTAATGTCTGAATTAAACATCTGAAGAACTAGAAATTCATTCTAAGAATGTTTACTTGTTCTCATTTTTCAAAGCATAGAAGTACAAGTTTCCTAGATTGGACTTGTACAGATTACCAAATTAGTCAGTCATTACAAGGTGCAGTATTTTCTTAGCCATTTGGGAGTGCATTTCAAGACAAGTGACAAGATGTAATTTCTTCCCCATTAAATTTGCTAATTAATCATCCTTTAATTAAAACATTGTTAGTATGCATATAAGACCTCACTATCATATAAATAATAGAGCAGGTGTTATAAACAACTTAAATTCTTTTATATTTGTAAAATAGAGATGATAAAACAAATAATTCAAATGCAATGCAAATGTGAAAAGCCAAAGTTATAGACTATCAGAAATTTTAATTCATACAAATGTATATGCAATCTGTATCTGTCTTATGTGACTTTGAACTCCTCCAACTCTTTAATCAACTCCAGACACCCCCCCTTCTACCAAGCCATGCCTGAGAATAATTAGTCTATTTTTAATACTTGCCATCTTAAGTTAAATTTAGATACTAAATATGTGTCATAGTCAGCTTGTGCTAATCACAGTGAACACAAAGCTTGAAATTGTCCATTTTACCTTTCATAATGTTGCATTACCTATGGAAAACTTTGAGTAATATCAAGGTACTTTGAGTATGAACTGCATTTAATTAAGTAGAATATGTCAGAACCCTGGACTGCAGTTTTTTTTTGTTTTTTGTTTTAAATTTAATTTTATTTTATTTGTGAACATACTGTACAGAGGAGTTACAATTACATGGGCAGGATAATGTGTACATTTCTTACCAAGCATTGCAGCCTCCTCCTTTGTTTACCCTTCACATCCCTTCCCAGCCTCCCCCCTGGACTGCAGTTTTTGTCCTTCTAATAATCCAATTACATTAAGCATGATCTATTTCTAATTCAACAACCTGATCAATTTTACGGCAATTAGTCAAAAAGAAAACATTTTGCTTTTGAGAAGTATTCTTTTATTTTCCTTGAGTACTTGATTAATCTATTCTTTTTTATTTAATAAGTTTTTTATTGTGAAAATACTGTACAGAGGGGTTACAGTTACATGATCAAGATAATGAGTAATTTCTTATCAAGCATTGTTCCCTCTTCCTTTGTTTTTCCCCTACCATCCCTTCCCTCCCACCTCCACTATTCTCTTTAATTACAACCTTAAAAACTTGGGTCCAATCTGGGCATTTGTGGCTAAACACTTGGAATCCCATCTACCATCTATGCAGGTGGCTTAGAAGTACAGATCAAAATTCAAAGCCCTCCCAGACGGGAAAGTCTATGAGACTCTTAGCTCTAATTAACTACAAAAAAGCTGGAAGTCAAGGTATGGCTCAGTTAGCAAAGCATGAGCCTAGGGTAAAAGCTAAAGGAAAATGCCCAGGCCTGGGCATATTCCAGTATAAATAAAAACAAAATACCTAAGGCCCTATTCTTTCTTACCTAGCCTTTTAACCCCTTCACAAAGTCACACACAGGCAATCAATAAAGATTTAGAATTTAATTGAACTGAAAGCTATTAAGTGAAGTGCACAGGAAATATACCCAGTCATTCTAAGGAAAAAAAAATTCCTTCTCCTTCATGTCTTTAGGTGTTACTGCCCTTTGTCTTTTTAGAATTAAATGTAGTAGCATATGTAGAGATGGAGTATGTAGAGATGGAGTATGTAGAGATGGAGAGCAAACATTTCTGGTTTCTTTTCATCATCGGAGAACTCTGAATGCTAGTAATGTTATTGTTACTATTGATATTCCTAATGTTCACAGGCTAAATGGAGCATTTAGAAAAGACATCCCTGAAACAGTGAAATGTGAGCAAAGACGCTTAGACGATGAAGAGGGTGACTCAGGAGGGTGAAGAGGAGGCCTCAGGATGGAGGGTCTGCCTGACGCCCCTGAGATGGAGCAGGTTGGCCAGACTGGCTGGGGGAGGAAGGAGGAAGGAGGCAGAAGATGAAAGCCTTCCAGATGGATCATAAGGATCTGGATTTCATACTGGATGAAAGGAAACAACTGGAAGAGTCAGAGGGGAAGAATCAAATGAATGGTCTTAAATTTCCACAGGATCCCTGGGGCTCTAGGTTTACAATAGAGAGGGAGAGAATGGAATTATAAATAGTGGTCAGGGGCCACTGACAAACTTTTCTGCCCCAGCTGACTTGGAACCCTGGTCCTATGATCTTAACCAAGTCTCTATTTTAAAAACTGTTTTGTAATAGCTTTATCTTCCTACAAGAAATTATCTAAACCTAGCCTGTGATGTTCTGATTAACTTCCTCAAACATAATAACTGTCTTAGGATATGCAGTGTGTGTGTGTGTGTGTGTGTGTGTGTGTGTGTGTAAAACTACTAGATGATCCAAGTTATAAACACCCTTGTATATAGAGTTCCCTTGTGGATGAACTTGGTTGGATGATCCATATTACTGCAAAGCCTCAGAGTCTTTTCATTGTGAGTTCTCATTACACCATGCTATAAATACAGCTTTGGAAAGAAGGAGTGGGGAAATGGGTCGGGAGGCTGAGGAACTGCTCCTTAGATGAGCACTGTTTTTATTGGGTGGGGGTGCCCAGTCGTGGGGCCTGAACTCTGGGCCTGGGTGCTTCCCTTAGCTCTTCAGATCAAGGCTAGCCTCTACCACTCTACCACAGCGCCACTTCCGGCCTTTTTCTTTCTGCTTATGTGGTACTGAGGAATCGAACCCAGGGCCTCATGCATGCAAGGCAAGTGCTCTACCACTGAGACACCTTCCCTGCCACACTGTTTTTGTTTCTTTGCTTGCTTACTTGATTTTTCATTGGCTTTGGCTTTTCCTAAATCTAGGAGAAAGCTCCCACCAAATGTAGCAAGCAGGCAGTAGACTACAGGAAGGCCTGGGATAGTGGCTGCCCCCCCCCCCCTTCCCTTTCACTTCTTTAGATGGGAGCTTATCAGAACAAATGCCATTGGCTCTCAGTAGCAGAGGAGTACAGAGCTCAGCTGGTGTCATCTGGGAAATGACAGGACATCTCGATAGGGGGCTAGGGATAGGGACATGGACACTACAGCCACCACAACTTCTGTTTAACACAGCAAGGTAGGTTTCTTTGTTGTTGTTGTTGTTTTTTTCCCCAAAGGGAGAGGTTGATCTGCAAGGGGGATGATGGATGCAGTACTGGCAAATGAGACGGAAGAAAGAGGGAAGTAGAGAAGGCTCACTGTAACTACCCACAGAGGGAGAGGTAACATTTCATATTAATTACTCACATCTAAATCCTGGTGTGTACAGTATGCCTCCTGCCTAAAAATAATTTAAACCATGGCTGGGAGCACTGCTGATTTGTCACTGTGTGTGTCCTACTGCTCACCTTTCTTTCTTTCTTTTCTTTCTTTCTTTCTTTCTTTCTTTCTTTCTTTCTTTCTTTCTTTCTTTCTTTCTTTCTTTCTTTCTTTCTTCCTTTCTTTCTCTTTCTTCCTTTCTTTCTTTCTCTTTCTTTCTCTCTCTCTCTTTCCCTCCCTCCCTTCCCTCCTTCCTTCCTTTCTTCCCTCCTTCCTTCCTTCCTTTCTCTTTTTTTTTTGTCAGTTGTAGGGCTTGAACTCTGGGCCTGGGTGTTGTCCCTCAGCTCTTCAGCTCAAGGTTAGTGCTCTACCACTTGAGCCAGGGCGCCACTTCCAGTTTTCTAGTGGTTTATTGGAGATAAGAGTCTCACGGACTTTTCTGCCTGGGCTGACTTTAAACCTCAGCCCTCAGATTTCAGCCTCTTGAGTAGCTAGGATTACAGGCATGAGCCACCAGTGCCCGGCTACTACTTATCTTTCTAGACATCAGTATGAAGACTTTTTGTATGTGTGTGCCAGTACTGGGGTTTGAACTCAGGGCTTAGTTGTTGTCTCTTGGCTCTTTTGTTCAAGGCTGGTGGCTTTACCACTTGAGCTACATCCCACTGCCACTTTTTGTTAATTGGAGATAAAAGACTCATGGACTTTTCCTTGAGGCCTGGATTTGAATTCTGATCTTTAAATCTCAGCCCTATGAGTAGCTAGAAATACACATGTGAGCAATTGCACCTGGTCTGGTATAAAAACATTTTAAAGGCTACCTTAAACACAGTACCCAACTATCACCAAGGGATCAGATTTCAAGCTTCATGCAGAAATGTGTTTAGCTCCGATGATACATGGATTATTATCATTTTCACAAACATTTGGCTTTCAAAACCCAGAGGTCTCTGGGGTTTGTTTCAGCTTTGAATGCCATGGAAGTAAATAGAAATGCCAAGGTATGAGTAAGATAAGACTGTTTATGTAATTTCTATGAAGCTTTGCTTTAAAATGATCCTTTGTCTTTCACTTCTGATTTAATGGAGACTTAAGGAAGATCCATGGTCCTCCCTCCCTCCCTCTAGTAAGGACCTGGCCACCAGAAAAAAGCCAACCTTTGAACAAAGCCTTTCCTAGAAACTTGCTTACTAATTGTGAACAAATGATTCAGACAGTCAAAGCTTTCTTTTCCTCATCTGTAAATTGAGGATAACAACTGTTACTTCTTAGGACTGTAGAAAATATGAAACGCAGGTTTGAGGGTAAATAAATGTCTTAACTCTCTTTCATCACTTCTCAATCCTTTGAAGAGAGTATGGCTTTTTCCTATTCTGTGCTCCTCTAGAACAGGACAGGCAAGTGTAATGGGAAAAGACCACTACATAAGAAGATCTGGGTTTGAGTTACAATCTTACCTCTCACATCCTGGGAAGAGATATAGGCCCCTGGCACTTCTGAACCAGGCTTCTTTATTTCTACAAGAGTGATTGTAAGCTTACTTGTTAATTTATATATTCGATAAGTAATGATGGAGCATTGACACCAGGTGCTGCTTGAGGCATGGGTGACCCAAACATAATTGAGTGATTATTCATAGGCAACTTGGATTCAACTAAGATTGGCAAGTGTCAAAACATATTTAAGAAAAGAATATGTAATAGAAAAATATCAGGTGGTTCTAAGGACTCTGAAGATAAATCAACAATGATTAAAGACAATCGATTGCTGACAGGGGCAGGACAAGGCTGTATTTATAGGATAAGAGCGGGTGCCTGCTGGGTGGTGTACCATGCCTGGGAGGCCATGGAAAACTGGCTTTTTGCCAGATTCCTGCCAGAGGGAGGAGAGAGAGTAAAGGCTGGGCAGGAGATAGCTGTGTTCCGGGCAGGCAAGGCAGAGCTGGGGAGTGATTGGAGAAAAGGTCATGGGAAATTATGTCAAGAATACACTGGCCACTGTGGAGGACTTTCAACTTTGTCCTGGGTGGGGAGGGAGCTCACCACAGGGTTTGGAGCTACAAACTGATATGATGAAGTTGAGAGTAGAAAGGCTCTCTGTTGTGTAGAGAACAGATAATCAGCTGGGCAGTCCAAGAGAGAGACAGGGTCTTTCAAAGATTTTCTTTGAAAGAGGCTTTGTGCTGAAGGTGGGAAAGAAACATCAGTGAGAAGAATTTGTTTTTTCAGTTATCTTGCCAATGCAAAGCATGACTTCAACAAGCTTCAGAAGCATACTTTATCTGTAACTACTGATTAGCTATGCAACATTAAGCAAAGTATTCTAATTCTCTAAAGCCTGAGTGTTATGGATTTTATGTGTATATCTCCCTAAATATATGTTTAAGACTTAATGTCCAATGCAATAGATAGTATTTGGAAGAGAGGCCTTGGCATGGTAAGTACCATAGAGGACTAGGTAACCCTGCCCCATGGGATGAATGGGGGGAGTAGCCAAGACAAGGAAGAGAAATGATTTTCATTCACTACAATATTGAGGGCAGAATGATAAGCTGGCCATCCCCAAGCCAAAGAAGAGAACTGTCACCAGGGAACTACATTAATAGATGCCTGGATCTTTGCACTTTGTAGCTTCCAGATCTAAGAAATAGATTGTTGTGGTTAAAAACACCCAGTGTACACTATTTTGTTATGGAAACTTGAATTGGCTTATGTACAGTGTTTCATTATTTGTAAAAGGAGGATAAGATTTTCTATTCAAGAGTACTGTTGTCTAAATGAAATAAGCTAAAGGGTTTAGCACTGTGTTCAGAACATGTAAAATTGCTTAGTAAGTCACAGCAGTATTTAGTGTAATTTAAAATTTTCTTAAGCCATAATGAATAATAATTTATTAAATACAGTTTGCCAGTGAATATTTAAAATTACCAAAATATAGGTCATATATAATTACAGTGAACTAAGAGGTTACAAAGTGACAATGAACCAAGTGACTAGAAAAATTCATTTTCAAGACAGAAATGTATTACCTGAAATCCTACTTACTCAGGAAGATCAAAATGCAAAACTACCCTAGGTAGAAAAGTCCATGAGATTTTATCTTTGTACAACTACCTAACAACAAGAAGAAGAATTAGCAAAAAATTATGGTTAGAGGTGTCACTCAAGTTGGTTGAGTACCATCAGAGCAAGCAAGCTAAGCAATGTAAAGCTCTTAGCTCAAATCTGGTACTGCCAAACAAACAAACAAACCCATCAAGCAAGCAAAAAAAATCCTATTCTTTCCCAACCATCGATATACCATTATAGCCATGTTCATACCCCTGTTTTGTTCTTGGAGAAATGTTTTATGTCTTTATTTTCTATTTGGATGGCTATTTAAAAAGTCTAGTCTAAAAATACTTTCATAGTAGAATCCTATAAAAACCACCCTTACTAATTAAGAAAATTAAGATATTAGATAGATATAGCTTCCAGATTAGTGCATCTAAGCACATATCATGAAATACATAGAGAGAGAACGGATTGTGTTGAAAAGTTATCAAAATTGTTAACAAATTCATGATATAGTAATATATGTGGTCATTTTAAGTCCTTAAAGACATAAAATACTTTTAAACTACAGAAGCTAATTTTTGTATAGTTTTGGGAACAGTTTTACTTTATTGTTTTATTCTTTTTTCCAAGTTTTGATCAAGTTAATGGAGTTAACTTGAGAGGACTATTGTCCAGACAAGTGGATCGCACACATAAGAGCAGGGTCAAAGGAACTCAGGTCTTTAGTCATTAGCAGAACACTGGGTTTAGCTTGATGGATCACTGATTTGGACAGTCATTTGACTTGGAATCCGAAGTTAACATGTTTTCTTTTATGAAATTAAATATGGCAAATTTTCAATAGTTAGAAGTCATCTGGTGCTCAGTGTTAAATTTCTTGTGAAAGACAAAATGACTGAGAATTACATCTGATAAGGTGGTAGAGAGATTTTTAAAAACCCTCATTTTTTGGCATGAGGAATGTTTTCATCTCTACTGTGTTTTGGGCTTATATTTGAATTCAGCTCAGTAGCAAATTCATGTTGCATTCAGTGTTTTTCTCTTTATTGTGCTAGGCAATGAATATCAGTCTTAACCTTCAAGTATCTGTTCTGATTTCATTGAGATAAGTGCTCAGTTCTGGCAAGGATGTGATTTGCATTTTATTTGTATGAAAAACCAGTGCAGATTCATACAGAAAGAGACATTTAAGAGTGACAACAGCTAGGACACAAAGGATGATTTCCAGTGTAAATTTTGCAGGTGCTAAAAAACAAAAACAAAAATGGACTCCATGACAGAAATACAAATGTTGCTCACAAAAGAAGCAGAGGTTTAAAGAGACACTGGTGAGTATTCAAGATCATTTTCTCCATAGACAGGGTTCTCAAATGCCCTTTAGAGAGTTCCAAAAATTTGTAAAACAATAAATGCCATCTTACACTTACTGGAGAACCTGAGAAAAACAAAAAGTATGTTTGGATTATATCATCAGCATGAGAGCTCTGCCTGTTTTGCTGTTTTCCTCACTGATATACCCCCAAAAGCTAGAATAGTGCACAAGTTTAATACGCATTTGCTTTGTTTTTGTTTGTTTTGGGGATCATAATGGGGCTTGAATTCATGGCTTGGTCCTTAACTTTTTTTGCTCAAGGCTGGTTAGCACACTAACATTTGAGCTACACTTCTACTTCTGGCTTTTTGGTAGTTAACTGGAGATAAGTGCCTCGTGGACTGTTTGTTTTGCTCTCACTGGCTTCTGATCCTCAGATCTCAGGCTCCTGAGTAGCTAGAATTACAAGTGTGAGCCCCTGGCACCAAGTAATACGGATTTGTTGAATGAATGAATGTTGGGGAGCCTTTTAAGTTGGAGAAAGCCCAAGAAATTTTCAGTACTATCTTAACGGCTTGGTCATCCAGAGATAAAGTTATTAGAGACAAAAGCTGACATTAACTTTTGTGTTACAGACCTAGCAGCTCCTTAAGGACAAGTATCACATTTACATTCAAGGTTGTGAGCTTCTTTCTGTCTTGCTTTGCACAGTGGCTTCCCATAGTAGGTGTTCCTTTCTTGTTGAATGAATAATGGATGAAATGTGTCCTAACAAATACTCAGTCCTTTCAGCAACATTCTGACCAGCGTTGTTCCAGACTCTGCAAACACTTCCCAGGGAGATAAAGGATGCCTTGGTGAGGCTTAAAATTCCATATTCACCAGATTTAGCGTGGGCATTCTTTTATGTTGAACCTGTTATGTGGATGCTCTCCACCTTCATCATAGACTTTACCTTTTGGCTTGTCCAGAATAAACGGAATCCTTTTTTCATAGGAAATTCATGCAAAGACTTGCAATCTGCTCTCTGCTGTGTCCCCTCCAAGTCTCCTTTTCCCCAGGCGAAGTCATTTATCATTTGGCATGATTTTATATGCCTTCGCCATCCTAATAGCTCTCCCTGAAATGACTTCAGATATCTATTCTACTATGAAAGTAGGACAGTTTAAATCTGAATCAATTATTTAGGTGTATTCTTATCCTTCCTTTTTATATACTACATTCTTATTGATAGGTCCCTATCACCTTAGGTTTTTTTTTTTGTTGTTGTTGTTGTTAGTCATAATCACATCATTGACACCTATTTGAATTTACTGTCCACTAAAAACCTCTACATTTTCAGGAGCTAAATTACTCATAATTGGGTTCCTGTATTATTTAGACTATCAGGTAAATTTTTCTCTCTTACCTGTTACAAATGATCTTCTTCTACAGGTCTGTTCCTTCAATCTGACCAGAACCTTGGAATGCGATGAATTTGTTTAACTTATTACTCAGATTCCTATCTTGTGTAAATAAAGAATATTCTCTCCTCATTTCAGAGATATGCAAACTTTTTTTTTTAATTTTATTTTATTTTATTTGAGAACATACTGTACAGAGGGGCTACAATTTTTCTTTGTTTGTGTCTGTTTATTGTGCTAGAACCTGGATGCTGTCCCCTAGTTTTTTTGCTCAAGGTTGGTACTCTACCATTTGAGCAACAATTCCATTTCTGGCATTTTTGGGTGGTTAATTGGAGAGATAAGAATCTCACAGACTTTCCTACTGAAGGCTGGCTTTGAACCTCTATCCTCAGATTTCAGCCTCCTGAGTAGCTAGGATTATAGGCATGAGCCACCAGTGATCATTTTCTGTTAAAGCCAGCATAGTAAATATTTTAGGCTGTGCATCCTATATAGTTTCTGATCTGACTATTCAACCTGCCATTGTACTGTCCATCTGAAACAAGTGACGACAGCTGTGTTCTGAAAATATATACATACTTGTACACACTGACAGTTAAATTTAATGTAGTTTTCCTATTGCAAATTTTGATTTGCAAAAACAGGTAGTGGCTTGGATATGGCCCTTGAGCCACAGTTTGGTGACTCAAATATAAATCATTATCCAAAGCAATGTGTATGCCAAAACCCTTGTCACAACTCCTCAGCATGCATGCGTCCTTCAGAATAAGGGATGATCAATAAAATGGACTGAGAAGCATTACAAATATAAATAGTGGGGACCAGCCTTCAAAAAATTCAGTGGTTCAGCGGTTAGGGAGACTCTTGGGAATGTGTATCACAAAATGACTGCCTTTGATGCCTCTTATCCATAAGTTTTAAGATGGATTTTGTGTTAACAAGAATTGTCTAAATTTCCTTGGAAGAACATCTATATTGTTTTTCATGACTGAGTACTAGAAATATAATGTTGAACAAGAATGTACTTTTATACATGTATTCCTATACTTCATTGTAGAGTTCTATTTGGTTTAAATTCATTTATACTTATTACAAGTGAACTTCCTCCACTCACCCATAAATTCCTTAGGAATAATACTGTTATTAAGATCAGTAAATGTTAATTAATATATGACATAAAAAACCTATTTTCCATTTTGTATACTTTTGATTTACCTATTTTATAAAATGATCCAAGAATTTTCTTGGTATATGAAGTTTTACATGGTATTTCTCAGGACTCAAAATCTTGTCTTGCATGTACTAGTTATTCAACTATATTCATTAAATAAATTAATATAAAATAATTAAAATAAAATTACATATATGGTGATAAAGGAGAAGATGGGCATTTTGATAAATAAAAATGATTTGTCAAATTAAAATATATACAGAAGCTGGGTGCTGGTGGCTCATGCCCGTAGTCCTAGCTACTCCAGAGGCTGAGATGGCTGAGATAGGAAGATAACAGTTTGAAGCCAGCCCAACCAGGAAAGTCTGAGAATCTTGTCTCCAATTAACCAGAAAAAAAACAGAGGTGGAGGTGTGGCTCAAGTGGTAGAATACCAGCTTGAGTGAAAAAGCCATGTGAAAGAGCTTGAGGCTCTGAGTTCAAGCCTAGTACAAACACAAAACCAAGCAAACAGCAAATAAGCAAACAGTAAACATATACAGTAATTTCTGACATGATAGCAGTACATATTTTCCAGAGCACATTAATTCATATTGCTATTTTGAGCAATCTCCACTCCCACCTCACCCCATCATACAACTGAAGCCAAATTTAAATCAAACATGGATGAAAATCAAAGCCAAGAAAGCTTGGGTGGATCAGATGGGTTCGGACTGCTCTCTTGATCTAATCTAAAAATGTCAACCCTATGCTTCAGCTTACTGGTAAAAATGAAAATCATGTGATTATACCCATGCTCAAAGATACTGGGAGAAAAAAAGGGAGAGCATCTTTCAAGAGCATCGGGGAAAAAGGTTTTGAGAGTTAGGCACAGATTGCAGAGTGGGCTATATTAATGCTCATGCTTGGAACACAAAGCACTAGTTGCAAATGGGAAAAGAAATAAAAACCATTGCATCATTCTGACAAAGCCTAAGATGTGTGTGTGTGTGTGTGTGTGTGTGTGTGTGTGTGTGTGTGTGTGTGTTCATTTCTGCAGCCTTAAATCTGCAGAGTGAAAACTTCTCAAGGAATTTGATTATGATCTTTATCACAGCACTTTAGTCTGTCCTTACAGGCTCCACACACCAGCCAAACCTCTATTAGAGAAACTGGCCATGTAATTTATGGTCTTCAAATTCTCTGATTGTTTAGGCCTTGAGCTGCTTTTTCCTTTGGCAATGCTATGACAGAAGCTGTGGCTATTTTAGATTCCTCTTCCACTCAGCATTAACAGCACAAAGCACCTATGTGTCTCTGGAATCTCTTAGAGCAGTAAAAAAAATCAGCAGCAGGAAAATTAGGTCCAGCTCTTCATTCTCCCCCTCTGCCCAATTTGATGCAGCATTAAATTCATGCTTCCATATAGCAAGCCAATACTGCATTCATGTCTTTAGCTATGACAACCATTGTTAGCTTCCGATGTCTGGTACTAATTGCATTATTCCAAACATCTCACCTTCTGCTGCAGCCCCAACTACTCTTCCTCTGCTTGCTTCACTGCAATCTCTTTCAGCCATTCCACTAGTTCCTGGCACCTCATCAATTGATCTCAAGACACTGTATTTTCTTGTCCACCTCTGACAAGACTGTTGCAAGTCTGGCCTTCTCCCTTCAGTCTTCTCATTGCATTGAATGATCTCTCTCTCATTTGCTTTCCCCACTCTTCCACTTTGCCCCGCTTTATTGCTATCTCACACAACAGTTTTCTGCTTCAGAAGACAGCTAAGCACACCAACAATTAGTGACTTAGAAGAAAAGGAGGGTTTTATGTATCAGTGGTTAAGCGTGGTGAATTTCTATGAGCAAAATGATTTCAAATTGGTTTGTATAACAACCACCGATATCCTGTAAATGAAAAGTTAATAAAAAAGCTACAAACTAAAAAGAAGAAAGAATTCAGGGCGGGTATCTTGGCAGTGATTAGGGAGGCAGATGGCACATAGTAGAATAACAGTAGATATTAGAACATTCAGTTTGGTTCTAGAATGCTAGACACCAGAGATCAAAAACATGGTTCTATGCCCTCTGAGATTTTCTGTCTTCTTCTAGGCATGACTCTTATGTAGTAAGAGAAAAGGTTACTTGCCTATCAGTGAGATCAACCAAACTACCTGTTGGTCTTTTTAGCCTTGCACCAGTAGCTCATGCCTATAATCCTAGTTACTCAGGATGCTAAGAGCTGAGGATCCAAGTTAGAAGTTAGCTGGGGCAGGAAAATCTTATCTCCAGCAAAAATCTGGGTGTGGAACATACACTGCATTAGAGGGTTTCATCAGTGTATTTCACATATGCATACTTGACTCCAACATTTGGGTAAAGTTACAGATACTAAAAAGTCAAGGGAGGGATTTATTTGCAGAAGAGAATGCAAGAGTAGAGCCTAGGACCTGTTAGGTTTGCAATGCCCCTGGGTATCTTTATGCAGATGTTAAATAAGCTGTTATTTGTAATTATTGGAACATCAAGAAAGTAGTTAAAGATAGATATACACGAAAGGCCTGTCTGATGTTCATATTGCTCTAAGATGTAAGAACTATTATTATCTCTATTTACAAGAGAGAAAACAGGCTTGGAGAAACTAAATGATTTGCTTCTAAGCACAAGAGAAGATTACAATAAAAACAAAGGAGAAAAAGAAGCTAAATAGTTTCTTTATAAATAGCTGGACTCACATCTAAATTGGCTGAGGGGATAATTTTAAGTGCAGTCAAAAAAAAAACATCCAAAAATTCCTGATGTCAAAACAATCTTGGTTATTGACTGAGACTCCTGCACAGCATTAATTATAATAATGAGTGGCCTTAAAAAGTTGAGCCTGGTTTTCCAGTCAGTAAAATGCAACAAAACATTTCATCAAGTCACAGACAATGTAACTCTATTTGCCAGAGATAAACCTGGAAAGCAAGGAAGGAAAGGAAGCAAATTAAAGAAGATATATATATAATTCTTGGCTAGCTACAGATTTAAAGAGAATATTGAAAGCTATAAATATGCAAGGTGGCAATAATAATGAGTCAATTAGCACACTCCTATGTCTCGTGGCCATATTTAAGTGTTTCAAGAAAAAGAACTGGCTAAATCTGAGTTTCTGAATGTCTTTCACCTGTCTATGTAAAACCACTTTAGAGAATGCATTGAATGAAATGAAACCATTGCTTGTACATTATATGATCATGGAGCATTCCCAACACAATACAAATTCAGTTGGATCATCAGCTTCTCTTTCTTTCTTTTTTTTTTGCTAGTCGTGGGGTTTGAACTCGGGGCCTGGGCACTGTCCCTGAGCTTCTTTTTTCTTCTCTCTCTCTCTCTATCTCTCTCTCTCTCTCTCTCTCTCTCTCTCTCTCTCTCTCTCTCTCTCTCTCTCTCTCTCTCTCTTTTCTCAAGGCTAGCACCACTTCTGGCTTTTTCTGTTTATGTGGTACTGAGGAATGGAATCCAGGGCTTCATGCATGCAAGGCAAGCACTCTACCAACTAAGCCATATTCCCAGCCCAGCACCTAGTATTTTCTTTCCTCTGCTTCTTAGTCTGTTATTTCTTTTTTAACATCATTTGTGATTCCAATATATCAAATGCTTATTTTCTAACTACTGTAAATAAATGTCTTACCTGGTGCCAAAGCTTGAACTTTGAATTTTGGCTCCAACCCTTTTGTGAAAAACTGCCAAAGGGCCACCTGCATGTGGTCAGGTATGACTGTGCAATCTTTTGGGTGTGTGACAATCTCATTGGTCACCTGTGTGACCAGGCTTCACCTTGTGAATTTTGCCTTTAAAAACCTTAGTACGTGGGCTGCTTGGGGTCGCAGTATCAGCTCCTGAGCCTGTGCTGCGGCCCTGGCCAGTCAGTGTAGGAACCTTCTCAATAAAGTTGCTTCTTTATTAAAAAAAAAAAAAAAAAAACTGCCAAAGATTTCTGTGTGCCTTATGTAAAGAAAGTGTCGGATGAAAAGTGGAGATAATCAAGTCTTTCTCATGTGGTTACTATGAGCATTAATTGAAATAAGACAGATAAAATTCCTGATAAACTATCTGCAATAAGGTAACAGATTAATAAAAGTTGTTATTATTGTTATGAGGATTATTGCCAACATTTTTCAGATACTTAGAATACCTTGTTTCTCCCATGGTTTCCCTTATTTGCAATATCTAGTATATGCATGAGTCAAGCAGAAAAGGTCAGATAATGTGATGTTAGGAAAATGAACCCTTAGATATGTATTTTAATGTTCTTTTCTTTCATGCATTTGTTTCTAACGCATTTATAAGATTATTTCTTTGTTGCTTTGTATGTCCCACCCCCACAGTATAACCCCTGCTTTCACTATATTTGATGTCGGTATAATTTGTGGAGGAGATGGGGAAAAACAAGTCATTTAAGGATACAGGTGGACCTGTGCAACAATGAGAAGTACAAGTTGTCATGTCGAAAACGAACTTTACAACTTTGGTGTGTGCGGGGAGGACTGGATGGGGGGGGGTGGGGGGAGAGAGGCTGGGAAGGGATGTGAAGGGTAAACAAAGGAGGAGGCTGCAATGCTTGATAAGAAATGTACTCATTATCTTGCCCATGTAATTGTAACCCCTATGTACAGTATGTTCACAAAAAATAAAAATAAAAATTAAAAAAAATAAACCACCAGAACACCGGAAGTGGAGCTGTTGCTCAAGTGGTAGAGCACTTGCCTTGAGATGAAGAGCTGAGGGACAGAGCCCAGGCCCAGAGTTCAAGCCCCACGACCGACCAAAAATAAATAGATAAATAAATAATAAAAAACTATACTTTTTACCTGAAAAAAAAGAATACCTTGTTTCTTTTTCTATAAAAGATGAAAAAACAATAAAGATAATGAAAAGATTAAACATTTTTTAAAAACTAAGATTTTTACTATTGAAATGTTAAAGTTGAAGGAACTCTTGAAATTTTATTAGTAAAATCAGATAGTGCCAATTCTCTCTCTCTCTCTCTCTCTCTCTCTCTCTGCTTTTCCTTTATTTTTCCCCTTTTTCTTTTTGTTTCAGTATAAGCTCAGAACCTCGGGCTCTTGCTGGGCTTTTTTCACTCAAGGCTGGACTCTACCATTTGAGCCATGTTTCCCTTTTCAGTTTTTTGCTGCTTAATTGTCGACAAGAATTTCACAGACTTTTCTAACTGAGCTGGTTTCAAACTGCAATCTTCAGATTTCTGCCTCCTAAAGAAACAGAATTACAGTCATAAACCACAAATGCCTGGCTCAATCCTATTTTCACATTAGATTTTAGTAAATTTTAATAGGACATGATCACTCAATATTTCATAACATATTTCCTTCTTCTACCAATTGACTGGCAATATTGGGTATGCAAAAAGATGCCTTTTGGTAAGAGTTTGGTAGTTATTGAGATACAGTAAAATAATTCTCACGCTAGGGTTAGGTGAATGACCAATTCAGATCCAATGACTCTTCCACTGCCATTACCATTAATGACTTCTAGGGATCTTTGTCACCAGGGGCTGTTTTCTAATCATAGATGATTAATAACTAACCATAACACTATCAGTGAAACCAATGATGCAAGTAGATTTTTTTCTGTTCATGTACAGTGTAGTTCTACTTTGATTTTGCAGATTCCATTCTGTCATTTGAGTTACTGTCTCCACCTCCATTTTCCCAGAAAACAACTTTTAGAAGCACCAATTTCACAAAGATGACAAATGAAAATAATGTTGAGGGTTTTGCTGAAAGAATGCAGGGCTAATGCTATCTGTTGAGGAAATACTGTTGCTTTGGAAGGGTACAAGATGACAGAGCCAGAGACAGCAAGAGCAAGGACTATGAACAAGTTCAGAGCCCAGCTGCAAGTAGAAGAATGTTTCAGAAAAGAAGGGCTAGTTAGGTGAGTCATTAGTAGCCTAAAGTTCAAAACCATGCTCTCTCATTTACTGGACCTATAAAGGCTCCCTCCTTTGAACCACTCTGCTTTTACAAATGTTCTCCAGACACCTTCCCTTTTGGGGTTCCCATAGTGTTTGTTCAATCAAAATGTCCTTCCTTCACTACCAAATTAACTTCTTCCCCATCATCTTCCTCCTTTATCTCTTTTCTTCCTACTCTTTCTCTCTCGCTTACCTGCTCCTCTCTCCACCACAATGTGCTAGCATCACCTAATCTGGACCCAGATTTTCCAGTATTGATCTTCCATTAATCGTTCTTCAAATGTCAAGCTATGTTTCTTTCAGAACGATCCTTGCTCTCATTTCCTCCAGAAGTTGTGTGTCCTGCCATCGTATGACCTCCATCAAATTGTAGCTTCTCTAAGAATATTTCAGAATAAATGTTTGCATACTACTGCTTTCTTCAAAACACTAAAATTAATGCTATATATATATATATATATATATATATATATATATATATATATATATATATATATTGGTCAGTTGTGGGGCTTGAACTCTGGACTTGTGCACTGTCCCTGTGCTCTTCAGCTCAAGGTTAGTGCTCTACTGCTTGAGCTACAGTGCCACTTCCAGTTTTCTGGTGGATAATTGGACAGAAGAGTCTCATGGACTTTCCTGCCCAGGCTGGCTTTGAACCACAATCCTCAGATCTCAGCCTCCTGAGTAGCTAGGATTAAAGGCACGAGCCACCGGCACCTGGCATAATGCTATTTTTGTAAAAGGTGATTGTAGTATTAGATAATGTACACAATGGTTATGTTTCATCAAATACGTGTCTGCCAAAAGCATTTAGCTTGTGCAAGCAGCAATATAACCCAGACATGAAATATCCAAACCAGAACCCAAATTAAATTCATCACCTCACTTCCTTTCAAACAGAACCTCATACCTGGATTTGTACAAGAAACTTCTAGGAGAACCTTCAGAACCCAAACCTGTCCAAACCAAATCTTAAAATCATTTTTGGATGCTGGAAGAAAACAAACGTTTTCACAACTTCATCATTAAACTTTTGTCATCATAGAAATGAAAAAGGTCAGTTCTTTCATTTGCCAAATGAAGTTTAATGAGACTAAATCACTTGGTCAAGGTAATGGATGCAGCTGAGATGGGATCTGTGTCATAACCTTGCATTCCCAGCTTCCTAGAAAATAAGCACACCTACTCCCCTTCATTTAAACCATCCTTACCTTCCTTTCTTGCTTTCTCTCCTTCCCTTACTCCCTCCCACCTCCCATTCCTTCCCCATCCTACTTCATTCCTCCCTCCCTCTCTTCTTCTCTCCCTCCCTCTCTCATCCCTCCTTCCCTCCCTCCTTCCCTCTCTCCCTCCCTCCCTCCCTCCCTCCCTTCATCCCTCCCTCTTTTCCTTCCTTCTTTCCTTTTCCCCTTTCCCTCTTTCCTTTCCCTCCTCTTTCCCCATCCTTCTCTTTACATTCTTTCCCATTATTTTCTTCCTCTTCCTCTACCTCCATGTTTCATTTCTCCCTCAGCCTCCCCTTTCTTTCAGTTACTTGACAAGCTTCCTATGTGTCCAGGGCCATTTGGGGGTGACAGTTATTGCAGGTGACTCTCGGAAACCCTGCTCTCTTACTTTCTCATTTAGAGACTTGAAAACATATTTAACAAGTTACACGAAACAGGTATGGTTTGTGCAATCACAGGAATTACTGGGTCTTTGAAGGAGTAAGCAAGGTAGAGGAAGCATGAAGAAGTCACACTGGAGGAATATGCCAGGTAGACATCTGCTTGATGGAGAAACAGAGAAGGTAATAAACACTGTCCTGAGACAGAAAAGCTGTGAATGGGGCTAGATGTTTGAGAGGCTATTGGTCGAGCATTTGAGCTTGACATTGGAGCTCAGAGTCTCATGTTCCCACAAAATTTCATATGTTGGAAACTCCCACATGCCTTAGTGTACAACCATCTTTGGAGCTAGGATCTTTTCAGAAGCAATCTAATTAAAAGCAGATCAGTATGTTAGGCCTTAATATGACTAAAGTCACGTAAGAAAAGCAGACTTGGACATGGACAATAGAGAGAGAGAGAAAGGGGAGGACAGGGGTTGACAAGGCAAAGGGACCGGCTCTGGTATACACTCATCTTGCATGTTTACCTTGAAGAACACTAAGAAAATTAAGTTCTTGTGTTAAATCTATTTGGAGTGTAAGACTTTATGACGCAATCCTACAAAAATGTTCCCGACATGAGATGTTACACATAAAATCAGTACAAACATGAGGATGTGTTTTGAGAAATAAGCAGTGGCCAAATCATTAAAACTTGCACTAAAAATGTGAACTTCCACCTAGAGCAAAGACACAACTACATGAAACTCCCCTGCCTACGGCAGGAAGACATCACTGTGGTAGATGCAAGTTCCTTCTCTGTTCTATCACGTGGGTACTAGTTCCTGTTTTGTCAGACCTTGGGCCCTGTTGCTTCTTTGGTAAGCTTGATACGGCTTGCCAACATTTCTCAGCTCCTTCAAATGTTCCCGGAGTTCTGATCTGGTTCCTATCTGTTCTTTCCGTGTTTAACTCACTTTGTGTTGCCTCCATGGAGTTGGGTGACTTGGTTTATCACTTGTTGTTGCCAGTGTTGCACAGATGCTGCTTGTTGGCGTCCCTCCCTACTTCCTGCCTCTAAATTCAGCGCAGGCCACAATGTCCAACACCCACTACTTGTATTTCATTGCCTGACAGCTTTCTCTAACCACTGAAGCCTATTTTGCCTAAAGTATATAATATGAAGTCAGGAAATTCATATTTTTTTCCTCCATGACTGACAGGAAGCTGTATAAATATATGTATGGATCTCCACCTTTAGTGGGATATTCTCACACTTACCTGAGGGGGTTTTACTTTCACTGGAATTAACTTGTACATATTCTATTATTTTCTTGTACCTGTTGTTATGGGTTCACTTGTTTTCCCCAAAGAAGATGTGCTGGCATTCTAACCCCCAACTAGTTCAAAAATGCCATCTTCATTGGATGCAGTCTTTATAGAGAAATCAAATCAAAATGAGATCCCTGAAGCCAGCCCTAATCCACTACAACATATAAAAAGGAGAAATGTAGCCTTGGAGGGAAACACAAATGGAGCAAAGCTGCCAGGCTTTAAAAGGGGAAGAGAGGCAAAAGGCTGGAGTGATGTGTCCACAAGCCAAAGGATTTCAAAGGCCACAGAAGCTAGGGAAGTGGGTAGAGCTGTTCTCTTGCCAGCTTCTCAAAGACAGCATGGTCCCGACACCTTCAATTCTGAATTCTAGTAACCACTCTGTGAAACAAGAACTTCTGTTGCTTAAAGTCACTCAATGTTGCCACTCTTGCAGGAAATCCTGGGAAACCCAGCTACCCATTTATTCTCTCACTGATGGGTCCTGCTTCCCCTGACACCACCCTCAACAGATTAGATGTACTTGAACTTTCATCCCAGAGTCTGCTTGATTAAAAAGTGCGTTTCTAATTAGATGGTGAGATCCTTTTAAAAATAATGAACTTTCTTCTCTTTTGAATCCTTCTGATAGCAAAACTGTCTAGAAAGGAAAAAATGCAGGGAAAGGAAAAAAAAGGAGAGAGCAAGGAAAGAAGTCTAAAAAGACAGGTTCCAAGTTGATATTAGGGAAATGAACCCTAAGATATGTATTCAAATGCTTTTTCTTTCATGTGATTGTTTCTAACACGTTTATAAGATTATTTCTTTGTTGCTTTGTATGTCCCTCCACCTCTGCTTTCACTGTATTTCATGTGGTATAATTTGTTGAGGGGAAGGGAAAAAACAAATCGTTTAAATAGGGATACAGGTGGACCCATTGCAACAATGAGATGTACAAGTCGTTATGTTCAAAACGAACTTTACAACTTTGTGGGTGGGGAGGAGGATTGGTTGGGGGACGGGAGGGGGGAGGATAGGAAGGGATGGGAAGGGGAAACAAAGGAGGAGGCTACAATGCTTGATAAGAAAAGTACTCATTATCTTGCCCATGTAATTGTAACCCCTCTGTATAGTATTTTCACAAAAAATAAAAATACAGGTTCCAAGTAGTTTGTTGCATATAAATATGGATAAATGAACAGCTAACCTAGCTCAAACAAGTGAGGCTAATATGTAGGGAAAGCACATAAGTTAGTGTCACAAGGACAGAATTGTCTCATTTCTCTTTCTGTTGTGTGTGTGTGTGTGTGTGTGTGTGTGTGGGTGGGTGTGTTTGTGTGCACACATGCGCACTCATGTACACACCAATAATGGGTCTTGAACTCAGGGCCTGCTTAGGTACTTTTTGCTCAAGGCTGGCACTCTATTACTTGAACTACAGGTCTGCTTCTGGCTTTTTGGTGGTTTTGGGTAAGAAGAGTATCAAGACTTTTCTTCTCAGGCAGGTTTTGAACCATGATCCTCAGATCTCAGTCTCCTGAGTAGCTAGGGTTACGGGCACAAGCCATGGGTACCCAGCTCCTTTTACTCTTTTTGACAAAGTAAGAAATATTATGAAAAATATGAGTCCAGTAAAAAAATTTCCAGGCATTTTTAAAATGCTTGATAGACTGACACTATAAATTTAAATGCTACCACTGTTTGTAGTCCTCTATTGCAGTTCTTTGTTGAGAGATTTACAGTGTCAACATTAAATTGTTTTCCTGCTACTCTTCTTAAAGGCAACACACAACTTATCTCTCCAGCTCTTGCTGACATAGCTGCACTAAATAACCAGACTTACACACATTCAAATGAATATATTTATAAGCACGCAATTGTTTCTGTCTTTTAAAACAATTAAAATTTCCCTCCAGGGGAACAATGTGAAGATGTTATTGTGTTGTAAATCCTGTCTAGAATTACTGGCAATGCATTTAAACTATTAAATGTGAAAATAGTTTGACATGAGCCTTATGGAATGTGTATGTTGACACACTCACAGTTCTTTTTGTTTGGTAGTTGTTCTCTCAGATGTTGAAATAAGCATGGGAGAAAACTAGAGGAAGGCCTTGCAACATCAAGGCAGCCTCAGCCTCTCTCTGGGCTATTTTGTCTACATCCAGGTGTAAGCTTTGAGAGGAAAGAACCCGGGTTTCAGTGAACAAAAAAGAGACTGCTAACCCATATTTTCAATGAAACATATTCTAAATGTAAGCACCTGTTTTTTGAGTAAGTTAATCCTCAGCAACTGTCATCCTAATGAGCTGCATATACTTTTTCTGTTGTAATATTTTGAAAGTCATTTTTCACTGGGAACATAATCTTCATATTTAATTCTGTTCACCTAAAATTTAACAACAGACTACCTTTTGGAAATAATCTTTGTTTTGTTTTGATGTTCTTCTTGGGGCTTGAATTCAGGGCCTTGCACTTTACTCGCTCCACCCTACTTCAGTCATGGGGCTTGAACTCAGAGCTGGACACTTGCTGTCTATGAGCAATTTTTGTTCAAAACTACCATTTCAAGCCACTGCTCCACGTCTGGTTTTTGAGTGGTTAGTTGGAGGTAAGAGTCTCACGGGGACTTTTCTGCCCTAGCCTTTTCTGCCCTAGCTGGCTTTGAACCATGATCCTCAGATCTCAGCCTCCTGAGTAGCTCGGATTACAGGTGTGAGCCACCTGTTCCTGGCTTGACTTGTTTTCCTTTCCTTTTCTTTTCGTTTTTTGTCAGTCGTGGGGGCTGAACTCTGGGCCTGGGTGCTGTCTTTCAGCCCCCTACCACTTGAGCCACAGCACTACTTCCGGCTTTTTTTCTGCTTATTTGGTACTAAGGAATCAAACACAGGGCCTCAGACATGCAAGGCAAGCACTCTACCACTGAGCCAACTTCCCAGCCCTTGACTTGTTTTTCTATGACTCAAGTCTAGTGCTCTACTGCTTGAGCCACACCTCCACTTTCAGGTTTATGCTGGCTAACTAGAGATAAGGTTCTTTCAGATTTGCCTTCTTAGGCTGGCTTTAAATCAAGATCCTTCAATCTCAGCCTAATAAGCTAGGGTTACAGGTATGAGCTGTTGTGTCCAACAAAATGCTTTTCTTATAATTGGTATATGAAGTAAAATATTAATAAAGATATACCCTGGTACTCCATAGTTCCTCTTGAATTTTTTTTTGAGGGGGGGGTCTGGCCTGAACTCTGGGCCTGGACACTGTCCCTCAGCTCTTCACCTCAAGGCTAGTACTCTACCACTTAAACCACAGCGCCACTTCCGGCTTTTTTTTTTCTGCTTATGTGGTACTGAGGAATCAAACCCAGGGCCTCATGCATGCAAGGCAAGCGCTCTACCACTGAGCGACCTTCCCAGCCCCCCTCTTGAATTTTTTTTAACAGTGAGAACTATTAAAAACCAAGCTATGTCACAATGATTATGGAGAAAATACATTAAACAAGAAAGTCAAATGTTTGATTACACACAGGCTCTAGAGTATCAAATAATTTCATACCTCAAAAAAATCAATATTTTAAATACACATATCTGTCATGTACCTAATTAAGTTTCAAATACAAATACAAACATCCACATCTCAGAGGATGTTAGTTATATAAAGCATTTTGGAATAACCATTTTAAGAAGTTGTACCACATATGTGTGATATTTCAACCAAACAAGACTTAGTTATACCCTAATTAAGATAAACCTCAATCATAACCTAAAATAGTACATATTTGGTAATTTGAAAATCAGACAAGTCAACGTAAGTTAGTCTATAGTGGGAAAAGGATAATTACCATCTTGACTCTTCTGTAGCAAGGGAATTGAGATTTCAGATTTTACTTAGGCTCCAAAACTGTGCTTTGGTATTCATGCATTAATGTCATGGAAGGAATTTGAGAGAGAATAGAGAGTAGCAGAAAATGGAGAAGTATAAATGTGAGAACAAGCAGACCCACTTGATCAGGACAATGGTACCCAGTGAAGGGTAGTAGACTATTAGGAAAGGAAAAGGCCAGAATGTACAGCCCTTGAATACTTGGTCACAGGGTCAGGAGAAATTTTGGGACAATTGTCTAAAACATCTTTGTTTTGATGCAACTGAATCTGATAAATCTGGAAGATGCAGCAGGATAGGAAGAGTCTTCTAGACCAAGGACAAAGTCAAAGACTTCCCATGGCCAGCAAGTGCTGTAGAAAGCAGTCTAGTTATGTTCTGGGTTCGAACCCCCACAAAATTTGGCTAGTCTGATTCATCCAAATTTTCTAGTTTTCCAGAAAGGATGTAAATGTAGACTTTAATAGGATTTTTTTTCAATTCCTAAATGTCAATTTATTAAAAATCATTTTTGTATTGACTTATTGATTGAACTTAAAAGGTGAATTAAGTCCATGGGCTGACAATTATCAAAAGGGCCATCTCTAATAAATACCTTACAACGATTTTTGCATAAATTACCAAAGCCTTGTTTTGGACAATGGCATTATTACATGTTTGATCATTCTTTCTTGTAGCTTAATCAATCAATAATTTAACTTTCAATACATAATAATCAATAAGTTGAAACTAGTATGATTTAGAAATTATCTCAATATGTTTGCTAAAAATATATCAGTTATTCAAAATTATTAAGTATGTAGTTTGTTTTTTAAAGGTTTCTAATGAAACTATACCATAGTTACATATCATGCTTATTTTTGTTCCTAGTTATATTCAAAGATTTCAAATTAGGAGCAATAAGTTGAGAATAGAGTATAGGTGGTAGGTATGTAGTTGTGAATGAAAATTCCTTTCCTATTATTATTTATATATTAAATAATTGATTACACTAGTAGTTGTATTTTAATCTTTTAAGTATTCAGAAGCCTTTTCCCCTCCTACAGCCAGTTTTAATAATGCAAATATTTGAATACTCATTATATAGGTTAAACTGGTCATGGGATACTTTAATAGTTTCTAAGCAATGACACTGTTTACATTTGTTCTACAGAGCAAAATTGTCTTCCTGATACTCTATGTCTTTCCTATCTGTGCTAAAGTTTTGTAAAGTATGTTCAGAGAATTAGGAATGCCTTTAACAAGGCACAAGATGAAGGAGGATTCCTCTGACCGTGTTCATATTTCTGCTGTCAATAATCCAGAACCTAGAAGAAGAAACCAAAGCATGAAGGAGAGGAAATACCAGTTTCTCTCTGGGCCTCCCTCTTCTCTGCTTGGAAATCTGGGAGCACAGACACATCTGAAAATGCTCCTGGAAAGCAAGGGAGAAACAAGACAGACTCAGTCAGGTGAAGATAAACTTGTGAACTTGGCAGGCAGCCCAACCCCAGAGGGGCTTCCAAAATTATGACAGGGAAACTCTATTCTTTTTTTTTTTTTTTTTTTTTTTTTTGTCGGTCGTGGGGCTTGAACTCTGGGCCTGGGCGCTGTCCCTCAGCTCTTCAGCTCAAGGCGAGCGCTCTACCACTTGAGCTACAGCGCCACTTCCGGTTTTCTGGTGGTTTATTGGAGATAGGAGTCTCACGGTTTCTCCTGCCCGGGCTGGCTTTGAACCGCGATCCTCAGATCTCAGCCTCCTGAGTAGCTAGGATTACAGGCGTGAGCCACCAGCGCCCGGCTAAACTCTATTCTTTAAAGTAGGTAGTCAAGACACCTGTCACTTCCTGTGTGTCACCCATCTGTATCTCTGAGTCTTTTGTAAAGTTTGCTTTAAATAAGCAGGATGGGGTCAGCTCAGAGAAGCATTGGCATGCAGGAAGTCTGCACTGCTACAACTTCTCTAAGTGAAGAATCCTGAAAGGAAACGCGGCTCTCAAGAGCAGAAGCCCTGCTTAGGAAGCCATGCTGAGAAGCCTTTTCTCTTTATCAATTCTATAACAATACAACTTGATTTATTCTAAGAGAAAAGAAAATAGGTTCCCCTGTTTTCCTCTCATGGTGGGTTCCATAAGGACCAATTATTAGGGGAGACTGTGGGAAATGTTTTGTGGAGAAATAGTTATTTTCTAAGAAGCCAGGCAGTGGTGTTTTGTTGAGTAGAGGGACATTTGTGAGAAGAAAAATTCCATATGGTCCTTAGCAGTCACAATGGCCACTCCCGTGGCCAGTGTCTAAAACAAGGGGCTGCTCCTAACTAGGGTGAGCTTATTTCTAGTTTGCGAGGGAAAATTATGTTGTGTCTTTTCAAAAGTGTACTTGTTAGCCAGGCACTGGTGGCTTCATTGTAGCTACTTAGGAGATGGAGATCTGAAAATCAAAGTTTGAAGCCACCCTGTGCAGATAAATCTAACAGACTCTTCTCTCCAAATAGCAGCGAGAAGCCATTAGTGAAGGTGTGGCTCAAGTAGTACAGTACCCAGCCCTGAACAAAAGAGGCAAGGCAAGATCATGAGGTCCTGTGTTCACTGTCTAGTACTAGCACACACACAAACATACACTGTCTAATACTAGCACACACACAAACATTAATAGCAAGATCATGAGGTCCTGTGTTCACTGTCTAGTACTAGCACACACACAAACATACACTGTCTAATACTAGCACACACACAAACATACACACATACAAAGAAAGTAAGCACACATACACATACACACAAGGTAAACACACACACATACACACAGGAGGTATATTTGTGTGCAAAATAAATAATGTAACTGAAGAACCTTTAAACTTTAACAGGTAAGATTATCTTTCTAAGTGACACAAGTTCAAACTCACATTTCCCTGCAGTTAGAAAGCACTTGCAATGATTTTGTCTCATAGCGGCACATAGTTAGCTTGCTTATGAAATGTTTGAATGTTCAGAAGAAAACTAATTCATAGCACATTTTCTCAGAATCAAAGAAAAGCCACTGGCTTAGAAGACCACACCTGTAATTTTATGTTTGAAAATATCTTAAGTACAGCTTAAGGGAAAGACTTGCAGGTAACATTACACGACTGTGTATATTATTAGAAAATATAATGCAGTTTATGACCTGTATTTTCTTTTTGCAGCTACTATAGTACAAAATAACTTTAGAGCAGAGATGGATAAATCAACACATCTCCTAAAATTAAGGATGCTTACATATATTCTCTACAGAGATGATATAATCCATTTACTTATTTCTCCTAAAATTAAGGATATTTACATATATTCTCTATAGAGATGACATTCACTTATTTCTCCTTAATTTTCCTATTTTCTGTTATTTTTAACTTTCAGGAAGATTTGTTTCATTTTGTAAATGTAAAAATGCTAATTAAATTTCAAAGTTCAGAATTTAAAAAAATGTTCTAGATCAAAAATCTTCTCATTCTGTAAATAAGTATCATATTTGAGATTTGTGGACAAATCTTAGAACTCATGAGGCTGGCATATAGACTTGAGCCTAGATCTGAGATCTAGTCAATCATTCATTTATCAGTGTCAAAATATGAACAGCAAGAGTCACTTGTCTTTCCAGTTTGAAGGAGCAAAACAGAGTTGTTTCATTTATGTGTAACATGCATTGCGCATGTGTTTATGGTGCTTTCAAACTATCTCTTGGATTTGGACAAGAGTTTCTTCCCTGTGTTGCATTTACTTCATCTTCAAAAGATGGTTAACATTTCCTCACATACTTGTTTGTGAGTCCTTAATGTATATGGAACACCCAGGGGGTGAGACACAATAAATGCAACCATTATTCTTATTTTTAAAAGTAATAAACTTTACAGAAACTGTGTCCCAGGATTTCTGTAAATTCTTTGGTTCTCAATTGTCCCTGTATTACTTCATAAAGAAGATAATATCTGGCTGGGTGCGGTGGTGCCTGCTACTTGGGAGGCAGAAGTGAAAGGATCTTGGTCAGAGACTAGCCCAAGCAAAACCATGAGACCTTGTCTGAGAAACAAACAGGACAAATTTACTTCAGCAGGCTCAAGGGGCTCAAGTTCAAACCCAGCATTGGAAAATAAAAAAGAAAGAAAATGAAATAAAATAATAAAAGAAAATATGCAGAGTTAACAGCTGTGTGAATCACTATTGTTTGATTACATCTACAGCATATAGTAAACTTCCTCATAGTTCCAAAGCATTTTTTTCTTTGATGTCTATGTGTTTTTTTTTTCTTGTCTCAAATTAGCCAATACAACTTGCTTAATTTCTAGGAGTAAATGAATGAAATGTTTCTCACTTTAAGAGGGTCACTGTGTATGCCTTTCTGAGCAAAGTCCATGAACTTTTAGAGATGCCAACAACACCGAATAGGTTGCGAGGTTTCCTGAGCTAAAATATTTACTACTACTCACCACCATAGTCTTGGTATAGAAGCAATGAAATCTGGGCCTAGTAAGTAATGAATCACTACAGGAATGAGGCTGGTTGTGTCTCTCTTAAAGAGGGAAACAAACATATATTCCTCCACAAAAGCTTATTTCCTAAGGGTCCAGTGAGTCTCTATTTTCTTTTTTAGAAATTGCAGAAACATGAAACAATTTATATAATATATACTACTATATATTCACTATACACTATATATAATGTATGCATATATATATATACATATATATATATATATATATATATATGTCCATATATGGTATGTGTTAGCAATAGAGTGCCTAGTAAGCAAAGGTCCTAAATCTGAACTCCTTTCCAATTCCCTACCCTCTGTCCTTTCTCTCCTCCTTCCACACACAAAAAAATATTTGTTTAGTTTAAGATCATATTTGATCTTTTCTTAGATATCTTAAAATATTTACTTTTATAGAATTTCTAGTCAAGTTGCAGCTATTTTTTATGATGTGATTTTTTTTTTTTTGGTCGGTGATGGGGCTTGAACTCTGGGCTTGGGCACTGTCCCTGAGCTCTTCAGCTCAAGGCATCTTTCCTTCCTTCCTTCCTTCTTTCCTTCCTTCTTTCCTTTTTTCTTTCCTTCCTTCCTCCCTTCCCTTCCTTTCCCTCCCTCCTTCCTCCCTCCCTCCCTTCCTTCACAGGTACCATACAATCTCACTCAGCACTTTTACTCACCACTAGTGCTGTACAACTCAAGCCATGCCTCCAGGAGGCAGTTTCAGGAAATTTTCTGCCCAGAGGGCTTCAAACTTCAATCCTCAGATCTCAGCTTTCTGAGTAGCTAGGATTATAGGAATTAGCACCAAGGCTCAGCTTGGTTTTTTTTCTATTGGCAAAATCTTAAGATCAATATTTTCACCACAGTATCCATGGTCATTTCTGTTGTAGAATGGAGACATGCATTTGAAATACACAGTCACTATCAGCTACAACCAGTCAACATTTCAATACAGAAAATGCAATGTATGGTCAGGGAATTCAATGCAGTTTTAACAACCAACACTTTAACTGAATGTGAGCCAGTTTCCAGTGGTTCATGCCTGTAATCCTAGCTACTAAGGAGGCTGAGATCAGAGGATCATTGTTCAAAGCCAGGCCAGGCAGAAAGCCGATGAGACTCTTATCTCCAATTAACTGCCAAAAAGGCCAGAAATGAAGCTGTGGTTAAAGTGGTAGAGCACTAGCCTTGAGCACAAAAGCTCAGGAAAGGCACACGAACCTAATGACTCACACACACACACACTCATGACATACACACAAACTTAAATAAATGTGCCAGATCCAAAAATTCATATGGAACAATAAAAGACCCCGAATAGCAAAAACGCTCCTCAACGGAAAGAACACTGCTGGAGGAATATCAATACCAAACTTCACACTCTACTATAAAGCCATAGTAATCAAAGCTTGGTATTGGCACAAGAACAGACCTCAGGACCAATGGAATAGAATTGAAAACCCAGAAATGAACCTACAGACCTATAGCCATCTAATCTTCGATAAGGGAGCTAAAACAATAGAATGGAAGAAAGACAACCTCTTCAGTAAATGGTGCTGGCAAAATTGGTTAACTACATGTAGAAAACTTAAGCTAGATCCTTATATATCACCCTGCACCAGAATCAACTCCAAATGGATCAAAGACCTTGAACTCAAAGCAGACACTCTGAAAACATTACAGGATGGAATAGGAGAAACCCTAGGTCTCCTTGGCTCAGGCTGAAATTTTCTGAATAGAGACCCGGAAGCACAACAAATCAAAGAAAGGTTGGACAAATGGGATTGCATAAGGTTGCAGAGCTTCTGCAGGGCAAATGACATAGCTAGCAAGATCAATAGAAAACCCACGGATTGGGAGAAGATCTTTACTAGCCATACAACGGACAAGGGTCTCATATCTAAAATATACTTGGAACTCAAAAAATTAACCCCCCCCAACAACAAATCCTCAAAGAAACAACTGCCCAATAAATAAGTGGGTGAAAGACTTAAAGAGAAACTTCTCTGAAGAAGAAAGAAGGATGGCCAATAGACACATGAAGAAATGTTCAACATCCCTAGCCATAAAAGAAATGCAAATCAAAACAACATTGAGATATCACCTCACTCTAGTTAGAACGGCAAAAATCAAGAACTCTAACAACAACAGATGCTGGAGGGGATGTGGACAGAAAGGAACTTTACTTCATTGTTGGTGGGAGTGTAAACTTGTTCAACCACTTTGGAAAGCAGTATGGAGGTTCCTCAAAAGACTTCACATAGAACTCCCCTATGACCCAGCAATCCCACTTTTGGACATTTACCCAAATGTTTACAAACAAGACCACACTAAAGCTACCAGCACAACAATGTTTATTGCAGCATTATTTACCATAGCTAAGATATGGAACCAACCCAGATGCCCCTCAGTAGATGAATGGATCAAGAAAATGTGGTATATACACAATGGAATTCTATGCCTCCATCAGAAAGAATGACATTGCCCCATTTGTTAGGAAATGGAAAGGCTTGGAAAAAATTATATTAAGTGAAGTAAGCCAGGCCCAAAGAAACATAGGTCCCATGGTTTCCCTTATTTGCAATATCTAGTATATGCATGAGTCAAGCAGAAAAGGTCAGATAATGTGATGTCAGGAAAATGAACCCTTAGATGTGTATTTTAAGGTGTTTTTCTTTCATGCATGTGTTTCTAATGCATTTATAAGATTATCTCTTTGTTGCTTTGTATGTCCCTCCCCCACAGTATAACCCCTGCTTTCACTATATTTGATGTCAGTATAACCTGAGGAGGAGATGGGGAAAAACCAGTTGTTTAAGGATACAGGTGGGCCTGTTGCAACAATGAGAAGTACAAGTTGTCATGTCCAAAACGAGCTTTACAACGTCGGTGCGGGGGGGGGGGGATTGGGGGGGAAGGAGAAGGATTGGGATTGGGGGGGAGGGGGGAGGCTGGGAAGGGACGTGAAGGGTAAACAAAAGGAGGAGGCTGCAATGCTTGGTAAGAAATGTATGCATTATCCTGCCCATGTAATTGTAACCCCTCTGTACAGTATGTTCACAAATAAAAAAAAAAAGATACACTCATAAATTAACGTGATCAAAAAATGAGTAGATTTTGGGCTGGGAAGGTGGCTCAATGGTAAGAGTGCTTGCCTTGCATGCCTGAGGCCCTGGGTTCGATTCCCAACACCACATAAGCAAAAAGAAAAAAGCCGGAAGTGGCACTGTGGCTCAAGTGGTAGAGTGCTAGCCTTGAGCTGAAGAGCTGAGGGACAGCGCCCAGGCCCAGAGTTCAGGCCCCATGACCGGACCCCTCCCCTAAAAAAAGAGTAGATTTTGATATAAACTAACATGTTGGGTTGAAACCCCTTTTGTAACTATTGTTTTTATTGTCCTCCGTTATAGGTGACTATCATCTTAGTGTTTCCATTATGCTTCAACGTTTTAGCTTTCCTTAAAGCATATATGTAAAACTTGCCTTCAAGAATTAAATTTAACTCACAAGGATGAGACAAGTTATAAACAAAACTCATGTTGGTCCAGGATGAGTACAAGTCTATAGTAAGTTAGCTTATTCAATATAAACAACAAATGTCAGTAAAGAAAAAAATGTGTTTTCATTGGGTTCTGGTTGCTCATGCCTATAATCGTAGTTACTCAGGAGACAAGACCTGAGAATCATGGTTTAAAACCAGCCCAGAAGAGGAGGTCATGAGACTTTTATATCCAATTGACCAGCAAAAAGCCAGAAGCAGAGGTATAGTTCAAGCAGTAGAGTGCCATCCTTGAGCAAAAAAGCCAAATGAAAGGGTGTGGCCCTTAATTCAAGACTCTGTACCAGCATATACCTACACACAGAGACATATACACACATACACACATAAGAAAAAGAAAATTAAGTTCTATAAGTCATTTCATATTTTTGTGATATAATCTTCCTTTTCTAAAGAGTAAGCTTTCACTTCTAATATTCTAGTTTTATTACTGAAAATTGAATCATCTTTTTCATCAGAGCAAACAGAATTCTAATTCTACAAGTGGCAGTCAGTGTGCTTATGCATGGTTCAATAACTTCTTACGAAGATGGCATCGTTAGGCTCAATCTCTTAAATGAACTGTTGAGGAGTGGTGACAACTGCTGATACCATTCATGCTTTGTCTCCTCCACTGTCCTCCACACACCCTGTGATGGTCTTGGTGATTCTCCAGTTGCCTAAAACCCTTGCCAGTGTATTTTCCTGGTTCTCTCATCTCCTTCGAGAATGCACTCAAAAATCACCATGTCATTGAGGTTTCCACCAACTACACTACTGGAGTTTTGATAGGAATTCGGCTCTCATTACCTCATTCTATTCAAGTTACTTATGATCTTCCAAGAAAACATACAATGTTTGCTAATCTACTTTTTCCTATCCTCAATAGAATGTAAGCTTCTGGTGGTGAGGGAGAAAATTTTGTTCTTCCACTCATTTTATCTCCCAAACTCCCAGGAAAGGCATCAAGTATTTTTAAACTATTTGGATGAATAATTTGCTTTGCTAGCAGTGTTAATGGGTTAAAATCTACCAGCTCTTCTGTGGTAGTGAAAATGGGGAGAAGGGACTGAAAATGAACTTCCCAATGCTGTAATATTTTAGCTCCTCAGTGCAAACAATGGCCAACTGATTCATTCAGTCAGAGATCACATTGTTCACTAAATTAGCAGAAAACATCTTACTGGGAAAAATAATGCAAGAAGCCACCTAACCCAACAATGTAGTGAACAGTAATCCCTTTTTATATTTTCAAAGTTTAGTGTCAGTGGTACTTAAGTACTTAAAATGTTTATTCTTTCACCATAGGTAACAATGCTCGATAGGAAATGTACTCATTACCCTACTCATGTAACTGTAACTACTCTGTACAGTATTTTTACAATAAAAAATATATATGGAAAAAATATTTATTCCTCCTCCAGTTTATTCCCACATCGCCAGGTGGCCCAAAATGGCTGCAAACTGTTGTAAATAGCTCAAAGGTAAACTTTTTTTTCTGAAACTTATGTTTAGCTTTATTATTGTCTTCAGACTCTTTTCTTTGATGTATAATGTCATTCCTTCAAATTTATGATTACAAAGTAGTTCAGGCATGTTACTAAACTGTGTGTTGGAAAATAAAATAGCATAGTTCAGCAATATCTAATGTGATCATCATTTTTAGAATTACCCAGTGGAGAATCTGTCTGCTTCAGTATTTACCAAACCTGCAAAGAAACTGTGAATCTGAGCATTGCACAGTTTCATTTAGATTTAGTTCAGAATTGTTGCGTGTCACAGTGGTGCTTCTCACAAACAAAGTTCTGGGAAGTAGCCATGCTTGATTAGTATATTCAAAGAATCTCAAAAACTTCAAAGGCACCACAATTAGAAAATCCATTTCTGCAATCCATTTCTGAACTAACAAAGATGCAATGTGCAACTCACACTGGAAACCTGGAGTTACTTTTTTAAAAAAGTTTACTCTTTACATCAGTGAGTATAAATTACAAACATTTCAATCTAGGCTGTATGAAAACTATAAATAAAGCTACTTTTTTCAAACTTTCATTTGATGACTTCTTATAGAATGTATCCCTTAGATCCTCCCTTCATTGACACTGTATATTGTTTTGAGCATTCACCCATAGTTGTTCTTTGCTATTGCTAAGTAATACTCTATTATATAATTATGTTGTAATTTACTTATTCACCAGCAGATAAGACATTCTAGTTGTTTCCAGATTCTGAATATCATGAATAAAATTGCAAAGATAACTGATATAGGTCTGTAAACACAAATCTTTATTCCTCTTAGATGATTAATTTGGGAACTTATTATAAGTCCCGAGACACATTCTTCTGCCTCTGCCTCTGAGTTATGGGCTTACAGGTATGCACCACCATGCCTGGTTACTGGAGTTGATTACTGGGTAAAATATTATGCACTTAATTTAACAAAAAATGGCAATCTCTTTTCCAAAGTGTTTAACCATTTTATTTTCTTAAAAATTAATGTATGAGAGCAGAAGAGTATCATTTTTACTCACATGTGTTAATTTTAATTACCAAGTCAGACTTTTGGGCACTGTAGTAGGTTTGAGGGATTTACATGAGGTTTGGACTTGCATTTCCCTCTTGATTAAAGGTGTCATAGATTGTTACATGTGATAATATGCCATTATCTTGTTCAGTTAAGGACCTGTTACAATATTTGTCCCTTGTAAGGACTGTCATGTTATTACTGTTTTGGGTTCAAATCTTGCCTTATAAACCAGATTTACAAAATGTTTGCAAAGTACAGGGTTAACAGTCATTTTCTGGACAGTGTCTTCCAAAGGACAGCTTTAATTTTGATGAAATTCAATTAATCAGCATTTTTCATTTTAGCATTTATACTGTGTCTGCTTCAAAACATCTCTGTGTAATAGAAACATTAAAAATTCTTCCTATAATTTCTTCAAATTACTTTGTAGTTTTGTAGTTTTTATAGTGTGTATGTATGTATGCATGTACATGTGTGTGTGTGTGTGTGTGTGTGTGTGTGTGTGTGTGTGTGTGTGTGTGTGTGTGTGTGTGTGTGAGATGGTACTGGGGCTTGAACTAAGGGTCTTGAACCCTTGCTTTGACTTTTTCACTCAAGGATGGTTTGCTACCACTTGAGTCACATCTCTGTTTCTGGCTTCTTTCAACTTAAGACCTATATGGAATTTTCTGCCAGGGATGGCTTTGAACTACAATTCTCAGATCTCAGCTTCCTGAGTAGCTGGGATAACAGGTGTGTGACGCCAGTGCCCAGTATTTATAGTTTTAGTCTCATTGATAGAATTGTTATCTACATTGCATTAAATTTTTGCCTATGGTATGAAGTAAGATCTCAATTGATCTTTTGCATGGAGCTATCCAGTTGTTTTAAGGCTACGTATTGAATGACACTGGCACTTGTAAAAAAATCCCCTCTCACACTCATTTAGTAACAAAACTCATATTTTGTTTTTACATTTGTTAATACTGCACAGAAGTACAAACTATTTTTGGTAAATGCTTTTAGAAAACACTACATAATACTTTTTTGAATGGTTAATGTCTTGTCAAGAATCAAAAGCTGGAAAGCCAAAAGAGGGTATACATCTGGCATATGTGTCAAAATACAAACTTCAAGGAAATTATTAGTTAATTATATTATTGGTAATTATTAGTTAATTATATTATTGGTAATTTAAATTTTCTCTTTAAAAGATTTTTTACTTTGTTAATGGACATTAAATTATTATGAAAAAATGGGCATTTTATTCATTAAAATATTTTGTTTTGAGCTTCCTCAGAGTAGCATCTTTATTTAGGTTACATATGAAAGTAATCATTGAATCCGTAAATAAAGTTGGGTTGTGAGAATGTCAGCAACATGAATAAAGTAGACAGAAAGTGAAGAAAGCTCTGGTTACTAGCAGCTAACCACTTGCTCAAAGTAAAGTTAGTCTGTATGTAACTGTTTTATTGCTGAATTATGGATTCTCAAAGAAACAGGCTTACTATTTCAGAATTAAGCCAAGTGATCTCAATGGGAATACATTCTCCAAAAGCTGGTGAATGATTTAGGCATAAAATTTAATTGTGTAATCACAACCATTTTTAATTTTGACCTCCTCCCTTCCCATTCATGGGTCCTCAGGAGCTGTCTGACAGGAACACACAAGGTTAATGTCAGCCATCAAAAGGCAATGGCCTGATGTTTGTGGAAAGTTATGTTCCTTAGATTTTAAGAGAAAAAAAAGCAACAACAACTATTAACACTGCTACTTCTTTATCGTTTCCCTTTCTAGGTCTTCTTTTATAAAAGTGATAGTTTGTCAGGGCAGAACCTGCCTTTTCAGGAATTTCTTCTTTGCATTCACAGCATCAGTGATGTAAGTAACCTTGCAAGAATGAGTGCGTGCATGTCTCATGACTACTGCATTACCCACTCAGAGTCTAAGATAAATTCAAGCGTGGCAATATTATAATTAGTGCCAAGTGGGTGAAGTGTTGCAGCTAAAAAAGCAAAGTTGAAATAAAAAAAAAACCTTAGCTTTATATCCAGGTGTCATCTCTAGCTCTTGAGTAATTCCTGCTGACGATTAATATTATATTTCTCTGGAGAATTTTAAACATTAAAAGGATGATGATATTTCTTTCATTCATAAATCTCAAAGATTATTCTTTTGACCTAGTATTTTCAGTGGCCTCTGTGTGTGTGTGTGTGTGTGTGTGTGTGTGTGTGCACGTGTGTGTGTGCATGTGCGTGTGCATTTTTTGTGCTGGTATTGGGGTTTGAACTCAAAGCCTGGGCACTGTCCTTTAGTTTTTTCTCCTCTAGAAAGGTGCTGTGCCACTTGAGTCACATCTCCACTTCTGGCTTCTGGGAAATGTATCCTATAGCTTTTAAAGATTTCACATCATACTACATTCCTCTTAATGCCATATAATTTTTAAACCTTTCTGAGTTATCCAAAATTGAATAGAAATGCCACATTTGGTATGGGTATAATAAATAGAATGAATGTAAAAGTCACAAAAGGTCATCTATTGACTTTGACAGCTATATTCAGATATTCACAGCTCTCTTCAAGGCCAGAACACACAACTCTGTTTTCACAATCAGACAGACAGACAGACAAAAGTAACAAGTTGTATATTTTTTCAAAATTAAAAAAGTAAGTATGCAAAGTACACCTGGGGATACACACAAGTTGCCCCATATACATGCACGCATATACACACACACCTACCATAAACACATGTGCATACATATGCAAAAACATCACACAGAGACATGCACATATTCACACTACACATACACACACATAAGACACATAGAGGTACACAAAAATATCAGTGCATGACCATCAGTAACTTCTAGAAAAATATACTTCAGATAAATTTCTGTTCATGATAAGGTAAGTAACATAATAAACAATTGAAACAATTGCCAGATAAGAAATAGGCTAAGGTGAAAATTTGATAGTAAAAATGGTTATTATTAATCAAACAAATCACATATTTTCATATCTAAAAGGAATATCTTAAAGACAAATTTTAAGTTGATAATTTGTTCAGAGAAACCATGAGTGTGTGGTTTAATTATGCACCCAGGCTCCATCAGGGTTTTGGGGGTGATGGTGATACTGGTTTTCATCTTGGGGAGAAAGGTCTACTAGAGGTCCATGGTCATGAGGCCATGAGGTCATTCTTGTGTGATTCTTTCTTAGTTCTTGGTAACAAGGTTGTTATCCATCACGAAAATGACAATACTGCTCAAAGCTATCTATAAATTCAATGCAATGGCCATCAAAATCCCAACAACATTCTTCAATGATATAGAAGCTATCCAAAAAACTGTATGGAATAATAGAAGACCCTGAACAGCAAAAAAATCCTTAGCAGGAAGAACAGTACTGGATGTATATCAATACCAAAATTTAAATTCTATTACAAAGCCCTAGTTATAAAAACAGCTTGGTACTTAGCAAAGGAACAGTCCTGAGGACCAATGGAATAGAACTGATGATCCAGAAATGAACCCTCAAGCCAGGTGCCAGTGGCTCACACCTGTAATTCTAGCTACTCAGGAGGCTGAGATCTGAGGATTGCTGTTTAAAGCTAGCCCAGGCAGGAAAGACCAGGAGACTCCTATCTCCAATAAACCACTAGAAAACCAGAAGTGGAGCTGTGGCTCAAGTGGTAGAGCACTCACCTTGAGCTGAAGAGCTAAGGGACAGCGCTCAGGCCCAGCTTTCAAGCCCCATGACCGACACACACAAAAAAAGAAAGAAATGAACCCTCAGACCTATGGCCACTTAATTTTTGATAAGGAAGCCAAAAACACAGGATGGCAGAAAGGCTGCCTCTTCAACAGATGGTATTGGCAGAATTGGCTATACATGTGCAGAAAACTGAAGTTTAATTCTTATATATCACCAGAATCAATTCTAAATGGATCAAAGACCTCAATGTAAGACCAAACACCTGAAAATATTACAGGAAGGGATAGGGATATGTTAGGGCTCCTTGGCACAGGTAAAAACTTCCTAAGATCCAGAAACATGACAAATCAAAGAAAGGCTGGATAAATGGTATTGCATTAAACTGAAGAGTTTCTGCATGGAAAAGGACATAGCTAGCAAGACAAACTAAAAAACAAACAAACCCGCAGATGCAATATCTTTACTAGCTATACATCAGACAAGGGCCTCATATCTAAAATATACTTAGAGCTCAAAAAATTTAACCTCCCCAAAACAAATCCTCAAAGAAACAACAACCCAATTAATGAATGGGCTAAAGACTTAAAGAGAGACTTCTTTGAAGAAGAAATAAGAATGGCCAATAGACACATCTCTGGCAATAAAAGAAATGCAAATCAAATATTGAGATTCCACCTTACCGCAGTTAGAATGACCATTATCAAGAAAACTAGTAATAACAGATGTTGGTGAGGATGTGGGCAAAAGGGAACTCTACTACATTGATGGTGGGAATGTAAACTTGTTCAACCACTCTGGAAAGCAGTATGGAGGTTCCTCAAAAGACTCCACATAGAGCACCCTGATAACCCAGCAATCCCACTCTTGGGCATTTACCCTAAAGACTACAAATAAGGCCACACTAAAGATACCAGCATAGCCATGTTCACTGCAGCATTATTTACCATAGCTGAGATATGGAACCAACTCAGATGCTCCTCGGTAGATGAATGAATCAAGAAAATGTAGTATATATACACAATGGAATTCTATGCTTCCATCAGAAAGAATGACACTGCCTCATTCATAAGGTACTGGAAAGACTTTGAAAAAATATATTAAATGAAGTAATCCAGACCCAAGGAAACACAGGCCACATAGTTTTCTTCATTTGTAATAACTAGAAAATGTCTAGGGGGGCTGGGAAGGTGGCTCAGTGGTAGAAAGCTTGCCTTGCATGCATGAGGCCCTGGGTTTGATTCCTCAGCTCCACATAAGCAAAAAGAAAAAAGCCGGAAGGGGTGCTGTGGTTCAAGTGGTAGAGCGCTAGCCTTGAGCTGAAGAGCTGAGGGACAGTGCCCAGGCCCAGAGTTCAGACCCCATGACTGGACCCCCCCAAAAAATATCTAGGATATTCTTAGCAGAGGATCACAGTAGCTCAACAGCTCTGTGCATAAGACCATATAAAATGATGCTGATCAAAATTAACCCCAAGAAATGGAAACAAGTGGTTTTTTAGTGTACTGTTTTCAGTTATTTCTTTTTGTTTTCTTCTTAGGTTTATTCCCTGATGTCACTGTTTTTTTTTTAAATTTCTGTACCCTTTGTCTTGTATATAAGTTCATCTGATTTGGAGAAGGGAAAGGGAGGCACAGAAACAGGTGGGACAAAGGTGAACCAATTCAACAACGATACTTATTAGACACTATGTTGGAAAAGAACTTTACAACTTTGCAGGTGGAGGAGTGTTGGGTAGGGGGACTGGAAGAAAATGAGGAAAGGGGTTGTAGCACTGTTCAAGAAGAAATGAACTAATTACCTTATTTATGTAACTGTACATTACAATACTTTTTTTTTTTTTTAAGAGGGCTGCTATCTGAAAGGAGCAAGTCTGGTGCCTCCTATTCTTTTCCTGCACCTGGCACAAGACAGCTGTTTGCTACTACATGGATTGCCAAAATGCTGTCCCTCTGGGCCCACCCTTTCCTGAAGCAAACCAGTGTCTCTCCTTACTTTCAAGACTATGTGCTAAATGAACCTCTTTTTTAAAATAAATGACCCATGTGCCATATTTCATTAAAAATGAAAAGCTGACTAAAAATAAAGTGAAGCAATCAAATAATCTTCCAGTGTTTCTTAGTCTTTAAGTATAATACATGGAACTGGTATTATTAATGACTTCCCCAAACATTTTGTCTCAAGTAGCTACAAACTTTATATAATGTCAATAATAATAAATGAAAGATCTCATTCTTAAAAAGATTACACATGTCTCCCAAAAATAAAGGCCAAGAGCCCTAAATTCTGGTTAAGAAATATTCTCATTTGAATCTAGGCTTTACTTTGAGGACTTAGTATTTTTGCCTATAAAATAGAAGTATTGGTCTAGATTATGAGTCAAATTTAGCAAAAAATCTAGAAAGATATTTCTAAACATCGTAAGGTTGTTTTACTGCCTGGGAGCATGTAGGACTACTATTTTCCATGTTCTGTTATTTTTCTCCTATAGTTCCAGTAAGAGATGGGTCTAGAACTGGACACTGAGGTCTGTCTTCACTAGTTTTCCCAAAGAATTCCTGTACACAGGGAGACAGAGTCTAAGAAAGGAATGCAAACAATAGAAAGGGTGGTACAACCTATTTCTATTTTTCATTTTATAGGTGATAAAACTTAAAGTCCATAGTATTGAGCACCTTTATTTCACAGCATAGAGCTTACCATTAGTGAACCCCAAATATTGTTTTCAAATATTTCTTGTGCTTTGAGTCATATGCACATGCATTGTATTCTCTTTAAAATTACCAGCCTTCTCTTACATTCTTCAGTTTTATATATATATAGTACAAAAAATGTTATGGGAATATGATGATAAAGGAACTATGACCATCATTTATGTGGCCTAGACTTCTTTCATTTTTCTTACTAATGAGTTCATTGTCTTACTGGTTATAACAATGTTTTGAAGTACTATGAATACTCTGAGCCAATGTATTTATATTAAATAGATGTACTGCATTACTAGTTTATTTGGGATGTTATAGCAAATCATAATCCATTGGTATTTCTGAATATAAACTTTAAAATGCAAACTAGTATCTCTGCTCAAATCACAAAATCAAATGGAATATTTGTTACAAAGAAAATATTGTTTCATAAGGTCTCCTATATTATAATATGTATCAGGTAGAAAAAAAGCCACTTCAGGAAAACAATTAAAATTTTCTTTACGTGTGATATTAAAAGAAACGTGTCTCAGTTGGATGCTGGTAGCTCATATCTGTAATCCAAGATAATCAGGAGCTTGAGCTCTGAGGATTGTGGTTCAAAGTCAGCCTAGGCAGTAAAGTTGGTGAGAACCTTATCTCCAATATGGTACCAAAAGGCAGGAAATGAAGCTGTGGTTCAAGTGGTAGAAAGCTAACCTTGAACCAAGAAGCCCAGGGACAATGCGCAGGCCCTGAGTTCAAGCCTTAGGACTAGAACAAAACAAAACGAAACAAACAAAAAAGGAAAGAAAGAAAATAAAGAAATGTGTCTCATATTATTGGCTTTTCATTACCAGCATATAAGCATTTAAAATCATTTAACAACCATTAAATTGGTTTTTATAATATCTAACATCCATTATTCAAAATAGGCAAGTTGTGAATTAACACTTGTACTTAAAAAATTAGTAGTTTCTTCTTTTTAGAAAGCATTTAATGAATGGTAGTTTCTGGAAAAGAAATGACAAAAATAAGAAAAAGCATCAAAATAATTAAAAACTTAGGAAAAAATCAAAGCAGATCATTTTCACATTGAACTTGGTGAAATGATATTCAAGTTTTTCGTAGAATAGGACTAGTTTCAAGAAATAATTATTTCAGTTATAAAATGTAAATTCATTAGGGGTTCCGGGAAGATGGCAGAGGAGAAGCTGGAATCTGAACAAGATCTCGCATAGAAAGCAGTTTTAGAGTTCCAGTGAACAGTCTTAAGCCAGAGAATCACACCAAGTGTGCCATCACAGGACAGAGAGTTAGACAAGAGAGGGGAAGCCAAGGCAAAAAGACACATCTGAGCGCCTGCCAGCAGCTGCCGCTGCGGCAGCAGGGTCGTGGCAGTGACCACTGCTGCGGGGTCATACCAGAGACACAGAGAGTCCGGGATGAAGGAGCCAGACACAGCGGACGAGCGGATTCTACTCAACACCAACAAGAACCTACAAGGAGCGGACATCTTCATCCTGCAGTTTGCAGACCAGAGACGACCCAGGATCCAAGACTCAGCATGAGTAGAAGCCCGATGTCCTCAATCCTTCTCAGGGAGCAGAGGAGGGAAGGCCACCCCTCCCCCCCAGCACCGGCGATCTCCATCTTGGATACCGACCAAGCTCGGAGGAGCTGCTAGCTCCAGCTCAGGCCTTGGAATAAAACGAGTCATTTAGCAGGTCACAAGAACTTAACGGTGAAGTGACCTGCCAGACTTGGCTCCATCCAGGGAAAAGTCACCCAGCTCAGGCGCCAGCCATTGGAGTGGCTTGCCTCACTGGGTAACCAGAGCCAGAGGCTGCCCCTCCCTCTAGCAGCCACCACAATCAATTGAAAAACCAAAACCCTGAGAATGGCTCCAGGCTGGGCGCTGTGAGCTTTATCACAAAATAGCCCCAGGGAAAAGCTACTGTTTGTTGAAAGGCCTCAACTCTACCCAGAACCTAGCCTCATCACCGCATCCCCCTCTTTTGTGATTCTCAAAGCAGATCACCCTCCCAGAAAACTAACCTGGGAGGGGGATCTCAAAATCTTGGGTAAAGCAGAGCATTTTTCTGCCTCTTCCAACAAACCGACTTAAGAAACCAATCAAGCCACAGGACCTCAAGCTGACCAGAGACTCCAACAAGAGACTGGTTACAGACAAAAGGGAGATACAGGATTCTTCCCACCCCTCCCCCCCCCAAAAAAAAATCAAAAGACTTTTTTTTCTTCTTCTTCTTTTCTTTTTTTGTTTGTTTTTTGTTTTTTGTTACCATATATATATATATATTTTTCTCTTCTAAAACTTTTATTAATCTTTAATTTTTGCCTCTTCTGAAAAAATAATTGTTTTCCAGTAACTTTTTTTTTCCTCTCCTCTTATAATTTTTATTTTAGGAATATGTGAATGAGCGTTTTCCTTTCTTTTCTTGTCTTCTTTCTCTTTTTCTTTCTTTCTTAATTATCTTTTTGTTTTTTGTCTAGCTCTACTGAACTTCTGATCTTTTCTTCTCCCTTTCCCATCCTTAAAGTTTTTCACATCTCCTCTATGTCCCTCCCTTTCTCTCAACATATTCACATTCCTCTCTAAATAGACGGTCTTTTAACCTCTATAATAACATTAATTTTTACGTTTCTATTTTTTTTCTGGTCTCTTTTCATTCCCCTTTCCGTCTCTTCTTTTTCTCTCTCCCTCTACTTGCATCCTACCCAACCCATTTCCTGCATTGTGATTAGGACATAGTTAACTCTCCCTGTGCCTCCCCACACCAATCTATTCCTTTATTCCTTTATTTTACCCACATCTCTCCCTAATCCTAATAATTTCTGGTTTTCCAAATTCTTTTCTGCGGTTCGAAGTCCTTTAACATATAGTTGTTTGATGTTGAATAGATGTATCTGTTGAACTAGATTGTATCTGTAGACTATTGACTGTACAAACGCAAACTTTGGTTGATGGTTGCCTTAAGATAGTGTTCTAGCACAAAACTGGTGCTATCTTCATCTCAAATGGGCAGAGTAAGCCGGAAAAACACAAGAAAAATGGCAAATTCGGGTATCTCAATTCCCAATCTTGATAATCAGGGATTAGAATAGATAAAGAATAATCCAGAGGAGAGTTCCCAAATAGCTCTACAAACACTACTAGCAAACATGATAAATGAGAAGTTTGACAATGTACAAAGGACTCTGTATGAGCGTGATAGGGAGAGAGAGGAGGCATCCCAGAAGTTTATACAGGAATATCATAAGCGTGAGGAAGCTACTCAAAAACTGATACAGGATTTGCGTGAACAACTTGAGAATACTCAAAGAGAAAGGGAGGAATGGCGTGAGCAGGCTGAGAACACTCAAAGAGAACTGCAGGAATCCCACGAACGGGAAGAAAGAGAACTGCAGGAATCCCACAGACGGGAGGAAGCTAATCAAAGAGTAATTCAGGAATTGAGAGACCAGGTAGAGAATACACAGAGATCACTAACGGCATTCATGGAATCCATTAACAAAGAGCTGAAGGAAGTCAGGGAGACCACAAAGGGAATGCTGAATGGAACCCAACAGAAGGAATGGGAGTCCAAAGAAACTATAACCAATCAACTAAGTGATTTGAGAACAAACACTGAACACCAAATTAAGGAAGTAAAGAAATTCATACAAGACCTAAAATAGAGCTTCAACAAAGAACTTGAAGCCATCAAAGCTGACCAATTAGAAGGAAAAGAGATAAAAAACAAAGTAGAGAGTCTTGACAGCAGGTTAGACCATGCAGAAGATCGAATCTCAGGGATTGAAAACAGCCTAGATATTATAGAGAAAGAACATACAACCATCCAAGACAAGTCCAAGAAATATGATAGGTCTATCCAACACCTGGAAGACACCATCAGAAGGGCCAATCTAAGGATAATGGGTGTAGAGGAGCACCTAGAAACAGAAGTTAATGGTCTAGGAAATTTGTTTAACAGGATCCTAGCAGAGAACTTCCCAAACATACAAAAAGATAGGCCTATTCAGATACAAGAAGCTTTTAGAACCCCAAATAGACCAGACCAGAATAGGACATCCCACCGTCACATTATAATCCACACAGGATCAACCCAGACCAAGGAAAAGATCCTTAAAGCTGTCAAGGAGAAAAGGTTAATCACCTATAAAGGGAAACCAATTAGAATTACCTCAGATTTCTCAGCAGAGACAATCAAAGCAAGAAGAGCCTGGAATGACATATGCCATGCCCTAAAAACAAACAACTATCAACCAAGAATACTGTACCCAGCTAAACTCTCCTTCATAACTGAAGGCCAAATAAAAACCTTCCATAGCAAAGAAAAATTGAAACAATACATCTCCACCAAACCAGCCCTACAAAAGATTCTTAAAGATGTCCTACACATAGAAAACCAACAAGACCGCAACAAAGGCCAAGAAACTGCACCCAAACTGAGAATCCAAGAACCCAGTTTTCGCAGCCCCCAAGAAGGTAGATAACATGGCAGGAACTCCCAAATACCTCTCAGTCCTATCTCTTAACGTTAACGGACTGAACTCTCCAATTAAGCGACATAGACTGTCTAGTTGGATTAAAAAACAAGACCCTTCTATCTGCTGCCTACAGGAGTCACATCTTGCCCGTAAAAACAAACACATTTTCAATGTTAAAGGCTGGAACAAAACGGCCCTCATAAACAGGCGGGAGTTGCAATCCTAATATCAGATAAAATAGACTTCAAATTAAAATTCCTGAGAAGAGATAAAGAAGGTTGCTACATACTAATTAAAGGATCTCTCCTTCAGGAGGATATTACAATTCTAAATATCTATTCGCCAAACAATGGAGCACCCAAATTTATCAAATAAACACTACTTTCCCTCAAATCCCATATAGATCCAAAGACATTAATTGTTGGGGATTTTAACCACCACTCTCCCCACTAGATAGATCAACTCGGCAAAAACTCAACAGAGAAACCGCAGATCTAAACAGCTGCATAGATCAACTAGACTTAACAGACATTTACCGAACATTTCACCCAGCAGCATCAGAATACACGTTCTTCTCAGCAGCACATGGAACGTTTTCTAAAATAGACCACATTTTAGGCCACAAAGCAAACTTGTCTAAATTCAGAAACATTGAAGTTATACCTTGCATTCTCTCTGACCACAAGGGAATAAAATTAGAACTCAACACCAAAAGCCACCAAAGAAAATCCGGTATCACATGGAGGCTGAACAACACACTGTTGAATCATGAGTGGGTCATGGAAGAGATTAGAAAGGAAATTCAAATGATCATGCTATTCAACAAAAATGAACACACAAATTACCAGCTCCTCTGGGACACAGCAAAGGCAGTACTCAGAGGCAAGTTTATAGCTCTGAGCTCCTACATCAACAAATTGGAGAGATCTGAAACTAACAATTTAATGACACATCTAAACCTTCTTGAAAAAGAGCAGCAAGATAAACCCCAATCCAGTAGACGGAAAGAAATAATCAAAACTAAATCAGAATTAAATGAATTAGAATCCAAAAAAACTATAGAAAGAATCAACAAAACAAAGAGTTGGTTCTTCAAAAAACTTAACAAAATTGACAGACCCTTAGCAAACCTTATCAGAAAAAGGAGAGAACACACACAAATTAATAAATTCAGAGATGAAAATGGAAACATCACCACGGAAACAACCAAGATTCAGAACATTATAAGGGAATACTTCTCAAAACTTTATGCTAATAAGTTTGAGAACTTGACAGAAATGGACCTTTTCCTAGCAAATATTGACATGCCAAAACTAAACCAAGATGAGTTAAACCAGCTTAACAGGCCCATATCAAGCATTGAAATAGAAACAGCAATAAGAGACCTCCCAGCTAAGAAAAGTCCAGGACCAGATGGTTTTACAGCGGAATTTTACAAGGCCTTCAAAGCAGAGCTCACACCAATACTCCTCCAACTCTTCAATGAAATTGAAAGAGAAAGCTCACTACCGAACACATTCTATGAAGCCATCATAACCCTCATCCCAAAACCAGGCAGGGACTCATCAAAGAAAGAGAACAATAGACCCATTTCTTTGATGAACATTGATGCAAAACTTCTCAACAAAATTTTGGCCAATCGACTTCAACAATTCATCCAAAAAATCATACACCATGATCAAACAGGATTCATTTCAGGGATGCAAAGCTGGTTCAATATATGCAAATCAATTAATATTATTCATCACATCAACAGGAGCAAGAATAAGAACCACATGGTTATCTCAATAGATGCAGAAAAAAGCATTCGACAAGATCCAACACCCCTTTATGATGAAGGTTTTGGAAAAATTAGGAATCCATGGAACATTCCTCAATACAATAAAGGCTGTATATGACAAACCTACAGCCAGCATTATACTCAATGGTGAAAAATTAAAGCCATTTCCTCTTAACTCAGGAACAAGACAAGGATGCCCACTCTCTCCACTTCTCTTCAATCTAGTATTAGAATGCCTAGCTACAGCAATAAGACAAGATGCAGACATAAAGGGGATCCAAATAGGGAAAGAAGAAATAAAACTCTCCCTCTTTGCAGATGACATGATCTTGTATTTAAAGAATCCCATAGACTCCACTCCCAAATTACTCAAGCTGATTCAAAACTTTGGCAAAGTAGCAGGTTATAAAATTAACCCCCCCAAATCAATGGCTTTTCTGTATGCCAACAATGAGAAAAGTGTGGCTGAAATTAGGAAAGCAACTCCATTTGTAATAGCCCCACAAAAGTAAAATACCTAGGAATTAACTTAACTAAAGAAGTGAAGGACCTCTATGATGAAAACTTTAAAATCTTGAAAAAGGAAATCAACACAGAACTTAAAAAATGGCAAAACCTCCCATGCTCCTGGATTGGCAAGATTAACATCGTGAAAATGGCAATACTTCCCAAGGCTATCTACAAATTCAACGCGATACCTACCAAAATTCCACCCTCATTCTTCAAGGAAATAGAAGAGGCAATCCAAAAATTCATATGGAACAATAAAAGACCCCGAATAGCAAAAACGCTCCTCAATGGAAAGAACACTGCTGGAGGAATATCAATACCAAATTTCAAACTCTACTATAAAGCCATAGTAATCAAAACAGCTTGGTATTGGCATAAGAACAGACCTCAGGACCAATGGAATAGAATTGAAAACCCAGAAATGAACCTACAGACCTATAGCCATCTAATCTTCGATAAGGGAGCTAAAACAATCGAATGGAAGAAAGACAGCCTCTTCAGTAAATGGTGCTGGCAAAATTGGTTAACTACATGTAGAAAACTTAAGCTAGATCCTTATATATCACCCTGCACCAGAATCAACTCCAAATGGATCAAAGACCTTGAACTCAAAGCAGACACTCTGAAAACATTACAGGATGGAATAGGAGAAACCCTAGGTCTCCTTGGCTCAGGCCGAAATTTTCTGAATAGAGACCCGGAAGCACAACAAATCAAAGAAAGGTTGGACAAATGGGATTGCATAAGGTTGCAGAGCTTCTGCAGGGCAAATGACATAGCTAGCAAGATCAATAGAAAACCCACGGATTGGGAGAAGATCTTTACTAGCCATACAATGGACAAGGGTCTCATATCTAAAATATACTTGGAACTCAAAAAATTAACCCCCCCCAACAACAAATCCTCAAAGAAACAACTGCCCAATAAATAAGTGGGCGAAACACTTAAAGAGAAGCTTCTCTGAAGAAGAAAGAAGGATGGCCAATAGACACATGAAGAAATGTTCAACATCCCTAGCCATAAAAGAAATGCAAATCAAAACAACATTGAGATATCACCTCACACCAGTTAGAACAGCAAAAATCAAGAACTCTAACAACAACAGATGCTGGAGGGGATGTGGAGAGAAAGGAACCTTATTTCATTGTTGGTGGGAATGTAAACTTGTTCAACCACTTTGGAAAGCAGTATGGAGGTTCCTCAAAAGACTTCACATAGATCTCCCCTATGATCCAGCAATCCGACTTTTGGGCATTTACCCAAATGTTTACAAACAAGACCACACTAAAGCTACCAGCACAACTATGTTTATTGCAGCATTATTTACCATAGCTAAGATATGGAACCAACCCAGATGCCCCTCAGTAGATGAATGGATCAAGAAAATGTGGTATATATACACAATGGAATTCTATGCCTCCATCAGAAAGAAAGGTTTGGAAAAAATTATATTAAGTGAAGTAAGCCAGGCCCAAAGAAACATAGGTCCCATGGTTTCCCTTATTTGCAATATCTAGTATAGGTATGAGTCAAGCGGAAAAGGTCAGATAATGTGATGTTAGGAAAATGAACCCTTAAATATGTATTTTAATGTTTTTGTTTCTTTAATGCATGTGTTTCTAACGCATTTATAAGATTATTTCTTTGTTGCTTTGTATGTCCCTCCCCCACAGTGTTACCCCCGCTTTCACTATATTTGATGTCAGTATAACATGTGGAGGAGATGGGGACAAACAAGTCATTTAAGGATTCAGGTGGACCTGTTGCAACAATGAGAAGTACAAGTTGTCATGTCCAAAACGAGCTTTACAATGTCGGTGTGGGGGGGGGAGGGGGGTATGATTGGGTGGGGGGGAGGGGGGTGGCTGGGAAGGGAGGTGAAGGGTAAACAAAGGAGGAGGCTGCAATGCTTGGTAAGAAATGTATGCATTATCCTGCCCATGTATTTGTAACCCCTCTGTACAGTATGTTCTCAAATAAAATAAAATAAAATTTTAAATTAAAAAAAAAAGTAAATTCATTAGAAATAACAAAAAAGACACTCTTTCTATATTTTAAATTGGTACTGGGTCTAAAACTCCAGGCCTCAAGCTCTCAGATTTTTCAACAAGCCTGGCACCCTACTACTTGAGCCACAGCTTCACTTTCAGCTTCTCACAGGTTAACTGGAGATCAGAGTCTCACACTTTTTTTGCCTAGGTGGTCTTCAAACCTTGATCCCCAGTTCTCAGCCTCTTGAATAGCTCAGATTATAGATATGAGCCAGCAGCACCTAGCTAACACAAAAATAGTTCAGCCAGTTCCAGGCACTAGGAAAATACCTCATTATGGTAACTTTGAGAAATCCCAATACAAACTACGTCAGAGCCTTGTATACTTTATTCCTAGGAGGCTTTTGCAATGCCCAGAGCAGCAGGAGATGCCCTTGTTATTTCTAAGATACATGCCTTCTGAGCAAGGCTCCTTTGAGGAACAAAGTAGGCAGTAGGACTCTGTTTCCAGCACTCTCTCACCATAATTGGTGATTTTCCACACAGATGACCTCAATTGTTTCCCCTTCCTTACCATGATCAACAAATGCTTAAGTCAATGCTGTTTTCAGTACTCCATTTCTCCATTGCTATGTAATTTTTACAAAGGTCTAGCATTTAAAACACAACACATCTATTTCAAGTAGAACTGATAATGTATTTCGATATTTGAACTCTATCATGTTTTTAGGGTGACCTGCATATCAGAAGCAACATGCTTGTCTTTAAACATTTCATTGAATTCTGAAAACTGTTTATCCAAAGGTTGTATTCTTTTCTGTTTTTTTTTAAATCTTTAAATAGTGATACAAAGAAGTTGCCATTTAACAAAGTAGTTTGTGAGTAAAATCAGTTTCACCCCCTTCAACAGTCTCAGCCCCTGGCCCCACAGTTTTAATACTGTTGCTTTTAGTTTCTAATGTCATAGTGTTTACACAGGACAACAGATAATCAAAGCAAGAAAAAGAGGTTAGCTATTTTTAGAAATGTCTTTGTAATGTCATTGCATTCAAGAAGTTTGGCTTTTTCACAATTTCCACAATTTTGTTGTTTAATCTTTCCTTCCTTCCTTCCCTCCCTTCCTCCCTCTCTCGGTCTCTCTCTCCTTCTTCCCTTCCTTTCCCTTCCTTCCTTCTCTCTCTCCCTCCCCCCCTTCTCTCTCCTTCTTTCTTTCTTTCTTGTACTGGAGATTGAATTTATGGAGTCCAGCTCTCAAGTAGCTCTTTCAATCAGGGCTGGTGTTCTGCCATATGAGCCGTAAGTCCACATTTTGCCTTTTGTTGTTTGATTGGTGATGGGAGTGTCACAAATTTTTTTTCTGCCTGGTCTGGCTTTGATCCAGATCCTCGGATCTCAGCCTCCTGAGTAGGTATGATTATAGGGATGAGCCACCAATGCCTTGCTGTTTAACTTTACTTACTGAAGACAGCCATACAGTCTTGTGGAAGTTGAGAAGGCAGAAGTTAGCATTCTGGTTTTATCCAAAGGAAACAAGCAGAACTTTTATTCTCTCTTAATCTTAAAAGAGGCTGGTATCTGGTTGATTATAATCTGGAACCAAAAAATTTATTGTGCATATCAGAGTGGTCATATTCTTTAAAGGATGGGCAACGCCATACCAGCACACTGAAACAGCTTCACTTAGTTTGAGACAAGGTGCCATGATGCCTCTCATACCAACCTAAAGCACTGACATGAACTTTTTCCATATCTGAAACAATACAAACATAAGGCCAATGCTTTGCCTCGAAACACCTAGGCACTGGTGGCTCACACCTGTAATCTAACTACTCAAGAGGCTGAAATCTGAAGATCCAGGTTCAAAACCAGCCTGGGCAGAAAAGCCTATAAGATTATTATCTTCAATTAACTGGCAAAAAAGAAAGAAGTGGAGGTGTGGATCAAGTGGTAGTGTGGTAGCCATGTGCAAACAAAGCCAAGTGAGAGTGCGAGACTGTGTGTACAAGCCCCAGTACAAATAACAAAACAAAACAATAACAAAACAAAATGGAAAACACCCCTGGTAGCTACTCAAAAATGTACAAACTACATGACGAAAATTTTGGAGGTAGTGTGTGGTTTTTATATTTATTTTGTTATTATTATTTTGATGTACTCTGGACTGAACCCAGGATATCACACTTTTGATGTTAGAATTCTATCACTTGCGTGATAGAAGCCCTTTTGTCTTTATTTTGATTTTGAGAGAGAGTCTTGCTACCTTTGCCTGGGCTGGCCTTGAATTCACAATCCTCCTGTTTCTGCCTCTCAATAGCTGTGATTACAGTTGTAAACTACCACTACACTTGACTTATTCACGTTTTTTGATTATGCTGTTTGCATATGTATATATACATACATATATATGAATATGCATGCCATGTAAAGAGGATGGGGTCCTGAAGAAGTCATTGTTAATACAGAGATACACAGTTTGCAGAAGACAGCATTTGCAATACTTTCTTTGACTTCTTTCAGCACTAGACTACAGAACTAGGGTTGGAACGGTATCCCTTCATGCTTTCCAATATCAGTAAATAGACATCCAACCCTACCATATCCCTGGTCTCCAGTCATACATGATTTTATTAACATTCACAGTTTGTCAATATACTCTGCACATGGATTACTGTTCTTATTTATTGTTAACTCTTAGAGCTCTTTTTCTGAAAGTGCATAGAGTGCCAAAGAGAAATGCAGTATAATAGAATACTAAATGTGTGGATTACACCTCTCTCTTTTTTTTTGAAAGCTAGAGATTTATTGTTATTTTGTGATTAATAAATCATCAAATTGGTTATGACACTGTCCCACACTGTACACCACCATTCACCAGTACAAAAGTCTAGCAAAGACACATGAATTCCATCCATAACAACCTCCTCTAAGCATGCCTCCACCCTGACCTTCGTACATGCTTTCCTCTTGGGGAAAGTGTCTAAACAGTGAATGCACTGTACACCTCTCTTTATGAGGATACCAAAGTGTTTTTATTCTTTAAAGAAGAATACCCATTCTTTAATGACTGCCTATACACACCCCCAAATGCCACTAAATCTTGACAGTCACTTCCTTCTTCCAATGCCACCTGCTCCCTGAACACCCACCCACAAGTTGCTAAAAATCCTCCTGTCACCTCAGTCACTTTCCAACATAGAACATTGCCTGCCACCCCCATCCCCATCTCTAAACTGTCTTTGGAATTAAAAAAACAAATATCCATAGCTCCATTCCCAAAGGGACTCATGATAGCAAAGGCTTCTGGGCTGGAAGAACCCCACAATCTTAATGTGTACAAATCACAGCTGTCACTTCTGCCATGAATGTGATACTTAGGTTGCGAGGAGAGTTCAGGCTAAGATGCATTTATTGATCAAAATTCAACACAGAGGTGGTGCCTTTTCCTTTTCCACTGGAAATTCTCTGGTTTCCCACTTCAGTTTGCAGCCTCAGGACAGCTTTTTATATGAATGACAACTTTAACAACGCCTAATTCAGATAGTTTCAGCTTGTTTGAACTTATTTATCCTAAGAAGCAATGCTTTCTGAAGATTATGTCAAGGCATCTATTTTCATTTTTTAATTTTCTTTAAGTAGTTTCTCTTTCAATTCAATTCAACATGTCAGTTTATGAGCACAATGCATGTTGATCAGCATCATCCCTTCCATCACTCTCCGCCATCTCTCCCAACTCCACTCATTCCCTCGTTATCTGCTTCCATTTTTACGCAAGTCTGTGTTCCTAAACATTCATTTGCCATATGCTGAATACAAGGGCATTGGTAATATAAAAAAGACAGCATTTCCAAGATTTTACTGGACTTTCAGTGCCAGATTTAAAGAGCTATGGTTGGAAATGCGTGCCTTTACAAATGTCTCAATGTCAGGAAATATGCATACAAGTCTTTGTATGAGACCCTACCAGAGTCCGGGTCTCTAATTCATATATGATTTATGGGTGATTGAATGAATGAAAGAATGGAGGTACAGATATGCATGAATGCACATACAGGTAGATCTGTGAACAAAGAAATGGGCAAAACTGTTCACAGAAGATATGACTTTTGCTGCTACAAAACAGAGAGCTGCCTTTCCTGATCCATTTGTTGTTCTGTTTGACTCTTCCTTACCTAGAAATCTCAATAACCTAAGTCCATAACAATACTCCAGTTCTTTGAAGGATAACGAATAGTAATGCCTTCCTAAATGGGAGTATGGGGAATTTGTCTTCTGAAACTACTTCTGCTTCTGTGGTGCGGACTGTGGGCGCCATGGGCCAGGAAGTCACACTCAGTCCCTCTCCTCCACAGTGATGCTGTCGTTGCTCTCACAGGAAGGAAGAGGATCTGGGACGTGTTGCCATAAATTGCCAGCAGAGCTTTGTGAATCTGGGTATTTCTGGAACAAAATTGTAACTTTTCTGTGTCTTTCAGGATATCCTAACGAATCTGATTCCACAGAATACAGTAAAACAGCTGTCTTCTTGTTCGATTAAATTGAAGAAGACAAGACCTTCTTTAGTTTTGTTTTGTTTTTTCTTTGAAAAGCCTTTTAACTCAAAAGGATGATTTGGACTTTTCTCCCTAAAAGTGTTACTGAGATAAATATAGTCAGTTTCCCCTCTGTCTCTTTAGAAGTTGAACACACTACGCCCACTAAATTTGTGAAGTTATCCTAAACTTTGCTGTTGATAAACCACTAATTGGAATGATCAGACCTAAAGTGAGAAGTTACCTTTCCTCTTGTTCCCATGAGTGAGTAATTGAACCTCTGGGGAAGTGAATAAAAGAAACTGAAGCTTAAAGTGACTGGATTTTTTGACTCTCTAAAATGGCTGCACAAACTAAGTGTGCAGTGGCTCACGCCTGTAATACTAGCTCCTCCCTGAGGATCTCAGTTCAAAGCCCTGGCAAGAAAGTCTATGAAACTCTTATCTCCAATAACCACCAAAAAAGCTCGAAGTAGAGCTGTGACTTAAATGGTAGAGCACCAGCCTTGAGCAAAAACAACAACAAAAGGTGCAAGGACAGAACCCAGACACTCACTGACTAAGCCTTAGGACTGGCACACAAAAGAAGGAGATTGCACAACCTTACAAATTCAAATACGAATTGCCTTTAGTGGACATATATTTTTGTTTTTTTGTTTTTTTTTGTCATGCATATTTCTTTTTTTTTTATTTTTAAATTTTATTTTATTTTATTTGAGAACATACTGTACAGAGGGGCTACAATTACATGGGCAGGATAATGCATACATTTCTTACCAAGCATTGCAGCCTCCTCCTTTGTTTACCCTTCACCTCCCTTCCCAGCCTCCCCCCTCCCCCCACCCAATTATACCCCCCTCCCCCCCCCACACCGACATTGTAAAGCTGGTTTTGACATGACATTTTGTACTTCTCATTGTTGCAACAGTAGTGGACATATATTTTATAATTAATCTAAAAACAATGAAATATAAAATTTTGTTGGATGTCAGATGTGACATCACTGAAGAAAAGAGGAACAGAGGAACTTGTGTGTCGTCTTTGGTGGGCAAGGCTGAAAGGATTCTACCACTTTGTGAAAAACCATTAAAGCAGCATTTATAAAACACTGACCTTGGATCTTTAACTGAACTAAAAATGTACATTTAGATCTTGTCACATTGTGTATGGTGTATGTGTGAATGCGCCTGTCCTGCAGCTTGAAGTCAAGGCTTGGGCACTTTCCCCTAGCATTTCACTCAAAGCTGGCAACACATCACTTGAGCCACAGCTTCATTTGAAGCTTTTTAGTGGTTAAGGAGATAAGAGTCTGACAGCCTTTCCTGCCTAGGCTTGCTTCAAACTGCAGTCCTCAGATCTCAGCCACCTGAGTTACCTTAATCACATTTACTCTGATAGAATCTATTCAATCTTCAGCCCTAACTATTTATAGGCATCTGATGAATTCATAAATCAAGATAATAATAGGTAACTCTTCTCAGGTAACTGTTAGTATTACTTTGGTAGAAATTCTTTCCCTAGATCTTTCTCAGTCCTCGCCAGTGTTTAACATAGCTATCATCACCATGTTCTTTTTAAGGGGTAAAGACACTGAATCACAGATAGGTTATGTTACCCAAGTAACACAACAGTTAATGGTGAAGCAAAGATTTGACCTAAGCAGTATGGCTTTCCAGCTCTTACCAATGGGTGATGAATAGCAGATGCATATAGAAACCAAATAGTGCTACTGGAATTTGTTAGCTATGGTCCTCAAAGTCCAACGCAATGCATTTTAAAGATATTCCATTCAATTATTTCCCCTCTTTTAATTACCTAACAATTATACTTCTTAATTGCTTGTAAAAGAAAAAGCACGCTGTCTCATATTTACCTACCTGGACAGCATCATACTGAGACAGGCATGGGAACAGTCTCAGCTTGTTAACTTCACTTTAAATGATCTTTAATATCCCTTGAAGCTCCAAATTCCTACAGTTCTGTAGTCTCATGATAGTTCTTTTGACTTCTTGATAGCAACTCAGATCATGAAGAAGCAGTGTAAATTGAGCAGTGTAAATGGAGTGTTTTATAAAATCAGGTAAAAGGCACACAGCTATTTTAGTAAAAAGGAGTACCTGAAAGACTTCTAAAACATTTCCACAGTGTGAAGTCTGAGAAACATAGATACAAACAACAACAACAAACAAGCGAACAAATGGAGAAGGGGTGGGAGGACATCAGTAGCTTACACCTGTAGTGCTAGCTGCTCAGGAGGCTGAGATCTGAGGATCAAAGTTGAGGCCAGCTCAGGCAGAAAAGTTCATGAGACTCTTATGTGCAATTAATCACCAAAAAGCTGGAAGTGATAGAGCACTAGCCTTGAGCAAAATAATCTTACAGTGCCCAGACACTGAGTTCAAGGCCTAGGACCAGCACCGAAACACACAAGGGCCCGAAGTCTTGTACGATGAAAATGTCTTTTCATTGTGAGTCATTCCTACAGAAGAGAAACTTATCCCATGTTACTACTAAATTACTAGCATATTTTAAAAATAGAGAACTCAATTAACTGTGATGCACACTCAGAGTAACATTTCAATGTGTTCTATTGTGGGTCAGGCTCATCGTTTTAGTATAAAATGTGTACTATACCAAAATTTTTAGAGACATAATTCATTGTCTGGAATTTACCTGAGCACTTATATTTTATCTGACAATCTTACTGAATCACCCCTTGGCTGCAAAAACAAAAACTTAAGAATAGAATTAGAAGCAATGAACCTCTGAACATATATACCTAAGAAATGCTAGCCTAAGGTATCAGTTACTTCCTCATTCTTTAGAATGTTTAGAATGTTTAGTGTTTGCCCACTATCAAAACCTAAATTGTATTTCTACTTACTATTCAACTATGGTGTGGAAGGTAAAATCATTTTTAAAGTCCTTTTCTGTAAGGTAATCATCCCAACGTTGTTTTGTATGTGTGTGCCAATACTGGAACTACAGAGAAAAGGCAAATTTAGAATGTTTTTCTTTTTCACTTGCTGGAAAGTGTCCAGTTATCTTTTTTTAAAAATTTTTTGGCAGTCCGGGGCTTGAACTCTGAGCCTGGGTGATGTCCTTGAGCTTCTTTTTGCTCCAGTCTAGAACTCTACCACTTGAGTCACAGTGCTACTTCCATCTTTTTCTGTGGTTAATGGAAGAAAAAGTCTCATGGACTTTCCTGCCCAGGCTGGCTTCCAACAGTGATCCTCAGATCTCAGCCTCCTGATAGCTAGGATTACAGGCGTGAGCCACAGGTGCCTGGTGAAAGCTTTCTATTTTTTGGTCTGCTGTGGCCAGCTATCTTTAGGACTCAGTTCTAGTGTCCTTCCCCTACAAATCTTTTCCTGGTCTTTTGTAATCCTATCTGCACAAATCCCTGTTCTTCTCTAGAATTCCTCTGTACTTCTTACAGATTTAAAAATGCCCCACAGAGTGTCTTATCAGATTGAGTTTCGGCTACATTTTTTTGTTCCCATACAAGGCAAGAACAATTGAGCAAGAGCATTTGTATCATCCATAGCATTCCTTAGACCTGTCTTCATGTAAGTGTGAGAATGTTAGCCTTCATGTGACATAAAAGATAGAAATAGAGACACACAAATCCCAGAATTTGTGTACAGGATTTCTTACTCAGATGCTTCTCTTTTATACTCTACTGCTTCCCATTGTGATTTTATTTTACACTTTTATTATTTCATTTTGCCAGTCTTGGGGCTTGAACTCAGGGACATGGATGCTGTCCCTTAAGTTTTTCTACCCAAGCCCAGAGCCCTACCACTTGAACCACAGTTCCATTTCTGGCTTTTTGCTGGTTAACTGTAGATAAGAATCACATGAGACTTTTCTGCTCAGGCTGGCCTTGAACTATGATCCTCAGACCCCTGAGGATCTCCTGAGTACCTAGGATTATAGGATGGAGCTATAGATGCCCAGCTGTGTATTTTATTTTTTAAAATTCAATATCCTGTCATGATGAGTTAGGGTTAAATCGGACTGAAATGCAATTTCTATTTACAGAAGATTTATACAAATAGACCTCTTCTTAAACAAACTCTCATGGATAAATATAAATCCATAATGCCTCTGGGGTGTGCTGTCTTCTTTTTCTGGTTACCATTTCCAACTGATTTGAAAGAGTACAACTCTGTAGGATGGGCCAAACTCCATACCCAATTATTGAGGTAGAGAGGGCTACAAAGAGAAGTCCAGGAAGCTATTCTCTGGAGTTTGGATATTCAGGCATAAACCAACTAAGGAATATCATCAGTAAGTCAAAGTTCTTCTAAACGACAGTCCATTTTGTTCTGTATTTTCATGTACAGCATTCTTTGTTCAATTCATGGTGATTTGTTGCATCTAAGACCATACTAAAATACTTTCACATCCATTTCCATGCAGGCTATCAGTCCACTTTCATTGCTGGTAACATGGTCCAACAGACTGGGTGAAATATAAGGAAAAGAGGTTTGATTTGACTCATGAGCCATGTAGGTCCAAGGTCAAGAGGAAAAATCTGTTGATGGCCTTTGTGCAGCACCCTTGAAGTGGCATAGAACATGTGAGGGTTTGCCTCTTTTCTAGCCTCACTTCCTCTTGTCATAGACTTACCAGGATTCAGTCAAATGACCGTATCAAATCCTAACTGCTCCCCCAAGGTCCCACCTAAAAATTCCATAGCCAGCCTCAGCTTCCTCCTCTTACATGTTTCCTCATCTTACAATGGGGATTAAATCTAAGCATGATGTGGGAGTTAGTAAATAATATAGTACATTTTTAATTCTACACACACACCTACTTATAACCTTCCTCTCTTAATCTCTTTCTCTCACTCACAAACAAAACACCCTCATGTACATTCCTATACAGCTTTCTTTGTGTTGTCCTTCAGACCATCCCATTTTCTCTCCTCCAATATGTACTTACCATGGACTGAATTCCTTCAACATATTTTTTATTGCTTTCTAGGCAAAAGCTGTAGACTATCTTAGCAAACATTTATTGATGTATCCTAATTATCTTAAATTTACTCATTTGTTCTTTCCACCTTTGTTATTATAGCTTCAAAGACATTTGCCTTTCTCTTCTGCTCCGCCTTTTCTCGTCATTAATAACAGAGCATATTCCTGCTCACCTCATCATTGCTCAACAACCAGTATTTGCATAATAAGTAAATAAATGGCATAGTAGAAGTAAATAGATGCTAAAACATAAGAGTTTCACAAAAGCATCCTAATGACATTCAAGCATCTTTCACATCAGGAATGGCCATTGCCACCATATATCTCAGCATCTGGACCACAATGTTGTGGGTTTGTTTTCATTGCTTCCTGAGTATTTACCCCTAGGAAGCCTTGCCCTAACCAATTATTTATCCCCAATTTTAGTTTACATCAATTCAAGAGAGACTGAATTCTATAATTACTTTTCCATAATGAGGAACATTTTCTATATTTTTGATCCCAGTTGCAAGAATAACATTTCCTTATTTGGAATCACTGACAAATTATACTCCAGTAATAAACTGCTATTCTAGGCCATAAATGAAAATACTTTGTTGGGTAGATAAGTTGGGAAATAAAGAATGAAGTACATGTCCCAATGGAAGTATTGTTTAAGCACTTATACAGTGCTAAATATATAGGAAGTGTGGGAACTAAAATTGACACACTATTCCCACACTTCTGCCAGTTAGAAAACTAGAGGTGATAGTTCTCCTTTTAGCATTTCTTTTCATGTAGCCCCAAGCTGTCAGCTTGTGGTTTGTTCTTACTGCTATTTATGGCTATCCGTGTAATCTTTGGTCGCATGCTAATGTGCACAGGTGAGCAAAGGTCTCCAAAGGCAAGGTCTGTAATTACAAGATACAATGTTTCCAAGATTAACATGCTATGGTGCTGTGCTGACTTTATCTGTTGTACTCCAACAAGAATTATTAAAATGCCTTCACATGATTTTGTTAGAAAGGGACATTAGATAAAAGGATTGAGTTAAAAACACACAGGAAATATACTTCAACTATAGCTATGCTCTTTATTTTTTATGTGTCCTCTTTTCCAACAATAGAAGAGTTGGACAAAGAGAGTTTGAACTAAATCTACTTTCATTGATCTCTTATCTATTTGGTTAAAAAATAAGAATAGAAACAGAGGTTAGCAATGGAAAATAATGTTTCTTAAGTTTCATTTTGCTACTGATATGATGTAATTGTGTCTACAAAGATCACATAGATTTGCAACATAGGTCTCAAAGATGTCCTTACATCGTTTGAGATCTAAAACAAATAAACTTTAAAAACTCAAATTAAAACTTGAATCACAGATTTAGTATAATAATTCAAATGTAATCAAGTACTGTGTGTTTTACAATTCATGATACTTTGTGAGGATAGAAATGTTGGTTAAATACCTGGTGAATTATAGCAAAAACAGTGGGGAAAATGTCAAGGTAATTATAGATATTAACATAAAGCATAGTTTCCCTTGTGTGTTTTGGTACATTGCTTTTAAACATCCATCATGAAAGCAGTAATTGTAGAGCAGTCTAGTTTAAAGTTACAAGCCATTCTATGAAAAATGTGGGCAGTCTCCATAGTACCTGATATAGAAAAAGTCTTTCAAGATCAATTAAGCTAATTGTAGCTAACTGTAGTAACCACACCAAAGCATGGTCCAATGAGCACCATTGCACTACTGCATTACCAGAAGCTTGCTAGAAGTACAGAATCTTGGCACCCATCATGTATGACTGCATCAAAACCTGCACGTTAACAGCCTTAAGCCAATTCCTCTGTACATGAACCATTGATCAGTATGGGACTCTATATAGCTAGAACATGGTCTGGCTCTGAATACAATTTTGACTTTGATAGATTCTTTTCCAGGGTACTTTAGGCCTTCTCAAGTATTTACTTGCATACTCTCAAGCCAAGTCATATGATCTAGAACTTCCTCTATCTGTCACCTGTCCTTCAAATCATCCACTCATTTTCTCCTTCATCTGGGATGCTAATCAATGCATCTGTTTGTTTGGCATAAGCAAAGACAGCTACACCAGTGTAGCTACCAGTAATTCTATTTTCTGAATTGTTCTTTATAACTTTGAAATGGGTCAAATGCTGGGATCTTGAGTCTTTCTTTGGTCCTCTGAGACAGATGTTTTGGTATATATCCATTCCCTTCACTACACTATTTCAAATTTTGCTGTGGATTTGCATAGATATCATTCTTATTTAAAACAAAGCATAAAAACAACACAAGGCATTATTTATCCAACTCATAAAAGTTACAGAAATGTTTTCACTTTTTTCTGTATTTGGTCACAGTATTTTCATTATGTGACCAACAGGTCCATAGCATTAATGAGACCCTTGCATAGAAAAATACATGAGCAGAGGCTGTAGAATGCTTCCACATTATAGGCAAGACTAGGACAAAGGTTGATCTGTTCATTAGCTCTGTGAAGGTTTTGCCTGGAAATTCCAACAGCAACTTTTATATCAGATGTGACAAGACAAACACATTATAGTTCTATCAATCATTTATTTTTGTACCACGGAGACCCATTTCTGAGCACATAACATATCAATCTAGTCTACAATTGGCTCTGTAGGGTCTAACAGAAAGGGAAGCTTATCAAAAGTGTATAATGAATTCATGAATGCTTATTAAATCTTCATCTTTCAACACCCAAATGGATCTAAGAATTTATAAGTCTAGAAAAAGAAATACTTATTCTACATCCTTCTAAGTACTTTTTAATCTTTAAAATATTTACAGTAATATCCTACTTTGATATAAGCAAGTTCATTGAAAATAACTGAAAGCTATGCATGCTTCCACTTCTCTTTTGGAAGGGGACTTGGCAGAAAGGTATATTGACTCATCTCAATGTGATAATTCAGAGGCTGAGAAAGGAAGCAGTTCCTTTTCCCTCATGTAGAACATGACATTGGTTTAGGACAAGCCTGTCAAACATTACTCAGCTTCCATTGTGGGTTTATCTAGCAGATTGCAGATTCTCAAATTACATATGAAATTTCAAGTCACAAAATATATTTTCAGCTTTCTAGGCATGGGCAGATGTGAAAATAAAATATTCACAAGAAATCTTTGCATAGTTAAGTTATAGCAACCAAATAACTATAGAGATTTCTCAGGTCCATGTATTTAATAGTCTGACAAATGTATTTAATGTCAATTTCTTATAAAATTAACTTTTAGAAGCACTATAATAGAAATAGGATACCCCAAAAGATTAAGAAGTACATGGACTTCACATTCCTATTCACCAATTCAGTACTCCTGACAATAAGACCAAGTATTGCTGAAATCCTATTATCATTATACCGAACATATCCAATCACAGCCCAAACTATGTTCCCCTCCATTTTTTTTTTTGGTCGGTCATGGGGCTTGAACTCTGGGCCTAGGCGCTGTCCCTCAGCTCTTCAGCTCAAGGCAAGCGCTCTACCACTCTACAGTGCCACTTTTAGTTTTCTGGTGGTTTATTGGAGATACGAGTCTCATGGTCTTTCCTGCCCGGGCTGGCTTTGAACTGCCATCCTTAGATCTCAGCCTCCTGAGTAGCTAGGATTACAGGTGTGAGCCACCGGTGCCCAGCATCCCCTCCATTTTGTAATCATTTGATAACTATGAAAATAGGTTGATAAATAATATTACACAATTTTTTGCTGAGAAAAAATAAAAGATGTTTCCATGGGGTGTTTTTTTTGTTTGTTGGTTGGTTGGTTTTTATCAGTACTGGGGCTCAAACTCAGTGCCTGGACATTTTCACTTAGCATTAGTGTTCAGTCTACCACTTCTGGCTTTTTAGTGGCTAACTTGACATAAAAGTCTCATGGACATTCATGCCCAGGCTGGCTTTGAACTGTAATTCTCAGACCTCAACCTCCTGAATAGTTATGACTATAGGCCAATGCTGCTCGGCAAACACTGTTGTTTCTGACATACTATCTGAACTACATAAAAATATAAAGTTCAAAATCACTACAAATACCATGAACATTTATAAATACCCCCAAATTTGTATTGTGCAAAGTAAATCTGATAACCCTTCAGTTTCTAATGTCTTCTTTATGCAAATGTTGAAGTAATCAGGGCAAGGGATACAGTCTTACATGATACCTGTATACTGATAGACTGGAAAACACTGAGACCAAAAAAAATTCTTTTGGCTCTTATTAGCAATGAGAGAGATGTCTTCCATGAATTTGATAGGGAGGTAGAATGACTGTAGTTTATAGAAAAGAAATTGCTGTCTCATCCCAAAATAATAGTTACTTTGCTTTGTTCACATTTTCTCAGGATATTCTGAAGGGCTCCCCATGATATGTATTGTATTAGTCTTTAAGAGTTTTGGTGGTAAAAGTATGGTCAAATTGAATATTTTATACAGCTTATCCATATGGTTATTCCTTCAGAGAGGAAGATCAGGAATATATAAACTATATAAACTATACAACTCAAGTCTTCTAGGCTAATAAAGCACAGGGCTTCTGGGGCCCAGGTTCTGATTCCATCTATTTTGTTATAAAGCAGATAGATGAAAACAAGGAGGAGGAGGGGGAGAAGGAGCAGGAGGGGGAAGAAGAAGAGGAGGAAGAGGAGAGGAGGAGGAGGAGGAAGGGAAGAAGAAAAAGAATTAGTCTTAAAATGCATGGAAAATTAAAAAATCTTAGGAGGGTCTAAGGATCATGGATCATAGGCAGCCTGGACAGGCAAGTCTGTGAGATTCTTACCTCCAGTAAATTACCAAAAACAAAACAAAAGAGCTGGAATTGGGGGAGGATGGGAAAGGAAGGGAAGGGGAAACAAAGGAGGAGGCTACCATGTTTGATAAGAAATGTACTCATTATCTTGCCCATGTAATTGTAACCCCTCTGAACAGTATTTTCACAATAAAATAAAATAAAATAAAAAAGAGCTGGAAGTGGAGCTGTGCCTCAAGTGGCAGAGTGCTAGCCCTGATCACAATATCAGGGACAATACCCAGGTCCTGAGTTCAAGCCCCAGGATGGCACGCAAAAATAGTGACATGGCACAGTGAAAAAGATTACTACATAATCTTTTTGGAGGGTCAAATGACTTATAATAGCATCTGTTAATTAGTTGAGATTTCATGTAGATGCTATTTTTTTTCTTCTTGAAGGAAGAAAGGATGAAAAATCTGGGCAAATTTCCTTATTAAAAATCCATGTATTTCAGTTTGTATGTATAAGCACTTCATGAAACCCTTTCTGAACTCCAAAGAGTAGCCTCTTCCAAAATTAAGAACAATCATGGGAGACGGGGAAAATAGTTATGCTAGATGGGAAGTCTGGCGAGCCTACAATGGCAAGTTATTTGTTCCCGGTTCAACTGACAGTAGATATCCACCAAGTTTTGTAATAAAAGGACTCTGCCATAAATAGACCACTAGCTATTTTGTGATAAATCTGGTGTGGAAATCAGCTCTGTCTGATTTTGCCATTTCAGACAGAACACATTTCTGGGCTGTGCTAGAGAAATGAGACAATGTGGTTGTTCCTCAGGAAAAGTTTGGAATTCAGCCTCCAAGATGTCACCAAAGACCCACACCACTAACATTCAAGCCCTATATCAATCCCTTCATTCGCAGTTAGATCTGACACATATGAACATCAAGGAAGTACAAAGGCATGATTTTCAAGTCTATGTCAAAAAGGAACTGCAGCTTTGTATTGATTTCTTGGATTACTGGCTGGCTGCCATCTTGTAAGGATGCTGACACAGCCTGTGCAGAGACTAGAGACACATCTATAGAATAACATGCCTGTTTTAGCACCAATTTCAGCCATCTCAGTCTGGGAGTGACTCTTTAAGCTCTTAAGTCTCTCAGTGAGCCCACCTCTACTTTTGTCTTTTTGGTGGTTAACTAGAGATAAGAGTTTCTCGGATTTGTTTACCCAGGCTGGCTTTGAAAAGCAATTCTTAGATCTCAGCCTCCTGTGTAGCTAGGATTACAGTCAAGAGCCACCAGTGCCTGCCTGCCCAGCATCTAGTCAAGTCTTTAATCAGGCATCTACTGGCATCTGACTGCATACTCATTAGAAAGTTCAAGCTTGAAGTGCTCACACATGTCCTCAAACTCCCAACTCACAGAGGCAATGAGAGAGAATAAATGATTGTTCCAAGTACTAAGTTTTAACATACTTTAAGTGAATGAAGGAATCACTAATAGAATGAAGTCACAGACATCAATTCAACCAGACACTTTACCAGAAAAAGGCATTATTTTAGAAAGTAAATGCAACTTTTTTTATGCATAAAATTGACAGATATTCTAATGTAAATAGAATAATTGTATATGGTAAATTACATCCATTTTTTGTAAACTGTCATCTTCATATGTAGAAAACATTTGTGAGGCTATTAGCTTCACTTTATAGAAGCAGTAGAGACTAAATATAGGAGTTAATTTGAATTTCAGTTCTGCCACTTATCCAAGTCATTGTACTCCTTCATATTGGGGATGGGTGACATAAGTGCCCTCTTTCAACTCAAGGTGATCACTGGGGAGAGTCTAACTCAAAGAAGCAAATGCATATACTAGCCTAAATAAGTGTAAGATGCCTCAAATGAGAAGATTACAGATTTTAAGAAAGCTGAGTTCACATTTCAGCTGTATCACTACTTACATAAACTAGGCAAATTACTTTCTGGATCTCAGATTATCAGTACAACCTTCAATAAGGCAAGGAAATATTGTAACAATTAAATAGGTAACCTGGGGATCATGCATGTTGGACATTGTGAAGATATCCTTTATATTTTAGTGGAGTTATATTACATGAACTGATCTGTACTATACATATATATATATCATCTTAACACTTGCTTCTTAATATTATTTAAGCCATTTCCTTGTAAATAAATATATTGTATATTTAATTTAGAATGAAATGGTATTAGTTCTAATATTTTACAAAAGCATGGTATATATACATAGTGTATAGTACTTAACAATTCTATTAGACACAAATCGATGAAATTCTTTATACGTATTAAAAACATGAGAAAACTATGGCTCAGCATATGCAGCATTCTGGACTCAATCCCAGCAGCAAAATAAAACAAATCACATAAAATAAAACAGAACCTAAAGCTATAGTGATGACCCATTGTGACAATGAGATGTACAAGTCGTTATGTCGAAAACGAACTTTACAACTTTGGTGGGGGGAGGGGGGAAGCGGGGAGGATTGGGGGGGCGGGGGGAGGATGGGAAGGGATGGGAAGGGGAAACAAAGGAGGAGGCTACAATGCTTGATAAGAAATGTACTCATTATCTTGCCCATGTAATTGTAACCCCTCTGTACAGTATTTTCACAATAAAAAAATATTAACCTGTATAAATATACTCATAGGCAGAAAAAAAAGAATGACAGCAAGTTTTTCTCTTTCTCTTAAAATTTTTGATTATTGGTGCTGGGGACATAGCTCAATTGGTAGAGTACCTAACTAGCCAACATGAAGCCCCAATTTCAAACCCCAGTTTAATGAAAACAAAAAATTTTTGGTTACATTAGAAGTAACAACTGTTCTATTTATTTCCTACATATAAATATGACATTGTACTTATCACTTGTTGGACAACAGATGTATGTGTTAGCTATCAAATAGGGCATTTAACCATCTTTCTAGCTCTTTTCCCTAATTTGAGAATATCCCTAAGTAACATTAAACTACCATTTTCTTTTTGGCTTCTGAATTTCTCCATAGAAAGAAAAGTAATTCAGAAGCATTATGAATTAAAGCTGTGCTTCAAAACAAATAATAATCAGGTGTTAGTGACTCATGTTTATATTCCTAGCTAGCCCAGAGGCTGAGATCTGAGGGCTGAGGTTCAAATTTTCTCCAATTACCCAACAAAAAAGTTGCAAGTGGAGGTGTGTCTCAAATGATAGTGGGCTATCTCTGGATAAAGAAGCCAAAGGACAGCGCCTATGCCCCAAGTTCAAGCTCTAGTACAGGTACAAAATAAAATAATAGTAACTATATTTCTCAACTATTCTTGTATTAATGAACAACTGTTACATAAGAAAACAGCCACATATAACAAAGGAATTAAACTTGGTAAGACTTACATGCTTTTGTGTTTTTGTAATGCCATTAATTTAAAAAATCTTTCAAAATTTTTATTACATTTGGGAAAATATTATTCAAAAGAAAGCCTCTATCATCCTAGTTATTCCTTCCCATGGGGTTTTCTTGTTTCTTACATGGATTCCTCTTTATCTATACCTAATCCCATCCTTCAAGTGAGTTAGATAGAGTTCAGGTAGCATAAGCTTACATACTAATACTTTCAAATGGGAAAAAATTAGGAATTTCTAACCAATCTCCAAGAACCAATTTCACCAACTTAGCTAAAACCTTCTTAATCATATACAATTCACGGAAGTATGTAATGCTTAATAAATTCACTAGAATTTATTAAGAAATTATAATTTCTTTTGCCTGGAGTTAACAAACTATGATTATATCAAATATTTATATAATAATAGTTTGTTCTATGTTGCAACAAATAGGTACTGAAATGCCCATGCACATAATATATTAGAGTATGATTGAAAAGATAGATCACCTGTTCTCCTCACAAGGCTTTCCATATACATATATACATACTTGTATGTCTATGTATATATGTATATATGTACATACAACATGCAATATACTGTGCATATACACATATATGCATATATATATGTGTATAAGTGTGTGAATTTATATATTTCAAATTCTTACTTCACTTATAAACAAACTTTTTTGTCAATACCTACAAATTGATAAATGAAGGTTTTCAATTTGTTTAGTATTCCCTGTAACTGTTTTGAAAGCCAAGCTAGCTTACTAGTTAAAATGTCACAGACTAATACAGGATCTTACTAATACTGACAATTACCTCTACTTCCACTCCTAGCGGGTTGGGTTTTACAGCAATGTCTTTAAAAGCTTTTGTTTCCTCTGTTCCAACAAGATAACCTATCATTTATAAGTTCTTATCATATGTAGGTGTGGAAGAAGGCTTGAGTGAAAAATGCAAGAATCTGAGCTTAAGCCCATACCAGAAAACAAAAGAAAAGGAATGCTTGTGTGGAAAAACAAGGTACTAGCAATGCTGTTCTCATTGCTGTTGCTGATTATGATAATGGTAATTAAATGTTCTCTGTTATTTACTCAGTACTGTTGGGGTAGCCATCCTAGAACCTTGATGTGTTTCTCACTACATGTAGACACCAGTTGTATGGCTTATGTGATGTTATCATTAGACACATGGCACTGTCATCCTCAGTGCACAGATGATGTAAGAGCAGGTGAGTTGTTTCCCCATCATATCACATCCAGGCTCCAGTCTCTCACACTATAATCCCAGCTACTCAAAAAGCTGAAATCTGAGGATAATGATTCTATGCTAGCTTGGGCAGAAAAGTCCATGAGATTCTTATCTCCAGTTAGTCAGCAAAAAAAGGCAAAAGAAGAGGTGTGAGGGGGGAGGCTGGGAAGGGAAGTGAAGGGTAAACAAAGGAGGAGGCTGCAATGCTTGGTAAGAAATGTATGCATTATCCTGCCAATGTAATTGTAACCCCTCTGTACAGTATGTTCTCAAATAAAATAAAATAAAATTTAAAAATAAAAATAAAAAAAAAGAAGAGGTGTGGCTCAAGTGGTAGAGCACCAGTCTTGAGTGAACAGCTAAGGGACAGTGTCCAGGCACACACCTGACACCCACAACAGCCATCCAGAGCCCCCATTTTAGCATTATATTTAGTTTGTTCTCTGTCACAGGAAATGCTGGAGGTGGAAGTACAACTGACTCAGGGCTCTAAGTAGAACACTCTGAAAGCATTACCACGGCTTGTGAGGAGACCACACTTCCCACAGGCTTTCCCAGCCAATTCCAGAGCAAGAAAAGAATATTTCTTCCTAGGAGAAAGGGGTCCCCAACTCACCTCATAACCAACATTAAACCCAAAGCTGTCCAACAGCTTTGATGAGCCATTCTTAGACTGCACAGCAATGAAAGACATTTCTATCCACTCTTCCTCAGCTTTCTGCTTTTCTCTTTTGTTAGGGGATTTGATGGACATCTAAAAACCTGCCTGTCACTTCTGACCCCCCTCTCTGTTTTTTTCACACAGAGTATGAGCCCCAATTAAATTCTTGATTTAAGATTTCAACCCAGGTGTTGGTGGCTCACACCTGTAACCCTAGCAACTTAGGAAGTTGAGATTTCAAGGATCAAGATTCAAAGCCAGACTGGACAAGAAAGACCTTGAGATTCTTCTCTTCAATTAATGGCAAAAAGTTTAGAAATGGAGCTATGGCCCAAGCAGTAGAGCACCACCCTTGAGCATAAAAGCATACACAAGCCAGTGGCTCACTCCTAGCTACTCAGGAGGCTGAGATATGAGGACCATGGTTCAAAGCCAGCCTCAGCAGGAAAGTCTGTGAGACTCTTATCTCCAATTAACCATCAGAAAATGAGAAGTGGCTCTGTGACTCAAGTGGTAGAGCCTTGATCTGAAGAGCTCAGGGACAGTGCCCAGGCCCACAGTTCAAGCCCCACGACCAACAACAACAACAAAAAGCATAGACAATACATCTGCTGCTGGGGGAACTGGCCTATCAGAGCCAGTTAGTACACAGGAGGCAGACAAGGCCCTCTGGTGAAAAGGGGAGACATTGCTGTCACTGCCAGGCCGCTGAGAGGAGAGGACACCTGCGAGAAATAAGGATTTTTCAGAACTGTTCCTCGAGTGAGTCTGTTGAATAAACATACATGAAAATAAAAAAAATATTTTCCTATAGTGAAACATAAAGCGGTAAAGGACTCATGAGACTCTCCTTTCAGGAAGCCTTCCTTCTATTTCCTTCTTTAGTCTAAATCATGCTCTCCCAACTTACTTCAGCAAAGTTCTCTTTGGAGACTCAAAACCATCTCACTAAGTGGGACTACAGTCCTCTGTTTGTGGTATTATCCCTTGGGAACATCATGGAGAGAGGATTCTCTCCGGACATCTTCAATATCACTGAAAGTTGCTGAAGGCCAAAAAGGAGAGCAATGAGTTTGTAGCACAAGGTTAAAGGTGCAGGAAGGCCTTTGACACAAGACTTTGGGCCAGGAAGGATTTTTCCATGTGAAGGAAGTGAGATGATGAAAACTCATGAAACACAGTGTAAGGCAAGAGGAAGAGAGCTTGGGTTTAAAGCATGCCTCTGTAAACAACTGAAGGTCCCCATGATTCAAAGACACTGGTGATGGGTTTTAAGTAGGAAAACTTAGATTTTTTTCCCGTCATCTATTGTTAAAAGAGAATTTTTTTTTGAAAATGCAAAAACATATACACAAATACAGACATTCAGTTTAAAAGATAACATTGTTCTTCTTTTCATAAACTAATTATAACACTGAGCTACATCACCAGTGTTATGTTAATCTTTTTCAAATCCCTTCTAAATACTTACTATTATTAATACTTCTAAGCACCAGGATGATCCTGAACCAGACATTGCACTACAGTCAAAGAAATCCAAACATCTACTTATTCCGCCTACATCAAATATGTTTGGACAACTTAGATTTTTGATTTTTAAAGTTTACTATGGCTAGCTAGGTGCTGGTGGCTCATGCCTGTAATCTTAGTCACTCAGGACACTGAGATCTGAGGATCAAAATTCAAAGTCAGCCCAGCCAGGAAAGTCTGTAAGACTCTTATATCCAATTAGTCACTCCAAAAAAAAAGCCAGAAATGGAGCCAGGACTCAAGCAGTAGAACATTAGCCTTGAGTAATAATGCTCAGGGACTGCACCTAAATTCAACCCCTTAGACCCTGCCCCTCCAAGGTGACTATGGCAAATGTAGATTACGTGAAAAAGATTTTGCAGTACAGTTTTTTTTTTAAGTCCAAAGAATTTAGAAGAAAGAAATGGTCTGCTGAAGTTGAGAAACAGTTGCATTATAGAGCTTTATCATTACAGTATCAGTAGCAAATTAGTGTTAACTATTAATACTGATTATTATATTACATTAATAGAATTGTTAATAAAATAGTGCACAGAACCCATTTATTTTTCTTTTTGGTACCAGGAATTAAACTTAGGGCACTGTGCTTTCTAGGCAGGCAGTTCAGGACCATTTCATATTGGCTGTTTTTGATAGGTTTGTTTTCCTTTATGCCCTGGTCTGCCTTGGCAGTGATCTCCTCCTACCATATTTTTCTGTGTCACTGAGGATACAGAAATGTATCACCATACCCAGATATTGGCTGGCTATGGACTGCAATCCTCTGTTCTCCCCCTCCCAAGCAGCTAGGATTATAAGCTTAAGCCATCATACACAGCTGCAATACTAACTCTGAGGCACTGTTCAGAGTAGCGTAATGAGTATTATTTTTCAAGTAGGACAGGCTTTGAGTAGTGAAAGGTCTCAGAAATGATAGAGCCAAGATTCTTTAGGGTTTTCTATACTGACTGTGAAATTATTTAAGATCAGATGAGGCTCAACACAATGATAAACAACATAAACGGGCCTGAACAAGATGTGCTCTTATTTTGTAGGACCTTAATAAGTAATGATGAATTCAATTTAAGAACTGAAGACCCCATCAATGTATGTAAATCACATATCTTTATAGGAGGAAACTGCAAAACACATTTTTTTACTTCCCATACTGAGGATTGAACCTAGGCCCCTCCCCCGCCAAGCTAGGCAATCAGCTCCAACACTTGATCCATGCCTCCAGCCCTTCCATTTCTATTCCGTTTACCTTCTAACAACTACAACATTCGCACAGAGCATTCTTATGACAAAATAATATTCCATATTTCCCACCTTTAGTTTTCTTACCTGATTTATACTTCAACACTGTCATTAACAAATATTTGTGACCTGATTTGCTGATCAAAATTTGTTAACTGTAATTTGTCAAAGAATCGCAGAATAACAGTTTAATTTTTGTTGTTGTTGTTGTTTTGGGTTTTTTTTTTGGTCAGTTGTGGGGCTTGAACTCTGGGCTTGGGCACTGTCCCTCAGCTCTTCAGCTCAAGATGAGTGTTCTACCGCTTGAGCCACAGCACCACTTCCAGTTTTCTAGTGGTTTTATTGCAGATAAGAGTGTCATGGACTTTCCTGCCCGGGCTGGCTTTGAACGGTGATCCTCAGATCTCAGCCTCCTGAGTAGCTAGGATTACAGGCGTGAGCCACTGGCGCCCGGCAGTTTAATGTTTTAATAAATTCTGAACACTCCACCAATATCCATTCCCCATTCTTTGGTATCTCCCACTTATCCCTCCCTATTTCCCTTCCCCCACAATTTGTAAGGTTCTTATCCCATATAGTATCAAGTGATAACTTAGAATTCTTATGCTTCAACATGACTTTTGTGTATGTGTGTGTGTGTGTGTGTGTGTGTGTGTGTGTGTGTGTGTGTGTGTGTGTGTGTGTGTGTGTGTGTAGCTTTATTGTAAAGGTGATGAACAGGGGTGTTACAGTTACCTAAGTAAGGTAATAAGTACATTTCTTTTTAAACATGGTTATCTCCTCCCTCATTTTCTTCCATTTACCCCTCCCTACACCTGTCCCTCTCAAGTTGTATAGTTTATTTCCAAAGGACTTCTATTTGAAGTTAATTTGCCAGATAATCTAAAGGACTAAAAGGCTAAGGACCAAACAGGGCGCTGAGGGCTCATTCTTGTAATCCTAGCTACTCATGAGGTTGAGATCTGAGAATTAAGCTTGGAAGCCAGCCTGGGCAGAAAAATCTATGAGACTCTTATCTTCAATAGTCAACTCAGAAAAGCCAGAAGTGGTGCTGCAGCTAAAAAGGTAGAGCTCTAGCCTTTAGCAAAAGCAATTCAGGGACAGTGCCCAGGTCCTTATTTGAAGCCCCAGGATCAGCGTAAATGCACACACGCACGCACACACACACACACACACACACACACACACACACACACACACACACACACACACACAAAGCCAATGATTAATTCCATTTCAGTATATTTTCTGAATGTTTAGCAGTATGGTCTAAACTAACAGCTGATAATTCACTGAAAAGAGAAACTCTTTGTTCTTTATTAGGCTAGCTGCCAATTCACTGGTCAATGCATTACTAAACCTAGTGGCCCATTTTCAGTCCTTGTCTGTTCGTTGTATTTATTGAGAACCTCTTCACTTGGTCTAGGGATTAGCTTCTCCAGGCATCCTGCTTGTATCTCCAGCCTCACATGGAGAAATGCTGAGACCACTGGTTCTATCAACATTCTCATCCTTTATAATAATACCCAGCTCCTGACTATAAATGCCAAGTACATACTGATAACTTTCAAACTATAGACATTTCATTCCACTTCAGACATTTCCCTAAATTCTAGCTCTGTGTATCTGTCTCTCCTGTATTTCTATTTATGCTGCTTAATAGGCATCTGAGATGTATCTTGTCTGCAATGGAGCTCCTGCTTACCTCCCCATTGCCCATAATCTCTCCAGCAGTCCTCCCCATTTCAGTAAATGGAAATTCCATTTTTACATTTGTTCAGACCAAACACAGTCCCTCTTGACTTTTTTCTTATGCCTCATATTTTAAGAGTCAGGAAATCCTTTCAGCTCAACTTCCAGTATATATATCTTGAGTCAAATTAATACTTAAAATTTGGACAGCTACTACCCTTATCAAAGACATTGTTTCTCACCTGTGTTACTGAAGGATCTACCCAGGGTGCCACCATTTCTACTCTTGCAGGTTTATGGCTGTCCTTAACACAGCAGGTAGATTGACCTCAATAAAATGTAACCTAGAACATTTCATTCCTCTGGAAGAAACTGCAGAAAATGCCCACCCCACTTCACACAGTGCTAAACTCAAAGTCCCTCCATTGGGTGACAGAGATTTATCAGTTAGGGACCTCTTTGGCCACATCCCTGGCTACATTGGTCCCTGGACTCTGTTGTAGCAATACAGGACTCCCTGCAGTGCTTGATTATTTGGGGGTGTAGTTCCACTTTCTGGATGTCTTAGCTGGCTCCCATTCACAGTTCTTCCAGGTCATTACAGCAAGTCCTTTTCGTACTTAGGTCTTTTCCTGGGCACTCCAGACATTCTTGTAATACTCCCTTTGCCTTTCTCTTTTTTTCATTTCTCTCTTTAAGCATTTGTTTGAAAATTTTAAATTATCACATTAATTTGCCATGGATCTCATCCAGCAGAATTTAAGTAACAGGAGGGAAGATTTTAATTTTTTGTCTCATTAATTAGGCATCCCCAGAACCAAGAATAGTCTGTCACGCAGGAAGGGCTCCAAAATACTGCTAATAAACAGTTGGAGTCTTCTATATCCATTTGGACAGATTAGAACTCTGTCTACAGAGACACTGCATACCATCTCATGAAGCTGAGTGCAGTTTAGCAGACAAATGCACTAGTGACTTTTACAGTGGTCAATCGCAGAAACCACATTATTGGTTCCACTATTGCTCTAGCCAACAATATAGCCCACCCTTATACATTTATGATACAATGAAACAATGAAATCAGAATAGTAGAATATTAACATAGAGCGTGGCTAAGATGGGTTATAAATACAAACACAAGAAGAGGGCAGCTGGCTCTCTGTAACTCCAGTCTTGATGCCCAGGTCTTCACAAAGGCTACCAGTACTACACCCTAATTAGCACGCAGGCACATTCCCTTCCCAAAATACAACCCTTAATGAATGAATGGGCTCAACTCAGTTAATAAGATCAAATACTTTCATTAGCTCCATGAATGCATCAGAAGTGCCTCACTAGGGCCAAATGAATCAGGATTCCTATTGCATGACAATTTCAGCTCCAATATCATTCACACTTAACTCACCAACTCGCTGTCAAAAACATTTTATTTTTATGCCATGGCTTAACTACTTCGGAGGCTGATACCTGAGGATCATGGTTCGAAGTAGCCCATGGCAACAAAGCCAAGGACTCTTACTTCTAATAAATCAGAAAAAAGCCTGAAATGTAGGTAGGGCTCAGATAGTAGAGCACTAGACTTCAGTGGCTAAGCAAGAGTGCAAGACCCTGAACTCATACCCCAGTAAAAAAAATATGCCTATTATAGGAAATATATATTTATATATAATTATACATTATTTATACACAATACTATAATATTATATAATACATTAATATATTTTATATATTTCCCACAATAGGCATTTGAGTAGAATTTTAAACATCCATATCATATCATCATTTACTTTGTGTATAAATAAGTGTATAACTAATCTCTTTAAAATTTTATAGGTCATTTTGCTCTCAAATGCAGTTAAAACAAGAGTGTTTCCAGAATGGCAGAGTAAAATTCCTGTCCTCCATAAAAGCAATGAGAACACTGGAAGAACTTGTCAAAATCAATCTTTCTAAGAGTCTGGAAATTAACTACAGGTTTGCAAAAACCCAGCGGATAATTATTAGGAAAAGCTTTTCTTGATAGGAAACGTCTGTTTTATGATATTTTCCCTTGCCATATTCTCATTCTTCTCTTCTTGTCACCACAGTAACCTTCAAAATCAGTTGCTCTAGAACAATAGTCTATAAAACTCCTAGGATTGTCTAGAAAATTCCTAGGATCTAGTTATTACAAAGAGTAGGGGAAATATCGAGCAACCAAAATAATAGTATGTCAGGAGACAAAAATAATGAGAGTAGAAATCAATGAAATAGAGGAGAAAGGGAATATTACATTAACACTGAAAGCAGACAAAAACCTTGCTGCTAAAGGAAATCACAGATCATTATCACTTCAGAATATGTGTGTAAAATTTATAAACAAATCACTAGCCAACTGTACCTGGAAACGTAAAATAATATTATATACCATCACCAAAAGTAGGGGTGCAAGGCTGGTTTAATACCTAAAGGTCCATTAACATAACACAATATATTAATAAAATAAACGACCAAAACTACAGACTCATACCCAAAGATGCAGATAATGAATTTGACAGAAGGTAAAACTTTTCATAATAAAAAGACTCTAAACTCTCAGAAAAGAAGAATAGTTTCACATTTGCAAAATATCATCTCCAAAAGACCTACAGCCAATATCCTACTTAGTGGAGAATGACTGAGTTCTTTTTCATAAAGATATAAGACTATGATGTCTGCATTTACCATTTCCATTCAAAACTGCATTGAAGAGTCTTATATGGGTAATTATATATAAGAGAAAAAAATAAAAAGAACCTACAAGAGACGGAAAGGAATATATAAATATTTATTTGCAGATGGCATAATCTTTTAACAGAAAATTCTAAGGAAGCAACACACACACAACCTTTTTAGAACAAGCTCAGCAAGATTACAAAGCAATATAAAAAATCAATTGCATTTCAATTCTCTGACAGTAAGTTTTACAATTTCAAAATAAAAGAAATAACACTGTTTTCTAATAGAAGAGAATGTGATTTGATATTTCTCCAAAGAAGATACCTAATGGCCAATTGACATAAAGGTGAGCTCTTTATTTGCTAGCTTTGCCCATCAAAATCAAAATGAGATACAACTTCACGCACACTAAAATAGCTGATGTCAAAATAATGGACAATAACAGAGCAAGAATGTTGGAGAAAACTAAAATCTCCAGGGATTATTCAAAGGTGTGGCCACTTTGAAACAGTTTGGCAGTTCTACAAAATGTTAAATACAGAGTTTCTATATGACTATATATGTATCCAAGAGAATAAAAATATGCACCCTCCATAAAAAGTTACACAGAACATTCATAGCAACTACACATAAAGGTCAAATCACAGAAACAACCCAAATATCCATCAATGAATTAAAGGTAAACAAAAGTGCTACATCTTCATAATGGAGCATTATTCATCAATGAAAATAAATTATTTATTAATAAACTTTACATTTTACAAGGATTTACCTTGAAAAAACACAATAAATGAAATACATGAATTTAATAGGATTACGTATAATGATTACACATATATCAAATGTATTTACCAGGTTTGGCAAATCCATAAAGACACAAAATAGATCAGTGTGACTTCCAGAGTTTGAATATAGGATTGTATTAGATGTGACAGATAATATTTATTACTTTTCCTTTTGGAATGATGAAAATACTTTGTAAACACATGGTGATGGTTTTTACAACTCTGTCTATAGCCTAAAAAATTCTCTGAATTTTACTCATGAACAAAGTATGAGATTAAATCCATAAACATATTATTTAAAAGAACAATACTGGGCTTGGGCTTTACCACATCTAGAGTATAAAATGAAGGAGAAATTTAAAACAAAAACAAATATGATGGATTTAGGCTTATCAATGACATTGCTTTCTCAAGTAAATTGCTTTTCTCTTCCGGGTTCTCAAGGCACTCAACTCATACTTTTTTGTAGCAATAACCTTATAGCATCATCTTATGTATCATAATTATCTTCCCCATTTTCTAGGTCAAATATTCTCCCTTGTTATCTTATATAGTCATGGCGCTTAGTTGCATAAACACTGGTGAGATGGTGACTAAGTAACTAAGTCCTAACTATCAGAATTGAAGTATAAGTACTCTTAATTACAAACACTATGCCCATAATATTTACAAACTTTTAGCTGTTGTTTCTTGGGCAAAGACCAATAGTTAAAGACTTACTGTCTCCAGATAGACATAAATTACATGGGATATTTTGTAGACACACTAATTAGATTTGCTTGGCTCAATATCTAAGTATCTTTGGCATACCAATGTATGAATAGATTTATATAGCTGTAGAGTGTTTAAAAAGACCATAAAAGTCATTGGGATAAAATTCATCATATTAATGTTTAAGAAATCAAGAACTAAAGCAATGTTGTATATAGTATCACCTAGGAAAGTATAGAGAAAGGTGTAACTTATAGTGAAGTGTCTAGGAGCTCCAACTATGTTACTTTTAAAAAATTCTGCTCTCAGACCAATGACTTTGGAATACATAAGTTCATATATGTACATTCTTCATATACAATTTAACCTGAGCACTTCTAAATTAGTGCTGTAGCCCATAATAGCTGAAGTACAACTGAGCAATCTCTATTAAGAAATAATTTGAATCATGAAGACTCTAAAAAGTTCAAAAAGCTTCACTCCACATTCCAAAGACAGTCCAGACTCTTTCTCAATGCTAAGGATCTTCATGACAATTATCACAGAATCTTCATTACAATTATCACAATCCTAGTATGCTTATCCCTCTGGTCTCACTTTGAAGCCTTTTTCTAAGGACTACACACCAAACACACAAGCTTCTTTCCATTTTCAGCAAGTATCAAGCTCATGCTTAAATTTAATGAGAAGCAAAGTGTTCTCAAATGGTAAATGAGTTTTACAAAGCCAGGCAAAATAAACTGTCTCCTAGAAACTGGTTAATCAGCAAAAACTTACTTATCCACTCCATATTTGCTCTTAATGGGAAGGGAAAAGAAACATGATCTGTGGCCCCATTTCTCAAATTACTTCAAATCTATTTGAAGATAGAGGACATCTATTATGGATGGCTGAAGTAACAAGATAGATACAGTAGTAGACATATCTGACTATTCTTTGAGTACTTTTCTTAGAGCCTATATTAGAATATATTTTATAGTAGTGAAAATTTTGGTAGAGATACAGAGTGACAAGGTGAGTTCTCATTATTTATTTACACACACACACACACACACACACACAGACAAGGTGAGTTCTCATTATTTACTTACACACACACACACACACACACACACACAACTTATACCCACACTACCCACACAGAATCTGTATATGTGTATATATCTTTTTAAGTTCAAATTTAACAATCAATGGGCATATGAAGCAGAGCCATTGTCAGCTATCTCCAATAGTAAAGTATGTCATCCAGCTACTCACCAATCCATCCACCCATCCACCAGTCCATACATCCATCTACCCATCCATCCATTCCTCCCTCCACCCATCCACTCAGGAAAGAAGGCAAGTCATTCTGTGAAGAGCTGTGGAGAAGACAGCTAATATTATCACCCTAGGAAATTTAGGATTTGCTGCCACAGAATATAGAAAGGCTATTGGTAAAGAAAGGGACATTTATATAAGAGCATCATGTGTTGCAGACATGTAATAACTAAATCAAGCAAGGAACCCCAGGACCTGACAAGGCAGATACCACCAAGCACATGAAGATATTGATGGGGTTATTATCTCCATAGCCAACCTACAATCATCCCCACAGTGCTGTAAAGAGTGATTTTCAAGGCTGAGGACTGATGATCACTGTTGGAAGCTCTCCTTTCTGCAGGAAAGTCCATCTGACTCTTATCTCCAATTAACCAGAAAAGGGCTGGAATTGGAGTATTGGTTCAAGTGATAGACTGCTAGATATGGGGAGAATAATGAAAGGGATGCTATTGATTAAAAACACTTTGTATAGCTACTTAAAGATAATAATGATAAACTAAAGAACAGTGGCCAACACACACAACACCACACACACACACACACACACACACACACACACACACACACACACACACACAAGCATGCATTTACACAACACAAGATTTCTTTCCAATCTTCCCTCATCTCTGCCTGTACATAGATCACTGAATGGTGATCACTTTCTTATATTCTGCCTACCCAGTAAACCAACTGATGTGGAGGAAAGGCAAAAGTATTATTTAATTAGGGCCAGAAAGCACACCTATAACTGACTGTAACACTGCTGGTGTCAGATGCCAAGACAGACCAGTAGCTTCCGGCCCATGTTCCTTTCTGTGCAAGGAACAATTACTCCACCAGGCCTTTATTCCTTTATGGGATTTACCACTTTCTTTCCTTGGATGAAAGAGTAAATAGCACTCCAGGTGAGTTCTATTTTTCCCCCCATTCTCTTATCTTTCAACCTCTTCATCTGCTAGCCACTCTTATCCTACCCAATCCTATTTTTGTTGCTTCTTGCCTGATTCTGACCCCAGCTCCCTGTTCACAGTTGCTAGAGATCTTGTTTCTGAATGCAGAAACTTTTTTTAGCCTTTGTTCAATGGACTCTGACGAGGTCCCTGCCACCTCCCCAGCTGCCAGGCTTGCTTCCCTGCCGGAGACCAGGAACTTGTAAATGCCACAGCAGCTTCTGTGGAATCCACCCGAGGCAACTTTGGTCTTTTGTTCTCACCAATCCCACTGAGGTATTTTTAAACATTTTATCTTGAGAATGCTATTTTCAACATATCCCCACTCATTTCCATACTTCTAGGATATTGTTGCCAAATCTGAAAATAATGGTACTGGGGTGCTACATGGCTCCTCATCGTCTATGCACTTGAGAACTTTTTATTTTATTTAATTTTTTGGCCAATAACATTTCTTCCTCCCCTGGAAACTTCGGTGGCAGTTCTTCTCAAAGCACAGATCAAGCCACTTTTCTAAAAGGCTTGACAACCCACACTTCTTACATTTTTTTCCTTTGTGTTCTTAACAAAAGTTGTAACTTTTCTACAAATTACAGTAGAGTCCGGAATTAGAGCAAGCAGGAACGCTAAGGGTGAGGAATAGAGAACTGTATCTGGTCTTCGGGATTCTTGCTCACATAGTGAGAATTTTTAGCAGATGTCTCTCTATTATACCCATAGTCTGAACTTTTTAGTGGTTTCTAAGGACTATTTGATCATCTCATATCACTCGGGTCTTTTGAAGACTTCTCTGTCCTCAATCTCTTCAGTTATACATTTATTTTGTGGATTTTTTGCACATTGTTTGGGGCTTGGTTCCCAATGGTCATGAAAGATGAGAGAGTACACACTCATGAAAACTTAGCTCTAGAACCATTTATACAGCTATGGACAACTTTAATGTCTACAGTTTATATTCAAATGTACACCAGAAATGAGTTTAAACTAGTCACGTTGTCAGACTACACTTTCATGTGGTAGTGAATATTTCTCTTTTTTCCTATCCTTCTTTATTGAGTTCTTATTATGTAGCCAAACTTGGTTGTTCATAGAACAGCACAGCATTAGCTATTATTCCTGCCCTCAAGAAGAGCATCTTTTGCTATATTTAGCAGACTAAGTTGGGAAAGAAGGGATGTTGGCATGGATAACAAAAAAATGCTCTTAAATGGGCATTTGGACCAAGTACAATGGACAATAGGGAATGAAATGCTTACTTAGGAGATGAAATAGTATCTTAAATATGTTTTGATGTTTGAATAGTGCTTTTGCATGTGTGAAAGGATGAACAATATATTTTCACTAGAACAACAGAAAAATAAACACAAATATGTAAATATGTTTAAGACTGGAAGAGTGTGATGGGTATGAAGTGAAGTTGAGATGATGGAAAGTCTGGAAATGTGTTGTGAGATTAGACTTGGGTGCAACTGGTATGGTGTATGGTACGGTGTTTCAGAGAAGGAAAGAAATTTACGATCTCAGCTGAACTGGGAAGTACAGTGACCAGAAGCGGAGTGTGCAATTTTTGTGTATTTGTCAGTGCTGGACTTGAACTCAAGGCCTTCAGTTCTCACTTTGCTTTTCCATTCAAAGCTGTCATTCTACCACTGTACCATACCTTTACTTCCAGCTTTTTGGTGGTTAATGAAAGATATGAGTCTCTTAAATTTGTCTGGCCAGGCTGGCTTCAAACACTGATCCAAATCTGAGACAATCAATGAATACAGAATATTCAATAAACAGTGTAATCTGTGTCCCTCTCTAAATATGGTTGCCACATAATGTGAGTTGAAAAACACTGAAAAAGTGAGTTGAGGAAGGTTCACAGGAGAGTCTGAGAGAAGGATTATTGCTTGGGAGCCACTAACTCACTTCTGTAATCCAAGGTACTCAGGATGCTGAGAGATGGGGGATCACAATTCAAAGTTAGCCTATGCAGAACCTCCTTGAGATTCCCCCTATCCAGCAAAAAGGGGAGCTGGAGAAGTGGCTCAGGTGACAAAGCTCCAGCCTAGCAAGAAAATAATCAAGAGGCCCCAAGCTCAAACCCAAGGACCATCAAGTAAAGGAAAGATTATTGAGAAGGATTTGAGTAGAATAATATGTGTAAAAGTACCAAAAGAATGTCATTGTCAAGAAAACTACCCACAAGGCCAAAGCTCAAAGGTAAGGAGGTGGCAGGGCGATAAAAATAAAATGGTGAGATGGGTGGTCATTGGACACCTCCATATGGGCAGGTGTGATGAAAGTACAACAGGGTAGAATGACTTGCCTCATCTTTTGATGAGGGGTGGTAATAAAGAGAAAAGAGATGATTGAGAGAGATAGATGCATTAATTGCAGATTGACTTGAAGAGGATAGCATTTCAGACAGATGAATGTCATGTGTGATTATAAAGAAGAGAAAACAAAATCAAAGAATGCTGGCCATCATTATTGTAAGTCTCAAAGGTATCAAACTTGTTAGTCATCTTTTGAAACTATACTAATGTAGTTATAAATATCTCCTAGCTATAATTGGGTGCTATATGTATGGAAATTGAAAATCTATATATCTTGAACTTGACCTCAATCGATGAAAAATTCTCTATAGGAAAAAAACATTGGGTGACTATTTCAAATTTTACCTCAATGTATTTTTCCTGTACTTGTGTTTTAAAATTTTATTTTCTATACTTTGGAAGTCAAACAGGGCTTTGCATAAACCAGGTAAGGGCTCTACCACTGAGCTAAATCCCTATACCCTGCTTCAGTTAGAAACCAGGACATGTTCCACTTGACTTATAAGATGTATTGATATTTCTAATGATTTTTTATTTTAATATTATATCATATGTTTATATCCAAGAAAGGGTAAAAATTCAAGTTTGTTCTTGAATTCTGTCTCCCTACTCACTCTTTCTCAGTAATTCACTGAAATGAATAAAGAGAACAAGTCCTAATTGGCTCTAATTTCCTTCTCTAGAAGGAAAGTTTATAGATATTAAAAGTAAGATACATCAAATTAGTACATGGAGAAATATCTGTTGGAGTATTGGAATCCCAACTGCAATAAGATAGTGGAATTCAGCCTTAAACTATATTTCTCAGATAGAATAACAGAAGTGAAAAAAAACAACCACACACCAAAGTTTGGCAGTGCCACAATAATATTTTAGTTGAATTATTAAGAAGCTATTATTTATTTTAAAATAAATTTTAAAAATAGTAGGACAAGAACTACTGGCATGGATCATGACTCTAATCCCATCTACTTGGAAAGCAGAGATCAGGAGAATTTAGTTCAAGGCTAGCCCAGGTATATAGTTAACAAAACTTGATGTCTTTTTTAAACAATCTGAGAAGCTGGCACCAGTGGCTTATACCTGTAATCCTAGCTACCCAAGAGGCTGAGATCTGAGAATTGTGGTTTGAGGCCAGATCAGCAGCAAAATTCATAAGCCTCTTATCTTCAATTAACTACAAACAACAACAACAACAAAAAGAAGTGGAACTGTGACTTAACTGGTAGATTGCTAGTTGTGAAAGAAAAAGGCAAGGGTCAGCAAGTAGGCCTGGAGTTCAAGCCAGCATAATCACTACATCATCATCATCATCATCACCATCATCATCAAATTTGAAAAATGGGTATGCTGGTGTGAGTTTGTAATCCCAGCTACACAAAAGATAGGAGGTGTGCATTCTGAGACAAGGCAAAATGAAAGGAAGAAGAGTAAGACTGACGGTGCCACACATGAAAGCATCAGGAAAATCCCTTTTGGGTGAGGGTCTTAAACAGGAGCCATCCAGGCATCTATCCAGACATCAGTAAATATGAGACTGGACCAACAAAGTCTAATGCAATAAATAAATACCTCAACTGGGAAAGCAATAATCTTGAGTTGTGTGGTGACTCATTGGTTCAGTGCTTGTCTAGTGTGCGCTAGACCCTGGGTTCAGTTCCCAGTCAAACAATTAAAAAAATAAATCAGCAAAATTCTTTGAAATTCATATAATGTAGCCAAATATTTCTGAAAAATCAAGTACAGAAGGCCAGATTCTGGTCTCTAGACTAGAATCCCAGCTTCTCAGGATTTGAGGGTTGGGAGGATCACATTTCAAGGCTATCCAAAGTAAAACATTCCTGGGATCCCCATGTCAACAAATAAGCCAGGCAAAGTGGAAAGTGACATCAAATGAAATCCTGGGATTCTACCTTGAAAGAATTTAAAATAATGAATGTAAATGTGTGGATGATGGCTCTAGGAATCAAGTGCTTGCCTAATAAGCACAAATCACAGTCCCACCAAAAAAAGAGAATACCAATAATAAAATCAAAACAAAATACTGAATAATATTCTGGGCCTAAGACCAAGTTGAAAAGGAAGGACAGAAGAGCCTCCTCTAAAAAGCAACTTTTTCAAACTTCAGAAAAAATCGATTAAATACTTCTGACATTATTCTTTTCACTGATAATTCTGTGTATGAATGTGTAGCTTTGTTTTCAATTCCTACACATTTCTATATTATTTTGCCAGTACAAGTTGTATTCACTTTTATTTTCTTTTCATTTTTGGTGCTGGTCCTGGGGCTTGAACTGAGGGCCTCTCATCCTCACTTGTCTTTTTTACTCCACGCTGGCACTCACTTTACTACCTGAGACACACTCTGCTTCCAAGAAGTTTTCAAGTTGTTTCACCTATTCTCTTCTAGGAAAGAGTAGCATGGTGTTACTAAGAAATAGGTAAACCTGAAAGTTAAGTTTTAGAGAAAGTCACTTGGACGTTTTGATTTCTTTTTGGGGGGGGAGGGAGGGGGGGGCCAGGTCATGGGGCCTGAACTCTGGGCCTGGGTGCTGTCCCTCAGCTCTTCAGCTTAAGGCTAGCGCTCTACCACTTGAGCCACAGCGCTACTTCCGGCTTTTTTCTTTTTGCATATGTGGTGCTGAGGAATCGAACCCAGGACCTCATGCATGCAAGGCAGGCACTCTACCGCTGAGCTACCTTCCCAGCCCCTGGATATTTTGATTTCTTAACTTTGATTTAGTACTGAAAACAATTCTACTTTACTAAAAAAAAAAAAAAAAAAGCTTGCATTAGCCAGTCCCTTCTATTAGAAAAATGCATATTTTTAAGGGCTCTTGCTGTCCAAAGCTGAAACATCTATCTTCTTTTTTGCACCAGTCCACATTGGGAACACACACCTTGCCCTCTGTGATGAGATAAAACTTATTTCCATGTCTGCAGTTCTTATTCAGTAACACCTGCTTTGAAACACCTCATTCCCCAAAGAGCTAGTTAAGATTTTGTGATTTTTAACATCCCTGCCTAATTGTTTAGACTTTAGTGAAGAAATTAATGAGAGGAACAACCATTTAAAACACATGAGCTTTGTTCACACCTCATTAAATATTTTAAATGGCTATTTTATTTTTATAGCTTTTATATTCCTTTTGAATTTTAGCAGGCTTGCTTTTTATAACCAAAAATTTTGAGTCTCTCTTCAAAGAACCCTTGTTGCATTTAAGTAATCTGTAATTTTATAAACATTCCAGTATTTTCTAGTATTCTAAAATAAGTCTAAATTTAAAGACTCATGTCATATTAATGTCAACTCACGTTAATCATTTTAGAGGTAGGTAATTGGATTCTTCGTTAATATGAAAACAGTTATTTTGTCTCTTTTCAAACATTATATGTAACTGAACTTGGTCTTCCTTTGAAAGCAATTAATTCACTTGAGTCTTATATATTTTGCGCAGAATAGTCACTGAAAAGGGTTTCAGACAAAATAGTGGGAGTGCATTAAGGACAAAGTGATTGTATTAAAACATTTCATTGTATTTCATAAAATGTTAATAAACCACCCAGCTGAAAATCAACCTGCCATTCTATAAGGAAACTTAACTACTTATAATTATAAATCTTATATTTTGGATTAGTGTTTACCTATCTATTATAAGACTCACAAATAAATTTCATTATGAATTTGAACATTGTACCATTAATCAAATTCAGGCTGATGTAGATTGATAGCTAATAATGTAGCTTTGGAGCAAAAAAACACACACCTGTTAGGCAACAGCAGGGTAGATCTCCAAGATTATGTTGCCTTGTTTTATTTCATCTGTATCCCTCTATAGGTCTGTATCAGTTTGGGCCCCTGTCAGTCCCTCTGTATATCATCTGCATGTCTCTCTCTACAAGGGCAGTGAGTTGAAAGGACACAGTCCCTTTGTCCAAGGTTACAGACATGAACTGATTAATGAGTGAATGATAGACTGGGAGGAAATGTGGGCTGATGGATGTTTTTCTTATTTTCTGCCATCTAGGTTGAGCTAGGTAAAGAAAGCATATCCAACGAAATATCAGCATTGAGGATTCACTGGGAAATAAGACTTTAATATTTTAAATAGTTTTGAATTTTGACACATATGCTTTCTGTAGTCAACTTGACTGCAAAGAAGTAAGATTGACTTAGCATCATAGCATATGTTGCAAATGAAATTTGAGTTTTAAAGGTGTTACAGAGTGAAGATGTCAGTAGCTTTAAATCTCATATATTGAAATTTTAACTCTCTGTGTGGCTGAACTTGGAGGTGAAGTCTCTAAGAAACTGATTAAGGTTAAAGGAGGTCAGAAGGATGTAGCCCAGGAATAAGATTAGTGTCCTTATAAGAGATGTGTGTACACAACAAGGCACCAGGAAAGGCTATGTGAGGACTAAGGAAGACATTCCCTCTGCAAAACAGGAGGCAAATCCCTCACCAGAAACCAACCCAAGCTGACAACTTGATATTATCCTTCCAACCTCCAGAACCATTAAAATACAAATTTCTATGCTTAAGCCTTGCCAAATCCGGTATTTGTTTAAGACAACGCAAGTTATGACATTAGTTATTACTAGTAGATCAGAGATAATAGAGAACATAAATAGTAAATAAATACATATATGCCCACATAGATACACACATCATGTTATAGGACAGACTAATTAAATCACAAACATAGAAGCTCATTGTACAAGTTTATAATTTAATTCTTATCCAGAGGAATACAAAGAAAAATAATCAGAACAGAAAGGGCTGAGGAACTGAAACTCAATTGGGAAACAATCATTTCTAAATTAAATGATTCCCTTTTCATTTTCAGCCATGCCTTTTAGGTGTATTCTCCATTATGCAAAGTTCTGCTTCATCTTCTATTTTTTTTATATAATTGCTCAATGAATTCCCTATACCACAGGTCTTTTCCTCCCAGAGAACCACAGTTCTGATGACAGAGTGGGTGCCAGTGGCTCATACCTGTAATCCTAGCTGCTCAGGAGGCTGAGATCTGAACATCAAGGTTCAAAGCCATCTTGGGTAAGAAAGTTTGTGAGACTCTGATCTCCAAATAATCAGCAGAAAGCCAAAAGTGGAGCTGTGGCTCAAGTGGTAGAGCACTAGCCTTGAGAAAAAGCTGATGGACCAGGCCCAAAGTGTGTGTCCAGGCTCTGAGTTAAAGGCCTAGTACTAGCATGCACAAACTCACACTCACTCACACAGAATGAAAATAGTATTTCTATAAATTTGTAATTTGAAGAAAATCTAGCAACCTACCTCATTTCTTGATATGTCAATATACCAAAAATTCAACATCTCCAGCTGGTTATAAAGGAAATGTAAATCAAAATAACATTGAGATTCTGCCTCACCCCAGCTCTAGAATGACCATTACCAAGAAAACAAAAAATAAGAGATCCTGGTGAGGATGCAGTTAAAATGGAACCCTACGACACTGTTGGTGGGGATGTAAACTTGTTCAACCTCTCTGGAAATCAGTGTGGAGGTTCCTCAAAAAATTAAACATGGACTCATTATCTTGCCCATGTAATTGTAACCCCTTTGTACAGTATTTTCACAATAAAAATATTTAAAAAAATTAAACATGGAACTACCCTATGATACAGCAACTCTACTCCTGGGAATTTATCTAAAAGATTCCAAACCAGAATACAGTATGTTAACTACAGCACTATTCACCACAGCCAAGATAAGGAATCAGCCCAGATGCTCCTCAATGGATGCAGGGATCAAGAAAATGTTGTTTATATACACAATGGAATTTTACTCATTCACTATAAAGAATAATATATCATTTGTGAAGAAATAGACTGAAAAAATATTAAGTGAAGTAAGTTGGGCCAAGAAAGACAAAGAATGCATGTTTTCTCTTAGATATGGAAGCTAGATTTAATTTGTAAAGTTATAAGTGAATACATTGGCTGGGTATACAAATGTGCACAAATGTATTAACTGAAATACTGTAGACTCAAGGGAGATCTCAAATAGTGTAATTCCTTAAAAAGCAAAAAGCAAAATTTAGCAAAATAAAACACAAGAAAACAGGTACTCAAAAGGGGTGGGGGTCAAGAATAAAGCAAGAGACACTGAGAGACACTGAGCAACAAAGCTAAGCAAAAGTACTAGGACCTCAGTTCAAGCTTTAGTATCAACTCTGAGGTAAAAAGCAGAGCAATGACTTTTGTCACCATGGGTCATCAATGTCTCTTTTTCCTTTCCTAGGCATTGTCACAGTGCAGCATTGAAGCCAGAAGTACACAGCAGCAAAATTTAAGAAAGAAGTTATAATATATAATATAATAAATAGTGATCTAAAATACTAGCTCCATTCTACTAAAATACTAGTCCATTCCATTGGGACTTTGGTGTATCAATTTTTATTTTTGATGTTTTTGTTTTTCTTCTTCAAAAGAACAGTTGGTGATATTGACAGGTTCTTTGGTGGTAATGATAGCATGGTACAGCAAGATCAGGCTTCTTAATCCAAATTATACCAATGAATAAGGCTCAGGAATCGAGTGAGACTAAGTGAAAATAATTGTTAAGGCAATCAAAAATTATGTTTAAGGCAGGACAAGATGTCCCTCTGACATTGTTAAAATGTTAGAGTGCTGTTAAATGTTTCCCATTAACATGGCGACTTATGTTTATGACTTGTAAGGGCAAGTATTTCTTGCTGGCACATTTGTCCTTCCAATGCCTGTTCCCCAGTAGTTCCACAGCTATAATTTCTGTTTTGGTTAGATTTTTATTATCTATAAATAGTTGTACAAAGGGGTTTCAATTTAACATGCCAGTTCATGAGTACAAATGCATCTTGGTCAAAGACACCACTTCTATCATTTCTCTCCATCTCTCCCAATCTCACCTGTCCTCTGAGTTTTCTTAGTTCCATTTTCACATGTATTCATTAACTATTATGATTTCATTTGCCCACCCTTCCTCTCTTTATTTATCTACTCCCCTTTCCTTGACCTTACTTCCGCCAACACTTCAACTCCCAGCTTCCTGGTATTCATTTTCTTAGACTGTAAGACAATTGTTCAAAGGACACCAGTGGCATCTTCTCCTGAATGTACTATATTATAGTGAATATGTCTGTACAAGTGCTTATGACTCTGTATATGTTTACATTTATATTTATAAATTATAGCTAACTTCCAATTATGAGAATAAACATGCATGCTTTGTCTCTCTGACTTCCTGACTTCCTTCATTTATCATAATATTTTCCAGGTCCATCAATTTCTCTGCAAATGATATAATTTAAACTGTTGATTTACAACTCCTAGCCTCTCGACAAGGTAAAGGAGAAAAGAAGGTTTCTACTGCATGTGTTTACTGGAAATATTTTCTCTGTGTTTGTAATAAAAACCTCTTGCATGCCCCCAGTGATTTTGGTTTATCTTTCTGAAGATCAATTTTAAAGTAATAACACTGAATTCCTCATATAAACCTTCCATATTGAAAGTGACAAGGGAGATAAAACTAAACAAAAGTACCAGGGGGAATTTACATTACTCTCTTCAACAAACTGTCTCAATAAAACACTGAACCATCACTGATCATTCTCTGCTGTCACTGACTTGATGTTTCATGCTGCTGAATTGTAGTCCCTTGGAAATCTAGTCTTGGAAAGAAAATAAAGCAGTTATATAAAAAAACACAATGAAAATGTTAACTATCAAAATTGCATAAATATTGCTCATTCTCTGAAATATCACAACAGCAAAAGTCCTGTAAGGACACAATCAGTGACACATCATAATCAATGACACATCATAAGCAACTTCACCTTCACAGACTCAAACCAGAGGGGGAGGCTGCTGGGTCAAACAACTTTCAGCTATTAATTCCACTCTCTTCATTCTCTGAATATTTTTGTTTTCAATCCTTCCAGACACCAGTGATAATAATACTCTATCACTAGTCAATCAACTGGTCCAGCTAATGGGTATCCTTATACCTAGCTATACAAATAATCAATTTCCTGGTGTCTGTGTGCTTGATATTTGCTATGGACTACACTTGTATCCATTCTGAATTCATAGATTGAAGTTTAATTCCCAGTGAGATAGTCTGGGGGGGGGGGGTCGCTGGGAAATAATTAGATCATGAGGGTGGAGGATTGCTGTCCTTGCTAAAAAGAGACACAACGTGCCTGTAATCCTAGATACTCAGGAGGCTCAGCTCTGAAGACTGAGGTTCGAAGTTAGACCACGCAGGAAAATCCATGAGACTCTCATCTCTAATAAACTACTCAAAAAAAAAGCTGGGAGTAGAGCCATGATTCAAGTGGTAGAGCACTAGCCTTGAGCAAAAGATACTCAGGGACAATATCCAGGCCCTGAGTTCAAGCCGGACACACAAAAAATAAAAATAAAAAGAGACACAGGAGAGTACTTTCTTTGCTATTCCCCACATGTGGACACGCAAAAAAGGTAGTTTCTAAATCAGGAAAAATATCTTTGCCAAAGCACACCAGGCAGGTTCCGTGATCTCAGATTTCCAGCCTTCAGCACTGTCAGAAATAAATGTTTAGGGTTTTTAAAAGCCATCTAGTATTAATATAATACAAACTAAGACAATATTCTGTGCATACCCCTTGGTTATAATATCAATACTAATTTGTTTAAGAGAAAAAATGTGGAATACCAAGTGAAAGCTAGTTAATTTATTGTATCTGCCATACACAGAATCTAACTGCTCTGTCTTTTTATGTTTTACTATTCTTACTTCTTCCATTCATTCTGTGGACATCATTGATTCTCTTCTTCAAATAATCCTTATTGATAATGATTTGCTCCTGGAGTAGTAATATAACCTTACAGACAAGAACACAAAATTCTCCCTAAAGCTCCAGATCCATACATATGCTTTCAGAGTGGATGTCTTTACCAAGTTGAAGGCAGCTTCCCACCTTGGCACCTGTGAATGTTCTAATGTTATTCATGTGTAATCCATGCTATCTGACCAGTATATCATTGTCATCGTCAGAGCCCACATTATATTCATGGGTAAATACTTCTTGTAGCATGCTTAGTCTTAGCAAATCAAGCTTCATAAGGTCTAAACTGATTTCTGCACTTACTTTTACTGCTTCTATTTCTCCCTCTGTTCCTGATCTCAACATCAACTTCATGACTCAAAAACAGGAAACTCAGATTCATTTCTATGAACTCCTCATTCCACATCTAGAACTAGTGATCATATCTGGCCTTTTTCTCTGCAGGCTTTGATGCATATTCATACCCTCCTCACTGCCAGTCTCTGTCAGTCCCTGGCTTCACACATTGCCATCATATATCTGGGCTGGAGCCTTAGTCTCCTATCTGGTTGCCCTGATTCAACCAACTCCACTTCCTGAGCCATTTCTCCCAGTATCCAAAGTTAACTTTACAGTGTGCCCATCTTATTAGTTATCTCAAATTCCATAGCAGATGTTTCTTGATTGCAACCAACAAAAATATTGAGAAATGAACATGGCATTGGTGGTTCATGTCAGTAATCCTAGCTACTCTGGAGGCTGATATCTGAGAATCACGGTTTGAAGCCAGCATAGGACAGAAAGCTTGTGAGACTTTTTTTTTTTTTTGTCGGTCGTGGGGCTTGAACTCTGGGCCTGGGCGCTGTCCCTCAGCTCTTCAGCTCAAGGCGAGCGCTCTACCACTTGAGCTACAGCGCCACTTCCGGTTTTCTGGTGGTTTATTGGAGATAGGAGTCTCATGGTCTCTCCTGCCCGGGGTTGGCTTTGAACCGCGATCCTCAGATCTCAGCCTCCTGAGTAGCTAGGATTACAGGCGTGAGTCACCAGCGCCCGGCGCTTGTGAGACTTTTATCTCCAATTAACTCCATTAAAAGCAGGAAGCAAGTTGTGACTCAAGTGGTAGAGCAATAGCCTTGACTAAAGACACTAAGGACAGTATCCAGGCATTAAGTTCAAGCCCCAGGACCAGCATATCTATCTATCTATCTATCTATCTATCTATCTATAGAGAGAGAGATAGATTAGATAGATAGATCTATCTATAGATAGATAGATAGATAGATAGATATCTATCTATCTATAGAGAGAGAGAGATAGATTAGATAGATAGATAGATAGATAGATAGATAGATACATATATATATATATACACAAACACATATACAATAGTTTGTAAATGATAGATAAAGGTTTAGGGATTGTTAAACAAATATGATGAGCCATTCTTTCTGTTAAACAAAATGGACACCATTGGAAAAAGCCCTAGCACAGGATCAAAAATTAAAATAAAGAATAGTGGGATTGTTTGATAAAATATAGGAAACCCAGTTAAATTTGAATTTCTTCTATATGATGAATAACTTTTACTGCAATGTGCTAAAATATTGAATGGGATATATTTTAATAAGTATATTTTCCATCCACAATTTAAAGTAACAAAAGAGCCTGGCTCTTTTTGACCCATTTATCAACCCTACTTTTCTTTCAGAAAGAAAGGTATTGAAACTGTAGAACTTCTGCAAAAGAGAGAGTAATTGTCTACAAGAAATCTTTGAAAAGAAATTTCACTACTTGAAGTGACTAAGGAGAATTCATTACATTCATACTATGTGTGTATTTATTTGAGTGTGTATGACTCCATATGTGTATAAGCTAATACATAAGGTGTTCCAGGCAGAAGAAATGCTTTCAAAGGCAGAATAAAGTGTTTTGTATTGATGTGAATAAAGGGATAGAAGCCAAAGATGGAAGAAATAAGACAAGTATTGATTGCTGATTATTTACAGGGGATTCTAGTTCCCAGGCTTCTACCTGTATAGATTCCAAACAACAGATGCAATACTGTCATTTCAAACATGGAGTTGGCAAGTGATGGGTAATAAAGTTAGTATTTCTAATATACTACTAAAATGAACATGAACAACTCAGAGAGTATGAATGGCGATGACATGTCACAAAATGGCAGAGAAGCGACGGGCTGTGAGTACATACTACCTACCTTCTTTCAGTATACTTGATCTAATTGCAAAGTGTGTCTAACTTTAATTTTTTTTCTAACTTGAATGTTAATAATAGTGGTAGTTAACAACCAGCTTGAAAAATTATTACAAGTTTAACATCTGACATTTACGAGTTAGTATAAGCTGTCTTGAACACTGTATGTTGGGTAGCACAAGTCTGAATTAGTGGAGTATAGACTTCTATGTGGTGGAGATTAAGGATGTGAATTAGAGCAATGAGGGTGTGAGATGCTCCTTTCTTATGTCTCCAACCGCTTGCATATGAATAGAAATGTAAACTATAATATATACATAAATAGAGAGACAAACATAAGGTTTACCTCCTTGCCTTTCAAGACCCAACTTACAGAATCCTGCTTGATTCTATGTTTTGAAATTAAAAGAGTGATGGTTGTCAGAGGTCTAAATAACTTCATTCCTGACTGTTTTCTCAAAACAGAATGGAAGAAGGAAGGAAGGAAGGAAAAAAGAAGAAAGGGAGGAAGGAAGGAATTGAGGGAGGGAAAGAGAAAGAAAAGAAGGAAGAAAAAACACCTCTTCTTTGGAAAGAAAATTAAGGTTTAATGTGGCAAGAATTTTATAAATACAAATTGCCAAATAAAAGTCATAGTATGGGGCTGGGAAGGTGGCTCAGTGGTAGAGCGCTTGCCTTGCAAGCCTGAGGCCCTGGGTTCGATTCCTCAGCACCATATAAGCAAAAAGAAAAAAGCCCAAAGTGGTACTGTGGCTCAAGTGGTAGAGTGCTAGCCTTGAGCTGAAGAGCTGAGGGACAGCGCCCAGGCCCAGAGTTCAGGCCCCACAACCAGACCCCCCCCCAAAAAAAGTCTTAGTATCCCTAGGTTTCCTGACTATCTTTTTTTGAGGTTGTATATTTTCTGCTTCCATACAAGGTAGTGGTAGATATTTATTTCTTATTTTGTAGGTGCAGTAATACATTTCTTTCCTTTTACTCTTCTTATTCCTATAAAACTGATCTTCTGAAGATTGGCTGTGAGTCCCTGTGACATTTTCATAGCCCTTATCTCCCATTTCCCTTTCTGGGCCTCCCAATCTATCCAAGAACGATTCAGCATTTCAGAATAGTGATGTGTTTCTTTAGCCTGTTCCCTGATTCTCAAGCCTTCTAAGGTATAAATGTGTCACAGAAATCCTATGTTGAATAAAACACAGTCTCCCTGTCTGTAATATATTCTGGTCACAGTTGTTGAAATAATTTATTATACCAATTTGGAATCAACCAACAGGCAAATAATAAATTCTATGAGATTTAGTGTGTAACTAAAAACATGCAGACACCTTGGAGAATGTAACATCAATCCTCTGCTAGCTACACCCAACCATTCATTTACTTTTAACAAACAAATTACTAGACTGGTTTCACAATTTCAAATCTTCTCCCAAGAAAGAACAATGACATACACACTTGTATATATACATACAGATGTATTATATATAAAGACATATAATATGTACATATACATACACATGTGTATAAAGTGTGAATGTATTTTCCAGTGTAATATAGATACATTTATTATATAACATATGTGTATAATATATATTATGAATCATGTATTTTATGTATGTCACATACCCAAATATTTATAATTATATACAATAATATACTATATTATTATATAATCTATATAATATATTGTATATTATATAATATGTATTATGCATAATATGTATGTCATATATCATATATATATATGTATTATCCACTTGACTAAAGTATGCACACAGGAATGAGATTCCATGGTACAACCCTTTGAACAATTAACCAGCAGTTTAAGAAAATCCAATCCCATTTCAAAACTATTGTCTCTCTTCCCTAAGAATGAGGAAAACTTGCAGGGTATCAGTGGCTCACATTTGTAATCTTAACTATTCAGGAGGCTAAGGTCTGGGGATTGTGGTTCAAAGCCAGGCTAGGCAGAAAAGTCTGTGAGACTCTTATCTCCACTTAATCCATAAAAGCCAGATGTGGTGTGGTTCAAGTGATAGGACATTAACTTTGAGCACAAAAGTTCAGGGATAGCATCCAGGTCCTCAGTTCAAGCTCCAGAACTGGCATGAAAAGTAAGGATAATTAGGAAAACAATAAAAAATCAAACAGTTACAGATCCAAGTTGTGAATTAATATGAGACAGAACATCATGTGTGCTTGTGGTAACACAGGTGAAACCAAAGCTCAAGGAGGAATTAATTGAATGGGATATTTTGTCATGTAATTGTTGAAGGAAATTGAGCATAGTGCAAGCATAGACTTGAACCACAGGTAGGATTATAGCTGGTAGACTGGGTGTTATAGATAAGAAAATTAGATACTGAATCAGACAGGCCAAAAGCTTGGGGTGAAAGGAGAGAGGAGCGTTTCTTCAGTGAATACACAATAATATGGTTTTCCTGTCTTCATGGGAGATGGCTTTGTGAAAAGTAAAATAGCCAAGAACTGGACAAGGCAGGATTTGGAATTCATGTACAAACTACTGGTCTTGAAGGCCTCTGAAAGGGCAGCTATTGGACCAAAGCTAGCGGGGATGAAACAGACCAGCAAAAGAGTAGGAAATACAAAGGCCAATTAGGTTTCCAATTCCACACAAAAAGAGAGAGAGACAGCCTGGAAAAAGAGAATGCCATTGAGAACTGACAGAAGGAACAGATGTGAGTGATGATTCAGAATTAGACCTGACAGGACACCATGGCTGATGGCATGCAGGGTGTGTAAGAAAGGGGGCAGTGGAAGATGACTCAGGGGGATTGTGTCTGAGTGACTGCAAGGAAGGAAATGTCACCAATGCAAGACAGAAGGTGCAGAGGATGTGTGTGTGTGTGTGTGTGTGTGGTGTGTGTGTGTGTGTGTGAGAGAGAGAGAGAGAGAGAGAGAGAGAGAGAGAGAGAGAGAGAGAGAGAGAGATTGAGAGACAGACAGACAGACAGAGAAAGACAGACACACAGAGACAGACAGAGAGAGGAGAGAGAGATCTTATGTGTGTATATGTGTGTGTGTTGCTTGCATTTGTTGGGGTGTTATGTGGAAGGAGACACTAGGCTCAGCTCTATTTTACTTGGCCTAAGTAAGGCATTTGAACACCCACCCCTGTAGGAAAGTTGAACTGACTGCATCGTACAGGTGTACATGACTCTCCCATTTAGTTGAAAGCCAAAAAGTAAATGTTCTCTCCTAATTGCAAAACAGCTAAAGCTTATGTTCATGCAGGCACACTAGTATATGTCACTTGAAGTATACTTTTTCCCAGCCTGAACGTTTTTCATAAGTAAAATCCAGAAGATGGATAGGTTGGCTTTGGAGTTTAAAGCCAGGCTAGGCAATATAGTGAGACCCTTCTTAATACCACAAAAAAGCAAACAAAGACAAGATGATCATCTAAGGTAAATGGCATTTTTTTCCCCTTTTGTATTGGTACTGGGGCTTTATCTCAGGTCCTTGACATTGTCCATTAATCTTTATGCTTAAAGCTGGTGCTGTAGTGCTTGAGCCCAAGCTCCACTTCTGGGGATAAGTGTTTTATGAACTTTTCTGCTCAGTCTGAAGATCCTTAGATAGGCCTCCTCAGTAGTTAGGATTGTAGTTGTGTATCACTGGCACCTAGCTATTTTAACACTCTGAATGCCTCCCAGAATGGTAAATGGTGGAAAATAGCTCTCTGTCATTGCTTAGAAAGAAGGAGCTAAACACATAAAATGAAACAGTCACTTCTCTGACCCTCCTGTTTTCTCCCATTTGATGTTTATCAGCTCAGTTTGCCATTATTAATAAGTGGAATGACAAAATTGATCCTGGGGTCATTTCTCATCTGGTTCTCATTGATCAAAACAGAGTTCAAATTTTAAAGGGCAATCTTATATCAATTTCCAAAAGAATAACATAGGATTTTATATGTATTATAATGATATATGCATATAATAGAGGAAAGACTTTCACAAAATCCAGCTTCTTTCCTTTAAAAGGTGAATATTGCTGGGGGCAGTGGCTCAGGCTGAAATCCTATCTACTCAGAAGTCTAAAATCAGAAGGGGTACAGTTCAAGGCCAGCTCAAGGAAAGGTGTATGAAATTCCATCTCAACCAATAAAAAGCTGAGAATGATGAAGTGCAGCTGTCATCTCTGCTACTCTGTGGTCCACTCTGGCCTGGGCAAAAAGCAAGATCCTAGTCAAAAAACAAGAGCAAAAGGGGCTGGAAACATGGCAAAACTGATAAAATGCTTGCTTATCATGTGTAAGGACCTGAGTTCAAATGTGTAAGGACCTGAGTTCAAAACTCAGCCTTCTAAATCACACAGAGAAATGTAGATGAAGAAACAAAACACAAGACATAAAAGAAGTGAATTTTTCTGACAAATTATCTAAGGATTATCAGATAAAACATGTCTGAAACTGGCTCACTCCATCTTGCCAAAAGACTAGCATAAGAATTGTAGGACTGGGGCTGGGAAGGTGGCTCAGAGGTAGAGTGCTTGCTTCACAAGCATGAGGCCTGGGTTCCATTCCTCAGCACCACATAAACAGAAAAGGCCGGAAGTGGCACTGTGGCTCAAATGGTAGAGCAACTAGCCTTGAGCTGAAGAGCTCAGGGACAGTTCTCAGGCCTAGATTTCAAGCACCACAACTGACAAAAAGAAGTAGGACTGAAACAAAACACAGTCTACTGAAAACAAAAAGTCTACATTCTTATTGAATAAAGAAATCCTGCACATCAATATCAAATTTATATACTCCCCTTGGTCTCTATTATAAACATTGTATTGGCCATGAATTCAGTCCATCTTGGGATGAATACGTATGACTTGCACAATTACTATATGGGGTGCCCTCATACTGGAACAAGCATTTGAACCAAGGGTTCTGGCATTCTTGTCTTCTGACCCTGTGAGTTTGGCCTTGAGCTGAGGGGACAGAAGGACTTCGATGGATTCTCACTAATGCAGCCCAAATGAGTTACCAGGAGAAGCTCCTCCTGGCATATAGAACATGAGCTCTAGAATCTACTTAGCTTCAAACCCAAGCTTCATTTTAGATATAGGTCAGTAATTTATTTCTCTGTGCCTCAGTTTCCCCATATGGAAAATAGTACTCTCTCTTAGCATTTGCACTCAAAGCTGCCATTCTGCCACTTAATCCACAGCTCCATTTCCAGCTTTTAGATAGGTAATTGTAAGTATGACTGCTCAGGCTGGCTTCAAACTGTGACCTTCAGCTCTCAGCCTCCTGAGTAGCTAGGATTGCGGGTGTGAGCGGCCAGCACCCAGTTGAAAATGGTACTTCTTAAAAACTTTGTGAGTTAAATGCAAATGAATTACCAGAAATACAAGAGTATATAAATGAAGTTTTTGTTACTAAAGCTGATTAAGAATCAACAAAGAGCTAAAACAATCTTTATGTATGACTTAGGTTTGTAAGAAGTTTTCACATGGAGGTGTGAGCCCTCTTCCTTTGTGATGCTCTCATATGGAATCCACTGTACCACAGTGCTTTGCTCTGTGAATCTTTCCAAGGAACCAGAAAGGAAAGGTATATTTTACAGAATGTAATTCCTTAGAGTTACAGGGTGTTTTTACTTCCTTATTTTTTAAAATTAACTTTGCTAAGGTGACTTCTTGACTCAATTTCTCTGAAAGAACTCAGAATCTCTTCATCTTTGCTTATTTCATGGCTACATTCCCTTCTCACCAAAGCCTACTGGTTTCTTTTACTTTACCTGAAACCACTAGCATTATCCTTACTGTTATTACCCAATCCCGCTCTACTTTAATCATCTACTAATTGGTCTCTTTCTCTCCAGCAAAGTCCTATGCTCATCCATTATGTATTCTTCTGACAAATTCATTGTCCTAGAAGAATCTTTTAAACTAGATAGCTCTCTGTTCAGAAAATGTGATGTCTTCCATCAGAGAACTTCAATTCTTGAGGCTGAACTTCAAGAGAATTGGTAAACTGTCCCATTCTCCTTTGGAAGGTTTATATTTCCCAAGTCCTTTACCAAATATGTTTCTCAAATCATATATCAACCGTTCACTCTGCTGGCCTGTTTCATTCTCATTTCCAAGTTCTCACTCAAGCCCTTTTCTAAGTTGTGGATTAAATGATCATTGGTTTTTCAAGGAAAGCTTGAAAGGTATAAAGTGTGTGTGTGTGTGTGTGTGTGTGTGTGTGTGTGTGTGTGTGTATGTGGTGTGTTTACTAGCAGGCTGAGGATACTCTGGTCTTTAGATTGTGAGTGAAGTGCAGCTTGATCAATATCACCCCTTCCATCATTCTCCTGCATGTTTTCCAGCCCTACCCTTCTCCTCAATTTACCTACTTCAAGGGCACAGATTTAGGTACCAAGTCCACTTATTCATCCAGCTATTATTTATCTTTGACAATTACATCATAAATTCTTTTTTTTTTTAATTGTATTTTATTTTATTTGAGAACATACTGTACAGGGGGGCTACAATTACATGGGCAGGATAATGCATACATTTCTTACCAAGCATTGCAGCCTCCTCCTTTGTTTACCCTTCAATCCCTTCCCCGCCTTCCCCCTCCCCCCACCCAATTTTACCCCCCTCCCCCCGCCCAATTATACCCCCCTCCCCCCCACACACCGACATTGTAAAGCTGGTTTTGACATGACATTTTGTACTTCTCATTGTTGCAACAGGTCCACTTGAATCCTTAAACGACTTGTTTGTCCCCATCTCCTCCACATGTTATACTGACATCAAATATAGTGAAAGCGGGGGTTACACTGTGGGGGAGGGACATACAAAGCAACAAAGAAATAATCTTATAAATGCATTAGAAACACATGCATGAAAGAAATGAAAACATTAAAATACATATTTAAGGGTTCATTTTCCTAACATCACATTATCTGACCTTTTCCGCTTGACTCATACCTATACTAGATATTGCAAATAAGGGAAACCATGGGACCTATGCTTCTTTGGGCCTGGCTTACTTCACTTAATATAATTTTTTCCAAACCTTTCCATTTCCTAACAAATGGGGAAATGTCATTCTTTCTGATGGAGGCATAGAATTCCATTGTGTATATATACCACATTTTCTTGATCCATTCATCTACTGAGGGGCATCTGGGTTGGTTCCATATCTTAGCTATGGTAAATAATGCTGCAATAAACATAGTTGTGCTGGTAGCTTTAGTGTGGTCTTGTTTGTAAACATTTGGGTAAATGCCCAAAAGTGGGATTGCTGGATCATAGGGGAGATCTATGTGAAGTCTTCTGAGGAACCTCCATACTGCTTTCCAAAGTGGTTGAACAAGTTTACATTCCCACCAACAATGAAGTAAGGTTCCTTTCTGTCCACATCCCCTCCAGCATCTGTTGTTGTTAGAGTTGTTGATTTTTGCTGTTCTAACTGGAGTGAGGTGATATCTCAATGTTGTTTTGATTTGCATTTCTTTTATGGCTAGGGATGTTGAACATTTCTTCATGTGTCTATTGGCCATCCTTGTTTCTTCTTCAGAGAAGCTTCTCTTTAAGTCTTTTGCCCACTTATTTATTGGGCAGTTGAATCTTTGAGGATTTGTTGTTGGGTGGTTTAATTTTTTGAGTTCCAAGTATATTTTAGATATGAGACCCTTGTCCGTTGTATGGCTAGTAAAGATCTTCTCCCAATCGGTGGGCTTTCTATTGATCTTGTCAGCTATGTCATTTGCCCTGCAGAAGCTCTGCAATCTTATGCAATCCCATTTGTCCAACCTTTCTTTGATTTGTTGTGCTTCCGGGTCTCTATTCAGAAAATTTCAGCCTGAGCCAAGGAGACCTAGCGTTTCTCCTATTCCATCCTGTAATGTTTTCAGAGTGTCTGCTTTGAGTTCAAGGTCTTTGATCCATTTGGAGTTGATTCTGGTACAGGGTGATATATAAGGATCTAGCTTTAGTTTTCTACATGTAGTTAACCAATTTTGCCAGCACCATTTACTGAAGAGGCTGTCTTTCTTCCATTCTATTGTTTTAGTTCCTTATCGAAGATTAGATGGCTATAGGTCTGTAGGTTCATTTCTGGGTTTTCAATTCTATTCCATTGGTCCTGAGGTCTGTTCTTATGCCAATACCAAGCTGTTTTGATTACTATGGCTTTATAGTAGAGTTTGAAATTTGGTATTGATATTCCTCCAGCAGTGTTCTTTCCGTTGAGGAGCGTTTTTGCTATTCGGGGTCTTTTATTGTTCCATATGAATTTTTGGATTGTCTCCTCTATTTCCTTGAAGAATGAGGGTGGAATTTTGATAGGTATCGCGTTGAATTTGTAGATAGCCTTGGGAAGTATTGCCATTTTCACGATGTTAATCTTTCCAATCCAGGAGCATGGGAGGTTTTGCCATTTTTTAAGTTCTGTGTTGATTTCCTTTTTCAAGATTTTAAAGTTTTCATCATAGAGGTCCTTCACTTCTTTGGTTAAGTTAATTCCTAGGTATTTTATTTTTTGTGGGGCTATTACAAATGGAGTTGCTTTCCTAATTTCAGCCACACTTTTCTCATTGTTGGCATATAGAAAAGCCATTGATTTTTGGGGGTTAATTTTATAACCTGCTACTTTGCCAAAGTTTTGAATCAGCTTGAGTAATTTGGGAGTGGAGTCTATGGGATTCTTTAAATACAAGATCATGTCATCTGCAAAGAGGGAGAGTTTTATTTCTTCTTTCCCTATTTGGATCCCCTTTATGTCTGCATCTTGTCTTATTGCTGTAGCTAGGCATTCTAATACTAGATTGAAGAGAAGTGGAGAGAGTGGGCATCCTTGTCTTGTTCCTGAGTTAAGAGGAAATGGCTTTAGTTTTTCACCATTGAGTATAATGCTGGCTGTAGGTTTGTCATATACAGCCTTTATTGTATTGAGGAATGTTCCATGGATTCCTAATTTTTCCAGAACCTTCATCATAAAGGGGTGTTGGATCTTGTCAAATGCTTTTTCTGCATCTATTGAGATAACCATGTGGTTCTTATTCTTGCTCCTGTTGATGTGATGAATAATATTAATTGATTTGCGTATATTGAACCAGCTTTGCATCCCGGAAATGAATCCTGTTTGATCATGGTGTATGATTTCTTGGATGAATTGTTGAAGTCGATTGGCCAAAATTTTGTTGAGAAGTTTTGCATCAATGTTCATCAAAGAAATGGGTCTATAGTTCTCTTTCTTTGATGAGTCCCTGCCTGGTTTTGGGATGAGGGTTATGATGGCTTCATAGAATGTGTTGGGTAGTGAGCTTTCTCTTTCAATTTCATTGAAGAGTTGGAGGAGTATTGGTGTGAGCTTTGCTTTGAAGGCCTTGTAAAATTCCGCTGTAAAACCATCTGGTCCTGGACTTTTCTTAGCTGGGAGGTCTCTTATTGCTGTTTCTATTTCAATGCTTGATATGGCCCTGTTAAGCTGGTTTAACTCATCTTGGTTTAGTTTTGGCATGTCAATATTTGCTAGGAAAAGGTCCATTTCTGTCAAGTTCTCAAACTTATTAGCATAAAGTTTTGAGAAGTATCCCCTTATAATGTTCTGAATCTTGGTTGTTTCCGTGGTGATGTTTCCATTCTCATCTCTGAGTTTATTAATTTGGGTGTGTTCTCTCCTTTTTCTGATAAGGTTTGCTAAGGGTCTGTCAATTTTGTTAAGTTTTTCGAAGAACCAACTCTTTGTTTTGTTGATTCTTTCTATAGTTTTTTTGGATTCTAATTCATTTAATTCTGATTTAATTTTGATTATTTCTTTCCATCTACTGGATTGGGGTTTATCTTGCTGCTCTTTTTCAAGGAGGTTTAGATGTGTCATTAAATTGTTAGTTTCCGATCTCTACAATTTGTTGATGTAGGAGCTCAGAGCTATAAACTTGCCTCTGAGTACTGCCTTTGCTGTGTCCCAGAGGAGCTGGTAATTTGTGTGTTCATTTTTGTTGAATAGCATGAACATTTGAATTTCCTTTCTAATCTCTTCCATGACCCACTCATGATTCAGCAGTGTGTTGTTCAGCCTCCATGTGATACCGGACTTTCTTTGGTGGCTTTTGGTGTTGAGATCTAATTTTATTCCCTTGTGGTCAGAGAGAATGCAAGGTATAACTTCAATGTTTCTGAATTTAGACAAGTTTGCTTTGTGGCCTAAAATGTGGTCTATTTTAGAAAACGTTCCATGTGCTGCTGAAAAGAACGTGTATTCTGTTGCTGCTGGGTGAAATGTTCGGTAAATGTCTGTTAAGTCTAGTTGATCTATGCAGCTGTTTAGATCTGCGGTTTCTCTGTTGAGTTTTTGCCGAGTTGATCTATCTAGTGGGGAGAGTGGTGTGTTAAAATCCCCAACAATTAATGTCTTTGGATCTATATGGGATTTGAGGGAAAGTAGTGTTTCTTTGATAAATTTGGGTGCTCCATTGTTTGGCGAATAGATATTTAGAATTGTAATATCCTCCTGAAGGAGAGATCCTTTAATTAGTATGTAGTGACCTTCTTTATCTCTTCTCACGAATTTTAGTTTGAAGTCTATTTTATCTGATATTAGGATTGCAACTCCCGCCTGTTTATGAGGGCCGTTTGCTTGGTAGATTTTGTTCCAGCCTTTAACTTTGAAAATATGTTTGTTTTTATGGGCAAGATGTGACTCCTGCAGGCAGCTGATAGAGGGGTCTTGTTTTTTAATCCAACTAGACAGTCTATGTCGCTTAATTGGAGAGTTCAGTCCGTTAACGTTAAGAGATAGGACTGAGAGGTATTTGGGGGTTCCTGCCATGTTATCCACCTTCTTGGGGGCTGTGAAAACTGGGTTCTTCCTAAGGTTCTTGGATTCTCAGTTTGGGTGCAGTTTCTTGGCCTTTGTTGCGTTCTTGTTGGTTTTCTATGTGTAGGACATCTTTAAGAATCTTTTGCAGGGCTGGTTTGGTGGAGATGTATTGTTTCAATTTTTCTTTGCTATGGAAGGTTTTTATTTGGCCTTCAGTTATGAAGGAGAGTTTAGCTGGGTACAGTATTCTTGGTTGATAGTTGTTTGTTTTTAGGGCATGGCATATGTCATTCCAGGCTCTTCTTGCTTTGATTGTCTCTGCTGAGAAATCTGAGGTAATTCTAATTGGTTTCCCTTTATAGGTGATTCACCTTTTCTCCTTGACAGCTTTAAGGATCTTTTCCTTGGTCTGGGTTGATCCTGTGTGGATTATAATGTGACGGTGAGATGTCCTATTCTGGTCTGGTCTATTTGGGGTTCTAAAAGCTTCTTGTATCTGAATAGGCCTATCTTTTTGTATGTTTGGGAAGTTCTCTGCTAGGATCCTGTTAAACAAATTTCCTAGACCATTAACTTCTGTTTCTAGGTGCTCCTCTACACCCATTATCCTTAGATTGGCCCTTCTGATGGTGTCTTCCAGGTGTTGGATAGACCTATCATATTTCTTGGACTTGTCTTGGATGGTTGTATGTTCTTTCTCTATAATATCTAGGCTGTCTTCAATCCCTGAGATTCGATCTTCTGTATGGTCTAACCTGCTGTCAAGACTCTCTACTTTGTTTTTTATCTCTTTTCCTTCTAATTGGTCAGCTTTGATGGTTTCAAGTTCTTTGTTGAAGCTCTGTTTTAGGTCTTGTATGATTTTCTTTACTTCCTTAATTTGGTGTTCAGTGTTTGTTCTCAAATCACTTAGTTGATTGGTTATGGTTTCTTTGGACTCCCATTCCTTCTGTTGGGTTCCATTCAGCATTCCCTTTGTGGTCTCCCTGACTTCCTTCAGCTCTTTGTTAATGGATTCCATGAATGTCTTTAGTGATCTTTGTGTATTCTCTACCTGGTCTCTTAATTCGTGAATTACTCTTTGATTACTTTCCTCCCTTCTGTGGGATTCCTGCAGTTCTCTTTGCGTGTTCTCTGCCTGCTCACGCCATTCCTCCCTTTCTCTTTGAGTATTCTCAAGTTGTTCACGCAAATCCTGTATCAGTTTTTGAGAAGCTTCCTCACGCTTATGATATTCCTGTATAAACTTCTGGGATGCCTCCTCTCTCTCCCTATCACGCTCATACAGAGTCCTTTGTACATTGTCAAACTTCTCATTTATCATGTTTGCTAGTAGTGTTTGTAGAGCTATTTGGGAACTCTCCTCTGGATTATTCTTTATCTGTTCTAATCCCTGATTATCAAGGTTGGGAATTGAGATACCCGAATTTGCCATTTTTCTTGTGTTTTTCCGGCTTACTCGGCCCATTTGAGATAAAGATTGCACCAGTTTTGTGCTAGAACACTATCTTAAGGCAACCATCAACCAAAGTTTGCATTTGTACAGTCAATAGTCTACAGATACAATCTAGTTCAACAGATACATCTATTCAACATCAAACGACTATATGTTAAAGGACTTCGAACCGCAGAAAAGAATTTGGAAAACCAGAAATTATTAGGATTAGGGAGAGATGTGGGTAAAAAATAGGAGTAGATTGGTGTGGGGAGGCACAGGGAGAGTTAACTATGTCCTAATCACAGTGCAGGAAATGAGTTGGGTAGGATGCAAGTAGAGAGAGAGAGAAAAAGAAGAGACGGAAAGGGGAATAAAGAGAGACCAGAAAAAGAATAGAAATGTAAAAATTAATGTTATTATAGAGGTTAAAAGACCGTCTATTTAGAGTGGAATGTGAATATGTTCAGAGAAGGGGAGGGACATAGAGGAGATGTGAAAAGCTTTAAGGATGGGAACGGGAGAAGAAAAGATCAGAAGTTCAGTAGAGCTAGATAAAAAACAAAAAGATAATTAAGAAAGAAAGAAAAAGAGAAAGAAGACAAGAAAAGAAAGGAAAACTCTTATTCACGTATTCCTAAAATAAAAATTATAAGATGAGAAAAAAAAAAGATTACTGGAAAACAATTATTTTTTCAGAAGAGGCAAAAATTAAAGATTAATAAAAGTTTTAGAAGGGAAAAAAATTTATATATATATATATATATATATATATATAAGGTAACAAAAAACAAAAAACAAGCAAAAAAAAAAAGAAGAAGAAGAAAAAAAGAAAAAAAAAAGAAAAAGAAAAAAAAGAAAAAAAAAAAAAGAAAAAAAAAGTCTTTTGATTTTTTTTTTTTGGGGGGGGGAGTGGGAAGAATCCTGTATCTCCCTTTTGTCTGCAACCAGTCTCTTGTTGGAGTCTCTGGTCAGCTTGAGGTCCTGTGGCTTGATTGGTTTCTTAAGTCGGTTGGTTGGAAGAGGCAGAAAAATGCTCTGCTTTACCCAAGATTTTGAGATCCCCCTCCCAGGTTAGTTTTCTGGGAGGGTGGTCTGCTTTGAGAGTCACAAAAGAGGGGGATGTGGTGATGAGGCTAGGTTCTGGGTAGAGTTGAGGCCTTTCAATAAACAGTAGCTTTTCCCTGGGGCTATTTTGTGATAAAGCTCACAGCGCCCAGCCTGGAGCCATTCTCAGGGTTTCTGTTTTTCAATTGATTGTTGAGGCTGCTAGAGGGAGGGGCAGCCTCTGGCTCTGGTTACCCAGTGAAGTAAGGCACTCCGATGGCTGGCGCCTGAGCTGGGTGGCTTTTCCCTGGATGGAGCTGAGTCTGGCAGGTCACTTCGCCGTTAAGTTCTTGTGACCTGCTAAATGACTCATTTTATTCCAAGGCCTGAGCTGGAGCTAGCAGCTCCTCCGAACTTTGTAGGTATCCAAGATGGAGATCACCGGTGCTGGGGGGGGAGGGGTGGCCTTCCCTCCTCTGCTCCCTGAGGAGTGAGGATGTCGGGCTTGTACTCACGCCGAGTCTTGGATCCTGGGTAGTCTCTGGTCTGCAAACAGCAGGATGAAGATGTTCGCTCCTTGTCGGTTCTTGTTGGTGTTGAGTAGAATCCGCTCGTCCGCTGCGTCTGGCTCCTTCGTCCCCGACTCTCGATGTCTCAGGTATGTCTCCGGTCGCCGCCGCCGCGGCCCCGCCGCCGGAGCGGCAGCTGCTGCGTTTCCTTGGCTTCCCCTCTCTTGTCTAACTCTCTGTCCTGTGATGACACACTTGGTGTGATTCTCTGGCTTAGGACTGTTCACTGGAACTCTAAAACTCCTTTCTATGCGAGAGCTTGTTCAGATTCCAGCTTCTCCTCCGCCATCTTCCCGGAACTCCACATCATAAATTCTTGAAATCAGACCCTATACTTTATTTTCTTTCCTCATTTTCTAATTTAGTACAGTATTTGGGACATAGCTTGTATTCAAAACATAGACTTCATCAGAGTAAAACATCAGCCAGTAAATATAATAGAATATATAGTATGCTAAGAATATCATAAACTTATTACATTAACCTGTACACTTTGCTCAGCTTGACTAAATCACATCTGCTTTACGGCTTATGTCTCTAATACTGAATGAGAAAAAAAAGAATGAATGTCAAAGTCTGTACCACATTTATCTCCAGCTATTATCTGAGAATGAGGAAAATCAAGTGACTAACAGGTACAGAACCTGTGAAAGTTCAACTTTAATCTGGCATCCCTTACATGTGTCGACCCTATGGCCTCAGTTATGTATTAGTAGTATAGCTATCTTGAATCATGGAAGATGGTCCAGATGCTTTTCAATGCTGAATGTTGTTATATCAATAATGGAAGAGTATATTCATCTACTACTATCATTTAAAGTAAATAAACATTAATAACTTGAATACTTAGTCCAAGCTTCGGGAACCGATCTTTTCCTTTTTCCCCTCTCTTTCTCTTTCTTTCTCTTTTCTTTTCCTCCCCCCTCCCTCCCTCCCTCCCTCCCTCCCTCCCTCCCTCCCTCCCTCCCTCCCTTCCATCCTTCCTTCCTTCCTTCCTTCCTACCTGCCTTCCTTCCTTCCTACCTTCTTTCCACTTTTTTGTTCTTGTGCCCATACTGGGACTTAAATTCAGGGTCTGGGCATTGTCCCTCAGCTTTTTCACTCAAAGCTGGTTCTCTACCACTTGAGTCAGCTCCACTTCTGGATTTTAGGTGGTTAACTGAAAATAAGAGTCTTAAGGAGTTTCCATCCCAGGCTGCCTTCAAACTGCAGTCTTGAAATCTCAGCCTCCTGATAACTTGGCAGGCATACACTAACATACTTGGGTTAATCTTTTCCTTTTATTAATACTTTCCTTGATTACCAGTGCAGAAGTAGCCAGTGGATACAAATTCTCCTTTGGCAATAAATTTGGTTCATAGTTGTATTGCATAACCATCTACTTGATTGGTAAGCGGACTGTTTGCATTCTAAACACATGACCCTGTAGATGAACAGAGGGAATAGCACTGATTCACAGAGTGATCAGGCTAATGCCTGAGGCTCAATAACTTTCAATCATAAGATGGCCACTATATTTTTCCTTTTGGGAAAGAAAATATATATAACCTATAAATAAGCTTCAATTTTTATACAATTTATATAATTTTTATACACAACTCTCTCATATATATTGCCTCATTCCCTCCTCAAAAATTTCAATGAGGTAAAAAGCAATAACACTAGCCTTATCTAGATAAAAATTTAAAATTTAAGATGATAAAATAGCTACAGCAATAAGACAAGATGCAGACATAAAGGGGATCCAAATAGGGAAAGAAGAAATAAAACTCTCCCTCTTTGCAGACGACATGATCTTGTATTTAAAGAATACCATAGACTCCACTCCCAAATTACTCAAGCTGATTCAAAACTTTGGCAAAGTAGCAGGGTATAAAATTAACCCTCAAAAATCAATGGCTTTTCTGTATGCCAACAATGAGAAAAGTGTGGCTGAAATTAGGAAAGCAACTCCATTTGTAATAGCCCCACAAAAAATAAAATACCTAGGAATTAACTTAACCAAAGAAGTTAAGGACCTCTTTGATGAAAACTTTAAAAACTTGAAAAAGGAAATCAAAACAGAACTTAGAAAATGGGAAAAACTCCCATGCTCCTGGATTGGAAGGATTAACATGGTGAAAATGGCAATACTTCCCAAGGCTATCTACAAATTCAATGCGATACCTATCAAAATTCCAACCTCATTCTTCAAGGAAATAGAAGAGGCAATCCAAAAATTCATATGGAACAATAAAAAGACCCTGAATAGCAAAAACGCTCCTCAATGGAAAGAACACTGCTGGAGGAATATCAATACCAAATTTCAAACTCTTCTATAAAGCCATAGTAATCAAAACAGCTTGGTACTGGCATAAGAACAGACCTCAGGACCAATGGAATAGAATTGAAAACCCAGAAATGAACCTACAGACCTATAGCCATCTAATCTTTGATAAGGGAGCTAAAAAAATAGAATGGAAGAAAGACAGCCTCTTCAGCTTGCAAAATTAGTTAACTACTTGTAGAAAACTAAAGCTAGATCCTTATATATCACCCTGCACCAGAATCAACTCCAAATGGATCAAAGACCTCGGAGTCAAAGCAGACACTCTGAAAACATTACAGGATGGAACAGGAGAAACCCTAGGTCTCCTTGGCGCAGACCGAAATTTTCTTAATAGAGACCCGGAAACACAACAAATCAAACAAAGATTGGACAAATGGGATTGCATGAAGTTGCAGAGCTTCTGGATGGCAAAGGACATAGCCAGCAAGATCAATAGAAAGCCCACGGATTGGGAGAAAATCTTCACTAGCCATACAACGGAGAAGGGTCTCATTATCTAAAATATACCTGGAACTCAAAAAATGAAATCCCCCAACAACAAATCCTCAAAGAAACAACTGCCCAATAAATAAGTGGGCTAAAGACTTAAAGAGAAACTTCTCTGAAGAAGAAAGAAGGATGGCCAATAGACTCATGAAGAAATGCTCAACCTCCCTAGCCATAAAAGAAATGCAAATCAAAACAACATTGAGATACCACCTCACCCCAGTTAGAATGGCAAAAATCAAGAACTCTAATAACAACAGATGCTGGAGGGGATGTGGACAGAAGGGAACCTTACTTCATTGTTGGTGGGAGTGTAAACTTGTTCAACCACTTTGGAAAGTAGTATGGAGGTTCCTCCCCTATGACCCAGCAGTCCCACTTTTGGGCATTTACCCAAATGTTTACAAACAAGACCACACTAAAGCTACCAGCACAACTATGTTTATTGCAGCATTATATACCATAGCTAAGATATGGAACCAACCCAGATGCCCCTCAGTAGATGAATGGATCAAGAAAATGTGGTATATATACACAATGGAATTCTATGCCTCCATCAGAAAGAATGACATTGCCCCATTTGTTAGGAAATGGAAAGGTTTGGAAAAAATTATATTAAGTGAAGTAAGCCAAGCCCAAAGAAACATAGGTCCTATGATTTTCCTTATTTGCAATATCTAGTATATGTATGAGTCAAGCAGAAAAGGTCAGATAAGGTGATGTTAGGAAAATGAACCCTAAGATATGTATTTTAAATGTTTTTTTTCTTTCATGCATTTGTTTCTAACACAATTATAAGATTATTTCTTTGTTGCTTTGTATGTCCCTCTCCCACAGTATAACCTCTGCTTTCACTGTATTTGATGTCGGTATAATTTGTGGAAGGGAAGGGGAAAAACAAGTCATTTAAATAAGGATACAGGTAGACCTGTTGCAACAATGAGAAGTACAAGTTGTCATGTCGAAAATGAACTTTACAACTTGGGGGGGGAGGATTGGGTGGGGAGGTAGGAGGATGTGAAGGGATGGGGAGGGTAAACAAAGGAGGAGGCTACAATGCTTGATAAGAAATGTACTCATTATCTTGCCCATGTAATTGTAACCCCTCTGTACAGTATTTTCACAATTAAAAAAAAATTAAAATTAAAAAAAAAACTAGGCAAAAAGTAAGGATCTGAAATACAAAAGAACCTTAAAGCTGAGATTTTCCCATTATTCCATGAAGACTGTAAAATTCTTTCCTTTGCTTATGTCTTAGTTTACTTTCTAATTTATAAATCTTTCTATTTTATAACAAAACCACTGAAACCCAAAAATAAAATACACTATATATATAATTTGTCTCTCTCTCTCTCTCTCTCTCTCTCTCTCTCTCTCTCTCTCTCTCTCTCTCTCTCTCTCTCTCTTTATCTTATAATGCAAAAAGAACAAAAGTCTAACCAGGCACTAGTAGCTTACCCTGTAATCCTAGCTTCTCAGGAAACTGAGATATGAAACTCTTATCTTCAATTAACCAGTTAAAAGAATCCAGAAGTGTGGCTCAAGTGGTAGAAAAGCCAAGTGACAATGCAAAGCCCTGAGTCTCAACCCCAGCAGCAGCAACATAACAAAGAAAGAAGAGAGACAGAGAGAGAGAGAGACAGAGAGAGGGGGGGGGGGGGAGGGGAGGGGAGGGGAGAAGGGAGAGGAGAGGGGGAATGGAACGGAAGGGAAGGGAAGAGAAGGGAAGGGAAGGAAGGAAGGAAGGAAGGAAGGAAGGAAGGAAGGAAGGAAGGAGAAAATAATTGAAGTTTATTGGGCTGAATGAGAAGTTTGGGAGCATAATCCTACAAATACCCCCCTCCCCCGCCATCTGCTGGGAGCCTTTGTGCTCCATTGAAACATGGTGGAGGTTATTGTGCAGTCCAAAATGAGCTTTCACTTCTCTTTTCCTCTTCTTATAAAGCTACTCAAGTCATGAAGGAAGGACCCCTTTCATGATCGTATCTAGTTTTAAATATCTCTCAAAGATTTCACTTGAAAAATACCATAGCATAAATTAGAGAATTAGTGATCAGGTTTCCAACACATCAACCTTAAGAGGTACATTCAAAGCAGATAGCAATTATACTGCAAGCCATCTGCACATTTGAATCATCCAGGTACCTGAATCCTAGACCTGGACCTGCCTCTGTCCTGCTGGGGTATCCATGGCAGCAAAGAAGGCCCTACAGATGCCAATAGGGTACAGGCATTGTCTTCCATGGGCAGGTCAAATGTTCACATCACTAATGTGAAGAGAAGCTGCCAAGAAATAAACTCGGCCAATAATCTATGCATAGTTTCTTCAGGACATCGTTTTTAAAAAGAAAACTCTTTTATTCCCTATGGAAAATATCATTTTGTTAAGACTGAGTCAGGACTAATTCATGAAAAGAGTTAAGGACTAGTCAAGTTCCATGGAACTTAATTATTATATAAAACTATTACACCACCTATTTAACAATATAATCAATGAAAATTTTCCCCACCTCAAAAATGACCATCTTAACTACATCACAAAAGCTTATCGAACACCCAACAAGCAAGACCCCAGGAGAAACACTTCTAGACACATTATAGTAAAAATGATAGATCTGAATAATAAGGAAACAATCCTGCATGCAGCAAAAATGAAGAAGGAGCTATACTACAATGGGAAAAAAATAAGAATTACTGCAGATCTCTCCACACAAACAATGAATGCAAGAAAAGCCTGGGAAAGCACCATACGAGCCCTGAGAGCCAATAACTGCCAACCCAGACTGATCTACCCGGCAAAGCTAGCATTCACATTTGATGGAGAACTGAAAACTTTTAATAGCAAAGAAAAACTAAATGAATACATAAACATTAAGCCAGCATTACAAAGAATTCTAAGAGGGGGGACACAACCTGAAGAAAGCAGCCAGGAACTGGGGCCTGCCCCAAACAGGCGTTACTCAAAGTCTAACTGAGCAAGCACAGGAGGAAAGGAAAAAAGAAAAACTTAGGAAAACGGAATGGCAGGGACAACAATGCATCTCTCTATACTTTCTCTTAATATAAATGGGCTGAATTCGCCAATTAAAAGAAAACGAACTGAGGACTGGATAAGAAAACAAGACCCATCCATCTGTTGCCTTCAGGAGACCCACCTCTCAGCCAAACATACAAACAAACTCAGAGTGAAGGGGTGGAAAAGGATCTACCAATCAAACGCCCCCAGTAAGAAAGCAGGTGTAGCTATCCTGATATCTGACAAAATAAACTTTTCATTAAAATCAGTACAGAAAGACAAGGACGGACACTACATATTAATAAAGGGAACAATCCAAGAGGAGGATATAACCATCATCAACTTATATGCCCCAAATATTGGTGCACCCAGATATGTCAAACAAATGCTCTCAAACTTACAGAATAAAATAGATCCCAATACGATAATACTAGGAGACTTTAACACACCACTCTCACCAAAGGACAGGTCTACCAACCAGAGGATTGGCAAAGAAGCTACCGAATTAAGAGAGGCCATACTGCAAGCGGAATTAACTGACATCTACCGAGTATTTCACCCTAAAACAACACAGTACACATTCTTCTCAGCAGCTCACGGAACTTTCTCCAAAATAGACCATATCATAGTTCATGCAAGGAACTTAAGCAAATACAAAGGGATCGACATAATCCCCTGTATCCTATCTGACCACAGTGGAATCAAGCTAGCTCTCAATAACAAAGCATACCGCAGAAATTTCTCCAATACATGGAAATTGAACAGCACACTCCTTAACAATGCCTGGATAACAGAAGAGATCAGAGAAGAAATAAAGCATTTCCTACAACTCAATGAAAATGAAAACACCTCACAAAGAAACTTGTGGGACACAGCAAAAGCAGTCCTGAGGGGCAAATTTATTGCCCTCAGTGCCCACATCAAGAGAATGGAGACAGACCAAGTAAATAATCTCATGTTGCAATTAAAACAGCTAGAAAAACAGGAAAAAATGGGACCTAAAGCTACTAGAAGAAGCCAGATAACCAAATTAAAAGCAGAGATTAACCAATTAGAAAATCAGAAAACCATAACCAAAATAAACCAAACAAAAAGCTGGTTCTTTGAAAAAATAAACAAAATTGATGGTCCATTGGCTAGATTAATTAAAAAAAGAAGAGAGGAAACCCATATTAATAGGATTAGGGATGCCACGGGAAACATCACCACACGTACCCAAGATATCCAAACAATTCTAACAGACTACTTTCAAAAGCTATACTCTCTAAAGGAAGAAAATCGGGCAGAAATGGATGCATTTTTAGAGAAATACAAGTTGCCCAAACTGAGCAAAGAAGAAGTTAACCAATTAAATAAGCCAATATCCTATAATGAGATACAGGAAGCTATCAAAAGTCTTCCAACAAAAAAAAGCCCAGGACCAGATGGATTCACAGCAGAATTCTATAAGACCTTCAAACAAGAACTAATACCCATACTCCTCAAGCTCTTCAGAGAAACAGAGAAGGAAGGAGCTATCCCAAACTCATTCTACGAAGCCAATATCACACTCATCCCCAAACCAGGCAAAGACCCAACCAAAAAGGAGAATTACAGGCCAATCTCCTTGATGAACACAGATGCAAAGATCCTTAACAAGATTCTAGCTAACAGAATCCAGAAACACATAAAAAAAATAATTCACTATGACCAGGTAGGCTTCATCCCAGAGACACAGGGATGGTTTAACATACGTAAGTCAATAAATGTAATCCAACATATCAACAGAGCCAAGGTCAAGAATCACATGATTATCGCTACAGATGCAGAAAAGGCCTTTGACAAAATTCAACATTCATTCATGCTAAAAGCTCTGGAGAAAATAGGAATAGAAGGAACATTTCTAAAAACAATAAAAGCCATTTATGACAGACCAATAGCCAATATTATACTTAATGGGGAAAAGCTACAACCAATTCTCCTAAAATCAGGAACAAGGCAAGGATGCCCACTGTCTCCACTCCTCTTCAATATAGTCCTAGAACCCTTAGCCAGGGCAATAAGGCAAGAAAAAGACATTAAAGGGATCCGCATAGGAAAAGAAGAAGTTAAACTATCCCTTTTTGCAGACGACATGATACTATACCTCCAAGATCCCAAAAACTCCATCCCCAAACTCTTAGAAATCATAAATCACTTTGGCAAAATAGCAGGATACAAAATAAACCCACAAAAATCAGTTGCCTTCCTATACACTGATAATGTACAGGAAGAGAGGGAAATAAAGGGAGCAACCCCATTCACAATAACCTCCCGAAAAATAAAATATTTAGGAATTAACCTAACCAAAGATGTAAAAGAACTATTTAATGAGAACTATAAAAAGTTAAAGAAAGAAATTGCAGAAGACACTAGGAAATGGAAAGACCTCCCATGCTCCTGGATAGGCCGACTTAATATAGTAAAGATGGTAATACTTCCAAAACTAATATACAAATTCAACGCAATTCCTATTAAAATCCCAATGACGTACATCTCTGAAATACAGAAAACAGTCCAAAAATTCATATGGAACAACAAAAGACCTAGAATAGCCAAAACAATTCTAGGGGATAAAGACAATATGGGAGGGCTATCCATGCCGAACTTCAAACTCTACTACAGAGCTATAATAACAAAGACAGCATGGTACTGGCACAAAAACAGACCCGAAGACCAATGGAACAGAATAGAAGATCCAGAAATAAATCCACAGGCCTACAGCCAGCTGATATTCGACAAAGGAGCCAAAGACATACAATGGAAGAAACACAGCCTCTTCAACCGCTGGTGCTGGGAAAACTGGGCAGCCACATGCAGAAAACTAAAAGTGGACCCAGCCTATCACCATGCACCAACATCAACTCAAAATGGATTAAAGACCTTAACATTAAACCTGAATCTCTGAAACTACTGCAGGACAGAGTAGGAGAGACACTTGAACTAATAGGCACAGGAAGGAACTTCCTGAACAGAGTCCCAGGGTCACAACAAATTGGAGAGAGACTCGACAAATGGGACTACCTTAAAATAAAAAGCTTCTGCACAGATAAAGCTATCGCAACCAAGCTAGAAAGACAACCAACTAATTGGGAAAAAATATTTACCAGCAATATATCAGACAAGGGGTTAACATCCTGTATATACAGGGAACTCAAGAAACTAATCCCTCCCAAACCCAACAAACCAATTACTAAATGGGCAAGGGAACTAAAGAGGGACTTCTCAAATGAAGAAATAAAAATGGCAAAGAAACACATGAGGAAATGTTCATCATCCCTGGTGGTGAAGGAAATGCAAATAAAGACAACCCTGAGATACCACCTTACCCCAGTCAGAATGTCCCACATCCACAAATCAGCCAACGACAAATGCTGGAGGGGATGTGGAGAACGAGGAACGCTATTACACTGCTGGTGGGAATGTACACTCATACAACCACTTTGGAAAGCAGTCTGGAGGGTCCTTAGAAAGCTAAAGATTGACCTCCCTTATGACCCAGTCATACCACTTCTAGGCATCTACCCTGAACAACAGGAACCAATATACAAGGACACGTGCACCTCCATGTTTATTGCAGCACTGTTCACAATAGCTAGGATATGGAAACAACCTAGATGCCCCACCACAGATGAATGGATCCAAAAATTGTGGTATCTATACACAATGGAATACTATGCAGCCATTAGAAATGACAAAATAATGGCATTTGCAGGGAAATGGATGGAGCTAGGAGGAATCATGTTGAGCGAGGTAAGCCAAGAACGAAGAGACAAACAGTACATGGTCTCCCTGATAAGTGGATGATGAATCCAAAATGTTAGGTGATATGACAAAACTAACAGGACTTAAGAAACAAAGAACTCCCACTCATCTGGTTGAACCACTACTAAATATCCCCATGCTGCTGATCACATATATGGTATATAACATATGAGCACCGTTATATATTACAGACTGTGATAGACAATTTGCTCCAGGAAAGTTAGAATGAACTTGTGACTTTAAATGAGCATCATTATTCCACAATACTGTGAATTTCCGGAAATTAAGTAATCACTTAATCACGATCAAAAAAAAAAAAAAAGAACCTTGGGGAAGGGAGGGAGGGAGGGGATGGTAGGGGGAAAACAATGGAGGGGGTAACAATGTTCAAGAGGAAGTGGAAGTGTACTCATTACCTCACTCATGTAACTGTAACCCTCTGTATAGTATCTCTACAATAAAAAAATTTAAAAAAAAAAAAAAAACTATTACAAAGCTGGTGCTAGTATTTCATGACTATGACTGTAATACTAGCTACTCAGGAGACCGACATCTGAAAATTGAGGCTTGAACCAGCCTGAACAGACATTTCTATGAGACTCTCATCTCCAATTAACCAGAAAAAAAAAATACAGAAGTGGAAGTATAGCTTCACCACCCTTGGTTGACCACCAGCCTTAAGCAAAATGTCACAGCATGAGGCCTGGAGTTCAAGTCACAAAATACTCTCTCTCTCTCTGTCTCTCTGTTTGTCTCTCTCTCTCTGGCTCTCTGGCTCTCTCTTTCTTTCTCTTCTCTCTCTCACACAGAAGCCAACAAAAAATGATTACCACAGTTTTTCTCATATAGAATCAAACTCTTTTAATATCTAAGTACTGAAGAAAGTATCTTCTACTCTAAGCACTCAGAAAAATTAAACAGAATATTATCATTATTGTTATGGTAGAAAGAAGGGCCTTGGAAGACTTTGTGAATTGGCATAAAATGATTTGCATTAGCCAGCAAATCTCATAAAGGGAATGACGACTATAAAAGCCACACATTTTTTAAAATCCTGTCACTTCCTAATTATAACCATGATTTGGAAATGTCAGTGTTCCTAGTATGCTCTGTTTTCAAGTTACTGGATGTACCTATTTGATTCTAAAAGACAAAAACATTTTTTCTAGTTAGACATTTTATTTTGAAAAATAAAATGATATTCATGCCTAATACAGGTGGAATTAACTAGAATTGCACACTTGACAATGAATATCTCTTATTGTACAGGAAAAAATAAAAACAGAATAAAAATAAAAATGATTTAAAAATAATTAAAAATAAAATGCATCATAATTGTGATAAAATTACATGGCTAAATATATTTTCGAGAAGGCTTGCCTCTGAAACTTACTTTCATTTATGATACAATACACAGCTGAAAGATACTTTGCACCAGCTCATCATGGACCTTTTAGCCCCTTTGTGCACCCATTCCTGTGCACACTTCCAGTGTCTAACCAGTCTGCCATTCACATCTAAGTCTTCCAGGCGCAATGGGTCATGGCGAATGTGCAGGGCCTGGTGTGTGAGCCTGTTCAAGGCCCTGGTGTTGTGATGGCCAGGGTCCTGCATTCACAGCAGCTCAAGGCTAGCGTAAGGAATGATAAAGCTCTGTGGGAAGGTGGTCAATGCCTTGTGTGACAAGATTGGTTACACATGTGGTGTAATTTCTAGTGATTATAAAGTTGTGTCATGCATAGTACATGAATTAAGAGGAACAGCTAGGTACAGGATACTTGACTTAGTCCACTGACTATAGGGACCACTTCTCAATCACAACATGACTCCATAGAGCTCATGTTTGTTTTCTCTAAACCTGACAATTAGAACTCCTGAAAGGAAATCAGCTTTGATGTCACTCTGGATCCCAATGAGCGCTTTTGTCTACAAGTCTGTTACTCTCTCTTGTGTCCTACCAGTAGATAATCATGCATGTCCTAGGTGACTCCTTGCTGGTCCTGGATGGCAGGCTTCCTCTTGTCCCTGTAATCAGTGACACACTGCTGCTATTGTTTATGATTTTTGTTGTGTTGTCTTGTCTGAATGATACACGCTAATTCACTATCTTCCCAGACAGGGCTATACAAGTGCTTTGATGGGAATGAACTGGATAAAAGTCAGGCAAGAAACATAACTATGTCTCAGTATAAGCTAGTTTCCTGTAACAGGGACATTTGGCCACAGTTCACCAGGATCCACTAGGATGAAGTAACCCATAGCAGGAATATTATAAACATTCATGATTACCAACCCAGAGCCTCACCAGGAAAAGGAAGAGTTTATAGAAACTGTCCAGAGAGAGTTCAAGATCAAAGTCAAGACTGCACCACAAGTTGCATAAACACTAATGATTCATCCTTTAAAAATTACATTATCTTTGCAGATTCTTAATATCCTTCCATGGCCAACTAATCCTACAGAATAACTTTTTCTCTTAAACATAATTCTACATTAGCACCTTTCATCATGTTACACTAATTTTTAATCATATCTCTTCCTTTTGCAACTGCAAGATAAGTAAGAATTCTTTTTTTTGTGTGTGTGTGGGGGGGGGGGGTTGCGGGGCCTGAACTCTGGGCCTGCGCGCTGTCCCTCAGCTCTTCAGCTCAAGAATAGCACTCTAGCACTTGAGCCACAGCACCACTTCCAGCTTTTTTTTTTGCTTATGTGGTGCTTAGGAATTGAACTCAGGGCCTCATGCATGCAAGGCAAGTGCTCTACCACTGAGCCACCTTCCCAGCCGAATAAGTAAGAATTCTATTTCATTTATCTATGTATCTTTTACTAGAGGAATAAAAATTCAAGAAAATTACACTTCTTGAACTCCATGAACATTTTAATATATTTGTTGTTTCCATTAATGATGACTAATCATGCAGAGGGCTTAAAATGACTGAAACTTGAATGATAACTAAAATGAACTCTTCGGATTGTTTTTATATGTAGTTATCAAAAATATGCAATATATTGATATTTGTATTCATTTTCAATTTGTATAATAGAATGTAGCAAACAACATATATACAGTCACTTTGATTTCCATCTATCTACAAGATTCTCTACCTCTCTGTATTCAGTAAATTTTCTTGAAAAGTCATATATAAAACTGATCATGGTGACCTACACCTGAAATCCCATGTGGAGGTGGGAGGGTCCTGGTCTGAGCCTGGCCCAGGAAAGAGCATGAGACCTTATGTGAAAAACCAAGTAAAGGAATAGAGGACTGAGAGCCTTGCTCAAATGATAGAGCACTCGCCTAGCAAGGGCAAGGTCCTGACTTCAATCCCCAATACTGATTCTTTAAAACAACAACAACAACAACAACAACAAAAGCAAATCATTATAAATAAAAACATCAAGTACTTGCACCCTCTCTTTCCTCTGACTTCTCATTTCTTCCTCAAGCCACTCAAAAATAGAACATTTCTACCTGCTGATCTGGTAAGCCTTTTATGGCAAATACTACCAATGGCCTCTACATGATCAAAACCATGGGATATTTTTAACTGTTACTTATTGATTTTCTGTTTTCTTTGACAGTGTAGAAATCCCCTGTGAATCCCACACTGTCTTGACTCTGGCCCTCACCTTTACAAAGCACCGTTTTCATCAGCTGTGTTAGAAGATCTCCTTCCTTGTCCCAGTCTTTAATCCCTGGTATTACCTAGGGCCCTAGGCTATTTTTCTATTTGATGATGTCACCTATTTCTCCATTTCATGAGTGCTTCAGGTTCATAGATTCAAATATTCGCTGTATCTACACCTTTATATACATTACAAGTACCACAAACCACTATGTCAAAATCTGAACTTAACCATTGCACATATTGCCTGATGCGACTAACATCTTTAACTTCTTCATCAAGGTCTCCTTCACTCAAACTATTAACATGGAGTTCCCGTGTCACCCTTCCCCCTCAAAAATGTTCCTTACAAACATGTTAAACTGTCTATGAAGCATCACCTGTATCACTTCTTACCCCACATTGGAAGTGTCTCCATGGACTTCCATCATGCCAAATCAAGACCATCACATCACTGGACTATTGAAGTAATCTGCTGGCTGAATTAATTGCCTCTGGTTTTGCAAACATCACATCTATACTCGATTTTTCCCTACTTGTGTCAAATAATGTAACAGATACTTCATACATAGACACATTTATGAATATCATGCAAATCTGGCTATCCCAGTATCTTAGTTGAAATTCATTAGTGTAATTCACATAACTTAATGTAACATATATTAAATGTTATATTTGACCCACTTATCACATACAGAATTCTAAATTCTGTCATATGTTACTAATCTTACCCACTTACATTTTCTATTCTATCTCATTAAAAAATTTCAAACACTTTCTACTTACTAGTGCTTGTTGTTTTTGGATATACTTACAGGTAGTGAATTGTAACTTGTAAGCATTTCCCTATAGGCTAAAAGCCCATCTTTTAAAAATCCCTACTTTAAAATTGCTCTTTCTGTATCTAACTAGAAAGCCATTTATGCATTTATGGACAGCTCAATTCACAAATATCTCTCTACCAAAATTAACAGAAATAAGGAATAAATTTAGACTCTAAATATTTTCAGTCACCTTCAGAGAAGTGAACTATTTTAATCCAAGGAGCACAGAGGGAACAAAAAAACTATCATAAAGAAAAAGGCAAAGGTCCTATTGCTGTTGTCTCTTCCCCAATAAACTCAGAAGAGACACCAGGAAAGTTTTACTAGGTTCTATCCTAGTTATGACAGATTTCCACAACTGTAAGTCTGAGGTTTTTTGTTTTATGTTTTTTTTTATAAGGAAAGAAGGGAAAAAAGGTCAGGTTGGAAAAAATAAGAATTGTCACTGTTTATCTAATAAAGTCCAGTTTAACACTGAAATTGGAATGAATGGGACCAATTTAAATGGAACTTAGTGGGTTTTGAGGGGTGCTCAGTGGTAGCATACTTGCTTAAGCAAGTACTGTGTATAGGCACTGGGTTCAATTCCCATCATCACAAAATAAAAAAGTGAAAAATAAATATCATTGAAACTTAATAAATGGCATAGAAATAATTTAAAATCTACCTTAGTTCCCCAAAATGCTTTCTCAGAAATAACTTTAATCCCAATGAAGTTTTCTAACTACTAGAACAGAAGATGTGAAGGAAAGACCTAGGTTTTCTGTGAATTATCAAGGAAAGTTCTAGCATAGGAAATAGTTTTAGATAAGATCATTTACAGAATTTGATCTCAGGCTTGGTGGAATGTTCTTGAAGACGCAGCTGTTCAGAAAGTTGAGGCAGGAGGAGCACCAGCCAGGGCAACCTAGTGACACCACACCTCAAAAGAAATAAAGATAATAATGGCCTGAGAGAAGGCTCATATGTTACAGTGCCTGAGCAGCAAGTACAAAGCCTTGGGTTCAAAGTCCAATATTGCCAAAAATTATAGGAAAAAAATATAGAAAAGGATATATAAAATCCTTCTTTCATATTTTTTTGCTTTTATCAATGCAATCATAAATCACTTTCACTGTTCTTGAAACTATTTCCTGGAAAATCCTATAATTAATTAAATGTAGAAGATGGTATTCAAATATGTTATCGAAAAAATCTATAGCACATCTACTGAGCGAGCCTCTGGAATATCATTTTAAATGTTATAGCTGAAGTTTAAATAACTTCAAAATATTTGTTCCTGTATGTAATATACCAAACATAGGCATTCAATGATCAACAAAATGGGAAACAAGTCATAGAAAAGAAATTAAATTTATGAACTCTTGAGTTTTAAATGCACCTTGCTCTGACATAAAATGTGAAACCCTCTAAATATTCAGTGGAATAAAATAGCACAACCAATCTTCTGAATAAAATTATATTCCTGATAAAAAATGATTTTTATTTAATTTTTATCATTGTTAATAGAAAATTGTCATAGCAAAATAGTCACCAAAATTTAATTTTTCTTTCTAGCCCTTTTATTGCTGTATCACTTTATTTTGGTTTACATGAAAGAATTCTAAGATGGCTGAAGAAATCTGTGGAAAAATCACCCTGAAGAAATGGTATTACTCCTTTCAACAACCACCTTACTGTTTAATAAAATTGATCCTAGGAAGCTGGAACTTGGGTTTAAGAGGTGTGAAGTGGAGGAGAGGCCAAAAGAATGCAGAGAGCAAGTGGGAAAATGCAATCATAGTATTCAATGTACACATATGAAAACAGAACTAGGAAAACTGAAGGAATGGGTGGGGTTGGGGGAGACCAGGAAAATGATCAAAGAGATGACAATGATCAAGATGCATTGTACTCAGAAACTGATATGTTGAAATCAAATCTCTCTGTCCACTACTAGAAGATAGTTTTAAAAATAAAGAAAAGGTCATATTTCTTCCAAAGCTTTTGCCACAGGCCTTAGAAAAAAGCATTTTCCCAGTCATAACTACATGGCTATAGTGCTTAGGCTAAGAATATTGCTGTTGCTGTTGCTGCTGAGACATTTAAATTTTAACTTTTCCTACACAGAACATCACTATATTCAGAGAACTGAATGAATAATTTACTCTGCAGACTGCCAATACTCTTTACATTTTATCTCATCAAATGCCATATTTGAAGTTAGTGTTTACATAATTTGTTTCTTCTCTATGCCCTGTGGTTGATCACTTAATAATCAGCCATACCTACACCCAAGAAAGCAATAATAAAAATAAAACTCTTTTAATTATCCATTACCTTTAAGTAATAAGTAATATAACAAAAGTTATTCCTTTATTGATACATCCTGCCTACCCAACCCCTACCCCATCCTCTCTTAATATCTTATTTGTAGAATGATTTTACTTCACTAAAATTTTTGGTGTGTGTGTATGTGTGTGTGTGTGTGTGTGTGTGTCTGTTGGTACTAGAGCGTGAACTCAGTATTATAGATTCATTTAGCTTATTTCTCCCCCCTCATTAGTGCCACACCTTAATTTTGGCTTTTTGGTGGTTAATTGGAGATAAGAGTCTCACACACTTTCCTGTCTGGGCTGGCTTTGAACCTTGATTCTCAGAGTTCAACTTCCTGAGTAACTAGGATTATAGGTGAGTCATGAACACTCAGCGCTTTCCTAAAGTCTTATACTCCAACCCACATGCCTTTTGAAACCAAAAATAAATGAATAAGAAAAAATAATGACAACTGCTACTATTCTTTAGCCCGAAGATTATGTTTCCCTTGCCTCTAATTATTTGGAGCCTGTAATATGGCATTATTATTTCATAAAAACACTTGATTCAGAGCTCATGTTTCCAGATAAATTTATCTAATTAGTAGTCTTTTCTAGTATGCACATACCAGAAAAGCCAGAGTATCTACTCCAACATGCAATGTGAATTAATCAATCTGTACCCAGTGATCTGTGTAAGAGAGTACATTTATTTTCAGTCAATAAAACCAATGCCATCCTTACGGTGGAGGTTGGTGGGGCTGGCTTTCAGCATTTCTTGGTGTTTTGCAGGCAGCAGGCTTCGCCATGTCCCTGACAACACACTTGGGGCGCATGATAGACAGCACAACGCACTATTAATTATGACAGGGTAGAACAAATTAAACACCATACTGAAAACACACTCTAAGGGGAAATCTTTGCAAGCCCCTTCAGTATTAACCTTCAGGTTCTAGAAAGGGCTATGGAGTTGCATATCTGACTTGGCTTCCACTCAGTTAGACCCAAATAAAGTCTGTGCTGGCCTCCACATTTGAATTTCCTTTAAGTATCAGTAAAATGATTGTCAGCAACTTTCCCCATAGCAGAAAACCTAATGAAGGATTTGCCCTTACCATGTAAAGATATCTAAAAGCTTAAAAATAGGAACCGCTGTTGGGTTTGATATATTAAAAATAAACCAGCATATTCTATGGTGTTGGCTATTTTACTAAAAGATATAGACTCATGCTTCACACTGTTAATCACCACACAGCAGACCCTAACAAGTCTCCAGACATCCTCTGTTTCAAAACCCCTCCCTACAAAAGAGAAATAACAGTTGGAAGGAAATTTGCACCTATGAAATGTATATCTGTTGGTGTATATGTAAAATAAGAAAAGATATTTCTAAAATGCAAAAGAAAAATTTTTTTAAATGATTCCATGCCTTAAATTTTTTGCCACAAAATAAATGCAGAAAGCAGACAGTATACCACAAACCCAACGTACAGCAGACATAGATGGCCTTTCTTACTCTGAGGGAACCGGGCTTATTGAGCATGGGGTAGAATCACTGGGCAGAATTAGAAAGGAACTTTAATTTGCAGCTGTACTTCTAAAACATGGATATTCCTTCACCTCCAAAGCTTTAAATCAAACGCAACCTTGAGTAAGGGAAACCTTTCTGATAAAACCAAGACCCTACACCTTAGATTTTGGCTAAGGGGAACTGTTCCTTAAGATCCCCACATTCCTGGAAAGTTTTTGTGGAAGCTTCTTGGAGATTTGATGACACTGCCAGTCTTTTTTTTTTTTTTTCCAGACATGGGACATTGGTGAAACAGTGCTTGATTCACTATTTTCCCAAAGCTAGAAGCTGCATGGCAAAATTCTCCACTTCTGAAAGAAATGATACAGGGAAACAAGGACACAATGCACAGCAACAGACACACACACACACAACACACACACACACACACACACACACACACACACACACACACACACACACACATACACACTCACTGCTTATTCCAAACAAGATCAGACAAGACTCAGAAATCACTATATAGCACAACAAGAAAGAAAACGGTGCCATTTCAAAGCCTCAACACACCTGGTGGTCAAAATAAAGGTAAAGAAATGTGATGTTAACAGCTATTGGTAAACTCTCAATGGATTGGCGAGAAACATCTACAGGATCTATAAAACCTTCTCCAGGGGGAGAAAGCCCTTCAGGAAACTTCAATGAAGGAAGTTGTTAGAATAAACAATATATTAACATTTCTGAACCCTGGAATTTCATTCTAACTTATATTATATACAGAAAGTAACACAGAAAAATCATGAACAATTCTCAGTTAATTAAAAATAGCCTACGCAGTATATTTAATCTACATGAGCTGGTGTGTGAAAATATCTAAAATATCACCAACTTGGAAAAATTGTGAAAAATTGTAAGTATGAAAAATCTTGTTTCCTCTCTTTGATTTTTCTCTTCTCAAGGCCCAGACATTTATATAAAACATCAGACTAAAAGAAATCAGCTGGGCACAGTAGCTCAAGTTTATAATCCTAGCATCTTGGGAGAAAGATGGGAGGATTGAAGTTAGAGGCTAGCCATCTCAACCAATGACTGGGTGCCGTGATGTGTGCCTGTCATTCTCAGCAACCTGAAGAAACACAAATAAGATTATGTAGAAGACTAGGCCTGGCACAATGAAAGACCTAATCTGAAAAATATCAGTGAAAAATGGGGACGGGAGATATGGCTGCTGTCTAGGAAGCCTGAGGCCCTGAGTTCAATCCCCAGTACCACCCCAGTAAATAATAATAATAATACTTCAATCCCCAATACTTCTATCACCTAGTGGTTCTTTTACATATGCTCTGAAGTGATTATTTTCTAAGAAATTAAGAATACCAAGCTTGGGTGGGTTTCTAAGCCAATTTTCCTCCCAAATGCAAGCCTTTGCAAGAGCATTTATCTAACCTCAAACCCCAGTGAGTTTGTTTGTTCTGTTTTGTTTTCAAATTTGGGTTTTAAATTACAGTAGTTGACATTCCTCTCAGCATATGCTAAAGAATATTTCTGATATCAAAACCTCAAGTTGAATTTCTGAATATTACTTTTATTGGATAATAGAAACAAGTCTATTACTCTTCAGAAATTACATATTTAGAATTTAACTTATCCTAAAACAACAGAATACCACATTTCATAATGATCTCACCCTGACCACAAGACACATATCACTAGAGATGTAGCAGCTATTGAATCTGAATTTTTTTTAGATTGCTAATTAATCAATATCTTAATCATAATAATATGTACTTACATTTCTAATCTGAATTGTTTTATATAAAAACTCTTTCTAGATTTAAGAAAGTATCCAATGGTTAGAACAAGGCATACCAAGGTTACAGTATTATAGCTCATACGATGTTCATTACCTTGTATAGATTATTTCTCTAAAATTCAGTTATAATCAAATTGTGTCTCAGTTTAAAGTGGCAGGAACCAGATAGCACTAATGTATGTTTAGTCCTAACAACTGCCATTGTTTTCTAGGCATTAGACATAATAGGGGCCTCCTTTTCTTCAAGAAACACAGCAATGGCATTTCAGTATGTTGCAGCATTATGCTTGATGGCCTCCTACAGCTAGACACATATTGGGAGACCACAAATGCTGTTCTAATGCTAACTTCCTGGAATCACCACTGCTTGAAGGTCAGGAGCTTTAACCTCTTAGTCTTTGTGATGCCTTTAATGACAGAGAATTTAACAAATATGGACTCTGAATGGCCTTATAACTGCTTATAAGCATTCTCAAGGTTTGCTGAAGACTTATGCAAATGAGATATTCTGCAACCACCTCAGGGGAATGCTCCTCCTGACTCCACCCTCAGCACTGCTGGATTTTATGAATGACTGCAATCAAATCGATGAATGGCTGCCAACTGCCCACTCAGCCACTTCTACTCTTCCGTGCACGTACACACAGGAGGAATTCATATTGCCACAAGCCTGCAGATGAGGCTGTGTAAGGCTTTCATCTCTCCAAACAGGAACTAAATGTGCTTCCAGAAACTTAGAGTATGTGAATTAAAAATTCTAAATGCCTTCAAGAAATACAATTTACATAATTACTTTCTCTCCTTTGACTTTCCATTTTGGTGCCTGCAATCACTAACCTCTATCCACAGACACACACGCACAGACACACAGGCACACACACACACACACACACACACACAACACACACTCTATTATTTTATGAAACTTTAACTCAATAAATAGCCTTGCATTATTTCAGAACTGTGCTTACTATATCATAAACTGACAAATAGTAGATTATAGCTCTACATATTTTAGCTCTTTCTTAAAGTTTTTGAATTTTGAGAGACAATAATTAATTCTATGCATGTGGGGGAAATGAGTGTGTATGTGTCAACTTCCAAATTGTTACTGTGCTAGCCCAATAATACCCAAGGTGTCTAGAGATAAGATGTCCTAGAGAATTAGGCAGTGACAACTGAAACAACTAAGAATAGGCAAAGGAAACATTTTACAAATATATAATCTTCTGATTTGTGGTTACTGATTTACCATATATAGAATCAGTTAAAAAAAAATCAAAAAAGAAAGAGTCTATTGGTCCACACTGCTTTCTCAACCTCCCATTCCATGTTTCAAGTCTCATATCAATGTGTTGAAAGCCCAAAGGTATTCACATCACTTGTGGAATTCCTGTTTTCAGCCTAGCTCTAAGTCATACCTCCTGCTAATGCCTGTTGAGCTTTTATATTTGGATATTTTAACAGACATCTCAAAATCAACACCTCCAAAGGGGTTCAATTGATCAACATGCATTGTGCCCATTAATTAACATGTTGAATTGAAAAACTCTCTAAACAGCTTGGGTGGAGAGAGGAAAGGTGGATGAATGCAGTCATAATATTCAATGTACAGATGAAAATAAAACTAGAAAAATGGAGGAGATGGGTAGAGTTAGGACAGATGGGGTAGAATGATGTAAAGGATGACATTGATCAAGCAGTATTGTACTCATAAACCAACACGTTGAAATGAAAATAGAAGAACAAAGTAAAACTTATAGAGATCTGTGGAGATTTTTCATACCTATTTATCTTGTCATTCATAAAATTAAAAATTTTAGACAATAAAATGGTGGTCCATGTCTCAACACCAAATCATCCAGCAGGCATTTCCATTTTTGCCAGCGCCTGTCTCCAGCTGTTTAGGCCCAAACTTTATACACAACTCTTCTTTTTCCCCACACTCTGCACCTAATCTACCAGATTGGCTATATTTTCAAAGTATGTTCAGAAGCTGGCAATTTTTCACCTCCTACACTACTGCCTCCTTGTCATGTAAATCACCTTTTACTTAAATTCTCACCAAACATTTTCAACAACTTTCCCAGGCTTTGCCCATGCCCTCTTCCTAGCATTTCTTCACAACACAACAGCCACAATGATTCTTGACGGTTCTGCTCAAGGTTCAGCAATGACTCCTCAGATATTCACAATGAAATGCCAGAGTCCTTAGGATATCATCAGTCCTGCCATGACTCATCTCCTGCTACTCTCCCCATTCTTGCTGCCTTAGGGTTCTTGCACCGATCTTTACTTCTTTCTACAATGTTCTTTCCAGAAGCTGATATGACACTCTTACCTCTTACAAGTTTTTGTTCAAAATGTTAGTTTTTGAGGATTTTGAAGGGTCCTACTCAGATGAATGAGTAAGATAAAAATATAAAAAGTTGTAGATCTCAAGCTTGAGCAACTAATAGCATGTTTATTAAAGCATGGTGTTTTAGAAGAGATTCTAAATAGGTGTTTGACATTAGAGCACTTTTCTAGAGAATGTTTATACTAATTAACTTAAAACCAATAAGTTTTATGTTCTGAAAAAAATCCACTAAATTTATATACCTGTTAACTAAGGTTTATTCTCTTTTTGAGCAAGACAAAAGGTAGTTCTCAGCATATGAAATATGTAGTGGCAAAAAATGTTTACTGTATCAAATTACTGCTTTGAAGCAGTGAAAAATACTCAATATCCAGCTCACTAATATTTTAACAAATAACACTAAAATTATATTTGTATATAAAACATCTTAAGAATAAAAAAGGAATAAAGAGAGAATTAATCCATTTTCCTTATCTGTTTTCTGGGCAGAGTAAGGAATTCTTATATCTATCATATAACAAAATGTATATAATGTATCTCATTTATCTCACACCACCCTACAAGAGAAATTGGTTGCATTATTTGACAGTAAAGAGATCAAATTATCTAAGAGACTAAATTATCTTTCTGATATAAAAAATACGTATTGATATTTCTTAAAGCCAGGAATTGAATTAAGTTCATTTCCTATGTAATCTTTCACTCAGCATTTGGCTTTAAGGGGTAAAAGATAGTCCAACAGTATTTTCAGATTGCTTTTAGAATCAATGGATTTGTGATACAAGTATACTGTTGAAACTGTTTGAATAATCTCACTTATTTGAGTGGTCTTTAAAATTATCCTGGTATCATATTGGGTACAGGTGGCTCAGGTGTGCAATCCTAGCTAGTCAGGAAGCTGAGATCTGAGGATCACAGTTCAAAGCCAGCCAGAACAGGAAAGTCTATGAGGCTTTTATCACCAATGAAGATGAGTGCTAGCCTTTGAGCCTAGGCTCAAACTTCAAGCACCAGTACTAGCACATACACACAAAAATGATCCTAGTATCACAAGATCATATCATCCAAATACAGCGGCAGACCAAGGTGAACACTGTAACATTGATACCACAGAAGAAGACAGAGCTGGTTAAACTAGAAATTAAGGATGACCTTAAGACCAATGGGAATACTGCAATCCTATAAGATGGGAAATGTAAGATGACTAAGCTGATTTTGAAAGAGTTTATATAAGAAGAAGAATCAATAGAGATAAAAGATTCATTCATAAGACAAAGCACAACTGATAAAAATTACTTCTAATTCATTTCTTCAAAAGAAGTCTTCTAAAATGATCTCATTCTCATTCACAAATTCTAAAAGAGGAACAGCCAAGAAAGATAGTATTTCAACATTCATTTTATATAAAAATTCACATATTCATGTCATTTTCACATCAAACAAATGAGTATGATGATGGTTAGCCATAAGACAGAGATGGAGCAGCGAGAATCCCACAGCAGGAAAAGAAAGTGAGTGTTGGTATTGTGAAAAGCCAGATGTTTTAATCACAACTCATCAGGGTCTGTGCCATTTCCAGCACTCACCCGGGGAACCCCCTGAAGCTGAATCTTTATTTTAAGAAAGGCATTGAAAACACTAAAACCAGACAAAAAAAAAGCTAGTGTTCTAAAGGGAGAGGCAATTCACTACTGAGATGAATAAGAAAGTATAATTCAGAAAAAAAAAAGAAAAAGTTAGTTTTTCAAAGAATGTGGACTTCTGGACTAAACTTTTCCCATTGAACACCCACTAAATTAAGAGTTCAATAGGCTTGATTCTATATGATATTCCTTAATATGGTTCTCAAGAGTTCAAAATATATTTAATGCTTTTTCTTTCATGCGATTGTTTCTAACATATTTATAAGATGATTTCTTTGTTGCTTTGTATGTCCCTCCCCCACGGTATAACCCCTGCTTTCACTGTATTTGATGTTGGTATAATTTGTGGAAGGGAAGGGAAAAAATAAATACATATACATATTTAATTATTAATCTCTATATTTTATGTAAGCTATTATTTTATGATAACAAAATTGGTGCTATGTTCAGTCATCAATTCTTAAAATTTTACACTTACCTATGAACTTATTACTGACTCATACTGCCTACATACATACCCCCTCACTCACATTTTCTTAAACCATACGATTTTTTTGCAGAAGTTATTTTCTTCTTGCAAAATACACATCTGTAATCCTAGCTATTCAGGAGGTTGTGTTCTATGGATTACAGTTAGAAGCCAGCCAGAGCAGGAAAATCCATAAGACTATTATATTTCCTATTAACTACTAAAGTAACTGGAAGGGGATGTGTGGTTTAAGTAGTAGAGCACTAGTCTTGAGCAGAAAAGCTCAGGAATAGTGCCCAGGCCCTTAGTTTAAGCTCCAGAAGAGGCAATGTGTGTGTGTGTGTGTGTGTGTGTGTGTGTGTGTGTGTGTGTGTATGTGTGTGTGTGTGTGTGTGAAAATATATGTAAATTAAAAATATATGTAAGTCAATTATTGAAATTCAGTCAATTAGTGTAATGTAATTCAAATAAACACAAGTCAATTCATCTAATTTAACACATCAACAGGAACAAGGACAAGAACCACATGATCCTCTCAATAGATTCAGAAAAAGCATTTGAGAAGATTCAATATCCCTTTATGATAAAAGCCCTGGAGAATTAAGAAAACCAAAGATCATTCCTCAATATAAAAAAGGCTATATATAACAAACCTATGGCCAGTATTATACTTAATGGTGAAAAGTTAAAACCATTTCTTCTAAAATCAGGAATGAGATAAGGATGTTTACTCCCTCTACTCCTCTTCAACATAGTATTGGCATTCCTAGCAAGAGAAATAAAGCAAGAAAAAAAACAAGAAGGGATCCAAATAGGGAAAGAAGAAGTACAACTACTCCTCTTTGCAGATGTCATAATTCTGTCTTTAATGAACACTATAGATTCCTCCTCTAAATTACTTGAGCTGATCCTAAGCTTTGGCAAAGTGGTAAGATATAAAATCAACCTGCAAAAATCAGTATCTTTTATTTATGCCAATGAGAAGATCGAGACTGAGATCAGGAAAGCATCTCCATTTTGAAACAGCCTAAAAAAATGACCTAGAAATTAAATTAACTGAAGAAGGGAAGGGGTATAGCAAGGGGTAAGGGAATCACTAGGGCTCCTTGGCATGGGTCGAAACTTCCTAAGATCCAGAATCACAACAAATCAAACACTGCATCAAACTGAAGAGTTTCTGCATGGCAAAACACATATCTAGCAACATAAATAGAAAGCCCACAGAATGAAAGGTTTTTACTAGTTATGCATCAGACAAGGGCCTCACATCAAAAATATACTTAGAACTCAAAAAATTAAATCCCCTCAAGATAACTCCTCAAAGAAACAATAACACAATATATTGGCTAAGGACTTAAAGAGAGACTTCTCAGAACAAGACACATGAAGCAATATTCAATATCTATGTCAATCATTGAGATTCTACCTCACCCCGGTTAGAATTGCCATTATCAAGAAAACTAATAACAGATGCTGGCAAGGATGTGGCCAAAAGCAAATGCTACAACACTATTGGTAGGAATGTAAACTTGTTCAACCACTCTGCAAAGCAGGAGGGAGGTTCCTCAAAAGACTAAACACAGAGCTTCCCTATGACCCAGCAATCCTCCCTCCCAGCACTTGTCCAATAGACCACAAACAAGGCCACACTAAAGCTAACAGCACAACCATGTTCATTGTAGTATTTTTTACCATAGCCAAGATATGGAATCAACCCAGATGCCCCTCAATGGATGAATGGACCAAGAAAATGTGGTATATATACACAATTGAATTCTATGCCTCCATCAGAAAAATGATATTGTACCATCTGTAAGGAAATGGAAAGACTTGGAAAAATTATATTAAGCAAAGTAGGCCAGACTCAAAGAAACATAGATTGGATGGTTTCCTTCATTTGTCATAACTTGAATATGCCTATAATTTTACAAGTAAACACACTGAATGATAAAAGATTTAAGAAAAAACACATGGACATGATAAAACATATAGGTCTCTAGACATTTACACAGTGAGACCAAAGGAGGATATTCTTAGGAAAGGATCACAAAGGCTCAATAGCTACGTGTATATGATCAAATAAAATGAGATTTATTGAAATGAACTCCAAGAAATGGAAATAAGAGCTTATTTCCCCTTTGTTGCTGTTTTTATTTTATGTACCTTTTGTCTTGTTTGTAAGTTTATGTGTTTTGAGGAGGGTAAGGGAACACAGAAATGATGGGCAAAGGGTAAATAAATGCAGCAGAAGTACTCACTAGACACTAGATTGAAAATGAACTATAAAACTTGTATGGGGGGAATGGGAGGGAAAAACTGGGAGTAAGCTAGGGAAGAGGCGACACTGTTGAGACTTCTGTATTGGTAACTCCTCTATATATCACCTTTACAATAATAAAAAAGAATGAAGGAAGGAAGGAAGGAAGGAAAAAAGGGAGGGAGGGAGGGAGAGAAAGAGGGAGGGAGGGAGACTCCAGGACCAGAAGCAACAGCCAACCTGGCAGAGAAAAGAATTCAATACAATAAGGCCTATGGTCTAATTTTCTTATGCAGAAAAGGAGGGAGCTTAAATGTATTTAAAGATGGAGATTGCAATGGGTTCATGAGAAAGGGAGAATATAAAAAATGGAGACAGAGAATGTAGGCAACAGCTACAATGGCAAAGAGCCATTGTTTTCTCTAGCAAGGGAGGAATCGTAGTCTGAATCAGTGATTCAGTCTGTTTTGTTTCTGGGGGAACCAGGATAGATGGTGGCTTTTATGGAACACATCGCCATGAGCTCCAGTTGCACAGATCAAAGTTCTGCCCATTTATTTTTCCACTGAAGTAATATGCATTCTGGTCTTAATATGAAAATAGTATTATTGGTAAAATATCTGAACAAACATAGGTTACCTTAAATACAAAACTGTTTATTGTCTTTATGACTTCTATGTCCATTAATAAAGTATTTTAACATCACTTACAACTAATTTATGTGCCTTATAGTCTCATTGAGAACCAGTGTTTCTAAACTTCTAATTTTGTCCAAAACCAGGTTGGTCATGGCCTTGCCATCATAAGAAGCAATCATTGGCTTGACTGAGACACATTGTTTTCTCTGCAATAACACCAAGTTAAAGAGAAAAATTAATGTTCTCACAGACAAGTGTAATACTAAAAATGGTCTTGAACAATTTGAAAACTCAATTTAGAAAAATTAAATAAATTTAGAAATAAAGACTAATCAACAGTGAAACAAAACAGGAAAATAAATTAGCAATATTCAAGAAGTTAAAAATAGAACTTCCACATGATTCAGCTATGCCAATTTGAGTATATAGCTCAAAAATAATCAAAGTTACTTTGCTATAGAGATACATATATACCTACATTTATAGTGACAGTATTCATGATATGTATGTATGTATGTATGTATCCATCATGAATGCAATCATGTCCTAAGCTACAAAAAGAATGGAACTGGAGATCATTGTGTTAAGTGTAATAGAACCAGTCCCACTAAGACAAATTTCATGTTTTCTCTAATTTTTTGCAGCCAGGGGAAACAAAACAGCACAGGTCACAGGTTGTGAAAATGAAAGGATAATAATGAATACAGGATGCAGGTGGGAAAGGGAAAAAGAAAGTGTTAGTAAGAAAAGAAATAGATGGGGCTGGGAAGGTGGCTCAGTGGTAGAGCGCTTGCCTTGCATGCTTAAGGCCCTGGGTTCGATTCCTCAGCACCACATAAGCAGAAAAAAAAAAAGCCAGAAGTGATGCTGTGGGCTCAAGTGGTAAAGTGCTAGCCTTTAGCTGAAGAGCTGAGGGCCAGCCCCCAGGCCAAGAGTTCAGGCCCACAAGCGGACCCAAAAGAAAAGAAAAAGAAAGAAAGAAATAGAGCCTGGGCTCTGATGGCTCACACCTGTAATCCTATGGGAGGCTGAAATCTGAGGATAGAACTTGAAGCCAGCAAGGTACCAGCCTTAAGCAAAATAGCTAACGGAGAATACCTAGGACTGAGTTCAAGCTTCAACACACACACACACACACACACAAATTTAATTTGGTAACAGAGATGGGAATTAATGCCTATCTACTTAATGTAATAATCATTGCTAATGCTATTTCATAACTAACAAGTTTTCAGCTTTTTATTTGAATCACAAACCCACAACTCTTTAACTAATAATTTTAAGGTGTGTCTGTGTGTCTAAGAATGCCTTTTCTCCACAAAGCATTTCATTCTCTTCTCCCATCTGGGAGACAGAGAGCTGAATATAAAGCTACTGAGGGGTCCATAATGGATCCTTGGTGGGACCAAAGTGAATTTTAAACAGATAAAATGAGAATATGAAACTGGGAAATGCATTCATGAAATACGTCAGGCATTACTTTCAATTAATGATAACGACTTCTGCAACTGATTCACTTGCTATGAAAGTCAATGAGTTAATTAGCCAGTCAAATATGAATGTGCATTTTACATGGACTATGAGTTGCACATAGATATTAAATAATACATAAATAAGTGACACAGACACACTCAGGGTCATATATACAAACACATTAACCGAAGTATGGTATATGGAGGGGGATTCCAATGGGGATAAAGCCTTTGAACAACTAACTTATAGTTTGATAAAAATGACTACCAAGTAGATGGAACTTGAAATATATATGTGCGGGGAATGGGTGGGTGGGGGTGTGTGGATTGGTTGAGGTCAAGGGTAGGGGATATACCAAAGGAGAGATGAAGGGTAGGCAAATTTAGTGATAATTTGAACTAGGAAAATTGAGAGTATGCATGGGGTTGGGAGAGATGGGGAAAAATGATAAAAGGGGTGACATTAAGATGCATTATATTCATAAACTAACATGATGAATTGAAACCCTTTGTACAACTACTTATAGATAATTAAAAAATAAAACTGGGCACTGGTGGTTCTTGCCATAATTCTAGTAACTCAGAAGGCTGAAATCTGAGGATCATAGTTCAAAGCCACTCCAAACAGGAAAAGTCCATGAGACTCTCATCTCCAATTAACCAGCAGGAACCTGGAAGTGGAGCTGTGGCTCAAAGTGGTAGAGCAAAAAGAATTCTGAGATAGCACGCAGGCCTTAAGTTCAAGCCCAAGGACCAGCACAAAAATGCAAAAACAAAAAGCCCCAGAAATAGAAACTATTCATATTTGTTATAAACAAATACATACTTATTTTGTTAAGATCATAATGCTGCGATTACCTAGGATATGACATTAATATTTGAATTATAATTGAATCTTTGCCTTTCTCTTTCTCCACCAAGAATAAGAAAAGCAAACAAATATGTAATTCACTTTTTCTTTAGCTTCTTCATCCAAAGTGATGAAAATATGAAGAGATTCTAGAGAAACACTGAATGGTATGGCATTCAGTAACACCATCTAGCAAAGAATTAATTAGTCCTCAGAGAGTCAACGTTGCCACACTTCTTGCTGTCTTCCGGAAGAAACATCATTTCTTGGGGTTTCAGAAAGTTTAATGGCTCACAATTTTCATTTCCACATATGACTTACTATTGTTTATCATTTCTCAACTCTGTATGTGCCTAAAACTTTCCTAACAATTGAGCCTCAACAGATTGGAAGGTCGAGCTTGGTATACTTGCTCCTCTGAAATTTCACTATAGCAACCTACTAAGTTATTATATAGCAACTTATAAGCTATATAGCAACCTACTAAGTTACTGAGAGCTGACCACTGTACCTCTCTTAGGATAAGAAGTCCGTTTGTTGGCTATTCCTGGATCTCTAGAAACTGCTATTTCTAGTTTACATTTACAAATTCCAAGACAGCTTCAGGATCTCCTACAAAGGTCATTTTTTCCTATTCACACTTTACATGGTAGCCTCACATTCACCTGTGTCCAGCACATACTCAGTTGTTTTGTTTTGAGGTATTTTACATTTCCCTCATTCACAAATCTCTTCCTCTTACTACCCATAAACCAGCCAGGTCACATTCCTAGAGCACCACTGCATTACAATCACATTCCACATCTCCTTTGTCTTCCTGTATTCTCATTTTCTCTTAATTTTGAGGTCTTACAGAAGACCTCAGGAAGACTTTCAGGCTAAAATCTCTCACTAATCTTCATCAGCATCTTCTTAAAATGTGGTTCATGGCCAGTGATGGGAAGAAGTTCAAGAAATAGCTACTCTGAAAATGAGACATGCAACTGTAATGTGTTCCTAAACTCCCCCAGTAGCCTGACTTCTATATGGACCTATCTGTAATTGATGAATACAGCAGCATGTGCTCTGTGCCACACAACCACACCACGTTCTGTGATCACAATCTCACTGCAAATAAGTCTGCTCATCAATAATGGCAATAATGTATTTACTGGGCATGTATGATAGAAACTCATTTGTTTCATTTTGGTTTATTCTTTTTTTTTTCTTTTGCCAGTCCTGGGACTTGAATTCTAAGCCTGAGTGCTTAGCTAGCTGAAGGCTAGCACTCTACTAGTTGAGCTACAGCACAAATTCTGGCTTTTTTTGTGATTAATTGGAGATAAGAGTTTCTTGGACTTTCCTGGCAAGGCTGGCTTCAAACCTTGATCCTCAGATCTCAGCCTCCTGAATAGCTAGGATTAGAGGCACTGTCACCGGACCATTTAAAATCTCTCTGTGTGTGTGTGTGTGTGTGTGTGTGTGTGTGTGTGTGTGTGTGTGCTTGAACTCAGGGCCTGGGCACTGTGTGTGTGTGTGTGTGTGTGTGTGTGTGTGTGTGTGCTTGAACTCAGGGCCTGGGCACTGTCTCTTGGCTTTTTCATTCAAGACTAATGCTCTGCCACTCAATCTGCAACCCCACCTCCAGTTTTTTGCTGGTTAATTGTAAATAAGGGTCTATAATTCCTTACCCATGGAAAACTCTCCTTTGCTCTTTATTTCAACTCCCTTTAGTAAACAGGTGAAGGTAGCATTCAGAAAGTACTGTTTTGTGCAAGTTCTCACAGTACTCATTCCTCAAACTAAACTCTATTAAATTACTATGACATTTTATTGCCTCAAAGTTGTTTAAATTAATTTTAACTCAAAATTTAATTACCTTCAAACACTAGTAAAAGCAAGATTAATCATAGGAATCTTGAATTAATCATGCAATAAAATTTCTTTTTCACCTAAACTGTTAAATATAAAAGTATAAAATTCTAGTCTATTACATTTTTACTATGTACACTTCCACTGTGTTCCCAAGGGATTGTAAAATAATCTGTTATAGTATTCTAACATAAATAAGGCTCACTTTGATTTTCAACATTGTTTTCAGACTTCCAGGTAGTATTTGGATCTATTTTGCATACACTTCCTATTTATGGATTTATGTATATAGAAAAACACTAGAGATTTTAAAACTTTAAGAATGAAATTTGTTTATGCAAACCACTAACTTCTATATCAGTCATGCTTCTACAGCTACCTAAACTTACAGATAATTCACCAATTTCAAGATCTAATTCTATTAAATAAATTCCAGACTATTAGACTACTCTTTTCACAATATTTACAGAATCTGCCACTTTGTAACTTAAATACACTACCGATAAATCTGTCCTGCAAATACTGTGTTCAGCAAAGTTGCTAACTTTCTAGCATATTATTTTACATTCAATGAATTCAGTGGTCCTAAATTCAGTGGTCTTCACTTTAATGCTTTCTTTTATTTTAATCACCAAGCTTTCAACTATCTGATACATCTCAGATACCTGGGATATTTCTTATGCATTCATTCATTTTTAATTACTTTTAGGAGCTGTACAAAAGGGTTTCAACACAACATGAGTTTGTGAGAACAATGCATGTTTATCACTGTCATCCCTCCATCCTTCTCTTTCACCTCTCCCAACCCTCAATTTACCTAGTTCCATTTTCACATAAATTCATTGAATATTATGAGTTCTTTCCTGCTTTCTCTTTGCTAACACTTTTCTTACAAATTGATTCTTTTGTTGCAAAATATTTTTTCTAGGTCTGTGAGATGTAATACATATTCTGTTTAGGTAAGCATCTCTAACAGGTAGATAATATAAAAAAGGTTACATGATAAAGCTATGTTCAAGGGAAAGTACTTGCGTTATTTCCAAACATGATCACATATCAGAATTATTTAAAGAACTTTTCAAAAAGTAGACTTCCTTTTCTCAGCTCAGGCTTATAAGCTGATGTTTAGGGTAATAAATTTTAATGTTGTTACCTTCCTAAAGTGATTACGGTATGTTTAGAAAGGTGTCCACGAACTGCTGGAGAAGAATGAACCATTCATTCATCCATTTTGCAGGAATTGATGCACCTCTTCCTGGGAAGGAGCTAGATCACAAGAAATATCCAGAACTTGGACCACTCAGTCATTGTATTTCATTAAAAAGCTTTTACTGAACTTCATTTGAATATTATACACTATGCTCTGATGGTCGTCAATACAAGAAAAGCTGTGTAAAATCAGGTTTTGCATATTACATCATTTTGGTTTACTTCTATTGAATCTCAAATTAATTTTTTTCAAAAAATTGCACCAAGAGAATGTCAGTACTCCTCTATTACAAATACTTATGAAGGTATATTCTGGTCATAGAGTCCAGGAAATAAGAAGAAAAAGTTATTTAAAATAATTAGTGTAACTATTTGATTGACACAATTACCAGGTTTATAATTTCATTTTGTTCCTTGGCATAATGTCTATTTTACTATTGCTTATGTGAAATTATATTAAGACAAAAGCAAAATAATGTGATAGCAAAAAAAGAGAATGGTTACAACATTATAATTAAAGAGTCTCTGTATATTTCTTCTCTGTGAATTCAGTTTATCTTTAAAAATATGGATGCAACTAAGCATTTTTCCACAAACTCACTGGGTTCATTTTAACTACAGTTTTTATCTATCTATCTATCTATCTATCTATCTATCTATCTATCTATCTATCTATCTATCTGCATACATATCATTGTGGATTTGTACAAAGGAGTTTCCATTCAACAGTTTACAAGTATAATGCATCTCCATCATTGTCATCCCTTTTATCATTCTTATAAGAAAATTTGAGACATCATTTTTTTAAGTTTGAGAAACTTAAGCTGTTTTATACATTATGCCCTGATAGATGTATAGTAACTGATTATTGCTCTGATGACATCTTGCTAACATTGAAATGTTACACAAAATTAGTGTCACTGAAGAACATGTCATAGAAATCTTCCATATAAATTAAATAGGTATCAAAAAGAAGTTTCACTGTCAAATAATCAAAGCAGTATTAAGAAATGTGCTAAATAAGTTGAGCAAGGTTTTCTTCTAACTGAATAACTTTCAGAATCTTTAAAATGCTGGTGTTTATTGATCACTTCTAAGATGTGTGTGTGTGTGTGTGTGTGTGTGTGTGTGTGTGTGTGTCTGTGTGTGTGTGTGCGCGTATTTGCATGCATGCATGTGCAAGCGCCAGTCCTCAGGCTTGAGTTCAAGATCTGGGTGCTGTCCTTGAGCATTTTTTGCCCAAGTCTAGCATTCTACCACTTGAGCCAGAGCTCAACTTAAAGCTTTTTTTTTTTTTTTTTTGGTACTTTATTTTGAGAAATGAGTCTCACAGACCTTCTGCCTGGTCTGGCTTTGAACTGCAGTCCTTATATCTCAGCCTCCTGAGCAGCACAGATTGTCGGTGTGAGCCACCAGTTACCAGCAGTATGTACCATTTTTAAACATAGTAACTGAAACATAGGAAAAATTCCTATTCTCAACAATCAGTGCCTAGGAATGTTATTACAAATAGTACCATAAAAGAGCAAATATAGCATTTCACTTGTGAATTGAATGGGAAGTAAATATTTTTTACTTGCCACTCTTGGTATTATCATGTTTATTTAAATACATGCAAGCAATGGCACTTTTGGGACTTGTGTTCTAAGGACATTGTAATATAACATACATATTTTCCTCTTTTGTTTTTTATTAAATTCATGGATGGTATATACAAGCTATTCTGCAAATTCATTAATGTCTATGTATTGAGTATATTTGATCATTTACTCACCAAATCAACAAATTTTGATCTAAACAATTTTTTCATGAAGCCCTAATGTTTTGTTAGGACGTAAGTAGTAAACAATATATGAAAGTATACTATGTAAGCTATAAGAAAACGAAGAGATGTAGCATAGGTGAATGTACTCTTCTTTATAAGCTCCTGAATTAGATATGTGGGAATAAGGGTACGGTTGATTCAATAGCAATATTAGCATGACTGTAAGTGTCATGCTAATACACAACAAGCAGGCTACAAACTCAGTATTTCTACTGTTTATATAGACTTTTCACAAATTTTTTTCAGGCAAATTATTTTGCCTACAGAGAAATTCTTTTCTGCCTATGGGTAATATCTAAGGATAGTGAAATACTGTCTCTAAAATTATATCATTACCATATTAAAGCTTTTCTGTTTTCTTATATGCAACTTTTTAGTTTTTAAAATAAATATTATCTTTAAGTAATGTGCAAAGGGATTTCAATTCAACATATCAACTTGTATGTATAATACATCTTAATCAGTGTTACCACTTCCATCATTCTTCTCCATTATATGCAAAATATATTATTAACCAAAAATAAGAACACTGGCATAAAAGGTAAAGATGACATAGTCTTCATCCACTCAGACAACTCACAATGCTATTGCTACATAATTCAAAATGGCTTGCTTATATGAGAAGCAATTTTACTTTAGTCATTAAGAATTATTCACAAACAATAAAATCTTAAATATTCGATTTCTCTTAAAGTGTTAGATTTCCCCTCCTCAAAAAAAACATCAATTCATATATACATATGAAATCACAGACTTGGAGAAAATATTTGTATCATGTATCTTACAAATATGCCACATACTGAAAGGCACGTGTATCCACATGTACATAATACACACACACACACACACACACACACACACACACACACACACACACACACACACACACACACACACACACACACACACACACACACACACACACACACACACACCTAAGACTTGAATCTAGAATATGGGAATTCTTAGAAATCAGTAATGAAAAACAACCTATCCTGTGACTCACCATTTATTCCTACATATTGACCATAGAGAAATGAAAGCATAAATCAACAAAATGATTTGCAGAAGTTTCACAGACTTAGTTTAAAAGCTTCGTTGTGAAGATAACACAGGTGTTCTCGATGGAAGAATTGACTGAAAAGATCAATCATACAATAACACATGCTCATGAAACATTTAACAGTATAGATGAGTATTAATTATATAATTAATTGAACAAAGAGATGAGACATAAGAGTTCTTATTATGTAACATTTTTTAGAGAGTCCAAAAGGAGGAAAAGGAAATCAATGTTGACAAGAATCAGAAAGTAGTTGCCTCTAGTTGGGGAGGATGTTGGTATAGGATGGGAAGTAATGAGGTATTTTATTTCTTGTTTGAATTGTGGTAATGTAATTGTCAATACTTATCAAACTAAGCACCTCAGATCTGTATACTTTGTTGTACATAAATTATATATCAGTGAAATGGAAAAATAGGAGACAATTCACTGACAGCTCAAATAAAGAACACAAAATGCTCATAACTTAAAGATATGCTATTTTCATGAAAGAATATAATTTAATGTGGTATAGAAAACAATCATTCCAATAGACAACTGTACAAGTAAAAACATTAATATGTTCTTCAATTATGCTTTCCAATTTACTCCTTTATGCCTTGTCAGGCTAAGAGAGGTAAATATAAATATAGTTAAAGGTAAGGAATTGTTTTATGCAGGAAGACTTTATCCAGATGAATTTTATGATTGCATAAAAGGCAAATAAAAAAACAATGATCACAGGAGAGTATGAAATAATGGGAAAAGTAATGAGAATCAGGTTGGAATGTTAACATACATTCACAGGCAATTTACGTCAGCGAATATATGTATTTCTCTACCCTTGAAAGTTTGGGGCCCCCTTACATTTGATTAAATTATTGATCAGAAAAATCATGTCTTTCCCTTCCCACTGCACCGCCCCATCTCTCTGTTGTCAGTTTTAAGGATACCGTGTTTCTCAGCCTTGTGAAAGAAACGTGTACTTCCTGCTGTTTGATTTGCACATGAAGTATGGGCATGTTACCTGTGTGGACAATGGAGGTTGAACTTGAAATGCTGTTGCTTTCCCTATTGAGCTGAGACATGTGGAACAGATCCAGACCAAGTCTGAAACTTGCAGCAGAGCCTTGCACAGTCCAGTGTAACTTCCACCCACCCCACTAAAAACACAATCAGCAGGGTCACATATGGTACATACTGACAGGCACACATCCCACAGATGCTTGAGAAATCACTGTAGCCTGTATTTGTTTGGCTAACTTCTCTGCTCTGCTCCAGAATCACCACCTTGCCCAAGGGGTTGTTTTTGAGCAGTTTTGAGCTAGACCTTTCTTCTCACTGCAGCAGGTACACACTGCCTAGCTTGACTTCAGAATACCAACTTTCTGTTTTCAAGCTACTTCTTAGTAGATACCTCATTCCTCTTGCCTTTTGTCTGAGATTAAGACACATCTTACCAAGTGAACTGCTCACCTGTGTGTGTTCAGATGAGTAAAATGAAACTCAGCAAGTCTACTTTTCCCATTTTAGGAGTGAAAAAATTTGAAAATTATCTGAGGCAGTCTGTTTCTAAAACCCACTGATGTGGGTAGGAAACAATGCTTACCAAAATGCAATTAATGGTACATGGAAAAAGGAAGAGAAGAAAGTAATTTAAGAGGTTTCTCTTGTTAATTTGTTATAGAATCTTATGCTCCCATGCCAGAATGAATTCAAACATAGGGTCCTAGACCAAAGCTGCAAGTCATGATCATTCTCCCAGTCCCATTCCACATCTACCTGTAATCTACGTTAAGATATTATACTGAGAAGCATATATATATATATATATATATGTGTATATATATATATATATATATACACACACACACACACATATATGTATACACCAAAGCACTTAGATCAACAATTTCTATTACTACAAAAAGGTATTCAGCAGAGTTTGCAATGCAATCATAAATCTCCTGGGACAAGCCAGCCTTTGCCTAGGAGAGGTACATGGGTACCCCACTAATTTCCTTTTGCCTCTACTTGGCGGGACTGAATTAGGGATGCTTTGGCTCTATTTATAGTTGTAGGGAGTAAAATAAGATTCTCATTAGTGGCTAAAGAAAACTAAAGGCCCAGGGGAAATGAGTGGCTATGACTTTGTAAGGTCATTGTTCCAGAATCTTTACATATCCAGAGGGCAACCCCGCTAACCCCGCTCTGCGAATGGGAAGGAGTTTCCAGGTCACTTCAGCTTCTGGTGGTTTTTCTGCACTTTCCTCTAGGTCAGTTCTGTCCATTGCTATTGCCACCCTTTTGTGGCAGTGGAATGACTATAATCCGTGTAATAGTAGTGATCGTTACAGCACTGTTTTACACACTCATTATGAGGCAATCGGGACAAAGGGCCCCTTTCATAGAGGTTTTGCACAGAACTCATTGAAGAACTTGGGCAGTCCCAGATACAGGCCCCTACAGAGCCTATCACCCTGCCCTTGAGAAGTTGTACATATAAGCTTCTAGGCATCAGGTCATAGCCTTGAGGGCCCCTAGAAGACTTGCCCATGGACCCCAGACATGAGCATAGGCATTGGTATCTAGTCAGAGAGACTCAAAAGCACATGACAAGCTTGAGCAGGCTCTAATCAGGGTTGAGGACTGATATAGCCAGCAGGCTGTCCAATGATCTTGAGACTCATGTAGCTCTCTCTCCCTGCACAACCCACTCCAGGGATTGCCTTCCCTTGGGAGCCCTCCTGTCTAGAGGGAGCTCTAGATAATAGCACATTTAGTTAGTATTTTTTGTGTGCTGGTACTGGTGCTTGATCCTGGGGCCTGGGCACTGTCCCTAAGCATTTTTGCCCAAGGCCAGTGCTCTGGTGGTTAATTGGAGATAAGAGTCTCACAGATTTTTCTGCCCTCCCTGTCTTCTTATGATGATCCTCCAATCTCAGCCTCCTGAATAGCTAGGATGACAGACCTGAGCCTGGCTGAAATGTTTTACTTAGTACCCAACATATCCTTAATCCTTGTACTTTCTAGTATCTGGTCATGATTCAATGATAAAGAAGTCCTTTAGTTTTATGTATATTGTCACAAATGACAGAATTTCCTTCTTTATAAAAGCTGAATAGTATTTCATTTTACACACACACACACACACACACACACACACACACACACACATGACCATTCATCCTTTGGTGGATACTTAGATGGTTCTAGTACTTGGCTAATGAAAAAAATGTTGCAATAGACATGGGAATTCTGATAGGTCTTTGACAAAGTGATTTCATATCCATTACATTCTTAGTCAGATGTTGCATGGCTGGATCATTTGATAAGTATATTTTTAATATTTTAAGGATGCTTCAAGCTAGTTTGTATTCCTATGAACACTGTAAAAAGGTTGGCTTTGCCAACCTTTATTTTGTTAACTTGCTTATCCTTCCTTCCTCCCTTCCTTTCTTCCTTCCTTCCTCCCTCTTTTATTTTCTTCCTTTCTTTTTTTCTTTCTCTTTCTCTCCTTCTTTCTTCTTCCTTCTTATAATAGCTACCCTATCAGTTGTAAGGTATTATGACATTGTGGTTTCAATTTGAATTTTCCTGATGACCAGTGGTGGTGATCTTTTTCCCCATATATCTGTGGACCATTTATATTCCTTCCCTTAAGAATGTACATTTTGGCTCTTTACTCATTTTTAAGTTAGCATCTTTGTTTTTCTGATACTGATTTGAGTTTGATTTATTTGTGCTGATATTAACCCCTTATCAGACTTGTACTTTGCAATGGTATGTTTCCACTTTATTCTGCTGCTCCCTTCATTGTACAGAAGTGTTTGAGTTTGATGTTTTTTGATGTTTGAGTTTGAGTTTTTGTCTAGCTTTACCTCTGTGTTTAATCGAGGGAAAGAGTCACATAAAAATACTTGCTGGATGCTGGTAGCTCATGCCTATAATCCTAGCTACTGAGGAGGCTGAGATCTAAGGATCATGGTTTGAAACCAGACTAGGCAGAAAAGTCTGTGAGACTCTAATCTCCAATAAACTACTCAGAAAAAGCTGGAGGTGGCACTGTGGCTCAAGTGGTAGAGCCCTGGCTTTAAGCATAAAGAGGCTCAGGAACAGCGCCCTCAGGCCCTGAGTTCAAGACTGGCAAAACAAATAAAAATATAAAACAAAAACAAAAAATCCTTAACAGACCAATGTTACATACTTTTCTATTTTCTTCTAGTAATTTTACAAATTCATGTTTACAAGTATTCAATCAACTTCAAGTTGACCTATGTGTATGGTATGAGAGTTTAATTGCATTCCTTCATATGTGTGTACTCCAGTTTCTTCCTTCAGCACATTTTAGTGAAGAGATTGTCTTTTCTTGTTGTATCTTCTTGGCACCTTTTTTGTGGGTGCCACTACCCAGGCTGAGTAAATAAATATAACCCACGTATCAGTGTTCACAGACAAATCTACTTAGAATGCATGTCTGCAAAAGTTAGCTGTCAACTAGTATTGTGGACCTGGAATTTCATTACAGCCACAATGGGATGTGAACATGACTCTTCTGTGTGGATCTGACTCTCAACCAGGTCTCTTATTCTCAACTAGGAAGCCTGGGTCTGCCTGAGGTAGACAGCAGCATGAGGTCAAAGCTGTGATACATGAGGTAGACAGGTAATGATGTATGGTCCTCCAAAGACAAAGCACAGTTCAACTCATGTTTCTTTTCTTTTTTCAGAACAATCTGATCCCAGAACTATGATCACCTGTGTCACAAATACATTCATAGCATTACCATTATAGAGCAAAAGACTCAAAACAGATAGCAGATACTGCAGAGCCAAAAGGCAAAATATAACTTTGGGGCAGCAGGAGACAGAGACAAAGGTGAGGAAGATCACGAAGTCCTAAGAGACAAAGGAGCCTGAGTATCAGACCAAAACAAAAATAAAATTCAAGCCAACTTTTGGTACTACTGTGAATTTCTTACCTTCAATTTAGAAGGTAGAACCTATAGACAAAGAACAATAGAATAAAATTCAAGTCGATCTTTGGTGCTATACAGAGGATTTTACCTTCCATTTAGAAGGCTGTGGTCTATAACCTAGAGTCCAACAATACAGAGACTTTGTAATAAAACTACAAGAGTATGTTTTGAAAAGTTTCCAGATAAATTCTGACTTATAATAGTCTTATCTGATACTCATTAGATTTATAATAGTAGATGCTATTATTTATTAATAATCTACTATGCACCATATTCATGTTCTTAATGAATAAAGTATTATTGCTAAAAATTCTCAGGACTACAAAAGCACATTAATTTGTAAAAACTACAAGTGTGTAATTATATTTATTTATTTAGTAAAGTAATAAACTGTTGGAGAAAAGCATAATGATATGTATTGATCAAGAAATTTTTTTTCACAAACTGCTTTGTTAAGTGGTAACTGCTTTGTACACTACCTAAAGAGATCATATATACACCATAAGTGTGGCTCAAAGGCAGATACCTTTCTACTGAGCACAAGGCCCTGATATGAGGAGGAATGGATTTGTCCCAATCATGGACCTCAACAAGCCAGCCTTAAAGTTCTCTTCAAGGAGGTTAAACTTCAGACAAGCTTTTTTTCTTTCTGGGTCTGCTACTTTCTCAGAATAGTTATTAATAAAAAGAAAAAGGGAAAGAAAACTTTGGTTAGGCTCTGGTGGCTCACTGGTGGCTCTCCTAGCTATCCAGGAGGTTGAGGTCTGAGGATCTCAGTTCAAAGATAGCCTGGGTAAGAAATTCAGTGAAACTCTGATCTCCAATTAACTACCAGAAAGCAGTGAGTGAAGCTGTGGCTCAAACAGTAGAGCACTACCCTTCAGCAAAAGAGCTAACAGACAGCCCCCAGGCCCTGAGTTCAATTCCTAGGACCGACACCAGAGAAACAAATACAAAAACAAAAAAAACCCACAAAAATAAAAATGTGCAATTGTGCAGTTTTCCTCTGCCTCTTTGAGATCTAACTCTTTTCTCAACCTATAGTTTAACTTTCAATGACAATGGGGTAGGGAGCATCCCTTTAAAATGAAAGGAAATTAGCCTTTGCCTGTCAGCCTCTACCAGGCCATGGGAGCCTAACATCTAACATCCATTAGGAAACACAATCTAATTGAATTGGCCAACTTCTACTTAAAACATTAAAATCATCTCCTATTAACACTCATAGCATTACAAGATTTTCTCTGCCTTTGAGAGGAGTTAGATCATTCATTCTCACACTATTGAAATAGTCTTAAATAAAGACTTGCTTGGCTATTGAACTCTGTTCTATATCATTTTTTCATTGGCTTACCATACTTCCTTTATGAACCAAGTTGACTCTGCTATAAAAGTGTTCTTTTTGTTCTACTCCATGGTGGAGTGGTTCAGCAGGTCTTTTTTTATTTTAATTTTAAATTTTTTGGGGTCTGGTCGTGGGGCCTGAACTCTGGGCCTGGGTGCTGTCCCTCAGCTCTTCAGCTCAAGGCTAGTGCTCTAACACTTGAGCCACAGTGCCACTTCTGGCTTTTTTCTTTTTGCTTATGTGGTGCTGAGGAATTGAACCCAGGGCCTCAGGCATGCAAGGCAAGCGCTCTACCACTGAGCCACCTTCCCAGCTCCTCAGCAGGTCTTATGAACCAAGCCACTTTGTCCTTTCAGCCAACTAGGCTGATGTTGTGACATCTCAGGATTTAGATTTTTGCAGCATGTTTAGCTTTTTCTTAGGTTCTGTGGGTCAATCTTATGTCTATTAGTATTCTAAACTAAGTATAGAAAATGTCCTAAGGTGATAGGAAAATTATATTTTGCTTCATTTTTAACAGATGTTCCCATGCCAGTGAAAGGATCAGAATGAAGAAAAATATAGATGAAATCAGAAGAGAGAATTCCAGAATCTCAACTACAGTGTCTTCCTACAGCCAAAAATCCCACAGAAATTCTCAACAATTAATCACAATGATTACAATGTGGGTGTGGGTTAATTAACAGACACTGTTCTTTATGGAAGTTGTCCTAATTAAGGCCCAGAGCAAGCCATGGAGTGTAATTAATTTGAGGATGTGATTGCTAGGATGGAGAAATTGAGGAATCAGAAGTTTATTACTTTCCCTAAGTCTAAACAGTTACTTAGAAGCAGAATGGATATTTCATCCTCGTGGCCTCATTTTAACTGAGTTGTGACCATAGCATGTTGCTGAGGACAGAGGTGAACTAGCTAGGGCATCCCTTCTTGAGCTCTTCCAGATGTCCAGAGATGAATGACAGAACCAATGTAAGAAAATGAATGCTTAAGTCTTCTTAAGCATTAAGTCTTCTTCTGTGGGCCACTGGCCCACAGAACTGTGCAGTTAACAGTCAAGAGCATGGAAACTGGGTTCAAGGTGGCTTCTCTAGTCCTGCTGTACATACAGGAACTCCTCATCAGTCAGGGAGGGCTTGCAGAGGCTGAACTCCAAATCAGGCTTAGGAAATAAACAGAGAATTCATTCCAATGACAAATGTCTAAGACAGCTGTCATAGAGAAAGTTCTACTTTCTCTCTTAAGGCAACTCTGCTCGTTGTTCTAACTTATTGTTTCCAAAGGGAAAACCTGAACTAAATAGCCTGTGTTGTGTGGGTATCTTAGTGCCTGCCTGATTACTGAGTAGTGAGTATTTTTGCTTTCAGGTAGTATAGGAAAGGCAGCTGACTGATTTACAGAGGTAAAACCTTTCTACTCATAGTTTGCAGGTGTCAGCCGCTTACAACCATTTCTCACCATTTTCAGTGCTCTGAGCCTGGGATTGTATTCCAGAGCATGGACTCAGTGTTTTCTTCCACAGCTGTGAACTAGACAAATTAACTAGTCATTCTTCCATATGAACAATCGTGACTAATTTTTCAGTAGCATTTTTGATGCTCAAAATGAAGGGTTATTTCAAAAAATGGTTCTGTAATAATTAGGAGACACAGATTTATAAGGGGGAGACTTCAAAATTGAGTTCGTAGTAACCATCCATTTTGAACATCTACAATCAAGGTTTGGACAGGAAAGAAGGAAGTTCATCTAGTTCCTGCAGCCACAGGTCACAACTGGCACTTGTTCACATGTTTAAGGGCATATAAGGTTGAGTCTCAGTCCAGGAAGGATGAATGCAGTAAGGTTGGAGAAAAACAAAAGGCAAACAGACCTGAGGAGGAGCTCTGTAGGCTCCAACTAGTCCTTCTCTCTCCAGCAAGTTATTTTACACCTTAGCTTTCCCCAGCTATTACATCCATGCCAAAACATTTCCACTAAGAAAATCCTGTGTTCTAAACATTTTCTAGAGACAAATTAAGTGATTAAACATGTTTCTTGATTATTTTCCCTTAATCAAAACAGCAGACAATGCAAATATGAAACATAAGGTATTAGACAAATAATCTATAACACTTAGATCAGGAAAGGTTGTTCTCTGACATATTATTAATTGTAACATGAATTATTTCTTGACATACAGAAGAAAATACAAAGTTGGTGGAGAGGAAATTCATTTGACTAGTAAATTTTTATGACTTCATATAGTAGGCATTCCTAAACTTTGCTTGAGTTACAATTTTCAGTACAACACCAAACGAAGTATGTATAAGAAGAGAGTGGCAAGGAATAATTCTCTTGGCTAACCACTTATTTAATGGAAAATGCAAGAAACTCTCCCGGAATACCAACCCATGCAGTTGCTTTTGGCTTCTTTTACTCTGCATACCTTTTGCCTTCCCTTCCCTCCCTCCTTCCTTTCCTTTCCTTTCCTTTCCTTTCTCTTCCTTTCTTTTCCTTCCTCCCTCCCTCCCTCCTCCCTCCATCCCTCCCCCTCCCTCCCCCCTTCCTTCCTTCCTTCCTTCCTTCCTTCCTTCCTTCCTTCCTTCCTTCCTTCCTTCCTTCCTTCCTTCCTTCCTTCCTGTTTTCCTCCCATCTCTCCCTCCCCTCCACTTCCAACCCCTTCCTGTTTCTCTCCTTCCCTCTCTCTACTTCTTCCTCCCTTTTCTACTCTAACTGTACTTACTTTGCTTTTTTTCAACAGGCTTACTTTATTATTGGTCTCAATGGTAACAATGACCTATTTTTCACAGACCTTAAATTCTGAATTCTATCTCATCCTTTTGTTAGAAGCAAACACACACATGCACACACACATTAAGTTTAGTAGTAAACATATTTTCCCACAAATATACCTCAGAGGCATTATACTTTTTCACACAAAAAATCAATACAGGCAGAGCTTTCCTGAGCTGCAGAGCTCAAACAAGCATACTAGTAAAATCTTGCTGTGCTTGAAATGTTTAACATTAACCAGCAGGAATTTAATATTGACAGTTTTTCCTAAGACTCAGAATCCAGAATCAAAGTCTGCATTAATTATTTTTAAATTTCTTCAGCTACCCAGCCCTAATAAGGTCCAACGGCTCCTTGCAGTGACTAATCTATAAATCTTGGTAATGCTAACTGTGCCCATCCATAATTAGTGTGCTTAGTGAACTGCTATATTTACCTCCAGAGAAACATACAGCAATTAAAAGATAATTGTTGAGTAAAAGTATTAAAGTATTCTAACATTACAACAACCTAAAAACAAACACTGGGTGGCACAGATATAGGAGGTGATAGAGCACAGTAAGGTGTTTTAGATAGATAACTGTAATGCTTGTAAGCTTTATGAGGTTCATTCATCACGACTTACATTTGGTGTTGATATGCTTCATTTTCATCTCTGGCTTTTATATTAGGTGTCAATTGTTTTAAGCTATAAACTTGAAAACAAAGATAAGGGTTATGCCCAGCACCGGTGGCTCATGCCTGTAATCATAGCTACTCAGGAGGCTGAGATCTGAAGATCTAAGTTCAAAGCCAGCCCAGGCAGGAAAGTCCATGAGCTAGTCTAATCTCCAATTAATCACTAGAAAACTGGAAGTGGAGCTGTGGCTCAATTGGTATAACACTCACCTTGAGCTAAAGAGCTCAGGGACAGAACTTAGGCCCAGAGTTCAAGCCCCACAACAACAACCAACAACAATAATAATAACAAAGATAAGGGTTATGTATTTTTGAATGATTTTCTAAAGCAAATACCAGAAATAACACTGGGACAAATGGATGCAAATTTTCTCTAAGGAATAGTTGAAATTGAATGTTAACTGACTGAACTAAGCACACATGAATAACTTCTATTTGTTTCCCACATCCCAGATCTTTTGCAGTTGAGAGAGAATTTAAAACAGTACTTGACATAGAAATGGGAGTATATGGGAATATGTTTATTTGTACTTCAATCATCACAGGTTTGAATTTCCCTTAAATGTCCAGTAAGGTCCACTAAAAGAAGGTAGAGCTGGATTTTTGTTGTGTAGATTGTAGTTTTCTATAAAATTATCAAATAATTAAGAAGAAAGGAAGGATGATAAGGAAGGAAGAAGGGAGGAAAAGAGGGAAGGAGGGAAGAAAGAGGGAGGGAGGGAGGATGGAAGGAAGGAAGAAGAGGAAGGAAGGAATGTTCCTATGATTTGAAGTGATTTTCAAAAGCTACTAAATTGATAACAGGCCTGGAAAGACTATATTGAGATGGAAATCTGAATGGAAGATAGGACTGTGGAAGTGTCTTAAAGCTCAATATATTTTCCTTAAAATTTAATATTATGAGTGAGAGTATGCTGGCTCATGCCTGTATCTTCATTACTCAAGAGGCTGAGATCCAGACAAAAAATCAGGAGTGAAGGTTGTAAGAAAAAGAACAGAAAGGGTGAAACTTAACAGATCAACAGGCTTTGTTCAGGAATGAAACCTGGCTGAAGGGGAAATGGTACAACTAGGGTCTCTTTAACTGTTAGGCAGAAAGAGTGAAGTTAAGAGGCAGATGGAGGAGGTGAGATGGAGGCTGGGTGGGGAAGCAATGTTATTTAGACTGAGGCATTTCAGGGATTCAACAGCATCTGTGTCCACCACGGGTATCAGCATGGGACCTGGCCTTGGTTTCAGACTTTCTGCCCAGATGGCTGGTTGCATTTGATCAGGGGAAGGGGAGGGGAGATGGTGCAGTGGGTCTGCAGGAAGGACAGTTCTAAGACATGACTGCCAGGGGGGAAATGTGAGTACTTTTGGTTCAAGTTATTTTCCATCAGAGGTCTGGCTCAAGTGGTAGAGTACCAGCCTTGACTGGAAAAGCAGTGTCCTGATCCTGAGTTTAAGCCATAGTACTGGTGCACGCACACGTGCACACATAAACACACACAGGCAAATATACACGCGCGCGCGCACACACACACACACACACACACACACACACACACACACACACACACACACACACACACACACACTACAATGAAATGTTCCTAAGATTTTAGATGATTTCCAAAACTAACTTCAACCAGCTCTGGAATGACTGTATTGGGATAGAAATTGGAAGATAGGTCAATGGAAGTGTCTCAAATTACCTCCTCTTAAAAGTTTAACTTTGTGATTGAGGCAGAGCTGATAGACACTATTTGAAGGAATTTCCAACCCCACATCACCACACACTACCCTCATCACCATCACCACTAAGATCACCAACAATGCGAACACCACCACCAAAACCATCATCACAATAATCAGCAGCAATTTTCCACTACCACTGATATTTGGTCCTGAAAAGTTAGGAAGAAATAATTTATCAACCAAAGAGTTCAGTTTTGATTTCCAATGTCATAAAATCATCCAAATGCAGAGATGCCTGTCTCTTTACAATCAGAGAACACTGCTCAGAATCACAGAACAAACATACCGGCCACGCACCAGGTACATGCTCTGTTACTGGCTCTGTGATACAAAGATCAAAGACTCAGAGATCAGAATCAACTTGGAGAAAAGGCAAGAAAGGCACTTGAAGGAACAGAGAAAGACAAATACTGCCAGACTTTCCTGCCCGGGCTGGATTCAAACTGTCACCCTCAGAAAGGCCTTCATTTCTGGCCTTTTTTTTTTTTTTTTTTTTTTTTTTTGGTGGTGTTCAATTAGGAGCTAAGAGTCTCACAGACTTTTCTGCAGGCCTAATTCAAACTGGGCTCCTTAGAACTCAGCATACTGAGTAGTTGGATTACAGGTGTGAGCCACTAGTACCCAGAGTGAATAGCTATGCTCCTTTCTTTTTTTTTTTGTCGGTCATGGGGCTTGAACTCCAGGCCTGGGCGCTGTCCCTCAGCTCTTCAGCTCAAGGCGAGCGCTCTACCACTTGAGCTACAGCGCCACTTCCGGTTTTCTGGTGGTTTATTGGAGATAGGAGTCTCATGGTCTCTCCTGCCCGGGCTGGCTTTGAACCGCGATCCTCAGATCTCAGCCTCCTGAGTAGCTAGGATTACAGGCATGAGCCACCAGCGCCCGGCTTATGCTCCTTTCTTTAAATAGGATAGAGCTTAAACATTAGAAATTCAGGTTCTGTTTCTGAGTCAATTCTGAGGATCTGCTTATCAGATTTTCTCTTTGTTCTCTTTTCTCATTGTTCTTTCTTTCACTTTTCATAAATATATGTAAATTAGATTTTTGATATAAATGCCTGTATTTAAGTATATGACATTAACTATGTATTTCTTCTCAGGTCTTACATGACCCTTTTAAATGCCAGAATACTAACCTTTCCATGAAACTCAAAGTTTATCTTTGAACTGTAAGAAATTACTTCTTTGGGGGATGATATATTTGAATCTGGTATGTTGAAATAGAAGTTATTCACGAATATATGAAAGTATGATTATAATAACCTACTCCAAGAGTCAAAAAAATACTGTCAATAGTAACTTATATAGGTGTTTATTTCTATTTTTGTTAGTTTCATAATTTAAGAAAGGGTCAAATGTGGCCAATCTTTGTTTTATGTATTGAGTGAAGGCTGGCCTTTTGCTTATATTAGTTGTACTTTTTATTTCATTCTGACTTTTCCAATCCTGACCTTTATTGTCATGCAATATAAATACTTATGCCAGGTGTCTTCAGATTTGGGCTATATAAACATAATTTCCATTTGTAAATCTTCAGACAAGCTTTGGATTGTATGAAAAGAAAAATTTTGTTTTTCATGAGGAAAGATGAATTTCAAGTTTGTTAAATAAAATGGAAATCATGAAAAATATCAGTCAATTCTGATAGAAAAGCTGTGGACGGAGAATGAAGGACCCCTGGATTCTGGACATAGCTTTATACTTATCTAGCTAACTACTTAACATATTTTTTCAAGATTGAATTATTTTTGAGGATTCAACTCTGGGCTTACAAGACACAGCACCACTTGAGCCATGCCTCCAGACCCTTGAACTTTCAGTTATTTTTTCAGGTAAGATCATGTATTTTTTTACCCAGGCTGGCTTCAGACTACAGAATTCCTAACTACCCATGCAAATAGCCATGATTATAGATGTAAAGCACCATATCTGTCTGATTATTTGAAATAAGATATCCAGAACTTCTGTATATATATATGTGTGTGTGTGTGTGTGTGTGTGTGTGTGTGTGTGTGTGTGTGTGTGTGTTTTTATGTGTGTGTGTGTATGTATATGTGTATAATATATTTATGTATATCTATGTTTGTATATATACACATTTGTTTATGGCCAAGGCTGATCTCCAATTTCCATCATTACGTCTCTGCCTCCCAAATAGCTGGGATTATAGTTCCAGATTACTAGTTCTAAATTACTAAATTCTAGATACCTACTTTTAAGCCTTGGGTTTTCAGCTATAGAAAAGCAGAAAAGGCCAGGTGTGGTGGCTGTCTATAAATTTCAGCTACTCAAGAGGCAGAGAGAAAGAGACAGAGAGAGAGAGAGAGGCAGAGAGGCAGAGAGAGAGAGAGAGAGAGAGAGAGAGAGAGAGAGAGAGAGAGAGAGCGCTGGAAGATGATGGTTCGCAGGCATCTAGAAGAAGTTAACAAGACTCCATCTCAACAACAAAAAATCTGAATGTGGTGGTATATGCCTGTCATAAAAGGCTGAGGACATAGCTCAAGTGGTAGAGAAATTGTCTAGCAAGGGTGATGTCCTGGGTTCAAATACCTGAAATAAAGCCAACAAACAACCCTTCCCCCCCAAAAAATAGATGAATTGCTGAGTAATCTGTAGGATCTTTCCAGCAGCAATATAGACTTTGTAAATGTAGGAGATAACCATGACAAAAATAAAACCAAGTTTCAACTTTTGGGCTTTAGCTTTTCTTATGAAAAGCTTGTTAATCAGAAATTTATGTTAACCATTGAAATTGAAAATAGTTTACATGAACCATTGAAATAAATTAAGATAAAAGATATCATATTTAAATACATTTAGAATATTGAATTATTAAATTACCATTGAGATAGCTTAAAATAGTTTTAAAATATTAAATTATCATTTAGATATGTAAATGTAGTATAAAGTTTGAAATACTTATCTAAATGGTAATTTGAACTTCCTTAACAATCATCATTTAACATTATTAAGACTCTATCCTTTTCTTTTCCTGGTAAGACTAAAATGTGAAATAGTTTATTAGAAATATAAGTGCTATGGGCTGGGAAGTGGCTCAGTGGTAGAGCACTTGCCTTGCATGCCTGAGGCCCTGGGTTCGATTCCTCAGCACCACATAAGCAAAAAGAAAAAAGCCAGAAGTGGCACTGTGGCTCAAGTGGTAGAGCGCTAGCCTTGAGCTGAAAAGCTGAGGGACAGCGCCCAAGCCCAGAGTTCAGAACCCACGACCGGACCCCCCCCCCAAAAAAAAGAAAGAAATATAAGTGCTAAAATGTAATTGACTGCTACATTTTGTCACTGTGAAAAATTAAAATATCTGAGAAAATCAAGATAAGTAGGAAGGATTATTTTGGTGCACAGCTTTAGAAGTTTCAGCACATGGCCTCTTGGCTCCCTGTTTCTGAGCCAGTGATGAGTCAGGGCATCCTGGTGAGAGAGTGTGGTGGGGCCCAGAGCCTTGTCACTCACCACTCACCACATAGCGCCAGGAAGTGGGGGAGGAAAGAAAGAGAAAGGGGGAGGAGAGAGAAGGACAGAGGGAGAGGGGGGAGTGCGGGAACAACCCAAGGAAATACAGTACTTATCAAGGCATGCTTTCAGTGATACATTTCCAGTCAGGCCCTATATTTCATTGCTTCCGTTACCTCCCCAAAATCAATTCTGAATTCACCAGTGGATTAAGCCATTGATCAGCTCAGGAACCCCACAACTGAATCACCTCACAAAATCTTCACCTCTGGACAATGCCTTGGGGCCCAAGTCTTCATTATATAAACCATTGAGAGGGACCCTTTTAGACCATAAACTCTCTCTGTCTCTCTCTCTCTCTGTCTCTGTCTCTCTCTCTCTCTCTCTTTCTATCTGATATGTGTATATATAATATAGCACATAATACTATATGTATATATAATATATAAATACTTGTATTTATGTATGTATGTATTACATATTTAGAAATATATACTTTTTCAATTGGGCATCAAGTTTATTTATTTTTGTTGAAATAATTACTATTTTATTGGTGAGGGCAGTACCCGGGCTTGAAATCAAGGACTTGCATTCTCACTTGTCTTTTCTGCTCAAAGCTGATGCTCTGCCACTTGAGCCATACCTATACCTCCAGCTTTTTGCTGGTTAACTAGACATAAGCATCTCATGAATTTTTTGGCTTGGGTTGGCTTAGAACCATGATCTCATCTTTCTGAGAAGTCAGGATTGCATGTGTGAGTCATCAGTGCAAATCTGAAACAATTATTTTTTAAAAAATATTTTTATTGTTAAGATACTGTACAGAGGGATTACAGTTACATGAGTAAGGTAATGAGTACATTTCCTATCAAACATTTTTACCTCCTCCTTTGTTTTTCCCCTACCATCCCTTCTCTCTCCACCTCCCCAACTCCTCCCTCCTTCCCCAAGTTGTAAAGTTCGTTTTCAACATAGTGTCTTGTATGTCTCATTGTTACAATGGGTCGACCTGCATCCTTTTTTCAACATTTTGTTATTTTCCTTCTCCTCCACAAATTAGAAAAATGTATATACAAGATAAGAAATGTACTCATTATCTTGCCCATGTAATTGTAACTCCCCTATATGGTATTTTCACAATTTAAAAAAAAAAAAGATGCAGAGTACCAGAATCAAATACAGTAACATACCATGGGGGAAGAACATACAAAAGAAACAAAAAAAATCACATAGGACATTAAAAACAACAAAGAAAAAGCCTTATGTGTCCATATCCTGGGGTTCATTTCACTTAGTATCATCTTATATTGTCATATGTACATAGCTTTTGACCTTTTCTGCTTGTCTGGTATGATTATCCTAGATGTATTTGAAACAATTATGTGTGTGCGTGCGTGCGTGCGTGCGTGTGTGTGTGTGTGTGTGTGTGTGTGTGTGTGTGTGTGTGTGTGTGCTGGTCCTGAGGCTTGAACTCAGAGCCTCAGTGCTGACCCAGCATCTTTTTGCTCAAGGCCACTTAAGCCACAGTGCCATTTCTGTTTTTTTCTTAGTTAATTGGAGATAATAGTCTCATGGACTTTCCTGCCTGAGCTGGCTTCAAACAGCAATCCTCAGATCTCAGCTTCCTGAGTGGCTAGGATTATAGGTGCAAGCACCTTGGAGGCTTCTGTATTGATAATGATTTTTAAATGATATAATAAGGACAACTGTAGGTATTCAGATAAAACAGAGTAGAATTTAACTGCATAAAATGATTGGGATATTCTGTGGAGAAAAGGATAAGATATATAAAATAAACTAATCTAAATAAGTTGATTTCATCCTTACATTTGCTTGATGACATGTCTGAAACTCTTTCAGAAGTATATATCTAAAATTGCAGCAAGTAAGTATAGGGAATAAGTCATTTACTAAAAACAACTATAAGCATGACAAAAGAAAATATATCTACTTTTCTTTATTACACATTCAGCCATCATGTATTCCATTTTATTCCTATTCATTTCAGACTTTCCTATTTCCTACATTATAGTAAAGGAAAGTTTATCTCAGCCAGACAATAGATATCATCACCTGCCCATCACAGACCATGAAAATATTACTAGTTATTTTCTCAAATCAAATTTGCAAAAGGAGATTAAAATATTCTATTCTTTCTCTGACATCTGCAATAGCTATTTTCATTGCAAACTTCGACACCAACCTGAAACCCATAAGAATAATTTTCTTATTCTTTCTCATGCCCATGAAGTTTTATTTTGGATTTTCAAATGAGAACTTTTGTTTCTTTAGATGTTTCTGTTGAACCTTGGGAATATGTTCCTATAACTCTAGGTTTTCAAAATCCTTCCTCAGTATTGAACCACCTTAAATATTTTAGAAGTCAGCTTCATTCTATCTCAAATCTGCTCCCTCTGATTAAAACAGACCTCAGGGGAACCAAGTCTGGTTTGAATTACTGTAGTTCCTGCTTAATACTAAATAAGCTTTTCAGTAAGTATATAATAGTTTTCTGTCTTACTAAAAAATAGTCCACTGTCTTGTTAAATAAAATAGTCTTTTTTTCTTCTCCCTAGTAATCTTCTTTCAAATGATTTTCTCACCCTCTGTTTGATTTGAATATGGTGCAGAGTCACCATTTCCCTGATCCATGTGAAATCCACATTTTAGGTAAACTACAGTTTGATATTTATTCAATGTACTGGTACTTATTCTGGCATGTATATTTTAAAGGAGGAAGAAGAGAAACAATTTGCTCTCTGGCTGTCACCTCTATTCCCTGATTACCTTTTACTCTCTTTTTGAAGTTCCAATATGCTGGTCATTAATTCATGGAGCTACTATTGATCAAGTGCCAACTATGTCAGCACTCCTCCTGCCCCAAGGGATGATGGAGAATGAGCTGAAACAGCCTCAAGTCCTGCTTTTGTGGTAAGTACCCTCTATCAGGGGAGAGGAACAACATTCAAAGAACGATGCACATAAAATGATCATATAAAATGCATCCAAGACAAATGTATAAAGGAAAGGTGCCATGAGCTATTACAGAAGAAAACAGGTCCAGCCCTGTTCACAGCGCAAGGTGGTAGTTTCACCCTTTATTTCCATGACCTAAATAAAGCCTGGGAATAGAGACTTGCAGTTTCTTATTACAAATGAAATTTGGGGCTAGGAATGTGGCTTAGTGATAGAATGCTGGTCTAGCATGTATGAAGCCCTGGGTTCAATTCCTCAGTACCATATAAACAGAAAAAGCCAGAAGTGGTTCTGTAGCTCAAGTAGTAGAGTGCTAACCTCGAGTACAGAGAGGCTCAGAGACAGAGCCCAGGCCCTGAGTTCAAGCCCCAGGACTGGCAAAAAAAAAAAAAAAAAAAGAAAAAAAGAAAAAAAAGAAAAAAAGAAAAGAAAAGAAAAGGAAAAAAAGCAAGCAAGCAAGAAACTTGGATGCATTTTGCCCACAAATTATATTTTTGATGATTGACTTATTGGGTGTTTTTGTACTAAAATTTAATGGATATTTTTCCTGCTTTTAATTTTTCTCCAGGAAATATCTCATTCAAAACAGTAGCTTTGAATTAGTTTCCAACATTTCTGGCACCTACCTGTGGAGATACCATTTTAATTGGTACAGTTTGGGAATTAAAAAAAAAATCTAGTGGGGGTGCCCATGGCTCACATATATAATACTAGCTCCTCAAGAGAGTGAGATCACTGCTGGGCACTGGTGGCTCACGCCTTTAATCCTAGTTACTCAGGAGGCTGAGAGCTGATAATCACAGTTCAAAGCCAGCCTGGGCAAGGCAAGTCCTTGAGACTCTTATCTCCAATTAACCACCAGAAAACCAGAAGTGGAGCTGCGGCTCAAGTGATAGAGTGCTAGCCTTGAGCTGAAGAGCTCAGGGACAGTGCCCAGGCCCAGAGTTCAAGCCCCACAACTGACCCCCCCCAAAAAAAAAGAGAGAGAGAGAAAGAGTGAGATCTGGGGGGTCTCAGTACAAAGACATCCCAGGCTGGAAAGGTCTGAGGCTCCATCTCCAAATAAACCAGCAAAAAGTTTGACCAGATGCATAGCTGAAGTGGTACAACACCAGCTGAGCAAACAAAATGAGTCAGAGTTAGGCCCTTCCTGCAAACACGGGAAAGCGAGAAAAATCTAATAATAAGTAATGACACATAAGGAACACTGCCCTCCACAGTGCTTTCTAGAAACTTAGGGACTTGGGGGGGAGGGAGTTGTGGAGGTGGGAGGGAAGGGATAGTAGGGGGAAAACAAAGGAGGAGGCAACAATGCTCAATAGGGAATGTATTCATTATCTTGCTCATGTAACTGTAACCCCTCGATACAGCATTGTTACAATAAAAAATGTACAAAAAAAAGAAACTCAGGGACTTGATGAAGGGATAAATATATTTCTGGTTGATATATGACAGGTTAATAAAGAGTATATAGAAATGTTATTCATGTGTGAATTTTTACTTTATGTATGCTCTTCCTAATTTTCTATTGTTCAGAAATTCAAATTGATTTTGATATACCTCCAATACAATAACTAGAGAAAACTAGAGAAAATCAATTCAATTGGAATTTAATCATTTTGGAGTGATGTATGAAAACAAATAATCTTTGAGCATTATTTGAAGTAATGTAAAGGAGAAACTATCAATGTAGTCAACTAAATATTGTTATATGCATATAACAGAATATCATTAAACAATGTCATTCCACATCTTCTGAATGTTATCAGGATATATTATGGAATGAAAAAGATCAGACTTTAAAACAGAATGAAATGACTTTTCTGTAGTATATAAAAAGATACATGTATAAATAACTATAAATTGGATTATTTATTCCAAGGGCATCTGAAATCATTTACATTCTACAGAATGTGATTGAAATAGGGAAGGGGCTTTCTTTTTTGTAAAGAATGAGCATGCATTCTTTTATTCTTAAAAATTTAGTGGTAGAATGCTGGTTTTAATTTCAACCCTTTCTGCAGACCATACTAAGTTTCAGGCTCATAAATAAGAAGAACCTTCCATGATTTAAACCATGAAACTAGCATAGAATTTTGTAGACTAGTTTTTGAGCAAAATTGACTATATGGCAATAAAAGCATTTTTTAACCTGATAACTTGCTATTATTTTTCAAACGTTATGAGTTGGCCTTTAGATTTTATTCTCATACATGAAAATTTTCATGTTATTTGTGTGTATATGTGTGAGAGAATGTATGTGTGTGTGTGTGAGAAAGAGTAGTAGTAGTAGTAAGGCTTGAATTCAGGGTTAGGGCACTGCCCTTTTCCTTGTTGCTCAGGAGTGGTCCTCTATACTTGAGCCAACCTCCACTTCCAGGTTTTTGCCAGTGAGTTGGAGATAAAGGACTCATGGGCTTTTCTGTCTTGGGCTGACTTTGAACAAGATCCCCAGATCTCATCCTCCTGAGTGGCTAGGATTATAGGCATAAGCCTGCTATTTTATAACATTGATTCCAATATATTCCTCTTTTCTAAAAAGATTAGTAAACTCCAAAACAAGGTCTATGTATTATTTGAATATTATCAGAATATTAGGAGTGTAGATTCTCTGTTAATTAAACAATATTCTTTTATATCAGTTAATATCTCTCCCTACTAGGTAATAAAAAGCTGCCAGATATTCATACACCAAAGTTCATTGTTTCCTACTGAATATTGTATTCCCTTAAGAATTTTGATAGAGTTTGTCTAGTCAGACAATTAATATAATCTGCCTTTATTCAGCCAAAACTAGCCTTTCAATTCTAATTCACAGTGACTCTTCATCACAGCATAAACTAATACATATGCAATATTGTTTAGTTTATTATGTTATGCAGTTAGCTGTAATAATTTTACAAACCATTGCACAAAACTGTGCAATAACAAGTATGAAAATTGTGAGTCAGTCAGGTCTAAATACTCTAAATGTCTTTATCTTTCAGAGTAAATCTGGTAGGTGTGAATATGTGCGTAGCCACATTCTCTCAGTTTCAAATAGAAGGCTCCTGAAGAGTAGAAAAATAACAAGTATGCTTATCATCATCTATGTCTCTATCTTAAGGTAAAAACATATAGGGGAAAGTAAATTATTAATTACTCTTTATCCATTTCTTTCTCCAGGACAGAATACTTCAGACAAAGTCAATCTTCGAATGCTTAGATCTTGGCATGACAATATGGCAGATATGGGAAAAGAACAATGCTTTGAATCTAAATAGATTGTTGGGTATATGAACTCCACTACCCACTAGATATCAAGTATCTCCATGCCAGGGCAAGGCACAGGCACTGTCACTGAAAAGCTGGAACCTCCCTGACAAGAAGGAAGTGGGACATCTTAAAAAGTAGTGTGTTATGGGAAGGCAAGTCTGTCAAAGTTTCTAGCATCTTTTCATGAATAAAACAAGTCAAGGGAAGCTTGGCATTGGTGTTTCATGATTGTAATCCCAGCTAACCAATAGTCTGAGAACAGAGGCTTGAGGTTGGAAGCCAACCCTGGCAGAAAAGTCTGTGAAACATGAAAATGCTCAATAGGACAGAAACAAAATCCAACATTTGAGAGGCAATTTAAAAGAGTATTTACAGAATATTATCTAAATGGTGAGATAAGTAGAACCCGTTCCCTTACTTATGCAGAAAGACAATCAAACTACAGCTAAGCGCTCTATATGAGCAGGAGGTATGCCAATTTAGGAGAGATGAGACGAGAGAGAGACAGAGACAGAGATAGACAGAGAGAAAGAGAGAGACAGAGAGACAGAGAGATATAGAGTCAGAGACAGAGAGAGAAAGAGAGAGGGGAGAAACAGAGACAGAGAGACAGAGACAGAGACAGACAGAGAAACAGAGACAGAGAGAGCGAGACCGAGGACAGACACAGACACAGAGACACAGAGAGCCAGAGACAGAGAGACAGAGAGAACCTATTTCAGAAACATGGATGATTGTACCATATGGAACTTCTAAAAGGATGCTTTGCTTTTGTTAATGTGAATTTCACAGGTAAATTGTCATTCTCTAAGCTGAATTTATGTCTCAGGAGAAGAAACCATTTCATATATATATATGTACATATATATATGTGTGTGTGTGTGTTTATTTTATTTTACAACACTTTGGCAAGCATGGACAGGTCATGCTTGAATCTTAGTAACTAAAGAGGAAGATCATGGTTCAAAGTCAGTATGTAGGCAGAAAAGTCTACAACACTCTATGTCCAATTAACTACCAAAAAGCTAGACGTGCAATTGTGGCTCAAGTGATAGAGCCACAGCTTTTAGCCAAAAATTGAAGGGACAGAATCAAGGACCTGATTTCCAGCCCCAGGACTAGCAAAAAAAAATTTACAACACTTAATGTTTGTTAGTTTAATGAACAGTGGGCACCTATTTGTTCAGATCCTAAGTTGTTATCAAGGAAAATATACATATGAATTCATTTAATATTTTTATTTTTTTTCTGGTCGTGGATCCTGAACTCTGGGCTTTGGTGCTGTCCCTCAGCTCTTCAGCTCAAAGCTAACACTCTACCACTTGAGCCACAGCACCACTTCCAGCTTTTTCTGCTGAGGAATTGAACCCAGGGCCTCATGCATGCAAGGCAAGCCAGTGAAACTTCTCACTTTTTTATACAAAAATTGTCATTATTGAGTTTTAACAATGGTCCTCAAGTTTCAGATTTCTAGGTTTATTTCCTCTTTTAGGTTGTCTTGTTTTTCTATTGACTTGAAAATTATTAACCTGAATACATTATATGACCTCAGCATTAAGTACTTCTTCATTTTTCTAGAAAAGTCAAAGGTGAACCCAAAATACTTGACCTCCTCAGGGGAGGACAAAAATTAGCACATGCGCTTTCTCCATTTTCCCTTTCCTACTTGTAGGATTTTTTTCATCATATTGTTTTAAAGATTGTTACTACAACTATATCTGCCCTCTTAATACATATACCAAATTTAAAGATTATAGTAACAATTATTTAGACTGTATTTTTTCAGTATCAGTTCATAGCTATTTGTTTTTTTTCCTATCTCTTCAGTGGACCGTGTGTGTGTATGTGTGTGTGTGTGTGTGTGTGTGTGTGTGTGTGTGTGTGTGTGTGTGTGTGTGTGTGTGTGTGTGTGTGTGTGTGTTTGTGTGTGTGTGTGTGTGATAGTCTTGTGCTCTTCCATTTGAGCCATAGCTCAAATTTGTGTTTTGGTGGTTAATTGGAGAAAAGGATCACATGGACTTTCTTCCTTGTGCTGGCTTTGAATTTGATTCTCATATAGGGCTCCTGAGTTTCTAGGATTGCAGATATGAGCCTTGATGACCAGCTTTGATCATTTGTTTTCAGTGTTCAAGTAGAGCCTTAATAAATTATATTGAAACTTTATTTTTTTTCTCAAGATTATACTTGGGGGTGGGAAGGTGGCTTAGTGGTAGAGTGGTGGCCTCACATGCATGAGGCCCTGGGTTTGATTCCTCAGCACCACATAGCAGAAAAAGAGCCAGAAGTGGTGCTATGTCTCAAGTGGTAGGGCACTAGCCTTGAGCTGAAGAGCTGAGGAACAGCGCCCAGACCCAGAGTTCAGCCCCCACGAGTGACAAAAAAAAAAGGTGAAGAAAATTAACATGTTTGAGCTAGGCACTAGTAGCTCATCCCTGTAATTTTAACTACTCAGGTGGCTGAGATCTGAGGATCTTGTTTTGAAGCTAGCTCAGGCAGTCTAGAAGACTCTTAACACTAATTACACCATCAAAAATCCAGAAGTGGACCTGTGGCTAAAGTGTTAGAGCACTAGCTTTAAGCAACAAGCTGAGGGACAGCACCAAGGCCCTGTGTTCAAACTGCATATCACCCCTCAAGGAAAATAAAGAAGAAAGTCTATTATCCTGCTTTATTCCTTGGTTCTCAGGTTTTTTAAATGAAAATGTAGATTTAGAGTCTTTGATACATGAAATAATAGAATTTTGAGCTCCAGTGCTTAAAATTACTATCAGTATCTCTCATTTGAGTTTTCTTTCCTTAATTATAGTCATGGTGATCCATTCTAATCTGTGACTGTTATTACCTGATAAAACTAGATTTGAATTCTGAATGTGGACTCCAAAGGAAAAGTCTTAAGAATGCATATAATGCTCTGTTGGGGTAGATCTGGTAGTTGAAAAATAGGAAACATGCTTTATTTATTGTGATTGACTGGAACTCTGCTGGGTTCATTGATATCCACAGTTTAAAATCACCTGGCCTAAGGCAGATAGTCATTAAAAAGACTCAGATCGTTCCAATTCCGTAATAATAATATGATTATTATTTACCACCACAATTCTTCTTTTTTTTTTTTTTTTGGTGTGGGGCTTGAACTCTGGGCCTGAACGCTGTCTTTCAGCTATTCAGCTCAAGGCTAGTGCTCTACCACTTGAGCTACAGCCCCACTTCCGGTTTTCTGATGGTTTATTGGAGATAAAAGTTTCACCGACTTTCCTGCTCAGGCTGGCTTTGAATCGCAATCCTCAGATCTCGGCCTCTTGAGTAGCTAGGATTACAGGCGTGAGCCACCGGCACCTGGCACCACCACAATTCTTGTAACAAGATCAATTAGTGGATCATTCTTTATATTGTGCAAAGTGGAGTGAGGGACAATATAAGAAGAAGCCAGCTGGCCACCAGTGGTTCATGCCTATAATCCTAGCTACTCAGGAGGCTGAGATCTGAGGATCACAAGACTTTTTTTTTTTTTTTTAATTGAGAAAATACTGTACAGAGGTGTTACAATTACATGGTCAAGATAATGAGTACATTTCTTATCAAGCATTGTAGCCTCCTTCTTTGTTTCCCCTTACCATCCTCCCCCTCATCCCTTCCTTCCCCCCCTCCCCTCCCCACCCCGCACCAAAGTTGTAAAGTTCATTTTCGACATAACGACTTGTACATCTCATTGTTGTCATGGGTCCACATGTATCCCTATTTAAACGATTTGTTTTTCCCCTTTCCCTCCACAAATTATACCGACATCAAATACAGTGAAAGAAGGGATTATACTGTGGGAGAGGGCCATACAAAGCAACTAAGAAATAATCTTATAAATATGTTAGAAACAATTGCATGAAAGAAAAAAAAACATTTGAATACATATCTTAGGATTCATTTCCCTAACATCAACTTATCTGACCTTTTTTTGCTTGACTCAGACATAAACTAGATATTGCAAATAAGGGAAACCATGGGACCTATGTTTCTTTGGGCCTGGCTTACTTTACTTATTATAATTTTTTCCAAGTCTTTCCATTTCCTAACAAATGGGGCAATGTCATTCTTTCTGATGGAGGCATAGAATTCCATTGTGTATATATACCACATTTTCTTGATCCATTTATCTACTGAGGGGCATCTGGGTTGGTTCCATATCTTAGCTATAGTAAATAATGCTGCAATAAACATAGTTGTGCTGGTAGCTTTAGTGTGGTCTTGTTTGTAAACATTTGGTTAAATGCCCCAAATCTACAAGACTCTTATCTCCAATAAATCACTAGAAAACCAGAAGTAGCACTGTGGCTCAAGTGGTAGAGCACTGGCCTTGAGCTAAGGAGCTCAGGGACAGTACCCAGGCCCAGATTTCAAGCCCCAGGATCAACAAAACAAAACAAAAATCCTTTTACTGTGTCACACACAAACCCACAAACACAAAGATAGACACATTCACACATCTACAAGCATCACTTGGCACCTTGTGAAAATACTATTTCAGTAGATCTCAGGCAGGCCTCAATGTAAATATTTAGCCACTTCCCAGTATGCAGATGTTACAAGTTAATGTGCCACATTTGGGGAAGCAGGACCTATGTACACCTTAATTATCCCAAAGACATGATCTACAGGATTGAACCATGGCTGTGTATTCTCAGATACTGTTCAATAAGTTAGGTTTCCATCTTTAAATTTTTTTTGTCTATTGTGGGGCTTAAACTCTGGGCCTTGATCTTCAGATAAAGGCAAGCACTCTATCACTTGAGCCACAGCGTCACTTCTGACTTTCCGGTGGGCTGGATTTGACCCACTATCCTTAGATTTCAGCCACCAGAATAGCTATGATTATAAGTATGAACCACAAGTGTCTGACTGATTTCAATCTTTTAAGGAGGGACTTGGGCACAGGAGAAAATGCACTGCTCTTCATATGTTTTCTTAAGTACCAGTCTCTGCTCAGTTTTGAAATTATTTCTACAAAAGTATCTTGTGATTCCTTACTAAAAATCTAAATATTGAACTGGGCTCTTCTAGATCTTGGCTGTAATCCTAATTAGTTAGGATGCTGAGATGTGAGGATCAGGGTTCAAAGCCTCCCTGGGCAGGAAAGCTATAGGATAGGGCAAAGACCATGAGTTCAAGCCCCACTAGCAGCTTGCCTACACACACACACACACACACACACACACACACACACACACACACACACACACACACAATGACATATGCACTTCTGTCTAGAGCAAGAGAGGGCAGTGTAAAATCTCATTGGTGACACTTCCACAGGACAGCATCAAGGCTAGGCAATAGTAACCATCTGCCATCCCCAACCAGCTCTAGTAGGTCCACCTCCGGTTTCTGTTCAGAAAACAAGCCCAGAACCTGCTCATGCTTCACCATCTGCCAGACTCCAGCTCCAGGGCCAATTGTAATATGGCCATGTCCTCTGACAGTGCCTCCCTCTCCATGAAGGAAACACAGGAGAAAAGCGGCACAATTTCTTCCTATGAGGACTGCAGCCACCTAATGGGGGACTGGCAGATACTAAGACTTGGAGCAGCAGGCCAGGTGCACCCTGGGTTGTCAGTGTCTAGTGCGTTGGGATCCCTGGGTAAGGGTCACGAAATCACCAGGACACAGGGGATGCAGAGTGCAAACAGCAATTCCCACTGCATGCTGTGCTTTATTGTAAGCAAGCATAATCTTTGCCAACATTTGGTCAGAAGACATTCACACAAAAATTTCAACACATACATTTTTACTTGACCTATGAGCCAATGTCTAGGTATATTATTATCTAAACTATTTTAGAGCAAGCTCAAACCACTTCTCCAATCTCAGGAAAATGCTTGACCAGTTGTTCATCTATGCTTAAGCAAGCAGAAGAGCTACTTCCTCAGCTCCCAGGAGTCTGTGACATGTGTTTTGAGATAGGGAGAAAGAACATTTTCCCTCTCTAGCCCGGCATTCCAAAAGCTTTCCTAATCCTAAACACAGTCCTCAGATAATCCTGAGGCTGGAGCCTCACCATTCTGCCCCCTCAACATAGACCCTGAGTCTTCACACTGGGTGAGGAAGGCTGATGAGGGATCCAGGCTGGGGCTCAGTCAATTCTTTCCATCTCCACTCTCCCCTCCCAGCCTCAGGAGTTGCCCTTCCTCCCTGTGACCATTGCCTCGTACATGGCTGCCTGGAACATTATGCCAAGTTCATGGTGGCTAATCTCTGAGCCTATCCCCATGATGACCTGGAGAAGGGTTTCAGATGCCTGCAGCACAAGAAAGGCAGAGCCAACATAGAGAGGACAGACCACCAGAGAATGGATGGTACTCAGCTCACACTTCCTAAAGAAGCTGGCCTCAAAGAGGAGCACTCAGGAGTGCTCTCAGGAACTAAGAGTACTGCACCCAAGTTCCAGAGTTTCTCTCTCAGTGAATGGAGGAGACACAAGCTGGCTTTCTACATCTTCTAACTGGACTTTAATTCTCAGGATTCAGACAGGGCATATAAAGAGACCAATGTGACAACAGTATGGAAGGACAGGTTTGTGTGTGGCAATTGTGGCTTGAAACTCCAGCATCTTGCATTTCTAGGCAGGCACTCCTCTAGTAAGCCATGGTGCTCACTCTACAATGCCATGGGCTTAGGGCCTCACACTCTTGCTTGGCTTTCTGAGTCAAACCAAGTGCTGTACCCCTTGAGCCACAGCTCCACTCCTGGCTTTTGGTAGATAATTGGACATAAGTTAATTGGACATCTACTCAGTATTCTGAGATCTGAGAATCAGGCTTGGAAGCATGATCCTCAGACTCAGAATACTGAGTAGATAAGATTACAGGTGTGAGCCACCAGCGCTCAGTATCACTCTATGGTTTAAAATCTCTTAAATGTTTCTCTGCCCTTTAAGTGAGTGAAAGATCAAGCTTTATCTGTCTGTCTCTCTGACTATGTGTTTCTTACCACCCTTCACTATCATGTCTAGAACTGCAAGTATCTCCTTATACCAACCAAGGAAAAACTGTATCACTTTATTATAAGAATTTCAGCCTAGACAATTTATGAGAACGTTAGGTTAGATTCTGTTGGTGACTTGCATGGCATGTCAAATGTCAGCTTTGAGTGTCTATGTCAATGACACCACAATTTGCAGGGGAAATGACCTTCAGTTCTATCCTTGTCTTTTATTCTGGTGGAACCTCCTCAAGTGGTTATGGGTTATGCCTGTTTTGGGCTAGTTTTTTTAAAGCTGGTACTGGTGCTTTTAGTTTTTTATTGCTCAAGGCTGGTGTTCTACCACTTGAGCCACATCTCCACTTCTGACTTTTTGATGATGAACCAGACAAAACAGACTTGTAGACTTTCCTGCCCAGGCTGCTTCAAAACTTGATCCACAGATTTCAGCCTCCTGAGGAACTAAAATGACAGGTGTGAGCCAACAGTGCCCAGCTTCTGTTTGGTTCTTCATTCATATTCTGCTCAGGTATTAAGACTTCTGGGCCTGTTAAGGTCCCACAATTACTCCCACACTTACTTGGCCTGTACAGCTCCCACAGAGAGCCCAGCAGGAGTGGCATGGAATTCTGAGTGGTCTCTTCTGACTTGCGCTGGGCATTATAGCAGACAGAAATGTAGTCTCTTATTTTTTAAGTATTCTTCACAGATGATACACTGAGTAAGAAAAAACAATAGACATAGTGTGGGTTAGAGAACAGAGAAGTTGAAAGTGTTCCACAAGATTTCCTCTGCCTAAATCACAATGAGAGATTACAAGATTCATGAGCAATCAAGACAACAAACTAAATCCAAGAGTCAACAACAATCCAGGGAAGAACTCCAGTGAGAATAAAGAAGAGATGGATGACAAAAGAATCATTAAAGTAACAATGACAATATTAGTCAATAATAAAAGGGAGATGCAAAAACAACTTCAAGAGCTCAAAGAAGACATGACAAAGAAAATCCCACACACCCAGAAGATACGGAGACAAAACAGACATGCAATACAACACTTTAAAAGATGAAATGGACAACATGAGAAATGACCTCAGAACTATAAAAGGTTCAATTTGCACAATGCAAAATACAGTGCAATACATAGGTAACAGAATATGTGAATTGGAAAAAAGAATTTCAGAAGTCAAGGATAAAATAGAGATGCTAGAAAAGTCAAAAGAATCTACCAAAGCGAAGTCCAGAAATTAGCAGACTCAGCTAAGAAATCAAATCTACACATAATTGTGATTGACTAGGGAGAAGAATTTAATAATAAAAGCATCAAAAATCTATTCAGTAAAACAATAGCTGAGAACATCCCCACTCTTAAGAGAGAAAATCTTACTTGTTTAACAGAAGCATATAGAACTCCCAGTAGACTGGATCCAAGAGAACACTTCCAGACACATCATAGTAAAAATATCAGGCATAAATAGCAAGAAACTGATTTTAAATGCCGCAAAACTAAAGAAGGAGCTATATATCTATGGAAATAAAGTCAGAATACTGCAGAAATCTCCAGAAAAATCCTCAACACAAGGAGAGCCTGCAATGGTACAATCCAAGCACTAGACATCAACAATTGCCAGCCCAAACTGATCCACCCCGAGAAATTATCTTTTACATTAATGGTAAAACTAAAACTTTCCATGATAAACAAACATTAAAGGAATTCATGACCACTAAACCAGCATCACAAAGAATTGTAAAGGGAGGAACACAATCTGAAGAAAACAATCAAAATCCAAGAAACACCTCATCAAACCTCACTCAAAGATCAATTTAGTAAACACAGGAAGAGGAAAAAAGCAAAATATAGCAAATCAAGAAAATGGCAGGAAACATGACACATCTATATTAATAACCTTAATTATTAATGGGAATAAAAAGAGATTCCCCCTGGTGTCCAAAGTACATGGACCACAGCTGTATTAAAGATTCTAGGGGGCTCAGAAGGTGGCTCCGTGGTAGAGTGCTTGCCTTGCATGCATGAGGCTCTGGCTTCAATTCCTCAGCACCACTAAGCAGAGCCGAAAGTGGTGATGTGGCTCAAGTGGTAGAGCGCTAGCCTTGAGCTGAAGAGCTGAGGGATAGCACCCAGGCTCAGAGTTCAGGCCCAATGACTGACAAAAAAAAAAAAAAAAAGACTCTAGGTAGCTCCCGCTTGTAAACCTATCTTCTCAGAAGTACAGGAGGAAGCACAGGTGGGCAAATGGAGGGAATGGGAGAAAAGAAGAAGAGAAAGAGAAGGAGAAGAAGAGAAAGAGAAGGAGGAGAAAAGGTCTGTGATCCAATGGGAGCGCAGAGATGGCAGGGGTTGGGCAAGACCCTAAAATAAAGCACAGCAGAAGTGCCAGCTCAGGGTTCAGCTCACCAAAGCTCCTTCGCCTGCAGGGAGACTCCAGCTGGCCCCCTCTAAGAAGTTTCAGCATCTTGTGGCTCTGCAGCAGCGAGAAGGGACTCCATTCCAAGTGCTCAGAAGCTTCTCCAAGGTACCCACCTGGGTCCAGTACCAGTTCCTGAAGAGTCCCAGAAGAGTTTGCTTAGAATCAGGGATGCTGAAAAGGGAATTCGGGTGGGGGTATGGAGGTCCTCCTGTGCACACCCTCCTGGTTCTGGGCACAGAGCAGAGCTAGCCTCTCCTGCTGGAACTCACGCCAAACCTTGCTGACCTCCCCTGGAGTGTCAGAGCCCCTTCAACCTATCCACTTCTCTTCTCTCTTCAAAGACAAGGATGGAGCTCATATCTCCCATGTCCACTGTGTGACCCATACCCTGCTCCATGTGAATCTCAGGGTCCCTGAAAGTCATCCTGAGATCTTGCTGTTTGGCTGGATTTATTATTATTTTTTTGGCCGGATTTATTAGTAACAGAATGTACCTGGGATTATCATGAAATTGGTCAAACACTTCCACCAACTCATCCTGCAAAATAAGCTGTGCTCAGGGAGAGTGACCCAGGCAAACTCCAGTCCCTTGGGGAGATCTGAGTAGTCCTGGCAGTCAGGGCAGTCGTCTGGCCTCCCAGCCAGTCTGCAAAAGGCTTTCAGGAATTCAGGGGATCTAGAAAGTCTCATGAACCTTATGTTCTGGGATGGCAGCTCCTACTCTGGCTTCTAGCTGAGGGCACTGTACTGAGTTGGAGAGGGTTTAGGACACAAGTGCGGCCTCCTCACACAGCTGTTCTTGCAGTTCCAGAGGAGGTCTCAGCCAAATGCTGAGGCCCAGCAACTTTTGGAGACTGATTTTGAGGCCAGGAGCCAGCCATCTCTGAACCTGGTGTGGGAGGAGGGTAGCAGGGGTCTCTGGAGGCCGCTCAGTTGTGCAGACATCTCCAACCCCAGTGAGAGCCTCTGTGGGTTCAAGTGGAAGTCTCTGAAGACTTATTCTTTGCTGTTCCTGGCAGCTGGGGGGAGAATGGCGTGTGGGTTGCCTGCTTCCCATCTGTGATAATGTTGGCAATCTGGAATGTAAATACCAGGCTTTCCCCCAGGTGTGTTGATGGGAAGGCAGACGCAAAGGGAAGGGCTTCCTCCAGCACTGAGGATTGGGTGAGCATCTCCCTGGGGAGGTGGCACCTGTTCCCTGCTGACAGCAAGAGGCACTGGCTGTCAGGTGCTTCCTCCATGCCCCTTCACCAGGAGCATCTGGTTTTGCCCTTGCTAGTACTTTACAGGCCCACTGAGTCAGTCCTTACCTGGAAAGCTTTCCAAGTTGCCATGACCCTACAGAGAGGAAAACTTGTGTCCAAGCCTCCTTGTGACTCCTGTCACCCTGGATTTTCCTGGTTCCCTGGAGCATATTGCTTTAAAATCACCAGACTCTTGTTTATTCCAGTAGGTGGACTTGAACTCAGGCCCAGAGCACTTCCACTCATCCACTCATGGCTGTTGCTCTACTACTTGCATCACAGCTACAATCTGGAATGATTCCTGACAGATTGGACATAAGAGTCTAAAGTTTATGCCCTTGTGTCTTCAAACTGTGATCCTCAGATCTCAGCCTCTTGACTAACTGGGATCACATGTGGGAGCCTCCTGAGTGGCTAGTATTACAAGTGTGAATCACCAGCACCTGGCCACATCAGACTTTATAAGTAATTAACCACCAAAAAGACAGAAGTGGAGTTTTGACCCGAGTGCTCAAGTGACAGTTTTGAGCCCTGAATTCAAGACATAGTACAAACACATGCATGGGTAGGTGGATGGATAGATGGATGGATGGATGGATGGATGGATGAATGGAATGACAGTTGGAGAAGGCGGAGGATGTGAATATTGAAGATAAGAGGGAATAAAGCAGGAGTTTGAAGCTGATGGTCAGAACCATAATGGAGTGGGTATCACTGAATGTCTGATATGAAAAACTATGTTGGAAACTAACTTTACAACTTCAGGGTTGGGGGGGTGACTTGGGGAGTTGGGGAAGGAAGGGATGGTAGGGGAAAAACAAAGGAGGAGGTAAAAATGCTCCATAGGAAATGTACTCATTACCTTACTCATGTAACTATAACCCCTCTATACAGTATTTTCACAATAATATATATATATATATATATATATATATAAATTTTAAAAATGTAGTTTACAGTTTCTACTCCAGTCTGACAATGAATAGGCCCAGACAAGGAGCATGAGATGTCTTTGATTCTTGAGCTTAGCATGTCTGTAGCATAGTAGGGAATAGTGGCTATAGAACACATGAGACACAGGATTGCATTCCTGACACTAACTGGAAGAAAGTAATCTACAAGCTAATAAGCCTGGCAGATAAACACAACATTATGAAATTATTCAGACTCTGTGTGTGTGTGTGTGTGTGTGTGTGTGTGTGTGTGTGTGTGTGTGTGTGTGTGTGTGTGTGTGTGTGTGTGTGTGTGTGTGTGTGTGTGTGTGTGCTGATACTGCAGATGGAAAACTGGGGCTGGAATTCAGTCTCCTGCTTTCACTTGGCTTTTCCTATCAAGGCTGGTGCTCTACCATTTGAGCCACTTCCAGATTTGCTGCCTCTGCTGCAATTACACACAAGCAGATTATACTCTTCTATTCAGTATAGCACATCTCAATTCACAGTGATTTCATATTACATCTCAATAGCTTATGAGATAACATGAAGATTATTGACTACCTTTGTAGTCAACTACCTTTGTAGTAGCAAGAAATGGATGGAACAATAAATGGCCCCCTATGCTGCCATTAACTGAGTTCCAAAAGCAACTCTAGAGACTGACAACCTTTAGCATGGTAAGTTACAGAAGGGCTGGAGGTGTAGCTCAAGTGGTACAGCACCAGACTAGCAAGCTCAAAACCTGGGAACCAGTACTACCCCACCACCTGCAGCATGAAAACCTTCAGGATGGGAGAAAATACAATTGCTCTTTGAATACTAGAAGGCCAAAGCCAGGACGCTGGATTGCAGAACAGTTTCTTCTTCCTAGCTGTTAAATCTCTAGTGTTCATTGTCTCTCAGGTGTAAGGCAACACTGCACATGTATGAATAGGATAAACCATATTTTTTGTAATACCACTTTTTTTGTAAAAGCTGATTTCTTTGGGAGCAGTTCTTCACTGTCACCAGTTTCACTAATTACCAGTTGGGCCTTCACTGCTCAGTTTGCAGGAAGTCTCTGAAGATGACAGAAAATTGGGTTATGAAATCAGCTTGGCTGGGCATCAGGGGTTTAAGCTTTAATCCTAGCTGTTAGAGGCTGAAACCTGGAAGACTACAGTTCGAAAACAGCCAATGCAGTAGAAAGTATGTGTGTGAAACTCCACCTTCAAATAACCAGCACAAAACCAGGCTGGAGTAAGGGCTCTTGGTAGAGCTTCAGCGAGCAAGCACATTTAGGGAAGGCAAAGACCCAACTTTATACCAGCAAAGAACTGTTTGGCTGGGCGTAATCCATGCTGTGACCAAATCAATACACCTCTAATCACTGGGGATTAGAAATCGGATCCCTACAAACATTTCCACACATTCCTGTTTGAGGAGCTCACAGGAAGGAGTGGCAGACACAGGGGCACACCTTCCCCAGCACACGTGCACCCGGTCCGTGTCTGCGAGGCTGTTCAGCAGGCCGGGCGGCCATGCTCTCTAAGGATGGCCTGGGTCACACTGGAGTGGCTACGGCGGCCCTTCCGGGCCAGACGCCGCCATCCCACCGCGGAGCCGCAGCCCTGCGAGCTGTCCGCATGCGGGCTCAGGTTCTCTTCATCCCTGCAGGTCCTCCCGCCACCCCACTTACAGCGCTCAGGGGGCCTGGTCCTCCAGCAAGCCCGGTTTCAGCCAGAAGACGCTCCAGCAGGGCCTCAAGAGCGCCATGCACTTCCGGTGGTGGTGTGGCCACTTCCGGTCATGGGCACCTGGCACTTAGGAAGTGGGGCCTGGAGTCTGGGGGGGGGGGTGTCACACAAGCCTGCAGGACTCTGTTTTGTCTCCTCCAGACCAGCACTGACCTCATCCTCCACATCCCAGAACGAGAGTACCGTGCTAATCCTCACTGGTGCTTTGAATATAAGAGTACTCTGTAAAGTACCCAGCCACAGGGTGGGAAGGGGCCTGTGTTCTCAAGCAGCAACACGACTGCCAGTGATATCCTGTGTTTGTCCCACAGCCCTGATGGAAGAGGCTGACTTTTCTTCAATAACTTGAATCCTTATCAAGGATTAAATTCCCATGTGCAAATTTGGGAGCATCTGTGAGTGAGCTGGTCCAAGCTGGCTGTGCCTACCTGGGACTAACTGGGAGATCCCTCACCACCTCCCTCCCTGCACTTCCCCAGTGTTGCTGCTGCTCTGGCTTCTGCTGAAGGAGTGTGACATGCATGGGGGAAGGACTCAGTGTCCTGTCTGGATTGTCTGTGTTGTTGTGTTTCCTTATATCTCTGATGTTGTTTTTCATTTTGTGTTAGTAGTGGATTGTCCTTAGAAAACTCATCAAATTTCTCATTGTCTTTAGTGAACAATTAGAATAACTAGAAAGAAAAAGGAAACATCAATTCAAAAAGTAAACAGCATACTGCTCATAATTCAGCTTTCATTAGCCTGAAAATTGCTGTATTAGCCCCTGCATAGATAGAACCTAAGGAATTAGTCTTCTAGAAGAGACCAATATCTAAAGCAGAGGAAAAGCTAACTTCACCTTGATCGAAAGGACCCCACTTGGAAACCATGAACTGAGATTTCTACAGTGATGTAGAGAAACAATTCATGCATGGAATGAGACCCCAAGCACTAACCTTCAGGTAAAGAGACAGATGCCACCAATGAAGCAACGCCTCCTTTCCCTTTTCCCTCGTCCTCTCCCATGCTCACCCTTGCTCTGCTGTATTGTCCTGTCCCATTTTCCCTTCTCCCCTCTTCTTCCTCCCCTATCTTATCCTGTTCTATCCTATCCTATCCTATCCTGTCCAATCTTGGATGGAATGCTGTCAGTGCTGAAACTTCCCTAGCTCTAGGACTGCACCACATCCTAAATCATTTGCTTTTAGAGATCATTTATAGATAACTGTGGCCCAGTTCCCTCAATTCTCCATCCTCCTTGTAGCATATCTTGAGTAGCTGGGACAGAAAACTCAACTAGACCCATTCTGCAGCCATTTTTGTTCTAGCATATGCACCCATCAAACCTGGGTCATGCTCAGTCCATCTATTCTGAAATGAGAGTGAAGATGTTTGGATTTCCAGAAACATGGATTTCCAGAAACATGGGTTGTGTTAACACGTTTATCATGAAGGTATGAATACAGAGTGGCAGAATCCAGGGTTGGATTCATCTGTGATTGAGTAGATTGTCTTTGAAGGTTATATTTTTATCTGTCCTGGAGCTTGAACTCTGGGCCTAGGCACTGTCCCTCAGCTCTTTAGCTCAAGGCTAACACTCTACCACTTGAGGCAAAGCGCCACTTCCAGTTTTCTGGTGGTTAATTGGAGATAAGAAATCTCACAGTCTTTCTTGCCTGGGCTGGTTTTGAACCTTGACCCTCAGATCTCACCCTCCTGAGTAGCTAGGATTACAGGTTTGAGCCTGGCTTCTTTGAAGGTTTTAAGGGTTTGTTCAGCCTATCTAAAGTAGATCCAAGAGTGGGAAAGAGTGAGTTATCTGAGTGAGGATATAAAATCCAGAGTTTGGGACCTTCTTCATCTCTACAACCAGTTACTTGGACTTGCTCTGTGCTGAGTAAAGCAGGAACCGAGGACAACATGGACATGAGCTTTCTCGGCATGGGAGAGTGGTGGACCAAGCCTGAAAATTTCAATGCCCCATTGGTCTTTTACCTAGAAGAGGAGCAGGAGGAGAAGATATTCGATAGGTGGCCCTTATGCCATCTCCTGGCTATTCACATTCATCCGTCTCTCCGTGTTCCCTCTTTGATCTGTGTCAGGCCCCCACTCTCATGGTCACCTGACTCCCACTTCTATTGGTGGTTTTCCTGTTCTTCCTCTCTCCTTTTCTGTTCCTAGGGCAGGAGGACAGATACCTCCAGTGCATGAAGGAGCACAGACACACCCTCATTCAGCTGGATCCCTGGTTCACAGTCACAGACCACACCTGAGTCACTGTGGTGGGTCCACCTAAGACCAGGCAGTGGCTGATGGGCATAATATGGCTTTTGGAGCACAGGAACATTCACTATCAAGCTCGAGGTAAATGTCTGTGCTCAAATTGTGGTTGAGGCCTTGAGGCCAAGCTTGGTGCTCATACATGGCAACTTAAAGACTCGACTGCTCAGGAATCTGAGAATCCAGATGTTTCCACAGTCCCCTGCATTGCAGGACCCTAGAGTCAATCATATTATGAATCAAGTCATCGAGGGAGGAAAAGGAAGTGGAGGCATATGACTGGGACCCATGGGGTGCACTGGGATGTCTCTTACCTCTCCCCTCCTTTGCCTGTGTCTTCACACGCTTCTTGTGCTCCTAGACTGTCTGACCTTTCTTCTTCCTGCCCAGGTTACCAGATGCCACAAAATATCTGGAGCCAGACATTAACCTAGGAGAACTTGGCTGCCTGACTCAGAGTATAGCTAGACTCCTTGGTGGTAAAAGGCAAGCAGGATGAGTGATCAAGCTCTACACCTCCTTGAGCTGAGTGCTTGATTTTCTTAGGCTCCCTCACACTGACCTGCTTGGCATAGCTAAGTGAAGACATGGCAGACAGTGGTAGGCATTGACATTTTTGCCTATGTTATCTCCCTGAGGCCTTCTATGCACACATGGATGGCAGTCTTCTAAAGTCTGTGTTTTGCTGGTGAATGATATTCAACAAAACCAGTTGTGCAGGCTACATTGCCTCTATACGGACCCCTCTCTCTTTCTTTGCTCTTCCTCTGTAAGCTTTTCCTGCCCATTCATTTTCACCATCTCCCTCCCAACTTCTATGAAATATATAGCCTCTTTCAAGAGATCCTAGATTTTCACATTTTCAGTAAGTGTATGCAAGTTTCACGTGAAACCAATGATTACGTTGTGTTCTCAAAGCAGGAAACAATCATGGTTTGCATTTGTCTCCTGAAATGAGTGTGCTCCAAAAATGGGATGTCATTTGGCAAAGATGTCACTTTACCTGCTATCTTAAAGTCTCCTGTTTAACCAGATAACAGTGACTCTCTTTATATCAACTTGAAAATAACAAAGAAGCTTGTTTGGTGGGACATGCCTATAATCCTAACTTCTCAGAGGGCCGAGATACGTGTATGAAGACAGCCCATGCAGAAATATTTGGGAGATTCTTATTTCCATTTAACCAGCAAAATCACAAAGTTTGCTTCAAGTGGTGGCTATACTAGTGTCCTCCAGGCCTCCTCACAGTGTGAGGCAGGAAAGTGGGGCTGGATATGGGCCTGGTCAGGGAGGACAATGAGCACTGTCCTCCTAAAACCTGCCGTGCAGCACACGTGCTTTTCCTGAGAACCAGCTGCTGCTCCCTTTGTCTCCCAGCCACAGGAACCACACATCTGTGCTCTGGAACTTCAGAAAATCTCTCAGTGCACACCTGAACTCACCTCTGCTCTGGACAAGCCACCACCTTGTCCCCTGTGATTCCGAGTAGCCACCCCATGCTAACCTGACAGATGATTTTATAGAGGCCCAAGTGATGGCCACCTCTGAAGACTCTCAGCTCAGCCACCAGAAACCAAGGTGCAAGAGAAAGAGCTGCCCCAAACCCTTACCTCCCCTCTGTCCCCCCTACCCTTGATTGCATACAGCCTTGGGCTCAGGGGGAACAGGAGATCCTCACACCACTGCATTTTGTTTGCCTTCTTCCAACCCTGGGTGTGCCTAGGTTTTCATTCCACAGATGAAGAGCTGAGAAAAGTTTTTCACCACAGATGTTTTTCTGAGCACACAATCCATGTCTCTTAACTATCAGGGGCCCTGCCTTAGATGCAACTGTACCCACACAAGGCTAGATCCATGGCCACTCCTCTTACCTTCACCTGCTCCCTGCATACCATGGCCTTCCCTCCCACCTCCTCCAGGTAGCTGTGAGGGTCCTCCCCTCAGGAACACAGGCTCCATGTGGGGCTTCTTCAGTCAGCAGGTGGAGCTCATTGTTCTAGAACAGGGAGCTGGATTAGTATGAATGATGCAACTCAAGTGAATAACAGTAACGTTTTATTAAAATACACCTTTAAATTACATAACGAATAAAAACAGGAACAATTCCCAGCAGATAGTTGGCAAGCAAGGGAAAGGACTTGTTTAAGTGCTGCAGCTGGGCTCAGGGCAGCTCAGGAGTTCCTGAGTCTCTACCTCCACACCCAGAGTTATGCTCACAGTGTTAATAGGGAAGGACCCTGGGGTGTATCTGCTGGCACTAAGTTGCCCTCTGCAGGTAAAAGTGGGTCCAGATCACACAAAGTCTGTGGAGCCTGTGACATATGTAGAGCAGCAAGGACAGTCACAGGTTGGAGGCCATTTGTTCTGTGCCTTGGCAAACTGGAGACCAAAGTCAGGTATAATGTGGATTTGCTCTTCAGATATCCACTGGAGGAAGAGTGTTTTCTTCATAAGCATCGCTCAGAGACACCTTCTGATGCCAGCAAAATAGTGCTTTACCTTGTGGTTGTTCTTCATCTTCCTCCTTTGGTGGAATAGACTCTGTGTCAGATACACTGGACAGCTCTGGGTCAGCAATACAGAGATGTGCCTCTTCATCTTCTGACTCAGCTGTAGAACAGTCTGTCTCAGATGCTGATGACGAGTAATCCTCCAGGTACAGATCAGCTGCCCCCTGCTGGGCATTTTCAGCTGCCACAAGTGGAAAGTGTTCTTCCTCTCCTGATGCAGGCAGAGGCTCATTGAGAGCCTCATCTATGGAGCCCTGTGGTTGCTCTGCGTCCTCTGCCTCTGATGGACAGGTGTCTTCATCATGTGCCCTGGGAAGATACACAACAACACGCAGAACTGCTCTTTTGGACTGTGGCTCCTCTGCTGCTGCTTCTGGCGGGGCTTGTACTGTCTCCACGGCTGTGTACACATCCACTGGGAGATCCACGTGGGTACATGGCAGTGCTGGTTCTTCTGCAACCACAGCTGGAGATGCAAGGATCTGACGTGAAGAGGACTCGGCCATCCTGGCCTCCAGGGCAGCTGGAGCACATGCTGATTCTTCAGCTGCTATCTCAGCCCCACACAGCTTTGTCTTCAGTGCAGTGGGCACAGCCCACTTGGCATCTTCCACACTTGGCACCTGGGGTTGGCTTGTAGGAGTCACAACAGTGTCCCCATCCCTGCTGTCCTGGGCTGGGCTGCCAGGTGCCACCTGCCGGTCTCTCCTTATGAATTGCCAGAAGGTTCTTCTGGGTCTGGGTTGGGGCTGGGGTCTGGGTCGGGGGTTGATCCAGTGTCTGCAGGTGTCAGCCAGGCGCTCTCTGCAGGATCTCCTGGAATCTGAGCTACTGAAAAGCGGGCAGCAACAGGAAAACATGTTGCTTTTCTTGGTATCTCAAATGAGTTTTTCTGTTGTGGTTCTGGAATGTGGCTGCCTGGAAACCTGGATTCCAGGTTCTCTTTGGTCTTCCATCAAGTCTGTGGTCACTTCCTGGGGTCCTCTTACCTAAGACTCTTCCTCCATCAGGACCCCACACTGTGCCCCTGGGCTTCTGCCTGTTCCTCATAAGACACTCACTATTTGCATGACTGGATACGGTTTTACCAGTACACCCCACCATCCCTGAAAGGCCTGGGTGCAGTCAATGCCTCAGTTTCCAGGAAATGTAGCAGAATTCAGATAATTTAATATCTTTTGTTTTGAATGTTGTCATGTGTGCATAAGATTGCCAAGGCTTGGTGTTGTTACTAATGCAACAAGTATTTGGTGTTGGAAATTAACTTTTTGGAGAGGGGAGGACAGAATGGGTGAAGAAAGGTATAGAGGAGCAAAAACGAAGGAGTGGGTAACAATGTTCCACAAGAAATGTACTCATAACCTTACTTATTTAACTGCAGCCCCTTTGTATAACATCTTTAGAATTAAAAAAAAAAAAACACCTCATCCTCCAGAGACATAGGTAATGGAAACTCACATGTGGAGACTTACATGGGTCCACACATGTGTACACACTCTAGTGGACACATACATAGTCAATTTTCTTATGTTATCTGAGTATCTGACACCCCTCCCCCAATTTATCTGTTATGATCTCATCTCCAAAAGGAATATATTGGGAATAAGCTTTGCTGTGTGGTTCAGTTCAAGTACAGGCATCTGCATTAGAACTAATACCTTTATATATAGGACTAGGAACACATCTCCAATTAACCTTCAAAGCACAGGAAATGAACTGGGTGCTGGTGGCTCACAGCTGTAATCCTACCTACTCAGGTGGCTGAGATCTGAGGATTACGGTTCAAAGCCAGCCCTGGCAGGAAAATCCATGAGACTCTTATTTCCAATAAGCCACTAAGAAAACCAGAAGTGCAACTGTGGTTCAAGCAGCACTCACCTTGAGCTGAAGAGCACAGAACAGTGCCCGAGCCCAGAGTTCAAGCCTCACATCCAAGAAAAAAATGCAGGAAGTAGATAGGGGCTGGTGTCTTACACCTATAATTGCAGCTATTCAAGAAGCTGAAGTGTGAAGATCCCGCTTCAATGTCAGACTGGACAAGAAAGTCCCTGAGATTCTTAGATTTAATTAAGCACTACAAAGAAAATCTAGGAAGTATAGCTGTGGCTCAACTGGTAGAGCAGTAGCCTTGAGCAACAAAAGCTCAGAGACAGTGCCCAGGACCTGAGTTACAGCCCAAAGACCTGGCTGACACATGAGAGTGTACATGCACATACACCCACAAGTGCATACACACACACACACACACACACACACACACACACACACACATGTGCACACACTTACACAGAGCCAGCAAGTAGTGATGTGATATTGATGTGATATTGATATTCAGATAATTTGGAAGATTGTTTCATGTTTTTATGTATGCTGTTTTTGCAGTTTAAAAAGTATCTTTCATTTCTCAGTGCTGATGGCTTATGCTAATAATCTTAGCTGATCAGCAAGCTCAGATCTTATCATGTTGTTTGAAGCCAGGCAGGCAAGAACGTTACTGAGACTCATATATTCGGTTAACCAACAAAAAAATCAGAAGCAGAGCTGGGGTTTTGCGGTAATGAGTACTAGGCTTGAGCAGAAAAAAGCACCTACCCACTGAGATTGAAGCTCAAGATCGACAAAAGGAAAACAGAACGTCTTTCATTGTATTGTTTGTTTCTTCCACAGGTATGTATGTTTTTAATACTAAGAACAGTCTATGTGATATTTTCAGCTTTTGTTTTTGTTCTTTGGTCTGTTGTAGGGCTTAAACTCTGGGCCTAGACACTGTCTCTCAGCTCTTCAGTTCAAGGCAAGAGCTCTATCTATTGAGCCACAGTGCCACTTGTATTTTTCTAATTATGTGGTGCTGAAGAATCGAACCCAGGGCCTTATTCAGAAAGGCAAGCACTGTACCACTGAGCCACCTTCCCAGCCCCTGTTTTCAGCTTCTTAATACTCTTTAGGTCTATTACTTTAAGAGAGGATGTCCATTAGTTCTCTATCAAGCTCAAAATTAGGTTTCTTTTTCCTGACCCTTTTCTTCCAAAACAGATTTTAATTAGCATTGTCTTTACTATTTTATAGATTTTTTTATTGTAAAGATACTATACAGAGGGTTACAGTTACATGAGTGAGGTAATGAGTACACTTCCGCTTGAACATTGTTACCCCCTCCATTGTTTTCCCCCTACCATCCCCTCCTTCCCTCCCTTCCCCGAGGTTCTTTTTTTTTTTTTTTTTGATTGTGATTAAGTGATTACATAATTTCCTGAAATTCAAAGTATTGTGGAATAATGTTGCTCATTTAAAGTCACAAATTCATTCTAACTTTCCTGGAGTAAATTGTCTATCACAGTCTGTAATATATAACGGTGTTCACATGTTATATACCATATATGTGATCAGCAGCATGGGGATATTTAGTAGTGGTTCAACCAGATGACTGAGAGTTCTTAGTTTCTTAAGTCCTGTTAGTTTTGTCATATCACCTAACATTTTGGATTTAGCATACACTTATCAGGGAGACCATGTACCATTTGTCTCTTCGTTCTTGGCTTACCTCGCTCAACATGATTCCTTCTAGCTCCATCCATTTCCCTGCAAATGCCATTATTTTGTCATTTCTAATGGCTGCATAATATTCCATTGTGTATAGATACCACAATTTTTGGATCCATTCATCTGTGGTGGGGCATCTAGGTTGTTTCCATATCCTAGCTATTGTGAACAGTGCTGCAATAAACATGGAGGTGCATGTGTCCTTGTATATTGGTTCCTGTTGTTCAGGGTAGATGCCTAGAAGTGGTATGACTGGGTCGTAAGGGAGGTCAATCTTTAGCTTTCTAAGGACCCTCCAGACTGCTTTCCAAAGTGGTTGTATAAGTGTACATTCCCACCAGCAGTGTAATAGGGTTCCTCTTTCTCCACATCCCCTCCAGCATTTGTCGTTGCCTGATTTGTGGATGTGGGACATTCTGACTGGGGTAAGGTGGTATCTCAGGGTTGTCTTTATTTGCATTTCCTTCACCACCAGGGATGATGAACATTTCCTCATATGTTTCTTTGCCATTTTTATTTCTTCATTTGAGAAGTCCCTCTTTAGTTCCTTTGCCCATTTAGTAATTGGTTTGTTAGGTTTGGGAGGGATTATAGATTATTTTTATCACTAAATTTGGACTACTTGATTTATCAGGTTGATAGAATACTTTTAACTCTAAGGTATTACATATACAAAGAAATAATACATTATTTCACTTTTCTTCCCAATTTTATTAGTTTTATAATTTCCCTAATTGAAGGATATAAAACATTTTCCCTTTTCTTATGCCCCATTCTGTACCTGCTTTGGTCTTGTTCTGTAGTGAAACATAAGCAATGCTCACGGGCAACCCTACTGCAGTAAAATCTCCACTTATCTCAGTCACCAGAAGTCACCTCACCATAATGGAGTTTTGGTCAACATCTGAAACAGTAATTCGCCATCTACAACTCCATAGATTTCTGGTTTCCAGCACTGTCATGTTCCCTAGAAATGGGGAAGGACAGCTGGGACAAAAGCCTGTGTTCAACAACCTAATGTGGGAAAGGATTTCAGCAATTAGGAATGAGAGACCAGGGAGAAGGAAAGAATGGATGCATGCAGGAGGGCGTTAATATGCACTCTAAGAAAATAGCTCTTGTCCTCACAGGGATAGACTGGAAACTCTGTGAAATGTGTTTTGAAATTATCTCCCCAAACAATGACTGTATTTCTCCTCTGACTCTTAGACTGGCCGGTGAAAGGCCTATACCACCCCAAAATTCTACATTGAGAATCTATGTGTGGTGGACAGGCCTCATTGTAGGCTGAGGTGATTTGCAGACACTGAGGTTGTAATCTCTGTTATCAAAGGGAGACACCTGGAAGGCAGGATGACACCAAAAGGAAGGGAAATGGTACACAAGAGGCAGCACAACACTTAATATTTAACACATCTAAGTAGCTATACCAAGAGGTTTCCATTCATGCCAGATTATGAGTAAAATTCATCTTCTCCTCAATCTGCCAAATCCACCAATCTCCTCAAGTTACTGGTAGGTTTTATAGGTGGACATTGACTCTAATGACTGTATTGGCTCACCCTTCTTCTCTCCATTTATCTGCTCCACTTCCTTTCCCAACAGTACCTGTGTCAGCACCATATTATGCATCTTATAAAATTAGAAGTTAGTTCTTCTAAGGAGTTAAACCAACACCAACCTCCTTTAGTTATACCACACTTCAGTCAGTGTGTTCATGTTTATGTCCAGGTACATGATTTCATATATGATTATATCCAGTATGAGTAGACTAAGGTGAGTTGAAATTTCTGATCCATTTGCCATTAATTTTATTCTTGTTTTGTATTGTTAATTTCCTATTTTCTCTCTATAGTCAGAGATGGAAGATAGAATTGTTCTGATGTGAAATTCACTGAGACTTACTTGAAAGGTTAATATGTGATCAAGTTTTTAGTCTTCCTTAAAGCTTGAAAGAAAAGATGTCTTCCAATTGTAGGGAAAATTGTGACTGTTATTTTCATTTGAATTCTGATTTGTTCAAATGCTCTGTGTCTCCTTATATATAGTCTTGTTCTTTTGCTCATTTAAGGACTGAGAGTGTTCCAGTCTCGTATACAAAATATATATTTTAATATGTTTTCACTAACTTTACTAACTTTTTATAACTTTATCTGCTATGTTCAATCTCCCAGTCAATGAATACAGTGACTCTGTGTATGCCAACATGTATAAAATGATACAACTAGGTTGTTGGTGGCTTCCACCTGAAATCCAATCCTGATATCCAGGCAAGAAGCCTGCTGGGCAGGAAAGTCTGAGACTCTTATCTCCAGTGAACCAGCAAAAAGCCACAGTAGAAGTGCTCTCAACTGGTAGAGAGCCAGCCCTGAGCACAAAAGCTGAGGGACAGTGCACAGCCGTGAGTTCCAGCCCCAATACTGGCACAGTCATTTCAAGCAGCTGTCAGTGCACTGGCAGGTCATCAGACCACTGCTGCACCTGGCGAGCTGGCAGAGCTGGGGCTTGGATTCCTGTGTGAGATTGCCACCTCCCTGTTCCAGCCTGGCTGCCTTAGGAAATATGTGCCAAATACAAGGAAAAAGCCTGAAGCCATCTGCTCTGCCCTGAATGCCCCATCTCACCAGCACCTGGACTAAAAGGTCAGCACATTTAGGAAGTTTCCAGGCCCCCTCTAGTGTTTGGAGTTTAAGTTGACAGTTACAAAATCACCATAGTGGGTGTTTGACATTTTTCTGGGTATGGCCAAGTCCAGGTCTTCAACTCCGGATCTTGTGCTCTCATTCAAACCACTTCCCCAGTTCCAGCTTATTGCTTGCTAATTGAGATAAGAGTCTCATAGGCTTTATGTCTAACCTGGCATCAAACCTGGATTCTTAGATTTCAGCCTTCTGAGTAACCAGATTGATAGTTATAATTCAGATGAATTCAGATTTTACTATACCTATTGAACTTTGTAACCTTTTTGTGACATTGGTCCTTCTAGTAATAGGATAATTTCACCATATCTAAAAGAAGAAAGGACTTCATTTTAGACCATGTATGTTGCACATGCATTATCAAATTGATCTCATGGTCCAGGCATTGTCTCCAAGCCTCATTGCTCAAGGCCAGTGCTCCACAGCTTGAGGCAGACATCCAGGCCCAGCTCTTTGGTTAACCAGAGATAAGTTAAATGTCTCTTGGACTTTCTGGTTCAGGTTGAATTTCAAACCACAATTCTCAATCTCAGCTTCCTAGTAGATAGAATTACAGACATGAGCCACCTGTGCTCAAATAATGTATGCTTTTACAAATATATAAAATGGATACTATGTGTGGCACAAGAGAAACATATAGTGAGGTCTCTTTTCTATTTTACATTAATACATATATTTTTTATACATAAACATATATATCATACATGTTTTTGAAGATGAGGAGAAAGAGGACTGAGGAAGAAGGAAAGAAGATTTGGAGTGTGACACAAAGTGCCAAATGAAACAGCTTCAAGATAAAATGCTAAGTGAGATAAAGTGTAAATCGTAAGCATTTTATCATTTGTGGAAAAAATATAAATATTTGGCCAGGTGTGCAGACTTTGGCCTGCAGGTCTAGTTAATGCAGGGGCACAGATGTGGAAAACCAAAATTGTGAACAGTGCAGGTGAAAGGATAGCAAGATTCCTGTGAATCAATGGAAAATGGAAGGGGTGATGTTCACCTACATTCCAAAATCAGGAGGTTATCAGTCCACACTGGCCAGGCCCAAAATGCAAAGCCTTATAAGAAATCTAAGAAAATCACAAAAATGTGGAGGTATATTTCAATTGATAAAATGCTGGCCTTGGAAGCTTAAGGCCAAGATTCAAACTCAGATCTAGGTAGGTAGGTAGGTGGGTAGGTACATAGATATAGATAGATAGATAGATAGATAGATAGATAGATAGATAGATAGATAGATAGATAGATAGATAGATAGATAGATAGATAGATAGATAGATAGAGAGATAGATAGATAGATAGATAGATAGATAGATACATAGATACATAGATAGATACATAGATACATAGATACATAGATGGATACATAGATACATAGATACCTAGATACCTAGATACGTAGATAGATACATAGATAGATACATAGATGCATAGATACATAGATACATAAATAGATGTCTTCTTGGGAATGCTAAATTTGATTCTCTTTGTTGGGGAAGTGCATGGCAAGTCAAATTGCTCTTTGAATAACTCTTTCAATACCACCACAATTTCTGGGTGAAATGTTGGGCAGTCTAGAAGCTTGAACTTCAGTTTTAGCCTCACCTAACTGTTCTGCTGGATGCCCAGCATGTGTTATGGGTTTTGCTTTTCTTAGGCTTTCTTTTTTTAACCTGCCACTGGGGCTTGAAAGGAGGTCTCTGCTCTCAAAACTCAAGGCTGGTGATCTACCACTTCAACCAAAGCTCCATTCTGGCTGAATTGGACAGAAGAGTCTAATGCACTTTTCTGCACAGGATGCTTCAAACATTAACCCTCAGATCTCAACCTCTTGAGGAGCCAAATTTACCTCTATTATCCACCAGCGCCCAACTTCCTCCCCCCGACCCCATTGTATGTGGGGCTTGAACTCAAAGCCTGGGCACTGTCTTTGTGCTTATGGCTAGCATTTAGACTTGAGCCACAGTGCCATTTCCAGGTTTTGAGTGGTAAATGGGAGATTAGAGTCTCATGGGGGCTTTTCTTCCCAAATTGGCTTCAAATCCCAAATCACAGATCTTAGCCTCCTGAGTAGGTAGCATTACAGGCATGAGTTACTGGTGCCCATTATAGAGCCTGGCCTTTGGGTTGGTTTTGCATTTATGTTCTGCTCAAGTCTTAAGACCTCTGGCCCTGCAATTTCCCTCACACTTTATTGGCCTCTAGAGCTCCCACAGAGAGCACAGGTGGAGTGGGATTGAATTCTGAGAGGTGTCCTGTGGCTTGGTCTGGGCATTATGCTCCAAACAGTGTTGTAGCTTCCTATTCTTAATGAGAGTTCCTATCCTTAATGAGTAGGAGAGAAAACCATATAGAAATATTATGTGGTTTAGACAGCAGAGACATTGAAAGTGTGGAATGAACTTCCCTCCTACCTTGCTAGGATTAGAGGAAGCACAGGTGGGCAGAAGGAAAATAGGGAGGAAGGGTGTTGAGGAGGAGGGAGGAGGAGGAACAGTTTAGTATACAATTGGAAGTACAGGAGTGGAAGAGGGTGATCAAGAGCCATTAAATAAGGCACAGGGGAATCCCAGCTCAGTCTCCAGCTCACCAAAGCTCCTTTGCCTGCAGGGAGACTCCAGCATGGCCATTCCAAGAAGTTTGAGACTCTTGTGTCTCTACAGCAGGGAGAAGGGACTCCATTGCAGGTGCTCAGAAGCCCCTCCAAGGTGCCCACCTGGTTCCAGTACAAGTCCCTGAAGAGTCCCAGAGCGGGTCGCCTGGAGGCCTGGCTGGCAGAAAAGATATGTGGTGAGCTTGGGAATGGGTGGGAGTGGAAATCCTCCTTCCAACCCCAATGAGAGCCTCCTGGGTTCAAGTGGAAGTCAATGAAAACTCATGCAGGCTGCTTTTGTTTTCCCTCTGTGATAGATGCCGGTGAGCAGGAATGTAAACAGTTCTAATAATCACCAGGGCATTCCCCAAGCTGTGTTGATGGGAAGGCATAAGGAAAGGGAAGGGCTTCCTCCAGCACTGAGGGTGTGTGAGCATCTCCTGAGACAGGTGGCGTCTGTTCCCTGCTGACAGCAAGACTCACTGGCTGTCAGGTGCTTCCTCCATGCCCTTAACCAACAGCACCTGGCTTTGCCTGTACTCAGGCCTTATACAGGCCCACTGAGTCCTCACTGGGAAAGTTTCTAAGCTGCTGCGACTCTATAGAATATGATGGGATGAGAAAACCTGTTTCCACCCGTCCTTATGGCTGTGATCACCCTGGGTTTGTGAGGTGCCTGGGGCATATTTCCATTGGGCCACTGGACTTTTCCGTTTATTGGGGTACTGGGACTTGATCTCAGAGCCTGGCCTCTGTATCTTCACATTTCTACTTAAAGCTGTCGCCCAATTACTTGATCCACATGCTAGTTTTGACTTTTGCTGGCTAACTGGAAATAAGAATCTCAAGAACTTTTCTGTCCCTGGTGGCTTCAATCTGTGATCCTCAGACCTGAACCTCCTGATCAGTTAGGATCACATGTGGAGCCATGGGGCATCAGGCTGCTACCACACACTTGCCAGAGGAGGGAACTACTGTAGGAGAGCTGGGCTGCACTGCAGTGATCTTCAACTCTCACCCAGGTTACCTGAGGTTCCACCAGGTTTAAGAGGGGAGAAACACAGTCTCCGTGCTTCCCCCTTCTCTCCCCAAATCAGACAAATTTATATAGAACTAAAGGGAACAGAAATCAAAAAACATCAACAGAAGCAATAAATCAAAAACAGAGAAGAAAGGAACTGCAAACAGTACCATGGGACAGAAAAGCACAGAAATGGGGGGGGGTGATCCAATTGAGCAGTGAAACTCCCTAGACACTGTGTTGGAAATAACCTATAACCTATAACCTATAACGAATAACAGTTGGGGGTAGATCACCTTTACAACATTTATAAATCTAAAGAAACAAAAGCAAAACCAACATTAGCTCCTGCATTCATATTTTGTTCAGAATATACATTTTAGAGAAAAATATTGCCTCATAAAGCTAGTGGTCATCAATGTAAGGTGTTCCTTATTTAACAACTGATTTGCTGATGCTAATTTTCGGTCAAAGTAAATACTAGTGCAGTGTCTTTTCAGTCCTCCATTAGAGAAAATATAAAATCTTGATGGCATAGATAAATCTTGATTTTTTTGTTGGTTGTGGTATTTCCTCACTCTGTGGCCCTGATGAAAGTCATTCCTTTTGGCTTTGTTTCCCCCCGCCACCCCCCACCCCATCTTTAGTCAGTTGTGGTTTCTGAACTCTGGGCCTTGGCGCTATCCTTCAGCTCTTCAGCTCAAGGCCAGTGCTCTACCACTTGAGCCACAGTGCCACTTCTGGATTTTTCTGCTTATGTGGTGCTGAGGATAGAACCCAGAGCTTCATGCATGCAAGGCAAGCACTCTACCTGAGCCACTTTCCCAGCCTCTTTTTTTTTAATGCCAGCATCTGAGCTTGAATTCAGCACTTTGACTCTTACTTGGTTTTCTTGTTCAAGGCTGTAACTCTATTACTTGAGCCATCATACCTCCACTGTGGCATTTTGCTAGTTGGCTGGAAGTAAGCATCTCTCAGGTTCCTTGATCAAGATGAGATGTGAACCATGATTTTCAGATCTCAACCTTCTCAGCAGCTAGGAATTGGGGCATGATCCAGCAATGCCTGGCTGCAAGCCAATCCTTTGAAAATAATTGGATGAAGAAACATAAGGGAAACATGGTTTCCCTTATTTGCAATATCTAGTATATGTCTGAGTCAAGCAGAAAAGGTCAGATAAGTTGATGTTAGGGAAATGAACCCTAAGATATGTATTCAAATGTTTTTTTCTTTCATGCAATTGTTTCTAACACATTTATGAGATTATTTTTTGTTGCTTTGTATGTCCCTCCCCCACAGTATAACCCCTGCTTTCACTGTATTTGATGTTGGTATAATTTGTCAAGGGGAATCGGAAAACCAAATCGTTTAAATAGGGATACAGGTGGACCCATTACAACAATGAGAAGTACAAGTCGTTATGTCGAAAACAAACTTTACACCTTTGTTGGGGTAGGCCCTTGGATTGGATGGGGGGGGTGGGGGAAGGTTGGGAAGGGATGGGAAGGGGAAACAAAGGAGGAGGCTACAATGCTTGATAAGATATGTACTCTTGCACTGTGAAGGTGGCCCAGTGGTAGAGTGCTTGCCTTGCATGCATGAGGGCCTGGGTTCGAATTCTCAGCACCATATAAGAAAAAAGAAAAAAGCCGGAAGTGGTGCTGTGGCTCAAGTGGTAGAGGGCAGCCTTGAGCTGAAGATCTGAGGGGCAGTGCCCAGGCCCAGAGTTCAGGCCCCATGACCGGACCCCCAACCCCCAAAAAAGAAAAACATGTACTCATTATCTTGCCCATATAATTGTAACCCCTCTGTACAGTATTTTCACAATAAAAAAATAATTGGATGATAAAGATTGGGCATGGCTCAATAGACGCCATGAAAAATGTAGTTTACAGTTGGTGCTCCTACAATAATGAATAGGCCCTGACAAGTTTGAGACACTGAGTGGATGGCAAGTTTTCAGTTTGTTGGGGATACAATGTTTCTAGCACAATAAGGAAGAATACATGAGGCACCAGACTGGATTCCTACCAGTGATAGAAGAACATAATCCACATGTTAACAAGCTTTGCAGACTTTCACAGATAAAATACAAAATTATTTGGCTTCTGTGTGTCTGTGCATGTGTGAGTAAGTGTACACAAATATGTGTGTGTGCTGATCCTAAGGCTTGAACACTCAGGCTTAATCTCAAGGCCTCAGTCTTACTTGCATTTTTCACTCAAAGCTGGTGCTCTACCCCTTGACTCACATCTTCACTTCCAGATATTCAATGCATCATTAGAGACAAGAGGTTAATGGACTTCTGTGCAGGCTGGATTTGAACCCTAACCCTCACATTTCAGTTTCCTGAGTAGCTGGAATTGCAGGCATGAACCACTGATGTCCTGCTAGAATCAAATTTTCAGGTGCTGCTATGTCACAGCAGGACCTGAACAGTTGTGTGGGTGGTGTTTGCCTCTTAGCATCAACTACAGGACCAGATTGTCAGATTGCCTTTTTACAAAATAAAGAACATCCCTGCCTGATCTGCAATGAAAATAAACAGCCCTGTGCACACAGTTGTGTGCATCTGAGCATTACTTAGGAACTCTATGGCAGGATACCACATTAAACAAGAAAAAAGCCAAAAGAAATGCAAAAATCAAACACACAGCCCCCCTCTCCTTCCCACTCCAAACACACTGGAAACCACTGAACTATCCCCAGCCCTGTTGAAAAACTTGGGGATGGGGCCTCATTAAACTGTTCAGCTAACTTTGAACATGTGATCCTCCTTCCTCAGTTGCCTCCATGGCTAGGATTACAGGTATGTGCTACTATTACCTATACAGCTGAATTACACAGAAACATTGTGATGAAATGCATGCATTTTCATGCACATACATAAAGAAAAGTTGACTGTAAGCATAACATGTGGTTGGGATGGATTGTAGCTCATAGTAAACCTTGCTTAACATGTTCAAAGCCTGTGTTCATCCACAGCACTGCATGCTAAAATACTGCTATCACTCATAATCAAGAATCCTCATTAAATGGGAAAGCACTGGTACCTCATGACTATAATCCCAGCTATCCAGGAACATAACTGAAGACTGAGATTCAATGCTAGGCTAGGTAGACAAATCTAACAAACTCTTAACTCCAACTAATCAGCACAAAACCAGAACTGAAGGCATGGGTTAAGCAATGAAACACCAGCCTTGAACAAACAAATTGAGTGGGAAGGCAAAATCTAGCATTGAAGCCCCAGTATCAGCAAAACTATACAATGTTCACCATACCAAACACTCAGAGCTCTTTCCCTACCCTCTCATATCCACTAACTTCTTTACCATACATCATTTTAGTTTTACTTTTATAGAACTTATCTCAACCAATATAATTCTCTTTGGGATGGATGTACTTTAATCCTTTCCTTATTACTGATTCATATTTTTCCACATTATTTCAAATTCAGGAATAAATTTCTAATTGCAGACTGGGGTGTGGTAGAACACAACTGGAATCCCAGCACTAGGGAACTAAAGAACAATGTTCATGAGTTCAATGTCACACTGCGCAATAGAGCAAGACTCTTGTTGCAAAAACAAAAAGTTTAGGCATTTTTCTTTTGGGAGTCATATCGATAGTGAGGCTGGAACTCAGGGCCATGTACTTGCTAGGCACTCTGCTACTAGAGCTCACTCTTTCAGCTTGAGTCAGTTTTTGAATAGGATCTTATGTTTCTGCCAGGACTAGTGTGGCATGTACCAAATGACTGGCAAATACCACCAAGCCCAGCTTCATTAGTTGAGATGAGGTCTCTCAACCCTTTGCTCAGGCTGGCTTCACAGCATGAACTCCCTAATCTGTCTTCAGAGTAGTTCTCATTACAAAAGTAAGCTACATGAATTTTATGTCATAATACAAGTTTTTATTGCATCGTGAAAGTATCACAAACTATCATTATAAACTTGGATCATATTTCAGCAGTCCACTAATTACTCACTAGTTTAATCTTTTCCTCCTTTTTCTGTTTCATTTCTAGAAACAAACAGCATCCAAAATTGCCCTGATATCTTGTTTGTTTTGGTTCAGCTTGCCTAATAATAGCAGCTGAATTAGAAAGGAGGTCAGCATCCTTTCCTTCAAGGATTAAAACATTTCCTGAGCTTCAGACACTGAACAAGCCACACCTGTCCTCATCCACACTCCAGATGTATTTCTCACCCACCAAATTTCCCCTTTCCATAAGAGACCCAGCTCCTGAATAAGAATCTTGAGGGAAAGGAGCTGACACAGAGCTCTTCCTGTAAGAGGAGCTGCTGGATTACCAAGAGAAGGTTCTTCGTGAAGACACAGTGAGAACAGTGCTTGGTTTTCTGTTTCCCATTTGGCAGCCTGGAGTCTGCTCTTTTTCTTCCCAAGTAGGAGTCTTACACCGTCTCTGTAATCTCACTGTAATCTGCCTTCATGATCACTGTGTGTCTCTTGCTAGAGATATGCATATTCTGGCTGCTCAGAGTGGTCTTCATTCCCACAGCTGATGCTCCAAACACATACTTCTTTATTTATCTCTCTCCATCTCTGTTTTTCTCTGTCTCTCTACCTATGTTATTATATGGTGTATGTATATGCGTATATGGGTATGCACATGTGCCTGTGGTGGAATTTGAACTCAGGACCTGTGCTTTCACTTGGCTTTTTTGCTCAGGGCTGGAGTTCTACCCCTAGAGCCACAGCGCCAAATCCACATTTGCAGGTTAATAGGGAAAAATGTCTCACAGACTTCACTTCCATGGCTGGCTTCAAATCAAGAACCTCAGATCTCAGCCACCTGAATAGGAAAGATTGTAGGCATAAGCCACCAGCACCTGGCTTGATGTCTTTGTTTTAAGATGGAATCTTACTGTGGAGTCCAGGCTAACCTAAACCTCATGACCCTCCTTCCTCTTTCCCAAGTGCTGGGATGACAAGCATGCAGATTCAACTTTTTAGGATACTACATTTATAATTACAACAGCACATCTCAATTCAGATTGTTCCTATATAACATTTCAATTGCTTAACTGACACCTCTGAATTTCTGGCTACCTTTAGGTTCTGGAAAGATCTTCAGTGGCCAACTGCATAGGAGGGGGACATGCCCTCACAATGTCTGCTGATGTGCTGTTATCCAGAAGAAATTCTGGAGTTACAATCACTACCATGAAAATTTTAGGATGGCTGGAGATGTGACTCAATTGGTACAGCAACACACTACTATGCTCAAAGTCTGAGAACCAGCCCACACCACACCACCACCAGGAGACAAAAAGGGATACATAAAAAGGGATACAGGTGGACTCATTGGAACAATGAGATGTACAAAATCCTATGTTGAAAAACAAACTTTACAACTTTGGTGGTAGAAGGGAGGGAGTGTAGTTGTGGAGATGGAAGGGCAGGGATGGTAGGGAAAGAACAAAGGAGTAGACAATAATGCTTGATAAGAAATGTCCTTATTACCTTATTACATTGCTCATGTAATTGTAACCCCTCTGTACGGTATTTTCACACTAAAAAAAACTTACTAAAAAATGAAAACAATCTAAAAACAAAAGAAAAACAACAGCTTCAAGATAGGAAGAAACTATAATTCCTCACTGAATCCTAGAAGGCCCAGGCTAGGACATTGGATTTCTGTATAGTATCTTCCTGAGCTGTTCAATTGTCCATTGTCTCTCTCTGGTCCATGACAATACTACACAGGGATGGAAAGGGAGGACTTACCATGTCCTTAGGTAAAAGCCAAGCTCCTTCTCAGCAGCTTTTCTTCACTCTCCCCTGTGTCAATAATCACTCACAGGCTTTCATTGCTCAGTTTGTAGGAACTCTCTGAAGAAGTCAGCTGATGGGGTTAGGAACTAATCTGAGCACCAGTGGCTCCTGACTCTAACCCTAGCTCCACAGAGTCTGAGACAAGGAGCATGACAATTCCAAGCCAATGGGGCAGAAAAGTCTGTATGTGAGATTCCCCATTCACATAACCAGGAGAAAAAAACAAGGCCAGAGGCATGGTTCAAGTGGTAGAGCATCAGAGAAAAAGCAAGCCTAGGGAGTGCAAGGCCCTGAATCCAAACCCTACCACATGCAAAGACTGGAGGTGGGTGGACCAAGTCCAGGGTGTGACCATGTTCACCCATGTCTCATCACTGTAAATCAAACATCTGATCCCAGAAACTTTTCTATGCATCCACCCTAACATCAAAGAACATTTTACTTGATCACACACGTATAGTTTTGATCTGGAAGGTTCTCTAGAGGCCATGTGGCAAAGACATGGTTCCTAGTGTGGTGCTATTGAGAGTTGGTGGAATCTTTAAGTGTGACAATGGGAGAGAGGTTGTCCAGTCATTGGGCATTCCTTTGATAGGGACCAGGGAGACCCTATCTTAACCAAGTAAGGTGTGGTGATACATGTCTGCATCTGTGTTACATGGAAGGTCTGAGTAGTAGTGTTTTAGTCCAAGCACAAAGCATGAGACCCTATCAGAAAAGAAAGGAAAGAAAGGAAGAAAGGATTAGGGGCACAATGGTCAAAAGCTTCCTTTAGCAAGAATGAGACCCACAGTTCAAATACCAGTACTTGACAAAACAGTATAAAATAACTTATTGGAATCTACTTACTCCCACCCTAAAAATGAGATTAAAAAACACCACAAAACATAAGATAGCAGTGCAATTAACAAACCTCCAGAAAAAAAAAAAAAAACTTTTAGTCTGTTGAACTCAGCCTGTGCACTGTCCCTCAGCTTTTCAGCTCAAGGTGAGCGCTCTACTACTTGAGCCACAGTGCCACTGCTGGTTTCTAGTGGTTAATTGGAGATAAGAGTGTCACAAACTTTCTTGCCCATCCTGGCTTTGAACCATGATCCTGAGATCTCAGCTTCCTGAGTAGTTAGTATTATAGACATGAACCACCAACCCCAGCTTCTAGAAAACTTAATGACAGCAATAATAGCACTGAACAAAATTCTAAACTCGGCCAGGTATGTTGGCACATAAGCTGTGTGCCCAGCACTGCAGATGCTGAAGCAAGACAATAAGAAACTTGTGCCATTTCCTGTTCTTCACATTTATCGATATCAACTTGTATACCCTCTGATCTGTGCCAGGCCTCCACTCTCAGTCACCTGAACCCCCGTTCTGTTGGTGGTTTTCCTGTTCTTCCTCTCTCCTTTTCTGTTCCTAAGGCAGGAGGACAGATACCTCCACTGCATGGAGGACCACAGCCACACCCTCATTCAGCTGGAGTCCTGGTTCACAGGCACCAGCCACACCCAGGTCACTGTGGTGGGTCCACCTAGGCCAGGCAGTGGCTGATGGGCATGATATGGCTTTTCGAGCACAGGAGTTTTCACTATCAAGCTCGATGTAAGTGTCTGTGTTCTAACTGTGGTTGAGGCCTTGATGCCAAGCTTGGTGATCATACATAGCATCTTACAGACTAGGACTGCTCAGGAATCTGAGAATCTAGATGTTCCCACAGCCCCCTGCACTGCAGGACCCCAGAGTAAACCATATTATGAATCAAGTCATTGTGGGAGGAAAATGAATTATGGGCTTATGAATGGACTCCCATAGAGGGGTTGGTGTGCTGGAATGTCTCTTACCTCTCCCCTCTTTCCCCTGTGTCCCCACACAGGCTTTTTGTGCCCAGGCTACCAGGTGCTGCAAAGTGTGTGGAGCCAGCCCCTACCCCATAAGGACTTGGCTGCCAGTCTCAGTGTAGCTTGACTCCTTGGTGGTGAAAGGCTATCAGGAGGAGTGATCCAGCTCTCTGCTTTCCTCAGGATTCCTTGAGCTGAGTACTTGATTTTCTTAGGCTCCCTCATACTCCATTATTCCAGGAAGTCCTACCTCCTCTGCAGAGCTAAGTGAGGCCATGGCAGACAGTGGTGGAGGTTGACATATTTGCCTTTGTTATCTCCATGAGGACATCTAGACACATACCTGAGGGCAGTCTTCTAAAGTCTGTGTTGTGCTGGTGAATGATATCCAATAAACCAGTTCTGCAGGCTACATAGCTTCTATATGGCTCACCCTCTCTCTTTCCTTGCTTTCTCTCTAAGCTTTGCCTGCCCATTCATTTCCCCCAAATCCCTCCCAACTTCTAAAAAACACAGCCTCTTTCAAGAGATCTCAGATTTTTACCTTTCCAGTTAGTGTATGCAAGTTTCACATGGAACCATTGATTACATTGTGTTCTCAAAGCAGGAAACAATCATTGCATTTGCATTTGTCTCCTGAAAGCAGTGTGCTCAAAAATGAGATGTCATGTGGCAAAATCGTCACTTTACCGGCTATCAAGTCTCCAGTTCAAGTAGCTAACAGTGACTCTCTTTATATCAACTTGAGTGAAAATAACAAAAAGCTTGCTTGGTGAGTCACTCCTACAATCCTAGCTTCTCAGGAGGCTGAGGTTGGTGTATGAAGCCAGCTCCATACAGGAATATTTGGGAGAATCGAATCTCCAAGTCACCAGCAAAATTCCAAGGTTTGTCTCAAGGCGTAGGGATACTAGGGCCATCGGGCCTCCTCACAGTGTGACACAGGAGACGGGCTGGCTATGGGCCTGGGTGACAGGATGGCCAGGGAGGACAAACCTGTAGTGCAGCACCACCGGTTTACCTGAGAATCAGCTGCTGCTACCTCTGTCTTCCAGGTACAGGATTTACACACCTGTCCTCTGATTCTTCAGAAATTCAGTGCACACCTGACCCTACCTCTGCCCTGGACAAGCCACGACCTTGTGTCCTGTGATTCCCAACAGCCTCCCTATGGTCACCTGGTAGCTGATTTTACAGAGGCCCAAGTGATGGCCACCTCTGAAGACTCTCAGCTCAGCCACCAGAAACCCAAGGTGCAAGAGAAAGAGCTGACTGACACCCTTAGCTTCTCTCTGTCCCCCCTACCCTTGCCTGCACACAGCCTTGGGCTCAGGGGGAACAGGAGATCCACACACCACTGCATTTTGTTTGCCTTCTTCCATCCCTGGGTGTGCCTAGGTTTTCATTCCACAGATGAAGAGCTGGGAAAAGCTTTTCTGAGCACACAATCCATGTCTCTTAACTATCAGGGGCCCTGCCTTAGATGCAACTGTACCCACACAAGGCTAGATCCATGGCCACTCCTCTCACCTTCACCTGCTCCCTTCACACCATGGCCTTCCCTCCCACCTCCTCCAGGTAGCTGTGAGGGTCCTCCCCTCAGGAACACAGGCTCCATGTGGGGCTTCTTCAGTCAGCAGGTGGAGCTCATTGTTCTAGAACAGGGAGCTGGATTAGTATAAATGATGCAACTCAAGTGAATAACAGTGAAGTTTTATTAAAATACACCTTTAAATTACATAAAGAAAAAAAACAGGAACAATTCCCAGCAGATAATTGGCAAGCAGAGGGAAAGGACTTGTTTAAGTGCTGCAGCTGGGCACAGGGCAGCTCAGGAGTTCCTGAGTCTCTACCTCCACACCCAGAGTTATGCTCACAGTGTTAATAGGGAAGGACCCTGGGGTGTATCTGCTGGCACTAAGTTGCCCTCTGCAGGTAAAAGTGGGTCCAGATCACACAAAGTCTGTGGAGCCTGTGACATATGTAGAGCAGCAAGGACAGTCACAGGTTGGAGGCCATTTGTTCTGTGCCCTTGGCAAACTGGAGACCAAAGTCAGGTATAATGTGGATTTGCTCTTCAGATATCCACTGGAGGAAGAGTGTTTTCTTCATAAGCATCGCTCAGAGACACCTTCTGATGCCAGCAAAATAGTGCTTTACCTTGTGGTTGTTCTTCATCTTCCTCCTTTGGTGGAATAGACTCTGTGTCAGATACACTGGACAGCTCTGGGTCAGCAATACAGAGATGTGTCTCTTCATCCTCTGACTCAGCTGTAGAACAGTCTGTCTCAAAAGCTGATGACGAGTAATCCTCCAGGTACAGATCAGCTGCCCCCTGCTGGGCATTTTCAGCTGCCACAAGTGGAAAGTGTTCTTCCTCTCCTGATGCAGGCAGAGGCTCATTGAGAGCCTCATCTATGGAGCCCTGTGGTTGCTCTGCGTCCTCTGCCTCTGATGGACAGGTGTCTTCATCATGTGCCCTGGGAAGATACACAACAAGATGCAGAACTGCTCTTTTGGACTGTGGCTCCTCTGCTGCTGCTTCTGGCGGGGCTTGTACTGTCTCCACGGCTGTGTACACATCCACTGGGAGATCCACGTGGGTATATGGCAGTACTGGTTCTTCTGCAACCACAGCTGGAGATGCAAGGATCTGACGTGAAGAGGACTCAGCCATCCTGGCCTCCAGGGCAGCTGGAGCACATGCTGATTCTTCAGCTGCTATCTCAGCTCCACACAGCTTTGTCTTCAGTGCAGTGGGCACAGCCCACTTGGCATCTTCCACACTTGGCACCTGGGGTTGGCTTGGAGCAGTCACAGCAGTGTCCCCATCCCTGCTGTCCTGGGCTGGGCTGCCAGGTGCCACCTGCCGGTCTCTCCTTATGAATTGCCAGAAGGTTCTTCTGGGTCTGGGTTGGGGCTGGGGTCTGGGTCGGGGGTTGATCCAGTGTCTGCAGGTGTCAGCCAGGCGCTCTCTGCAGGATCTCCTGGAATCTGAGCTACTGAAAAGCGGGCAGCAACAGGAAAACATGTTGCTTTTCTTGGTATCTCAAATGAGTTTTTCTGTTGTGGTTCTGGAATGTGGCTGCCTGGAGACCTGGGTTCCAAGTTCTCTTTGGTCTTCTGTCAAGTCTGTGATCACTTCCTGGGATCCTCTTACCTAAGACTCTTCCTCCATCAGGACCCCACACTGTGCCCCTGGGCTTCTGCGTGCCCCTCATAAGTCTCTCACTATTTGCATAACTGGACACAGTTTTACCATTACACCCCACCATCCCTGATAAAGTCTGGGTGCAATCAATGCCTCAGTTTCCAGAACATGGAGCAGAATTCAGATGATTTAATACCTGTGGCTTTGAATATTGTTATGTGTGCATGAGATTCCCAAGGCTTGGTGTTGTTACTAATGCAACAAGTATTTGGTGTTGGAAATGAACTTTTTGGGGAGGGAAGGAGAGATTAGGGGAGGAAAGGAATAGAAGGACAATAATGAAGGAGTGGGTAACAATGTTCCACAAGAAATGTACTCATTAGCTTACTTATTTAACTGCAGCTCCTCTGTAGAACATCTTTAGAATTAAAGAAATAACCTCATCCTCCAGAGACTCATAGGTAATGGAAATTCTTGTGGAGACTTACATGGGTACACATAAGTGTACACTCTCAAGTAGACACATACATACTCAATTTTCTTATGTTATCTGAGTATCCTCCTCCCCCAATTCATCTGTTGGGATCTCATTTCCAAGAGGAATATATTTGGAATAAGCCTTGTTGTGTGGTTCAGTTCAAGTACCGGCATCTGCATTAGAATTAATACCTTTATCTGTAGGACAAGGGACACATCTCCAACTAACCTTCAAAACACAGGAAGTGAACTGGTTGCCGATGGCTCACACCTGTAATCCTAGCTACTCAGGTCACTGAGAGCTGAGGATTAAAGCCAGCCCTTACAGGAAAGTCTAGGGGACTCTTATCTCCAATAAACCACTAAGAAAACCAGAAGTGCTGCTGTGGGTCAAGCAGTAGAGCACTCACCTTGAGCTGAAGAGCACAGAACAGTGCCCAGGCCCAGAGTTCAAGTCTCACAACTGAGAAAAAAAATGCAGCCAGTGGACCAGGAGCTGGTGGATCATACCTGTAATTGTAGCTATTCAAGAAGCTGAAGTATGAAGATCCCTCTTCAATATCAGACTGGACAGAAAGTCCCTGCCATTCTTAGATTTAATTAAGCACTACAAAGAAAATCCAGGATATAGCTGTGGCTCAAATGCTAGAGCAATAGCGTTGAGCAAAAGGGCTCAGAGACAGTACCCAGGACCTGAGTTAGAGCCCAAGGACCAGGCTGACACATGAAGAGTGTACATGTACACACGCCCACATATGTGTACATACACACACACCTGTGCACAGGCACACAAGCACACACAGAGAGCCATCAGGTAGTGATGTGATATTGATATTCAGATAATTTGGAAGATTGTTCCATGTTTTTATGTACACTGTTTTTGCAGTTTAAAAAGTATCTTTCATTTCTCAGTGCTGATGGCTTATGCTAATAATCTTAGCTGATCAGCAAGCTCAGATCTTATCAAGTTGTTTGAAGCCAGACAGGCAAGAATGTTCCTGAGACTCATATATTCAATTAACCAACAAAAAATCAGAAGCAGAGCTAGGGTTCTGAGTTAATGAGTACTAGGCGTGAGCAGAAAAAATCACCTATGCACTGAGATTGAAGCCCAAGATGGACAAAATGAAAAGAGAATATCTTTCGTTGTATGGTTCATTTCTTCCACAGGGTGTGTGTGTGTGTGTGTGTGTGTGTGTGTGTGTGTGTGTGTGTGTGTGTGTGTGTGTGTGTGTGTGTGTGTGTGTGTGTGTGTGTGTGTGTGTGTGTGTGTGTGTGTGTGTGTGTGTGTGTGTGTGTGTGTGTGTGTGTGTGTGTGTGTGTGTCTTTGTGTCTATGTGTGTATGTGTGTGTGTGTCATGGTGCCTGAACTTTGGGCCTAGGCACTGTCCCTCACCTCTTCAGGTCAAGGCCAGTGCTCTACCACTTGAGCTACAGCACTACTTCTAGCTTTTTTTTGCTTTTGTAGTGCTGAGAAATTGAACCCAGGGCCTCATGCATGCAAGGCAAGCACTCTACCACTGAGCCACCTTCCCAGCCCAGTATGTTTTTAATACGAAGAATAGTCAGTGTGATGTTTTCAGCTTTTGTTTTTGTTCTTTGGTTTGCTGTAGGGCTTAAACTCTGGGTCTGGACACTGTCTCTCAGCTCTTTAGCTCAAGGCAAGAGCTCTATCTATTGAACCACAGTGCCACTTGTGGTTTTTTTCTACTTATGTGGTGCTAAGGAATCGAACCCAGGGCCTTATTCTTGAAAGGCAAGCACTGTACCACTGAGCCACCTTCCCAGCCCCTATTTTCAGCTTCTTAATACTCTTTAGGTCTATTACTTTAAGAGAAGATGTCCATTAGTTCTCTATCAAGTTCAAAATTAAGTTTCTTTTTCCTGACTCTTTTCTTCCAAAACAGATTTTAATTAGTATTGTCTTTCCTATTTTACAGATTATTCATATCACTAAATTTGGACTACTTGGTTTATCAGCTTGATATAATACTTTTTAACTGTAAGGTATTACGTATGAAAAGAAATAATATATTTTTTCACTTTTCTTCCCAATTTTATTAGTTTTGCAATTTCCCTAATTGAAGGATATAAAACATTTTCCCTTTTCTTATGCCCCATTCTGCACCTGCTTTGGTCTTGTTCTGTAGTGAAATATAAGCAATGCTCACAGGCAATCCTACTGCAGTAAAATCTCCACTTGTCTCTCAGTCACCAGAAGTCACCTCACCATAATGGAGTTTTGGTCAACATCTGAAACAGTAATTCACCATGTTCCCTAGAAATGGGAAAGGACAGCTGGGACAAAAGCCTGTGTTCAACAACCTAATGATTTCAGAAATTAGGAATGAGAGACCAGGGAGAAGGAAAGAATGGATGCATGCAGGAGGGAGTTAATATGCACTCTAAGAAAATAGCTCTTGTCCTCACAGGGATAGACTGGAAACTCTATGAAATGTGTTTGGAAATTGTCTCCCCAAACAATGACTGTATTTCTCCTCTAACTCCCAGACTGGCAGTAAAAGCCCTTCACCACCCCAAAATTCTGCTTTGAGAATCTATGTGTGGTAGACAGGACTCACCATAGGATGAGGTGATTTGCAGACACTGAGGTTGTAATCTCTGTTGTCAAAGGGAGACACCTGGAAGACAGGGTGACACCAAAAGGAAGGGAGATGGTACACAAGAGCAGCAAAGCACTTACTATTTAACATATCTAAGTAGCTATACCAAGAGGTTTCCATTCATGCCAGATTATGAGTACAATGCATCTTCTCCTCAATGTGCCAAACCACCAATCCCATCAAGTTACTGGTTGCTTTTATATATGGACATTGACTCCAATGACTGTATTGGCTCACCCTTCCTCTCTCCATTTATTTGCTCCATTTCCCTTCCCAACAGTACATGTTTCAGCACTGTAGTATGCATCTTGTAAAACTAGAAGTTAGTTCTTCTAAGGAGTTAAAACCAATACCAACCTCCTTTAATTATACCACACTTCAGTCAGTGTGTTCATGTTTATGTCCTGGTACATGATTTCATATATGATTATATCCAGTATGAATAATGCCTTTGAGTAGATTAAGGTGAGTTGAAATTTCTGATACATTTGTCATTTTATTTTTGCTCTAGTTTGGTATTGTTAATTTCCTATTTTTTCTCTACAATCAGAGATGCAAGATAAGATTGTCCTGATGTGAAATTTACTGAGATTTACTTGAAAGCTTAATATGTGATCAAGTTTTTAGTCTTCCTTAAAGCTTGAAAGAAAAGATTTCTTCCAATTGTAGGGGAAAATCTGACTGTTATTTTCATATGAATTCTTATTTATTCAAATGCTCTGGGTCTTGTTATGTACAGTCTTGTTCTTTTGCTCATTTAAAGACTGAGAGTGTTTAAGTCTCTTCTACAAAGTACGCATTTTAATGTCTTTTCACTAACTTTACTAACTTCTTATAACTTTATCTGCTATGTTCAAGTCTCCCAGTCAATGAATACAGTGACTCTGGGTATGCCAACATGTATTAAATGATATAAACTAGGTTGCTGGTGGCTCCCACTTGAAATCCAATCCTGATAGCCAGGCAAGAAGCCTGCCTGGGCAGCAAAGTCTGAGATTCTTATCTCCAGTGAACAAGCAAAAAGCCACAGTAGAAGTGCTCTCAACTGGTAGAGAGCCATCCCTGTGCATAAAAGCTGATAGATACTGCACATCCATGAGTTCCAGCCCCAATACTGGCCACAAACAGTCATTTCAAACAGCTGTCAGTGCACTGGCAGGTCATCAGGCCACTGCTGAGTCTGGGGAACTGGCAGAGCTGGGGCTTGGATTCCTAAGTGTGAGATGGGGACCTCCCTGTTCCAGCCTGGCTGCCTTAGGAAATATGTGTCAAGGAGGTTTTGTGTTTGTGTGTGACTACAATGAATAAACACAAGGAAAAAACCTGAAGCCATCTGCTCTGCCCTGAATGCCCCATCTCACCAGCACCTGGACTAAAAGGTCAGCACATTTAGGAAGTTCCCAGGCTCCCTCTAGTGTTTGGAGTTTAAATTGACAGTTACAAAATGACCACAGTGGGTGTTTGACATTTTTCTGGGTATGGCCAAGTCCAGGTCATGAACTGAGGATCTTGTGCTCTCATTCAAACCATTTCCCCAGTTCCAGCTTATTGCTTGCCAATTAGAGATAAGAGTCTCATAGGCTTTATGTCTAACCTGGCATCAAACCTGGATTCTTAGATTTCAGCTTTCTGAGTAACCAGATTGACAGGTTTAATTCAGATGAATACAGATTTTACTATACCTATTGAACTTTGTAACTTTTTGTGACATTGATCCTTCTAGTAATAGAATAATTTCACCATGTCTAAAAGAAGAAAGGACTTCATTTTAGACCATCTATGTTGCACATGCATTATCAAATTGATCTCATGGTCCAGGCATTGTCTCCAAGCCTCATTGCTCAAGGCCAGTGCTCCACAGCTTGAGGCAGACATCCAGGCCCAGCTCTTTGGTTAACCAGAGATAAGTTAAGTGTCTCTTGGACTTTCTGGCTCAGGTTGAATTTCAAACCACAATTCTCAATCTCAGCCTCTTAGTAGATAGAATTATAGACATGAGCCACCTGTGCTCAAATAATGTATGCTTTTACAAATATATAAAATGTATACTCTGTGTGGCACAAAAGAAACATATAGTGAGCTCTCTTTTCTATTTTACATTAATACATATATTTTTTATACATAAACACATATATCTTCTAACATGTTTTTGAAGATGAGGAGAAAGAGGACTGAGGAAGAAGGAAAGAAGATTTAGAGTGTCACACAAAGTGTCAAATGCAACAGCTTCAAGAGAAAATGCTAAGTGAGATGAAGTGTAAATTGTAAGCATTTTATCATTTGTGGAAAAAATATAAATATTTAGCCAGGTGTGCAGATTTTGGCCTGAAATTCTAGTTAATGCCGGGGAACAGATGTGAAAACCCAAAACTGTGACCAGTGCAGGCGAAAGGGTAACAAGATTCTTATGAATCAATGGGAAATGGAAGGGGTGGTGCTCACCTACATTCCAAAATCAGGAGGTTATCAGTCCAGACTGGCGAGACCAAAAATGCAACGCCTTAAAAGAAATCTAAGAAAATCACAAAAGCGTGGAGGTATATTTCAATTGATAAAATGCTTGCCTGGAAGCTTAAGGCCAAGAGTTCAAACGCAGAACTAGGTAGGTAGGTAGGTAGGTAGGTAGATAGATAGATAGATAGATAGATAGATAGATAGATAGATAGATAGATAGATAGATAGATAGATAGATAGATGTCTTCTTGGGAATGCTAAATGTGATTCCATTGTTGGGGAAGTACATGGCAAGTCAAATTGCTCATTGAGTAGCTTTTTCAATAACAACACAATTTCTGGGTGAAATGTTGGGCAGTCTAGAAGCTTGAACTTCAGTTCTAGCCTCACCTAACTGTTCTGCTGGATCCCCTGCATGCGTTATGGGTTTTGCTTTTCTTAGCCTTTCTTTTTTTAACCTCCCACTTGGGATTGAAATAGGTCTCTGCTCTCAAAACTAAGCTATTTAGCTCAAGGCTGGTGATCTACCACTTCAACCAAAGCTCCATTCTGGCTTATTGATGGCGAATTGGACGGAAGAGTCTAATGCACTTTTCTGCACAGGCTGCTTCAAACATTAACCCTCAGATCTCAACCTCTTGAGGAGCCAAATTTACCACTATTATCCACAAGTGCCCAGCTTCCTTCCCACCCCTCCCCCCATTGTATGTGGGGCTTGAACTCAAAGCCTGGGCACTGTCTTTGTGCTTATGGCTAGCATTTAGACTTGAGCCACAGTGCCATTTCCAGGTTTTGAGTGGTAAATGGGAGATTAGAGTCTCATAGGGGCTTTTCTTCCCAAACTGGCTTCAAATCCCAAACCACAGATCTTAGCCTCCTGAGTAGGTAGCATTACAGGCATGAGTTACTGGTGCTCATTATAGAACCCAGCCTTTGGGTTGGTTTTGCATTCATGTTATGCTCAAGTCTCAAGAACTCTGGCCCTGCAATTTCCCTCACACTTTATTGGCCTCTAGAGCTCCCACGGAGAGCACAGGTGGAGTGGGATTGAATTCTGAGAGGTGTCCTGTGGCTTGGTCTGGGCATTATGCTCCAACGACCAATACCAAACATTGTTGTAGCTTCCTATTCTTAATGAGTGTGCACAGGTGGTGCACTGAGTGGAAGAGAAAAACATACAGGGATATTGTGTGGTTTAGACAGCAGAGACATTGAAAGTGTGGAATGAACTTCCCTCCTACTTTGCTAGGATCAGAGGAAGCACAGGTGGGCAAAAGGAAAATAGGGAGGAAGGGTGTTGAGGAGGAGGGAGGAGGAGGAACAGTTTAGTATACAATTGGAAGTACAGGAGTGGAAGAGGGTGATCAAGAGCCATTAAATAAGGCACAGGGGAATCCCAGCTCAGTCTCCAGCTCACCAAAGCTCCTTTGCCTGCAGGGAGACTCCAGCATGGCCATTCCAAGAAGTTTGAGACTCTTGTGTCTCTGCAGCAGGGAGAAGGGACTCCATTGCAGGTGCTCAGAAGCCTCTCAAGGTGCCCACCTGGTTCCAGTACAAGTCCCTGAAGAGTCCCAGAGCGGGTCGCCTGGAGGCCTGGCTGGCAAAAGGACATATGTTGGGAATGGGTAGGATTGGAGATCCTCCTTCCAACCCCAGTGAGAGCCTCCTGGGTTCAAGTGGAAGTCAATGAAAACTCATGCAGGCTGCTTTTGTTTTCCCTCTGTGATAGATGCTGGTGAGCAGGAATGTAAACAGTTCTAATAATCACCAGGGCATTCCCCAAGCTGTGTTGATGGGAAGGCATAAGGAAAGGGAAGGGCTTCCTCCAGCACTGAGGGTGTGTGAGCATCTCCTGAGACAGGTGGCGTCTGTTCCCTGCTGACAGCAAGACTCACTGGCTGTCAGGTGCTTCCTCCATGCCCCTTAACCAACAGCACCTGGCTTTGCCTATACCAGGTCTTATACAGGCCCACTGAGTCCTCACTGGGAAAGCTTTCTAAGCTGCTGCGACTCTATAGAATATGATGGGATGAGAAAACCTGTTTCCACCCGTCCTTATGGCTGTGATCACCCTGGGTTTGTGAGGTGCCTGGGGCATATTTCCATAGGGCCACCGGACTTTTCCATTTATTGAGGTACTGGAACTTCATCTCAGAGCCTGGCCTCTGTTATCTTCAAATTTCTACTCAAGGCTGTCGCCCAATTCTTGATCCACATGCTAGTTTTGACTTTTGCTGGCTAACTGGAAATAAGAATCTCAAGAACTTTTCTGTCCCTGGTGGCTTCAATCTGTGATCCTCAGACCTGAACCTCCTGATCAGTTAGGATCACATGTGGAGCCACGGGGCATCAGGCTGCTACCACACACTTGCCAGAGGAGGGAACTACTGTAGGAAAGCTGGGCTGCACTGCAGTGATCCTCAACTCTCACCCAGGTCACCTGAGGTTCCACCAGGTTTAAGAGGGAAGAAACACAGTCTGTGTGCTTCCCCCTCCTCTCCCCAAAACAGATAAATTTATACACAACTAAAGGGAACAGAAATCAAAAAACATCAACAGAGGCAATAAATCAAAAACTGGAAAAAAGGAACTGCAAACAGTACAATGGGACAGAGAAGCACAGAATTGGGGGGGGGGAAGGGTGATCCAATTGAGCAGTGAAACTCCCTAGACACTGTGTTGGAAATAACCTATAACAGTTGGGGGGAGATGGCTGGGAGGGGATTAACGTGGAGAGAATGAGGGAGAAAGTCTCAATGTTTAAAAGGAAATGTACTCATTACCTGACTTGTGTAACTGTATATCCTCTGTCCATCAGCTTTACAACAACATTTTTAAATCTAAAAGAAACAAAAGAAAAACCAACATTAGCTTCTGCATTCATATTTTGTTCAGATTATACATTTTAGAGAAAAATATTGCCTCATAAAGCTAGTAGTCATCAATGTAAGGTGTTCCTTATTTAACAACGGATTTGCTGATGCTAATTTTCAGTCAAAGCAAATACTAGCGCAGTGTCTTTTTAGTCCTCCTCCATTAGAGAAAAATAAAATCTTGATGGCATAGATAATATCTTGATTTTTTTTGTCGGTTGTGGCACTTCCTCACTCTGTGGCCCTGATGAAATTCATTCCTTTTGGCTTTTTTCCTTCTCTCTCTCTCTCTTTCTCTCTCTCTTCTCTCTCTCTCTCTCTCTCTCTCTCTCTCTCTCTCTCTCTCTCTCTCTCTCTCTCTCTCTCTCTCTCTCTGTTTCTCTCTGTTTCTCTCTGTCTCTCTCTGTCTCTGTCTCTCTCTCTCTTTCTTTTGTCAGTTGTGGGCCTGAAAGCCTGGGCACTGTCCTTCAGCTCTTCAGCTCAAGGCCAGTGCTCTACTACTTGAGCCACAGAACCACTTCCAGCTTTTTCTGCTTATGTGGTGCTTAGGATAGAACCCAGGGCTTCATGCATGCAAGGCAAGCACTGTACCTAAGCCACTTTCCCAGCCTCTTTTTTTTTAATGCCAGCATCTGAGCTTGAATTCAGCACTTTGACTCTTACTTGGTTTTCTTGTTCAAGGCTGTAACTCTATTACTTGAGCCACCATACCTCCACTGTGGCATTGTTCTGGTTGGCTGGAAGTAAGAATCTCTTGAGTTTGTTGATCCAGATGAGAAGTGAACCATGATTTTCAGATCTCAACCTTCTGAGCAGCCAAGAATTGGGACATGATCCAGCAATGCCTGGCTGCAAGCCAATCCTTTGAAAATAATTGGATGAAGAAACATAAGTCCCATGGTTTCCCTTATTTGCAATAACTAGTATATGTCTGAGTCAAACAGAAAAGGTCAGATAAGGTGATGGGGAAATGAACCCTAAGATATGTATTCAAATGTTTTTTCTTCTTTCATGCGACTGTTTCCAACATATTTATAAGATTATTTCTTTGTTGCTTTGTATGACCCTCCCCCACAGTATAACCCCTGCTTTCACTGTATTTGATGTTGGTATAATTTGTGGAGGGGAAGAGGAAAAACAAATCGTTTCAATAGGGATACAGGTGGACCCATTGCAACAATAAGAAGTGCAAGTCATTATGTCGAAAACAAACTTTACAACCTTGATGGGGGTGGGGTCCGCAGGGAGGATTGGATGGGGAGGTGGGGGAAGGATGGGAATGGATGGAAAGGGGAAACAAAGGAGGAGGCTACAATGCTTGATAAGAAATGTACTCATGGGCTTGGAAGGTGGCCCAGTGGTAGAGTGCTTGCCTTGCATTCATGAGGCCCTGGGTTCGATTCCTCAGCACCACATAAGCAAAAAGAAAAAAGCCGGAAGTGGCGCTGTGGCTCAAGTGGTAGAGCGCTAGCCTTGAGCTGAAGAGCTGAGGGACAGTGCCCAGTCCCAGAGTTCAGGCCCCATGACTGGACCCCAAAAAAAAAGAAAGAAAGAAATGTACTCATTATCTTGCCCATGTAATTGTAAACCTTCTGTACAGTATTTTCACAATAAAACAAAATAATTGGATGATAAAGATTGGGCATTCGGGCTGGGAAGGTGGCTCAGTGGTAGAGCGCTTGCCTTGCATGCTTGAGGCCCTGGGTTCGATTCCTCAGCACCACATAAGCAAAAAGAAAAAAGCCGGAAGTGGCTCTGGGGCTCAAGTGATAGAGCGCTAGCCTTGAGCTGAAGAGCTGAGGGATAGCGCCCAGGCCCAGAGTTCAGGCCCCATGACCGGACCCCAAAAAAAAAAAAAAAAGATTGGGCATTCCTCAATAGATACTATGAAAAATGTAGTTTACAGTTGGTGCTCCTACAACAATGAATAGGCCCTGACAAGTTTGAGACACTGAGTGGATGGCAAGTTTTCAGTTTGTTGGGGATACAATGTTTCTAGCACAATAAGGAAGAATACATGAGGCACCAGACTGGATTCCTACCAGTGATAGAAGAACATAATCCACATGTTAACAAGCTTTGCAGACTTTCACAGATAAAACACAAAATTATTTGGCTTCTGTGTGTCTGTGCATGTGTGAGTAAGTGTACACAAATATGTGTGTGTGTGCTGATCCTAAGGCTTGAACACTCAGGCTTAATCTCAAGGCCTCAGTCTTACTTGCATTTTTCACTCAAAGCTGGTGCTCTACCCCTTGACTCACATCTTCACTTCCAGATATTCAATGCATCATTAGAGACAAGAGGTTAATGGACTTCTGTACAGACTGGATTTGAATCCTAACCCTCACATTTCAGTTTCCTGAGTAGCTGGAATTGCAGGCATGAACCACTGATGTCCTGCTAGAATCAAATTTTCAGGTGCTGCTATGTCACAGCAGGACCTGAACAGTTGTGTGAGTGCTGTTTGCCTCTTAGCATCAACTACAGGACCAGATTGTCAGATTGCCTTTTTACAAAATAAAGAACATCCCTGCCTGATCTGCAATGAAAATAAACAGCCCTGTGCACACAGTTGTGTGCATCTGAGCATTACTTAGGAACTCTATGGCAGGATACCACATTAAACAAGAAAAAAGCCAAAAGAAATGCAAAAATCAAACACACAGCCCCCCTCTCCTTCCCACTCCAAACACACTGGAAACCACTGAACTATCCCCAGCCCTGTTGAAAAACTTGGGGATGGGGCCTCATTAAACTGTTCAGCTAACTTTGAACATGTGATCCTCCTTCCTCAGTTGCCTCCATGGCTAGGATTACAGGTATGTGCTACTATTACCTATACAGCTGAATTACACAGAAACATTGTGATGAAATGCATGCATTTTCATGCACATACATAAAGAAAAGTTGACTGTAAGCAAAACATGTGGTTGGGATGGATTGTAGCTCATAGTAAACCTTGCTTAGCATGTGCAAGGCCTGGGTTCATACTCAGCACTGCATGCCAAAATACTGCTATCACTCATAATCAAGAATCCTCATTAAATGGGACAAGCACTGGCACCTCATGACTATAATCCCAGCAATCCATGAACATGAAAATTGAGGACTGAGATTCAAAGTTAGCTTGGTAGATAAATCTAACAAACTCTTAACTTCAACTAACCAGCACAAAACCAGAACAGAATGTGTGGGTTAAGAAGTAGAACACCAGCTTGAACAAACAAGTTGAGTGGGAAGGCAAAATCCAGCATTCAAGCCCCAGTATCAGCAAAACTATACAATGTTCACCATACCAAACACTCAGAGCTCTTTCCCTACCCTCTCATATCCACTAACTTCTTCATATCATTTTTCATCATTTTAGTTTTACTTTTATAGAACTCATTTCAACCAATACAATTCTCTTTGAAATGGAAACACTTTAATCCTTTACTTGCTACTGATTCATATCTTTCCATGTTATTTCAAATTCAGGAATAAATTTCTAATTGCAGACTGGGGTGTGGTGGAACACAACTGGAATCCCAGCACTAGGGACTGGAGTTCTACCACTGGAGCCACAGCGCCACTTCAACACTTGCTAATTAATTAAGAAAAATGTCTCACAGACTTTACTTCCATGGCTGGCTTCAAACCAGGAACCTCAGATCTCAGCCACCTGAATAGGAAAATTATAGGCATAAGCCACCAGCACCTGGATTGATGTCTATGTTCAGATGGAATCTTACTATAGAGTCCAGGCTAACCTGAACCTCATGATCCTCCTGCCTCTTTCCCAAGTGCTGGGATTACAACTATGCAGATTCAACTTTTTGGATATTAAACTGATAATTATGACAGCACATCTCAATACAGATTGGTCCCATATTACATTTACTGTTACATTAACAGATTGTTCCACATTACATTAACTGACACCTCTGAATTACTGGCTTCCATTGCATAGGAGGGAGACATGCCCTCTCAATGTCTGCTTATGTGCTATCCAGAAGAAATTCAGGAGAGTTACAATCTCTAGCATGAAAATTTTAGGATGGCTGGAGATGTGATGCAATTGGTACAGCAACAGACTACTATGCTCAAAGTCTGAGAACCACCGAGATCCCACCACCACCACAAGGAGAGAAAAAGAAAAACAACACCTTCAAGATAGGAAGAAACTATAATTCCTCTCTGAACCCTAGAAGACCCAGGCCATGATTTTGGATTTCTGTACAGTTTCTTCCTGAGCTGTTCAATCTCTAGTGTTCATTGTCTCTCTCTATGACAACACTACACAGGGATGGAAAGGGAGGACTTACCATGTCCTTAGATAAAAGCCAGGCTCCTTCTAAGCAGCTTTTCTTCACTGCAGGAACTCTCTGAAGATGTCAGCTGATGGGGTTGGGAACTAAGCTGGGCACCAGTGGCTCCTGACTCTAACCCTAGCTCCACAGAGTCTGAGACAAGGAGCATGACAATTCCAAGCCAATGGGGCAGAAAAGTCTGTGTGTGAGATTCCCCCTTCACAGGAGAAAAAAACAAGGCCAGAGGCATGGTTCAAGTGGTAGAGCATCAGAGAAAAAGCAAGCCTAGGGAGTGCAAGGCCCTGAATCCAAACCCTACCACATGCAAAGACTGGAGGTGGGTGGACCAAGTCCAGGGTGTGACCATGTTCACCCATGTCTCATCACTGTAAATCAAACATCTGATCCCAGAAACTTTTCTATGCATCTATCCCATCATCAAAGAGCATTTTTCTTGATCACACATGTATAGTTTTGATCTGGAAGGTTCTTTACCATGTGGCAAAGACATGGTTCCCAGTGTGGTGCTATTGAGAGTTGGTGGACCTTTAAGGGATGACAATGAGAGAGAGGTTGTTGGATCATTGGGCATTCCCTTGACGGGGACTAAGGAGATCCTATCTTAATCAAGTAAGGTGTGGTTGTACATGTTTGCATCTCTGTTACATGGAAAGTCTGAGAAGGAGTGTTTTAGTCCAAGCACAAAGCATGAGACCCTATCAGAAATGAAAGGATAAAAGGAGTAGGGGCACAGTGGTCAAAAGCTTCCTGTAGCAAGAATGAGGCTTGGAATTCAAATACCAGTACTTGACAAAACAGTATAAAATAATTTAAGTGGAATCTACTTACTCCCACACTAAAAATGAGATAAAAACCCCACAAAACGTAAGATGGCAGAGCAATTAACAAACTTCAAAAACAAAAAAACTTTTGATCTGTCATGGTACTTGAACTCTGGGCCTGGGTGCTGTCCCTCAGCTCTTCAGCTCAAGGCTAGCACTCTGCCACTTGAGCCACAGTGCTATTTCCTGTTTTCTGGTGGTTAATTGGAGATAAGAGTGTCACAAACTTTCCTGACCATGCTGGCTTTGAACCACGACCCTCAGATCTCATCCTTCTGAGTAGCTAGGATTATAGGCATGAACCACCAGCCCCAGCTTCTAGAAAACTTAATGTCAGCAATAATGGTGCTGAACTAAATTCTAAAATGGGCCAGGTGTGATGGCACATAAGCTGTGTGCCCAGCACTGCAGAAGCTGAAGCAAGGCAATCAGAAACTTGACCCCAGCCTGGGTTATATGCAGAGACCACATATAGGGGAGAGATACAGAATGAGGGGTAGAGGAGGGAGAGGGAGAGAGAACAAGCTAGGGAAAGAGAGCATAAACATTGATGTAAGCTGTTGTGCTGGTACCTGTTTATAATCCCAGAATTTAGGAGTCTGAGGCAGAGGCAGGATGATCAGGATCAAGGGCAGACTGGAAAATATAGTGAGTTTCAGTAGTATCATAAAGCTCTAGCTCAAAAAAGAAAACGTAAGTGTTGGAACACATTATATACATGCATGGAAATCTCAGTGATATCTCCCCCTGTAAAGGTAATGTATGATGTTAAAAGGAAAATGAGCAAGATGCTCATCCCCAAAGATCACAGTTCAAAGCCATCCTGGGAAGGAAATCCCATGAGACTCTTATTTCCAGTTAAGAGCAAAAAGCTAGATGTAGAACTGTGGCTTCATTCATACAGTGATAAATCTACACGATAGCACCCAGGCCCTTAGTTCAAGGCCCATTACCAGAAAGCAAAAACAAAAGATCCTATTCGTATCCTGTTAATATAAGTGTGTAAAAATCTTACAAATTATACAAAGGGTTTCATTGTTATATTTATAATATGCAAATTGTCCAGTTCACCTCATCTTAACCAACCATCTTTCTGTCCATTCCTTTTAAAGTTTTTCTTCCATTGTGCCATTTTTAATTTCCATTTATATAGGAGATTAGAATGTACTTGGTTTTAAATTCATGGTCTAGTACTTGCTAAGCTGGTTTGCAGAATGGCACAGGTGTTCAAACACTTGAGTCCTATTTCCAGTGTAGTGTGTCTTTTTCTTGGTTAACTGCAAATAGATTCTAATGATGGGGGCTTTCCTGCCCAGGCCATTTTTCAACCTCAATTGTCCAATCAGCCTCCTCATATCAAGAATTGCAGGTCACTGATTTCTAGTTTCATTATGAATATGTGTGTATCTCTCTCCCTATATATGTGTGTGTGTGTGTGTGTGTGTGTGTGTGTGTGTGTGTGTGTGTGTGTGTGTGTGTGTGTGTGTGTGTGTGTGTGTGTGTGTGTGTGTGTGCGCGCATATGGCTTCATATGTGTATATATTATATATGTACTATATACATAGATATATATGTATATAATCTCACATATATATCTCATATTAGGTAGTTAATTTTACACACACACACACACACACACACACACACACACACACACACACACACACACACACACATCGCAAACCGTTGGTTCTAAGACACTTAGAGTGGTATGACCAAATAGGCTACTGTAAATACTGCTGCCAAAAATATTGGTGTGCAGATATATCTACTATCGTTCATTTACATCCCTTTAGCTATGTGCCCAATACAGGTACAGCAGAGTCATAAGCTAGTTCTATTTTTAGTTTCTTGAGGAACCTCCATATTAACTTCCAGGGTGGCTACACTAATTTACATTCCCACCAACACTGTACAAGGTTCTTTTGGTCCCTGAATCCTTGCCAGCATTTGCCCCTGCTCTTGGGCACACATAACAAGGCAATTTCGTAGCAAAAGGAAGCAGTTTGGCTTTGTAAGGTGGAAGGAAATGGCAGCAGAGGACTGCAAAGGGGCAGGAGGGAATTTGGAGCCTGACAGAAATGCTCTACAACTGCACTCCTTCCATCCTTACACAAATCCATCACTTTGAGTATTTCAATGTATGCATACCATCTAGTATGCATACCTAGTAATGGTAATCCTACTTATACAATTATACACAAGTATGCAACAAATCACATATCAGACGTTCATAGAAAGACTGTTCACCATAGGCCCAAATAAGCAGTGACCAAGCTATACAACAGAAGACTGGGTAATACATACACAGGAATAATGACTAGAAGACAATATGAATAAAGCTCAAAGTTAGGTCAAAGAAGTCAGACCTATGAGTAATATTGACTGATTTCAGTCAACTCTGAATAGTAGGTGTCCTTGAGGTGTAAGTGGTGGGGATTTAGGAGTGTTGGTAATATTTACCTCTGTGGCTGATGGCTGAAAGACTGGCCTTTCTACTGATGACAAAAAGTATTCTCTGATACAAAAATACAAAACAAAACAGTATGTAACCTGAGTTTTCCTTGGCTTTGTTCCGGGTCTCAATTTCCTGTTTGAGGAGCCCATAGGAAGGAGTGATAAAGACCCAAGGGCACACCTTCCCCAGCCCACCTGGCACATGGGATCCCACTTACACCTGCTCTGAAGGGGAAAAAAATGTAACCTAGGCAGAAAGTAACCCCAAAGAAAGTAACCCAAAAGACCACGCAGACAGAAGTCAAGTAGAAGAAAAGACGTATTGCCAGCAGAGCTGACAAGGCCAACTTCTCATGAGGAAAGGGAGAAAATGGTGCCTTCTAGGCTCCTTGGAGGCCCTATTTATATGGTCGGGGGCCGGAAGTGGGCGGTGCCTCACCTACTGCACAGGCGCTGCCATCGAGGGCAGAGATTAGGTCTTCGAGGTGGGCTTTTCCTTACATTTCCCCCTTTTTGGTTTAATATGTACAGTAGTAGGCAGGGAAGTTGGGCAAAGGTCTTTTCTTCTGTTGGCCCTTTAGCTGCTTCATATAAGGGGCACATTAGAAGGGAGTAGTTAGGAATCCAATAACTGAGATAGCCAGCTAGATCCAGGAAGGGGAGAAGTTAGTAATCAGGTGTTTCCTAGGGATAGTGATGGCCTTGTGTGTGGGAGTGAGTTGAACACTCAGATAAGTCACGGACTGTTGAATGTCCTGTATCTTATTGGGTGAGACTCGATATCCCTGGGAGGCCAGAAAGTTAAGAAATGTTTACTGTATGGTTGTAACACAATTGGTTGGTGGGACTGCAGAGGAGAATATCATTCACATATTGGATAAGGGTGGATGGTTCTAAATTTAGGTCTTTTTAAGTCCCTTGCTAGAGCTTGTCCAAACAGATGGTGACTATCTCAGAACCCCTAAGGCAGCACAGTCCAGGTGAGCTGAGCTGAGGTTTGGGGGACGAGGTCAGCCCATGTAAAGGCAAAAAGGTCCTGGGAGGAGGAGGCTAAAGGAATAATAATAATAATAAAAGGCATCTTTTAAATCCAATACTGAATAAAAGGCACCTGTCACTGGGATTGTGGAAAACAGCATATAGGGGTTGAGCACAACAGAGTGTAGGGGGATAACAGCAGCATTTATAAGGTGAAGGTCCTGTGCCAGGCGGAACATACTGTTAGTTTTGGCTACTGCTAAGATGGGGGTATTATAGGGAGAGTTAGTGGGATGTAACAGCCCTTTCCTTAGTAAGTTTTTTTTTTTTTTGGTCAGTTGTAGGGCCTGAAGTCTGGGCCTGGGCACTGTCCATCAGCTCTTCAGCTCAAGGTTGTGCTCTACCACTTAAGCCATAGCAACACTTCCAGTTTTTTCTGCTTATGTGGTGCTGAGGAATTGAACCCAGAGCCTTATCCATGCAAGGCAAGCACCCTACCACTGAGCCACCTTCCCAGCCCTTAGTAAGTTTTTTATAATTGGTTGCAGTCTCAGAAGACTGTGATGAGGGAGGGGGTACTGGGATTGTGAAGGGAAGCATTGGGGGTCCCTCAGAGAGATATGAATAGGAGGGTGGTATTTAGCAATAGAGGGGTTGTGGGTATCCCACACATTGGGGTCCACCTCAGAGGATGGAAAAGGGAAATCTGAAGGGTCACTAGATGAGCCTACTAAAGCCATCAATAAGGCAATTGCGGGGGATGCCAAATGCCAATTAGGAAGGGTATAGGGTGTAAAGCCGAATTCAGAAATCCTTACCCAAAAGACCACCAGAGACCATCACCAATGTAAAAGCAAAGGAATCTTTATTGCTTGAGCAATAAAACTTGAGCTTGGTCCTCAGTGCACCAGGTAACTGGTGACGCTAAGAGTCCCTGAGCCCAGGGTTATAGTACTTTTAAACACTTTTTAGGGAAGGCAGGGACTTTGTATACATCATAGCATCTTACAACAAATTATTACACATCGCGGGAAAATCATAATACAATTCTATAGTAATGATTGGCACACTACAAAGCAGAAACAGGTTGTTGGTTAGATCAGAGGGCTGATGTACTTTAAACTAGTTGGCTTGCACCACAAGGAGATACATACTAAACTGCATGGTTCCTTTATTTTGGGGGGGGGGGGTCCAGTCATGGGGCCTGAACTCTGGGCCTGGGTGCTGTCCCTCAGCTCTTCAGTTCAAGGCTAGTGCTCTACCACTTGAGCCACAGCGCCACTTCTGGCTTTTTTTTTTTTTTTTTTTTTTTTTTGCTTATGTGGTGCTGAGGAATGGAACCCAGGGCCTCATGCATGCAAGGTAAGCACTCTACCACTGAGCCACCTTCCCAGCCCCTGCAGGGTTCCTTTCTTATACAAACACCACCTGTGGCCTGACTGCTAGGTCACCATACCCTCCAGCACCTGCCTGCCTGCAATTTTCCCAAGGATTGTTTATGTTCCTGATCGCCAGAGAACTTCTTCTGTTCATTCCCAGGCTGGGCTCATGGTCAGCTGCATAACTCATACTTTAGAAGATGACCACTAGCTCAAGATGGAGTCACTCAGGCCTCAGATTCTTCAAGGGTAATAGAGGCTCCCATTTTGGCCCAAAGGTCTCTACCCAGCAGTGGAACTGGGCAGTGGAGAATGAATGTTTTTCCTCCACCCCCACTATGGAGGTATCAGCTAGGTAGGTCTGGCCATGGCAAAAGCGAGGTCATCCTACCTGCAACCATGATTGTCACCCTGGGCTCCTGTGTGGTGACGGGAGTGGTGGGGCCAGGAGTCCAGGGCTGCCTCAGTCTTCTCCAGCACCCAGTCCCAGAGTGCCAGGAGGGGGCGATGGGGCCTTAGTGGATGGCCACCATCCCTGAGAGGACAATGGTCAGTCCACAGTCCAATGCCCTGAAACTTTGCACTTGGGGCATGACCGGGTTGCCTCACGTGGCTGTGGGCAGGCTGGGCCCCTATGGCCTACCTGGCCACATCGGTAGCATGGCTTCTTCAGGGGGCAGGTTTCCCTCCAATGCCCCTTTCGACCACAGACATAGCAGGGCTCAGGTGGACCCCATCAGGAAGAGACTGGTTGCAAGGCCGGAGGCTGGTAGATTTTGGCTAGCATCTGGTACTTGAGCTGTTTGGCCTTCTCCTCCCTGCCATGATAGACCTTAAAGGCTGCCTCTGTGGCCTCACTACTGGGTGTTAGGGGCCCCCTGTCTAGTTTTTTAAAAAATTTATCCTGGATGTCTGGAGTGGATTAATAAAATGAGTCATTAAACTGTGCTGTCCATCCACAGACTCAGAGTCTAGTTTAGTATATTGAAGGAGGGTCTGACTCAGTCTGGCCCAAAAGGCAGATGGATTTTCATTTTTGTTTTGTATGACCGTGGACATTTGTCATAGTTGATGACTTTGCGGCCTGCCTGTTTGAGACCCTCCATTCATTATACAGGCAATAAGTTGGCTTTGCTTTTGGTGACCACCCAGGAAACTGAAATCCCAGTGAGGCTCCTGGTCAGGCACTGCCTCAGTCCCAGTTGGGTGATCAGGAGTGGTCAGGTGGGTCTCATCTGCATAGCAGCGGGCCTTTTCCCAAACATCCTTCTGTTACCCTGATAGAAGGGTACTACTCAAGATTACTTATACATCATGCTAGGTTACCTCATAGATTAGGAATATATGCCACATCTCCTTGATGTGAGTGGTAGGATTGGTGGAGAAAGATCCCAGGTGTATCTTGACCTGTGCTAGATCATTTAATGAGAAGGGCATATGCACGGCGACCATCAGCCCCTACCACCTCCCATAATGGGAGAACATCAGCTAGGGTAGAACTGTGATTTGTAGCAGGCTCTTGGGCCTGGGTAAGGATTGTCCTGTGGGGGAGGAGAGGGTGCTGACAGAAGGGGGCGTTGGCCTTGGATGGTGCTGGAGCAGAGGGTGCAGGAATGGGTGAGCAGTGGGCTGGGGGCTTTGGGATCAACGGTGGAGGAGGGGCCTGCCACCTCTGGTGGAAGTCCTACCCACTTCAGGGGAAGTCCCACCTCCTCTGGTGCAGCAGGAAGGGGCTATTGCCCCACGTGTTTGAAATGAAGGCAACTCATCTGCCAGATCTGGAATACAGTCTGGGTTATAAGTAGATAGGCCTTGTGGCCAGGAGGAGTTGGGTAGGAGAATGGAAGGGCTCAGGAAGAAGTTTAGTTTGGAGGAAGGAGAGAAAGAGAAAGCATCTGCATAGCTGGCCTCCTTTAACCTGCTTGACCACCTGCAACAGTTGGATAAATCCTGTATAATGTTGGGATCCAGTGTCCCATGAATGGGCCACGTGGACTTATTGTCTAGTGAATATTCAGGTGAGAACTCGGTATAAAAGTATATGAGCTCCTGTGAATCAATGTCAGATTCAAGGTTAAACGTTTCTAGATTATTTAAGAGACAACCCAAGGGGGAGACCTGAGGAATGTCAGGAATATTGGATTGTGTTCCATCCATGGCAACTGATCTGGAACCAAAAGCTGCTGTGAAGAGTCCTATGCAGTGCAATTTGGCTCAAAAAGTGGAAAACAACCAGTGGAAAATGTCCTCACTTTTCTCCATGGTATCCCTTGACAACGGAAACCCTCGGAAATGTGGCTTAATACTTGGCCAAGTTTTTCTGGAGGGGGGTGCAGGCTGACGCTCCCTGACAGAGGCATGGAGCCTCATCAACATATCACTCACTGGTTGTTAGGAAAAGAAGGGCCTAAGATGAAAATTGATGAGAAAAGAAAATTTTACAAAGAATATTAGGAATGATGCAATAGGTTTAGCTTATTCTCTTCTACTAGTGATCTGAATTATTTTATGACATAGATATGCAAATGTTTTGCGTTTTAAAAATTACATGAAATTGCACATTTATGTGGTATGTATATTAATTTATGGAATAGGTATATATGATCACGTTAATGATATTCAATATTTTATTGAATAAGCCTCTAGACTCTTCACTTACCTGGGGGTAGGACTTGATCAGCCACTGGTGGATGTGTAGGAGGCGTTTGGTCAGTAGGAAACCAGCTCGGCGGTCTTTTGGGGTTGCCTAGAACCGTGGGTTAGGTCCCGAGTCACTGGCAGGGCCCTCCCAGTTGTAGGGGAGAGTGAATCCACCCGGGAGCCTAGCCCCATACAGGCCACCAAAATGAAGGAAAATATGTAAGGTAAGCAGAAAGTAACCCCTAAGAAAGTAACCCACAAGATCACGTGGACAGAAATCAAATAGAAGAAAAGATGTATTGCCAGCAGAGCTGACAACCAAGTCCTCACGAGGAAAGGGGGAAAATGGCGCCTTCTGGCGCCTTGGAGGCCCCTTTTATATCGTCAGGAACCGGAAGTGGGCGGTGCCTCACCTACTGCGCAGGCGCTGCCACCGAGGGCGGAGATTAGGTCTGCCAGGTGGGTGTTTCCTTACATGGTCCGTGTCTGCGAGGCTGTTCAGCAGGCCGGGCGGCCATGCTCTCTAAGGATGGCCTGGGTCACACTGGAGTGGCTACGGCAGCCCTTCCGGGCCAGACGCTGCCATCCCACCGCAGAGCTGCAGCCCTGCGAGCTGTCCGCACACGGGCTCAGGTTCGCTTCCTCCCTGCAGGTCCTCCCGCCACCCCACTTACAGAGCTCAGGGGGCCTGGCCCTCCAGCAAGCCTTGCCTCGCGAGCGACATGTGCACAGCCTTGCACTTCCGGGTGGCATGGCCACTTCCGGTCATGGGCACCTGGCACTCGGGAAGTAGGGTCTGGGGTCCGGGGAGTCACACAAGCCTGCAGGATGGTGTTCAGCTTCCTTCAGCCCAGTACAGCCCTCCCTATCCTTGAAGTGGACTACTATGCTAACCTCACCAAGTACTCACTGGTGCTTTGAATAGAGGAAGAGTACTCTCCAGAGCACCCAGCCACAGGGTGGGAAGGAGCCCCATCCTCAACCAGCAACATCACTGCCAGTGACATCCTGTGTTTGTCCCACAGCCCTGATGGACCAACCTGACTTTTCTACAATTTAAACCCTTACCAAATATTAAATTTCCATGTGTACATCCATGAGTGTATGTGTCTAAGCTGGTTCCAGCTGGCTGTCCCTTACCTACATCTTCCTTATTGGAGTCCTTCATGGACTCCCTCCCTGCACTTTCCCAGTTCAGCCTCAAATGACAGTGCTGCTCTGGCTTCTGCAGAAGCAAAAGGTCCTGAAGGGGCTGTGCAGTGGGACTGAATCTCCAGTCCCAAATTTATTTTGATTGTTTTCTTGGTGGTGGTGGTAGTTATGTTTTCTTAAATCTATTTGGTTATTAGGTAGTAGAGATTGGTTTCAGGGAATGGGTGCTACCCTTTACCTTTTGGCTTTTGGGTGAGATTCAGCCACATAAGTCATAGGACCACTATCTGCTTCTTGATAGTTAACTAGAAAAGTCTCATGGACTTTTCTACCTAGGCTGGCTTTGAACCTCAATCATCAAATCTCAGCTTCCTGAGTAGCTAAGATTACAGATGTGGACCAACAGCACCTGAATAATATTCTTTCTTTTCTTTTTCTTTTTCTTTTTCTTTTATTTTGTGGGGCTTGAACTCTGGGTTTAGGCGCTGTCCCTGTACTCTTCAGCTCAAGGCTAGTGCTCTACCGCTTGAGCCACCAGGCCACTTCCAGCTTTCTAGTGGTTTATTGGAGGTAAGAGTCTCATGGACTTTCCTGCCCAGGCTGGCTTTGAACTGTGATCCTCAGAACTCAACCTCCTGAGTAGCTAGGATTATAGGCGTGAGCCACCAGTGCCTGTCTATATTCCTTATTTTTTGCAGCTACTTATCTCAAATATTGAAATCAGAAAATCTTCTGGTTTTGTCTTCAAAATATATCTGCTGGGTGCCGGGGCTCACACTTGCAATCCTAGATACTCAGGAGGCTGAGATCTGAGGACAGGGTTCAAAGACAGTCTTGGCAGAAAAGTCCCTGAGATTCTCATCTCCAGTTAATCACCAGAAAAGGGGAAGTACAGCTGTTGTTCAAAATAGTAGAGTGTTGGCCACAAGGAAAAGAGCTCAGGCATAGTATTGAAGCCTGAAGCATTCAAGCCCAACAAAAAGAAAGAAAGAATGAAAGGAAGGAAGAAAGAAAGAAAGAAAGAAAGAAAGAAAGAAAGAAAGAAAGAAAGAAAGAAAGAAAGAAAGAAAGGAAAGAGAAAGAAAAGAAAGAGATAGACAAAGAAAGACAGAGAGAGAGAGAGAGAGAGAGAGAGGAAGGAAAAGAAAACCAACCCCCAACATCTGAATCAGGCACATTTGGCAGACATCTATGATCCTATTAATCAAGATTCTGTAATTTGAGGATCTCAGTTTGAAGGGAGCAAGTGAAAGAAAATCCTTGACTCTCTATCCCCAGTTAACTTGCAAAATATATTGGACTTAATGTGCAATTCAAATGGTACAGTTTCAGCCTTGACAGAAAAAGCTCAACCAGAATTCAGGACTCTAAATCCAAACTCTGTTTCTAACTCTCTCTCTCTGTGTATATATAATATATATGCATGTATATGTGTATATAGACCTATATATAGAAGCATATATAAATACATATATATATATATATATATATGTTCAATTTGGTGCCATTTCAGTGTCTATATCCTCAAAAGTTCCAAAGCAGGACATAGAAGCATTTACAGAATGCTGTGGGACATCTGTCCCCATCCCATGACTAAGCAGGACTTGGACACCTGTCTCAACATGCAGCCAGATACCTCGTACCTGTGTTTGTCTATTACAACAAGTAGGCATCTCACTATCAACCTTCCTCTACCTTCACTTGGTCAATTGGTTCCATTGCTGTTCATTTCATCTGTTGTAAAGGCCCCTGGGAAGCTGAGATAGATGCAAGTCTTGCTCAGCCCATGATGAGAAAGTCTTGGGAGGTACTGTCATAGGGCCATATTGATTCTTTCAAGCCTTCTGGGCATGTGTCTGAGAGAAGTCTGCTTTTATACAAGTCTTCTACAACAAGCTCAGTAATACCTAAGTCTGCACATTTCTCTATGTCGCTCTTACAGACTTATCCAGTGCATCCCTCTGTGAGGGACATTGGGAGGCCTGGCAACAATGGATTTTCTCTGTCTATGGCCAGCTGCGGAACTTTCCATGAGATGAACAGTCTCAGGGAAGACCATGTGTAAGACATAGCCAGGAACTTCCTGCTTGGCTTTGATGAGAGCCCACAGTTGGCCCATCCTCCACAGCCATCACCTCAGTATTCTCTGTCTCCAGTTTAACTGCAGCCACACAGGGGAAAAGCAATGTCACTGACTCCTCTGCACAGGACATTAGCTGTAAGTATGGGAGTAGGTTGACACCTTTCTTCTGGAAATCTGTCACTGGAAACAACTCTACCTTTTCCCTCCCCATCTACCTCCAGCCCCTGGAGGGGAAAAAAAAAACAATTTGATTAGGGATTGGGAAGGACAAGAAGTAGAGCATAGATACAATGCAGCAGCTTGGTTCATGAGCCTTCTCCTTGCTTTCCAGGTGTCTGTGCTGTCCTCCTTCTCATGACTTTGGTCTCCCAGTGGCAGGCCTCAAAGCCAGAGCCTGTTGGTAATGTGCTTCTGAACCTACTTCCAGCACCTTATCTGGTCCTGCCTGGGGTAATGTCAGGACATAGCCTGGGGGAGAGAGTCCCCGGATAATCTGGACTGAACTGCCCCAGCTGGAAGTGGCTCAATCTCGGGAGACACAGGCCTTGCCAGCTCAGGATCCCTAGCATGTGTGTCATTTGGTGTCTCCTCAGCTGCTGTCACAGCTGGAGGCGACTCTGTCATCTCAATTGTCAGCATGAGATCCTCAGCAGCTGAACCATGGGGTGGCCTTCATCTTCCACCAAAAGAAGGTGGTTCTACTTCAGGACATGTACACAGCCAGCTGACTTTGGAAAGCAGCATGAAATCAGAGTGCCTTCCCTGTCTCTGGACACTTGAGTTGGCAGAGGATGGCCCAGGAAAGTGGCTTCAGGATCCATGTCTGTGTTCTCCATTGTGAAGGACAAGGGTTCACTTATGGGCTCTTCTTTCTCAGCCTACTCTCAAATGGGACCTCCCCAGTGAGCCATGGTTTTCTGGTTCTCAGAAGTAGTTTGTAGAGTTACACCAAACCTTTCACCCCACCATGCTTTTTCATTCCAATTCCAGAGGACACAGGTGAATTCAGAACCACTCCTTACTCCTTCCCAGATGAGTTCCTGGATGAGTCATTTTTGCATCTTGATATTCCTAGATGTCCCTGTCTAGTCTCTAGGGTTTTTCTAGTACTATATCCTTGCATGTTGTCAGATGTGCATACACCTATAAACATCCCCATTGCCTGTTTCCCTTAAGGACTGGTGTTATGGGTTATTAATGCACAAACATTAGAGATGAGACAATCAGAGGAAGTGAGGAAAAACTTCATTCTGTCAAGAAGCATAGACAATTGTAAACATATGCAGATGCATATATGTGCACACATCTGTGAGCATACCCAGACACACACAGACCTACATAAATTCATAGGAGCCCAACCCACCTCACCCATTTTTATTTTGTATCTTATCCCAATTTTTTTTTGGAGAGGGGAAATCTCATCTTTTACATGAAGATGTTAGGACCATGGTCATTGTGAGAAGGCAAGGTAATGAGAGTGGAAGCATTCCTATTAGAATTGGGGCCCTCCTCCACACTCCCCAGAGAGATCCCTGCCCATTAAAAATGGACAAGCCTGTCATCCAGACAACAGAGGCTCATCAGACACTGAATCTGAGCGTGCTTAATGTTGAACCTGCAGCCTCCGTAACTGTGAGACATCAATGTCTGCTGCTTACAAGCCACCCCTTGATTGAGCGATGTTAGAACAGACAGAGGCGGCCAAGAATGAGGGCACAGAAAATGTTTCCAGTGTAAGTTCAGAGTCATGATGATTGAGAATGTTCAAATGAAAGACCCTGTGGTATGACATATCATTTTTATACAACTGTCATAATAAGTAACATGTTGCTAAACCTCATAAAGGATCAGAACCCATGAACATCTTGGAGATGGTTTTGTTTTTCACATTGGTATGTTTTAGATGATCCCTACTGTGTTTCCCAGGCTTGCCACAAACTCCAGAGTCCAGGTGATTCTCTGTCTCTGACTCCTGAGTAGCAAGGACACCAGGTGTTTACTACAAATGTATTTCTGACCACAGAGCCCATGTCTTTTAACTATTGGGGCCCTGCCTTGGATGCAACTGTACCCACACAAGGCAGATCCATGACCACTCTTCTGACCTTCACCTGCTCCCTGCACACCATGGCCTTCCCTCCCACTTCCTCCAGGTAGTGATGTGGGTCCTCCCCTCAGGGACACATGCTCTGTGTGGGGCTCCATAACAGGTAATGCTCATGGTTCTACAAAAGGATGTCAAGTTAGTGTCTTGAATTATGTAACTAAAATGAATAAACAGTGAAGTTTTATTAAAATCAATGGCAAAATTTACATCAGAAAAAATTGCAGCAGTTAACTTGGAAGCAGAGGGAAAGGACTTCTCTAAGTGCTGGAGCTGTGCTCGGTGAAGCTCAGGAGTTCCTGAGTCTCTACCTCCACACCCAAAGTTGTGCTCCCAGTCTCAATTGGGAAGCACACTGGGTATATCGGCTGGTGCTAAGTTGCCCTCTGCAGGTAAAGGTGAGTTCATATCAGACAAAGTCTGTGGAGCCCGTGACATCTCTAGAGCAGCAAATACAGTCACAGGTTGGAGTCCATTTTTCCTGTGCCCTTGGCAAACTAGAGATCGAGGTCAGATGTAATGTGGAATTGCTCTTCAGACATCCACTGGAGAAAGAGGATTTTCTTTACATGAAGTGGCCAGAAACACCTCCTAGTGCCAAAGTGTTTTACTTTGTGGTCTCTCTTCAGTGTCAGGTACCATGACCTGATCCAGGTCAACTGCATCGTGTTGTGGCTTGTCATCTTCTGACACAGGAACAGCAGAGTCTGTCTCAGAAGCTATTGACATGAAATCCTTCAGATGCAGATTGGCTACCCATGTTGTGGCTCTTCATTTTCTGCCTCAGGTGCAGGTTGCTCTTCCTCACTTGATGTGGGAGGAGGCACATTGAGAGCCACATCAAGGGTGCCCTGTGCTGGTTCTGTGTCATCTGCCTCTGATGGAGTTGTGTCCTCACCATGTACCCAGACAGATCCACAACAAGACACAGAACTGCTCTCCTGGACTGTGGCTCCTCTGCTGCTGCTTCTGGCAGGGCTGGGTCTGTCTCCATGATCTCCATGGATACACAGCAGTGGTGGCTCTTCTGTTTTACAATTTCCATAATAGCAGGACATTAAATGTTTTTCCTCACCTGATGCCCCATTCTGCACCTGCTTTGGTCTTGTTCTGCAGTTAAATATAAGCAATGCTCACAGACAATCCTTCTGCAGTAATGTCTCCAATCATCTCTCAGTCACCAGAAGTCACCTCACCATAAAGGGGTTTTGACTGACACATGACAAGGGAATTAGGCTCCTGAAACTCTATAGTGTTCTGTTTTCCAGTACTGTAATCACTTCCTTTGTGTTGTTTGGAAATGGAGAAGGAAATTGAGACAAATTTGTTTTCAAAAGGTAATTTGGGAAATGACTTCAGAAAGTAGGAAAGAGAGATGAGGGAGAAGGAAAGAAATGATGACATCACGTGCATGCATGCAGGAGGGAGTCAATATGCACGCTAAGAAAATGGCCATTGACTTCACAGGGATAGACTGGGAACTCTACAAAATGTGTGTTGAAATTGTCTCCTCAAGAGACAAAAGATAGTATTTCTCCCTGACTCCCAGCTCTGTTGGTGAAAGGCCTTCCCACCGCACACTTCAGCTTTGAGAATCCACGTGTGGTGGGCAGGACTCACCCTCAGATGTGGGTATTTGCAAACACCTAGGCTGGAATCTCTCGTCAAAGAGAGACAGCTGGAAGCCAAAGTGATACCAAAAGGAAGTAAGATGGCACACAAGAGGGAACAGAGCACTTAATTACTGAAACCCAATATTTAAAACATTTAATTAACTGTCCCAAGGGTTTTCCATTCAACATGTCACATTAGGAATACAATACATTTTTAAATATTTATTGTAATGGTGATGAGCAAGGAGTTACAGTTAAGTAAGGTAATGAGTACATTTCTTTTTAATCACTATTACTCCTCTCTCATTTTCTCCTACTTGCCCTTCCCTACTCCCCTCCACTCCCAAGATACCTAGTTCATTCCAACACTGTGTCAAGTGAATATCATTGTTGCAATAATTCATCCTTTGTCTTGCTGTTTCTGATTCTCTTTCCCTTCCACAGGTCAGGTAAACTTATATACAAGACAAAGGGTACAGAAAACTGAAAAAAGAAAGACCTGTATATAGGACAAAATAAGACCCTCATTTCCAATTCTTGGAGTTCATGTTGATATACTTCATTAAATATGGTCCTATGCACTTAGCAGTTGGGCAATTGATATTCTGTTAAGAATATCATAGACATATCCTAGTTATTACAAATGAGGGAAACCATGCAACACACTTTTTCTTGGGCCTGGCTTATTTTGCTTAGAAACAACCTTTAGTGGACTAGTCTTTAGTGGACTAAAGACTGAAAGAGAGACTTGTCTGAAGAGAAAATACGAATGGCCAATAGATACATGAAGAAAATGCTCAACATCTCTGGCCACGAAAGAAATGCAAATCAAAACATTTGAGATTCCACTTTACCCTGGTTAGAATGGATATTATCAAGAAATCTAATAACAGATGCTGGCAGGGATGTGGCCAAAAGGGAATGCTACTACACTGTTGGTGGGAGTGCAAACTTGTTCAGCCACTCTGGAAAAGCAGTATGGAGGTTCCTCAAAATACTAAACATAGAGCTCCTTTTTTTTTTTTTTTTTTTTTTGTCGGTCGTGGGGCATGAACTCTGGGCTTGGGCACTGTCCCTCAGCTCTTCAGCTCAAGGTGAGTGCTCTACCACTTGGACCACAGCTCCACTTCCAGTTTTTGAATGGTTTATTGGAGATAAGAGTATCACGGACTTTCCTTGCCCTGGCTGGCTCTGTGATCCTCAGATCTCAGCCTCCTGAGTAGCTAGGATTACAGGCATGAGCCACCAGCATCCAGCACCTAGAGCTCCTTTATGACCAGCAATCCCACTCCTGGGCATTTACCCAAATGACCACAATCAAAGCCATACTAAAGCTACCAGTACAACCATGTCTATTGCAGTATCATTTACCATAGCTAAGATATGGAACCAACCCAGATGTCCCTCAGTAGATGAATGGATCAAGAAGATATGGTATGTATGCACAATAGAGTTCTATGCTCCCATCAGAAAGATTTTGCCCCATTCATAAGGAAATGGAAAGACCTACACAATACATCTTATCAATGTCCCCTTTCATTGTTTCCCTCAATGTCCCAACCCCACCCATCCCTTCAAGATACTGGTTCCATTTTCACATATGTACATTGATTCTAAGGATTATATATGTTCACTTTCCTCTCTCCATTTTTATCTGCTCTCTCCCCAAGAATGCATGTGTCAGCATCCTAGTATTCATTTTGTTAAAGTGTAGGCTGGAAAGGTGGCTCAGTGGTAAAATGCTTGCCTTGCATGTATGCACTTCCTCAGTACCACATAAGCAGAAAAAGCCAGAATTGAAGCTGCAGCTCAACTAGTGGAGCACTAGTATTGAGCTACAGAGCTGAGGGACAGTGCCCAGGCCCAGAGTTCAGGCCTCATCACCAACCAAAAAAAAAAAAAAATGCATGTGATTTCTTCTAAGGAATTATACCAAAACATCCCCTGTGTATACTACATTTCAGTCAGTGTGTTGCTCTTTATATGCATATGACCTGGTATGTGATTTCATATATGTTTATACCCAAATCAAGTCTGAATGATCTCTTTGACCAACTGGGATTAGTTGATATTTCTGATTCGTTCGACATTTCCTTTATTCTTGTTTTGTACTGTTAATTTCCTATGTTCTTTTTACAGTCAGAGATGGAAGAGAGAATTGTCCTGATGATTCACCTAGATTTACTTGATGGCTTACCATGTTCAAGGACCTCATGTTTTCACTTGGCTTCTTTTGCTCAAAGCTGGCACTCTAACACTTTTGCCATACCTCTACTTTGGGGTTTTGGTACTTAATTGGAGATAAGTCACTGAAAACCTTTTCTGGCCAGGCTAGTCTTGTACCATGATTATATTTCAATATCCTAAGGGGCTAGAATAACAAGCAGGAGCCAAAGTGCCATGTTTACCATGATTTTCCTGGTCTAAAAGGCATGCTTGTGGAAGGAAAATAAGAGCTCTAAGGATTCTGTTGTGGTAATAAGGCCTAACCAAATACTTATGGAGGTGCGGATATGGGTTCCCCTGTCCTTTGTTATTATTGTATAGTTTTTAGCAGCATAAAGGTCTCCCTTTATTTAAAGCATTTAGATCAAGGTGTGTTATGGGCCATTTGTGATTTGATCTCACGACTTCCTGCTTTTGCTTTTTTGCATTCCATTCCTTGATTTATTTTAACCTTTTCTTTTTGACAGATTCTTACAAAGAACATACATTTGGATATCCTTAAAAGGCAGTGAAACTTTTCACTTTTTTATACAATTGTCATTATTGAATTTTAACAATGGTCCTCAAAGTTTAAGATTTCTAGGTTTATTTCCTCGCTTAGGTTCTCTTGTTTTTCCATTGACTTGAAAATTATTAACCTGAATACATTATATATGACCTCAGCATTAAGTACTTCTTTACTTTGTTTTTCTAGGAAAGTCAAGGGTGAACCCAAAATACTTGACCTCCTCAGTGGAGGACAAAAATTAGCACGTGTACTTTCTCCATTTTCTCTTTCCTAGTTCTAGGATTTTTTAATCCTAAAGATTGTTACTACAACTATATCTGCCCTCTTGAAATTTTATCTTAACATATATACCAAAGTTAAAGAATATATTAACAATTATTTAGATTTGATTGTATCAGTATCAGCTCATAGCTACTTGTTTTTTTCTATTTCTTCATTTGACCTTGTGTGTTTGTGTGTGTGTGTCTGTGTGTGTGATGGTCCTGGGGTTTGAACTCAGGGACTGGATGCTGTCCTTGAGCTTTTGTACAAATCTTGTGCTCTTCCATTTGAGCCAGACCTCAAATTTCAGTTTTTTTGGTGGTTAACTGGAGATAAGAATCTCATGGACTTTCTTCCTTGTGTTCGCTGTGAACTTTGATCCTCATATAGGGCTCCTGAGTTGCTAGGATTACAGACATGAGCCTTGGTGACCAATGTCCAACTAGAGTCTTACTAAGTTATATTGAACCTTTATTTTTATTCTCAAGATTATACTTGTATTTCTGAAGAATGGCTGTTGCTCTGAAATAATTTGAAAAATGAAGGCAAAGAAAATTAACATGCTTGAGCTAGGTACTAGTGGCTCATCCCTGTAATTTTAGCTACTCAGGATCTAAGGATCTTGGTTTGAAGCCAGCTCAGGCAGGTTAAGTCAGAAGACTCTGAACACCAATTACACCAGCAAAAATTCAGAAATGGACCTATGGCTCAAGTGTTAGAGCACTAGCCTTAAGCAACAAGCTGAGGGACAGCACCAAGGTCCTGTGTTCAAACCAAGTATCACCCCTCAAGAAAAAAAAATAAGCATGTCTATTATCCTTCTTTATTCCTTGGTTCTCATAATGTTTCTTACAAAAAGGCAGATTTAGAGTCTTTGAGACATGTAATAATAGGATTTTGAGCTCCAGTGCTTATAATTATTAGCAGTTTCTCTAATTTGAGTTTTCTTTCCTTAATTATAGTTGCAGTGATCCATTCTTGGAGTCAAGTGGCCTCTGTTTGTGACTGAGGAAAGGGGATACCTGAGTGGGCCAAGCAGTAGGTGTTCTGGCTGTGATCGCTGGAACTGAGCTGAAAACACTGCTATTCAGTTCTAAGTCCTCCACAACTTTGCTCCCAAGGTCAAACTATTTGAAAAAATACATAGAGGGGATTCTGTTTCATGCCCTCAGCTGTGTCTGATACAGGTCATCAGGGAAGGAAGACAAATAAATCCACACTAAACCAATCTCGTTGACATTTTCATTGCACTAATAAAGAAAATAATATAGGCAAACAAATAAGTTACTAAAGACAAGAATTAGAAATTTTAATAATTATTTTCCTTGTGTTACACCATTTAAAAAGAGAATTTGAGAAATAATGCACATTCCTAAGGTTAATAATCTGTAATTGCATAACAAAACTTAGGAGATCCAAATAACAAAGGCTACTTGATTTTGTTTATCCTAGTGTTTTCAAATCATTTCAGAATCATAATCATTATTTGACAACCATAAGTACTTCATTTGGAAGGGAAAAGTGTTGTTTCAATAGAACTTACTAAGAAACTACTTGAGATAAGACATTCAATCCTATTTACTTCCTTTTAGGGTTACTGGCAATGCCATACACATAATCTGTCTAGGTACTGTTTACCAGTCATGCAATACACTGAAAAATTGCTTACAGGATAGGTGACAGGGCTCAGACTCAGTCATGGCCTTTCTGACAGTAGCAGGAACATGGCAGCTCCGTGGATAGGCCCCTAGGCTGTGGCTTGGAAGTAGGTCAACCCTCTAGGAAGACTATCACTGATACTTGTGCCGAGGCCATGCCTACACTGCACATGCCAGTTAATTTCTTGCTCATCCATTCAGAAGTCTCCATGAACAACCAACTCCACCAAGAGCCATTTTTCCCTGAGAGGACCTTAGTTTAAGAAGAAATTTTAATCCAGGTACCAGTGGCTCCTTTGTGTCATTCTAACTACTCAGGAGGCTGGGATACAGAGGGTTTTGCTTTTAAACCAGCCTGGAAGAGAGATCCAAAGACTCTTATCGCCAATTAACTAAGAAATGGTAGAATGAAGCTATGGCTCAAGTAGCAAAGCATCAGCTCTAAGCAAGCAGGTTTTTCTTGTTGTTTCTACTGTTTTGGTTTTTTTTTTTTTTTTTTTTTTTTTTTTGTCAGTCCTGGGGCTTGAACTCTGGGCCTGGGCACTATCCCTTTGCTCTCCATGATCCACAAGGCCACTTCCAGTTTTCTGAGTTGTTTATTGGAGATAAGAATCTCACTGAGTTTCCTGCTGGGGCTAGCTTTGAACCTCGATCTTACCCTTCTGAGTAGGTAGGATTATAGGCATGAGCCACCGATGCCCAGCTTCTACAGTTTATTTTATAAATATGTATGGGTCAAGGTTGTGGCTCTGCCACTTGATCTATACCTCCACTTTTGACTTGTTGCTCAATAATGGAGATAAGAGTCTCACAGACTTGACTGCCTAGGCTAAATTTAGACCACAATCCTTAGATCTCACCCTCCTGAGTACCCAGGATAATTGACACAAGCCAATGGCCCCCCAGAGTCAAGTGATTTAATATTGCAATTATTAGTAGAAAGTAGGTATTGGAAACTTAATTTTCCCACATAACCCTATTCACTTCTCTGCTATTTCTTCTACTCACTCACAAGTTACCGTGAGGCTCATACACACTATGTTAGACCCAGAGGGTGAGTTGTTGAGCAGTCCCCAGATACATGTGCTGACAAGAAGAAAAACTAATCTGTGACTATCATTACCTGATAAAACTAGAATTGAATTCTGAACTTGGGCTCCGAAGAAAAAGTCTTAAGAGACCATATAATGCTCTGTAGGTGTAGACCTGGTAGTAGAAAAATACCAAACATATTTTCATTCTTTATTGTGATGACTGTAACTCTGCTGGGTTCATTGATATCTGGAGTTAACAATCACCTGGATTCATACACCTGTTATGGCTCTAAGGTAGACATTCATTGCAAAGACTCAGGTGTAATAATAATGTAAGATTATTATTTACACCCAGAAGTCTTGAAACAAGATCAGTTTTTGGATGTTTCTTCATATTGTCCAAAGTGGAGCGAGGGACAATATAAGAAGAAGCCTACAATTAGAGAGAAATCCATGATGTTTCCAATCTCTTTGCTTCTCCTGTGCATCAGCCACACTGCCGTGCCTTTCCTCTTCCAGCTCTGCTGCTTCACTACCTTCTCATAGCACAGGTTTCTGGCCTTTTTCTTGGCCAATAGCTGGCAAGGCTTTCCCCATACTCAGTTCTACACAATTTTCCTTTAAGGTTGCACATTTTAGCAATATACTTAGACTGGCTTCTGGCTTTCCCTTCTTTCAGAAATGACATGTCTCTTCTTCTATTCAGAGATCATCACTTTTCCCTTTCCAGGAACTTCCCATGGGAAGGTGGTGTTTCATAGTGAACAGAAGCAACAAGAGCTAAAATGGTTCTATTGAATAGATATCCATCATATAATTGGTACAGAAAGCTCCAAGTGACTATTAGAGCTCATGTGAATTCCTTTTGTGACTATGCTAACCTGAATTCCTCTTGTAATTTTGAATTTGTCAGTTACAATTACATAGCATTTTTGGCAGAATAACTACTGAATTAAAACAGAATATTGAACAGAACACACATAGAGCGCACTGTGGATGCTTCTGAAAACCTTCCTTCATGTTTCTTTGGTAAACTTGGCTGATGTTGACACCTTCATTGTTACAAATCCCAGTAGAAAGGTAGAATGATCAGTATGAGCAATTCTCTGCTTTGAAAAGATTGTCTATATACAGAATATGTTGATTGTGTGATGACAATACACAATCAATGCAATACACATAATTCTATATTTTGGAATGTGAGATAATTCTTTCACTTCTGAAAATTCCCCACTGTGAATATCATTCTGTAAATCTGACACAAAATTCAGATTCACCCATTGAGTCTTTTTTCTTTTTCTTTTTTTTTGGGGGGGGGTCTGGTCATGGGGCCTGAACTCTGGGCCTGAGCGCAGTCCCTCAGCTCTTCAGCTCAAGGCTAGCGCTCTACCACTTGAGCCACAGCGCCACTTTTGGCTTTTTTGTTTTTGCTTACGTGGTGCTGAGGTATCAAACCCAGGGCCTCATGCCTGCAAGGCAAGTGCTCTACCACTGAGCCACCTTCCCAGCCCCTCAGTCTTTTTTCTTTACAAAGACTATAGAAATTACTCTTATTTGATAAATGGATAACAAATATGAGGGGAACTCTATTTGTTTTAAGTTAGATATTCCTTAAGGTCTGGAGATTTCTTCAAAATTTTTGTGTTAAAATGATGGTTTCCTGAAAGGAAAGCGTCTAAGCAGGGAAAGCGTCTAAGCCTGGAGTTCAAGCCCCATGACGGTCAAAAAAACCCAAGAAAAACTAAAAAACAACAACAAAAAAGCCCCAAAACGATAGTTTCATGGACTCTATTCATTTAAGGAAATCTTACAAGTGACAGAATTTTTTCTTTTTACTTGATCACTACTAGAGGTGAATGCTTAGAAGTTATCCCTCTGCATTTGCTCTCAAACTTCACAACAATCAGCAGTCCAAACACTGCAAAGGTCAGAAACGTAATATTGTAGATGTACACACATCCACACTAAGAGCTACCAATATCAGAGATACTAATTTAGCATGAGTCTCATATGAAAATTTCTAACCAGATTGCCAAAATTCTGGATTAAAAAATGTAGTAATCTCACCAGTTCATTATAGATAATAAGTTAGAATTTTATTCATACACAAACAATTTTGAAATGGGTAGATTTCCATTATCTAAAAAGTTGGTACTTTGTTCTTCTATTCTTCACAGAATAGAATCACTCTCACTCCCTGTCCTCAAATTTTTCTCTCAATAATCGAAGCTACCATACAATGACTCCACTTACTATTTTCTGGACCTAAATTCTGTTGCATTCTTGCATCTAGTGTCTTCCGTTGGAATGCATGGACCAACACAAACTCAAATTCCCCTCTGTCTCCACCCTTCAAACAGCATTTCAATGCTACTGACTCAACTGAGTGTCCATCAGAAACTCCCTGTGGTAGGTCTCTTCCTCACTCTCAACCTGGGGCTGCAGTTACTGTGGTAAAGTCCCTGTGTCACCATTACTGTGTATCCTGAACTGTCAACACCCTGGATGAGCAGAACTGCAGCAAGATGACTTTAACAGCTTGGCTCATGGAGAGTGATCTAAGGAAGGACTTCCTGGACCACAGCCTGATGAGGCTGGGTGTCCCTTAAATGGACACATCAGTACCAGGCTTCCCATCTTCAGACCAGCAGGTCACTGACCACTACAGCCATACATGACAGGAGCATCATCTCCTCGCATTTGGAGATCCACTGTGCTGGTGTGGACACTGGACCTCTAGTAGGCCATGATTTGTATCATTTTATTTCCCCAGGGCAAACGGGGTGACACATGGAGAGGGCTCCCTGCCTCCCCAAGCAGTTGCACTGAGCTGCCCTGCCACACCAGTCCCCTCCCACCCTGTAATGAGCAGCTGCAGGGCCACCACCAAGGGCGCCAGGCTCCATCTGTGGAGGAGTCAGTGACAGTGGGTTTGTGTGCAGCTCGAGACACAAGCGAACACAGGTGAAATTCCTATGTGCTCAGGTTCATCATTCACAGTCCACCGCAATCCATGTGGAGAAGCTCAGTAATCATCATGGATTTGGACTTCTTACATAGATTCAAGATCTTCCCGAACATATCCCTGTCTTTAATGATGCATTTTCCCACAAATTGGAAACAGCCTTGGGATCCGGATATGTAGGGACCTCTACATGCCATTTCCTTCTTCCCACCCAGGAAGGCTGCTGTCCAATTTCACAGAGAGAACCTGGGGCGCAAGTAGGAACCTCCTGTAGTACAGCAATCTGTCTGAAAATAGCAACTGTGTCTCTAAGCAATGGGGCCCTGCTTCAGACACAGCTGCATCCACACATATTCTGGATCTCCTCCCACTTGCTTGGCCTTTGGTTTTCCCTCTACACCAGGAACTCTCCTCCTCCTTTCTCCTCCTTCTTCCTATAAGCATCTTCCCCCAGAACCATGTGCTCTGCATGCAGCTTCAGTCCGCAGGTGTCTTCCATGGGTGAGTGTAGAGCATGCTATGAGCTTAGTGGCCCTGAAATAAGCTACTGAAATGAACGAACACTGAACTTTTATTAAAACCAATACTTCAAGTTACATACCAAAAACTGAAAGAAGAGACTCAATGGAAGAAACATTGGTATTTTCCCAGATGGATGAAGGAAGGTTTTGGCATTACAGCTGGTGCTCTGGAGCTCTTAGGACATTTTTAGGAAAGGTGAGAACTGTGTTTACAGCAGCAGCAGAATTTGTCCTTCCAGACATGGGCTGGGGCCTGGCTGGGCTATGTCTGCAGGAGCTCAGCTCTCCTCTAAGGTAGCGGTGGTCTAATGTAGCTGAAGTGGGCAGAGCCCTACAGATCTCCAGAGCAGCCAGGGCAGCAGAGGCAAGTTCAGTCGGCCTCAGTGACATGGGCAAATCTACCTGGAGATGCAGATCGGCTGGAAACTGTGCAGCCTCCTCTTCATCCACAGCAGAGCATGCTGCTTCTCCACCAAGGTCAGCACAGCCAGCTCCAGATCCAGAGGTTCCCTCAGCTCCTCCCACAGGTGGAAGTTGCTCTATTAGAGGAGACAGAAGCATTGCCAGCTCAAGATCCACAGCAAGCATGTGATCTGGAGGCTCTTAAGCTGCTGTCACAGCTGGAGGTTGCTCTGTCACAGCCAATGTCAGCTCAAGATCCCCAGCAGCTGAACCACAGAGTGGAGGTTGTTTACTTCAGGACACAGGCAGAGCCTGCTCAGAATCCAGAGCAGCCCATATCACCTGCTGGTTCTTCTTCCACTGCCACATAAGGAGATTGCCCTGTCACTGCCAATGTCAGTGACAGATCCACAGCAGCTGAACCACAGTGTGGTTCTTCACCTGCCACACTTGGAGTTGGTCTCTCTCACTCGATGTGTGTTCACTGAGCTTCAGATCCATAGCATTAGAGGTCTGGAGTAGTGGGAGCCCAAAGCTGACCATTTTGTGGCTTGAAATCAATAAGGATGGAAAATGGAGTGGGAAGGTACTCAAGGGAGGGATGGCCTGGGGTGAGCCCCTACCCCATACCTCCATGTCCGCAAAGCCATTTTAGCTGTGTTCATAGCTCTATTTCATCTTTCCTTCTCCTTAGCCAGGACTCAAAATGTTGCAGTATGTCCAGAACCAGACCCTAACCAGGGAGGCCTTGGCTTTTCTTTCGCTGCTTGCCTGATACCATGCTCCTGTCTTGGGCAACCATGATGAATGATCCCTTCTCTCCTGATGGTGCTCAGGCTTCTTCAAGACAAGTGCTTGATGCTCCTAGTGTTCCATGCAGTCAGTTTTGTCATGAAGATTGACATACCTGGGAAACTGAGAAAGACATGAAATAATGTGGTTGATTTAAGGTATATTAAATAGGTCGTTTTCATTAGGTAGCCAATGAAGAGAACACTAAGTGCTATTCAGGCAGGAGAAGAAGTTTATTTACCGAACGGCTGCCCCCAACAATGCATGGTGGAGAGGCATGGCTGAAAAGGAAAGGGGTGGGGGACAACCCACCTCTGGGCCAGGACTTATCTAGGCCAGGGACAGGAAGAGGTGTGGCCAGGTGGGGGAAAGATGTGGCCACATTGGATCTGGATGTGACCTCAGGGTCTGGGACCCTCCTAAGGTCAGATGGGAGGCATGTGACCAGAGGTGGCCCATGATGTGACCTAGCAGGAGGGGAAGGTGACTGCTTCCAAGTCTGCCAGTTACCTAGGTAACAGATACTGGGTGGAAACTTAGCCAAGAAGGAGGGAGGTGACCCTGTTCAGACCTTACAGTTGAAGGTTGAATCTGTGGCCAGTTTAGTTCCCTCACGCCTTCTAGGCTTATGTGTGAGGAGATCATAAGAAAGTGTTCCACAGCTAAACCTAATCCAATACCACAAGCTCAGTAATCCCCAATTCCTCTGTGTTGGTCTGTGTTGTTTTGGCAAGCTTGTCCACCTGTTCATTATGTCTGTAATGCCATTTAACTTCCAGGAAAGTGCCACCTCTGAAGAAATCTCAGATTGTCACTCACATGAAAAACACTTCTAAACCACTTAACCTGGTAAACCAGTTCAAAACCACTTCATGTGGTAAACAACTTCAACTAAGCACTTGTGTTCTTATTAGCTTGCTGGGATTTCCATAACTATATCTTGCTTTTGTGGTATCATTTGTTTTTTTGGGAGGAATATTTTCATAAAAGGAAGGACACAGTACATTCATAAACTTTTATTCCTAGCTTGACTTCAAACTAGGATTCTCAGATCTCAGCTTCCTGAGGAGCTAGGATTACAAACTTAAACCACCAGCACCAAGTTTGTGCCAATAATGAGTACGAACTGAAGCCTGGGTTTCTTTACCCAAATTTGGCAATGTACCATTTGAGCCACACCTCCACTGCTTATCTCCATTCAACTCTATTTAACTACTTTTTGGTGGTTAAGTGGAGATAAGAACCAGATAGAGGCTTGAGAATGTGGCTTAGTGGTAGAGCTTGCCTACACAGAAAAAGACAGAAGTGGCACTGTGGCTCAAGAGGTAGAATGCTAGCCTTGAGCAAAAGAAGCTCAAGGACAGTGCTCAGGCCCTCAGTCCAAGCCTCAGGACTGACAAAAACAAAAAAAAGAACCAGATATACTTTACTTCCCAGGCTGATTTTGAATCTTGATCTTTACCTCTCAGTCTCTTGAGTACCTATGATTAGAGCTGAGAGCCACTCATCCTGTTTCTATAGATCTTAACTTTGCTGTGTAGCAGGAATTTCCCCATCCCCAATGTCTGACTATGTAGATAGCCCAGTCACAGGGACACCTTCTAATTTCCTGATGTAGTCTAACCTCTGCTTCTTCATGGGTTTTGTCCCCTGAGACAGGGGGTGTCTGTGCATTCAAGTTAGGGCCAGAAAGCCCATGGTGGTTATAACAAAAGAGTGAATATAGAAAAAAGTTAGCAGAAAAGATTGTAGTCTACCAATTTACAGCTTATGTATTTAACACTTGAGCTTCTTTTGTGACTTCACACTATTGAAGTTTACTAGCAGATTGTGCCAACTTCCACTTTCATGGTGCATTGAATCAATGAAAATGTTCTGGCTCATTGACCATACTGGGGTACATTTCCTTTCTATGGCAGTAAATAGTGAGAAGTACAAAGACAGAATTTTCCTTTGTTCTCAAATCTCTCCGTGATCATATAGGTGAGGAGGGAGGGCATTTGATTCCACATTAACTTGTGGATAATCAGGAGGCTGAGATCTGAGGATCACAGTTCAAAGCCAGCCTAGGCAGGAAAGTCCGCGAGACTCTTATTGTTAGGTTTTTAAAAAGAGGCACCAAGAAAGAACCATACCATGCATGTGGTATTCATGTAAGGGGTAGGTTTATTCATCATTCCGGCTGGCACCAGGCCCGGTTGGCACTCTACACGGCTGGGAAAGGCCTGGGAAAGAGCTGGGAAAGAACTGGGAAAAGAGAGCTGGGAGAGAGCTGGGAAAGAGAGAGCGCTGGGAAAGAGAGTGTCTGGGCCTGTGCTAGGCCTTATCTAGGGTATGGGCGGAGAAAGGTGTGGTCACAGCAAATTCAGATGTGACCTCTTCCAGGTGTGCCAGTTGCCTAGGTAACGCAGGTACTGGGTGGAGACTTTGCTGCGAGGAGGGTGGAGTCTGCTCACCATCCAGGAGCAGACCTTACACTTATCTCCAATAAACTACTCAAAAACCAGAAGTGGTGCTGTGGCTCAAGCCGTTGAGCGCTCGCCTTGAGCTGAAGAGTGCAGGGACAGTGCCACCCCCCAAAAAAGGAAAGCATCAATTTAGACTCCAAATAGAATTTGCTGTTTCCTATAATTTTACATAATCTTCCCTAGTTATAGTAAAGGCAAAATTCTCTCAAACTTAAATAGATAAAAGAATTACTTGGGCGGTGGGAAGGTGGCTCTGTGGTAGATTGCTTGCCTTGTGTGCATGAGGCCCTGGGTTCAATTCCTCAGCACCATATAAGCAGAAAAAGCCGGAAGCGCCACTGTGGCTCAAGTGGTAGAATGCTAGCCTTGAGCTGAAGAGCTGAGGGACAGCGCCCAGGCCCAGAGTTCAGGCCCAATGACCTGCAAAAAAAAAAAAAAAGAATAACTTGGCAGGAGAGTGCCAGTGCTCGCACCTCTAATCCTAGCTACTCAGTTGACTAAGACCTAAGAATCAACATGAAGCCAGCCCAGGTAGATAAATCAAGAAATTGTCATAATCAGTCAACCAACAAAAAGTAAGACACAGAGGTATGGCTCAAATGATAGAGCAACAGCAGGAGCTATAGCTCTGCTTCTGGCTTTTTGATGATAAATGGAGATAAGAATCTCACAGATTTTTCATTGCTGGCTGGTTTTGAACCTTAATCCTCAGATCTCAGCCTCCTGAGTAGCTATTATGATAGAAGTGAGCCATGTTACCAGACTAAATTTAAAGTTTTATAACAACAAACATGATTCTCCATAAATGTAGTGTGAAGATCATGATCAAAGGGACACGAGTGAGGGATTCATAATTGATACCATATTCTGAGGCTGGCATTTCAATGGAGACTTGAAGAGGAAATGTCACTAAAATTGTCCAGGCACAGCAGACCAGCAGTAGAGGATTTGCCTAGTAGGCAGAAGACAAGTATAGAGTCGGAAATGTACGGTCTGCCCCAGGCCATGCAGGCCCTGTGCAGACACCTTCCTACCTCTTGGCTAGGTTTCTGTGTTCCCTCGGTAATTGGCTTACCTAGAAGCAGTCACCTGCCCCTCCTGCTAGTTCACATCCTGGGTTGCCCCTGGTCACACTCCCACCTGACCACAGGAGAGTCCAAGGCCCTGAGGTCACATCCAGATCTAGTGTGGCCACACCTTTTCCCCACCTGGCCACACCTCTTCCTGTCCCTGGCCTACATAAGTCCATGCTTCTCCCATGCATCAGCAGTTTGGTAAACAAGCTTTTTTTCTTGCCTGAAAACTGTGGTATTCTTTTCATCTGGCTACCTAATGAAACCTACTTACAGGAACAGGGACATGGGGCCCTAAATTCGTGGTATTCACTACAAAAACTTATTATCTATTCATGGCATTCACTTCAAAGACTTACTACCTACCTATCAACAGCCATAGATCTAAATCATGATTATCCATGTCAATTCTCCTAAACAATTAAACATTTTGGCACTTGAAATAGTAAAGCATTAGAGACTACATTCAATTGGGGTGGGGTGGAGATGGAACACAGGGCCTCTGGCATTCTGGCCAAGAATTCTGAGCCACACCTCTACCCACTGGATGAGTATTCTAATTTGGTTTATTACGCAGAAAGTGCCCTCCATCAATGCCTTTCATGTTCCACAAAAATCAGCTCACCCCCACACCCAAGTGTCCTCCCTGCTCCTGCTGACCCCACCTGAGGGGACTCTGCAGATCTGTGAAGATGACCTACAGCTTAGGGACTGGTGTGGGCTGCAACACAACTAGAGCCAGCTGAGAGCTCCAAGTCCTACCACCACCACACCTTCTGCCACCACTTTCTGCAGGTGAAATTTATCTGGAGCTCACCCTGTTGGAGCCTAAGAGCTTTGTGGATGGTCTCTTATGAAAATGGTAGCATAGGCCTGCAATCCCAGCCCTAGGGAGACTGAGGTAGGAAGATTTAGAATTTAGAAAATTTACAATTCCAGGCAAGCCTGGACTATGAAATGGGACTCTGTCTCAAGAGACAAAGAGAAAAAGAGAGAAACTGACAAATAGAGAAAAATACTCCATGCTACCTAAAGTATTTTATTTTAAACTTAAAGAAAGAAAAAAATATATATATAAAAATAGCTGTGTCAGTAGACACCTTTGGCTCCCACTTATAATCCACTAATAAGGAGGCTGAGATCTAAGAATCTTGGTTGGAAGCCAGCCTGGGCTGAAAAAAATCAGTGAGACTCTTATCCCCAATTATGTGAAAAACCTGGAAGTGGAGCTCTGGCTCAAGTGGTAGTGCTAGCCTTGGGCAGAAATACTCTAGAAAACCAATCAGGCCCTGCACTCCAGCCCCAGGCCCTGAATCCACACACACAATAGTTGTGTAACTAGGCACCAGTGGCTCATGCCTTAATTCTATCTACTCAGAACACTGAGATCTGAAGACTGTGGGTTGATGACAGCCTGGGCAAGAAAAAATTGTGAAATTCTTATCTCTAATTAAGCAGCAAAAAGCTGGAAGTGCACCCTGAATTCAATCCCCAGTAACACACACACACACACACACACACACACACACACACACACACACACACACACACACACACACACACACACACACACACACACACACACACACACACGTCTAGAGCAATGGAGGGCAGTGTAAAAGCTCATTGGTGACACTTCTACAGGATAGCATCAAGGTGAGGTCATCCCCACTCAGCTCCTCTGGGTTCACCTTAGGTTTCTGCTCAGACACCAGGCCCAGAACCTGCTCATGGTTGCTATCTGCCAGACTCCAGCTCCAGGGCCAATTATAATATGGCCATATCTGAAGGATTGACCCCCACCCTATGTCCCAGGCCCATACAGACACCAGGCAAAATCTCAGGTATGTGTGAACTTGTTTGATATGTTGGCAGGGCAATCCACCTAAGCCCAGATGTAAACATTCCACTGTGGGCCCAACTGAAAACCCCCCACCCCTTGACCTGGTGGCTTTTTCATTCACCTCTGCCTCCTTGCTCAGACCTCCTATAAAAACCCAGCTCCTGTCCCAACTCTCAGGCACAACCTCCAAACCCACGGGAAAGTCTGTGTTGCTCACTGTATCTCAATAAATGGATCTTACCTGTTGATGATCGAGTCTGGTCTATTCCTTTTCCATTCTCCATTTTCCCAACAATGTCCTCTGATAGCACCTCCTCTCTATGAAGGAAACACAGGAGAAAAGCTGCGCAATTTCTTCCCATGTGGACACCAGCCACCTAAAGCACATGCTAAGACTTGGAGCAGCAGGCCAGATGGACCCTGGGTGAGGAAGACTGATGGGAGATCCAGGCTGGGACTCAGTTCCTTCCCTCTCCTCCCTCCCCTCCCCTCCCAGGATCAGGAGCTGCCCTTACTCCCTTCCCTCTCCCAAGGCTGCCTGGGACATTATGCCAAGTTCATGGTGGCCAGTCTCTGCAGCCTGTCTCCATGAAGACCTGGAGAATGGCCTGGGATGTCTGCAGCACATATATCTCAGTGCCAGCATGGAGGGCACAGACCACCCCCAGGGGAGAGAAGAGACTCAGTTCACACTTCCTAAAGGAGATGGCCTCAAAAAGGAACACCAGTGGCTGGGAATGTGGCTTAGTGATAGAGTGTTTGCTTCGCATGCATGAGGCCCTGGGTTTGATTCCTCAGAACCACATATACACATACACAGAAAAAGCCGGAAGTAGAGCTGTGGCTCAAGTGGTAGAGTGCTAGCCTTGAGCAAAAGAAGCTCAGTGACAGTACACAGGCCCAGAGTTCAAGCCCCAGGACTCCTCACCCCCCATGCTCCCCCCCAAAAAAAGAACACTGAGGAGGAAGATTAAGAGTACTGTACCTGGGGCTGGGAAGGTGGCTCAGTGGTAGAGTGCTTGCCTTCATGCATGAGGCCCTGGGTTCGATTCTTCAGCACCACATAAGCAAAAAGAAAAAAGCCAGAAGTGGCGCTGTGGCTCAAGTGGTAGAGTGCTAGCCTTGAGCTGAAGAGCTGAGAGACAGCGCCCAGGCCCAGAGTTCAGGCCCCACGACCGGACCCCCCCCCCCAAAAAAAAATAAAGAGTACTGCACCTAAATTCCACAGTACATCTTTCAGTGAGTGGAGAGCAACACATTCTGGCATGCTTCTAAGTGGACTTTAATTCTCAGGACTAGAGGGACGAAAATGGGCTAAGTCTAGCAGGCCAGCTTTGAGGGGGCAAGGTGGGCACTGCAGCTTGAAAGTCAACATCTAGCACTTGCTAGGCAGGCGCTCCTCAACTTGAGCATGTTGCTAGACCTAGGCCATTTTTGTGTATGCCGTACTGGGGAATGAACTCAGGACCACAGACTCTCAGTTGGCTTTCTCATTCAAAGCAAGTGCTCCACCACTTGACACTCAGATCCACTCCTAGCTTTTGGTAGTGAGTTGGGGATAAGAATATACGGCTCTTTCTCTATTTGTCTCTTCTTCCTTCCCCTCTGTCTCTACATACTTCCATCTCTTGAGGGCTCACCGTTTGCCCCCCATCCCCATAAACTCTTTTTCTGCCTGGAAAAAAAAAAGTATCCAGAATGTTCCTGCACAGTCTGGCCAGGAACCAGGATTCTCACATCTCAGCCTACTGAGTGGAAAAATCACAGGTGTGAGCCACCAGCGCCAGCATCAATCTATGGTTTCGACTCGCTAAATGTTTCTAAGGCCTTTTAGTGAGTTAAACTTTTTTTTTTCTCTCTCTTCTCATAAACACACACTCACCTCTTTGATATTTCCTTATACCAACTAAGGAACAATGGTATCTATGGGAGTCAAAAAATCCAAGCTATGAGACCCAAAAGGATTGGGAGTTTGGAATGCCTTCTCCCAACATACTCTCAGAACACTGAGTTTCCTGGAAAGGTCAATTAATCCCTGAATAATGGGGATTTGAATTTCTATCCTGGGTATGAGCTAACTCCCAAACTATGTGGGAGTCTGGGGACAGACTTAGGTTTATCCAAATTGTAAGCTGTTTACTGTTTAGCTCTCTTTCCCAGAAAAAGGATGTTATGTGCCACTTGAATACCAAATATTGTCATATGTTGAAGTTTATACCTTACTTTCTGCACATGCTTCCCTCTACAAGATCAGTCAAAACCTTGGTGAACAGAACCTTGGGATCTGAAGCTGGCAGATGGCTACAGGTCCCCTGATACCACAAACCTCAATTCCATAGTTACTGCCTTGCTCCCACTCATGGCGGGATGCGGCAGGTTGCAACAGCTATCACTTTAGCATAAGAAACAGATTTCAACTTTGAGTGGATATATCAATGACAGCACAATTTCCAGATGAAAGTTATGTAGTCCAGAACTTTGACCTTCAGTTCCATCCATAACTAATTGTTCTGCTGGGATCCCCTAAATGGGCTTTCTTGGGCTTTTTGTTTAGCTGGTACTGGGGCTTGAACTCAGCCTCTGATATCATAACTCAGCTTTTTTGTTCAAGGATGGTGACCTACAACTTAAGCCACAGCTCTGTCTCTGGGTATTTGATAGGTAAATGGAGAAAGGTTCATAGACTTTCCTGCTCAGTCTGCTTCAACCGTTGGTCCTCAGAACTTAGTCTCCTATGTAGCTGAAATGACAGGTGTATACTACCAGAGCTCAGCTTCTGTTTGATTCTTTATTCATATTCTGCTCAGGTCTCAAGACCTCTGGTGCTGTTAAGTTTCTGCAATTTCTCCCACACTTCCTTGGCCTCAAGAGTTCCCAGAAGGAGCAAGAAGGAGTGGGACTAAATTCTGAGAGATTGCTTCTGGCTTGGTCAGGCATTATGCTCCAACTACCAATACTGGGCAGAGTTATAGCTTCCCATTCTAAGTAGTGTTCATAGATGGTGCCCTGAGTGAAAAAGAAAAATAAAGAGAGTCATTGTGTAAGGTTTGGAGAACAGAAATTGAAAGTGTTCCATAAGATTCCCTCTGATATCTAAAACAATATTGCTAAAGTCTCTAGTGTTATATGGGCAGGACACACCTGTAATTCTAGCTTGTCAGGAGTAAAAGAAGCCCAGGTGGGCATAAGTGGGGAAGAGAGGAAGAGGAGGAGGAAGAGGAGGAGCCAATAGAAGGGCACAGGTGGGAGGGGGCTGGGCAGGAGCCCTTAAATGAAGGCACAGCGGAAGCTCCAGCTCAGGGTTCATCTTGCCAAAGCCTGCTGATACATGGCTACTCCCAAGAAGTTTAACACTCTTGTGCCTCTGCAGCAGGGAGAAGGGACTCCATTCCAGGTGCTCAGAAGCCCCTCCAAGGTGCCCACCTGGTTCCATTCCGAGTTCCTGAAGTGTCCCAGAACAGTTCGCCTGGAGGCCTGGCTGGTAGAAAGGATATTTGGTAAGCAAGGGAATGAATGGAGCTTGGGAGGCCCTCCTACTTACACCCCTCTGGCCTGGGCACGTAGCAGAGCCAGCCTCTCCTGCGCGCAGGGCCCTGGGATGTGTTCCCTGGTTACCTTACTTCCACCTTTCCCTCCACACTCTCCACTTCCTTTCTCCCCATGCAGGCAAGGATGGAGATCTTATCCCCCATGTCGAGTGTATAACCCACACCCTGCTCCATGTGAGTCGCTGGGCCCCTGAAGGTGATGCTGAGATCCTGGTGTTTGGGCGGCCTTATTACCAACATGATGTAGCTGAGATGATCATGAAATTGGCCAACCACTTCCACCAGCTCTCCTTGCAAAGTAAGCTGTCCTCAGGGACAGTGTCCCAGGCAAACTCCAGTCCCTGGGGGATGGGGGAGAGATCTGAGGCTTCCTGGCAGTCAGGGCAGTCGTCTGGCCTCCCAGCCAGTCTGCAAAAGGCTTTCTGGAATTCAAGGGATCTAGAAAGTCTTATCACCCTACCCTAGGTTCCAGCTGGGGTCCTGTACTGGGGTGGAGAGAGTTCAGGACACAGGTGCGGCCTCCTCACAGGGCTGTTCTTACAGGTCCAGAGGAGGCCTCAGCCTAGGAGAGTGAGGCTCAGCAAGTTCTGGAGGCTGACTTTGAGGCCAGGAGCCAGCCATCTCTGAATGTGGAGCAGGAGTAGGGGAGCTGAAGTCTTTGGAGGCTGCTTGGTTGTGCAGACACATCTCCAACCCCAGTGAGAGCCCCCAAGCAGGATCAAGTGGAAGTCTCTGAAGACTCATTCCCTCTGGTCCTCACAGCTGGGGGAAGAATGGTGTGTGGGCTGCTTTCCTTTCTCTGTGTTAAATGTTGGCAAGCAGGAATGTAAACAGTTCTAATAAACATAAGGGCATTTCTGAAGGTGTGTTCATGGGAAGGCATAAGGAAAGGGGAAGGGCTTCCTCCAGCACTGAGGGTTGTGTGAGCATCTCCTGAGACAGGTGGCATCTGTTCCCTACTGATAGCAAGTCACTGGCTGTCAGGTGCTTCCTCCATGCCCTTAACCAACAGCACCTGGCTTTGCCCTTGCTAGGTCTTTACAGACCTAGCAAGTCAGTCCTTACCTGGAAAGCTTCCCAAGCTGCCATGACTCTACAGAGGGTGAAGGGATGCAAAACCTGTTTACAGTTCTTCTTTTGGCTGTGGTCACCCTGGGTTTGCAAAGTCCCATGGAGTATATGGCAACAGAGCCGCCAGAATCTTCTATTTATTCTAGTACTGGGTTTGAACTCAGGGCCTGGGTGCTCCCCTTAGCTTTCCCATTCAAGTCTGGGACACTACTACTTGAGCCATAATTTCAACTTGAACACACCTGTACTTTTGAGTTTTCACTGGCTAATTGGAGATAAAAGCCATGAGGTCTTTTTTGCCTCAGGTGGCTTCAATCTGTGATCCTCAGATCTCAGCCTCCTGAGTAGTTAGGATCATATGTGGGAGCCACTGGGCATCAGGCTGCTACCACACACTTGCCAGAGGAGGGAACTGTAGGAGAGCTGGGCTGCACTGCAGTGATCCTCAAGTCTCACCCAGGTCACCTGAGGTCCTATGGGGCTTAAGATGAGTGAAACCTGGGCAGTGCAGGTGAGTCCTTTTGGGCACTGCAGCAAGTGATGAGGGACTTGTTGGGATGAGGCAGATTGGGGTCTACTGGGAGCACTTCTGTTCACCACAGTAATCTAGAAGCAGCAAACAATGGCCGATCTAAATTGTGATAGGAAATTTTGCATTAAAAAATCAAGGAGTCAAAGATACATAGCAGACAAAAAGAGAGCCCCTTCAATAACTTGTGTTGGGAAAACTAGGCATCTAGTGGATCTGTTATACACAAATACAACTCAAAGTGAATCAAAGTCCTCAATGTCAGACCTGAAACTTTGAAATTACTGCAAGAGGGAGTAGGAGAAACATAACTCTCAGAGGCACGGGCAGAAACTTTTTGAAAAGCCCAGGGGCACAGAAGATAGAGATTTGACATATGGGATTACATCAAACTAAAAAGTTTCTGCAGAACAAAGGACATAGTTACTAAATTAGCTAAACAGGAAAGAGAAAAGATCTTTACCAGCTAAACAGGAAAGAGAAAAGATCTTTACCAGCAATACATCTGGCAAAGGCCTAATACCCAAAATATACAGGGAGCCCCAGAAACTAACCCCCCCCCCAAAAAAGCTAATAATCATTCATGGGCAAAGGAGCTAGAAGAAGTAAGAATGACAAACACATGAGGAAATTCTCATCCCTCCCCGTAAAGGAAATGCAAATCAAAACAACTATGAGATTCCATCTTACCCCAGGCAGACTGGCCAACATTGTGAATTCAAATAACAAATGTAGGCTTTAGGCAGGGATGTGGGGGAAAAATGAACCTTATTGCACTGTTGGTGGGAATGTAAACTAGTACAACTACTCTGGACAGCAATTCGGGAGTTCCTCAAAAAACTAAACATAGATCTTCCCTATGAACCAGCCATACCACTCCTGGGCATCTACCCAGAACATCACAAACCAGGGTACCATAAAGACATTTGCACACTCACGTTCATTGCTACTTTATTCACAATAGCCAAGCTATGTGAACAGCCCAGATGCCTTACATTAGATGGATGAATTAAAAAAATAAATACCTATGCACAATGGAATTTCACACAGCAATTAGAATATGTCATTAGGGAAATGGATGGACCTAGAACAAATGTTAAGTAAGGTAAGCCAAGCTCAGAGACAAATGGCATAGGTTTTCTTTCATATGTGGAAGACCAATCTAAAGTACACCAGGATATAATCAATTATACAGGTCTCTAGGCATTCATATACACTGAGGCCAAAGGAAGATACTCTTAGGAGAGAAACAGAAAGGCAGAATGCCTATGTGTATCTGATGACATAGTATTTCTCAAAATGAGTTCCAGGAAGTAAAAACAGGAGTTTTTGCACTCTTTTTGTTTTGTTTGTTCATTTGTGTGTCTTTGGGAGGGTAAGGGAAGGAAATGGAAGGAAAAAAGGATGAAAAATGCAAAAATGGTACTCACTAGACACAATATTGAAAATAAACTATACAACTTCTGGATGGGGATGGAAGGGAAAAACTGAGAGTGAGGGAAGCGGTGACATTGTCAAAAAAGAAATGTACTCTTTAGGAGACATATGCAACTGTAATCCCTCTACACATCACCTTTATAATAACAAAAATTTAAAATAATAAAGGAGGCAGGGTGCTGGTGGCTCATGCCTGTAATCCTAGCTACTCAGGAGGCTGAGACCTGAGGATCACAGTTCAAAGCCAGCCTGGGCAGGAAAGTTCATGAGATTCTTATCTCTGATTAACCACAAGAAAGTAGAAGTGGCACTATAGCTTAGGTGGTAAAGCACTCATCTTGAGTTGAAGAGCGCAGAGACAGAGTTCAAGACCCATAACAACAATAATAATAACAACAACAAAGGAAAGCCAGGTGCCAGAAGCTTACACCTCTAATCCCAGCTACTCAGGCTGTTGATCTGAGAATGTCAGTTTGGAGGCAGCATGGGCAAGCATATGCATGAGACTCTTACATATAAATAACCACCAAATACAAGTGGAGTAGTGGCTCAAGTAGTCAAGTGCTAGACTTGAGGAAAGAAGCAGAGGGGAGTGCCACCCAGGCCCTAAGTTCAAACCCCCTACAAGCCCATGGAAGGACAGATGAATATATGATGGAAGAGGAGGTGATCACTGAGAAAGGGAGGGAAGAATGCAGTGGCTAGAAGCTGGGGGGAGAACCCTAATGCAGTGGATGCTGAGTGTGCGGAAAACATGGACACATGTCTGCAGATGCCATCTCAGGCTACTTCCTCACTACGGGGCCTGCTACAAATCATTCTTTTTTTAATGCCAGTTTGGGGGCATGAACTCGGGGCCTTGCACTCACACTTGGTTTTCTTATTCAAGCCTGGCACTCTATCACTTGAGCCACCACACCTCCACTTGTGGCATCTGGCTGTTTAACTGGAAATAAGTGTCTTTTGGATTTGTTGACCCAAATGGGATTTGAGCCATGATCCTCACATCCAAACTCCTGAGTTTCTAGGATTACAGGTGAGAACTTTTGAGAGAAATTAGATGATAAAGGCTGACACTGCTCAATCATGTTATGAGAAATGTAGCTTATAGCTGTGCCTCCTATCTAACAATGACTAGGCCTGGAGGAGTATGAGAGTCTGATAGAAAGGGAAATTCTCTAGTTGTTGGGTTTGTGATGTTTGTAGCACAGTGGGGAACAGCAGGCTTACAATGCATGAGGAACCAGAATGGATTTCTACTTCTAAGAATAGGGAAAATAACCCCCAAACCCATATTTTATATATATATATATATATATATATATATATATATATATATATAACTTTATAGCAAAAATATAATATTATTTGGGCTTTGTGTGTGTGTTCGTGTGTGTGTGTGTGTGTGTGTGTGTGTGTGTGTGTGTGTGTGTGTGTGTGTACATACATTCTGATACTGGGGCTCAAATTCAGGGCCTTCTGCTCTTCCTTGCTTTTTTCACTCAAGGATAGTGCTCTATGACTTGAGCCATATTCTCACTTCAGATTTTGGGAGGATAGTTGGAAATAAGACTCATATGGACTTTTCTGTCTAGGCTGGCTTCGAACCATGGTCTTCACATGTCAGTTTCCTAAGTAGCTAGAATTGCCCTGCTAGAATCAAATTTTCTTTTTTCTTTTTCTTTTCTTTCTTTCTTTCTTTTTTTTTTTAGTCAGTTGTGGGGCTTGAACTCTGGGTTTGGATGCTGTCCCTGAGCTCTTTAGCTCAAGGCAAGCACTCTATCACTTGAACCACAGCTCCATTTCTGGTTTTCTATTTAGAATCAAATGTTCAAGTACTGTTACATCAGAGGAGAACCAGAATAGTTACATGGGTTTTGTTTTCCTCTTAGCAGCACCTACAGGACCAGATTGTCAGATTTCCTTTTTAGAAGTTGAAAAACATCCCTGTCTGATCTGCAATGAAAATAAACAGCCCTGTGCACACAGCTGCATGCATCTGAGCATTATTATGTAGGAAGAGTATGGCAGAATACCACATTAAATATGAAAAATGATGGGGCTGGGAAGGTGGCTCAGTGGTAGAGTGCTTGCCTTGCATGCCTGAGGCCCTGGGTTCGATTCCTCAGCATCACATAAGCAAAAAGAAAAAAATCGGAAGTGGCATTGACTCAAGTGGTAGAGCGCTAGTCTTGAGCTGAAGAGCTGAGGGACAGCGCCCAGGCCCAGAGTTCAGGCCCCATGACCCATGACAGGACCCCCCCCCCCAAAAAAAAAGTCTCACAAACTTTCCTGCCTGGGCTGCCTTTGAATGGTGATCCTCAGATATCAGCATCCTGAGTAGCTAGAATTACAGGCATGAGCCACTGGTGCCCGGCAGAAATGATTTTTATCAAAAGCTCCTGACTAACACAGCAACTCAGTTCAGCTGGTGATAAGCCTCAAGGTTCTCAGTGGCTTTAGCAAAATTTGTGGTAATCTGCAAAACTGCCAGCTTGGTTGGTAAATTTAAGAGAGGGAGAGATGCTCTATTGCTTTTTAGCAAGAATATAAAGGGGTTAGAGCTGACTGCTGGTCAACCTTAGTGTGGAGTTTTCCTTTAGCAAAAGGTTTTGTCCTTTATCAGTAACTTTGTTCTGTTTTCTGATTTCACATTTTGTTCTCATGGATATCCTTCTTTTCCAAGGGAAAGGGGGCTCAAGGGAGAGAGTAAATTTCCAATAGCAAGAGAGATTGAGGCCAGACAATAGAGAACATTCTGCCGGTGAATAGCAACTTAGATATCACAGCTAGCACTGTCTACTCCCGGACTTTCTGTGGTTAGTGGAGATGAGACATGTAGAAGTAAATGCATCGTGGTTGTACGTCAAGTGTACACAAAGGTATTAATAGAAGGATGGTATTTGCAGGGGAGAATTCAGAAGGTGTAATTCCTCAGACCCCGGGCCTGGAAAGAGCTATCAGTGCCAGGCCAGTCCTTCACCCTGACAGCTGGAAGGGGAGGAGTCTGGAGGGTAGAGCCAAGGACTGCTCTCTGTTAGGGGGCCTGCTGCTCCGAATCTGCCCTCAGAGGACCCTATCTTTGTATACTATAAAATAAGATTATATGCATACATATGATACATATATTGCCTGGTTTTGTATCTTTTTCAGCTATTTCCTGTGAAAGTTGTCCACAAGACTCAAAAATCCAGAAGAAAAAAATAAAAAGAAAAGAGCAACTAACCCACAGTTAAACAAGACTGGGAAACTGGTACTTGGAGAGGTGAAGGGGAGGAGGCTATCAAATGAAGACAAGAGGAGAGAGAATGCACTCTTAATCCAAGAAAACTGAGCAGAGGCGATGGTTTGGAAGGAAAAGGGGAGAATGATTAAAGTGGTGACATTGATCAAAATGCATTGTTCTTATGAACAGATTGGTCAAATGGAAATCACTTTGTATACTTAAAGACAATAAAAATGTAATTTAAAATGTAGATTTGCCAGAAGTTAACTTCTTGTGTTCAAAATCCTCTGTGGATCAGCTCCTGAATTCTTTATTTTTTTTTTAATTTAATTTAATTTTATTTGTGAACATACTGTAGAGAGGAGTTACAATTACATGGGCAGGATAATGCGTACATTTCTTACCAAGCATTGGAGCCTCCTCCTTTGTTTACCCTTCACATCCCTTCCCAGCCTCCCCCCTCCCCCCCATCCCAATCCTATTCCTTCCCCCCCCCACCCCCCCGCCACCGCACCGATGTTGTAAAGCTCGTTTTGGACATGACAACTTGTGCTTCTCATTGTTGCAACAGGTCCACCTGTATCCTTAAACAATTGGGTTTTCCCCATCTCCTCCACTAGTTATACTGACATCAAATATAGTGAAAGCAGGGGTTATACTGTGGGGGAGGGACATACAAAGCAACAAAGAGATAATCTTATAAATGCGTTAGAAACACATGCATGAAAGAAAAAAACATTAAAATACACATCTAAGGGTTCATTTTCCTGACATCACATTATCTGACCTTTTCCGCTTGACTCATACATATGCTAGATATTACAAATAAGGGAAACCATGGGACCTATGTTTCTTTGGGCCTGGCTTACTTCACTTAATATAATTTTTTCCAAGTTTTTCCATTTCTTAACAAATGGGGTAATGTCATTCTTTCTGATGGAGGAATAGAATTCCATTGTGTATATATACCACATTTTCTTGATCCATTCATCTACTGAGGGGCATCTGGGTTGGTTCCATATCTTAGCTATGGTAAATATTGCTGCAATAAACATAGTTGTGCTGGTAGCTTTAGTGTGGTCTTGTTTGTAAACATTTGGGTAAATGCCCAAAAGTGGGATTGCTGGGTCATAGGGGAGTTCTATGTGAAGTCTTTTGAGGAACCTCCATACTGCTTTCCAAAGTGGTTGAACAAGTTTACATTCCCACCAACAATGAAGTAAGGTTCCTTTCTGTCCATATCAAGCACTGAAATAGAAACAGCAATAAGAGACCTCCCAGCTAAGAAAAGTCCAGGACCAGATGGTTTTACAGCGGAATTTTACAAGGCCTTCAAAGCAGAGCTCACACCAATACTCCTCCAACTCTTCAATGAAATTGAAAGAGAAAGCTCACTACCCAACACATTCTATGAAGCCATCATAACCCTCATCCCAAAACCAGGCAGGGACTTATCAAAGAAAGAGAACTATAGACCCATTTCTTTGATGAACATTGATGCAAAACTTCTCAACAAAATTTTGGCCAATCGACTTCAACAATTCATCCAAAAAATCATACACCACAATCAAACAGGATTCATTTCAGGGATGCAAAGCTGGTTCAATATACGCAAATCAATTAATATTATTCATCACATCAACAGGAGCAAGAATAAGAACCACATGGTTATCTCAATAGATGCAGAAAAAGCATTCGACAAGATCCAACACCCCTTTATGATGAAGGTTTTGGAAAAATTAGGAATCCATGGAACATTCCTCAATATAATAAAGGCTGTATATGACAAACCTACAGCCAGCATTATACTCAATGGTGAAAAACTAAAGCCATTTCCTCTTAACTCAGGAACAAGACAAGGATGCCCACTCTCTCCACTTCTCTTCAATCTAGTATTAGAATGCCTAGCTACAGCAATAAGACAAGATGCAGACATAAAGGGGATCCAAATAGGGAAAGAAAAAATAAAACTCTCCCTCTTTGCAGATGACATGATCTTGTATCTAAAGAATCCCATAGACTCCACTCCCAAATTACTCAAGCTGATTCAAAACTTTGGCAAAGTAGCAGGTTATAAAATTAACCCCCAAAAATCAATGGCTTTTCTGTATGCCAACAATGAGAAAAGTGTGGCTGAAATTAGGAAAGCAACTCCATTTGTAATAGCCCCACAAAAAATAAAATACCTAGGAATTAACTTAACTAAAGAAGTGAAGGACCTCTATGATGAAAACTTTAAAATCTTAAAAAAGGAAATCAACACAGAACTTAAAAAATGGCAAAACCTCCCATGCTCCTGGATTGGAAAGATTAACATCGTGAAAATGGCAATTCTTCCCAAGGTTATCTACAAATTCAACGTGATACCTATCAAAATTCCAACCTCATTCTTCAAGGAAATAGAAGAGGCAATCCAAAAATTCATATGGAAAAATAAAAGACCCCGAATAGCAAAAACGCTCCTCAACGGAAAGAACACTGCTGGAGGAATATCAATACCAAACTTCAAACTCTACTATAAAGCCATAGTAATCAAAACAGCTTGGTATTGGCATAAGAACAGACCTCAGGACCAATGGAATAGAATTGAAAACCCAGAAATGAACCTACAGACCTATAGCCATCTAATCTTCGATAAGGGAGCTAAAACAATAGAATGGAAGAAAGACAACCTCTTCAGTAAATGGTGCTGGCAAAATTGGTTAACTACATGTAGAAAATTAAAGCTAGATCCTTATATATCACCCTGCACCAGAATCAACTCCAAATGGATCAAAGACCTTGAAGTCAAAGCAGACACTCTGAAAACATTACAGGATGGAATAGGAGAAACCCTAGGTCTCCTTGGCTCAGGCCGAAATTTTCTGAATAGAGACCCGGAAGCACAACAAATCAAAGAAAGGTTGGACAAATGGGATTGCATAAGGTTGCAGAGCTTCTGCATGGCAAAGGACATAGCTAGCAAGATCAATAGAAAACCCACGGATTGGGAGAAGATCTTTACTAGCCATACAACGGACAAGGGTCTCTTATCTAAAATATACTTGGAACTCAAAAAACTAAACCCCCCAACAACAAATCCTCAAAGAAACAACTGCCCAATAAATAAGTGGGCGAAAGACTTAAAGAGAAACTTCTCTGAAGAAGAAAGGATGGTCAATAGACACATGAAGAAATGTTCAACATCCCTAGCCATAAAAGAAATGCAAATCAAAACAACATTGAGATATCACCTCACTCCAGTTAGAATGGCAAAAATCAAGAACTCTAACAACAACAGATGCTGGAGGGGATGTGGACAGAAAGGAACTTTACTTCATTGTTGGTGGGAATGTAAACTTGTTCAACCACTTTGGAAAGCAGTATGGAGGTTCCTCAAAAGACTTCACATAGAACTCCCCTATGACCTAGCTCCTGAATTCTTCTCTCAGTAAGACCAAGAACTTCCCATTTGTCTCCCCCATAGGGAGATGCATCTTAGAAAAATGGACTTTTATCTGTGTTTTTGTTTTGGTGTGACTATCATTAGTAAAACTGACACCTTTCTTCTTATAAGTAAAGATTTTAGCAACACTTGAGTTTGCTTGACATTCTCAGTGATTTCAGTAACAAATATATATATAATTACCAAAATAAATTACATTTATATTTACCAAAAATAGAATTTAAAAAGTGACAAACAATATTGGATGTTAATTGTCCCTTTGTGTGTATCTGTGCTAGTACTGGAGTTGAACTGGTGGTTTCTCTCTCACACCTTCTTTTCTCCCTTCCTTCCTGTTTGTGGACACACTGGAGCCTGAACTCTTGCTTGACTGTTTTTCTCAAGGCTGCCGTTTTACCAATGAGTCTCTGACCCACTTCCAGCCTTTTCCCTGTCAATTTATGGTAAGACTGGTCTGCTCAGACTCAGATCTCAGCCTCTTGAGTAGTAGGACTTAGATTTGTGAGTCACTAGCATCTAGGTATTTTTCTATTAATTTTACTTATTTATTTTGTGTTTATGTGGTACCAAGGAATCGAACCCAGGGCCTTATGCATGTTAGGTAAGCACTCCATCACTAAGCCACATTCCCATCCTCAGCATCTGGTATTAATTATACTTCTCAAGGGAAATAAGAAACCTCTTGTTTATTGAATGGACTGAAAGAACAAAATGGCAATACAGTGCTTGTGCAAGTGCCAATATTCCTCAGATATAATCTCGTGGTAGACTTGACTGGGGCATGAATTCTACCACTGGCCACACCCCAATCTATGGTGGTTTTGTTTTATTTTTATTTTTCAAAAGAGGAAGAGACTTTATTATTTCAGTAAAGGTTTTGTTTTACCAAAACCATAAAAGGTAGGTCCAGGTATTTCTCATATATCTCCTGCCCTCCACTCCCTTCATATACTTATAATCAATGCCTTCCAGCTCAGGGGAATATCTGTTGTAACTGATGAACCTACACTGACAACAGTTGCTAAAAATCCATGGCCTACATTTTGTACCTTTTGTACATAATATCGGTCTTGACAAGTATCATGACAGTATTAATGGACATTTTTGTTGTCCTACAAATTCTGAATTGTGTCTATTCATCTTTCCAAACCCTAAATCTTCGCAGCCCTGATCTTTTTATTTTATCCATAATTTTACCTTTTTTAAAATAGTTGGAAACATACAGAACTGACCCTCTTCCGGTGAATTTTCTTTCACATAGAAATAGGCATTTAAGGCTCTTCCATGTCTTTTATTGGTGAGACAGCTCATTTCAATGGCAAATATTATTGTCTGGTTATATCCATTCACTGATACCTTGCTTTCTTTTAGTTTCTGACAATTGAAAATAAAGTTACGGGGCTGGGAAGGCAGCTCAGTGGTAGAGTGCTTGCCTTGCATGCACATGAGGTCCTGGGTTTGATTCCTCAGCACCACATAAGCAGAAGAAAGTTGCATCACACATTGATGTGAAAATGCTTATGTAAATATACATTTCTGAGTCCTGTAGGCAAATATCCACATCTACAATTGCTGGATAGTATGGTCAGAATATTCTTGGATGTGGTGCAGTCATAGAGCTATAGAAGCTTCAGAATTGACACATTCAATCCAGGATAGGATATGACCAGATAGTGGAGAAAGAAGAGAGAAGAGAAAACAGAACAGGACAACAGGACAGGACAAGACACGCAGGACAGGACAAGATGGGAGAGCATGGGAGAGGATAGTATGGTCAGCACAGAAATGAGGGACAAAGGGGGAACAAATGCAGCAGTGACACAAATAACTATTGAAAATGGGTGGGGACTCATGGGTGGGTACAGGAAGGAAAAACAGGGCGAGAGTTAGAAAATGGGTGACACTGATCAAAAAGAAATGTTAATTGGACATATGTAACACTAACCCCTCTCTACAGCACATTTATAAACAAACAAGTAAATAAATAAGTAGAAAAATCCTAAGAAATTCACAACAGTAAGGTAACAAACAGAACACCAAATATGAGCAAGGATATGGAGCATTAGCAACTCTTATTCCTTGCTGGTGGGAATGCAAAATGGGACAGCCACTTTGGAAAATGGAAATTAAAATAAGGCAAAGAATATTAGTAACATCAAATGCCAACGAGTAGGGTAAAGTACTAGAAAGTCAGTTTGGCCACTTTTTACAAAACTAAAAAGTATTCAGCATATAAACCTTCATGTTTTGAGGCAGAATTTGAGACTAGCTTCAAGCTCACCATCTTCCTTCCTCTGTCTCCTACAACAGGGATTGAAGGTATTAAAGGCATGCAAGCCCATGTCTGGAAACAACTTTGCTTTTTTCCCTACCACCATGGATTATCAGGCATTCAGACTTGCTCTACTTGCTTGCTAAGCTGTCACTCTACCACTAGAAATGTGACTTCTCCAGCTCAGCTGTTACTGATTATTTTGGAGATGTAGGCTCCCTAAGTTTTCTGACAGCACTATTTTGATGATCTTTCTTTCAGGTCTCAGGCTCCTAAGTAGATAAGATTTCCTGGCTGAGTTAGTGGTCAGGTTCAAAAGTCGTTTCAGCAGGGTGGGCTATATTTCACTCTATTACTGAAGAATTACTGGCATTTTTACTGTCCTTAGAAAAGCTATTAAATTCCTGTCATCAGTGAATAATTAGAATCAACAGAAAGAAAAAATATCAATTCCAAAAATAAATTCAGATACTCTTCAAAACTCAGCTATACCCAAGCACCTCTTCATTTGCATATAAAATAGTATGCATACTGAAGATAAGAAAACAAAGAACCTCTTCTTAATTGGTTTGATCGTTTTAGATGACTCTGTATTCTTTACCTCATCTATGGTGTATACACTTGCACATCTGAGGAAAGGTAGGACCAGAGCACAGAATCAGTGGAAAGCAGGTGAAAAAATACAGCAGAAGGGCCCCATCAACGGCACTGGACATTGGTGACAGTGAACTAATCAATGCAAGGGTGGAGATGGGATGGAGGGAATGAGAGAGAATAAGGGAATAGGTGATATGAAGCAAAAGGAAAGAAATGTACATGCAACCCTGTTTGTAAAGAAAAAAGTGTCATTGTTAAAAGTAATAGGGTTCATAAGCAATATAAATTAAGATAATGATGACTATCATTGTGAAGATTAAAAAGTGTTTGAGACTGTAAAGTAAATAAATAATTCAGCGTTCAACTGCCTGAAAATTGCTGTATTAGCCTTTGCATTGGTAGAACCTAAGGAATTAATCTTTTAGAAGAGACCAATGATTAAAGCAGAGGAAAAGCTATCTAGACCTTGATCAAAAGGACCCCACTTGGAAACCACGAACTGACCTTTCTCAGTGAGGTAGAGAAACAAATCAACCATGGAAAGAGACCTGAAGCTCAAACCTTCAGGTAAAGAAACAGAAGCAATTTCCCCTTTCCCTTGTCCTCTCCCGTCCTCTCTGCTTTCCCATCATGTCCGGTCCTGTTGTCTTGTCTTGTGCCATCCCCACTTTTCTTCTTCCCATATCCTCCCTTATCCTATTCTATTCTATCCTGGATTGAATGCTCAGTGCTGACACTTCTCTAGCTCTAGGACTGCACCACATCCCAAACCATTTGCTTTTATTAACTCTTAATTTGAGATAGTTTATAGATAATTGTGCCCCAGCTCTCTCCATTCTCAATCACCTCTGTTCCATATTCTGTGTGGTTGGGATAGAAAACTCAATGAGGCCCATTCTGACCCCATTTTTGTTCTAGCATATGCACCCCCCAAACCTCAGTCATGCTCACTCTGTCGGAGTGAAGACAAGCTTGCATTCCTAGGCACCAGATACATGGGTTGTGTTAACTAGTTTATCATGAAGGTTTGGATCTAGACTGGTGGAATCCAGGGTTGGATTAATCTGTGATTGAGTGGATTATCTTTGAAGGTTTTAAGGGCTGGTTCAGCCTCTCTAGGGTGAGTCCAGGGTAGGGAAGGGTGGATTATCTGAGTGAGGATATAAAACCCAGAGCTTCAGAACTTCTTCATCTCTACAACCAGCTTCTTGGACTTGCTCTTTGCTGAGTAAAGTCAGGACATGAGCTTTCTCGGCATGAGAGAGTGGTGGACCAAGCCTGAAAATTTCAATGCCCCATTGGTCTTTTACTTGGAAGAGGAGCTGGAGCAGATAATATTCGGTAGGTGGCCCTTATGTCATCTCCTGTCTCTTCACATTCATCAGTCTCTCCCCATGTTTCCTCTTGGATCTGTGCCAAGCCTCCACCCTCACATTCACCTGACTCCCAGTTCTGTGGGTGGTTTTCCTGATCTTCCTCTCTCCTTTTCTGTTCCTAGGGCAGGGGGACAGATACCTCCGCTGCATAGAGGAGCACAGCCACACCCTCATTCAGCTGGAGTCCTGGTTCACAGTCACAGGCCACACTCGAGTCACTGTGGTGGGCCCACCTCTGGCCAGGCAGTGGCTGATGGGCATAATATGGCTTTTGGAGCACAGGAACTTTCACTATCAAGCTGGAGGTAAGTGTCTGTGGTCAAATTCCAGTTGAGGCCTTGAGGCCAAGCTTGTTGCGCATACATGCCATCTTTTTTTTCCCTTAATTTTTTATACAGAGGGTTACAGTTACATGAGTAAGGTAATGAGTACACTTCCTATTGAGCATTGTTACACCCTCCATTCTTTTCCCCCTACCATCCATTCCCTCCCTATCTTCCCCAGGTTTTTTTTTTAAATTGTGATTAAGTGATTACATAATTTCCCAAATTTCATAGTATTGTGGAATAATGATGCTCATTTAAAGTCATTCTAACTTTCCTGGAGTAAATTGTCTATCAGAGTCTATAACATATAACGGTGTACACATATATACCATACATGTGATCAATAGCATGGGGATATTTAGTAGTAGTTTGACCAGATGAGTGGAAGATTTTGTTTCTTAAGTGCTGTTAATTTTGTCGTATCACCTAACATTTTGGATCTAACATCCACTTATCAGGGAGACCATGTACCGTTTGTCTCTTTGCTCTTGGCTTACCTCACTCAACATGATTCCTTCTAGCTCCATCCATTTCCCTGCAAATGCCATTATTTTGTCATTTCTAATGGCTGCATAATATTCCATTGTATATAGATACCACAATTTTTGGATCCATTCATCTGTGGTGGGGCATCTGGGTTGTTTCCATATCCTAGCTATTGTGAACAGTGCTGCAATAAACATGTAGGTGCATATGTCCTTGTATATTGGTTCCTGTTGTTCAGGGTAGATGCCTAGAAGTGGTATGACTGGGTCATAAGGGAGGTCAATCTTTAGCTTTCTAAGGACCCTCCAGACTGCTTTCCAAAGTGGTTGTATAAGTGTACATTCCCACCAGCAGTGTAATAGGGTTCCTCTTTCTCCACATCCCCTCCAGCATTTGTCGCTGGCTGATTTGTGGATGTGGGACATTCTAACTGGGGTAATGTGGTATCTCAGGGTTGTCTTTATTTGCATTTCCTTCACCACTAGGGATGATGAACATTTCCTCATGTGTTTGCCATTTTTATTTCTTCATCTGAGAAGTCCCTCTTTAGTTCCCTTGCCCATTTAGTTATTGGTTTCATACATGCCATCTTATAGACTTAGACTGCTCAGGAATCTGAGAATCCAGATGTTCCCACAGCCCCTTGCAGTGCAGGACCCCAGAGTCAACCATATTTTGAATTAAGTCATTGAGGGAGGAAAAGGAAATGGGGGCATATGAATAATGAATAGGTTCCCATAGAGGAGTGTGTGCGCTGGGATGACTCTTACTTCTCCCCTCCTTCCCGTGTCCCCACAGGATTCTTGTGCTCCTAGACTCTCTACTTTTCTTCTTCCTTCCAAGGCTACCAGATGCTGCAAAGTATCCGGAGCCAGCCCCTAACCAAGAAGGACTTGGCTGCCAGTCTCAGTGTGCAGCTTGACTCCGTGGTGGTGAAAGGCTATCAGAATGAGTGATCTAGCTCTCTGCTTTCCTCAGGATTCCTTCAATTGAGTGCTTCATTGTCTTGGGCTCCCATGTCCTTCATTATCCCAGGAAGACCGACCTCCTCTGCAGAGCTAAGTGAAGACATGGCAGACACTGGTGGACATTGACATTTTCGCCTGTTATCTACCTGAGGCCTTCTAGACACATATCTGAAGGAGTCTTCTGAAGAATGTGTTCTGCTGGTGAATGATATCCAATAAAACTGGTTATGCAGTCTGCAATGCCTCTATCTGCCTCCCTCTCTTCCTCTCCCCCTTTTTTCTTTGTAAGCTTATCTAGCCATTCATTTTCTCCATAATCCCTCCCAACTTTTAGGAAACACAGCCTCTTTCAAGAGATCTCAGATTTCACATAGAACTCCCCTATGACCCAGCAATCCCACTTTTGGGCATTTACCCAAATGTTTACAAACAAGACCACACTAAAGCTACCAGCACAACTATGTTTATTGCAGCATTATTTACCATAGCTAAGATATGGAACCAACCCAGATGCCCCTCTGTAGATGAATGGATCAAGAAAATGTGGTATATATACACAATGGAATTCTATGCCTCCATCAGAAAGAATGACATTGCCCCATTTGTTAGGAAATGGAAAAACTTGGAAAAAATTATATTAAGTGAAGTAAGCCAGGCCCAAAGAAACATAGGTCCCATGGTTTCCCTTATTTGTAATATCTAGTATATGTATGAGTCAAGCGGAAAAGGTCAGATAATGTGATGTCAGGAAAATGAACCCTTAGATGTGTATTTTAATGTTTTTTTCTTTCATGCATGTGTTTCTAACGCATTTATAAGATTATCTCTTTGTTGCTTTGTATGTCCCTCCCCCACAGTATAACCCCTGCTTTCACTATATTTGATGTCAGTATAACTTGTGGAGGAGATGGGGAAAAACCAGTTGTTTAAGGATACAGGTGGACCCGTTGCAACAATGAGAAGTACAAGTTGTCATGTCCAAAATGAGCTTTACAACTTCGGTGTGTGGGGGGGGGAAGGGGGGGGAAGGAGAAGGATTGGGATTGGGGGGGAGGGGGGAGGCTGGGAAGGGATGTGAAGGGTAAACAAAGGAGGAGGCTGCAATGCTTGGTAAGAAATGTACGCATTATACTGCCCATGTAATTGTAACTCCTCTGTACAGTATGTTCACAAATAAAATTAAATTAAATTAAAAAGAAAAAAGAGATCTCAGATGTTCACATTTGTACTTTGTTTAATCATGTTTCAGTTTGAAAGTGATAATATAGTGATCTCAAAGCAGGAATCATGGTTTGCATTTGTCTCCTGAAACCAGTGTGCTCTAAAAACAGGGTGTCATCTGGAAAAAATGTCACTTTGCCTGCTATCTTTAAGCCTCCTGTTCAAGAGATACAGTGATTCTGTATATATCAACTTTAATACAAATAACAAATAAGAGCACTTGGTGGATCATGCCTATAATCCTAGCTTCTCAGAGGCTAAGCTGGTCTATGAAGCCAGCTCATGCAGCATTATTTGGAAGACTCTTCTCTCCAATTAACCAGTAAAGAGTTCAATAGGGAAGTATGGTTCAAGTGGTAGAGGGCCAGTCTTCAGCAAAAATACCTGAGACAGAGGCTAGGCTATGAGTTAAAGCCCCAATACTGCCCTTGTTCCCCTCTAAAAAATGCTTAGGTAGTCAGCAAACTAGCAGGTCATCAGACCACTGATGAGCCTGGGGGAACTGGCAGAACTGTAGCATGAAATACTGCATTTGAGATGGGGGAAGTCACTATTCCCACCTGGGTGTCTTAAGCAATGTGTGTCCAGGATTTCGTATGTTCGCATGTGAAGACAATGAATGAACACAAGGAATACACCATACACCATCCACTCTGCCCAGGCTTTCTTCTCATCAGCACCTCATGTCTAAAATGTCAGAATACATCAAGAGTCCCTAGGCTACTGTATGATAACAAAGTTAGGAGTCTTTTACTCTTTCTTTGAGCTGCATTTATGGCTTTCGTATGTGGACATTACCAAAGTTTTCAACTCAGGTCTTTGAGATCTTATATGAGCCAGAAACCTTGATGCAGCTTTTTTGTTGATTAAGTGAAGAGTGTCACAGAATTCTCTACCTCGCCTGCCTTCTGACCTTGATTCTCAAATCTTCCCCTTGTGAGTTAGCCAGGATTAAAGGCAAGCACTGCAGGGCCCACATTCACAGGACACTTTACTTTTGCTTACTAAGCATGTTTTAGTCTGATTTTTCTCTTCTAAACCCTTCCTCCCACTTTCCCCTAAACTTCATAAGATTACTTGAAAACTTTTCAGATTAAAAAGATGTTCTTTGCTGAGGGGAAGTCAGTCACCAGAGAAGATTCTAATAATGGAGGAAATGCTCCCAGGGAAACAGAACTATTCCATCTTTGAGAGTATTAAACCCACATAGAGGCAATTAGAGATGACAAAGGGAGATAAAAATTTTGTAGCCAGCCCTGGATACAGACAGAGAGACTATTCTCTCCAAAAAAAAAAAAAAAAAACCATAAAAACAAAAATCAATCAGGTGTGTAACCCTAAAAATTTAAGAGGCTGAACTGTGAAATCTCTGCATTTGAAGCCAGAAGCTCAATGAACCTGGGATAAGAAAGACACAAAAGTCATGTGACCATCTATTAGGAACATCAGTTTATTATCTCTTTTTTGTTTTATTAAGAATCTAAAATGTATTGGGAACCCACTGTCAAGAACAGTTCTGTGGCGAGTCTTCCAGGTAGAAGGGTAGGGGCTGCGCACCTTCACGCAGGCTCAGACACCCTTTGCAAAGGATGCTACGGATATAGGCAGTGGTGGACTTCCTCTTTCTATAGCCACTTAAACATATTACCTATGAGATGGAAAGAATCTAGGGGTGGGGTCATGTGCAGGCTATAACTGCGAACTTCCTGCTTGGCTCTGTTCTGATGAGAGTCCACAGTGGGCTGGGGATGCGGCTTAGCAGTAGAGTTCTTGCCTAGCATGCATGAAGCCCTGGGTTTGAATTTTCAACACCACATACACAGAAATAGCCAGAAGTGGTGCTGTGGATCAACTGGTAGAGAGCTTCAGCAAAAGATGCACAGGGATAGTGTTCAGGCTCTGAGCTCAAGCCCCAGGACTGGCACAAAAAATTAAGAAAAAGAAGATGGAAAAAGGCATCAAAGTTTTTCCACAATGACATAAGACGGTATCTACATAATAATTTTAATTATATGTATATCACATTTTATATCATAGCATTACCAATGAGATCATTTGGGAGAGAGAAAAGGAGGAACTTCATTTTTTATTTTATGTATTTGAATTAACACTTTAACATATGCTATTTTGGTAAATGAATGAAAGAAATACCAATCCAACTATTTCCAAGGAATCATTATATTTTAAAGATAAAATGAAAGTGCATAACTTAATTTTAGATAACTAAATTCCATAGAGAAGAACCACTAAACATATCAAAGGTCAAAATTCAGTATATGGCTCTAAGATAAGTACAACATTAATTCATGTGTAAAATATACTGGTAATAACTCCACTGAGGGGACCCCAGCTCTTGGATGTAATCCAGCATTAGTGCCGTGGTAATATACCACATCTACAAGATCCTGGCTTGGAGTCTATTAGACTTGCTGCTGAAAATACTGTGATGGGGATGGGCATTTTACCTTTCACAGCTTTAAAGAGGGAATCAAATGATGGCAACCATTAAGAAGGGTATTTAAAGCAAGTAATTTCAGGATGAAAACAAGGAAAAAGAATTTTCACAGCAAGAAATACAGTTTTAGAACTTCTTATACTGGTGGCACATAGAAACAGATCATTTAGCTTGATCAAATTGCTCTGAATTATCTAGATCCAATTTTATAAGTGATAGACACCAGTGACCACTAAGCAATGCGGATAGAAGCCTCCAGTAGTGGTCCCTATGGAGGACCACTCATTCCCCCTCACCTTGTTCCTTCAGGTTGTCATAGTAATAAGCCACAGTCTCCTTCCTAGGGCAACTGTGTCACATGGTAACCAGGCACCTGCATCTACAAACCTAGTGCTAACCAACACAAGCCCAGCTAATACTTAGTAATTACTTATAGACTACTTCCCAAAGAGACTGGAAATATTTTGAGCTAAGTGCCCCACCTGCAATGGTCAGCCTGAGGTGAACATGGTGCCCGGCCTGCACCTGCAGATGAGTGCGTGGAGGCAGTGCCACACAGAACAGCCTCATGTCGGGAGTGATGTCTGCCCTCCACACCATCTGGCACTTCCTGTACTATAGAACAATGGAGCAAGTGTTGCCAGGCCAACAAGAAAGCACAGGATGCCTTCCTTGTGGCATTACAACAAACTGAGCATTTGCACTCTAATATTTACTGCATATACATTTATTTTTTATTTTTTTAATTTTATTTGTGAACACACTGTACAGAGGGGTTACAATTACATGGGCAGGATAATGCGTACATTTCTTACCAAGCATTGCATCCTCCTCCTTTTGTTTACCCTTCACGTCCCTTCCCAGCCTCCCCCCTCCCCCCCAATCCCAATCCTCCTTCCCCCCCTTCCCCCCGCCCCCCCCCGCACCGACGTTGTAAAGCTCGTTTTGGACATGACAACTTGTACTTCTCATTGTTGCAACAGGTCCACCTGTATCCTTAAACAACTGGTTTTTCCCCATCTCCTTCTCAAGTTATACTGACATCAAATATAGTGAAAGCAGGGGTTATACTGTGGGGGAGGGACATACAAAGCAACAAAGAGATAATCTTATAAATGCGTTAGAAACACATGCATGAAAGAAAAAAACATTAAAATACATATCTAAGGGTTCATTTTCCTGACATCACATTATCTGACCTTTTCCGCTTGACTCATGCATATACTACATATTGCAAATAAGGGAAACCATGGGACCTATGTTTCTTTGGGCCTGGCTTACTTCACTTAATATAATTTTTTCCAAGTTTTTCCATTTCCTAACAAATGGGGCAATGTCATTCTTTCTGATGGAGGCATAGAATTCCATTGTGTATATATACCACATTTTCTTGATCCATTCATCTACTGAGGGGCATCTGGGTTGGTTCCATATCTTAGCTATGGTAAATAATGCTGCAATAAACATAGTTGTGCTGGTAGCTTTAGTGTGGTCTTGTTTGTAAACATTTGGGTAAATGCCCAAAAGTGGGATTGCTGGGTCATAGGGGAGTTCTATGTGAAGTCTTTTGAGGAACCTCCATACTGCTTTCCAAAGTGGTTGAACAAGTTTACATTCCCACCAACAATGAAGTAAGGTTCCTTTCTGTCCATATCAAGCACTGAAATAGAAACAGCAATAAGAGACCTCCCAGCTAAGAAAAGTCCAGGACCAGATGGTTTTACAGTGGAATTTTACAAGGCCTTCAAAGCAGAGCTCACACCAATACTCCTCCAACTCTTCAATGAAATTGAAAGAGAAAGCTCACTACCCAACACATTCTATGAAGCCATCATAACCCTCATCCCAAAACCAGGCAGGGACTTATCAAAGAAAGAGAACTATAGACCCATTTCTTTGATGAACATTGATGCAAAACTTCTCAACAAAATTTTGGCCAATCGACTTCAACAATTCATCCAAAAAATCATACACCACAATCAAACAGGATTCATTTCAGGGATGCAAAGCTGGTTCAATATACGCAAATCAATTAATATTATTCATCACATCAACAGGAGCAAGAATAAGAACCACATGGTTATCTCAATAGATGCAGAAAAGGCATTTGACAAGATCCAACACCCCTTCATGATGAAGGTTTTGGAAAAATTAGGAATCCATGGAACATTCCTCAATACAATAAAGGCTGTATATGACAAACCTACAGCCAGCATTATACTCAATGGTGAAAAACTAAAGCCATTTCCTCTTAACACAGGAACAAGACAAGGATGCCCACTCTCTCCACTTCTCTTCAATCTAGTATTAGAATGCCTAGCTACAGCAATAAGACAAGATGCAGACATAAAGGGGATCCAAATAGGGAAAGAAGAAATAAAACTCTCCCTCTCTGCATATACATTTTTTAAAGGAACAAAGAAACAAAAATTAAAGGAAATGAATGGTATTGCCTTTTAAGAATAAACTGAAAAACTTGTTTGCTTGAGCAGAAAAATATTAAATGTGTCTTTAACAGAAAAAATAAAAACAGATACGTATCTAAGGCATACATATAAATTATTTATGCACTTTTAGTTGAAATGGTTGTGAAGGAATGAACGCTTGTTTAGCACTATTAGGATTCTTCACTAAAGGTATTACTTAATGACTTTGTGAAATCTAAATATTAGATAGTATCATCTGAAATTCAACCTCTACCAGAAAACAAAAATTAAAAAAACCCTTTCACAGACACCAATGTTCCCCTCAGGACTTCCATGGCATCTTTACTTGCCACTGCTCTGCCACTGCCATCCCAGCATCAGGAACATCAATGAGTACAACAAAAGAGAGCACAGCACACCTGTATCTTTCCTGGGAATAAATGAATCCTGCTTCCTCAGGGGATGGGCAAGATACTTCCAGGAAGTATTCTCTCTTTTCTTAAGGATAATCTCCATTTTTCCCCATTCTCAACAACCCACACTGAAAAGAAAGTTCCAGCTGTATCAATACTAAATATACGATTTTATTGTAAAAGTCTCTTCAAACAATCAGAATGTTCTGATTTTATGCATTGATATGATTCTTTGTTAGAAAAGTATGATTTTGTTTAAATATTCACAAGAATTATATGATATTATTCCAACTTATTTTAGAATGGTCCCCAGTAAATACAGAATTCATTTAGTAAAGTACCTGAGAATCTTTGATAGTTAAAAACCTTTCAGATTTTGTTCCTTTTGAATGATTAAAATAGTTTAGTATTTAAAATATATATGGGTATTGCTGGGCACCTGTGGCTCATGCCTGTAATCCTAGCTATTTAGGAGGCTGAGATCTGAGGATCAAGGTTCAAAGCCAGGCCAGACAGCAAAGTCCATGAGACTCCATAGAGCTCAATGGTCCAAGCCCCAGAACTGGCACACAAAACAGTATGTGTGTATATTATGTATGTGTATGTGTATGTCTGTATATACATTTTAGTATTTATATATACTTTTTATTATCTCTATATAGGTACATATATGTGTATATATATATACAAATAGATGGATATACACATATGTGTATATATGTATGCATATATTATGTACATACATATATGTAGAGTTCTATATATTGATTTTAACTTGAATCATTTAACTTTTTTTTTCTGGTTGGTCACGGAGCTTGAACTCTGGGCCTGGGAGGGGCTTTGAGCCGAGATCCTCAGATCTCAGCCCCCTGAGTAGATAGGATTATAGGCGTGAGCCACCGGCATCCAGCCTGAACACCCTTTTATTTGTTTTTTGTTTTGTTTTATTTTGTCAGTCATGAGGCTTGAACTATGGGCCTGAGCATTGTCCCTCAGCTCTTCAGCTCAAGGCTAGTGCTCTAAAACTTGAGCCACAGCACCACTTTCAGTTTTCGGGTGATTTATTAGAGATAAGAGTTCATGGCTTTTTTTTTTTTTTTCCTGGGCTGGCTTTGAACTGCGTTTCTCAGACCTCAGCCTCCTGAGTAGCTATTTTCTTCAGAAATAATGTATCTGTTTCTCCCTACTGCAAACTCAGAATGTAGCAACAATCTAACATCTCAAAGTAGATTCAATTAAAAGTAAATTCAAAGAAATTCAATTAAATGGTCACTGATTTGAAGCAGAATGCTGTCTTTGAATCTGCAGCAGGCATTCTGACCTAGTGAAATGTTTTGGGTGGGTGACTGGAAACCTGAGACCAGGAGTTGCCCATGTATATGCTGCCTCATTCTTAACTTAGTGGCTATCAATAAAGCCATTTCAACATATCATCTAAGAAAACACACCTAGCTAGGGCTGGAGTGCAGAGATGAGAGAGAAGGAAGGAAGAAGAAAAAGGAGGAAGGAATTGTTTGGTTTTGGTTTTGTTTTTATTGGTGCCAGTCCTGGAGCTTGAACTCAGGCCCTAGGCATTGTTCCTGAGATTTTTTTCTCAAGGCTGGTACTCTACCACTTGAGCCCCAGCACCACTTCCAGCTTTTTCTGAGTAGTTTTTATTAGATAGTAGTCTCACAGATTCTCCTGCCCAGGCTGGCTTCAAACCATGATTCTCATATCCCAGCCTCTAGAGTAGCTAGGATCATAGGCGTGAGCCATCAGCTACCAGAAGCAACTGTTTCTTAATGGTGACAAAAAGGGAAAATAAGGAGATGAGAGAAACAGGGACAAAGAATCGAGACCAAAAGAGCATATATTTATATTAATGTATTTGTTTCTACAGAAAACATCATATAGAAAAACTGCTTTAACGCATCTATGAGGAAGTAAGATAACTGGTGTGTGTGTGTGTGTGTGTGTGTGTGTGTGTGTGTGTGTGTGTGTGTGTGTGTGTGCAAGTGCACATGTTAAAGCATGTATGCATGTAAACAATATGTTGGTTTTGGTAGATTACCAGAAAAGTATTCCTGAACCTCATGGCTTAGCCCTGTGATTAAAAAATTTTTTTGTTACAATCAATTCACACAGCTGTGAGAACTATGAAAGACCGCTGAGCCCAGGGCCTCAAGCTTGTTTGGGCTGGCATGCTATCACTTGAGAAATACATTCAATCTAGCATTTTGCCTGGTTAATTAGAGCTAGAATCTCAGAGATGTTTTTTTCTACCCAGGCTAGTATTGAACTGTGAGTCTCTAGATCTCAGCCTATGTAGTTAGTATCACAAGGTGTGAGCCACTGGTGCCCAGCTAAAAAATATTTTTAACATACTATTTCAAAATCTTTTTAAAAAAAACCCAAAACTAGGAAACATTTTCTGAGAGAAGAGCTGAAAATCCAGCCGTTTAAGAATACATATCTTGGGCTGGGAAGGTGGCTCAGTGGTAGAGCACTTGCCTTGCATACCTGAGGCCCTGGGTTCCATTCCTCAGCACCACATAAGCAAAAAGAAGAAAAAGCTGGAAGTGGCGCTGTGGCTCAAGTGGTAGAGTACTAGCCTTGAGCTGAAGAGCTGAGGGACAGAGCCCAGGTCCAGAGTTCAGACCCCACGACTGGACCCCCCCCAAAAACATAAATATACATATCTTTCATTTTTCTATTTCTCTCCCTATGAACTGAGGAATAAATATTTAACTGCTCATAAACTGCCAATCCACAGTCTGATACCTTAAAAGAAAGGAACAAGTGGTCAAGGCAGGATAGCAGTACTTAGCACGTGGGTGCCTGGTGTGCATGAGTGGGCTGCATGAGTACAGGCCATGTCCAGGTAGTACTTAGTGCCTGGTGTGTGTGTGTGTGTGTGTGTGTGTGTGTGTGTGTGTGTGTGTGTGTGTGTGTGTGTGTGTGTGTGTGTGTGTGTGTGTGTGTGTGTGTGTGTGTGTGTGTGTGTGTGTGTGTGTGTGTGTGTGTGTGTGTGTGTGTGTGTGTGTGTGTGTTATGTATATATGCAGGCCACGCCCAATCCAACTCATTTTTTCTCATCTTTTGTCAGGAGCATCTGTGTATAACCAGATACTTCCCAGGTATGATGGATATAATGGCTAATATAAGGATAACCTCTGCCCCTGGGGAGCTAAACATTCTGGAAGAGAAAACACAAGAAATATCTTTGCAAATACCTTTTCTAAGTTTCACCATGTTAATATAGTCACTTGACACTGAGAAGTTACATTATTTCAACCTTTTCTTTTCACTATTGCCAACCAAGCCTTTCTCATTTGTACTGAGTTCTGCTTAGCTGTTCATGTGTGCTGTTGTCCACTTTTTCTGTTCTGACCAAGAAATACAGAGTATCATGGCTGCCCTGTGACCCGGCCAGCTACCCATTTTCCTCTGTGGGTTGAACCCCAGCAGGGGCATGGATACATGTATTCCCAGGCACTGAGAAAGGACATAATCCACAACTCTGTTTAAGACAGTGGCTAGTCTCCAAAGACAAACTTCTGAAATCAGTGCATCACCTCAGCAACCTGACCCTTCATTGAACACAACAGAATACCCTTCCCTCCAATGTCAGCCTTGAGGTGTGCTGTGGTCACGTTGTACTGGGTTTCCCTAATGCATATTCACACAGGACTCCCTGGAGATTATTGACCCTCCCGGGACTCTCATCCTTGCAATAGTTTGGGGACACTCCCTTGTGAGAAGTCCCTGCCATGGCAGCTGTTGGGGCAACTCCACGTATGGCTCTGGCTGGACTGGACAGCTACAATGTGAGGAAGGTTAGTGACATGGGATTCCAAAGCACAACCAATGCTGGCCCAGGGAATTCAACTACAGAGAAATCATGACAGTGCCAATGACTACTGGGCACTTTTCAGCTGTGATGAAGACCCACCTATGAGGGTGACTCCACCATATGCTAACAGTAAAGAGAAATAAAACCTTCTTAAGGGAAGGATGTATTTCTAAAAAGAGCTTTAAGGATTTGCAGTTGGTGAATGATGAAAATAGAAAAAAAAAAGATCAATGCTGGCCAAATTCAGAACCAAAGGTACTTCTTCACTAACACAGCAAAGCAAGGTGCACACAAGTCAGCTCAAGTCTGGAGTTCCAGCCTGTTTTACAAAGGCAATTGAAAAGTTCTTTATGAAGAACATTTTTCAAAGAATATATTTAAAAGTGCTAAGATTATATCGTTGTTGCTTTTGTGTGTGTGTGTGTGTGTGTGTGTGTGTGTGTGTGTGTGTGTTGCTTCTCCTAACCGTAAAGTATCATAAAAGGAGCAAATGATAAAATGCTAGAGTCAGCTTCATATGGCTGGGAATCAGAGGAACAATGGGGCGCTGCTTCTGGAGTTTACTGCTGGTGTCTTTTCTCTGATAGACCTAGAATCCCTCAAAACTGCTAATTGGCTGGCTAGGGTTTAGGCATGAGTAGAAGCAGCTGAAGGAGGCAGTATGAAGCTGTGGTCCAGGCCTTATTACAGGCAAGAAGCAAGTGAGTGGGAGTCTCCCAGTGAACACTGTGCTGGACGAGGCCAGCCACCATTTCTCCAGACACTTTTTTTTTTTTTTTGGTTGGTCATGGGGTTGAACTCTGGGCCTGAGTGCTGTCCTTCAGCTTTTCAGCTCAAGGGGAGCACTGTGCCACGGGGGCCATAGCACCACTTCCAGTTTCCTGGTGTTTTATTGGAGATAAGAGTTTCACGGACTTTCCTGCCCGGGCTGGCTTTGAGCTATGATCCTAAGATCTCAGCTTCCTAAGTAGCTAAGATTACAGGCATGAGCCAATGGTGCCCAGCTCCAGAGACTTTTTTGTAGGTGCTAAGCAGAAGAGACTTACCAGAGCTGGGCCCACAAACATTATCCATTCTGATTACATCTACTTGCTCAAGCTTGGAAGAGTGAGACCACAATTCCATGTGCTAGCAGAATTCACCCTGGTGAGGCTGGCTCACACCTGGAATCCTTGCTTCTCAGGTGATTAAGACCTGGAGGAGTTGATTTGAAGCCACCTGAGGAGGAGGAAGAGAAGGGAAGCCCTCAAAAACTGCTTCCAGTTAATCAGCAAAATGCTACATGGGAGGTGTGGCTCAAGTTGCAGAGCAGAGCACTAGCAAGAAAACCAAGCAAGAACATGAGGCCCTGAATTCAAGCCTCAGTACTGGCACTAAAGAAAAAGAAAAAACAAAAAGAAAAAACAAAATAACAATAATAGGATATAAAATAATATAGTTACGTAGCATCTAGACTGTACACCAACTGATAAATAGGAAACACAATTAAAGGCAAGAAGACATTTTCATTAATAAGATCTCACCAATATGTATAAGATATGAATAATCCTTCATGATTGTTTCTGCTTTAAAGGAACCATCCTGATGATCAATGATTATTAATTCTAACTGATATTCTTAAACAGAAAGCAAAGGTAGAATTAGGAAGAAGTAAAATTTCTCCAAAACTTGTACAAAGCTCTTTTTAGAGTGATCAGTAGTTTTTCTTAGGCTACTGTTTTACAGCGCCCCAAGCAATAACCCAGTTCTTCAAAGAACATTATCACAATTTTCATTACACATTTGTCTGTTTAATATCTACTCAATACCTCTTGTGTCATAAACTTTAGGGACTACTTTAGAGCATTATTTGGTATCAACAGCACCTGCTAAATTTATTTCTGTTTTGTACACCCTGCACTGAACACATCACTTCCATGTGAAACTGTCCCTGCATCCCAGCCATCTTACTGTGTGATGTCAAGACTTGAGAAGAAGGGGCTGGGAAGGTGGCTCAGTGGTAGAGCGCTTGCCTTGCATGCCTTAGGCCCTGGGTTCGATTCCTCAGCACCACATAAGCAAAAAGAAAAAAGCCATAAGTGGCGCTGTGGCTCAAGTGGTAGAGTGCTAGCCTTGAGCTGAAGAGCTGAGGGACAGACAGTGCCCAGGTCCAGAGTTCAGACCCCACGACTGGACCCCAAAAAAAACAAAACAAAACAAAAAAAGACTTGGGAAGCAGACAAGCACAGATTCCTCAGCCCGGGCTGCAGCAGGCAGAGGCAGTGCAAGCCGACAGAGTGTTCAGTCCTGCTGTGAGTCAGAGGAACCCACTGGCTCACATATGGCTCTGCTAACCACAGACAGAGAAAAATTCTCCAAAATTCCCAGCTGCCAAATTTCTCATTAAACACTGTGTGGTTCCCAATTATTGGACCACAACAGTGGTTGAAGGATGTACTTGAAGTTAGGCACTCATATGTTCAATTTTCTAGCAGGACTGTAAGGCGGTAAAAGCCAGGTCTCTCTGGATCTGGGTCATTAATAGATCCCGGAAATCTAAGATAGTGCTTTGGATAAAAGAGGTTATTTATACAAACATGAGAGAATCTCCCTGACTGGTTTCAAAGGGCATCTGACCACCATTTATAGTTTAAATATAGAAAGCCACAGCAATATAGTCTCTCTAACTCAAACCTATGTTCTGAAAACACATTCTTACAAAGTTATTGCGATTCATTTTTGCCATAAACCCTTTTAAAACAAAAAGCACATAAAGTCTTTTGAGTTGAGATTTTAAAGGTTGGCAAGGTAAGAACATCCTTTCCAGGCAGCCACCAGCCTGCCTGAGCCCCAAATAATGCCATACCACAACCCAGTGTGGGACTCTGGGAAAATTACTGACACTCCCTGCTTCTCTATAAAGCAGGAATAACCTCGCACAGTTGTGGTAAGTAGCAAATGCATAAACACAGGAAGGGAAAAACTGGCACATAGCTAACATTTTTTGAGTGTTACTTTTTCTTTCCTCCTGATTTTTAAAGAAATGCTTACCTTTGATTTTGTGTATATGACGACTGTGACTAAAAAGAGTCTGTTTGGAACCAGTTGTAGCTGTAAAGGTGAATAAATCACAATATAATTAACATATATTAAATCAAGTAACCAAGTGTTTAAAATTTATAGGGAGAAGAAATAGATCTCATTAGGTTAAAAATTTCTAAGTAAACAGTGGTCTTAACATGTTTTAAAAAAACCTTCATTAATAGCTGAACATTATTTTCAAATTAAAACAAACTTCCATGTGTTTGACTAAAAACAAAATATCACAGACAAGGTATTTTTTATCTTGTCTATTAAAATCTTCTAGCAAATTAGAGAGAATACATCATGTATGTTATGGAAATCTGCATACTTATTAATTCCACTCCTTAACCCAAGGAAATTGACTCATCAAAGTTGTTTAATGTATCAACAATAAAAGTTAAGGTAAAACTAAGACTCTGTTCTGCTGTAACTACTGATCAAATCAGTACTGCTTCTGCACTTATTACCTGCATACAGGCAACCATACATAAAACTGGACAAGGCATTCTAAGTCCCTTGATTTACTAAAAATGTCCACAAAAAAAATTTCACCAAGTATAGCAAGATGCTCTGCTAGAATGATATTGGCAGTGTGGCTAAAGGCATAAGAGAAAGGACTACAAAGAACAAATATAATACATCTGTACTGCTTCACATGGTGTTAACAGTTTAAGACAATTAGTATCCAGTTCCATCTTAAAACAGTTTGATTAAAAAGTGATAGTTTGGGACTGGGAAGGTGGCTCAGTGGAAGAGGGCTTGCCTTGCATCCATGAAGCCCTGGGTTTGATTCCTCAGCACCACATAAGCAGAAAAAGCTGGAAGTGGCACTGTGGCTCAAGTGGTAGAGTGCTACCCTTGAGCTGAAGAGCTAAGGGACAGTGCCCAGGCCCAGAGCTCATGCCCCATGATGGACAAAAAAAAAAAAAAAAGTGATAGTTCCATTAAATAACTGAATAGCTAAATGAATTGTGGTTTGGTCATATGACATGAAAAGAAAAAAAAGTTTTATACAATATTTGATCACATAGGAAAGAATTCATACTATATGTTGTAATGCCAGTACTATAAAAGTAGGATAACATGGAAATAGGTACTATGTAAATCAAATTGGAAGGAGTAAGTCAAAAATGTCAATATACATCTAAGATTGGTAGAATTATAAATGTTTTTATTATTTGATTTTATAGTTGTTTGTATTTTCCAAGTTTTCTATCATGAATATATTTTTTTACTCAGTGCACAGTGTTGCAGAGTTCCAGTTGTTCCACTAACTCAACAAGGTGGTATTCTTTTCCACTTTATTCATGCTTGTGGGTCCTCATCAACACAGCCCTCCACTAAAGCTCTGGGATATGAAAGAATTCTCTCTGCAAGCATTAAGTATTTAATGTTTTGTCCATTGTTTGTACACATTAAGAGTCATAGGGTTTTTCCCCCCAATTATAAGCTGAAGTTGATTGGCACCTGAAAGACAAGTAGAAGTTTCCAAGATTTTTTTCAGCCACAAAACCTTCTGCTTACAGTGTGCTTAGGAGCAATCACAGATATAAAAAAAAGAATGTCTTAGAATGAGGATACTAGTGAAGCCTGAGACTACACCTTACTACTTCCACTTCCTTCTCTTCCCATACAACTCTGCACAGCAGATAAACAAGGGAAGCCTCAGAGATGTAATAACCAGGCCAAAGTTGTGAATAAGTAGCAGCAGACACAAGAGAAGAATGCTTACTATAAAACCATAGTTAACAAAACCCAGCACCACAAGAACTGAATTTATGACAAAAGTAAGAGAAGCGTCATTATTTGAGATGTGCTGAAATATATTTCATTAAGAGATTGTCATTTTTCTTCTAGAAGTCTCATAGGTATGTAAATAAAACATGCACATGATAATCTAAAGCTTTCTGTGAATTCAGCTTGGATTATAATTGTCTAACTTGATTATGACCAGAAAATCTGGATTTAAGCTCCGTGTCAGTGCTTATCTTCAATAATTACCAGAAAACTAGAAGTGGTACAGAGGTTCAAAATGTTAGAATGCTAGCCTTGAAAAAGGAGCTCATGGTAGTGCCCAGCCCCAGAGTTAAAGCCCCATGACTGACCAAAAACAAAAGACTTTGCTATTATCAGTAACAATATAATTTGTTATAATTTATGCATGTATGTTGTCTATCTCCTCAGCTAGTCCAAGCACTCTCTATTACCAGAAATAGTGCAGGTCCTCCATTTATACTCGAGAGTAAATGAATAAATAAACTTTGATTCAATTATCAAAAAAATAGGCTCCGTGATAGCACTGTCATCTCATACTGTTTGTTCCTTCTCTCTCAACCATCATGAGAATACAAAAGAAATTCCAGAAATTCTTTAGAAAAACTAGAGTACTGTAATACAAACATTACTTGTTAGAACAAAATAATGTCATCTGTCACAGAATGTATCTTGATTTCAACATCTGCAAAACAAGCTTATGTAACATCCTTCTGGATACAGTGGAAAACATGGGGTAAATGCAAGGTGAAGTAAAATAACTGAGCAAGCACATGGGCTGAGAGAATATTTTGGCATCCAAACACATGGTCTGATTGAATGATGTATGTCTATTTGAAGAGATTAGGTCCTTAGTGGAACACAAAAGGAGTCTGTCCCCCTGTGTGTTCCAAACAGTTATTAGAATGGCAAAAGGCAGGCAGGTCACACTTAGAAATAACTTAGCAACATAAGACTTCCAGGAGCCAAATCTTAGAGGCATCTAATAAAAACAAACACATATTCCAACCCCACAGGATCCAAGACATAAGGGTGCTAGTCAGATCAATGTGCCAAGCTCTATTTCAGGTTTAACTGAGATGATAGTTAAGTACAATGCATTGCAGGCAGGGGAAAGGGGAAATAAAGGTTCTGGAAGTTACACATGATGGGAAGTGCTCAGTCCATCTGTAATTAGCCTGCAAGCAATGGTTGCTTCATTGCATTTAATGCAGTGTTTCATAAACTACACACATACAGAATCTCTGCTCTAGTCAAAGAAGGGAATGCTAACAATCTAGCTTGCTGGCTGCCTTTCTTTAACTTTCTTTTACCAACAGGAAGGAGAAGTCTATTTCCCAATGTATAATAATACAGTTCATTCTGAGAAGACTCAGGGCACACTTTCTGGGATGAGACTGTCCTGAATGGCTCAGTACAGGAAAGGCTCCATTCATCAACAACTCACATTTATACAAACTGCAGGGGAGTTTCAGTGGTGGATTACTCACTGCAATTACTCAAGCTTTTGGCAGATGAACAGTATTTATAAATATGTCACTGAAGCAACTCTTTTAAGAACAATGGTTAGAATAAGGGGCCTATGAAATTCTATTATTCTCTTAGGTTTAGGCAAGTAAGACAACTTTTCCAGTCAAAAAGCCTCAGATATTTGCAGACATTTTTGTAACACAATAATGTGTAAGCATGAGTCTGGTTCACTATGTATGACACATTTACAACACTGACCACTTAAGACTCTCCTTTCTTCATGACAGTCTGAGCAATGATTTGGCGGGGAGAGGAGGGAGGGAGAAGTCAGAAAAGATTAAAAATATAGCAGAGGGGCTAGGAAGGTGGCTCAGTGGTAGAGCGCTTGCCTTGCACGCATGAATCCCTGGGTGTGATTCCTCAGCACTACATAAGCAAAAAGAAAAAAGCCGGAAGTGGTGCTGTAGTGGTAGAGTGCTAGCCTTGAGCTGAAGAGCTGAGGGACAGCACCCAGGCCCAGAGTTCAGGCCCCACGACCGGACCCCCTCCCCCCAAAAAATAGCAGAATACTTTATTGATTTAATTGAAACATCCTTTCAATCCAGAAGGGCTTTTATTTTTTTTCTAAGTCTGGAGAACAGATATGAGGCAGCTTCCTCTCTGAATCTTAAACCAACCCATTTCTCCATGTCTCTCTTTCCACTGAACTTTCCTCCACTTCTCTGATCCCTTTTCCCCCCAATAAATTGGGTAATTTCTTTCTTTCTCCCAGCCCTTGCCCCCTGAAGTGCTGGAGATGACACAGAGGGCTTCAGGAATCCAGGGAAGAGCTCTAGTACTGAGCCATGCTCCCTCAGTTCATTTCTTTGGCAGACATATAAACGCCAAGTTTTGTCAAGGATATAAGTTAGGCTAAAGTAAATCAACTTCATTAGATTTTACTCAAAAAAATATACATGTTAATAATGGAAAGAATGACACTTAATTACCATTCTTTGGTAAAGAATTGCTAATGAATATATTAGCACTTGAAAATAAACATAATTGCAAATTTAAGCTGGCTGAAACCAGGAATATGTACATTCATGTACATATTCAAGGTAATTACCAGTGTTACAACCCAGAAAGAATTTCACAGGCACTCTCTTTCAGGATAGCAACAACTCTTGGGATTGTAAGGTATCTTTATAAACATGTTATATACCATTATGACCAAAATAAACAAAGAAAGATTGTCAGTTTGCAAACAATTTAAAACAGGATAATAAATTAAATCAGCATATATAAGTGATCAAATTCAAATTCATCCTTTTTTGACATAACCTGTTCTACAAAAAAATAGTTTAAGTCCAAGTTCTTCTCCTCTTCTGCCTGGGTGCTTTCAAAGTTTTGTCTTCTAATCACCATAAATTATATAAATATCTCCACTTACCATGACTAAGAACAAATGACCATTGTTTTCTTTTTCCTATTTTACTATCATAATTTTATTACTGAGATAGTTCTTGTTTTTTTGTCAGTTGTGGGGCTTGAACTCTGGGCTTGGGCGCTGTCCCTGCACTCTTCAGCTCAAGGCGAGCGCTCTACCACTTGAGCACCACTTCCAGTTTTCTAGTGGTTTATTGGAGATAAGAGTCTCACGGACTTTCCTGCCCTGGCTGGCTTTGACCGTGATCCTCAGATCTCAGCCTCCTGAGTACCTAGGATTAGAGACGTGAGCTACCGGCACCCAGCTTGAAATAGTTCTTTTTTTATTTTTAGTACTACTATGGATTGAACTGGGGGCCTTGTACTTAAAGTAAGGCACTCTACTTTTTTTTGTGTGAGTACATTTTTTTCATTGTGAAAATACTGTACAGAGGGGTTACAATTACATGGGTAAGATAATGAGTACATTTCTTATCAAGCATTGTAGCCTCCTACTTTGTGGCACTCTACTATTGAGTCATGGCTCCAACCCTGAAAGTGTCCTTATCCCACTTCCCCAGAGCCCTGCTCTCTCCCTGTCCCTTTCAACATGCCAGATCACCATGCATGAGTTCTAAAGTCCTTTTTAAGAATAAACAACTAGGGCTGGGAAGGTGGCTTGGTGGTAGAGTGCTTGCCTTGCATGCAGGAGGCCCTGAGTTCGATTCCTGAGCACCACATAAGCAGAAAAAGCCGGAAATGGTACTGTGGCTCAAGTGGTAGAATGCTCGCCTTGAACTGAAGAGCTGTGGGGCAGCACCCAGGCCCAGAGTTCAGGCCCCACGACCGGCAAAAACAAAACAAAACAAAACAAAAAGAATAAACAACTACAACACTCAGGAAGGTTTCTCCCTCTAGCATTACTAACATTCGGCACTAGAGAGTTCTTTGTGGGTAGAGTCTGTCCTGTGAAAGAAAAGTACTGAGCACCAGAGTAAGGACGCTGTAGCTTAGTTGTGACAACTGAGAAACAGCCCTTAGCACCATCAACCCCAACCAATACACTAGTGCTCGGGGGGAGGGGGGGAGGGGGAAATAAACTTCTCAAAAGAAGAAGCCAGGCATGGTGGTGTACACCTGTAATCCCAGCACTCAGGAGGCTAAGGCAGAAGGATGGCAAGTTCAAGGCCAGGCTAGGCTACACAGCCAGGTCCTGCTCACAGGATCAAAGGCTGAGATGGGGCTCAACAGTATATGGCTTGCCTGATTCTTTAGCTGGATATTTTAATAGTGAAGATCTGCTATTTGTCCCCTCATATGATCTCAAATTCTTTGTTGAGCACTAATAACTGATCTGCACCTATGGGAATGCTGAAGGTTTCAAGTTGAAAGCATGTTCTTCCACTAAAAAATATGCATAAAAGCCAGGTGCTGAGATACCACCTTACCCCAGTCAGAATGCCCCCATCCTCAAGTCAGCCAACGACAAATGCTGAAGAGGATGCAGAGAAAGAAGAACCCTATTACACTGCTGCTGGAATATACACTTATACAACCACTTTGTAAAGCAGTCTGGAGGGTCCTCAGAAAGCTAAATATTGACCTTCCTAATGACCCAGGCATCTATCCTGAACAACAGGAACCAGTAAACAAGGACACATGCACCTCCTGTTATTGCAGCAGTGTTCACAATAGCCAGGATATGGAAACAACCCAGATGTCCCCCACAGATGAATGGATCCAAAAATTGTGGTATCTATACACAATGGAATATTATGCAGCCATTAGAAAGGACAAAATAATGGTATTTGCAGGGAAATGGATGGAGCTAGAAGAAATCATATTGAACGAGGTAAGCCAACTGCAAAGAGACAAACGGCACATGGTCCCCCTGATAAGTGGATGTTAAATCCAAAATGTTAGCTGATACAACAAAATTAACAGGACTTAAGAAACAAATGACTTTCACTCATCTGGCTGAATCACTACTAAAAAGCCCCATGCTGCTGATCACATGTATGGTATATATGAGCACACCGGAGGGAAACCAGGATGACGACACAAAACTAGAGGGAATCAGGGAAAAATATACACCAGTGGAACCCATCAGCTGCACTGGACATTGACCAAAATGAACTAAGCAACACAATGGCAGCGATGGGAAGGAGGGAACAAGTGGTAAAGAGGGAACAGCTGATGCTATGCAAAACAAAAGCAATGTACATATCACCCAATGTGGAAGAAATAACTGTATTGCAAAGCTCATAGCACTCATAAATGTTATAGACTATGATAGACAATTTGTTCCATGAAAGTTAGAATGTGTTTGGGACTTTAACTAAGCATCACTATCCCACAATACTGTGAAAGTTGGGAAATTATGTAACCACCTAATCACAAAAAAATTTTGGAAAAAATAGACAAATTATTTTGTTTCCCTCTATTTTAACATATTTATAAAGTGCTTCAAATCTCAAATTCCTTGTGTAACTAGACAATTGTGATAAAGCTGAAAAAAGCAGACAAATCTAGAATGTGGTGTATATACTTTTCAAGACAACTAAATATTTTTAAAAATCCAGTATTAACCAAAATTAAAATGATAGAAATTTTTACAGCTTAAGCAATGAATAAAACATTTTAAAAATCCTAAAACAACAACAACAACAACAAAAAAAACCAGTGCTACTCTGCTGGCTGACACATGTTCCAGGCAGCAAGTCCTCACAGGAGACCTTCTCTTTCCTCTCCCCATCACCTTGTAAACTAGATCAAGATGGACGAGACACTATAGTCCAACATCTCTCTTTGTCATCTCTCTTCCCATTTCACTGATCAAACACCCTGGAAAACCCAGGCCATACACAGAGGTCTCTGTCCAACTTTCTGCCTTTTATGGACCCACCACCCTGTCTTCCATTTCAGTGTGAACATGGAAATGTCTGAGTGGCTCCAAGATCCTAGTATCTATAAAGGGTTTGGGACATGGGGTTCAAAGCTAGCTTATCATTCTTGATTTCAGCTTCCACTTGGCATTTTATTAAAACCTTGGGATACCCTTGTGAATTAATCTGTCGATTTTTAAAATGGGGTTGTATGAGATGAAGCTTTCTGAGGATTACTTCTCTTTTATTTCTAGAGAGTTAGGAAGAAAACAAAAAGTACTCTACTAATTTCACCTCTCCTGTGGGACACACTGTGGAACCTGGCATACTTCCTGATCACAGCAGAACACATGATCTTTACTGCTGGATTGTGAAGACACACAACAATGGAGGAAAAGGAAAGGTAGTCATTTACAAATTTTACTTGGGATCCTATCTCCTGTTGGCACTGGATCAGTGAAAGGAAGACAGTGAAGACATAAAAGGGGTTGGTTCAAATCATAGGTTATTTCAAAAGAATTTCCAAACACTAAGGTTAAAATGTGTTAACTTTAGACATAGATAACAGTGTTTATCTATTTGTAGCAAGTTTTCTCATCATCTCTCATATTCCCTGTGCACTCCTAGCCCACGAATCACCACACAGGTTAGGAAACTGAGATTCAGAGGGGAAAACTGGCCCAAAGATCACAGGATTTTTTTTGTTAGTAAGTTTTTTTATTGTAAAAATACTGCTCAGAGGGGTTACAGTTACATGAGCAAGGTAATGAGTACATTTCCTAACAAGCATTGTTGCCTCCTCCTTTGTTTTTCCCCTACCATCCTTTCCCTCCCACCTCCTCAACTACACTCCCACCTAGCCCACTCCCCCACCTAAATTGTAAAGTTTTTTTTCAACAGTGTCTTGTACATCTCATTGTTGCAATGGGTCCACCTGTATTCCTATTTAAACATTTTGTTTTTTTCCTTCCCCTCCCCAAATTATGCCAACATCAAATACAGTGAAAACAGAGTTATACCATGGGGGAGAAACATAAAAAGCAACAAAAAAATCAAATGGTACATTATAAATACGTTAGGAACAATAGCAAGAAAGACAAGAACACTGTGTTCCTATCTTGGTGTTCATTTAGCTTAACATCATCTTATCTGGCCATTTGTACATAGCTTTTGACCTTTTCTGCTTGTCCCAGACATATACTAGTTATTGCAAATAAGGGAAACCATGGAACCTATATTTCTTTGGGCCTGGCTTTGGGCCAAGTCTTTCCATTTCCTAACAAATGATGCAATGTCATTTTTCTGATGGGGGCATAGAATTCCATTGTGTGTATGTATATATATATATATATATATATATATATATGTGTGTGTGTGTGTGTGTGTGTATGTATGTATATGTATGTATATGTATATATGTATGTATACATACATACATATATACATACATACACACACATATATATATAGGATCAAGATCACAGGATTAACAGGCCAACTCTAGATTAAGGCTCAACTCTAGATTTAAGCCCCAGTCACACAGATGTGCACACACATATGCGTGCGGCTCATGTACACACACACACACACACACACACACACACACAGTGCTGATGCATCACACATCAGTATTGCCAGTTTAGCACCAGCTCCACTTACTTACCTTTTGGAGCAATGAGCTTCACTGCCATGCTGCCAACCAGGCATTCCTTCAGCATGGATTCATAATTGACCCAACAGTGAACCTGGGATGAAGATAAATGACAGACAAACAACGTAACTCCACAGGCCACTCCTACTGACCTGTGAGCAAACCCAAAAGAAACCTTCTTAAGCCACTTTGAAGTTGATTCAATTAGCCAGAAAGGAGAAGAAAATGGCAAGCATGAGACAGTGGAGGGCTGCATCTGCAAAGACTGTATGCACACTCAAAGTCTGATCCTTTTCTCTGGTGTCCAGTTATCTTCATTAGAATACTAAAATGATATTTTTGAATGTAATGATGATGAATTGGGCAATGGGTAAAACCACTGGCTAAATTTTAGTATTCACCAAAGCAGTAGCCCAAAACTATACTAGCATCATTATATTTGTTACCATCATAAACTTATGGATAGAATTTAAGAATACTCTTTGCAAAGTTGAAAAAAAGTAATTTACTGTAATCTGATCCTTTAATATGTGTCTTTTCCATAATCTCTGTGACAAAATAGAAACACTCTTAAATTATGATGGTCATCTTGAGGAAAGATGCATAAATAATCTATTGGTTTGCAAATGAATGGAGCTTTCTCCAATTGGTAAATAAGCCAGTTTTTCAGACTTGTATTTAAACAACATTTTCTTTAAAATGAAGTAAGATTATTCATTCAAGGGTAACAACTGGTAGTACTTGTCAGACACTGCTGAGGGGAATTAAATTTAAACATTTCTGAAAGTCACCTTCTCAATAAGCATTAAACATCTTAAAATATATAGCTACTTCACTCAGACCTGGGAATTTGTCTGAGAAGATATCTACATACACAGAAAGATGCAAGTTACCAGGCTATTCATACCATAGCACCGTTTAAATTAACAAAATACTAGAAAAATCTAAATGTGAAAATATCAATAAAGGAAAACCTTAATATACTATTTAGTCTAATATCTAAACAAAAACAAAATCAGGTCAAATGATATTGACATAAAAATCTTTGATATATTAAATACATAAAAAAACAGGCACATTTCCTAGGATAAAATGACACTTCACTTTCCAAATATCTATGCAGAATCACTGAGATGTGAATCAGTGCCTCTGGAAGCAGAGGGATGGGAGGGGAGCAGGGAGACGGAGGAAGGTGTTGAAGAAGGCCAAGGAACTCATGGAACTATAACTATACCTCATGGGACTGCTCTGAAGCAGCCGGCACTTACATTCTTCCAAAGCAGAATTGCTGCTCTGACATGCAGTGAGTCTGGCCCCTGGGGCCTGTGGAGAAGCCCATGAGAGGAGCGGAGAGATTGACAGGACCAACAGAGGAGCAGAGAGGTGGAGAGACTGGGAAGTTGGTGGAGAGGCAGGTGGAGAGGCAGGTGGAGGAGCTGAGAAGCCTATAGAGAGCTGTGGGAAGGAGGGAAAGGAAAAAAAATCCACCCCTTGAAGGATGCAGCTGCTTCTAATTCTGAGGTAGCTGCATAAATGACTACTAAAACACCTTTGCTACCTTTAATCATGCCTCCATGGATTTTCTCACTTGCAGGGTATTACATTTGGAGGCCCCAGCAAGATAATCCATCTGGACAGCATCAGACTGTGGCCCCTGGGAAAGCCCCTTGGTAGGTGAGTGTCTCAGCCCTCAGGGGTGAGAGCCTCCCTCGAGTATCTTATTCCTAAGGACCAACGTGGACAGGAGTCATTTGGAAACCCTCCAGGGGTGAGTCTGGGTAGGCCTGCATCTGGGGAGACTCAATGAAAAACTGGACGCAACACTACTTCCTGAGTCTGAGGCCGGGATGAGACGTCACTCATGCCTCCTGGGGCTTCCTTGAGAAGCCACCTGAGACTGCTTTGAGAAGTTATCTGGAGCTCTCTTGAGAAGCCATTCGGGGCTTCCTCAAGAGTTATGTGGGACATGTGGGTTAGGTATCTGTGGCTACTTGACGGTTGGTTTGTTACTATTTCTATCTGTGTCCTGTATACTCTTCCACTTATTCCTTTTTTCCAGGATGGGACAAGGAGCCTCTGTGTCTTCACCCCTGGAATGTACGATTAATAACTTTTTTTCTTTTAAACAAAAGGCATCACAGCTTGGATATTCCTGTAATCCTTATCATCTCAAGACCCTCTACAAAGTAGAGTGGCCATCTTTTCATGTTGGATGGCCATATGAAGGAACTTTTGACCTCCCCACAGCATACAGGGTTCAGCAAGTGATTTTGGGAAATCCTGATCAGGTCCCCTATATTACAGTTTGGATTGACTTGATAACTAACAAGCCTCCTTGGCTGGGTAAGTATTTAAAACAATGCCCTAAAGTTCTTGTATACAAAACTGTAACTGAAAGAACTTTTCCCTTGATGTTACAGGATCTCCCAGAAGACCCACTGGTGTACTCTCTCTTTTATTCTGTGCTATCAGTGCCTCCGATGTTTAGTCCCCCCATACCAGGAGTGATTCCTTGTACCAACCTGAGGGTATGCCAATGGATCAGACCACAGCCCCCTTACTACCTCTGAGACCAGTGCCAATCCCTAGGGGAGACTATGGGCAGGCCCCCTTTCTGATGTACGTTCCTTTTACAACTAGCAACCTGTATAACTGGAAACAACAAAATCCATTCTTTTCTGACAAACCCCAGAGGCTCATCTCATTATTGGAGACAATACTCTTTACACACCAGCCCACTTTGGAGGATTGTCAACTTCTACAGGTGCTTTTCACCTCAGAGGAAAGAGAGCACATCCAGCAGTCCTGATGGTTCCCCTACTGATGATCCAGTCTGTCTGGAATGAGCCTTTCCCCTGAGTCGCTCAAGCTGGGACGACAACAGCAATGGAGGTAGGGAGGTACTTGCCAATTATCGCTAGACTCTGTTAGCAGGGATACAGGCAGTGGCTAGGAAGCCAACTAATTTATCTAAGGTGAGACTGTACAGCTCCCCAGTGAATCCCCTACTGTGTTCCTGGAATGGCTCTTTGATGCCTACAGGACCTATACACCTATACCTATAGATCCTCAGGTCCTAGAGAGTCTAAGAGCCCTAAATATGGCCTTCATTACCCAGTTTGGCCCCAGGTATTAGAAGAAAACTTCAGAGGTTAGAAAGTTTTGAGGGAAAGGTATTATCTGAGCTGATGGTGGCTGCCCAGCAGGTACAATGGTCATATCATTTGCAAATGGCAGTAGGGAACCCCTGAGACTAGACCAATGTGCTTATTTAAGCAAGCAAAACAGACACTGGTAAAAGGAATGTCCAAGGAGGAAAAAGATGGAGGCTCAGATTTTAAACCTAGAAGAGGATGCAGAATGATGGGGTCAGGGCTCTGTCCTCAACCCTCCAGAGCCCATGGCAACATTGCAAATAGGGGGCAAAAAGATAAAATTCCTCGTGGATACTGGAGCTGCTTATTCACTATTGAAAAAACCAGAAGGACCAATGACTAAACAAAGACTAAATGTCAACGGACCACTGGAAAGACTGAATCCTATCCATGGTCCCTGGCTAGAAAAACCAATCTGGAAAAAGAAATGAAAAAAAAAAAAAAAGAATCCTGATGGAGGCATAGAATTCCATTGTGTATATATACCACATTTTCTTGATCCATTCATCTAATGACATTGCTCCATTTGTTAGGAAATGGAAAAACTTGGAAAAAATTATATTAAGTGAAGTAAGCCAGGCCCAAAGAAACATAGGTCCCATGGTTTCCCTTATTTGCAATATCTAGTATATGTATGAGTCAAACAGAAAAGGTCAGATAATGTGATGTCAGGAAAATGAACCCTTAGATATGTATTTTAATGTTTTTTTCTTTCATGCATGTGTTTCTAAAGCATTTATAAGATTATCTCTTTGTTGCTTTGTATGTCCCTCCCCCACAGTATAACCCCTGCTTTCACTATATTTGATGTCAGTATAACTTGTGGTGGAGATGGGGAAAAACCAGTTGTTTAAGGATACAGGTGGACCTGTTGCAACAATGAGAAGTACAAGTTGTCATGTCCAAAACGAGCTTTACAATGTCGGGGGGGGGAGGGGAAGGGGAGCGGAAGGAGAAGGATTGGGATTGGGGGGGAGGGGGGAGGCTGGGAAGGGATGTGAAGGGTAAACAAAGGAGGAGGCTCCAATGCTTGGTAAGAAATGTACGCATTATCCTGCCCATGTAATTGTAACCCCTCTGTACAGTATGTTCACAAATAAAATAAAATTAAATTAAAAAAAAAGAATCCTTTCTCATCATTCCAGATTGCCTTATCCACTCCTAGGATGAGATTTATCAAAAAAATTAAAAGCCAAAATTTCCTTTCAAAGGAAAATGTGATATGGTCATTAGAGAAAGGTCCCTCAGTCTGTTGGTAACCTGTCCCTTGGAGAAGAATATATGTTGCTTCCCCCAGAAGAAAACAAAGAGCCTCAACCTTTACTGACTTACTTTCAAAACAAGGTTCCTGGGGTTTAGGCAGAGACTAACCCACCTGGGCTGCCAGTCCACTGGCCTCCCATCATGTCCAATTAACCAGTCAGGCAATGCTAATCAGAGTGAGACAATATCCCATGTATCAGCAGAGGCAAAGAAGGGGATTGCAGTTCACATTAAATGCCTGAGGAAAAATGGAATTCTTATCCTCTGTCACTCGCCTTGGAATACACCCCTTCTACCTGTGCATAAACCAGGCACCAATGACTATAGACCGGTGTAGGATTTGAGAGAAGTAAACAAGCGAGTGGAGCCCACCCACCCTATGGTACCTAATCCTTATATTCTTCTAAGCATGTTACCTCCAGAACAGCACATTACACCATCTTGGATTTAAAGGATGCTTTCTTCAGCCTGCCATTAGCCAAGGTAAGTCAGCTCATATTTGCCTTTCAATGGACAGACCCAAAGGGGGATTTTCTGGACAACTGACTTGGACCAGAATGCCATAAGGGTTTAAAAACTCCCCCACTTTATTTGATGAAGCCTTGAGCCAGGATCTTTTAAATTTTAGACAGTTACATCCTGAGACTACTCTATTACAATATGTTGATGACCTGTTACTGGCAGCTCAGACATATGAAGAGTGTTGGCAGGCCACAGAGGACCTTCTCATCACCTTGTACCAACTGGGATATCAAGTTTCTGTATAAAGGCCCAATTGTGTACCCAAAACCAACCTATTTGGGTTACCAACTGGAGAAAGGAAAGTGTATGCTCTCCTTCAACAGGATAGTGGCCATTTTGAGGATATCAATACCTCAGGTCAGGGAGCTGTGGGCTACTGCAGACTATGGATCCTCAGGTTTGTTGAGATTGTTAAACCACTCTATTCTAGCACATCAGGGGAGAAGGGCCCTTGGGATGAGGATAGGATGCCTTTGAAATGTTACAACAGGCTTTAATTTCAGCTCCAGCCTTGGCCTTGCAGGAGCTCCTTTTCAGCTCTTTGTGGAGAAACCAGAGGTATTGCCAAGGGAGTCCTGATCCAGACTTTGGGGCCTTGGAAAAGACCAATAGCCTACCTCTGTAAAAGACTGAATGCAGTGGCAACTGGCTGTCCATCTTATTTGAGAGCAATAGCCGCAACAACTAAACTGTAAAAGAGGCTGATAAACTAACTCTTGGACAAAACCTGCAGGTAACTGTGCTGCACTCAGTAGAAGCCTTGTTAGGAGCCATGCCTGCAAGGTGGCTAACAAATGCCTGAGTTGCACAGTATCTGGCCCAGTTACTGGATCAATCAAGAATCACCTTCATAAAGGTAAACATGTTCAACCCAGCTACTCTTCTCCCTGATGATGATCCCAGTGAGCCCATTCATGACTGTACTGAAATCCTGCAGAACATCAGTGGACTTCCGGAAGGCCTGACATTCCCCTGGCATCTCCTGATGAGGTACTGTACACAGACGGAAGTAGTTTTGTCAAAGATGGAATTTGGTATGCAGGGGCAGCCAGGTGTCAGCAGATAAAGTAATTTGGACAAAGGCCCTAAATCATGAGACCTCAGCTCAGAGAGCTGAATGGTTCTCACTCAAGCCTTGAGGTGGGCAAAAGGAAAAACAGTTAATATTTACACAGACAGCCAGTATGCTTTTGCTACAGCTCATGTTCACAGGGCCCTATACAAGGAAAAGAGGACTCTTAACTTCTGGAGGAAAATTTAAAAAAAAAATTGAGAAGACATTGGCTCCATTTGGCTTCCCCAAAAGGTGGCCATTATTCAGTGCAAGGGTCATCAAAAAGAAGAGACCCCTGAGGTTCAGGGAAACAATCCAGCTGATCAGGCAGCTGGTAAGGCTGCCCTCAAACCATTGGGACCTCTAGAGCTACTAGTTGTTATTAAGTCCTTGTCAGGGCTGCCAGAAAGTCCTAATTATTCAAAAGAAGATTTAGAACTTGAAAAGACCTTTCCTACTGAGACACTTCCCTCCAGATGCAGAAAGCTGCAAGATGGATGTATATTCGTCCCTCAAGCCCTGGTGCAGACCTTGGTTATACTGACACATCAGAACACTCATTTGGGGGAAACTCAACTGAGTCCATTATTGCAAAAACATTTCCTCATCCCCCATTTAAAAGACCTAGTCTCTGGTGTGATAGCCAGATGTGTAAGTTGCCAATAGGTAAGTGCTGGAAAGACAGAACATGTAGAAAGGGCGCTTAAACAAGGAACGTCATCTGGTGCATTTGGGGAAGTTAACTTCATGGAGGTAAAGCCTGGAAAGTATGGGTATCGTTATCTGTTAGTACTAGTAGAAAGTTTTTCAGGCTGGGTTGAGGCATTCCTGACAAATCTGAAACCACTCAGGTAACAGTTTAAAAAATTAGTCCATGATATAATTCCTCAGTCTGGCTTATCCTTAGCAGTGGGGTTGACAATGGCTTGGCTTTCACGTCCCAAGTTACTCAATTATTGGCTAAGGCCCTAGAAATAAATTGGAAGTTACACTGCATTTATAGACTTCAGAGTTCAAGACAGGTGGAAAGAAGGAATAGGACCTTAAAGGAAACTTTAAATAAATTACAGAGACTGACCCTGACTGGATAAGCCTCCTCCCATTTGCTCTCTTCTGAGGAAGATACACCCCTTATGTTAGGGACTCACCACCTTGTAAAAATTCATGGCAGACCACCCCCTTTGGTTCCTAATCCTGGGGAAACTACATTAACAGAAATGTCTAACCACAACATTGTAGAGTCTCTGCAGGCTTTGCAGCATGGTCTTTTGCGTGACTATCCTTTGGTAGCTGAGGCCCACCGACCTTCTAAGGAAAACTACACCCACTCTTTCTTGCCTGGACAGCTGGTGTGGGTAAAAAGACATCATGCTCCTGAATTGGAGTCCAAGTGACAAGGACCTTACTCGGTAGTGCTAACTACACTACAGGAAAACAGCATTGGATCCATTACTCTCAAGTGAAACATGCAGTGGAACAATATCCAGAGAGAGCAGCAAGATGGACTCTTCAGAGATACTCAAAGGATCCCCTAAAGATAAGACTTACCAAGTGTTAATGCGTTTCTATGTTACTTCTCCTTGTTTTAATGTGATACCATGGGTGAGCTTTTCTACCAACACCTTTGTGCAGGCGGCCTGTTATTTGTTGGATTTGCCATATTCTAAGTCTATTCTATGGAAGGGAGAAGGGAAGAGCTTAGAATCTGGCCTAAAAGAGGGGTGTAAAAATCAATTATTTGATTGGACTGGAAAACCAGTGTGAAATGTGAGAACCAGCCATGCTCCACCCCCTTCCCCACTGCTGGCAGGGCCGGGTGTCAAAGGAGGGCTACTGTATATGGAGGGACAGGAGTTCTAGGGAAAGAGAGGGAAAAAAGGGCCTGCAGAGTAAAGAGAAGGGATAGACAAAATAGCAGAAAGGGAAGAGCCAAACATACTTCATGGACCTGTAGGAGAGGTGCCTGAGGCCCAAGGTGAGTCTAGCCCAAGGGGCCTGTAGAGGCCCATGAGAGACGCCTGAAGCCCACGGTGCATCTGTCATATGGGGCCCAGAGCCAACGGAGAGGCCCCGAAAGGAGCAGAGAGGACAGTAGGGCCAGAAGGCCGGCAGGACCAGGAGAAATGCGGAGAGGCTGGCAGAGGAGCGAAGAGGCAGAGAGGCAGGAAGAGGCACAGAGGACAAGAGGCTGTTAGAGGGACTGGTGGAGGAGTTGAGAGGCTTGCTGAGAGCTGTGGGAAGGAGGGAAAGGAGGGGGGAAAGGAAGAAAAAAACTCACCCCCTGGAGGTTGCAGCTGCTCCTAATTCTGAGGCAGCTCAGGATAGGGCAGCTGCATAATCCACTAATATTCCTTTGTTACCTTTAACATCTGTGGATTTTCTCGCTTGCAGGGTAATACAGCAGGGCCTGCCAGGGTTGCAGAGCCTGGGGGAATTGAAGGGCCAGCAGGGGTTGTGGGGCCTGCTGGGGCTGCAGGGCTTGCCAGGCATGCTAGGGCTGCAGAGCCTACTGGGCTGCACAATCAAAAGACAGATGCAAAAGACAGATACAAAATGCTTGGCTCACCAAACAGGAAGCTTTTGATGCTGGAACTTAATTTGCACCGCCACAATGGGATCTGATTGGGACTAACAGGAGCCATCTAGTAGTAGTCAGGTAGAAAATCTTATCCCCAGATATTCAGAGCCATCCTCCCCTTCCTCCAAGGAAAGACTCAAGTATTTCTCATCTATTTTAGGCATGACCTCAAAACAACCATTCATCTATGTGCCTTCTTGACACACTTATGAATCACCTATTATAACTGAGTACTCACTGTGTGTCCACTACTGAGTACTACTCGGTATTCACTGAGTATTCACTCTGAGGTCCAAAATGCTCAAGAGCAACAAGGAAGCTCCATGGACCTGTGGGCTCCAGACACCACATCAAGTATTCACAAATGAGCAGAACTGGGTTAAAGCCCTCATGCAGCAGCTTTGGGTATTTTATGTTCACGTTTGAGTTCCCAAGTACTGACAAAGCCGAAGAAGGGTGACTGGTCTGGAACTGCACAAAGATGAACTCATCCCCAATGAGAAAGGCTTCTCAGCCATCAATCAGGAGGCTGGGTTAGCATAGAAATAAGACAGACATGGGCTGGGAAGGTGGCTCAGTGGTAGAGTGCTTGCCTTGCATGCATGAGGCCCTGGGTTCAATTCCTCAGCACCATATAAGCAGAAAGAGTCAGAAGTGGTGTTGTAGCTCAAGTAGTAGAGCGCTAGCCTTGAGCTGAAGAGCTGAGGGACAGTGCCCAGGCTCAGAGTTTAGGCTCCACGACCAACAAAAAAAAAGAAAGAAAGAAAAGAAAAGAAATAAGAGAGACAAGACACAGCTAAGCCAACTCCATACTCGCTGCAGCCAAGGGTGCCATCCAACAAACCCACAGGCAGCTACCAGAGGCCCTGCCAGGAACCCAGGCTGCAAGCACCATCAATCACATAGACAGTCCCCCTGAGGACAAGCCTAGAGAATGATTCTGTTTGTCATACTCTCTACCTTGAACCTTCCTTGCCCAGGTGAGGAAATCACAACATCACTTTCTCAGCAAGACTGCCACGTGGATCTCATAAGCACAAAGACTGACCATCAGGAAAGAAAATAATCCCAACTTCCCAGAGGAGGAAATGCATGACAAGGCCTGAACATGTTTAAATGAGACACATCTCATACTAATGTTGATCCTGCCATCAATCCCAATGTTCCCTCCCGGGAACTTTATTGAAGAATCTAGAGCAGGCTTCCTCAATTAGAAGGAACATCCAGGACTCTGGCACATGACCTGAGCCCCTCCAGCTTGACCTTGGCACTTCATCTCTCCTCCCCTCCATCCACGCAGAAGCAGGACCTGGGAACTGGGAGAGACATGCTGTCCTCTATTCTCCCACTCCCCAATGTGTAACTCTGATCTCTCCACTTCCTCCTCTCCTCAATGTGTGACTGCAATGTGAGTCTGGCTTTGCCATCTGAAAAATGGCCAATAGGACTAGATGACAACCACAGATTCCAGCTGTCTCCACTTGCAATTCTATAGGGATATAGAAGGTGTGCGGTACCTGTTAGCCTGCTGGAAGTCATAAAGCTGCAACTGAGGGAGGGCAGCAAGCTTACCTGTTGCCTAGGCTTGAAGAGCGACTGAAATCTCAAAGTCCCTCTTGAGGGCTGAGTGCTTCCTGGAGAAAGTCACAAAAGAGCTCAGCCTCCATAAAGGGCACATCTGGGTGGACCAGAGGTAGACATCTCAAGAGCAAAGTGTGTCCCAAGCAACTATTCAGAAGCCTTCCTTGAACTCTTTTTTTTTTTTTTTTTTGGCTGGTCATGGGGCCTGAACTCTGGGCCTGGGCACGGTCTCTCAGCAATTCAGCTCAAGGCTAGGGCTCTACTACTGGAGCCACAGTGCCACTTCCAGCTTTTTCTGCTTATGTGGTGCTGAGGAATCAAACCCAGGGCCTCATGCATGCAAGGCAAACAGTCTACCACTGAGCTACCTTCCCAGTCTCCTTTGAACTCTTAACTCACAGAAAATAAGGGGCCTATATTCTGATGTCATTCAATTCCTTTGAATGGTTCCTAAGTGCTTCCTTACAAATTTCTATAAACCCACCAGCTCATTCTCACTCCAAATCTCCACAAGCAAGGCCATTAGGACTCAGTAAGTGGTGGGAAATTAGGATACTTCCACACAACAGTGTTACCTATACCATAATACTTCATATGTTCCTATAAACCACTTCTCATCTACATAAATTATTCTTTTAATGCCATTTGAAAATAACACTTGCAAATAGACTAGATACTATAATGGGCAAAAAAGGCAATTGAAACACTAAATGTGTATTACCAAATTCATATTATCAGTGTTTACATGACTCACATCAAAATGGTGACATCTTAAAATGTATTCCTTTTAAGAGATAGATTTATCAATAAATTATTATATGTCTTTAATACTCTGGTTAGTATAATTAAATGTTAGTCTAGTAATTAGCTTATTATAGGATCTTTCTCCATTAGCTTTTATTAATAAAAGCATCAAAATTCAGTCATTAACAGGCCAGTTATTAATTACATGATATGAGTTTTAGGATGAAAACTTGTAATAATTAGTTTGATTTATAGCAAAGTTATATGACACAGTAAAACCAGCTACTTTATATTTTGGCCTTGTGTGAACTTCCCATAGTGAAAAAGGAGATATTTTAGTGATGAAAAGTACAATAAACTCTACTTTGGAACTTACTTTTCAAAAGGAAGAGAGAAAAATGTTTCTACAAAATTAAGGGCTAGCACTGATCCTAGGAAAGGCTTCTTGAAATCAAGGATGCCATGGACTTTCTAAGTAAAATCTTCATCCCCACCATGGACAAAAGACATACCTGCCCTGAGCCAGCTTTCTATCTATACCTGCCTCCCTCCTGGATCACTAATCTACTCAAACACCTAACAGCTGCATACTTTCTCATAATCCCTCACCTTAGAAATAACCCAAGAGTTCATAGTAGTCCTTAAAATCCCCAGTAAAATAACCTCTGAAAATAATCTAGACTGTTTTCCTGATTGAAGAAGCAGAGAAGCCAGATTATCACCCTACTACTTTGAGCCATAGCTCCACTTCCTCTGGATTTTTAATCACAATGCAAACATAATCAACTTGTGACAATCTCAAATATTAGCTTGATCATTTAGTGAAGGCAAAAAAAGAATCCACCAAGTTAGGCATTGGTGGCTCATGCCTATAATCCTAGCTACCTAGAAGGCCCTGAGTTCAAGCCTCAAGACTGACAAAAAAAATCCAGCAAAGTAAATACCCAGTATTGATTGGATAAATACTTTGGCTGAATGTGTACCAACATGTATCTCTTAGTAACTCGCTCCCCAATTCAATTCCTGCCGGGGTTCCAAACTTTAGGAGCAGATTGGGGTTCAGGTAATGCCATAGGGTGTTTCAGCACTCTCCTGCTCTCTATGACCACATGATGCCATCTGCTCTGTTACAATGCAACAGGCTGAGGCTTCTGACTCTTGAGCTTCCCACACTCTTAAAACTGTATTATAATTGACACAGATAGTGTCTGTGGTGTTCTGTTCAACAACGCAGTCTACAGTAAGATGGCAGCAATGGTGAACAAAATTGTTCTCAATTCCCAAGGATGCTGCTACTTAATTTCCCCAGGCCATTTCTTCTTATAAGTGTCCCATGATCCTCACACAGAAACAAACAAAAACAAAAAGTCAAAACAGCTCAAATCTCCATCCCACAACCTGTAATATATCAGTACACATTAACTACTTCCTCAATTCAAAGCAAAATTGTATAAAATACAACACTGTCTACATTGTACAGATGCTTTCTTTGAATATGAGGAAATGAACTTCTTAGTTTAAACACAGTGATCTTTAAATGGTTTCAAATTGTATAATCCAAAGGCAGTAGACCATTGCTTCTTCTGTAAACATTTCTGAATCTGTTCTGGACCTTGGTGGGGGAGGGGTCAAAGTCTGCATCTACTTTTGTGCTCTGAGTGCTGCAGCACACCCTCCAGAAGCTCTGCTGCTGCTGCTGCCATCAGGCACACGTTCTTATACACTTTAGCATATTCCTCACTCATGTTGACATCAGGGCGCCTTACTTTTCTGGGCTTCCCCAATCCTGTGCTATATGGTTCATTATAATCCTGGACAGCCATGTCAGTGAACTGGTACTGGGCTTCTGTGTGGAATACCCTGATCTCTGAGACCACAGCATCTGAATGGTTTGGGGAATGTCAGTGTCACAGTCCACACCTTTCTCTCTGATGTCATCAATAAGGATGCTGATCACAATGAACATCCTCACATGGCCAATCCAAGCACTACAGTGAACCACAACAGGACCTGCATCCATGTGGACCTCTTCCAGCAAGTCTAACATGCCTCCGGAGTCACTGGGCATCCCAGGATCCAGCTAAGTGTCATGCCAGATCACTCTCTTGTCCAATTGTGACAGCTGGAGTTCTCCAAGTATGTAGTCATGAGCCACACATTTTTTTGAGTCTCTAAACACACACGACCCTCTATTCTCAGAGCACACTGAGTCAGTCTTACACACGTTTGCTCTTCTCTCTCTCCACTTCCTTGCTTGTCACAACAGGCACCAGGAGTTTCTCCTGGAACACCATCCACTGGAAGTGTTTCAGTGTGTTTTGCAGGCAGCCTTGCATGGCACTGTAACTCTTTTGGGGCTTTGAATTGTCGCACTTGGTCAAATTCAGGCATGAGGATGCTCACGTTGATGTCATCAGGAACCCACCTACTGGTGTCCCTTTGTGTAGGATGGCTTGGTATCATCAAAGGGCAGGAACTTTATGTATCTATTTTTGTTCTTATGTTGCCTCTCACCCTCTTTTTGGCCCTAGACAAGTTTGCATTCCTATTGCTGTAGTGCCTCAAATTCTTACCCCTCCATATACATTGTAGTAGTTCCTGTGTTCTGAATCTTGCTGTGGACTCCAGTTCTCATAATAGAAAGCATAAAGTCTCCAGGGTTACTTTTTCTGGGCCTTGCCAAAAAGCTGCCATCAACTCTCGTTGTCAGCGGGAGATTTCTGCCTCCATACCAGTAATGTTTGGGTTAAACCACCTTCAAGGTCCTCTGGACCTCATTCACATCAGGCTGGCCTAGGGAGGCCCACTTGGGACCATACATAGGGAGTGGGGGGGGGGCAGAACCAACTGGGTACATGCAGACCCTCCTTGATGCCTGTGGGATCGTGGGCTTTGTGCAACTGTCCTAATAAGCCCAGTGCTCCTCCTCTCCCACTAAACAACTCAACTCTTACAGAACATTTAGCATACCTAAGTCCAAGGGAAGATAATAATGTAGCTCATTATATTTCTATAAACTTATTCTCTGGCAGAGAACCAGATCTCTAATATTCTCATTTTGCCAGAGCTAGAGAAGTAGGAAAGACTTCATGAAGACATGCCCTACAGAGATGACTCATGAGGAATAATTGTAGTTTGCAAAAGTACAAATGCTATCTGGGAGTGGGTAGAAGAAAGAGGGGGGATGGGAGGTGGGAGAAAGGGGAGAGAGAGAGTTCCTGAGGGCCTGGAAGCTGACCCTGATCATTTTTGCTCCAGTCTAACAGCTACCACTTCATCTGCAGCTCCACTTCTGGCCTCTCTGCTGGTTACTCAGAGTTAAGAAATTTCTGAAATTCCTGCTGGGTAGGCTTCAAACTATGATCCTCAGATCTCAGCTCTCCTCAGTTGCTAGGATTACAGGTGTGAACCACTAGACCCAGCAAAGAAATTATTTTATAAAGTGCAATGAACGAAAAATGCAGATTGGTATGGTATACTAGAATATTTATCTTCTGGAGGGTAGGGAGAGAGTACAGAACTCAAGGGAAAGAGGGTAAGAAAGTGCAGCAGACACTGATGGAAGTGAACTGTACAAACTTGAGAGTGGAGATGGGAGGACTAGGAGAGAGTGAGGGAAGGAAAGACACTGTATGAAAAGAAATGTACTCATGACCTGACTCATCTAACTGGACTCTCTCTGTACACCTTTGTAGAAACCATTAAAAAAAGGATACAGACGGTTCAGAAAGGATAACCCTCATCAGTAAATAAATCACCTAGACCCATTCCCTGTGGCATATATATGTGTATACAAATATATATGTATATATATATATATATATATGTATATCTCCACCTCAGTGTCTGTATCATCTTTTCCCCCAAAGGATAGGGTCAATTGGGCAAGGTGTAGTGCCACAGGCCTCTAATCCCAGTTACTAGGGAAACAAGTACTGAAGATCACAAGCATACTTAGGACATTCCAGAAAAAGGGGAGACAGAGAGAAAGAAAACTATCACCAGGAAGTTATAAAGTCTCATCCAGTCAGGACTTAAACATTTTATGTCCCAACCTCTAGCAGGAGACTGAGTTGCCCCAGATGAATGTGAATCAAAATGTAGCTCTTAGATACAACTTTCCCCAGGAACCAACAAAAATATGCCAATTATATTATTCTGTGCTTTACAGATATTCTAACCCAACTGCCTCCTTTCCCTATAGGTCAGGCAGTATGTGCCCTTTGTCCATGCTCACCAAAGGCCATGTTAGTAAGGCCTTGATACTATTGCTCTTGGAAACCTCTACATCCTGAGCAATTAAAAAGTAACAAGAAAACAATTTAGAAACCAGACCTTTGGGACAACACTGCATTACATCAGCACCTAAGTAGTTTCTTTTTTGTAGCTCCCTTCTTTACCCTTATGCACAACTTCACCCAGGGCCTCTGAGCTAAATTTCTCATATATACATATGCATACATACAGACTACACACATATATATACACATTTATATGTATATGTATATATACATATATGTACCTACACACATTTATGTAATCATAACAAATAACATTGGCCCCCACAAAAGAAGCAAGGTTTCCTGGAGCTGAATTCCAGGTCTGAACAAGAAACGTCTAGCTGCAAACTGAAAAAGGTCAAAATGTAGAGATATTTTTCTATGAAACCAGTCGAAATAAGAATCATACCCCTCAGTTTTCAAAGCCAGGTCCTTTCACAGGAATTATGCATAGAGATGCAGAATATCATAAAGGTACATAAAGATTTCTTTTGTCTTAGCTCATGAATTGTAAAGTGAGGAACAACCCTTCCCTCCAGAATAAACTACTGAGCCAAGTCATACACTGTATGGTGGAGGACTTAAATACTCAATGCATATTTGTTTAGATTAATTCATATTCTTTTTTTTTTTTTGGTCGGTTGTGGGGTTTGAACTCTGGGTCTGGGCGCTGTCCCTCAGCTCTTCAGCTCAAGGCAAGCGCTCTACCACTTGAGCTACAGCGCCACTTCTGGTTTTCTGGTGGTTTATTGGAGATAAGAGTCACAGTCTTTCCTGCCCAGGCTGGCTTTGAAGCGCGATCCTCAGATCTCAGCCTCCTGAGTAGCTAGGATTACAGGCGTGAGCCACCAGCGCCCGGCTAGATTAATTCATATTCATGAAAATGAAACTTATCTTTCAGCCCGTCTTCCTTATATGGAATTTACCATTAAATAAATCATAGTACAAGTTAATCAAAAAATACCTATTCCATTGTGTGCGGCACTAAAAAAGTTACTAAGGAAAAATGGACATGAGCAAACATACCTGCATCAGTACTGAAACAAATCAATAGTCAAACCCGTGTGCAGCTGTCAGTTGCTGAAAACACCGCATTACACACAACTCTATACCCATTTTATCTTTTAACAGGGCTCAATAGCTAGCTCTATAGTAAAACCATCAATTACTCTAAGATCTCCCAGCATTGATTGGGGACATGAAGGTTAACAATACATTTTGGAGCTAATTGCCTCTCTGAATCATTTTTCTCATTAGAGGACTTGTCCATTTTCCACCCATTATAATCAAAGCCAGACTACAATCCCTCAGGCATCTCCATACCTGGAGAGCCCAATGCCAATCCACAATGGCTGAGCACACACTCAATAGTCTACATCTCATTGTGGATTCTATTTGAATGAAAGGAAAAGCTAGAGACCAAGACACACAGAGACCAGAACAGCAGCCACAGACAGTGCTGAGGACTGAAATGGCACTTACTTACTGTTTATTAGAAAAAATAAAAAACATTCCTTAGTTCCGAGCTGCAAGCATGGATCTCTCACCTGGGCCAGGCTGCCCCTCTCGCTGCCCTGCATGCCCTCTTCATTCACTGGTTCAGCATCTTGCATGATGGTTGACATTGCCCTATCCACGAAAGTAAGAAAAAGGATGACATCTCTGCTCTCTGAAATTTCTCATGAGTATTTTTCTCCCTTCTAAGAAACATACATCCCAGCCCCTTCCTCACACACAGTGTCTGTTCTAGTGCTTCAGAACTGCAATTCTGGGGGAAGAGAGTCACACAGTGTTATTTCGGCTCTAGCTTATTTATAAAGTATTCTAAACCCAAGGGAAAAAATATTTAGATTGGAAGACACAGAAAAAAAGCTTCTGTTCTCACTCATTTCTGTTAAGGATAAGGTGAAATGTTAAGGGTAAGGTGAAATCAGAAGCCTGACTCTAGCTGAAGAAGACATATCCTTTTGGGGTTTGCTACCCTGGCTTTTGAGTCCCTCTGTGTACTTGTTAGGAAGACCAGAAGATTCTTGTAATCCATTATATTGCAGAAATAGCCCCTCATTCAGGACAAATAACCTTCTAGACTTAGCAGAGAAAAAGAATTTAAAATGTTCCCTATTGCTTCTCCTTCTGAAAGTTATCAGAAGGTAAGAAATTCCTCCTTATCCCTAGCCTCAATTTCCCTAGGTGACCCTGAATGCCGGTTTACTAGAACACTGTTTGGTTTTTGTTAGACTCACTTCCAGCCCCATAATAGAAAGCTTTCCTTCAAGCCCATCTGATCAGTGTTAACACTTTCTCCCCTTGGACAGTAGTCTAGATCATTGGGATTGGAGTTCAAACACAGCAATTTTTCTTCTAAAATGCAGCAACATCTGATTCACTCATGCTTCTGAGACCCACACTAAGCATAAACCATGATTGTGAGCTTAGTCATCTGCAGTGGCTGATCTGTACCTCATCATATCAATGGCTCTCATTGGGGGATGAAGATTCAAGCCCAGGAGTTGAAGACCACCTCGGTAACATAGGAAGACCGAGTCTCAAAGATGAACACAGTTGTAGCACACTTCTCTACCAGAGGCTCTGGGGTTTTGATCCACAGTACTATAAAATAAAAATAACCCTAATGCATATGAAATTTTTACTAAGAATCATCACTTTTAATGCTGAAATCCCAATTTCCAATTTTTCTTTTGAATCACCAAACTTTAATCTACAAAAATATATAAAACTACCAGGTTTCTGTAGAGGAAGACCACGCTTTGTTGCCTAGCTCTGTGAAGTAACCTTGGCAGTAGGAAGCAATTTCAGGCCATTTCTTACCTTGACCCAAGGACATCAAAGACATGATGCCAGCTCCCATTGATTTTGCTAAGCTTCTCATCCATCTTGAAAGCTCTTGTCTTAATGCTGGCCCTTATCAACTTCTCACCCATTTGCTTCTTTTCACTTAGCAAGAATATATCCTCCATGCTGTCCTGGGAAGACATGAACACAGGAAGCTCCATTATTACGCCATTTCTTTTTTTGTGCAAGTATGAGAACTTGAACTCAGGGCCTGAGCACTCTTCTTGAGCTTTGTCTGTTAAAGTTGGTGCTCTGTCACTTGAGACAAAGCTACATTTCTATGGTTTTTGATGGCTAAATGGAGATTATTATCTGGAATGGCTTGGAACTTCAGTCTTCAGATCTCAGCCTTCTGAGTAGCTAGGATCACAGGATTGAGCCAGTAGTGTCCAGCTCAAAAACATTTCTTCCTTATTTACAAACATGTGGGTGGTCTCTTAATAATTTTTGTAATTGAAAATTTCTCATTATACCTGTTGGTTAACACAATCCCACAGGGAAAGACTAAAAAGTCAAGAAAGACCAACTAAGCAAATTTACAATATGCGTTAGTTGTTACTTTCTTAATGCAACAGCCTCTATGATTTTTCTCATGGATATCTTGTATGCTAATTTACTTGTGAGTCCACCAGTGGATATAACTCAGATTTCAATTAACTACAAGAACACCATTCTTGTTATTTGTATTGCTGAGCTACATTACATCTAAGGCCTAGTGACCATCTAAAATCTTCAGCTTCGCTATGGTTGACCTTGGGCAATAACTAGACTCCTTCAGTGGTGTGAAACACCAAGATACTTCAGGAGACAAAATCCCCTCTTCCTACCAGACTTGCCAACCCAGAGAAAGCAACTGTTCCCAATACATGCCCACCTATGAGTGGCTCACACCTCTCATCTCTCTGGAATCTTCTCTTTTCCCTCAGAAAGATGAAAAGTAGTTCAAAAGTCTCTACATCTGTTATAGGAAACAGCACTGTAACATGAAATTCTTAGGCATGAGGAAGGTGTCTTAACTACCCCCACCTGGATCCCCTTCTGAACTTCTTGATTGTTTCTTCAATGATGCTGTCTGATGTCTGGAGAACTGTTTTTCATCTGCACCAGACATCCACACAACTCCTCAATCCATGAATTGAGTCAGTCTTGAATATCCTCTGTGCTGATAGTCACCTGCATAGAAAAATGCATCTGGCTGTTGAGGATAGCCAACAAAAAAAAGTGCCCTTCCCTCCTAGTAACAGACTGTGAATTTCATTCATTGTAGTCAGCATCTTTAAGGACTTACATCTGTGTTTCTTTCTCTTAGAACTCTAGGATCTAGCATCATCAGATATTTTCATACCTTTGCTGAATGAACAACTTTAGCTGGCCAACAGGACTGACTTTTACCCATTGCACAACTATTACTACCAGGTTATATCAAACATTATAAACAAGAAAAGCTAAATATATTAAGCACCACATAAATTTATTGTTTTAATTTTTTGAATATTCATTTGCAAATGCTGAAAACCTGCTAATTTAATTCAGACTCAAACCTTTTCCCTTTTAAAAATTAATCAAATTCTTACATCATTAAGGCTGATGTCTCACTTACTGAAAAGCTATAATTCACATTAGGCTATGCATCAAACATTTATAATATAATGTATCAGGAAAATTACAGCCACATACATGATGGAGTATTAATACATAGCAAGACAGAAGAAACCCTAACCCAATGCCCATCTCTCATTTGATCCCATGCTCTTATGGTACAGGATAGACTTTGCCTGTAAATCATGGAAATGACAACTCAATCCAATCTGCTCCATACAGACTGACCCCAAAATTCCCAATGCTTCAATGATTAACAAACATCTCTAGCCAGCACACTTCAGTATAGGATCCTCCTCCTCACAAGGTTAAATGGGCTGATTTAATCCGTTTGAAAGTAAATACGCAAATCAGCCTAGATATAAAGTTCAAATGTATTTTGAGGTCCTAAAAATCTTGAAATACTTCCAGCTAAAAGGGGGCCATTTTAACACTCACTTCATTGATAGGGAAACAAAAGACATTTCCTTGTTATATATGAAACTTCTGAAGTCTCTGAGTAAAACAAGAGTACCAAATGCAGCACCACCTATATGGCCAAACCCATTTAAAAGATTTGGAAATTTGTCTCTAGAAAGCGAAGTTTTTGTTTCCATCTCATTGACACATATTTTAGCTTTTAGGTTTTCAGACCCCAGAATTCCTAATTAATCTCACAATGGCTCTATGGTCTGCTGTATATTAACTTTCCTTCCTTTCCAACTCCATCACCAGAACCAGAGCACACCCTCCTCAGATGGACATCACTAGCACTACTCATAAATCCCTCATGACAAGTCATTAAAACAGTTACCATTTGCAGCCCAAAATACATTAATGGTAGTATTAATAACTTTCCAATCAGGAGACTTAACAGCAGTCCCTAAAGTAAACTGGTCCATTTCTACTGACCTCTTTCTGCCTCTCTCTTCTCTCCTTCGTATTTCTCCCTGTGTGCATGTGTGTGTGTGAACCTGTCCCTCCCCGTGTGTGTGTGTGTTTGTGTGTGTATGCGTGTAAATGCTTTCAAAAATTATATACACAGTGTTTCATCATTTCTTTGTGCTGGGAATCAGTTCCCTTTTGCATCTGTAAGCAGAGACACTGTCTTTGTTCTGGGCTGTCTTTCCAAGGATATTTGTGTGTGATCAACCTTGGCTAACAGTGCCTCCCTCAGAGCACAGGGCAGATTTGCTTACCATTCAGTATAACCAAGATGTCTCTCTGGAGAACAAAGGGCAGGTGTACTTTCTGAAAGATCCAAGCTTTGTATGAGATCTTTGTAAGAGAGCCCAGTGTGGTGAGGGCACCGCTTCTCTGGGAGGAACAGGAGCTTCTTCAGCTGTGCAACCAGTGCCTGCAGCTGATGTGTACATCAACTTTCTAGCTGCACTTCCAGAAGTGAAGGCTTCCATGTTTTCTGCCTCTGACCTTGGGGGTCTCATGTTACCTGCCCAGCCCCTCAACTGGCAGGTTAATTTATGTCGTTACAAGCACAGTGGAACTTCAGTCTCTTTACAGTTCTTGATACTTTAAAATATCAATTCGTTCAATAAAATTGATCAGGAATAATTTACTGGTACTTAAAGTTGCAGGTTTTAAGAAGTTCACTGGAGTACAATTTCTCTTGCTTTGAACAGGGTATGTTTATGTCAGCCTGTACATTGAGTATCACCCCGGCAAAGAAGAGGAACTCATGAGAGCAGCATGAGCAGATAGCACTCGATATATTCAATCAGGTTAGGGACTGAAAGTAATCTAAGGAATTGGATTAATACAGTGGAAGAATGTGTATAGATTGAGCCACATGACATTTATAAAAAGAAAGCCAATAGTTGAATAATTTTTTGTGAAATATAGGCAGATGTTCACAAGTAGCAGCTGTTTATTTAATTTGCTTTTGAATCCTTTAAAACTAGTGATGGTTTCAAATTGTTGGCCTGCTCTTTGCCTTCTCCTGCTGGCAAGTGCTTACTAAGTCATGATTAATTTTAATAATGATGAGAATTGACTTCCGGAAAGAAGTAATGATCAAAAGGAATGCTGGAGTCTGCCACTAATGTGCTGAATGTTTTTAAATGGTTAGCTTAGCTTCAAAGTTCTTGTTCTTTGTACATTTCTGGATTGCTACACATCCAGCCTGCATCGCTGTGCTGAATCTGCATATCATGTAGGGATGAAGCTGATTAGTACACAGAAAAGTCATTTTACCAGAATAAAAGTAGAGATTCCTGTGGCTGTCTCAAAAGATAATTGAATTAGTAACTTTATGCTATTTGCCTCAGTATTAGCTTTTACTCTGCTTAAAAGCTATAAAGAATATGTAGCTTTAATTACTATATTTACTGAGATATTATGCTGTAATCTTTTACAATATTCAGAGGAATGAAATTTGACCATATCTAGCATATCTTATTCTGTATTATAGTAATAATTAATTAGGTGATAGTACTGGATTCACTACAAGATACCTTAATGCAGTTGAGTTGTATATATTTATTGGTTTACATTGTTTCTGATCAGCTGTATCTTGGTTATTTGTATTCTATTTTCTCATTTATGTTAGCAGGGTTTTATATGATCAGGTTGCCAGAAATATAATCTGTTTTGTATTTAAAAGTCCTTAGATGCATCTAAGTATAGAACTTTCTTTCCTGTTAATATTCTTTGTGGATTGGAGAAAAATCATATTTACACATTGTCATAATGGCATTCTCCTGGCAAGGCTCTTACTGATTTTGTTATTGTTGGTTGTGTGGCTTGAACTCAGGGCCTGGGAACAATCCCCGAACTTCTTTTGCTCACTAAGCACTCGACCACTTATAGCCACAGCTCTACTTCCAGTTTTTAGGTCATTAAATGGAGAGTATCATGGCCTTCCTTGCCCAGGCTGGCTTTGAACTGTGACCCTCCTGAGTAGCTAGGATTACAGGTGTTACTGTTTCTTTAAGGCAGCTTCCCATTGTCATTTGTGATTTGTTATTATCCAGCAATCCAAGCCTGTTAGAAAAGTTTAGAAACTTTTGCCTGAAAGCTCCTCTACATATTTTTTCCTCTTATATGTGCTCTGTAACATTTGATGTTGAACTTGTTCTAAGAAGAATCATCAGTAAAATGCAGTCTTGTTGATATGAGGAAGACTAGTTTGGGAGAAGTCATGGCATCAGCTGTTTTGTTAAAACAACACTTTGTTTACAGTGTGTTGCACTCCCCTGGGCTATAATGAGACCAAAAATTTAAATTATTTGTGACTCTTACTCTCTATGGAAGTAAACAATTTTGTTTGGGGGAGGGTCCGGTTGTGGGGCCTGAACTCTGGACCTGGGCGCTGTCCCTCAGCTCTTCAGCTCAAGGCTAGCGCTCTACCACTTGAGCCACAGTGCCACTTTCAGCTTTTTTTCTTTTTGCTTATGTGGTGCTGAGGAATGGAACTCAGGGCCTCATGCATGCAAGGTATGTGCTCTACCACTGAGCCACCTTCCCAGTCCCCAATTTTTTTATTCTGGAGATTGTGGTGAAGCCTCTTGAGTACTTTCATTGTAAAACTTTTTCTGTATTGTGCTGATCCTGTGATTTGAACTCAGTGAGTTGGCACCATCTCTGAGCTTTTGTGCTTAAGATTAGTGTCCTAGCTCTCTCTGCTCTTTTCTAGCTCTTTCTCAGCTCTTTCCTTCTCTTCTCTTTCCCAGCAAGGTCCCTTCTCTTTCCTAGCTCTTTCCCACCTTTCCCAGATGCTCTCTTTTCTAGCTCTTTTCTCTCTTTTGTAGCTCTTTTCTCTCTTTTTCCCAGCTCTCTCTTCTCTTTTCTAGCTCTTTCTCAGGTCTTTCCCAGGCCTTTCCCAACCACGTGGAGGGCCAAGATGGCCTGGTGCTAGCCAGAACGATGAATAAACCTACCCCTTACCTGAAAAAAAAAAAAAGGTTAGTGCCCTGTACTTTAGTCTCAGTTTCACATCTGACTTCTTTTGGTGATTAATTGATGATAAGAGTCTCATGGACTTTCCTGCCCCAGGCTGGCTTTGATCCAGGCTACTTGAACCCTAGTCCTGAAAGTCTGTTTGGTTGAAAAAACATCTTAAAAGAACATGGTAAAATTTCCAAAGTATGCTGATATCTTGAAAACATATTGGGTTGAAAATCTTTCTTTAATGAGATGTAATTTCTTTGATGCAATTTCATCTTGTCATTTGGAATGAAGTCTTAACACTCAGCCATTGAGATACAAAATGTGCATTAGTAAGGAGAGGAATTATACTGGGAGCCATAGCAAGGGGACAATCCACACAAACACAAAGGCATCTCAGATCCCTGAGATGCTAGCAGTGTTGCAGGTGAGTAGCTTTAGAGATGAGATTGAGAGTGAGTGGTGTAAACTGTGGGTACTGGCAGAGGAATGAGTCACCGCTGTCATTCCTGAGCAGCTCAGCCTTGCATCCCAGCCCATAAAGTAAAGGTCCAGACTCACCACCACAGAAATTTGCTCCCTTTATTTCCACTCAACAGTCAATGAGAAAAGTACAGCTCAATGAAAATATGAATAAAAATAAGAAGGGGTAAAAGTAGAAAACAAATATGTCTTTCAGGGAAGTCAAACTTCCCAAAGTACTGGCTTAAGAGGTAAAATTATAAAAATCAAAACAATGTTAGAGACATCTCTACTTTTGTTTGCATTCAGAAGAGCCCCCAATATTCTCTCAAACTAGCAATGTAGGTCAATATGATCTACTTTTTTTAAATTGTGAAAATACTGTACAGAGGGGTTACAATTACATGGGCAAGATAATGAGTACATTTCTTATCAAGCATTGTAGCCTCCTCCTTTGTTTCCCCTTCCCATCCCTTCCCATTCTCTCCCCCCCACCCTCCCAATGATCTACTTTTTAATTGCACTGTAACTTAGCTGCAAAAATCATTCTTCATTAAGAAATGTGTAATATAAAAAGGCTACATGTTTATAATACTGTATTAAAATACTTTAATATTCTTATATTTTTCAAATTACATAGTCATCTCAGTGTTTCCTCTTCACCCAATCAACATCTTTTAACACAGGCTTATTATTTGAATCTTTTCATCTTTCTTTTTGTCAACCTCTTCTGTTTTTTGTTTTTTTTTGGGGGGTCTGGTCGTGGGGCCTACACTCTGGGCCTGGGCACTGTCCCTCAGCTCTTCAGCTCAAGGCTAGAGCTCTACCACTTGAGCCACAGTGCCACTTCCGGCTTTTTTCTTTTTGCTTATGTGGTGCTGGGGAATCGAACCCAGGGTCTTATGTATGCAAGGCAAGCGCTTTACCACTGAGCCACCTTCCCAGCCCTCAATCTCTTCTGTTGCTCATTCTACAGGAAATAAAAGTTCACAGTTGAGATTTTTATAGTACTCTTGTTAAAATAGGAAAACCTGATTCCTACCTCTCACAAAGTAATATTTTAAAATATAATTTGGGTATTTTAAGTATAGTGAGGATGTACATAATACTTCATTTCTATACTAAATACTCTTGGATTAGGGAACGATATTTAATACATCTCACATTTAAGATTCACTTTTATGGGAAAAAACTTATTCTTCAATAGTAGCTGGGCCTCTGTTGTTTAACAATAAATATCATGCTGTACATGATGTTCTAATGAGTTGTAGGATGGATGGATGAAGACTTTTATACTTAACCCTCTAGATGTCATATCCTGAGAAAGACATGACATTCTTTATGTAATATTCTGAAAGCAGATACAGTAACTTAAATCTAACAGAAAACATCAAACTCCAAATGCAGAATATGCTATTTTTAAACATGTATCTGAAACCATCAAAAATGTTACTCTCACAGGATAAAAATAAAAGCAAAGAAACTGCTCTCAACTACAGACTGGAAATATATAAAAATGAGATACAATTTATGATGTTTTCTAGAAGGGAGAAAATAAAGTATTGGGTTTACAATATGGATATAATAGCTAAATGTGGTTTATCAAAGTTAAACTTCCTGAATTTGAAAATTATACTGGAATGATGGTAAGTAAATAGTTTTGTGGCTATTCTTGTCACTTTTCTATAATTTTGAATGAAAAATAATAAAAAATGAAAAATATCAAATATGTAGGAACACTACAAATCTCCTCATCTCAGTAACTTGCAGGCATTCTCAGATGTCAGATAATTCTAGACAGACTCCAAAAACAAAAAGGTCAGGCCAGGTATTGGTGGCTCATGCCTATGATCCTAGCTACTCAGGAGGCTGAGATCTGAGGATCACATTAAGAGTTCTAGCTTTGAGCAAAGAAGTCCTAAGTTAAGCCCCAGGAGTGGCAAGCACACACACACAAATACACACACACACACACACACACACACACACACACACACACACACACACACACACACACACACACACACACACACACACACACACACACACACACACACACACACACACACACACACACCACAAAAAGTCACTTAAAAGGACAAAGTGGGGGCTGGGAAGGTGGCTCAGTGGTAGAGTTCTTGCCTTGTATACATGAGGCCCTGGTTTCAATTCCTCAGCACCACATAAGCAGAAAAAGCCGGAAGTCGTGCTGTAGCTCAAGTGGTAGAGCACTAGCCTTGAGCTAGAGTTGAAGGACAACGCTCAGGCCCCACGACCAACAACAACAAAAAGGACAAGGTGATGGTCTTCTCCTGTTTTATTCCTTTTCCTGTTGCCTAGAAGGAATTGGGCATTAATACTTAATTTTCTTTTCTATAGTAGTGTGACATATGAAAACCATCCTGCTTCACACAGTAGCCAAGGGTGGTAATATAAAAACATAGCTTCTATTTTAAGAGTTATACTGTGTTTATACATAAATGACTACACACACATACATGTATATACATCTATGCAATTATGGATCATAATTTTATGTTCCATGAACTTCAGCTCAAAACAAAAGATTTTTCTTTAAGCAGGATGTAGTATAGTTCTACACCACATACATTATACATCCATACTTTATACATTAATTATGCACATGATAACTGGTAGTCCTACAGTACTCCCTGTGTAACTAATACATCCATCAGGGTAGAATCTGGAATCTCTTGCTCATGCCTGTAAGACTTTTTATCCAGACAGAAATAATCTTAGTCCTGAACTTCATTTCCATTATCTAAAAACTATGTGTATTGGTTCACTGAATTTCCACATTAATTTTGAACATATTAAAGATTTAGTTTATGAGTAAAATCAAAGAACAATTATATGAAAATATACACAAGACAAGATAATTCTTTGATGTTTCAGCTTAAGCTGGTCTGTGGACTACAGTTTCAAGAACAAGCTCCAAATGGAAGCTGTCCTCCAATTATTTCTTCAAGTTTCAGTTAAGACAAAAAATGTTTTTCCCCTTTGGTGGGGGAGGGAGGGGGAGCGGGGAGGATTGGGTGAGGGGGCAGGGGGAGGATGGGAAGGGATGGGAAGGGGAAACAAAGGAGGAGGCTACAATGCTTGATAAGAAATGTACTCATTATCTTGCCCATGTAATTGTAAGCCCTCTGTACAGTATTTGCACAATAAAAAAAAGAAAAAATGTTTTTCCCTTTTAGCTAAGTTGTGTCTTTATGGAACTAAACTTGTAATTTTTCTTCTCTCCTTAAAAACTTTGTTCAAATATTTGTGACTCTTGATATACTGCTTCCTACAACTGCACTTGCCTTTTCTTGTTTTGCTCAACCAATGTACAGTTCAGTAGGAAGACATCAACAGGCCCTGACCTTTCCTTTACCAAGGTACTCACAGCTTGTGTAAATAAACTCTATTACTCACCATTCTCCAGCTTTTCCTCCTCCTGCTTTACAACGGGCTCTCCTTGATTCTTCTTTCTCCACAAGTGAAGGCAGAAACCTGGCTTCCTGCGTTCCTCTTGCTCTTGGGACTCCAGGTTCTATGGTGAATTTTTAAATGCAAATCCATGTATAGAAAAAAAGGAAATACCAAGTTAGAAATTAAAGCCAATTTTCAGTGAGTAAAGCAACAAATCGCAAGTCCTTTTGCTATGAATGGTATTTCTATTTAAAAATTTAAAAACGCATTTGTGAACTATATCAGAACCAGTATAGTGTAAATAAAACCACCTACCTACATAAAATTCTGAAAATAAGTTGCAGAAGAGCTGTTTCTTGAGCCAAATATCATAATCTGGTTAATCAAGTTAATTAGAAATGACTGAAGAAGAGAAGCCAAAGAAACATGTAACACAGCTGGTGACAGCTGAACTGAGTTGTTCAAGTTTATGTTATGTCCAAAGTCTCCAAGTAATAAAGTTCTATAATATTTAAATCAAATAAGAATGCTACATACTTAAAATTCCATAAGGAATAAGGAATTTTACATTTATTATGACTCCTTGCAAATATCTCTGGTGTGATTTTCCTTAATAAAAATAACGCATGGATTGTTAGTAAAGACTGGATAGTATGTAATTGTCCCCTGGTATCCGTTTTCATTTTCTTCCTTTTAGAAACAATCCCCTGTGTGTTAAGCAGGGCACAAAGCTACTCAGATGGAGACACTGTCAGCCACCCCTGCAGCTAGACAGGACCAGGGTGAGGTGGGTGGAAGTGCAGGTGCAACTCCAGATCACATTTCTAAGCACAGCTTGCCCGCTGCTTCCTCATTCCCTTTGTTCACTGGAAGATGAGACCACTCCAACCACAAACATGAGGGCTACAGTCCCAAATGGAAGATCAGCAAAACAGCTCACCAGCTCTGGACTACACACTGATTTTATCCACTACAAGAAGAAGAAGCATCTTCTCTTATCTCAGCCCCCATATTGGTGTCTTTCTAATTGCAGCATAAACTGGACTCTGGGCTGCCACTGGCTGAGGACTTTTTCATGCAGGTTTCTGAGGAGCTTTAGAAATATCATGGTTACTTACCACCCTTTATATAGCACATGAGGAAATTGAGGCTGCAACAATTCACACCACTGAATGTTAGCACCAGGATTCAATGAAAAAGCAGAGCCAACTCTTAAGACCACACTCTTTCAACCAGGGTGCTGGCTCTGACTCTTCTAGTACAAAAAAGCAAATATTTTGAGCCTTTTAGAGTTAAGAATTACTCTCTGTTATTTTACACAATACTCTTTTGAAGAAACATACCACCATGATTAAGATTTTTGTTTCTTTTATACTGTGTGTGTGTGTTTGTGTGTGTGTGTGCGCGCGCGCACACGCGCATGTGTATGTGTGTGCTGGTACTGGGGCTTGAATACAGGGACTGGGTGCTGTCACTTCGCTTTTTCTGCTTAAGGCTGGCACAATACAACCTGAGGAACATTTGACTCAGCTCAATAACACTCATTTTTGTGTCTGGGATTTACTAGCAGATATATGAGTTGGGAGCAATTCTTGCTATAATTGGCCCTAAACTTTTACAAAGTTTATGTTTAAAAATTGTGCAATTCTCACAAGGATTGTACTTTGCTAAAAACAGAGCAAGGCTATATGCATAATATAAAATATTTATGCGTGAAATGATATCTGTGATTTCCTGAAAAACACACTTCTAAAACTAAGAAAAATAGAAGAAATTGGCAAAAAGAGTACCTGTTAAATCTAGGTAATGTTTAAATGGAAGTTCATTACATCCTTCACTCTATTGAGTATGTTTATATATTTTCATAAGGATTTCAAAATCACAGTAAAAATTTTAAGTTATACAAAACATGGTTTTAAGAACCTTTCCTTATGAGTTAAAACTTACAAAAATTGAAAGACTTCTGAAAAACTAAAATTGTAAAACAGTAATTTATGTATTTCTATGAGAATCTTCATTCTACTTTAAAATATTAATAAAGATAATATTTATAACCAATTCTATACTATAGTTATAATATTGGTGCCTTAATAATAATAGCTACCATACCATTCTTTCTTGGAGCAAGTTCTTTTTCTTTCTTTGGCAAGGACTTGAGCAGATGACTAGAATATATGTTTTTTTAATCTCCAGTTCTCTCTCCTTTTCCTAAAAATAAACCAAATACAATGTAAGCAAGTAGAATCTCAGATTACAATAAATCACTTTCACTTAGTCAACTGACTGACAACTTCCTTGCCAAATGGAAATATACTGAGTTCAACTTCCCTATGTAACTACCAAACCACACAAAAGAATGTCTCCAGTACCCTTGGGTTAGGAGAGTAATTGACCTCCTACTAAAGAAAGGCTTGCCACTTGCAGGGGAGGGGTGATGGAGAGGTCCATGGAGAAAAGAGAGCAAATAAGAATAAAATAGATTTTAGTTTTTGTCCCTACTCCTGCCTGATAAAGCTATTAATTCTGTAACTATCACCCAGGGCTAGTCAGAGACAAAGAATGAGTTGAATCTCTTAATGAGAGTTCTCAGGGATTGAGGATTTAAAAATGAGGCTGGGTGAGGTGAGTCATATCTGATTCCAGCCAGCTACACAAGAAGGCACAGCCCAGAGGACCATAGTCTGAGGCTGGCTTCAGGGAAAAACCTGAGACCCTACTGGAAAAACACCTTAAACAAAAGTATGAAGGTCTCAGGCCAAACCATAGTTCTACACACCCCACCCCCACAGAAATTGGCCATGCCATTTAATATTGGTGTGCTTTAAGCATTTGGAGGCTTTGACTTTTTCTGAGAAATTAACAGAAAAAAAAAATCTATATTGTCCAGGTATAGTTGCATATACCTGTAATCCCAGCTACTCAGAAAGCAGAGGATTAAAGTTTATGGGGGCAAAATAGTTGGCAAGACCCTATCTCATACCTATAATTGCAGCTAGATGGGAAGCTGAAGAAAAGGGCCCCAGCAAAAGTGTGAGGCTCTGTGTAAAAGTTTACAACACGGGAGCTGAGGTGTGATTCAAGTATTTAAGTGTGCTTGCTAACTGGGTGCCAGTGGCTCAGGCCTGTAATCCTAGCTACTCAGGAGGCTGAGATCCAAGGATCCAATTTTGAAGCCAGCTCAGGCAGAAAAGTCTCCATAAGACTTTTATCTCCAATAAACTATTCAGAAAAAGCGGGAAGTGGTGCTCAAGTGGCAGAGCCCTAGCCTTGAGCACAAAGAGGCTCAGGGACAACCCAGAGCCAGTAAAAAAAAAAAGAAAAATGTGCTTGCCTGGAAAGTACTTGACCCTGAGTTCAAAACCTTATTCTGCCCCCCCAAAAAAGCTATATAAGATAATGAATGATTCTGTATAAAATTTCAAACATCAATGACTTCTAGATAAAATTAAGACTATATACCTGCCTGACCATAATTAACTGATATCAATATTCTTTTTCTAACAATAATGAAAATGAAGAACATGCTTAAAACAACTTTAAAAATATTCATTTCTGAGGAAGAACATCACATTATTCATTCATCAACACAAACCCGAGTTCCTATGAGGTTTTTTGTTTGTTTGTTTGTTAGTGCTGGGGTTTAAATCCAGAGCCTGTGTCTCTGAACTTTTTTGCTCAACTCTAGTGCACTATCATTCCACATCATGCCATACTTCCACTTGTCGCTATTTGCTGGAAATAAGACTAAGATAGATATAAGAATAAGTAAGAATAAGATAAAAATCTCATGGACTTTCGCACACAAGTTGGCTTTGAAACATGGTCCTCAGATCTCAGCCCCTTAAGTAGCTAGTAGTAGTAGGCGTGAGCCGCTGGCCCCCGCTAGTTTCTACAATTTCCTCCAGAATTTTCCCTTACATTTGTCTTCTTGCTACATAATACTTTGTTTTGTATAGTGATTATATTAACACATCTTTTCTTCCTAATTTCCAAAGATATTAGAATTTTGTAAACTGTATTATATAAACTTTCAAATGTGAACTGCATTTTAAAATACTGGATTTCCATGTTACTTACATGGTGGGAAAAGTGATGTAATTTAACTTCAAAAGTTTACCTTTAGTTTGCAGTTCACCTGTTCTAGCTTCTTTTGTAGGACTTTGTTTTCTTCCTGAGCCTCAGGAACCCTTTCCTTCTCAGCAAGCATTTCATGTATGAATCTTATAGTACTCAGGTCAAAGTTTTCTGTAAGTTGCTATATGTACAAAAAATAGTTTAAAGAAGTGAAGCCATTAGTAAAATATATTATGCAGTGCCAAAAAGATGTTTTAGATAATGGTGTACAAGAATTACAATCCGAGCTGGCCTTTCTGGTCATGAACTTAAAGTAACCCAGAAAATATGTTTACCAACAATCTAACAAGACACCTGTTTTTCATATGTAAATAAATTCTTAGGCATTTGTCTGAAGCACATGTCATTTAAATTGGGCATAAAAGACAGCAAAAAGATGTGATGAGAAACAGAGGCTTTTGGAAACCATGATGTGAGTATAATTTAACATCATGACAGTTAAAACTATGTAACTATTTGTTATTATTACCCCACCTCTGGTCCTCAGCTCTACTCAGACCTGAGCTCCTCCCTGCCCTAGAGTTCCTGACACTCCTTTCTCCACCCAGACCTTCCTGCTCACATACCTACCTCCCTACCAGCCCCAGATCTACCTGCCACCTAGATAGGGGCAGATGCCTTGCTCCCTCTCCTGGGAGATATAGCCCCTCTAATAAACCTTATAATAATCTTTCTCCTGTGTCTGCCTGCCTCTGAATGGTCCCACGGGATGGTCATGAAGGATTCTTATGTTTGAGCAAGAAATAGTTGAATGCCCACCTAATGTCCATACCTTTCTACCTTCTAACTAGACAAGAAAGTTATAGTATTGCCTTTGTTATCTGCTACTTGTATTTATAGTAGCCTCTGACTGGTTATGCCCAACCAGTCCACTATGCTGTCCCCTACCCAGTTGACAAAAGCCCTGTGCATCCCCTCCCTGTCTCCAGTTCGTTATTCCTCCTTCCCTTTAATGGGCCACAACTGGGCTTATTCTCTAAATGGAACTTTTCTGGCTTGTGGCCAGGGTGTGTTCTCCTGTGTTATTCATGTTAACTGACCTTGTCACCTTTTCAGCCTTTTGCCTAACTTTTCCCAAAGTTTCTTTCAACAGGATAACAGCCCCCAGCCCAGGACACCCCCTGGGAACAAGACAAGGCCATCTTGTTACTACAGGAAACCAGAGACTTGCCTTACACTGCCCTGCCTTGCCCAGCTCAGGCAGACCTGGACCCTAAAGATCCCAGCTTCAGTGACTCCTTAACACCCCCCCAGGCCAGTAGACAAAAGAGACTCTTATTGGCTCTGGAACCTTTAAATATTTCTGCTACCTGCCTCCTCAGGTTCCTTGATCCTAAAGTGGGAAAAGTCTTACTACCCCCTCCAGGATACGGTGTGTCAGGTACCATGCTTGTCTCTAATCCAAGAGAAAAAAGGCAATCTCAGGTCTTTGATAGCTCCTTCTGGGAATCAATGCCTAACTGGATTATTTCTCTCTCGGGCCTGCTAGCGGCCATTTTTGCCTTTTACTAATTGCGTTTTAGATAACTAGTATCATAGAAAAGCTGAGGACCGGGCTGGGAAGGTGGCTCAGTGGTAGAGCGCTTGCCTTGCATGCCTGAGGCCCTGGGTTCAATTCCTCAGCACCACATAAGCAAAAAGAAAAAAGCCAGAGGTGGCACTGTGGCTCAAGTGTAGAGCGCTAGCCTTGGGCTGAAGAGCTCAGGGACAGCGCCCAGGCCCAGAGTTCAGGCCCCACGACTGGACCAAAAAAAAAAAAAAAGAAAAGAAAAGATGAGGACCCTTTCCAACCAAAATGTCAAGCAAATGCTTCTTGGATGGTACCTGTCCAAGAAACAAATCAGGGACCCCTGACTCCTTTACCCCTTTACATCAGGAAGTAACTCCAGAAGAAATGACCTCCTCCCATACTCCAAGCCTGGCACCCCTAGTTATTATTATTAAACAACAAAGCTGGGAGTGTTAGTATTATCCCCATCTCCAGTCCTCAGCTCCTCTCAAACCTGAGCTCCTCCTTGCCCTAAAGTTTCTACCATATAGCTGGCCACCCCCTCTCTCTACCCAGACCTACCTGCTCACACACCTAACTCCCTACCAGCCCCACCAGCCCCACACCTACCTGCCACCTGGAAAGGGGCAGAAGCCATGTGCTCCCTCTCTGTAATAGACCATATAATAATCTTTCTCCTGGGCCTGACTGCCTCTGCATGGTCCCCTGAGATGGTTGTAAAGAATTCTCACACTATTCAAGGTACAGAATACATTGAAAAGAATTGCTAGAAAACAACAGCAGCAATTTCCATGATCCAAGAGGTTTATCAAAGAATTTTAAATATTTTCTTCTAAAATCAGTTGTCAAAGTACCATTCTTAACTTCTGAACAAAAATAATGCCTCTTACTTAGGAACTATTATCAAATCACAAAGAAAAAAATAAAAATAAAAGAGTTGAAATTTCAGTACTATATGCTCATCACTGCCAACAATGCCATGGGTAATTTGAGACTTTCACATATTTTCTTCAGTCAGAATCATACATGCCTAAGGAGGTCCAGAGAGAAACTTCTCTCAGAATCAGCCATGTTCTCATACTTGCTCTTCTCAAGGGCCCTACCTCCTCCATCCCAATAATGTCTGAGCACATGAGGCTGAGGAGACAAGGAGAGAGCACTACACTTCGGGTGCTGATTTCTACCCCACTCTCTCTGGGCAGCACCTGGCCCACACCACTGTCTGCTCAGAGGACAAATACTTCAGGCCTCTCCTGACCTCTCCTGGGGGAGATAGGGAGGGAGGGAGGGAGAGAAGAAGGGAAGGAGGGTGGCGAGTTGTTTCTAATCCTCAGCAACATCAGTGAGATTATAGGGACCAAAAGGAAAAAAGAAAAGAGCAGAAGAAAACAACATACAAAACTCATGTTTTTGTTTTACATACCTATGAATTTTCAAAGAAAGAAATCATGAAAGCAATCCCCATTCACAAGAATTACAGATGGAAAGACTACTGAGGAACACACTAAACTAGGGAAGTGAAAGGCTATATAATAAAAATTGCAAAATGTTGATGAAAGAAACTGAAGATACTAAAGGTAGAACTCCTCTTCATGTGGATTAGAATACTGTTCTATATCCATAATGCACAAAGTGATCTAAAGATTGAATTTAATCTCTATAGAAATTCCAATCACATTCTACACAGAAGCAGAAAGCAACATTAACCTCATATGAAAGCATAAAAGAGAGGAGTTCCGGGAAGATGGCGGAGGAGAAGCTGGAATCTGAACAAGCTCTCGCATAGAAAGCAGTTTTAGAGTTCCAGTGAACAGTCCTAAGCCAGAGAATCACACCAAGTGTGCCATCACAGGACAGAGAGTTAGATAAGAAAGGGGAAGCCAAGGAAACGCATCAGCTGCCGCTGCGGCGGCAGGGTCGCGGCGGCGACCACCACCGCGGGGTCATACCTGAGACACAGAGAGTCGGGGACAAAGGAGCCAGACGCAGCGGACGAGCGGATTCTACTCAACACCAACAAGAACCGACAAGGAGCGAACATCTTCATCCTGCTGTTTGCAGACCAGAGACGACCCAGGATCCAAGACTCAGCGTGAGTACAAGCCCGACATCCTCACTCCTCAGGGAGCAGAGGAGGGAAGGCCACCCCTCCCCCCCCAGCACCGGTGATCTCCATCTTGGATACCGACAAAGTTCGGAGGAGCTGCTAGCTCCAGCTCAGGCCTTGGAATAAAATGAGTCATTTAGCAGGTCACAAGAACTTAACGGCGAAGTGACCTGCCAGACTCAGCTCCATCCAGGGAAAAGTCACCCAGCTCAGGCGCCAGCCATTGGAGTGGCTTCCCTCACTGGGTAACCAGAGCCAGAGGCTGCCCCTCCCTCTAGCAGCCTTAACAATCAATTGAAAAACAGAAACCCTGAGAATGGCTCCAGGCTGGGCGCTGTGAGCTTTATCACAAAATAGCCCCAGGGAAAAGCTACTGTTTGTTGAAAGGCCTCAACTCTACCCAGAACCTAGCCTCATCACCACATCCCCCTCTTTTGTGATTCTCAAAGCAGACCACCCTCCCAGAAAACTAACCTGGGAGGGGGATCTCAAAATCTTGGGTAAAGCAGAGCATTTTTCTGCCTCTTCCAACCAACGGACTTAAGAAACCAATCAAGCCACAGGACCTCAAGCTGACCAGAGACTCCAACAAGAGACTGGTTACAGACAAAAGGGAGATACAGGATTCTTCCCACTCCTCCCCCCCCCCAAAAAAAAATCAAAAGACCTTTTTTTCTTTTTTTTTCTTCTTCTTCTTTTCTTTTTTTTTGCTTGTTTTTTGTTTTTTTTGTTACCTTATATATATATATATTTTTTCCCTTCTAAAACTTTTATTAATCTTTAATTTTTGCCTCTTCTGAAAAAATAATTGTTTTCCAGTAACTTTTTTTTTCTCATCTTATAATTTTTATTTTAGGAATACATGAATGAGCGTTTTCCTTTCTTTTCTTGTCTTCTTTCTCTTTTTCTTTCTTTCTTAATTATCTTTTTGTTTTTTACCTAGCTCTACTGAACTTCTGATCTTTTCTTCTCCCTTTCCCAACCTTAAAGTTTTTCACATCTCCTCTATGTCCCTCCCCTTCCCTGAACATATTCACATTCCTCTCTAAATAGACGGTCTTTTAACCTCTATAATAACATTAATTTTTACGTTTCTATTCTTTTTCTGGTCTCTCTTTATTCCCCCCTTTCCATCTCTTCTTTTTTTCTCTCTCTCTACTTGCATCCTACCCAACCCATTTCCTGCATTGTGATTAGGACATAGTTAACTCTCCCTGTGCCTCCCCACACCAATCTATTCCTATTTTTTACCCACATCTCTCCCTAATCCTAATAATTTCTGGTTTTCCAAATTCTTTTCTGCGGTTCGAAGTCCTTTAACATATAGTTGTTTGATGTTGAATAGATGTATCTGTTGAACTAGATTGTATCTGTAGACTATTGACTGTACAAATGCAAACTTTGGTTGATGGTTGCCTTAAGATAGTGTTCTAGCACAAAACTGGTGCAATCTTCATCTCAAATGGGCCGAGTAAGCCGGAAAAACACAAGAAAAATGGCAAATTCGGGTATCTCAATTCCCAACCTTGATAATCAGGGATTAGAACAGATAAAGAATAATCCAGAGGAGAGTTCCCAAATAGCTCTACAAACACTACTAGCAAACATGATAAATGAGAAGTTTGACAATGTACAAAGGACTCTCTATGAGCGTGATAGGGAGAGAGAGGAGGCATCCCAGAAGTTTATACAGGAATATCATAAGCGTGAGGAAGCTACTCAAAAACTGATACAGGATTTGCGTGAACAACTTGAGAATACTCAAAGAGAAAGGGAGGAATGGCGTGAGCAGGCAGAGAACACTCAAAGAGAACTGCAGGAATCCCACGAACGGGAAGAAAGAGAACTGCAGGAATCTAATCAAAGAGTAATTCAGGAATTGAGAGACCAGGTAGAGAATACACAAAGATCACTAAAGGCATTCATGGAATCCATTAACAAAGAGCTGAAGGAAGTCAGGGAGACCACAAAGGGAATGCTGAATGGAACCCAACAGAAGGAATGGGAGTCCAAAGAAACCATAAACAATCAACTAAGTGATTTGAGAACAAACACTGAACACCAAATTAAGGAAGTAAAGAAATTCATACAAGACCTAAAACAGAGCTTCAACAAAGAACTTGAAGCCATCAAAGATGACCAATTAGAAGGAAAAGAGATTAAAAAAAACAAAGTAGAGAGTCTTGACAGCAGGTTAGACCATGCAGAAGATCGAATCTCAGGGATTGAAGACAGCCTAGATATTATAGAGAAAGAACATACAACCATCCAAGACAAGTCCAAGAAATATGATAGGTCTATCCAACACCTGGAAGACACCATCAGAAGGCCCAATCTAAGGATAATGGGTGTAGAGGAGCACCTAGAAACAGAAGTTAATGGTCTAGGAAATTTGTTTAACAGGATCCTAGCAGAGAACTTCCCAAACATACAAAAAGATAGGCCTATTCAGATACAAGAAGCTTTTAGAACCCCAAATAGACCAGACCAGAATAGGGCATTCCACCGTCACATTATAATCCACACAGGATCAACCCAGACCAAGGAAAAGATCCTTAAAGCTGTCAAGGAGAAAAGGTGAATCACCTATAAAGGGAAACCAATTAGAATTACCTCAGATTTCTCAGCAGAGACAATCAAAGCAAGAAGAGCCTGGAATGACATATGCCATGCCCTAAAAACAAACAACTATCAACCAAGAATACTGTACCCAACTAAATTCTCCTTCATAACTGAAGGCCAAATAAAAACCTTCCATCGCAAAGAAAAATTGAAACAATACATCTCCACCAAACCAGCCCTACAAAAGATTCTTAAAGATGTCCTACACATAGAAAACCAACAAGAACGCAACAAAGGCCAAGAAACTGCACCCAAACTGAGAATCCAAGAACCTTAGGAAGAACCCAGTTTTCGCAGCCCCCAAGAAGGTGGATAACATGGCAGGAACTCCCAAATACCTCTCAGTCCTATCTCTTAACGTTAACGGACTGAACTCTCCAATTAAGCGACATAGACTGTCTAGTTGGATTAAAAAACAAGACCCTTCTATCTGCTGCCTGCAGGAGTCACATCTTGCCCATAAAAACAAACACATTTTCAATGTTAAAGGCTGGAACAAAATCTACCAAGCAAACGGCTCTCATAAACAGGCGGGAGTTGCAATCCTAATATCAGATAAAATAGACTTCAAATTAAAATTCGTGAGAAGAGATAAAGAAGGTCGCTACATACTAATTAAAGGATCTCTCCTTCAGGAGGATATTACAATTCTAAATATCTATTCGCCAAACAATGGAGCACCCAAATTTATCAAATAAACACTACTTTCCCTCAAATCCCATATAGATCCAAAGACAGTAATTGTTGGGGATTTTAACACACCACTCTCCCCACTAGATAGATCAACTCGGCAAAAACTCAACAGAGAAACCGCAGATCTAAACAGCTGCATAGATCAACTAGACTTAACAGACATTTACCGAACATTTCACCCAGCAGCATCAGAATACATACACGTTCTTCTCAGCAGCACATGGAACGTTTTCTAAAATAGACCACATTTTAGGCCACAAAGCAAACTTGTCTAAATTCAGAAACATTGAAGTTATACCTTGCATTCTCTCTGACCACAAGGGAATAAAATTAGAACTCAACACCAAAAGCCACCAAAGAAAATCCGGTATCACATGGAGGCTGAACAACACACTGCTGAATCATGAGTGGGTCATGGAAGAGATTAGAAAGGAAATTCAAATGTTCATGCTATTCAACAAAAATGAACACACAAATTACCAGCTCCTCTGGGACACAGCAAAGGCAGTACTCAGAGGCAAGTTTATAGCTCTGAGCTCCTACATCAACAAATTGGAGAGATTGGAAACTAACAATTTAATGACACATCTAAACCTCCTTGAAAAAGAGCAGCAAGATAAACCCCAATCCAGTAGACGGAAAGAAATAATCAAAATTAAATCAGAATTAAATGAATTAGAATCCAAAAAAACTATAGAAAGAATCAACAAAACAAAGAGTTGGTTCTTCGAAAAACTTAACAAAATTGATAGACCCTTAGCAAACCTTATCAGAAAAAGGAGAGAACACACCCAAATTAATAAACTCAGAGATGAGAATGGTAACATCACCACGGAAACAACCAAGATTCAGAACATTATAAGGGAATACTTCTCAAAACTTTATGCTAATAAGTTTGAGAACTTGACAGAAATGGACCTTTTCCTAGCAAATATTGACATGCCAAAACTAAACCAAGATGAGTTAAACCAGCTTAACAGGCCCATATCAAGCATTGAAATAGAAACAGCAATAAGAGACCTCCCAGCTAAGAAAAGTCCAGGACCAGATGGTTTTACAGCGGAATTTTACAAGGCCTTCAAAGCAGAGCTCACACCAATACTCCTCCAACTCTTCAATGAAATTGAAAGAGAAAGCTCACTACCCAACACATTCTATGAAGCCATCATAACCCTCATCCCAAAACCAGGCAGGGACTCATCAAAGAAAGAGAACAATAGACCCATTTCTTTGATGAACATTGATGCAAAACTTCTCAACAAAATTTTGGCCAATCGACGTCAACAATTCATCCAAAAAATCATACACCATGATCAAACAGGATTCATTTCAGGGATGCAAAGCTGGTTCAATATACGCAAATCAATTAATATTATTCATCACATCAACAGGAGCAAGAATAAGAACCACATGGTTATCTCAATAGATGCAGAAAAAGCATTTGACAAGATCCAACACCCCTTTATGATGAAGGTTTTGGAAAAATTAGGAATCCATGGAACATTCCTCAATACAATAAAGGCTTTATATGACAAACCTACAGCCAGCATTATGCTTAATGGTGAAAAACTAAAGCCATTTCCTCTTAACTCAGGAACAAGACAAGGATGCCCACTCTCTCCACTTCTCTTCAATCTAGTATTAGAATGCCTAGCTACAGCAATAAGACAAGATGCAGACATAAAGGGGATCCAAATAGGGAAAGAAGAAATAAAACTCTCCCTCTTTGCAGATGACATGATCTTGTATTTAAAGAATCCCATAGACTCCACTCCCAAATTACTCAAGCTGATTCAAAACTTTGGCAAAGTAGCAGGTTATAAAATTAACCCCCCAAAATCAATGGCTTTTCTGTATGCCAACAATGAGAAAAGTGTGGCTGAAATTAGGAAAGCAACTCCATTTGTAATAGCCCCACAAAAAATAAAATACCTAGGAATTAACTTAACCAAAGAAGTGAAGGACCTCTATGATGAAAACTTTAAAATCTTGAAAAAGGAAATCAACACAGAACTTAAAAAATGGCAAAACCTCCCATGCTCCTGGATTGGCAAGATTAACATCGTGAAAATGGCAATACTTCCCAAGGCTATCTACATATTCAACGCGATACCTATCAAAATTCCAACCTCATTCTTCAAGGAAATAGAAGAGGCAATCCAAAAATTCATATGGAACAATAAAAGACCCCGAATAGCAAAAACGCTCCTCAACGGAAAGAACACTGCTGGAGGAATATCAATACCAAACTTCAAACTCTACTATAAAGCCATAGTAATCAAAACAGCTTGGTATTGGCATAAGAACAGACCTCAGGACCAATGGAATAGAATTGAAAACCCAGAAATGAACCTACAGACCTATAGCCATCTAATCTTCGATAAGGAAGCTAAAACAATAGAATGGAAGAAAGACAGCCTCTTCAGTAAATGGTGCTGGCAAAATTGGTTAACTACATGTAGAAAACTAAAGCTAGATCCTTATATATCACCCTGCACCAGAATCAACTCCAAATGGATCAAAGACCTTGAACTCAAAGCAGACACTCTGAAAACATTACAGGATGGAATAGGAGAAACCCTAGGTCTCCTTGGCTCAGGCCGAAATTTTCTGAATAGAGACCCGGAAGCACAACAAATCAAAGAAAGGTTGGACAAATGGGATTGCATAAGATTGCAGAGCTTCTGCAGGGCAAATGACATAGCTAGCAAGATCAATAGAAAGCCCACCGATTGGGAGAAGATCTTTACTAGCCATACAACGGACAAGGGTCTCATATCTAAAATATACTTGGAACTCAAAAAATTAAACCACCCAAAAACAAATCCTCAAAGAAACAACTGCCCAATAAATAAGTGGGCGAAAGACTTAAAGAGAAGCTTCTCTGAAGAAGAAAGAAGGATGGCCAATAGACACATGAAGAAATGTTCAACATCCCTAGCCATAAAAGAAATGCAAATCAAAACAACATTGAGATATCACCTCACTCCAGTTAGAACAGCAAAAATCAAGAACTCTAACAACAACAGATGCTGGAGGGGATGTGGACAGAAAGGAACCTTACTTCATTGTTGGTGGGAATGTAAACTTGTTCAACCACTTTGGAAAGCAGTATGGAGGTTCCTCAAAAGACTTCACATAGATCTCCCCTATGATCCAGCAATCCCACTTTTGGGCATTTACCCAAATGTTTACAAACAAGACCACACTAAAGCTACCAGCACAACTATGTTTATTGCAGCATTATTTACCATAGCTAAGATATGGAACCAACCCAGATGCCCCTCAGTAGATGAATGGATCAAGAAAATGTGGTATATATACACAATGGAATTCTATTCCTCCATCAGAAAGAATGACATTTCCCCATTTGTTAGGAAATGGAAAGGTTTGGAAAAAATTATATTAAATGAAGTAAGCCAGGCCCAAAGAAGCATAGGTCCCATGGTGTCCCTTATTTGCAATATCTAGTATAGGTATGAGTCAAGCGGAAAAGGTCAGATAATGTGATGTTAGGAAAACGAACCCTTAAATATGTATTTTAATGTTTTCGTTTCTTTCATGCATGTGTTTCTAACGCATTTATAAGATTATTTCTTTGTTGCTTTGTATGTCCCTTCCCCACAGTGTAACCCCCGCTTTCACTATATTTGATGTCAGTATAACATGTGGGGGAGATGGGGACAAACAAGTCGTTTAAGGATTCAGGTGGACCTGTTGCAACAATGAGAAGTACAAAATGTCATGTCAAAACCAGCTTTACAATGTCGGTGTGGGGGGGGAGGGGGGTATAATTGGGTGGGGGGAGGGGGAGGCGGGGAAGGGAGGTGAAGGGTAAACAAAGGAGGAGGCTGCAATGCTTGGTAAGAAATGTATGCATTATCCTGCCCATGTAATTGTAGCCCCTCTGTACAGTATGTTCTCAAATAAAATAAAATAAAATTAAAAAAAAAAAGAAATAAAACTATTTGCCTAACAGATGAGAGGCACACACACACAAAAAAAAAATAAAAATAATAATTTAAAAAAAAAAAAGAAAGCATAAAAGACCACAAATAACTAAAGGGACTATGACCAAAAAGCAGAGCCAGAGCTATCACTATTTCTGATTTCAAAACATATTAGAGTCATAATAACAAAAACATGATAGTAAGCATGAATATGAACCCATAAACCAGTGAGACAGAAGAGAGAATGTAGAAAAAAGTTCATGCACCTACATCTACAGCCAGCTGATTTGTCTCAAAGTTGCTAAAACATACATGAGAAAAAAGCCAGCTTCATCAATACATGGTGCCAGGAACACTGGATATGCAAATGCAGAAGACTGAAACTTGACCTGTATCTCTTATTCTGTATAAAAAAATCAAGTCAAAATTAATATAGGAGATGAAAGTCGAAAATTTCAGAAAATTAGTAGTGAAACACTTCCAGATAGGCATAGGGAATGATTTTCTTGATTTGAGGCCAAAGCAAAAGTAACAAAAGCAAATAATGACAAATGGAGTGCAAGCATTCTCTTTTCATTTCCTGGCTGTCAAAGTGAGCTGCTGTGTGTTGCTCTGTTGTGCCCTTCCTACCATGATGGACTGAGACTGTGGCCCAAATAAATCCTTCCTCCTTTTATTAAGGTGTTCCACTTTGTTATTTTGACCCAGGGACAAAAAGCTGGCATAGAATGTTGGGATTGAGTCATAGGGGAGCTCTATGTGGAGAGCTCTCCTATGACCCAGCAATCCCACTTTTGGGCATGTACCCAAATGATCACAAACAAGGTCATACTAAGGCTACCAGCACAATTATGTTTATTGCAGCATTATTTACCATAGCTAAGATATGGAACCAACCCAGATGCCCCTCAGTAGATGAACGGATCAAGAAAATGAGATATATATACACAATGGAATTCTATGCCTCCATCAGAAAGAATGACATTGCCCCATTTGTTAGGAAATGGAAAGACTTGGAAAAAATTATATTAAGTGAAGTAAGCCAGGCCCAAAGAAACATAGGTCCCATGGTTTCCCTTATTTGCAATAACTAGTATATGTCTGAGATAAGCAGAAACAGTCAGATAAGTTGATGTTAGGTGAAATGAACCCCAAGATAAGTATGCAGATCTTTTTTTCTTTCTTGAGATTGTTTCTGACGTATTTATAAGATGATTTCTTTGTTGCTTTGTATGTCCCTCCCCCATGGTATAACCCCAGCATTCACTGTATTTGATGCTGGTATAATTTGTGGAGGGGAAGGGAAAAAAACAAATTGTTTAAATAGGGATACAGGTGGACCAATCGCAACAATGAGATGTGCAAGTCGTTATCTTGAAAAACGAATTTTACAACTTTGGCCATGAGGAGGGGGGGATGGGAAAGGATGGAAAGGGGAAACGAAGGAGGAGCCAACAATGCTTGATAAGAAATGTACTCATTATCTTGTTCATGTAATTGTAACCCCTCTATACGGTATTTTCACAATTAAAAAAAAAAGAATGCTGGGACTGAAGACGTGGGCAATTGCTTTGAGTAAACCTGTGGTCTTGAAACCTTTGGAAACTGGTGATTAGAAAAGTTGGGAGAAGCATGCTGAAAAAGAAAGCTTACCTGATCATGGAGGTAGCCGGGAGATAGCTCTGTTGGGAGTTCAGAATGCCAGCAGAAATGCAATGAAGACTGTCCATGTGATTTCAGATGGCATTAAGGACCGTATTGGAAATTGGGCTAGAAGCCATTTATGTCACAATAAGTTACTAAGCTTATAGAGGCTCTTGGAGAGACTGAATGCATTTTGCCTTGTGAGATGGACATATACCTCTTGAGGACCAGTGGTTAATGTCCTGATTTAGATAGGTTTTGGTGTTAAGATGGCAAGGGATGGACACTGACTGCCAACTTGGTTGGATTGAGAAGTGCCTGGAGATTCATAAAGCACATACCATGGTGCGTCAGCAATGGTGTTTCCAAAGAGGATGAACTAAGGGGGAAGACCTTCCCTCAAAGTGGGTGGCATCACACTATTGGCTAGGGGCCTAAGTGGAATAAAAGGGGAAACAAGAAGAAACCCAGCTCAGGTAAGCAATCTCTCTCTGCTTTCTGACCTCCAGAGGTGAGCTGCTGGGCTATGCGAAGCCCTCTCTGCCCTGATGGACTGAAATGCAGGAAAATCAATCTCTCCTCTTTTAAAAATATTGACAAATAGATTTCATCAAGCAAAAATGTTTCTGTACAGCAAGGAAAAAGAATCAAGAGAGTAAAAAGACAACCAAAGACAGTAAGCCACTTGGTAGATAATTAAAATCCAAATATATTTTTTTAATTCAGAAAGTTTTAAACACCAAATAATTCAACTAAAAATGGACAAGTGATCTGAGTTCAGAAGACAACTTCTCAGAAGAAGAAATAAAAATGACTAACAAATATGAAAATATTATCATTATGCACCAAGGAAATGTAAATCAAAATATTATCTTACTCCACCTAAAATGGCGGCTATTATTAAAAAAAAAAAAGTAGCCAGGCATCAGTGCCTCACTCCTATACTCCTAGCTACTCAGGAGGCTGAGATCTGAGGATCACGGTTCAAAGCCAGCCTGGGCAGGAAAGTCCGTAAGACTTACCTCCAATAAACCACTCTCAGAAAACCAGAAATGGTGCTGTGGCTCAAGTGGTAAAGCACTAGCCTTGAGATGAAGAGCTGAGGGATATCATTCAGGCCCATGACCAATTAAAAAAAAAAAAAAGCAACACCTGGGCGCCAGTGGATTGTGCTTGTCATCCTAGGTACTCAAGAGTCTAAAACCAGCCCAGGATGAAAATCCTGCTGGACTCTTATCTCCAATTTACCAGCTAAATGCCAGACATAGGGCTATGGTTCAAGTGGTAAAGTGCTAGTCTTGAGTAAAAAAAAAGCTAAGAGAGTATTTTCCAAATGACCAATGCATGATGTTACAAAATCATGACCTAGTAAAACATCCATTCAAAGGAGATAAAAGAATTGCCATGCAACTGAATACAAAAAGTTTCAGATTCCATTTTGTAACTTAACTGTTGAGATATGTAACTGAAGTATTTGCATAATAGCAACGAACATTCAGTTATATGAAAAGACTTTTTAAAGAGGCCTCTATTTTTAAACTACTATATATATATCTCTGAGGTTCAATTTCTAGCCTGTTTATCAGCCACAACAACAGGCCATGTCACATGTCACAGAAGCAGATCAAGGCCCTCATTCTCCTCCATCAACCCAGGCACCAAGGAAATTTACAAATGTATTAATGAGCCATTTCTGTCTGAAATATTTTTGGTTTGGAAAATTCAGATATTTTTCATGAAGGATTTTATAATTTTTAATAAGTTGATTGATAAGAAATATTTGTTTGTTAAAAATATTTTTAGATGTTCTCAATTTTAATTTCTAGTGTGGTAAACATTAACAGATAAATCCACAAGCAAAATCTTTGTATAGGGAGAGTTCTCAACAATTTTTGAGAATATAAACGAATCTTGAGATCAAAAGTTTAAAACCCAATGCATTACATAACTAAAAAAATTAGCTCATGTCTAATCCCAGCTACTTGGCCATGTGGAGGTCAGAAAGTTTATACTCTGATGCCAGCGAAGGCAAAAAGTAAACAAGCCCATACAAATGGATAGTCCTAGCTCAATAGGTAATGTGAGTAGATCACATCCAGGCTGCCTGAGCAAAAACCACAAAGCTCTGTCTGATAGATCGCCAAAAGCAAAAAGTGCTGAGTGCATGGCTCAAGTATTACAGTGCTTACCTAACAAGTACAAGGCCTAAGTTAAACTCTAGTACTGAAAAAAATTTTTTCTGCTTTTACACTTAAGTTGTCCCATTTTGAGGTTTTAAGTATTAAATACTGAGCTAATCATAGATTAATTAATATTAAGTAATTAATTAATTAATTAATATTAAAAATATATTAAAATGGGACTCCTTTGGCCTAACTCAAATTAGTGGAAGTGTGCTTTTATACAATAGGGTAACTATAGCTAACAACATATACTGTATATTTCTTTTTTTTTTTTTTTTTTTTTGGTCAGTTGTGGGGCTTAAACTCTGGACCTGGGCCCTGTCTCTCAGCTCTTCAGCTCAAGGCGAGCGCTCTACCACTTGAGCTACAGCGCCACTTCCGGTTTTCTGATGGTTTATTGGAGATAGGGGTCTCACAGTCTTTCCTGCCCGGGCTGGCTTTGAACCGTGATCCTCAGATCTCAGCCTCCTGAGTAGCTAGGATTACAGGCGTGAGCCACCAGCGCCCGGCTTATACTGTATATTTCAAACCACATGAAGATGTTTAAACTTTTCACCATAAAAATATGTGAAGGGACAAACATGTTTAATCTCATTTAAATATCAAGCAATATATACATGTACTGAAATGTATGATCATGCCCCATTAACATATGTACTTTTATGTTATATATCACTTAATAAGTTTTTATAGATAAAAAGTAAAATAACCCAGGCACCACTGGTTCACACCTGTAAGCCTAGCTACTCAGGAAGCTGAGATCTGAGGATCATGATTGAAAGCCAGCTCCGGCAGGAAAGTCCATGAAACACTTATCTCCAACTAACCACCAGAAGAATGGGAAATGCCACTGTGGCTCAAGTGGTAGAGTGCTCCCCTTGAGCTGAAGAGCTGAGGGATAGCACACAAGGCCTAGAATTCAAGTCACATGACTGAAAAAAACAAAATTAATGAATTAGAAAAAAGGAAGGTGTGCCGCCATATTTTATAAACAAATAAAACGGCCTGCCCCAAGTTCTAGCATAAGGACCAACTCACATGAAAGAAAATGTTCTCCAAGATAAACAGGTGAAAAGTCCCACCAAACCCCAACATGCACACGGTCATCCTGAGAAAACATAGTAGGAACCCAAAGAAAGAACTACTAGAATGTTCTTGAAAGTCCAGGAGATAATTGGGACTTTCATTTGAAGTGAAACACTACAATTGCCTTTTTCCCTTAACCAATTAATGTTACTGGCTCTGACCTCCTCAACTAGAAGAAGAAAAAATAATAATTTAGAGTTGGATGAAATAAAATTTGAAAAATGGCATGAGTCACAAAAGCACAAAAATTAATTTCTCAACAAAACAACAAACTCAACAGTAAATATTTCCAATTTTGGATCGATTAAAGAGCTTGTGAAGGATACAATTTCATGCAGTAGTTAAACCAGATTTTGCTTAGGAAGAGTGAGAGGGAAGCTAAAGAGCACAGAATACTTGGCCTGAGTTGGGGTGCACAGCTCCCCACTGGAGGGCACTAGCAGGGTGTGGCAGGGCAAGACATCACTGATTTAAGAGAACAGGGTTCATAACTGCACATTTATGTTGATTCCAATACAATTTCAATTACAGCAGCAAGGAAGCAGTTTAGATCTATAAATAAAATTTTGAGGCAAAGAGCTTACAATATCCAATATTCTTCATTTTTAAAAAGTGGTACATATTAATTGTACAGAGGTTTCACTGTGATAATTCTATAGTACGTACAAAGGATTTTGATCACATTTGTTGGCTTCCATTTCTCTTATTCCTTCTCCTTTTGTAATAATTTTAAGACGCATTATGGATAATTCATTCTCAAAATAAAATAATTTTAGTAACTTTCAATCTTCTGTCTTCATATTTGCATATAATATATTCTGATCACATTCACCACCCTCCACTATTCTCACCTTCACATAAACCCAGTACTCTTTAAAATTTGAAAGTAAACATCTAACGCCAAGTCATTCTGTTGTGAGCAATAAAGCACTCATAATTATTAATAAAACTAATTTTTAGGGGGCCAGGAAGCTGGCTCAGTGGTAGACTGCTTGCCTCAAATGCATGAGGCCCTGGGTTCAATTCCTCACCACCACATAGACAGAAAAAGCCAGAAGTGGCACTGTGGCGCTAACCTTGAGCTAAAGAGCTCAGGGGCAGAGCACAGGCCCAGACAGACAAGCGCCACGACAGACAAAAAAAATTAATATTTAGAATAGAAGTATAAAAAATTGAAAACAAAACTTTAAAGGTAATCCTTTTTTATTAAACTAATCCTTTAACCTACAAAAAGTGAGATCATTTTGAAAATAAAGGAGATTAAAAGAAAGGCAATTACGAGGGGGGGGGAGAAGTATGGGAAGGGATGGGAAGGGGAACAACGAGGAGGCTACAATGCTTGATAAGAAATGTACTCATTATCTTGCCCATGTAATAGTAACTCCATTGTACGGTATTCTCACCATAAAAAAAAATTGGAAACTACATACCAAGCACTAATACCTTTAATCCCATCTATTTAGGAGGCTGACATCTGAGAATCATAGTTTGAAGCCAGCCAAGGCAGGAAAGTCTACAAGACTTTTATCTCCAATTAACCAACAAAATGCTAGAAGTAGAACTGTGGATCAAGTGGTAGAGTTCCAACCTTGAGTTAAAAAGGTAAGCAAGAACACAAAACAGAGTTCAAACCCTAGTACCAACTTAAAAAAAAAAAAAAAAGAAGAAAGAAGACATAAAAGGAAAGAGGGAGGTAGGGTAGGAGGGAAGGAAGTGGGGGAAGAAAGGAAGACAGGAAAGAAGGAAGAAATAGAGGAAGGAAGATAGGAAGAAAGGAACTAGAAAACCACACTGTGAAGAATTAGAAATTTAATATCATAAAAATGTCAATTCTCTATAATCTAGATTTAATGTAATCTCTATAAAAATTCCAGGAAACTGTTTGTATAAATGGCCAAGCTTATTCTAAAATTGATAAGCAAAGTAGAGGACACAGAGTAAGTAGCTCAAATTTACCTAGCGTTAAGTCTACCTAGGGAGCCTAGAATCAAGAGCATGTGATGTGGTCATGACAGGGCAGACACATAGATCACCAGGCCTGAACAGACTCTAAAAATCAGATCACAAATATTTCTAATATTGGCCTTGCACTTAAAAGTTGATCAGTGGTAGAACCTCTATAACATGATTATCTTTGCACTGAAATAGAGGACAATGGTAACAAAATTTAGAGAATAAACCAGGCAGTTTTCTGACCACGGGTCTACAGTGTGTTTAATAAAGTCACTGCCCCTGGACATGGGTTACTTTACAGAGTGAGCACTGACTTATTTACAGTTCTGAACTTCCTTTGGGCTTCAGCAGGCCTTATTCCCACACTTTTTGGCTACCTTTGCTTTCCAAACTACTCATCGAAGCTCTAGAATCAAACTCAAGCTTATGTTTGATACCAAGCATCACCTAATGTAAGTCTTGATATAGGACTTCTTCCCTTTCTCTCTCTATCAGTTTTTACTTTGGAGTAGGGACACTCTCCAAAACCAAAGCACAGATGCTAACATCTATAATCCCAGCTACCCAAGAGGCTGAGATCTCAGAATTGAGGTTTAAAACCTGCTAGACTCTTACCTCCAAGTGACCAGAAAAAAGATGGAAATGGAGGTATAGCTCAAGTGGTAGAGCATCACCCATGAGTGAAAAAGCCAAGTGACAGGACAAGGCCCAGAATGTAAGCCCCAGTTCTTATACATACACGTGTACATGCACACACACACACACACACACACACACACACTTACACACACACACACACACACACACACACACAGAGCATTATTCACATGGAGTTTCTTACATAGGTCCTGAAAAGTCAATTTTATGGATTGTTATAGCATCATTTTCAATTTTGGAGGAAAAATCAGAAAACCAGGTAAAGTAATTCCCCCAATGACTAAAATCTGAAATTAAACAATCATCAGTCAAGCTGTGGCTTATCAATGTCCAAATTCCTTGGCATCTTGATCTCAAATGTACAACCTTATATTTTCCTACTTTCTTCCTCAGGAAAATAATAATACCAAATACCAAACTGCCACATGTTATTTAATCAGAACACATGACATGCCCACAAGAACAAAATTAGAAGTCACAATCTTTACCTTAATTTCTCTCTTGAAAGTGAGAGAAGGGATGGGTTAGGAGAGATGGGTGACAATGTTGTCAGACACTCTGTACTCATAACTGTTTTGTAGAGTGGGAACTTCTTTGTACAACTACTTAAAGATAATAAAAAATAAAATTTAAAAATTTCTCTCTTGGTTGATCAACTTGGTTGATGCTAACATCTTCATCATATCTTCTTCAGGCAGGTTTCTGGCTTCTGAGCTCTTTTCCAGTTCTTATAAGGAAACTTTTTTTCCTATATAGTTCACCTTCTCTGTGTTTCAGTCTCTTCTCTGTGGCATGCTCTTTCTCTTGAGATTTTCTTAACTCTTCTTTGAGTACTTTAATCTCATCTTCATGACAAAATGTAAATCCTCCAGCACTTTCATTTTTATCTTCAAACTTACTCAGGGCTTTCTCCTGTATGTACCGAAGCTTTTTAAATGCTTTATTTCTTTTAGCAGTTAAGCTAAATTGAGCTGAAGTTCACAGACTTCATTCTGCAGTTCTACGGTAAGAATGAGTTTTGTAAAAAGATCAGGATCTTTCCACAGTGTCTCTCCTCTATTGAGACTCTGGACACAAAATTTCATTCTGCCACTATTTTTGTTTGGTACAGCCTTAGGGCTTTGTTTCCTAGGGGCTCAAAAAACCCACTAATAGTGTAAAATGAAAGCTATGCTGAATGTAATAAGGAAACAATAATGATGCAAAATAAAAGCTATATTAAGTGTACTGTTAGTTATTCATCTAACATACTTGGGCTCATAACATTTTTTAGTTATTTTTCCTCTTAAAGGATTTAACAACACATAAATACCGACTTTTATTTTTAGAGGTCTTAATGTTTTTCTTTTCTTTTTTATTCGGGAAAGGCGGGGTGGGAGGGTCCAGTAGTGGGTCTGAACTCTAGGCCTGGGCGCTGTCCCTCAGCTCTTCAGCTCAAGGCCAGTGCTCTACCACCTGAACCACAGCGCCACTTCCGGCTTTTTTTCTTTTTGCTTATGTGGTGCTGAGGAATTGAACCCAGGGCCTCATGCATGCAAGGCAAGCGCTCTACCACTGAGCCACCTTCCCAGCCCAGTCTTAATGTTTTTCAATTAAGAACAGCCTGGTATTTTCAAAGAAAGTTTGAGAACATTTTGGCTCCTCAAGGATGGTATTCCAATAGTTTATACAGAATTATTCTACCCTGTCTTAGAATATGACAGTATCAGGCTCTAATTTCTTTTGACTTTTTTTTTTAGTCAGCCATGGGGCTTGAACTCTGGGCCTGGGGCCCAGCTCTTCAGCTCAAGCCATAGCACCACTTCTGGCTTTTTCTGTGTATGTGGTGCTGAGGAATCAAACCCAGGGCCTCATGCATGTGCAGCAAGCACTTTACCACTGAGCCACCTTCCCAGCCCTTCTTTTTACTTTATAGACAAGATGGCAAGCCAAATTCAAATATGAGCATCATCAGTATTAGTACAGTTCAATAAAAACACTATAGCAAATGTGGTATCTAAGTCTTCTGTGCCCAGACAGTTGGGATTGTCGTTTGGTTAAATGTGAAAATATGTTTCATCTAAAATCAACTAGAATTCCTTTCCTTTATTTGGGGAAACAGGAAGACAGCATATCATGTAGTAAAATGATCTGAGAATCTGATTTGCCACTATCAATACAATTCAATTAAAACATTCCAATTCATTTTCTTGTCCCATTAAATGCAGACGACCACTTCAATAGGTGACTTTGAGAGTAAATTAAGTAAGCACATAAAAAAAAGAAACCTCTGTAGAACATTCTGTGGAATACTTATTCACTGGACACTATGTGGAAAATGAACTACACAACTTGTGGGTGGGGACAGGAGGGAATACTGGGAGAGAGTAAGGCAAGGAGTGACATTGTCCAAACAGAAATGTACTCTTTACCTGATTTATGTAACTGTGACCTCTCTGTACATCACCTTTAAAATAATTTAGAATTTGTAAAAATAGTACTTATTATATAATTAAGAACTTATATCTTATCAGTCCTGAAAACCAGGAGTACAAGTATGCTTCTAAATACTTTCTTGGGGAATTTTTGTGTGATGTTCAAATTAAAACATCTGACATAGTTTGAGAGAAAGAAAAAAAGTCACATTCTAATTTTGGGGTTTTGTTTTTGTTTTTGTTTTGTCGGTTGTGGAGCCTGAACTCTGGACCTGGGCGCTATCCCTCAGCTCTTTAGCTTAAGTCTAGCGCTCTACCACTTGAGCCACAGTGCCATTGCCGGGTTTTCTGCTTATGTGGTGCTGAGGAATCAAACCTAGGGCCTCATGCATGCAAGGCAAGCACTCTACCACGGAGCCACCTTCCCAGCCTACATTCTAAATAATAGGTATACAAAATCTTTAAAGACTACATATGAACTTGTAAGATTTCATACAAATTTGGAAGGTTTTAAAGCTTCAACATAAAATCACCTGTTCTTTTTTTTGTTGGTGGTGGTGGTGGTAGGGCTTGCTCTGAACCTGAGCACTGTCTCTGCTCTCTTCAGCTCAAGGCGAGCACTCTACCACTTGAGCCACAATGCCACCTCTGGTTTTCTAGTGGTTTATTGTAGATAAGAGTCTCATGGACTTTCTTGCCCTGGCTAGCTTTGAACCATGATCCTCAGATCTCAGCCTCATGAATCGTTAGGATTACAGGCCTGAGCCACCAGCACCCAGCCAATCATCTGTTCTTTAAGAGAGCTATCTGAATCTGACAAAAGTAAGAACAATGAACTATAATCTCCAAGGTAACTTGCTGTATGTTTGTTTGGGTTTCCAGGAGGAAATGCATCCCAGAGTAAAAAGGAAATGAAGGAAAGCTAGAAAATCTAACTTTTCCTTTAGAGGAACCAGCCATGGACACCTGATTCATAACATAACCAAGAAATAGCAAAAAAAATCCTCTTTACCATTATTGTTAATGTTATATGGAATATGTACAATTCTGCTTATTCCTTTTTTATGTGTATACTGAGGGTTGAACTCGGGGCCTGGGTACTAGTTTTATCACTCAAGGTTGGTGCTCTACTACTTTAGGCACAGTTCTACTTCTGGTTTTTGATGGTTCATTGGAGATAGGAGTCTCATAGTCTTTCCTGCCCAGACTGACTTTGAACCTTGATCCTTAGACTACAGGACTAGAGGTGTGAGCCACCAGTGTCTAGCTGTGTCTTTTTCAAGAGTCTACTGGGTGCACTAACTTAAAAGTGCAAAGCAACTGTGCTCACTTTAGCCTCTGGGGTTAGAGCAGAAAATGGGAAAAGAAGTCCAAATGCCTCATCTCTGAGACCTCACTAGTTCCCACCTACAACAAGAAAATGGTGCATTCATTAACCGCTTGGGAAGGACAGAACAGATCAGGGAGGAGAGTCAGCAAAGGAGAACAAAGGTTTCTACTACAGTTTTATTTTCAGTACTAGCATTCAACTCAGGATAAATGCTGAGCCAGGCTCCCAAATCTTTTGCTTTAGTTTCTTCTCAGAAAAGGCTTGATGCTTTTACTCCCTTGGGGAGCCTCGGACATTCTTCTTCCTCACTGTAATTGAGAGGCCTGAGACTGCCTGATCTTTGTCTTCTTTTAGATTTTCCTTTTCCTGACATAAACACAAAAGGATGTTCTTTTCAGTTTAGAGGCTTGTCAATATGCATGAAGAGTTAGGAATTGTTTATTTTAAAAATATTCCATCTTGGTTTTTGTGCTCCTTTATCAAAGATTAGCTGGCCATTTCTGGGTTTTCAATTCTATTCCATTGATCCTCATGCCTATTCATGGTTTTATAACTATGGCTTTGTAATAGAATTTAACATTTGTTATTCATAGTCCTCCATCATTGTTCTTCCTGCTAAGGATTGTTTTAATGTTTGGGGTCTTCTATTATTCCATACAAATTTTTGGATTGCTGCTTCTATTTCATTAAAGAATAGCATGAATTTGTTGATAGCTTTTGACAGTATTGCCATTTTCACAGTGTTAATCCTCCCAATCCAGTTTTTTCACTTCTTTAATTTGCTTTATTTCCTTTGTCAGATTTTTAAAGTTTTCATTATAAAGGGCCTTCACATCTAATAGCTCAGGAACTGTATACATGTGACCTTATAAAATGATGCTAATAAAAATGAACTGCAAGATATGGAAACAAGAGATGGTAGTTTTTTTTCTCTTAGTGTACTGTATGCAGTTATTTCTTTTTCCTTTTGTGTTTTATTTTCCTTTTGGTGTACACCCTGTTGTCACTGCTTTTAATTTTGATACCCCTTGTATATAAGTAAATTTAAGGAAGGGAAGGGGAAATCACAGAAGGTGAGACAAAGGGTGAAACAATGCAACAGTGATAGTCACAAATTTCCAACGTGTTGGAAATTTAAATTTACAACTTGAGGGGTGAGGAGTCGGTGGGAGGGAAAGCAAAAGAAAACAAGGGAGGGCAAAACAGCTTGGTACTAGAACAAGAACAGCCCTCAGGGCCAATGGAATAGAATTGAAAACCCAGAAATGAACGCACAGACGTATAGCCATCTAATCTTCAATAAGGGAGCTAAAAAAATAGAATGGAAGAAAGACAGCCTCTTCAGTAAATGGTGCTAGCAAAATTGGTTAACTACTTGTAGAAAACTAAAGCTAGATCCTTATCTATCACCCTGCACCAGAATCAACTCCAAATGGATCAAAGACCTCAGGGTTAATTCAGACACCCTGAAAACATTACAGGATGGAATAGGAGAAACCCTAGGTCTCCTTGGCACAGGCCAAAATTTTCTTAATAGAGACCCAGAAACACAACAAATCAAAGAAAGTTTGGACAAATAGGATTGCATGAAATTGCAGAGCTTCTGGATGGCAAAGGACATAGCCAGCAAGATCAATAGAAAGTCTGTCCACAGATTGGGAGAAGATCTTTTTTTGGGGGGAGGGAGGGTCATGTCGTGGGGCCTGAATTCTGGGCTCTTCAGCTCAAGGCTAGCGCTCTACCACTTGAGCCACAGCACCACTTCCAGCTTTTTTCTTTTTGCTTATGTGGTGCTGAGGAATCAAACCCAGGGCTTCATGCATGCAAGGCTAACGCTCTACCACTGCGCCACCTTCCCAGCCCTAGGAGAAGATCTTCACTAGCTATACAACGGACAAGGATCTCATATCTAAAATATACTTGGAACTCAAAAAATTAAATCCCCCAACGACAAATCCTCAAAGAAACAACTGCCCAGTAAATAAGTGGGCTAAAGACTTAAAGAGAAACTTCTCTGAACAGGAAAGAAGAATGGCCAATAGACACATGAAGAAATGCTCAACCTCCCTAGCCATAAAAGAAATGCAAATCAAAACAACATTGAGATACCACCTCACCCCAGTTAGAATGGCTATAATCAAGAACCCAATTAACAACAGATGCTAGAGGGAATGTGGACAGAAGGGAATCTTACTACATTGTTGGTGGGAGTGTAAATTTGTTCAACAACTTTGGAAAGCAGTATGGAGCTCCCCTATGACCCAGCAATCCTACTTTTGGGCATTTACCCAAATGATCACAAACAAGACCATACTAAAGCTACCAGCACAAGTATGTTTATTGCAGCATTATTTACCATAGCTAAGATATGGAACCAACCCAGATGCCCTTCAGTAGATGAATGTATCAAGAAAATGTGATACACACACACACACACACACACACACACACACACACACACACACACACACATATACACACAATGGAATTCTATGCCTCCATCAGAAAGAATGACATTGCCCCACTTGTTAGGAAATGGAAAGACTTGGAAAAAATTATGATAAGTGAAGTAAGCCAGGCCCAAAGAAACATAGGCCCCATGGTTTCCCTTATTTGTAATAACTAGTATATGTCTGAGACAAGCAGAAAAGGTCAGATATGTTGATGTTAGGTGAAATGAACCCCAAGGTAAGTATTCAAATGTTTTTCACTTTCATGCCATTGTTTCTATCATATATATAAGATGATTTCTTTGTTGCTTTGTATGTCCCTCCCCCACGGTATAACCCCTGCTTTCACTGTATTTGATGTTGATATAATTTGCAGAGGGGAAGGGAAAAAACAAACTGTTTAAATAGGGATACAGGTGGACCCATTGCAACAACGAGTTGTACAAGATGTTATGTCGAAAACGAACTTTACAACTTTGGCAGGGGGCGGGGAGGGGAGAAAGGGAGGATATGGGTATGTGGGATGGGGCGGGATATGGGAAGGGATAGGAAGAGGAAACAAAGGAGGAAGCAAGAATGCTTGATATGAAATGTACTCATTATTTTCCCCATGTAATTTTAACTCCTCTGTACAGTATTTTCATAATAAAAAATTTTTAAAAAAGTAAAAGTTTGAAGCCATATGCTCTGCACTGACTGCCCCATCTCACCACTACCTGGACAAAAGGTCATAATATTTAGGAAGTTCCTGGCCTCCCTCTAGTGTTTGAAGATAAGCTGACAGTTAAAATCTACAATAGTGTATGCTTTACGTGTTTTGTATATGGTCATTTTTGGGTCTTGAGCATAGAATCTTGCACTCTCATTCAAGCAAATCCTCATTCCAGTTGGTGTTGGTTAATGTAGACGTCTCCCAGACATTTCTGCCCAGTGTGGCTTTCAACGTAGATGCTCAGATCTGAGTCTACTGAGTAGCAAGAATTACCTGCACGAGCCCCGGTGCTCTGAATCCACACTACTCTTCTTCCTTCATTAAGTGTGTGACTGCCCATCCTCCAAACTTATTACCACACTCCTCCTTCAAAGCAGAATGAAATGACTTGAAAATCATTCAGATCACAGAGAAGTTCCTCCAGGAGGGGAACTTAACTTTACAGGGAAGGTTGTAAAACATACAAGAAATCTTGCCAGAGAAATAGGACTTTCAATCCTGGAGAAGAACGAAACCCATCTATTGAGGGCATGCTGTAATCTCACCACTGGGAACATGAGGCAGAAGAATCAATAAGAGGCAAAACCAAAAACAAGCCAGGTGCTTGTGAGTCAAGTCTGTAATCCTAGCAATTGAAGAGGCTGAGAGCTGAGGATACTAATTTTAAGGCAGCCCTAGTAGGAAAATCAGAGAAATTATTTTCTCCACTTAAACTAACAAAATGCTCGACATGGATGTGGCTCAATATGGGGGAAACTAAGCTGGGGGGGGGGGGGAGAGCTAAAGGACACCATTCAGTCCTTGAGTAAAAGTCTTCACATTCAATCCTTGAGTAAAAGTCTTAGCACTGGCACACAGAGACACACACTACCACACACACACACACACAAATACACACACATTAAATCAAAATATAACAAAAAACATGAGGAGGAGGAGGAGAATCAGAAGGAAGAGGATAGATACATTGATCATATGATTTGAGCAGTGATAACACGTACCAACCACAAATATGTTCAAAATTTCATATTTTCATTAGAATAGCAAATTCAATGTATATGATCTCCTGGGCTGTTTTCAACACACAGACAATTCAGAGAATATATTATACTTAGAGAATATATTATACTTAAATGGCTTATAAAAGCTACCATGAATTTAAACTTTCTTATCTGTATTTTATCTGTATTTGTATGATATCCTATTGGCCCTTGTAACTTTTTTGTGACATTTGTCTTTCTAGTACCAGAATAATTTCACCATTTCTAAAAGAAGAAAAGGCTTAAAATGTTGCAAACACATAATCTAATACAAGCTTTTTTTGTGTATGTTAGTCCTGGGACTTGAACTCAGGTCCTGGGCACTGTCCCTGAATATTTTGACTAGTGCCTACCACTTCAGCCAGGGTTCCACATCCAGCTTTTTTGGTGGTTAGGTGGAGATAAGTATCTCACAGACTTTCCTGCCCAGGTTGGATTTGAACTACCATCTTCTAATCTCAGCCTCCTGAGTAGCTGGCCTACAGGCAGGAGCACATAGGCTCAGGTATTATATGCTTTTAGAAATAGACTAAATGTGTATATTGAAGTCTTTTTTGTATATATATATTTATATTCTTTAGAGGACAAGGAGAAAGAGGAATAATAGGAAGAAGAAGAAAAAGAGGATTTGTATCATACACTGTTCCAAATGCAACAACTTCAAGAGAAAATACTAAGTGAGAAATAAGGTGAAAATTATATGCATTTTATCATTAGTGACAAACACATAAATGTTTGGCCAGGTGTGCTGGCTCAGGCCTGTAATTCTAGCTACTCTAGAAGCAGAGATCATGAGAATCACAATTTGTGGCCAGTTTAGGCAGAGAGTTAGCAAGACCACATATCAGAACCTGGAAGCTGGAAGTGGTAGTGCTCAATTAAATGCAAGGGATACGAAATCGTGAGGCTATCAGTCCAGGAAGGCCAGGGCATAAATATAAGGCCTAATAGGCAAACTTACAAAATCACACAAGGATGGAGTTTAAGTGTTAGAATGCCTGCCTAGGAAACTCAGGGCCCTGAGTCCAAATCCCACAATGAGACTGACAGATAAACAGATAATATATATGGGTATGTTTGCTAATCTTTCCAGTTATACAGCCAGCCCAGTGGAGGTGGAGGGAGACACAGGATTATTATGAGTTCTAGGACAGTTTAGGGATGTATATATGTAAGTGTGTGTGTGTGTGTGTGTGTGTGTGTGTGTGTGTGTGTATACACATTCATACCTAAACACACACATACATATATGTTTATACAGAGGAAGAAACCACTGTATTTTCTGAGATGCTTATATTACACAATCAACATATTTTATAAAGGCAAATGCAAATGTTAGTTTATACATTTGTAAACTAGATGGTCTCAAATTAAGTCTTTTCTTCTTTTTGATATAATGAGAGTGCCACTATACTAGAAACACAAACTTCATAAAGACAATAATCTATTATAAAGATCTGAATTAAAACATAGATGAGAAAAAAAATATAGGTTGGTGGGAATGTATAGTAATACAACCACTTTAGAAAGCAGTCTGGTGGTACCTCAGAAAGCTAAATACAGACCTCCCTTATGATCCAGCCATACCACTCTTAGGCATCTACCCTGAGCAATAAGAACCAGGATACAAGGACACATGCCATGTTCATTGCTGCACTGTTCACAATAGCTAAGATACAGAAACAACACAGGTGCCCCGCTACAGATGAATGGATCCAAAAATTGTGGTACCTGTATACAATGGAATATTACACAACCATTAGAAAGGACAAAATAATGGCATTTGCAGGGAAATGGTTGGAACTAGAACAAATCATATATATATATATATATATATATATATATACATATGTGTGTGTGTGTGTGTGTGCACGTGTGTATACATCTGAGGAAAGCTAGGAGGAAGGCATAGAATCAGAGGGAAGCAGGGGAAAATATACAACAGATGGGTCCATCAGTTGCACTAGACATCGATGACAATGAACTAAGCAACTCCAGAGCAGTGATGGGAGGGAGGGAATTAGAGGGAAAGACAGAACAGCTTACACTAAGCAAAAGGAAAGAAATGAGCCGGGCGCTGGTGGCTCACGCCTGTAATCCTAGCTACTCAGGAGGCTGAGATCTGAGGATCGCGGTTCAAAGCCAGCCCAGGCAGGAAAGACTGTGAGACTCCTATCTCCAATAAACCACCAGAAAACCAGAAGTGGCGCTGTAGCTCAAGTGGTAGAGCACTCGCCTTGAGCTGAAGAGCTGAGGGACAGTGCCCAGGCCCAGAGTTCAAGCCCCATCTGACAAAAAAAAAAAAAAAAAAGGAAAGAAATGTACATATCACCCGATGTGGAAGAAATAGTTGTATTGTCAAAGCTTATAGAATTCACAAACTTTATAGACTATGATAATGACAATTTGCCTTGTGAAGGTTAAAATGTGTTTGTGATTTTAACTAAGTATCACTATCCCACAATACTGTGAAATTTGATCTCAATAAAAATTATTTTTAAAATATATAGGTAAGAAAGTTTGAATGCTTGAAGGTTATGTAGCTCATTTAAGTATATTGTGATAAATTGTATAACTGGTGATTTGTCTCTCTGCCTAATGTGTTGGAAACATTTAGGGAAATGAAATGCATTAGATTTGCTCTGTGAATGAAAAATTTGTGAAAATGTGAAGATATGCATTATATTAACACTTTGGTAAGTTCCTAAAATCTATCTTACTAGCTGTGGACACAATTACTACATTTTAAAGATTAAGGATTGAGTGACCAATATATCAACAAATTGCCAATAGTTAGCTGTCTTCCGCTACTCACAAAATTATTGTTAATAAAGGAATTAGACATATGGTAGAGTGCCTGTCTACCAAGTACAAAGATCTGAGTTCAAATCTCAGTTCTGAAAATCATAAAAGTCCTATTAATAAGGACTAGACATCAAATTAGAAAGAAACTGTAAGTTAGGTCATAAATTATTCTAGAAATATATATTAAGTGCCTACAATGTGCAGATATGGTTGTAAGAGCTAGGGGTACTGATGAAAGGAAAACACAAATTTCTAGACTTGTTTAGGTACTAGTAGCTTACCCCTTTAATCCTACTCAGGGAGCTGAGATCTGAGGTTCAAAGCCATTTCAGGGAAGATACTCTTTTCTCAGATTAACAAACAGAAAGCAGGAAGTAGAACTGTGGCTCAAGTGGTAAATTGCCAACCTTAAGCAGATGGAAAAAGCCACCCACCCCAGTAATGTGGCCTTCTGCTATTGGTTTCTGAGTATCTACTTTGTGCCAATGAAACAATAGGAAATGAGAGGCCAAAATATTCCTATTTGTGAGATTTTAAAGCTTTTTCTGGAACTAAGGGCCTGAGCTCTCACTTGGCTATTGGCCTCAACACTATGTTGTACCACTAGAGCCACAGTTCTGTTTCTGGCTTTTTGTTGATAACTAGAGATAAGAGTGTCACAGACTTTTCTTACCTGGCTGGTTTTGAATCTTAAACCTCGGATCTCAGCCTCCTGTGTAGCTATTAAATCAGGAGTGAGCCATGTGCCATGCCACCAGATTGAATGTAAAGTTTTACATAAACACGATCACCCATAAATATAGTATGCTGACCATGGTCAAAGGGAGAAGAATGAGGGATTATTAACATATCATATGGGATAGTTGTAGAGAGAGGCTGGAATTTCAATGGAGACTTGAATTGGAAAAGCCACTAGAATCGTCAAGTCACTGCACTCTAGTGGTAGAGGACTTGCCTAGAACATAGGAACAGGGACATGGGACTTAATTTTCTGGCCATTCCCTTCAAAGATTAATTACAGTCATAGAACTAAATCATGATTATCCATGCCAGTTCTCCTAAACAATTAAATATTTTGGCACTTCAGACAGTAAAGCACTGGAGGCTATATTCCATTATGGTGGGGTAGAGACAGAACTCAAGTCTTCTGACATTCTGGCAAAGCATTCTGAGCCACACTTCCACTCACATGGATGAGTATTCTAATTTGGTTTATTACACAGAAAGCAACTCCATCAATGCCTTTCATGTTCCACAAAAATCACCTCCTTACCCCCACACCAGTGTCGTCCCTGCTCCTGCTGACCCCACCTGAAGGGACTCTGCAGATCTGTGAAGATGACCTACAGCTTAGGGACTGGTGTGGGCTGCAGCACAACAAGAGCCAGCTGAGAGCTCCAAGTCCTACCACCACCACACCTTCTGCCACCGCTTTCTGCAGGTGCCATCTGCCACGGGATCACCTGCAGGTGAAATTTATCTGGCGCCCAACACGTTGGAGCCTGAGAGCTTTGTGGGTGGTCCCTCGTGAAAAGGGTAGCACAGGCCTGCAATCCCAGCCCTTGGGAGGCTGAGGTAGGAAGATTTAGAATTCCAGGCAAGCCTGCACTATGAAGTGAGATTCTGTCTCTAGAGACAAAGAGAAAAGGAAAGTGAGAGCCAAAGAGAAACAGACACGATAAATAGACCCAGAGAGAAAAATACTGAGTGCTGCCCAAAGTATTTTCTTCTAACTCAAATAACAAAAATATTTTTTAAAAATAGCTATGTCACCAGGCACCTGTGGCTCAGACCTGTAATCCTAGCTACTCAGGAGGCTGAGATCTGAGGATCTTGGTTGGAAGCCAGCCTGGGCCAAAAAAAAAATCTGTGAGACTCTTATCCTCAATTAAGTGAAAAACCTGGAAGTGGAGCTCTGGCTCAAGTGGTAGTGCTAGCCTTGGGCAGAATGCCCTGCATTCCAGCGCCAGGCCCTGCATCCACACACACAGTACTTGTGTCACTAGGCACCAGTGGCTCATGCCTTAATTCTATCTACTCAGAACACTGAGATCTGAGGGTTGTGGGTTGATGACAGCCTGGGCTGGAAAAAATTGTTAAATTCTTATCTCTAATTAAGCAGCAAAAAGCTGGAAGTGGAGCGGTAGCTAAAGTGGTAAAGTATCAACCTTGACAAAAAAAGCTAAGGGATACACGTAGGCCCTGAGTCCAAGCCCCAATAACAGCACACACACACACACACACACACACACACACACACACACACACACACACACACACACACACACACACACACACACACACACACACACACACGTGCACACACAGGCACACATGCTCTCACACACAAATTCTTGTGTCTAATCTTAGAGCAACAGAGGACAGTGTCAATGGTGACACTTCTGGAGGAAAGCATCAAGGCGAGGCAGGAGAAGCCATCTGCCATCCCCACCCAGCTCTTCTAGGTTTCTGCTCAGAACCTGCTCATGGTTCACCATCTGCCAGACTCCAGCTCCAGGACCAATTATAATATGACCATGTCCTCTGACAATGCCTCCCTCTCCATGAAGGAAACACAGGAGAAAAGCGGCACAATTTCTTCCTATGAGGACTGCAGCCATCTAATGTGGGACTGGCAGATGCTAAGACTTGGAGCAGCAGGCCAGATGCACCCTGGGTGAGGAAAGCTGATGAGAGATCCAGGCTGGGGCTCAGTCAATTCCTTCCCTCTCCTCAGGAGCTGCCCTTCCTCCCTGAGTCCATTCCCTCTCCCCAGGCTGCCTGGGACATTATGCCAAGCTCATGGTGGCCAATCCCTGCAGCCTGTCTCCATGAAGACCTGAACAATGGTCTGGGATGCCTGCAGCACATGTAGCTCAGGGCCAGTATGGAGGGTACAGATGCCCAAGGGATGGATGGCACTTAGCTCTTACTTCCTATACAGCTGGCCTCAAAGAGGAGCACCGAGGAGGAAGACCTAAGAGTACCATACCCAAGTTCCAGAGTGCATCCCTCAGAGAGGGGAGAGAGACCCATGCTGGCATGCTACATCTTCTAAGTGGACTTTAATTCTCAGGAGTAGAGAGACAAAAATGGGAACAATGTAGAAGGCTGGCTTTGTGGGGGGCAATTGTGGCTTGAAATTTAACATCTTATACGTGCTAGGCAGGCACTCCTCTACTTGAGCCATGCTGATTGACCCAGGAAGGCAATTTGTGAGGCGTGTGTGTGTGTGTGTGTGTGTGTGTGTGTGTGTGTGTGTGTGTGTGTGTGTGTTTGGTGTGTGTTTGTCAATATTGGCGCATGAACTCAGCACCTCATGCTCTTTCCATGCTTCCTCATTGAAAGAAGGTGCTCTACCACTTGAGACACAACTTCACTCCTGGCTTTTGCTGGCTAATTGGAGATAAAGATGTCCAGGAATTTCCTGCTCAGTCTGTCTTTCAACCATGATGCTCAGATCTGAGTTTCCTGAGTAGCTAAATTATAGGCATGAGCCACCAGTACCCAGTATTACTCTATGTTTTCAAATTTCGGAAATATTTTTATGGCCAATTCTGAATTTTCAAGAGAGTGAAAGACCTCTCTCTCCCCCGTTTCTTCCCATAAACATACATGCCTTCTTGAATAACATTTGTGACAGTGCCTGTGTATCACTGTAGTATGAGAGACATTTCAGACCAGACATTTTCATGAAACTATTAGTTGATAACACCAATGGTACATTAAATTATATATCTTACCAGATATATGACACCAAATGACACCAAAATATCCAGAAGAGATGTTTATGTAGTCCAGAACCTTGAGCCTCAGTTTTTTCCTCAATTAATTGTTCTGCTGGAATGCCCTTAATGTGTATGGGTTTTGCCTTTCTTTGCCTTTTCTTGGGGGGATGGAGGAGGCTGGAAATAGGCCTTAAACACAGGACTGCCATCAAAAATCAGCTTTTTTTTTTTGTCAGTTGTGGGGTCTGAACTCTGGGCCTGGGCGCTGTCCCTCAGCTCTTCAGCTCAAGACTAGCACTCTACCACTTGAGCCACAGCACCACATCCAGCTTTTTTTCCCCGCTTATGTGGTGCTGAGGAATCGAACCCAGGGCCTTATGCATACAAGGCAAGCGCTCTACCACTGAGCCACCTTCCCAGCCCCACAACTCAGCTTTTTTGCTCAAGGCTAGCAATGTACGTACCACTTGAGTCACAACTCCATTTCTGGCTTTTCTGTAGTAATTGGAAATAAGAGTCTCATGGACTTTCATGCCTAGGCTTCTACAAACCTTGATCCTTAGGACACAGCTTTCTGAGTATCTAGCATTACAGATTTGAAACCCCAACACAAAAGTGATTTCTTCATCCAAATGGTGATCAGGTCTCCAGACCTCTGGCCCTGCAATTTCTCCCACACTTCCTTGGCCTCTAGAGCTTCTACAGGGAACACAGGAGGAGTGGGACTGAATTCTGAGAACTCTCTCTGGCTTGGTGTGACCTTAAGCTCTAACTACTAATACCTGATAGAGTTGTAGCTTCCTGTTCTTAAGTAGTGTTCATAAATGATGCACTGAGTAGAGGAGAAAAATAAAGAAAAAAAAAGTTCTGTATTTTACAGAACAGAGACATTAAAAGTGCTCCACAAAATTCCCTCTGGTGTCCAAAACACATGGTCCACAGCTGAATTACTAACAGCTTAATATAAGCGAGGCATGGTATACCACACCTGTAAACCTACTTTCTCAGGATTAAGAAAGAAACATGGTTGGGTAAAAGGAAAAAGGCAAAGTAGGAGGAGGAACAACAGTCTGCGGTCCAATGAGAAGGGCAGGAGCTATTAAAATATGGCACAGGGGGAGCCCAGCTCAGTCTCCAGCTCACCAAAGCTCTTTACCTGCAGGGAGACTCCAACATGGCAGCCATTGTGTCTCTGCAGCAGGGAGAAGGGACTCCATTGCAGGTGCTCAGAAGCCTCTCAAGGTACCCACCTGGTTTCAGTACAAGTCCCTGATGAGTCCCAGAGTGGTTTCCTGCAGGCCTGGCTGGCAGAAAGGATATGTGGTGAGCTTGGGAATGGGTGGGGGTAGGGTCCTCCTTCCCACACCCCTCTGGCTCTGGCAGATAGCAGAGCCAGCCTCCCTGTGCCCACAGCCCACGGTACATCCCCACTGCCCCAGCCCATCTTTCCCTCCCCAAACTCTCAGAGCCCCTCCACCTTCTCCATCTCCTTCTCCCCATGCAGGCAAGGATGGAGACCTCATTCCCCATGGTGAGTGTGACCCATACCCTGCTCCATGTGAAACCCTGGGGCCTGGAGGTGATGCTGCTCCTGGTGTTTCGGTGGCCTTGCTACCATCGGGATGTAAGTGAGATGATCATGAAACTGGCCAGCCACTTCCACCAGCTCATCCTGCAAAGTAAGCTGTGCTCAAGGAGGGTGACCCAGGCAAACTCCAGTCCCTCGGGGAGATCTGAGGCTTCCTGGCAGTCAGAGAAGTCTCTGGTCTTCCAGCCAGTCTGCAAAAGGCTTTCAGGAATTCAAGGGATCTAGAAAGTCTCATGAACCTTGTATTCTGGGATAGCAGCTCCCACCCTAGCTTCCAGCTGAGGTCACTGTACTGGGGTAGACAGGGTTTAGGACACAGGTACGGCCTCCTCACACTGTTCTTGCAGGTCCAGAGGAGGCGTTGGCCAAAGAGGCTGAATCCCAACCACTTCAGGAGGCTGATTTTGAGGCTCTGAACCTGGAGGAGGAGGAGGGGAGCTGAGGTCTCTGGAGGCTGCTCAGCTGTTCAGACATCTCCAATCCCAGTGAGAGCCTCGTGGGTTCAAGTGGAAATCTCTAAAGACTCATGCCTTCTGGTCCTGGCAGCTGGGGAAAGAATGATGTGCAATCTGCTTTTGTTTTTCCTCTGTTATAGATGCTGGTGAGCAAGAATGTAAACAGTTCTAATAAACACCAGGGCATTCCCCAAGGTGTGTTGATGGGAAAGCATAAGGAAAGGGAAGGGCTTTCTCCAGCACTGAGGGTTGTGTGAGCATCTCCTTGGGGCACCTGGAGCCTCAGCAATAGTCACTGGCTCTCAGGTGCTTTCTCCATGCCCTTTAACCAAGAGCATCTGATTACAGGCATGAGCCACCGGTGCCCAGCCAAATTTTCTGATTTTTGAGCTTAGAATATCTATAGCACAGTGGGGAAGAGTGGGCATAGAACACACAAGGCACTGGATTGGATTCCTACCCCTAGCTAGAGGAAAAGAATCTACAGGATAACAAGCCTAGCAGACCTTCACAGCTAAAAACAAAACTATAAAATTATTTAACATGTGTGTGTGCATCTGTGTGCGTCTGTGTGCGTGTGTGTGTGTGTGTGTATATATACCGATACTGAAGATTGAGCACTGGGGCTTGAACTCAAGTCCTTGTGCTTTCACCGTGCTTTTTCTATCAACGCTGGTGCTCTATCATTTGAGCGGCAAGTCCACTTCCAGATTTGTTGCCTCTGCTGCAATTACACATAGGCATCTGGATTTTGAGAATACTACTCTATTTATGATAGCATATCTCAATTTAGAGTGCTTTCATATTACATTTCAGTAGATTATTGACTATATTTGTGTTCTGGAAAGATCTTCAGTGGCAAACTAGGATGGAGCAATAAATGGCCCCCTATGTTGACATTAAGTGTGTTCCAGAAACAACTCTGGACGTTGACAATCTTTAGCATGGTAAGTTGCAGGATGGCTCGAGGTATACAGCTGAAGTGGTACAACACCAACCTAGCAAGTTCAAAATCAGAACCAGTACTCACCCCACCACCTGCAGCATGAAAAACCTTTAGGATGGGGGGAAAATACAATTGCTCTATGAATCCTACAAGGCCAAAGGCAGGACATTGGATGCAGAACAGTTTATTTCCTAGCTGTTAAATCTCTAGTATTCACTGTCTATCAGGTGAATGGCAACACTGCACAAGTATGGATAAGAAGTACCATTTGCTTAGGTAAAAGCTGAGTTCCTTTGGAGCAGCTCTTCTTCACTGTCCCCAATCTCAGTAATCACTTGAGGGACCTTCTCTGCTCAGTTTACAGGAACTCTCGGAAAATGGGAGATATTTGGCAGGGCATCAATGGTTCAAGCCTTCATCCTAGCTCTTCAGAGGCTGAATCCTGGAGGATTATAACTGGTGAATAGCCAGGGCAGGAAAGTCTTTGTGTGCCATTCCACCTTCAAATAACCAGCAAAAATCAAGGCTTATGTGGCGCAGCATCAGCGACCAAGCAAGCCCAAGGAAGGCAAGGCCTGAATTTGTTACCAGCAAAGAACGGAGTTTGCCTGGACCTAGTCCATGACCACATGAATACAATTCCCATCAAGGGAGATCAGAAATCGGATCCCTACAAACGTTTCTACATGTCTCATTCCTGTTTGAGGAGCGCACAGGAAGGAGTGGCAGACACAGGGGCACACCTTCCCCAGCACACGTGGCACCCGGTCCGTGTCTGCGAGACTGTTCAGCAGGCCGGGCGGCCATGCTCTCTAAGGATGGCCTGGGTCACACTGGAGTGGCTATGGCGGCCCTTCCGGGCCAGACGCCCCCATCCTACTGTGGAGCCGCAGCCCTGCGAGCTGTCCGCACGCGGGCTCAGGTTTCTTCATCCCTGCAGGTCCTCCCGCCACCCCACTTACAGAGCTCAGGGGGCCTGGTCCTCCAGCAAGCCCGGATTCGGCCAGAAGACGCTCCAGCAGGGCCTGGGGAGCACCATGCACTTCCGATGGTGGTGTGGCCACTTCCGGCCGTGGGCACCTGGCGCTTAGGAAGTGGGGCCTGGGGCCTAGGGGGTCACACAGGCCTGCAGGGCTCTGTTCAGCTTCCTCTAGCCCAGCACCGCCCTTGTCCTTACTATCCGGAAGGAGTCTACTGTGTTAACCCTCACTGAGTACTCACTGGTGCTTGAAATAGAGCAAGAGTGATTCACAGAGTACCTAGCCACAGGGTGGGAAGGAGCCTCGATCCTCCAGGATTCAGATTATTGTAGAAAGGGGGTTGGTCTATCAGTGCTGTAGCACAAAGCCAGGTCTTCAGGCCAAGTCCACTATGCTCCCATGCCTGGAGCTCAGTCCAAGTTGTCCTCAGTTCCTGCATTACTCCGAAGAGAATAAGTCTAAGCAACTGCTTGAAAGAATTAAAAAAGTCCAAAACTCTGAGTTCTCTGTCTTCACTTACACAACCCTCCCTTCCCCAACCTGTACCCGTCCATGAACATCCACTCAACCAATGGGGAATTGGGATCTGAAGGTATGGTGTAGAAGTACAGCAATTATCTAGCAAGCCAGAGCTCTTGGATTCAACCTGAATGACCACCCATGGTGAGTTTAAACAGAGTCCTTTAACTTCCAATGGACTCTTTTCATGCTACAATAGAAAAACCAATCTATGTTAGTGGGGATTGTCAAGTTTCAGTTTTGCAAGTAGATCAAACTACACTATCGAACCCTGTTTTTATAACACAAACATCTCAATGTCGTATTCTTTGGACTTTGAACCTAAATTTTAGAAAACAATAAAAAAGTATGTGTGCCAGGGTTCAAGTGTGATAGTGCTGTCTCAAAATATGAGGTCTTGAGTTCAGCTTCTACCACAATCTCACTGAAAAAAAATGCTTCTTTTCTAGAATACAATGGATTCACACACAAAAAAAATGTATAAACTCAGATATACAGAGAGACATGAGAGAGAGTGAGATAGTGTTTTATGTCTATAGCACAAACAGGTCTTGAATTCAGGGTCTTGAAATCTGGTTCAGCTTTTTCTCTCAAGGCTAGGACTCTACAGCTGAACCACACTCCAGTTCAGCTTTTTTTGCAAGTTAATTGGGAATAGATTGTCAAGGATTTTTTTGTTCACCTGCCAACTTCCAACTCCTAAATAACTACGATTATAGAGCTCATCCAAGGGTGACTGGCTTTAGATGTATTTATTTTAAAGACAAATCAAAGAGGATTTTCTGATTTCAATATTTGGGCAAGTAGATCCCAAAAAGAAATTATTTTAGGCAGCTGATTGTGGCTTACATCTGTAATGCTACCTACACAGGAAGGTGGGATTTGAAGATTGCTGTTCAAAGCACGCCTAGATAGGAATAAGTGTCCATGGGACATTTATTTCCAATTAACCACCAGGAAGGCAGAAGTAGAGGTGTGGTTCAAGTAGAGTACCAGCCTTGAGCCAAAAACATAATGGGCAATGTCCATCCCTGAAATCAAACTCCATACTAGCACAAAAAAGAAACAAAAATCAGATAGATTTAAGGGGGGGAGGGGGAAGAAACTTCACTGTAAACTAACTGAGGACTGACCCTGTGTGTCAGGACCTCTTCCTTCTGCAGAAGCCAGAGCAGTAGTAACACTGCCATTTGATGCCACACTGGGAAAGGGCAGGGTGGGAGTCAGTGAGGGAACTCCATCCAAGACAGAAGGTATAGGTTGGGACCAGCTCATTCACACACACTCACCAGAAAGTACATGTGGAAATTTAATACTTGAGAAGTAGTCAGATTTTTATAAACAATCCATCAGTGCTGTGGGACAAACACAAGCCTAGCTCCTGTCTTCAGTATGCTTTCCAGAATCTCCTTGTGCCTCCTCCTGTGTCTGAGAAAGGCCCCCATTTTCAGCACCTCCTCTTCCCTTCCAGCACCCCCTAATGCTGGTGGCTTTGCTGTTCTCTCTTTTGTTCCAAGGCCAAAGGCACAGCTACCTCACTGCATGGAAGAGCACAGCCATGCCCTCATTCAGCTGGAGCCAGAGTTCATAGGCACAGGCCAGACTCCACCTGTCCATTGCTGTCATTTGTCCACACAGGGCCAGGCAGTTGCTCATACACAGGGTTTGGTATTTGGAGCACCAAGACACTTACTGTCAAGGCCAAGGTAGATGTCTGTGACTGAATTGGGTATGAAGGTTTCAGGACAGCCCTGGTATTCTTGAAGACTGGTTAAATTTTTGAAGACACACTCTGTTGGTGGGAACCCAGAACTGAGCACTTTGTGGCATGAAGTTGTTTAGGAAAAAGGGATTGGGGAGATATTCATGAGTCCCTAGGCAGGGATGGGCTGGGTGTCTCCTTATCCCCTAGTGATCCATAGGCATCTTGGCTTACTTGTAGGCTCTGTTTGATCAGTTCTTCCCTCTGACCAGGCCTGCAAAGGCTGCAGAGTGTCTGGAGCCAATGCCTGAGTAAATCGTAGTCAGTTGTATCAATATGCATCTGGAAACCTGGCACCTGTGTTTGCCTGTCAGCACGAGTTGGCATCTGTCTTTCCATCTTCCTCTGGTTTCCATGGCTCAATGGCTCAATTCCTTGTTGGTCTTTGGTTTCATTTCTGTTTACTCTATATGCTGTAAAGGCTGCGCTCCCCTAGGAAGCTGAGATGGGAGGTGAGTCTTGCTCAGCCCATGATGAAAAAGTCTTGGAAGACACTGACAGGTTTGCCCATGGGGACCCATTGGCTCCCTCATGCATTCTGGGCATGTACTGAGGAAACCCTCAGTAATCTTTCATGCCTGTGTTGTTTTACAAGCTTACAAGCTCATTCATTCTTCCTGTAATGCCACCCAACACCCCTGGAAAAACAACCCCTCAAGAAATCTCAGATTTTCATTTTACCACATCAGTTAAGCACATAATTTTTACATTGCTTTTGGGGCATCAAAATGATTTCATGAAATAAATACCACAGATACCTGCAGCAGAAAACACAGTTATGTAGATAGCTGAGTGCAGAACTGGATGACTTTTCCACATCTCGTGAGCTATGAAATCATATTGTGGAAATTAAATGGTTAATTTAGAAAGTACTTTGTTTTTATCTATCTATCTTTTGGTGGCTCTGTTGCTTGAACTCAGGTTCTAGGCACTGAGCTACTTTGTTCACGGCTAGTGTGTTCCAATTTAAGATGCAGTACTCCAATTTCCCAGTAAAATACGACAGCACTCAGTCAATCTGGCTGGAAGTTTATTATTTAACCACATGGCATCTGCCCTCAGCTCGCACAGCTGCAGAACAGCCCTGTTTGCTTTTCATGGAGGATTTTCATAAGGAGGGTTTTCATGTGGGTGATGTTTACCAAAGCAAGCAAGCAAAGATACATAGAAACAATAGCTTTGAGTCACAGGAGCATAGGCAAAAGAATCTTGCCTTGGTCAGCATGACCGATACTATCACTGCTACTGACACTATTGATACTTGATTACAAAATGTCAAAACAAGTCCTTGGATTACAGAAGTAATCCTGGGGTGGGGAGAGTCTATTTTACAGTAATGATATTTTTTAAAAATTTTGGTCAGTTGTTGGTTTAGAACTCTGAGCCTGTGGGCTGTCCCTCAGCTCTTCAGCTCAAGGCAAGAACTCTACCAACTTGAGCCATAGCACCACTTCTGGTTTTCTGGTGCGTTTTTTTTTTTTGGAGATAAAAGTCAGACCAACTTTCCTGCCTGGGCTGGCTTTGAACTGTGATCCTCAGATCTCAGCCTCCTGAGTAGCTAGGATTACTGGCATAAGCCACTGGTGCCCAGCAGAAATGATTTTCTTTATAAGCTCCGGACTAACACAGCAACTCAGTTCACTTGGTAATAAGTCTCAAGTTTGTTAGTGGCTTCAGCAAAGTTTGTGGTAATCTGCAAAGCTACCAGCTTACTTGGTAAACTTGAGAGATGGAGAGACATTCTTTTGCTTTATAGCAAGGATGTAAAGGGTTAGAGCTGACTACTGGTCAACCTTAGTGTGGAGTTTTCCTTTACCAAGGAGTTTGTCCTTTATCAGTAACTTTGTTCTGTTTTCTGATTTCACATTTTGTTCTCATGGATATCCTTCTTTTGCAAGGGAAAGGGGGCTCAAGGGAGAGAGTAAATTTCCAACAGCAGGAGAGATTGAGGCCAGACAATAGGAGACCATACTGCCAGTGAATAGCAACTTAGATATCACAGCTAGCACTGTCTACTCCCGGACTTTCTGTGGTTAGTGGAGATGAGACATGTAGAAGTAAATGCATCGTGGTTGTACGTCAAGTGTACACAAAGGTATTAATAGAAGGATGGTATTTGCAGGGGAGAATTCAGAAGGTGTAATTCCTCAGACCCCGGCCCTGGAAAGAGCTGTCAGTGCTAGGCCAGTCCTTCACCCTGACAGCTGGAAGGGGAGGAGTCTGGAGAGTGGAGCCAAGGGCTGCTCTCTGTTAGGGGGCCTACTGCTCCCAATCTGCCCTCAGAGGACCCTATCTTTGTATACTATAAAATAAGATTATATGCATATATATGATACATATCTTTCCTGGTTTTGTATCCTTTTCAGCTCTTCCCTATGAAAGATGTCCACCAGACTCAAAAATCCAGAAGAAAAAAAAAAAAAGGAAAAGAGGAACTAACCCACAGTTAAGCAAAGAGAAGACTGGGAAACTGGTACTTGGGGAGCTGAAGGGGAGGAGGCGATCAAATGAAGAGAAGAGGAGAGAGAGAATAATGCACTCTTAATGCACTCAATAATGCACTCAATGCATATCCAAGAAAACTGAGAAGAGGGGATAGTTTGGAAGGAAAAGGGGAGAATGATTAAAGTGGTGACATTGATCAAAATGCATTGTTCTTATGAACAGATTTGTCAAATGTAAATTCCTTTGTATACCAAAAGACAATAAAAATGTAATTTAAAATGTAGATTTGCCAGAAGTTAACTTCTTGTGTTCAAAGTCCTCTGTGGATCAGCTCCTGAATTCTTCCCTCAGTGAGACCAAGAACTTCCCATTTGTCTCCCCCACAGGGAGATGCATCTTGGAAAAATGGAGTTTTATCTGTGTTTTGGTTTTGGTTTGACCATCATTAGTAAAAATGACACCTTTCTTCTTATCAGGAAAGATTTTAGGAACAACTGAGTTTGCTTGACATTCTCAGTGATTTCTGTAACTCAAATATGTTTATAATTACCAAAATAAATTACATTTATAATTACCAAAACATAGAATTAAAAAAGTGAGAAAACAATATTGGATGTTAATTGTACCTTTGTGTGTATCTGTGCTAGTACTGGAGTTGAACTGGGGGTTTCTCTCTCACACCTTCTTTTCCCCCTTCCTTCCTGTTTGTCGACACACTGGAGCCTGAACTCTTGCTTGACTGTTTTTCTCAAGGCTGCCATTTTACCATTGAATCTCTGACCCACTCCCAGCCTTTTCCCTGTCAATTTATGGTCAGATTGGTCTTCCCAGACTCACATCTCAGCCTCTTGAGTAGTGGACTTAGGTATTAGATGTGTGAGCCACTAGCATCTGAGAATCAAACCCAGGGCCTTATATGCATGCTAGGTAAGCACTCAACCACTAAGCCACATTCCCATCCCCAGCATCTGGTATTAATTATACTTCTCACTGGAAATAAGAACCCTCATTTATTGTATGGGTTGATAAAAGAAAATGGCAACACAGTGTTTGTGCAAGTGCCAATATTCCTCAGACATAATTTCCTGGTAGACTTGAGTGTGCCAAGTGTTCTACCACTGGCCACACACCAACTCATGATGGTCATTTTTCTCCCTTTTTCAAAAGAGAAATAGACGCCTAACTCTGGTGGCTCAGGCCTGTTGATCTGGCTACTCAGGATGCTGAGATCTGAGTATTGCTGTTCAAAGTCAGCTGAAGCAGGAAAGTCCAGGAAACTCTTACGTAACTCCAATAAAAACCCACCAGAAATCTGTAAGTGGAGCTGTGGCTCAAGTGGTAGAGAACTCGTTTTGAGCTGAAGAGCTGAAGGACAACACCCAGTCACAGAGGTCAAGCTCCATGACCAACAAAAAGAGGGTGGTGGAGGGAAGAGAGAAAGAGCTTTTATTATTTCAGTGACAGTTTTATTTTACTTATACCCTAAAAGGTATTTCCCAAATATCTCCTGCCCTCCCCTCAACTCATCTACTTTTAATCAATGCCTTCCATCTCAGGGGAACATCTGTTATAACTGATGGCATACTTTTTCTTTTCTTTGTCTGTCGTGGGGCCTGAACTCTAGGTCTGGGCACTGTCCCTCAGCTCTTCAGCTCAAAGCTAGTGCTCTACCACTTGAGCCATAGCACCACTTGTGGCTTTTTCTGCTTATGTGGTGCTGAGGAATCGAACCCAGGGCCTCATGGATGCAAGGCAAGCATTCTACCACTGAGCCACCTTCCCGGCCCCTCCTTTTGTACCTTTTGTACATCATATGGGTCTTGACAAGTATTATGACAGTATGATTGGATGTTTTTGTTATCCTACAAATTCTGTATTGTGGCTTCTCTTTCTTAACCATAAATCTTGGCAGCTCTGATCTTTTTAATATTATCCACAGGGATGAAATAGTTAGAAACATACAGATCTTTCCCTCTTCAAGTGGATTTTCTTTCACATAGAAATAGGCATTTAATTCACAGACAGGACCACACTAAAGCTACCAGCATGACTATGTTTATTGCAGCATTATTTACCATAGCTATGATCTGGAACCAACCCAGATGCCCCTCAGTAGATGAATGGATCAAGAAAATGTGGTATATATACACAATGGAATTTTATGCCTGTATCATAAAGAATGACATTGAACCATTTGTTAGGAAATGGAAAGGCTTGGAAAAAATTATATTAAGTGAAGTAAGCCAAGCCCAAAGAAACAAAGGTCCTATGGTTTCCCTTATTTACAATATCTAGTATATGTATGAGTCAAGCGGAAAAGGTCAGATAATATGAGGTCAGGAAAATGAACCCTTAGATATGTATTTAAATGTTTTTTTCATGCATTTCTTTTTTTATATTGAAATATTAATTTTTAGGAAAATAGAACATACAACTTAATTAGGTTTTCCATTTCATCAATTTAAGTGCTTAATCTTGTTTTTCATTTTTCTTTTTCATTTGTTTCTAACGCATTTATAAGATTATTTCTTTGTTGCTTTGTATGTCCCTCCCCCACAGTATAACCCCTGCTTTCATTATATTTGATGTTGGTATAATTTGTGGAGGAGATGGGGAGAAACAAGTCATTTAAGGATACTGGTGGACTCGTTGCAACTATTAGTAGTATAAGTTGTCATGTCGAAAATGAACTTTACGGGGGCTGGGAAGATGGCTCAGTGGTAGAGCGCTTGCCTTGCATGCATGAGGCCCTGGGTTCAATTCCTCAGCACCACATAAGCAAAAAACAAAAAAGCCGGAAGTGGTGCTGTGGCTCAAGTGGTAGAGCACTAGCCTTGAGCTGAAGAGCTGAGGGACAGCGCCCAGGCCCAGAGTTCAGGCCCCATGACCGGACCCAAAAAAAAAAAAAAAAAAAAAAAAAAAGAAAATGAACTTTACAACTTTGGTGCGGGGGGGGGGGGGAGGATGGGGGGGAGTTGGAGGGGGCTGGGAAGGGATATGAAGGGTAAACAAAGGAGGAACCTGCAATGCTTGATAAATGTACTCATTATCTTGCCCATGTAATTGTAACCCCTCTGTACAGTATGTTCACAAAAAGTAAAAATTCAAATTAAAAAAAAAGAACTCCCCTATATCCCAGCAATTCCACTTTTGAGCATTTACCCAAATGATCACAAACAAGACCTTATTAAGGCTATGTTTATTGCAGCATTATTTACCATAGCTAAGATATGGAACCAACCCAGATGCCCCTCAGTAGATGAATGGATCAAGAAAATGTGGTGTATATACACAATGGAATTCTATGCCTCCACCAGCAAGAATGACATTGCCCCATTTGTTAGGAAATGGAAAGACTTGAAAAAAATTATATTAAGTGAAGTAATCCAGGCCCAAAGAAACATAGGTCCCATGGTTTCCCTTATTTGCAATAACTAGTATATATCTGAGACAAGCAGAAAAAGTCAGATAAGTTGATGTTAGGCAAAATGAACCCCAAGATAAGGGTTCAAATGTTTTTTTTCTTTCTTGCGATTGTTTCTAACATATTTATAAGATGATTTCTTTGTTTCTTTGTATGCCCCTCCCCCACAATATAACCCCTGTTTTCACTGTATTTGATGTTGTTATAATTTGTGGAGGGGAAGGGACAAAAGAAATTGTTTAAATAGGGATACAGGTGGAACAATCTCAACAATGAGATGTACAAGACATAATGTCAAAAAATGAACTTTACAACTTTGGCTGGGGTGGGGGAGGGGTAGTGGGGGCAGGGAGGTCGGGGGGATATGGGAAGAGATGGGAAGAGGAAACAAAGGAGGAGGAAACACTGCTTGGTAAGAAATATACTCATTACCTTGCTCACATAATTACAACTCCTCTATATGGTATTTTTATAATAAAAAAATCTCTTTAGAAAGCTCACACAATTATGTGTAGTACTTCTGAGTATCTTATAATGCTACAGTAGCTTATATATTTTTTTTTTTCCCCTGCACTTGCTAGGCAGCTTCTCTATTTCCTGAACCATGTCCCAGCTCTTGGCTTTCAAGGATCCTGAGAAGTGTTCTTGATTCCAAGCATAGCAGCATTGTGCAATGGTAGAACCTCACCAGAGTGTGGGCTGGTGACATGTGGCTATGTTTGGGGTTTGCCTTCCCAATGGACATGGGCCTTCGCCCTGCCTCCTCCTCCTCCCGGCCTTGTGTGAGAAGTGCTGCTCTGACAGTCTTCTGCCATGGTGTCCTACCCTGTTCTGTCCCTCAGGAGCAAGGCAAGCAGTCACAGGCAAAAAGCCCAAAACTATGACACTAAACAGCCTTTCCCTATCTCAATTTGATTATGTTGAGTGTTTCTTATAGCAGTGAAAGTGAAAAGCCACCTAACACAGGTGAAACAGGTAAGCTGAAGTGCAGGTGGACAGTGCAGGTGTACCATATATTCCTTGAAAGGGATTATAGATGGTTTTCAAAATCTAATCTGTAGAACAGCAATTTTTCACACTGTGAATATCTACTTTAAAACACTAAGCAGTACAAACTCTATCCCAACTCTATTTACTATTTATATGTCTTTTGGGCTGCGGGGAGCCACCCTGTATCAGAAAGTAGCAGTGAGCCTGTGGCCTCCATCTTCGGGGCCCGGCCTGTGTCACAAGGAGATGCTGGGCCCCATGAGGGAGTCGCCCAAAGCACAGTGAGATGTCTGTCCATCCTCCTGGAGGCCACAGCATGTACTCTGCCTCTTGTGCAAGAGGACCAGTGGGGAGGATCAGAGAGGAGGATCATAGGGAGGGCCTGCGGGGGGGGGCAGGGGGGAGGATGTGTGTGTGTGTGGAGAACCAGGTGGGAGGATCAGAGGGAAAGTGGGGGACCTTAAAGCATACAGTGGCATTCTGCACCCTCAGCCATGTTTATCATCCTCAGTTGCTAGTTTAACTATAGACGTTATTTTATCTTAAGTTTGCTGCATTTATTGGCACAAAGGGTATTTTCTAGACTCCCTAGAATTGTGTGTATATAGTATTAGGTCATCTGTGACTTGTGAATGTATAGTTTGTATTTCCTTTTGTTTGTGGCTGCTAATAATTTCCTGCTGATGCCCTGCTGCTGACTTCTGCCCCCTTACCTCTATCCACTCTGTCCATGGCCATGGCCACCTCAGAACCCCACTTCATCTTCATTGGGTGTGGGAGTCTAACTCAGGTACCTGCAGCACTGGGCCTCCCCTGTCTCCACACCTGGGACCAGGTGTGGCTCAGCTTGGCCACTGTGCAGAGAATATAATGATGGCTCCCTTGATATGGCAGGAGCTAATCTATTATTAGAGAACCCCCGATCCCCTTGGGCCCAACCCTGTCCCAACAGCTCTTGTGCCAGGTGCCATGACTACCAGGACAGCAGTGGTGGGGACAAGGGCAGTGGGATGGCGTCCAGACCATTTTCATACAAGATTTTCTTTCAGAGTCCACCCCACCCTGTGGGGAAAGGCTCAGTTATGCCCTCCTAAAATCAGCCTGGCTTTGTGTGTCTAGGATGGATTAAAGATCTCCAGAAGAGAAGCCCGCCTTCTGCTCTCAACATTGTGCATCGCTTCAGGGGGTTGGAGTGACCCCACACCCTGCTGTGTGATTCTTCTTCATCCTGCTCTGGAGGGCAGCAGCCCATCTGGCAGATGCAGAGTCAGCTGCTCCTTAGACTCCAGTGCCCCTCTGACCACAGGGTCCACAACCAAGGGCCTCCTCCTAGGGCCTCCTGCACAGGGACTCTGCCAGGGGATCCAAGATCCCCATATGGCCCGGGGCCCTGGTCGAGCTCTAGGCCCCATCTGTCCCCTGGCCCCAGGCATTCGCTCCCCGCCCCTCAGCCCTTTCCTCCAGGCTGGCTGCGGCCTCCCCCGCCATGCTAGGCCATGGCTTCCAACTGCAGGGCCTCTCGCGCCTGTGGAACCCCGTGTGCGTAGACGGTTTGAGTGTTGCTACTGAAGTGAGTCACAACAACTTTTATTAAAATACTATCATTACAAATCAAATATGAAATAAATGAGGGGAAAGTGCAGTCTCGGCAGTCCAAGGGGAGGGCGGGTTCTCCGGGAGGGGCGGGCACGGGGCTCTGAGGAGGGCGGGGTGGGGTGGGGGTCAGGGAGAGGCTGTGACATCTGCGGGTCTCAGCTTGGACACTTGGACGGGTGGTGGATGAGTCTGGGGGTGCGGCCTCCTCCACGGGGTCAGCAGGGCCGCTGGACCTCAGCGTCCCAGATCACAACGACGCCGGGCCCTTGTGGTAGATGATGGGGCACTAGATTTCCAAGTCCGAGTTGCTGTCGAGGTCCAGGCAGTCGTCCAGATCCAGGTCCAGGTCCAGGTTGTCGTCGTAGGGGGTCCTGGAGGCTACCTTGTCGCACACCAGGCCCAGGTTGTGCTTGGCCAGCGCCAGGTCGAGCATGGCCAGCTCCACCTCCAAGGCCTGCTCGGCCTCCAGGAGGTCCCTGGCCTCGGAGCAGGCCGGGGCTCGCTGGTCCATCGGGGCCAGTGCGTGGTCCTCAGCGTCGTGGCCTGCCTTCGGGGGCTCCGTGTCCTCGGCGTCGGTGTCGCTCTGAGGTTCTTCTTCCTCCACCAAGACCGGGAGCTGCTGCGCCCAGGGCCTGGGCACTGCCAGGAAGGACCTCAGGGCCACTTTGGGCTGCAGTGGCTTCTCAGGTGCCTCCGCCAAGGTCCCTTCCCTGAACATCAGACCCCCAATGCTGGGGTTCCCGGCAGGGCTGCGGGCGGTCACTGGGCGTCCCTGGATATCGGGCCTCTGGGCCAGGCCGCAGGCAGTCACTGGACGCCCCTGGATATCGAGTCTCTGGGCCGGGCCATGGAGGGTCACTGGGCGCTCCTGGATATCGAGTCTCTGGGCCGGGCCATGGAGGGTCACTTGGCGCCCCTGGATATCGAGTCTCTGGGCCGGGCCATGGAGGGTCACTTGGCGCCCCTGGATATCGAGTCTCTGGGCGGGACCATGGAGGGTCACTGGGCGCCCCTGGATATGGAGTCTCTGGGCCAGGCCGCAGTCAGTCACTGGGCACCCCTGGATATTGGGCCCCTGGGCCGGGCCGCAGACAATCACTGGGTGTCCCTGGATACCAGGCCCCTGGGCCGGGCTGCAGTCAGTCACTGGGTGCCCCTGGATACCGGGCCTCTGGGCCGGGCCACGGGCGGTCACTGGGAGTCCCTGGATACTGAGCCCCTGGGCCAGGCTGTAGTCAGTCACTGGGCACCCCTGGATACCGGGCCCCTGGGCCGGGCCGCGGACAATCACTGGGTGTCCCTGGATACCAGGCCCCTGGGCCGGGCCGCGGACAGTCACTGGGCATCCCAGGATACCGAGTCCCTGGGGAGGGTCCCGGACAGTCAATGGGCATCTCCGGATACTGGGCCCCAGGACAGACATTGGGCATCCCTGGATCCCATAAATCCAGGAAAAGTCACGGGTGGTCAGGGTGTGCTCCTGGACCGCAAGCATACTGGCTGGGCGATGAGCAGTCTGGGTGTCCCCCTGGCCTTCAGGGGTCTGCTCCTGGCTGGCAGGGGCCACCTTCGTGCTCCTCCAGCGAAAGGGCCAGAAGCGCCAGGGTCCACGCCGAGGTCTCTGCCCGGGTCTTGGCTCGGCTCTGGGCTCAGGGCGGGGGTGGGGCGGGGGCTGAGGATGGGATCTTGGCTGGTATCCGGATACGGAGTGGGGTGTCACCCGGGTTGTGGTCCTGCGTCGCAGAGCACGGACCAGCCTCCCTCCCCACCATCCATTGACATCTGAGCCAGGGGACGAAGGGAGCTCACAGGACATGTTGCCTGCTCCTCTGTCGCCTGACAAGTGAGCCAGGGTCTGCGGCGAGCGTGGCTGTTGGACCCTGGGTTCCAGGTTCCATTCGTGCATTGTGAGGCCAGTGAGGTCATCTCCGTGTCCGTGTGGGCCCTCCCCTCCCCCACGCCATGAGCCCCGCCTGTCACGTGCTGACAGCAGGATGTCTGCAGCCCTGTCCTCCACGCCTGGGTGGCCCCGTGCGGCAGTGCTCAGCCTCCGGGACCTGGGTGGACTCAAACCCCTCCTTTGCTGCTTGGTAGTTACCTTGGATGAGTCATTTTGTCTCTTGGGGCCTGCCCAGCCCCACCCGTTCCAGGTGACATGTGTCCTGGGATGGCCTGGCATGTTGTCACTGTGCGTGGCCGTGAACCCCAGCGGCGGCCATGGCGGTCACCACCGCATAGGTTTCCAGTGGGACCCGCACAGTCAGGATGGGACAGGGCAGCTGCATTCTCCCACAGGGACACCCAGGAGTGTAACAGATATACACACTTATGTATAGATACATGCACAAATATATATATATATGTATATATACACATAAATTTGTGGTGCACACATGCATACACACATTTACATAGCCATACGTACACATGGCCTTGTGATGCACACATACATGCATACACACCGTTTCCTGGCCTTGTTATCATGGCACACAGCTAAACCTCTGGTTTGGACCTCTCTCCTCGGCTCAAGCTCCTTTCTGGCTTCTGCACTGAATGAACATTTGTCTCCTAAACAGAATCTCAACCTTCCTTCACAAGTCACCTCTATGTACAACTTCCCACCCACATTCACGAAAACTTGGGTTCTGGTGGCTTCAGGCCATTCCTTCTCAAATCACTTACCTTTTGACTCTCATATTTATGTATATGTATTATTTAAATACTGTGGCTTCCACTTAGGATTTTTCTCTCAACCTTTATGTTTATGTCATGCCTTTAGCTTAGCTTTTTATTGACTATTTTGCAGATGGTGTCTCATGAAGTTTTTGGTCCATGCCGCTTAGAACTTCTGTCCTCATTATAGGCATGAGCTCCAGAACTGGTTGCTACTCGCATCTCTTATGCTATGGTTTCCTGGAGTTCTCTCCATTTCAAACTTTTCCTTTTAATTCTTTATGATTCAGAAAACAGGCTAATTTATGCTGTTCCTTATTATATTTGACCTTTTTTTTTTTTTTTTGGTTAGTCATGGGGCTTGAACTCTGGCCTGAATGCTGACCCTCAGCTCTTCAGCTCAAGGCTAGCACCCTACCACTTAAGCCACTGCACCACTTCCAGTTTTCTGAATAGTTTATTGAAGATAAGTCTCAGGGACTTTCCTGCCCCGGCTGGCTTTGAACTGTGATCATCAGATCTCAGCCTCCTGAGTAGCTAGGATTATAGGCATGAACCACTGGTGCTCCGCTTGTTTTGTTTTTTAACCACCAAAAAAGCCAAAGTGGAGCCATATCTCAAATGGAAGTGTGCTAGATTTAAGCAAAAAGGTTCAGGATCAGCACCTGGGTTCAAGCCCCAGGACAGACAGAAAAAAAAAGAAAAAAAAATAATGCATTATCCCATGTAACTTATACCTAAGTATTTTTTCTTTCCACTTTATTTTATGATAATGTCCCATTTTTTATGACTTAACACATCGTTATTATTCTGATGCTCACCACACAAGTGTGCAACAAATATTTAATATATCCCTAAAGCTGACATTCTGCTAGAGAAAACAGGAAGATCATGGCCCCACATGTCAAAACTCTTCTGGAAAATGTATACTTGCAGCCAGATAAAGAACCATGTCGACAGAAAACTGTAAGACATCAGGGAATGAAATCTGTAGCAAGACTCCACAGAGGTGAATGTGATGCTGAGGCTGACTGAGGTCCTCAACTTTTATTTTTTAAATCAAGGTAAACAGCCATGATAACAAACTTTGCCTACTCTCATGCTTGCATGTTTCTATATCTTAGAAAAATGTCTATTTCAAAATCTCCCTCTAAGTAATCATGAATAATGATAGAATATCAGCTGTGGGATATCACTTGCTGCGATTATGGAAAATTTCAAATAAAAGTTGTATTACAGTAACAAATTTCAACAGACAGAGCATCAGGAATGATACAAGTGCTATTGCAGCTAGAATACAATCAAATCAACCTAGAGGTCTAGCAAAAAGTTTAAACAAATTAAGGCATTTTCACAATGATTTTATTTTATACCTTTGAACATTTAATTCAGAGACAGAATATTATTTTCTAAACTTTCACACAGAAGAGGCGCTGTGGCTCAAGAGGTAGAGTGCTCAACTTGAGCTGAAGAGCTCAGGGACAGTGCCCAGGCCCAGAGTTCAAGCCCCAGGACTGACAAAACAAAAACAAAAACAAAACAAAAACAAAAAAAAAAACAAAAAAACCCGCTAAACTTTCACACACTGGTATCTAATCTTAGGCAATATTTATATGGAAACTATAATTTCTGTCTTGGGATTCAAGAGGGTAAATGTAATAGGATGAAGGGATGAAAGTCAGTTGTCTATTTAATGATGAAATAGAGAAAAGCATGCACTATGAGATACTTCTAGTATTTTCCATTATTTCCATTTGTTTCTTTTTTTTTCTCTTTTTGGTCTCCCATCCATGAAGTAGATTTTGATTACATAGAAATCTGTGTAATTTTTGAAACCATCCATTATAAACATTGGTAAGTCAATATACTCAATATATTTCTCTTTCAAGCAAATTTTTGCTTAAGTAGAAATGTAATACAATTCAGTTTCACAGCATGGATAGTTAACTGAATTGGGCCTGGGCATTTTCTCTCAGCTTTTCAGCTCAAGTCTAGTGCTCTATCACTTCAGCCACAGTTCCACTTCTGGCTTTTTTCTGATTATGTGTGGCTGAGGAATCAAATCTACTGCCTCAAGTATGGGAGGCAAGCATTCTACCACTGAGCCAACTTCCAAGCCCAGACAAGATGCTTTTTATGAAGTTTTTAACATATTTAAAATATAACTATGTGATTTTTTTCTTTCTTTTGTGTGTTCTTCCCCCATGGTATAACCTGTTTTTCATTGTATTTGAGGTCAGTGCCCTCCATCTTGTATATACATTTTTATATTTTGGGATAGAAAGGGAAATAAAATTCTGAAATAAGGATACAGGTTGACCCATTATAACAATGAGATGTACAAGACACTATGTTGAAAACAAAAATTACAAGTTGGGAGGGGAGGCATGAGTTGGGACGTGGGGAGGGAAGGGATGTTAGGGGAAAAACAAAGGAGGAGGTTAACAATGCTCAATAGGAATTGTACTCATTTCCTTACTCATGTAACTCTAACCCCTCTATACAGTATTTCTACAATAAAACACCTAAATCAATTCACCAAGTATAGGAAGATGCTCTGCTGTAATCATATTGGCAGTAGGACTAAAGGTAGTAATAGAAAGGACTACAGAGAACAAATATACACGTCTGCTTCATGTGGTGTTAACAGTTTAAGACAATTAGTATTCAGTTCCATTAAAAGGTATAGTTCCATTAAATAACTGAATAGTATTGTCATATGACAGAACGAAAACAAAAAATGATTTTACAGAGTATTTAATCACACAGGAAAGAGCTCATACAATATATTTTTTTAAGTAACATATTTTATTGTAAAGATGCATACAGAGGGGTTACAGTTACATGAGTAAGGCAATGAGGGCATTACTTTTCAATCATTGTTACCCCTTCCCTTGTTGTTGTCCCTTCCCTTCCCCCCAATTTCTCTTCTCCATCCCCCCAACTCTCTCCCTTGTCCCCCAAAGTTGGCAAGTTCCTTTCCAATACACTGTCCTGTGAGTCTCATTGCTGCAATGGGTCACATCCTGTGTCCTTGTTTCAGTGTTTTGTTATTCCCCTTCCCCTCCGCAGATTAGACAAATGTATATACAAGAATCAGGGTACCCCTTGCTGACCTGTTTGATTTTGAAGCCCAAGAACTCTATCACCATTCTCTGATGATTTCCAGAGTTAGCATACATTTTCCTAAAACTTCAATCCATAGCCATTTGAAGCAAAGTATCATCTCCAAAGGCAATGACAACGCCAAGTCCTATATCCTTCCCTGTCTCAGAGAAAAAAAGGTAATTCTAATAGCCAATTGCTAATAATTGAAACAATGTTCTTATATGTCGCCATCCTCTTACACCTGCGCCAATTTTGTTTTTCCCCCTCTGCTAGGCAACAAACTGAAAGACAAATGTGTTCCTCCATCATTTTAGTCAGGAAGTGAATGATACAGCAGTCCTGTTTGGTGTGAATAGAAATGTTTGCCAAATGCTTAGGGAATGGGACATAGAGATGGATTTCAAGTCAGTCGTCAATAAGAGCACAAAATGTTCCATGAGCCACACAGCACCACTGCCTCACACCTATAATTCCAAAGACTCAGGAGGTTGAAAGTATAAAAAGCATGGTTTGAAACCAGACTGGGCAGACAAGTCCAGATAGTTCTATCTCCAAAACAATTTGGGAAAAGCCAGGTTGGAGAGCCACAAGTAGTAGAGCACCAGCTAGCAAGTATGAGAGAGACCCTGAGCTCAAAGCCCAGTACCACTCAAAGAAAGAATGTTCAGGAGGCTGTTTATAAATTATATTTTTTCTGGACTCACACTGATAACACTTGCATTTCTTAATCACAAGCTAAATGAAAGGAGAATGGCTCTCTTTCTCTATTCGAGTCAATGTGAAAATCAATTTTTATATGGTTTCAAAATGAGTGATTTAAAACTTATAATTGTATTTCAACCTACTGAAGTAGATTTACATTTAAATTAATGATGCCTTAAAATGTCTAATATGCTTTACATTAGATATGGCACATCAAAATACATTTTTAATGGACTTATATGTGATGAATGAGAAATAAACATGGTTTTGCTTTATGGTCACTTCTGATTAAACCCCTTAAAGATTTACATTTAAAAAACTTATGTGTAGTTATACTGACTTCAGCCCAAATATATGATACATGGTATAGTAATTGAAAATTATTTTATTTTTGTTTTTCTGCACTGATTTTCAAGTTTTCTTTATTAGAAATCACTACAGTATTGTTAATATATATTTCTAAGATACATTTATAATGCTATGGTTTTAAGAATCCTAACACCTAAATCTTCAGTTCCCTCTTTAATCAGGTCTTAATTTCTTTTGTTAAAGTAATAGTTTACTGTCAGAGATCATACATATATGTGATAGATGACATCATAAATACATGATATATGATACATATCACAGCTCACATCTAAATAATAAATCAAGAAATAGCTTACAACTTAATCATCTATGGTTTCTTATGGGACCTTACTTCAAGAAGTAAAAACAACTTGAAGACAAAATCTACACAGTATTTTAAAATTGAGAACTGACCCTCAGGTTATTTACTTTGGATAGTTTTTAAGCATGCATGCTTATTAGGCTAAAAAACAGACTAGAAATCAAGTACAGGAACAGAAAAAAAAAAAGAAATTGTGAATCAACAATGCATGGTCTCTGTTAACAGCATGAATCTGAATGCATGAGTCTAAGACTGAGCTTTATTATATTCCATTGATATAAATTATATATGAGGAAAATGGCAGCAAGCTCATACAATATATAATGCCAGTATTATAAAAGTAGAATAATATGGAAATAGGTACTTTGATAATCCCCACCACAAAATTACTGAGTTACTTTTCATGGGCAGAAAGTTCCTTCTATTGTCTAGCCTCAGTCTCTCCTGCAGCAGGAAACTTCCTTTCTCCCTTGAACTGCTTTCCCTTGCGAAAGAAGGATATCCTTGGGCCTAAAAGGGAGGGATCACATCAGAAGTGAACACAGAACTAAACTCTCCTGTGGCTACCTGGCAAAGCCTGGGAACACAGCCCTGTCCCCCCTGCTAGCAAACTACAAATCTGAATCCCCCAACTTTCCACCATCAGTCCTGAGAGTGGGATTCTTGGTGGCAATCACCTTTCCTTGTCAAAAGGCTGTCTGAATCCAACCAAGCCACAGGGAAAGTGGACTATTGCAAGCTAAACAAGATTTTATCAAGAAACTACTTAGAGGACTACTAGAGACTCAGCCTCCTCCAAACAAACCAAAAAACTCACTCTTTGGGTTTTTTGTTTGTTTTTGTGTGTTTTCCTTTTGGTTTTGCTATTTTACTTTAATCTTCTATTTTTCACTTTTATTTAGTTATTTCTTCAATTTTTTAATTTCCTAATTTTAATTCTTTTCTTTTCACTCTCTTCTCTTTCTCTCTACAATGCACTACTACTCTGTCAGAGCCAACCTGTCTAGTTCTACACACAAAGTAAAGCGACTACTAGGCCTTCTCTGTTTGTGAATATAATATAGGAATTAGATTAATCAACTTTCTACTACTCTTTAAATAGTACTTTTTCTAATATAAGTATTACTCTCATATATATATATATATATATATATATATATATATAATTTCTTTTCTTACTTTCATCTAGATTTGTAAGCTATTCCTTATATAATATTTCTTCAAATTCTTTCTATCCCTTTCACTCTGAAACAAGGTCTTAGCTCCCTGGCCTCTATTCTCTTCTTACTACACTAAGCTATTCTTACCCTTTTACTGTCATTATGCCCAATTTTTCTTCTTAGTTTACTTAAACTCATATCCCTCCAATCCTAACTCCTCCTTCTCTATTTTCATCAGTCCACTGATGGCTATTTATATATGAGCCAATTTACAGTGCTATTTTGACTGAGTACAGGGGCCCATCTTGTTAACCCTAAGGTTCAGAATACTTAACAGCTAAACCCACATCACCTAATGAGTTACAACTACACATAATCTCCACCCCTAAACCACAACATCCTTCTGAACAAAGAAAAAAAGAGTTAAACAGGAAGCACCTACCCATAATTTTGAAACCCAAAGTTCTATACATCTACATGGCACTGGTTGGCTCCTGTTCTAAAAGGGTGTCCTCTTGTATCATAGTGGCTCTTGTCTGCAAATGGGTAGAACTAACTTCAGAAATACAAGAAACATGGCCAGTCAACTAACCTCAACTCCAACTCCACACAAACAGGCAATAGAGCAATGGATAATGCTCAAAATATTTTAAAAGCATTCTGCTGAATGCAAAGATGGACACTCTGCACAGGGCTATATGAGAACATGATGAGGCCAACCAAAAAGTAATAGATGAATTCATGGTCTCCACAAATAAAAAGATAAAGACACCTAGCAGAAGGAGGAGTCCAATGAAAAGATGGACACCCAGTTAAAAGAGTTGAAAAGAGAAGACCAAAAACCAACTCCAGAAGGTAAGGCAGTCCATACAAGACCAAAAAGAAAACCTCAATAAATAGCTGTTAGCCATTAAGAATGACCAGCAAGAATGAAGGGAAGTAAACAGCAAAGTAAAAAGCCTTAAAAGTGAATGGAGGAGGCAGAAGACAGATTCTCTGAAGCAGAATATAGTTTAGACTCCATAGAGAAAGAGCACACAGATAATCATAACAAAACCAAGAAGCATGATACATCTTTGCAGGAGCTACAAGATACCATCAGCAAGCCTAATTTGAGGCTAATAGGTACTGAGGAGGGCATGGAGAGGGAAACCAATGGATTAGGAAATATATTCAGCAGAATCCTAGCAGATAACTTCACAACTATACAAAAGGATAGGCTCATCCAGATACAAGAAGCTTTTAGAACCCCAGATAGACCAGACCAGAACAGGACATGCCACCACCACATTATAACACATACAGGATCAATAGAAACCAAAAAAAGAATTCGTAAAGCTGTCAGGGAGAAGAGAACAATCATCTATAAAGGTAAATCAATCAGAATAACCACAACTTTCTCAGCAGAGACCATGAAAGCAAGGAGGGCCTAAAATGAGGTATGCCGTGACCGAAAGACAAATAACTGAGGCTGGGAAGTTGGCTCAGTGGTAGAGCGCTTGCCTTTCATGCCTGAGGCCCTGGGTTCAATTCCTCAGCACCATATAAGCAAAAAGCAAAAAGCCGGAAGTGGCGCTGTGGCTCAAGGGGTAGAGCATTACCCTTGAGCTAAAGAGTTCAGGCCCCACGACTGGACCACCCCCCCCCCCCGCAAAAAAAACAAATAACTACCAACCAAGAATAATTTACCCAGCTAAGCTCTCATTTATAGCGGAGGGACAAATCCAAACCTTCCACAGCAAGGAAAAACTTAAACATGCTACCAAACCAGCATTACAAAAAATCCTCAAAGACATTCTACACACTACGTATCAAAACCCAACAAGAACATGACATTGGCAGTGAAATGTCCCCCAGAGAAGTATGTAATTACAGCAAGAACAGTCAAGGCACAGGGCCCCCTCCAAAAAGAAAAATGGATAAAAAGTAAGGAACAAACACCTCTCAATCCTAACTCTCAAGCATCAATGGATTTAACTCCCCAATTAAACAACATAGACTGACCATTTGTATTAAAAAGCAAGATCCAAGATCCATCTTTTTGTTGTCTTCAAGAGACACATCTTGATCCTAAAACCAAAAATATACTGAAAATAAAAGGCTGGAATAAAATCTATCAAGCAAATGGTCCCCATAAGTAGGTGGGAGCTGCAATCCTCAAATCAGATAAAATAGATTTCAAATTAAAACTAATCAGAAGACACAAAGAAGAGCATTACATACTAATAAAGGGAATGCTCCTACATGAGGAGATAACAATCCTAAACATCTATACATTGAATGCTGGAGCACCCACTTTCATCAAACAAACATTATTCAATCTAAAAACACACATAGACCCAACACAGTGATTGTTGGTGACTTTAACATATCACCGTCACTCCTCAATAGATCTACAGAGCAAAAACTCAACAAAGAAACTACAGAGCTAACCAAGACTTAACAGACATCTACAGAATATTCCATCCAACACCACCAGAATTTACATCCTTCTTGGCAGCACACAGATTATTCTCTAAAATAGACCATGTTTTAGGGCACAAAGCAAGTTTGTTCAAATTTAGAAAGATTGGAATTATTTCATGCATTCTTTTAGCCTATAATGGAATAAAATTAGAGCTCTATTGTGCCAAAAAGCCACAATAGAAAATCCTGTAATACATGGAGACTCAACAACATTGTTTAATCATCAATGGGTCATGAAAGAGCTCAGATTGGAAATTCAAACATTTATGATATTTAACAAAAAGGAGCACACAAAATACCAGCTCCTCTGGGACATAGCAAAAGTATTACTCAGAAGAAATCTATAGCTCTGAGTGCCTATGTCAACAAATTGTGGAGAAAACTCAAAGCAACCATTTAATGTTACACTTTAAGCTCCTTGAAAAACAGCAACAAGCCAAGCCCCAATCCAGCAGACAGAAGTAACTATTTAAAATTAAAATAGTTAAATGAATTAGAAACAAAAAAAAAACACAGAAAGAATCAACAAGACAAAGACTTAGTTTGTCTAAAAAAAAATCAACAAAATTGACAGACTCACCAAAAAACCTCACACAAAAAAAGAAACTAGCAAGATTCAGAATATCATAAGGGAATACTTTGCAGACCTTAATACTAATGAATTCAAGAATATGGAAGAAAATATTCCCAAACAAAATCAAAAAGAATTAAGCTTACTAACTAGACCCATATCAAGTAATGAAATAAAAACAGCAATAAGAGACCTCACTTCCAAGAAAAGCCCAGGACCAGATGGATTCACAGCTGAATTCTGTAAGGCCTTCAAAGGAGAACTCACTCCTATTCTCCTCAAACTCTTCAATGAAATCAGAAATGAAAGCTCACTACCAAACTCATTCTATGAAGCCACCATAACCCTCATCCCAAAACCAAAGACTCATCAAAGAAAGAGAACTATAGACCTATTTCTCTGATGAACACTGATGTCAAACTTCTCAATAAAATTGTGGCCAATTGACTTCAACAACTAATCAAAAAATTATACACTATGATCAAAGAGTATTGATTCCAGGGATGCAAAGCTAGTTCACTATATGCAAATCAATTAATATAATTCAACACATCAACAGAAACAAGGACTAGAACCACATGATTATCTCGATAGATACAGAAAAAGCATTTGACAGATCCAACTCCTCTTTATGATGAATGCTCTAGTGAAACTAGGAATCCATGGAGTATTCCTCAATATAATCAAGGCTGTATATGACAAACCTACAGCAGTATAATACTCAATGGTGAAAAGTTAAAGCCATTTCCTCTAAAATCAGGAATGAAACAAGGCTGTCCACTCTCTCCACTCCTCTTCAATCTAGTATTAGAATTCCTCGCTACGGCAATCAGGCAAGAGGCAAACATAAAGGAGCTCCCAAATAGGAAAAGAAGAAATAAAACTCACTCTTTGCAGATGACATGATCCTATGCCTACAGAATCCAATAGTTCTCCACTCCCAAGTTATTGGCACTGATCCAAAACTTTGGCCAAGTAGCAGAGTATAAAATCAATCACAAAACTCAGCAGCTTTTCTCTACTCCAGCAATGAGGAGAGGCTGAAATGAGGAAAGCAACTCCATTTGCAATATCCAAAACAAAAAACAACAACAAAAAAACCACCTAGGAGTCAACTTAACAAAAGAAGTGAAGGACGTCCATAGAAAATCTTCAAAAATTTGGAAAAAAGACTTCAGGAAATGGAATAACCTTCTATGTTCCTGGTTTGGGAGGATTAACATTGTGAAAATGGCAATTTGCCAAAGGCTATATACAAATTCAATGCAATACCTATCAAGAAGAAGCAATCCAATATTCATATGGAACAACAAAAGACCCTGAATAGCAAAAACAATCCTTAGCAGGAAGAACAATGCTGGATGAATTTCAATACCGAACTTCAAACTCTATTACAAAGCTATAGTACTCAAAACAGCTTGGTACTGGCATAAGAACAGACCTGAGGACCAATAGAATAGATTTGAAAACTCAGAAATGAATCCACAGACCTACAGCCACCTAATCTTTGACAAGGGAACCAAAATATTGGATGGAAGAACAAGACCCTTTTCAACAAATGCTGCTGGCAAAATTGGCTAAACAAATGTAGAAAACTATACTTAAATCCCTATAACATAGCTAGCAAGATCAAGAGAAAGCCCACAGATTGGGAGAACATCTTTACTAGCCATACAACGGACAAGGGTCTCATATCTAAAATATACTTGGAACTCAAAAAATTAAACCCCCCAACAACAAATCCTCAAAGAAACAACTGCCCAGTAAATAAGTGGGCGAAAGACTTAAAGAGAAACTTCTCTGAAGAATAAAGAAGGATGGCCGATAGACACATGAAGAAATGTTCAACATCCCTAGCCATAAAAGAAATGCAAATCAAAACAACATTGAGATATCACCTCACTCCAGTTAGACTGGCAAAAATCAAGAACTCTAATAACCACAGATGCTGGAGGGGATGTGGAGAGAAAGGAACCTTATTTCATTGTTGGTGGGAATGTAAACTTGTTCAACCACTTTGGAAAGTAGTATGGAGGTTCCTCAAAAGACTTCACATAGAACTCCCCTATGACCCAGCAATCCCACTTTTGGGCATTTACCCAAATGTTTACAAAGAAGACCACACTAAAGCTACCAGCACAACTATGTTTATTGCAGCATTATTTACCATAGCTAAGATATGAAATCAACCCAGATGCCCCTCAGTAGATGAATGGATCAAGAAAATGTAGTATATATAGAAAATGGAATTCTATGCCTCCATCAGAAAGAATGACATTGCCCCATTTGTTAGGAAATGGAAAAACTTGGAAAAAATTATATTAAGTGAAGTAAGCCAGGCCCAAAGAAACATAGGTCCCATGGTTTCCCTTATTTTCAATATCTAGTATATGTATGAGTCAAGCGGAAAAGGTCAGATAATGTGATGTCAGGAAAATGAACCCTTAGATGTGTATTTTAATGTTTTTTTTCTTTCATGCATGTGTTTCTAACGCATTCATACGATTATCTCTTTGTTGCTTTGTATGTACCTCCCCCACAGTATAACCCCTGCTTTCACTATATTTGATGTCAGTATAACTTGTGGAGGAGATGGGGAAAAACCAGTTGTTTAAGGATACAGGTGGACCTGTTGCAACAATGAGAAGTACAAGTTGTCATGTCCAAAATGAGCTTTACAACGTCGGTGCGGGGGGGGGGGGGGAAGGGGGGAGAAGGAGAAGGATTGGGATTGGGGGGGAGAGGGGAGGCTGGGAAGGGGTGTGAAGGGTAAACAAAGGAGGAGGCTGCAATGCTTGGTAAGAAATGTACGCATTATCCTGCCCATGTAATTGTAACTCCTCTGTACAATATGTTCACAAATAAAATAAAATTAAATTAAAAGAAATCCCTATATACCACCCTGCACCAGAATCAACTCCACATGGATCAAAGACCTCAAGGTAAAAGCAGATATCTTGAAAATATAAGAAGAAGAAATAGGAGAAACATAACAAATCAAATAAAGGCTGGATAAATGGGATTTCATTAAGCTGCAAAGCTTCTGCACAGCAAAGAACAGAGCTAGCAAAATATATCAAAACCTCAGAGACAGGGAGAAGTTCTTCACACCCACACAACAGACAATATATATACCAACAGCTCAAGAAATTAAATTGCCCAAAACAAACCCCCAAAGAAACAACTACCCCCATTAAAAAAGTGGGCTAAAGACCTTAATAGAGACCTCCCTGAAGAGGAAATATCAATGGCCAAGAGACACATGAAGAATTGCTCAACATCTCTGGCCATAAAAGAAATGCAAATCAAAACAACACTGAAACTCCACATTCCACCAGTTAGAACGTCCATAAATCAAGAAACCTAATGACAACAGATGCTGGCGAGGATGTGACCAAAGGGGAATGCTACCACATGGGTGGTGGGAGTGAAAACTTTTTCAACCACTCTGGAAAGTAGTGTGGAGGTTCCTCAAAAGACTACACATAAAGCTCTCTTATGACACAGCAATACCACTTTGGGGAATTTACCCAAATGACCACAAACAAGGCCACACTAAAGCCACCAACCAGTATGGCAATGTTTATAGCAGCACTATTTACCATAGCCAAAATATGGAACCATCCCAATTGTCCCAGTAGATAAATGGATCAAGAAAATGTGGTACATACAATATACAATGGAATTCTATGCTTCCATCAGAAAGAGTAACATTGTTCCATTTATAAGGAAATGGAAAGACTTGGAAAAAATTATATTACATGAAGGAGTCAGACCCAAAGTAAAGCAGGTCGCATGACCTTCCTCATTTTTAAGAACTAGAATATGTATATGATATTCTTAACAGGGGATCTCAATAACCCAAGTGTTCAGTGCAAAGGACTATATGTAATGAAGCATATTAACCTGAACTCCAACTTATGGAAACAAGAAGTTCTCATCAGACCCTGTATATAGTTCGCTCTTTGTTCTCTATTAATACTTTTTTTCTTCATTTCTCTTAATTTTTTGTACCTCATGTTTTGCATAATAGACAATGCAGAATGTGAAAGGGAAAGAACAATGGATGAACCACAGCAACATTGATACTCACTTGACACTATGTTGGATATGAACATTACAACTTGAGGGGGGGGATGGGGAGGGTTAAGTGGGCAATAAAGAGGGATGGTGTAACAATGATTAAAAACAAATGTACTTATTTCCTTACCTATGTAACTGTAAGCCCACAGCTCATCACCTTTTCAATAAAAAAGTGATGTGCTGAAGTCACCCACTATTTTTACATTGGAGTCTATTTGTGCTTTATATTTGGTAGGGTTTGTAATTTGATTCATAGAGGAAAATGACACCTCCATTTCTCAAATGCTTATCTTACCAGTGAGTTTTTCAAGGTTGGATAAGTCTGGGAAGAGACACTTTCCTGGATGCCCTGACTCCAATCTTTGAAGCTTTAAGAGTGACTTTGTGTGGTTATCTTCCAGAACATCTATCATACAGCCCTACAGATATAAAGGTCCTTGGCATCCAACTCAAAGATGTAATGTAATGTAATAGAGTCAGCCACATTTCTAAAAAGGTAAATCAAATTCTGAAGACATTTTTGGGCTCTGTGAACAGCTAAAAATAGAAGGATAATTGTTCCTGTAAGTCCTGGTCTTTTAACATAGCATCCATCTGGAAGGAGAAAAAAAAGGCATTAAGCCATAAAAGAGAAGAAAAGATGAAAGCAACATCAGTAGGATCTCAGACTTCTTCTCAAGGTATTTAATCCCAGATTAGTTCTTCTGTCTTGATGCATCTGGTAATTCTATTTGGCATGATTTAAAACTATTTCCTTCATGAAAGATTGCAAGGAATTCTCGGTGCTACTCTGTACATCTATGTGTCTGGCATTTTTTTATTATAAATTTTTTTATTGTGAAAATACTATACAGAGAGGTTACAATTACATGAGCAAGATAATGAGTACATTTCTTATCAAGCATTGTAGCCTCCTCCTTTGTTTCCCCTTCCCATCCCATCCTTCCCCCCCAATCCTCCCCCCCCCAACAAAGTTGTAAAGTTCGTTTTCGACATAACGACTTCTAAGTCTCATTGTTGCAATGGGTCCACCTGTATCCCTATTTAAACAATTTGTTTTTCCCTTCCTCTCCACAAATTATACCAACATCAAATACAGTGAAAGCAGGGTTATACCGTGGGGGAGGGACATAAAAAGCAACAAAGAAATAGTCTTATAAATGTGTTAGAAACAATCACATGAAAGAAAAAAACATAGGGATCTTCAAAGAAACAACTGCCCAATAAATGAGTGGGCTAAAGACTTAGAGAAACTTCTCTGAAGAGGAAAGAAGGATGGCCAATAGACACATGAAGAAATGCTGAACCTCTCTAGCCATAAAAGAAATGCAAATCAAAACAACATTGAGATACCACCTCACCCCAGTTAGAATGGCTATAATCAAGAACTTTAATAACAACAGAGGCTGGAGGGGATGTGGACAGAAGGGAACCTTACTGCATTGTTGGTGGGAGTGTAAACTTGTTCAACCACTTTGGAAAGTAGTATGGAGGTTCCTCAAAAGACTCCACATAGAGCTCCCCTATGACCCAGCAATCCCACTTTTGGGCATTTACCCAAATGTTCACAAACAAGACCACACTAAAGCTATCAGCATGACTATGTTTATTGCAGCCTAATTTACCATTGCTAAGATATGGAACCAACCCAGATGGGACTGGCATTTTTAAACAAAAGTAGTAACATGAGCCCATAAAACAAATTAGTGAGCTGTGGCTCAGTGCCACAGGCAAAAGGCTAACAAGTGGAGTAATGTCTGAATATAAATGTATATTTCTGTCACTACAGTGACCTTAATTGACCTTGCCTCAGTCATTGCTCAAACCATGCCCCAGGGCTTCTCTGAATCATTGGATTGGAAGAGCCAGGTTTTGTGTTAGAGTAGTTACTTTAATGCTGATTATATATATATATTTTTTTTATAATGCTGATTATATTTTGATGTCCACTCCCCTAGTGGTGGCAGACATACATGCATACAGATGTATCCATCTGTATTCATCTAGATTCCATTTCAGGAATGTACACTCTGAATCTGGCACCTACTCAATTGCTTCACATGGCCACATGACATTCTTACTATGTTTCCTCTCTAGGGAGATTCTGAACCTGCCTCCTGATTAGTGTTAAGAGAGCAAATATTTGGTCATCAAGAATCTTCCAGAATAATTAGGAGTCAACTATATTTGAACTGTATTTTGGTCCTTTTCACTTAGGAACTTCCAGAACCTCAAGCAAAATGCTGAAGTTCTCCAGCGTACAGCTTTTTAACATATTAAATAAGACTAGTTATATTTAACTCATATGGAAGTCAATATGACTTGGTATCTACTCCTTCAATATATGATGACTAATAACATCATCATTGCTTTGGTACTTTGCAAGATTCTATGAATCTTGGCCCTTCATGGCCCTTTGGGAACATCTTTGTTAGAACTAAATCTTATCTATTTCTTTATGAAATAAGTATTTGCAGTGTAGGAAACATTACAACTTGTCATTGGAGTCAAAGGTATTGAAAACTATCAGAAATCTCATTTATTCTCTGTTCAGTGTTCTGATCATTAAAATCCATTATTCACTTGATAATATTTCCTATGAACTGGGCTGGGAAAGTGGCTCAGTGGTAGAGTGTTTGCCTTGCATGCCTGAGGCCCTGGGTTCGATTCCTCAGCACCACACAAGCAAAAAGAAAAAAGCCTGAAGTGGCACTGTGGCTCAAGTGGTAGAGCGCTAGCCTTGAGCTGAAGAGCTGAGAGACAGTGCCCAGGCCCAGAGTTCAAGCCCCACCACCGGACCCCTCCAAAAAATTTTTCCTATGAGCTGAATTCCTTCTTTGAAGAAATGGTTCAAACTTTTTTTTAAAAAAGAGGTCATTATAGTAAGTAGTAATATATCTTGTATTTCAAAATCCCTAGTAGATTTTAAATATTCTTCACTACAACAATTTTGGATGGTGATAAAATTGTTCCTTAGCTTAATGTAGTCATTCCACCATTAGCAAATCTTATCAGAAAAAGAAGAGAACACATCCAAATAAATAAACTCAGAGATGAGAAGGGAAACATCACCACGGAAACAACCAAGATTCAGCACATTATAAGAGAATACTTCTCAAAACTTTATGCTAATAAGTTTGAGAACCTGGCAGAAATGGACCTTTTCCTAGCAAATATTGACATGCCAAAACTTAACCAAGATGAGTTAAACCATCTTAACAAGCCCATATCAAGCACTGAAATAGAAACAGCAATAAGAGACTTCCCATCTAAGAAAAGTCCAGGACCAGATGGTTTTACAGCGGAATTCTACAAGGCCTCCAAAGCAGAGCTCACATCAATACTCTTCCAACTCTTCAATGAAATTAAAAGAGAAAGTTCACTACCGAACACATTTTATGAAGCCATCATAACTCTCATCTCAAAACCAGGCAGGGACTCATCAAAGAAAGAGAACTATAGACCCATTTCTTTGATGAACATTGATGCAATACTTCTCAACAAAATTTTGGCCAATGGACTTCAACAATCCATCCAAAAAATCATACACCACAATCAAACAGGATTCATTTCAGGGACGCAAAGCTGGTTCAATATACACAAATCAATTAATGTAATTCATCACATCAACAGGGGGAAAGGATAAGAGCCACATGGTTATCTCAATAGATGCAGAAAGAGCATTTGACAATATCCAACACCCCTTTATGATGAAGGTCTTGGAAAAATTAGGAATCCATGGAACATTCCTCAAAACAATAAAGGCTGTATATGACAAACCTACAGCCAGCATTATGCTTAATGGTGAAAAACTAAAGCCATTTCCTCTTAACTCAGGAATGAGACAAGGATGCCCACTCTCTCCACTTCTCTTCAATCTACTATTAGAATGCCTAGCTACAGCAATAAGACAAGATACAAACATAAAGTGGATCCAAATAGGGAAAGAAGTGAAACTCTCCCTCTTTGCAGATGACATAAGCTTGTATTTAAAGAATCCCATAGATTCCACTCCCAAATTACTCAAGCTGACTCAAAACTTTGGCAAAGTAGCAGGGTATAAAATTAACCCTCAAAAATCTATGGGTTTTCTGTAGGCCAATAATGAGAAAAGTGTGGCTGAAATTAGGAAAGCAACTCCATTTGTAATAGCCCCACAAAAAATAAAATACCTAGGAATTAATTAACCAAAGAAGTGAAGGACCTCTATGATGAAAACTTTAAAAACTTGAAAAAGGAAATCAAATCAGAACTTAAAAGTGGCAAAACCTCCCATGCTCCTGGATTGGAAAGATCAACATCTTGAAAATGGCAATACTTCCCAAGACTATCTACAAATTCAATGTGATACCCATCAAAATTCCAACCTCATTCTTCAAGGAAATAGAAGAAGCAATCCAAAAATTCATATGGAAACAATAAAAGACCCTGAATAGCAAAAAACGATCCTCAACAGAAAGAATACTGCTGGAGGAACATTAATACCAAATTTCAAACTGTACTATAAAGCCATAGTATTCAAAACAGATTGGTACTGGCACAAGAACAGACCTCAGGACCAATGGAATAGAATTGAAAACCCAGAAATGAACCTACAGATCTATAGCCATCTAATCTTCGATAAGGGAGCTAAAACAATAGAATGGAAGAAAGACAGCCTCTTTAGTAAATGGTGCTGGCAAAATTGGTTAACTACTTGTAGAAAACTAAAGCTAGATCCTTATCTATGACCCTGCACCAGAATCAACTCCAAATGGATCAAAGACCTAGGAGTCAAAGCTCACACTCTGAAAACATTACAGGATGGAATAGGAGAAACCCTAGGTCACCTTGGCACAGGCAGAAATTTCCTTAACAGAGACTGGAAACACAACAAGTCAAAGAAAGGTTGGACAAATGGGATTGCATGAAGTTGCAGAGCTTCTGCATGGCAAAGGACATAACTAGAGCCTACGGATTGGGAGAAGATTTTCACTTGCCATACAACGGACAAGGGTCTCATTATCAAAAATATACCTGGAACTCAAAAAATTAAATCCAACAACAACATATCTTCAAAGAAACAACTGCCCAATAAATAAGTGGGCTAAAGACTTAAAGAGAAACTTCTCTGAAAAGGAAAGAAGGATGGCCAATAGACACATGAAGAAATGCTCAACCTCTCTAGCCATAAAAGAAATGCAAATCAAAACAACATTGAGATACCACCTCACCCCAGTTAGAATGACTATAATTAAGAACTCTAATAACAACAGATGCTGGAGGGGATGTGGACAGAAGGGAATCTTACTGCATTGTCGGTGGGAGTGTAAACTTGTTCAACCACTTTGGAAAGTAGTATGGAGGTTCCTCAAAAGACTCCACATAGGTCTCCCCTATGACCCAGCAATCCTACTTTTGGGCATTTACCCAAATGTTCACAAACAAGACCATACTAAAGCTACCAGCACGACTATGTTTATTGCAGCCTTATTTACCATAGCCAAGATATGGAACCAACCCAGATGCCCCTCAGTAGACGAGTGGATCAAGCAAATATGGTATATATACACAATGGAATTCTATGCCTCCATCAGAAGAATGACATTGCCCCATTTGTTAGGAAATGGAAAGACTTGGAAAAAATTACATTAAGTGAAGTAAGCCAGGCTCAAAGACACATAGGTCCCATGCTTTCCCTTATTTACAACTAGTATATGTCTGAGTCAAGCAGAAAAGGTCAGATAAGTTCATGTTAGGGAAATGAACCCTAAGATATGTATTCAAATGTTTTTTTTCTTTCATGCGATTATTTCTAACACATTAATAAGATTATTTCTTTGTTGCCTTGTATGTCCCTCCCCCACAGCATAACTCCTGCTTTCACTGTATTTCATGTTGGTATAATTTGTGGAGGGGAAGGGAAAAAACAAATCGTTTAAATAGGGATACAGTTGGACCCATTGCAACAATGAGACATAAAAGTCATTATGTCAAAAACGAACTTTACACCTTTGGTGGGGGGAGGGGGAAGGCTGGGGGGGGGGAGGATGGGATGGGAAGGGGAAACAAAGGAGGAGGCTACAATGCTTGATAAGAAATGTACTCATTATCTTGCCCATGTAATTGTAACCCCTCTGTACAGTATTTTCACAATAAAAAAAGAAAATCAAAGAAAAAAAAAAGAAAAAAAGCTAAGAATGGCAAAGAAGCACATAAGGAAATTCTCTTCATGCCTGGCCATAAAGAAAATGGAAATCCATACACCTCTGAGATTCTCACTGCGAACAATGGCCACTATCGTTAATGCAAACAACAAGAAAGGATGGCAGGGCTATGGGCAAAAAGGAACCCTACTGTATTGTCATTGGAAACGTAAACTAGTACAGCCACTCTGGACAGCAGTCTGGAAATTCCTCAAAATCCTAAATAGAGCCAGGCACCAGTGGCTCACACCTGTAATCCTAGCTACTCAGGAGGCTGAGATGTCAAGATCACGGTTCAAAGCCAGCCCGAGCAGGAATGTCCGTGATACTCTTATCTCCAATAAACCACTAGAAAGTTGGAAGTGGTGCTGAGGCTCAAGCAGTAGATCTCTTGCCTTGAGCTGAAGAGCGCAGGGAAAGCACACAGGCCCAGAGTTCAAGCCCCATGACCAAAAAAAAAAAAAAAAAAAAGCAAAACACAAAAACACAAAAACAACTAAACAGAGACTTTTCCCATGACCTAGCCATATCACTACCGGTTATCTAACCTGACCATCATGAGCCAGGATATGATAAAGACACCTGCATATCCATGTTCATTGTCATACTATTCATAGTAGCCAAGATATGGAAACAGCCCAGATGCATTATAGTCGATGAGCAGATCCAAAAAACGTGGTACCTATACACAATGAAATTTGACATAACCATTAGACAAAACATATAATGTCATTTGCAAGGAAATGAATCAGGTTAAGTGACATAAGCCAAGCTCAGAGAGACAAATGGCACATTTTGATATGCATAAAATAGATCTAAAATAAATTGGGATACAGGTGGACCCACTGCAACGATGAGATGTACAAGTCGTTATGTCGTAAATGAACTTTACAACTTTGGTGGGGGGGGGATCGGGTGGAGGGTGGGGGGGAGGATGGGAAGGGATGGGAAGGGGAAACAAAGGAGGAGGCTGAAATGCTTGATAAGAAATGTACTCATACAGGGCTGGGATGTAGCTCGGTGGCAAAGCGCTTGCCTAGCAAGTGCAACATCCTGGGTTGGATCCCCAGTACCAAAAAAGAAAAGACAAAAAAAAAAAAATGTACTCATTATCTTGCCCATGTAATTGTAATCCCTCTGTACAGTATTTTTACAATAAAAAATAATTAAAAATGGAATATGAAACCTTCTACAGGATTCTAGATATTCACACACAGTGAGACCAAAAGAGGATCATCTTAGGAGAGAAAAAGAAAGGCATAATGCCTAAGTGATTCTTCATGTTTATATAAAATAATGAGCATATTGAAACAAACTCCCAGATATGAAAAAAAGACCTCTCTTTTTTACTTTTTGATAATTCTTTCTTTTTACATATGGTGTATTTAAGTGTGTAACTTCTCAAGGTTGGGGGAAATGTGAAGAACTTGAGGAAACAAGTTAAAAATGTGAAGCAGTGGAGCTCACTAGACACTGATGTAAATGAGCTATACAACTCACAGAGATGGGAGAGAGAGGCTTGAGAGATAATGAGGAAACAGAAGATACTGTAGGAAAGAAAATGTACTCACAGCCTAACATAATTATACTTCTACCATATATAAATCAATAATAATTTTAAAAATTACTTCTATTGCATTACACCACTGATTTGGGGGGAAATTGGGGTTTTGTAGGTTTGGGTTTGGGTCGGTGCTGGGGCTTCAACTCACAACCTAGGTGCTATCCCTAAGCTTTTCTGATCAACGTTATCATGCTACTACTAGAACAACTGCACCTGTAGCTTCTTTTTAGCAATGAATTGGAAATAAGAGTCTCATGGGCTTTCCTGCTTAGGCTGGCCTCAAATCACAATTATCAGATTTCAGCCTCCTTAGTAGTTAGGATTACAGGCATGAGCCACCAGAGCTATGGCTAATTTTGCGGGGGAAAGGGGGGGAGGTTTTTGTCACTGTTTTTCCTATAGTAGCTAGTGCTGTCACAATAAATAAAGCTGTTCTATTGAAGCCCAGACCAGTTTTAGACGTATAAATGAGGCCTATGATCACAAAAGATGTGTGAGAAGTCACTGAACCCTTTCTATTTCTTTAGATCTTGCCAAATAGTGCTCTTATATACAGTGGCCAGCAGTGGCTGTGACTTTTTGTGATAAGAAAAATGATATTTTGGCCCAGGAATATGGCTCAGTGGTAGAGTGCTTGACTAGCATGTATGAAGCCCAGGGTTTGATTCCTCAGTACCACAAAAACAGAAAAAGACAAAGTAGTGCTGTGGCTCAAATGGAAGAGCAATAGACTTGAGCAAAAAGCAGCTCAGGGACAGTGCCCAGGCCCTGAGTTCAAGCCCCATCGCTGGAAAAAAATTTTTAATCATAGTTGCTTGTAATAGATATCCTTTCATAATGGATGAAAGACAAAAAGAAATATATTGAAGGATACTGGGACTGGAGAGAATAGTGAGAGGAGCAACACTGATCAAGATGCATTGTACTTATAAAACTCATGTGCTAAATTGAAATCCCTTTGTACAATGATCTAAAGAATATAAAATAAATTATACTGGACAGAGGATAATCAATGAATGTTTAAACAGGAGAAAAATTGAAGTATGTCAGCAAGATACAAAAATCAGTGTTCTTTTTTATTTTTTTGCAATTTTTAATTGTTATTACCAAGGTGATATACAGAGGTGTTATTGTTACATAAAAGTACATTTCTTTTTGAACAGTGTCACCCCTTCTCCTACTCTCCCAGTTTTTCCCTCCCAATCCCACCCACAAGCTATATAGTTCATTTTCAACATAGTGTCTAGTGAGTACCACTGCTACATTTGTTTTCCCTTTGTCCTTCCATTTCTATGCCCTTTTCCTCCTCAAGGTGTACATTCTTTGGGGGGGAGCACAGGATACTGGGGCTTGAACTCAAGGTCTAGGTGCTGTCCCTTAGCTTTTTCACTTATTTTTGCTGAAAACTAGCACACTATCATTCAAGCCACACTTCCACTTCCAGCTTTTTGGTGATTAGTTGGAGATAACAGTCTCACAGACTTTCCTACTTGGGTTGTCTTCCAATCGAGATCCTCAGATGTCAGTTTCCCGAGTATCTAGGATTATAGGCATGAAGACACTGGGACCTAGCTAGGTGTAGATTCTTCAAGCAATACTGACAGACTGATAAAATCAGTGGTCTTAAGTTACTTGTTCTTACAAGAAGTCTTTCTTTTGCAATGGAGGATTCAGGCTGCCAAAAAATAGTCCACTGACAAAATATAGCCATTAAAGTGTGAAAACAGACCAAAAGAGCCTGAGATTCAATGCAGAGTGAAGTTTACAACATCACCATGAAGGGTTCTTACCTACATCTCATCAAGTCTTCAGATCAGTGTCCTAGTTCTAATCTGAGCCAGAAACAGGGGCACAAATGGGAACAGTAGCAAGAAGAAGTCATCAGAATAGTCCTAACCATGGGAACCTGCACAGGGCAACAGGGCTATTTCTTCTGCAAAGCTGACAGGTGCCATGTAATATGAAGAATGCTGAATATGAAATGAAAGCTTGGTATGTATCTCTGCTTAAACACTGAAATAGAAAGGCATTTGTAGGAGGACCCAAGATGGCAATGAACAGTAGAGAAACACCACAGCCCTCTCCAACCAAATAGAGAACTTGAGTTCCAATGCTCAGTTTCCCCAACAGACTGACAACAGCAAACAACCAGAGAAATATTAAAAGTGAAAAAAGAAAAGGAAAAAACTTCCAAACCTACACAAAGACAAAAAAGCACAAAGACCCTTCTCCCACCCCTCGCTGGCAGCATGGCTCTGTGTCAAGCCACAAGAGCTTCCTGCCCCACAGCCACCTGGGACCTCAGAGCCACAGCAGTCGATAGAACACCAATGCAGTAGACTCCCACGGACACCAACAGTGTAAAGAGAGACAGAAACTGGAAAAAAGGTACCACACAACAAAGACCTAGAGTTACTACCATCACCCAGTCCAGCCCACAATCATTGCAAGAAAATGTGGAACACAATGTTGAGCAGCAACCTACAGTGCACAGAAACAGCAATCTGCCACAGCACTGCTGGACAGTCCCCAACCAGTTTCAGGATAAGTGAGTACCCCACGGGGGATTTCCGACCCCCTTCCCACCCCAGCATGAGAGATCAGCACTGGCGGTAACCCCCAGACCCCTCCCCCTACCACAGGACTACTAGTACCACTGAAGCTGGGAAATGTATGAGCACCCCAGCAACCTGTGGAGTAACACCCAACCCACCAGACTTGACCAAGAGGACCCCTGTGAGGGAGTTCAAATACAGCCAGTCTCTGGCTGAAGTCAGGAACCGTGCTTGAAGGCCCCAACAGCCAAAGGCAGGAGGAGCCCAAGGAGCCCCACCTGTGTGTCCTGGGCAAGAGACCTAGTAGCCCAGGACCCGGAGTCCCTCGATGAAATCAGGAACTATGCTTGCATGCTCAAGGAGCCAGGAGCAGAGGGAGCCCAACCTGTGTGTCCAGGCTGGGGATCAAGCAGCTCAGGCTGCCAATACCTGGGTAAAGTCAGAACTGTAAGTGGGCTCCAGCAACTGGTGGAATACATCCAGCTCACTAGGTTTTGCCAAGATTGCCCCTGGGAGGGAACATGAACAGCCTAGGCTGTTGGTTCTTAGATGAAGTCGGTAACTGCCTGTGGTCTCCAGCAGGCAGCTTAAGGAGCCCCACCTGTGTGTTCCAGGTGTTCCCAAGTTGTCTAAACCACCTGTCACTGAATGAAGGCAGGAATTGAACAGCATGCTAAAAAGAGTGTCTGCCCACCAGAATCTAACAAGAGCCCTATGTGGGTCCGACTAGCAGCTGGAGGTAGGTCCCTCCTCCAACAGAACCAAGCCCAAGGCTGGGAGCAGCCTTCAACAATTGACCCAGAAACCAACCCAGAACCAAACAAAGGCAGCTACCTTTAACAAAAACAGTCAGAGTTCAGGATTCGTCTCCAATAATCCCTGAATCCTCATGAGAATAATTACAAGATTCATCAACTGCCATGACAGCAAATCATCCCCAAAGATGAGAGCCACCCAGGGAAGAACTCCAGTGAAAGCAAAAAAAAAAAAGAATGGAAGACAAGCAAAAAGGAATGGAAGACAAACACTACAATGGAAGAGTTGATAGAGGCAATGACTCAAGAATTAAAGTGAGAAATGGATCAGAAATTCAAAGAACAAAGAAACAACTTATCAAAGAGATCCAGAATTTGAAACAAGAGATGCACTCACAAAAAGATGCAGTTAAAGAAAATAGATGCAGTACACAAGTCATTAAAAGACTAAATACTTTGAAGAACCAACATAGAAATCATTAATGGTTCAATTTCCTCCATGCAAACCACAGTAAAAGCCATAGTTTAATAGACTGAATGAAATAGCAAATACAGGGGCTGGGAAGGTGGCTCAGTGGTAGAGTGCTTGCCTTGCATGCACGAGGCCCTTGGGTTCGATTCCTCAGCACCACATAAGCAAAAAGAAAAAAGCTGGAAGTGGCGCTGTGGCTCAAGTGTTAGAGCACTAGCCTTGAGCTGAAGACTGAGGGACAGTGCCCAGACCCAGAGTTCAGGCCCCACGACCGAACCAAAAAAAAAAAAAAAAAAAAAAGAAATAGCAAATACAGTATCAGGTACTGAAGTCAAAATGCAGCACAGATATGTTAAAAACACTCAAAATATACCAAAGGGAAGTCTAAGAACAAGAAGACAGTGCCAAGAAATTTAACCTCCATATAATTGGGGTCGATAAAGGTGAGGAATACCAGGATAGAGGGATGCAACACTTATTCAATAAGATTATCACCAAAAATTTCCCCAATCTTTTTTCTTTGTGGTCAGTCGTGGGGCTTGAACTCTGGCCTGGGCGCTGTCCCTCAGCTCTTCAGCTGTAGGCGAGCATTCAACCACTTGAGCTACAGCGCCACTTCTGGTTTTCTGGTTGTTTACTGGAGGTAATTGTTTCATGGACTTTCCTGCCCAGGCTGGCTTTGAACTGTGATCCTCAGATCTCAGCCTCCTGAATAGCTAGGATTACAGGTGTGAGCCACCAGCGCCCGGCTCGCCCCAATCTTAAAAGAGAAAATCTTACCTACATAACAGAAGAATACAGAATACCTAGTGAACAGAATCCCAGGAGGAACACTTCTAGGCAAATCATAGTAAAAACGCTAGATTTGCACAATAAAGAAATGATCTTTCATGTGACAAAAGCAAAGAAGGAGCTATATACTACAGTGGGAAAAAAATTAGAATCAATGCAGATCTCTCCACAGACACTGAATGCAAGGAAACCCTGGCAAAGTCCCATATGAGCCCTGAGAACCAATAGCTGCCAACCCAGACTGGTATATCCAGCGAAGCTAGCATTCACATTCAATGGAGAAACTAAAATTTTTAATAGTAAAGAAAGACTAAATGAATTCATAAGCAATAAGCCAGAACTACAAAGAATATTAAGAAGGGGATTACAATCTGAAGGAAACAATCATGATCAGAGATCCACATCAGACAGTTATCACTAGAAGACCAACTTAGTAAACACAGGAGGAAAGGAAAGAAGAAAAACTTAGAAAAGCAGGAAAAATAAAGCACCTCTCTGTAATAACCATAAATATTAATAGACTCAATTCAACAATCAAAAGAAAAAACTGCAGGTTGGATCAGAAAGCAAGATCCATCCATTTGTTGTCTTCAAGAGACCATCTCACAGCAAAGATAAAAGTAAACTTCGATGGAGGAAGATTTACCAGGCAAATTCTCCCAGCAAGAAGGTAGGAGTTGCCATCCTGATATCTAACAAAATAAACTTTCATTAAAATCAATAAAAAAGGCAAAGAAGGACACTACATATTGATAGAGGGATATATCCAAGAGGATATCACCATTATCAATTTATACTCTCCAAACATTAGTGCATCCATTTTCATTACAGGAAAAAATAGATTCAAATACAATAATACTAGGAGACATTAATACTCCACTCTCACCAAAGAACAGATCTACCAGTCAGAGAATTGGTAAAGAAGTCTCCAAATTCAATGATGCCCGTATCTCAAATAGACTTAAGTGACATCTACAGAGTTTTCCACCCAACAACAACCAGTATACATTTTTTCTCAGCATCCCATGGAACTTTCTCCAAAATAGATCATATCACATAGTTCATACAAAGAATTTAAGCAAACAAGCCATGCACTGGTGGCTCACGCCTGTAATCCTAGCTCAGGAGGCTGAGATCTGAGGATCATGATTCAAAGCCAGCTCAGGCAGGAAACTCCGTGAGACTCTTATCTCCAATAAACCACTAGAAAACCGGAAGTGGCGCTGTGGCTCAAGTGGTAGAGCACTGGCCTTGAGCTGAAGAGTACAGGGACAGTGCCCAAGCCCAGAGTTCAAGCCCCACGACCAACAAAAAATTAAAAAGAATTTAAGCAAACATAAGAAAATTGACACAATCCCTTGTCTTCTATGTGAACATAGTGGAATCAAGCTAGTTTTCAATAACAAGGAACACTGTACAAACTATTCAAATACATGGAGATTGAACAGCACACTTCTGAACAACACTTGAGCCACAAAATAAATTATGGAAGAAATTTACAAATTCCTACAATTCAATTAAAACCAATATACATCACAAAGAAACTTGTGGGACATGTCAAAAGCAGTCCTGAGGGGCAAATTTATTGCTCTTGGTGCACACATCAAGAAAATAGAGACAGACCAAGTAAATAATCTCATGATGCAAATGAAACTGCTAGAAAAGCAAGAAAATATTGGACCCAAAGTTACTAGATGGAGCAAGATGACAAAAATAAGAGCTGAAACTAGTAAGATAAAGACTAAGAAAACTATAAATAAAATTAGTGAGGCTGGGAAGGTGGCTCATGGGTAGAGTACTTGCCTCCCATGTAAGCGGCCCAGGGTTTGATTCCTCAGTATCACATAAACAGAAAAGGCTGGAAGTGGCCCGTGGCTCAAGTGGTAGAGCAGTAGCCTTGAGCTGAAGAGCTCAGGGACAGCACTCAGGCCTAGAGTTCTAGCCCCACGACTGACAAAAAAAAAAAAAAAGTAAAACAAAAAGTTGGTTTTTTGAAAAAATTTAAAAAATTGACAGACCCATTGTGAGATTAACTAAAAACAGGAGACCCAAGTCAATAAGAGATGCTACATGAAAAATTACAACAAACATCCAAGACATCCAATTGATTATAAATAATTATTTCCAGAATCTCTACTAAGTAAAGCAGGAAAACCTGGCAAAAAATGAACAAATTTTTAGAGAAATACAAATTGCCCAAAGGACATAGCTAGCAAGATCAACACAAAGCCCACAGATTGGGAGATCTTCACTAGCCATACAACAGACAAGGGTCTCATATCTAAAATATACCTGGAACTCAAAAAATTAAATCCAACAACAAATCTTCAAAGAAACAACTGCCCAATAAATAAGTGTGCTAAAGACTTAAAGAGAAACTTCTCTGAAGAGGAAAGAAGGATGGCCAATAGACACAAGAAGAAATGCTCAACCTCTCTAGCCATAAAAGAAATGCAAATCAAAACAACATTGAGATACCACCTGACCCCAGTTAGAATGGCTATAATCAAGAACCCAATTAACAACAGATGCTAGAGGGAATGTGGACAGAAGGGAACCTTACTACATTGTTGGTGGGAGTGTAAATTTGTTCAACAACTTTGGAAAGCAGTATGGAGGTTCCTAAAAGACTCCACATAGAGCTCCCCTATGACCCAGCAATCCTACTTTTGGGCATTTACCCAAATGATCACAAACAAGACCACTCTAAAGCTACCAGCACGACTATGTTTATTGCAGCCTTATTTACTATAGCCAAGATATGGAACCAACCCAGATGCCCCTCAGTAGATGAATGGATCAAGAAAATGTGGTATATATACACACAATGGAATTCTATGCCCCCATGAGAAAGAATGACATTGCCCCTTTTGTTAGGAAATGGAAAGGCTTGGAAAAAATTGTATTAAGTGAAGTAAACCAGGCCCAAAGAAACATAGGTCCCATGGTTTCCCTTATTTGTAATAACCAGTGTATGTCTGAGTCAAGCAGAAAAAGTCAGATAAGTTGATGTTAGGGAAATGAACCCCAAGGTAAGAATTCAAATGTTTTTTTTTTCTTTCATGTAATTATTTCTAACATATTTATAAGATGATTTTTTTGTTGCTTTGTATGTCCCTCCCCCTCCCCGGTATAACACCTGCTTTCATTGTATTTGATGTTGGTATAATTTGTGGAGGGGAAGGGAAAAAACAAATCATTTAAATAGGGATACAGGTGGACCCATTGCAACTATGAGATGTACAAGTCGTTATGTCGAAAAATGAACTTTACATCTTTGCTGGGGGGGATATTGGGGGGGTATGGGAAGGGATGGGAAGGGGAAACAAAGGAGGAGGCAACAGTGCTTGATAAGAAATGTACTTGTTATCTTGCCCATGTAATTGTAACCCCTCTGTACAGTACTTGCACAATTTTTAAAAAGAGAGAAATACAAATTGCCCAAACTGAACCAAAAAGATATAAATCAATTAAATAAGCCAATAACATACAACGAGATAGATGAAGCAATTAGAAACCCTCTAATAAGGAAAAGCCCAAGCCCAGATGGATTCACTATGGAACTGTAGAAGACCTTTAAAGAGAACTAATACTCATATTCCTCAAGCAGAAGGAGTAATCCCCAAACTCATTCTATGAAGCCATTATCACATTCATCCCCAAACCAGGCAAAGATACAACAACAACAACAAAAACTACAGACCAATCTTTCTGATGAACACAGATGCAAAGCTTCTCAATAAAATTTTAGCCAACACAATCAGAAACAAATAAAAACAATCAAATTATGACCAAATAGGCTTCAGCCCACAGATGCAAGGCTGGCTGGACACACATAAATCAATTAATGTAATTCATCACATCATAGAGCCAAGGTCAAGAACCACAAGATTATCTCCATTGATGTAGAAAAGGCTTTTGAAAATACACAACACACCAGCCGCCAGTGGCTCTCGCCTGTAATTCTAGCTACTCGAGAGGCTGAGATCTGAGGATCACGGTTCAAAGCCAGCAGGCAGGAAAGTCTGTGAGACTCTTATCTCCAATAAACCACTAGAAAACCGGAAGTGGTGCTGTGGCTCAAGCGGTAGAGCACTCGCCTTCAGCTGAAGAGTGCAGGGACATGTCCAAGCCCAGAGTTCAAGCCCCAGGACCAACAAAAAAAAAGAAAGAAAGAAAGAAAGAAAATATACAACACACATTCATGTTAAAAGCTCTGCAGAAAACAGGAATAGAAGGAACATTCTTTAAAACAATTAAAGCCATTTATGACAGAACCAAAGCCAATACCATACTAAAGTAGGAAAAATTAAAACCAATTCCCCCTAAAACCAAGAACAAGGCAAGGATGCCCACTCTCTCCGCTCCTCCTCAATATAGTTCTAGAATCCTTAGCCAGAGCAATAAGGCAAGAAAAGGACATTAAAGGGATCCACACAGGGAAGGAATAAATTAAACTATCCCTGTTTGCAGATGGCATAATCTTATTCCTTAACAATCCCAAAAACTCCACTCCCAAACTGCTAGAGCTTATAAACCACTTTGACAAAGTACCAGGATACAAAATTAATCCACAAAAATCAGTTGCAATTCTGTACATGAACAATATACAAGCAGAAAGGGAAATTAAAGAAAACCCCATTCACAATAATCTCAAGAAAATAAAATATCTAGGAATTAACCTAACCAAAGATGTAAGGAACTATTTAGTGAAAAGTATAAAAGCCTAAAGAAAGAAATCAAAGAGGACACAAGGAAATGGAAAGACCTTCCATGTTCTTGGATAGGCAGGATATAGTGAAAAAGGCTATACTGCCAAAAATGATACACAAATTCAATGAAATTCCCATGAAAATCCCAAATGATGTTCTTTACTGAACTAAACAATCCAAAAACTGATATGGAACAACAAAAGACCTAGAATAACCAAAGCAATTCCAGGCAAAAGAAACAATGTAGGAAGTGTTACAATACCAGATTTCAAGCACTACTATAGAGCCATAATAAAAAAAGACAGCTTGGTATTGGTACAAAAACAGACCCGAAGACCAACAGAACAGATTAGAAGATGCAGAAATAAAATCACATACCAGTCAGCTGACATTTGACAAGGGAGCCAAAGACATACAGTGGAAACAACAAAGCCTCTTCAAGTATTAGTGCTGGGAAAACTTGACAGCCACATTCAAAAAACTAAAATGGCTCCCAGCCTGTCACCATGCACTAAGATCAACTCAAAATGGATTAAGTACCTCAATAACAAACCTGAAACTCTGAAACTACTGCAGGACAGAGTAGGAGAGACACTTGAACCTATAGGCACAGGCAAGAACTTCATGAACAGAATCCCAGAGTCACAACAAATTGGAGAGAGACTCGATAAATGGGATTACTTTAAAATAAAAAGTCTCTGCACAGTTAAAGATATAGCTACAAAGACAGCCAACTAATTGGGAAAAAATATTTACCAGCAACGTATCAGACAAGGGTCTAATATCCACTATATACAGAGAACTTGAGAAACTAATCCCTCCCAAATTTAACATACCAATCATTAAATGGGCAAGAGGGTTAAAGAGAGACTTCTCAGAATAAGAGATGAAAAAATGGCAAAGAAACACATGAAGAAATGTTCATCATCCCTGGCTGTAAAGGAAATGCAAATAAAAACAACCCTGAAATACAACCTTACCCCAGTCAGAATGGCACATATGCTAAATTCAACCAACAAGAAATGGCTGGTGGGGATGCGGAGAAAGAGAAACCCTACTGCGTTGCTGGTGGGAATGTACACTAATACAGCCATTTTGGAAAGCAGCTTGGAGGTACCTCAGAAAGCTAAATATAGACCTCCCCTATGACCAAGCCATACTACTCCTAGGCATCTACCTTGAGCAGTAGGAACCAGGCTACAAGGGCACATTCACCTCCATGTTCATTGCAGCATTCTTCACAATAGCCAAGATATGGAAACAACCCAGATGCTCCAATATAGATGAATGGATCCAAAAATAGAATATTACACAGCCATTAGAAAGGACAAAATAATGGCATTCACAGGGAAATAGATGGAACTAGAACAAATCATTTTGAGCGAAGCCAAGAGCAGAGAGACAAATTGCACGTGATCTCCCTGATATGTGGATGATAAATTCAAAATGCAAGGAGTAAACAGGACTCAAGAAACATAAGACCTCCACTCAATTTGTTGTATCATTTCTAAATGACTCCATGTTCTTTACATATATGGTATACATATATATGTGCACATCTGAGGAAAGCTAGGAAGAGGGCACAGAATCAGAGGGAAATGGGAAAATATACAACAGAGGGGAACATCAGCTGCACTGGACATTGATGAAAATGAACTGAGAAACTCAAGGCCGTGACGGTAGGGAGGGAATGAGAGGGGAAGAGGAACAGTTTACACTACGCAAAAGGAAAGAAATATACATATCACGTGGACAAAATAGTTGTATTGTCAAAGCTCATAGAATTCACAAACATTACAGACCATGATAATGGCAATTTGTCTTGTGAAGGTTAAAATGTGTTTGTGACTTTAAGTATCACTAACCCACAATACGGTGAAGTTTATGTTATCACTTAATCTCAATGAAAATTACTTTTTTTTTTGAAAATTACTTTTTTAAAAGGCATTTGTATCTAAATTCCAGTGGCTCACACCTAGAATTCTAGCTAATGGGAGGCTGAGTAGAAGGACCATCGTTTGAAGCCAGACTGGGCAGAAAAGTTTGCAAGACTCAATCTGAGAAATAAGCAGACTTGGATGATTGTTCAAAGGGAAGAACACCAGTTGAGAACATACTTCACTGAGTTCAGTCTCCAATATAATACACAATAAAATGCATGTGTTTTTTTTAATCAGGCAAATATATGCTTAATATGACAATATTAAATAATTACTATTAAAAATGAAGAATATTAAACCTATATAAGAAAATGCTACTCTCTTGGAGACATACTCAGAGTGAAATATTGTTAAAAATTCTTTAGATAGAAATTGGAAAGAAAGGGCTGGGAAGGTGGCTCAGTGGTAGAGCACTTGCCTTGTATGCATTAGGCCCTGGGTTTGATTCCTCAGCACCACATAAGCAAAAAGAAAAAAGCTGGAAGTGGCGTTGTGGCTTAAGTGGTAGAGCGCTAGCCTTGAGCTAAAGAGCTGAGGGACAGTGCCCAGGCCCAGAGTTCAGGCCCCACGACGGGACAAAAAAAAAAAATTTAAAAATTTTTTAAAAAAGAAATTGGAAAGAAGATATGGAAAAGGAATAAAATTTGCACCACTATTGAATGTGCTTGCTGAGAATGTGAGGGTAAATATTACCTATACGATTTTTCTCTACTTCTCCTAGGCTAACACTTTTTATAATATGGATGGAAACATCTCCAAGTTGCCAGGAAAGCCAAGAATTCACTTTTTTTTTGTAGGTCGTGGGGCTTGAACTCTGGGCCTGGGCGCTGTCCCTCAGCTTTTCAGCTCAAGGCGAGCCCTCTACCACTTGAGCCACACCGCCACTTCTGGCTATTTTTTCTGCTTATGTGGTTCTGAGGAATCAAACCCAGGGCCTCATGCATGCGAGGCAAGCACTCTACCACTGAGCCAACTTCCCAGCCCAAGAACTCACTCTTGATGCAGAGGCACAACATCAAGAATGAGTCTCCACATCTTCTGCAGACTGGTCCCAAGAAGCCACCATGGATGCCACAGCACCAGGTGCAGACACCTCAGCTGAAGCTGCCACCAACACCTGCTTGGTCATCATCATTAGCAACACTGCCCTCTGCCACTGCTGCTATCTCTGCCAGGCAAGAGTCCAGATGATCACTTCCTGTACCCTGATTGCAAGGAAATCTGGAAAGCACTTACATGGCATTTTCAACTGTGTAGAAAATTAAACAGGTGCTGCTTTAAAATATGGATCTTCTCTATGAATAGGGGGCTTGGAAAGCCACAAGATGGCAATTTTAAGACACATCTGCACAAACATAGATAATAGTGACACCTAGCCATTACCTGTTGTCCAGTTCTTGCTACAAAATCAGGACCAATCTAGCTGTAGAAACCTTGTCCAAATGCCAGCACCACCAACACCCACTCAAAGTTACCACAGTAGTTAAACACTGAGCTGGGGAAAGGAAAGGGCCTCTGGCCAAGGAGCCTCATAATTTTGACTTAGAAAACACAGACTTCATTCACAGAAGCTTCTAAGGAAGAAGCCACCAAGGACAAGAGAGACTTAAGCTGAAATGAACAGAAAGGAGAATGGAGATAAAGAGGAAAGGAGAACCAGATATAGCTAAAGTGAGCATGTGTTCCTGTTCCCTGAGTCTCCGTATACTTAGAGACGTGTGTGTGTGTGTGTGTGTGTGTGTGTGTGTGTGTGTGTGTGTGTGTGTACTTAGAGACAAGGTGTGTGTGTGTGTGTCTGCCCCTGTGTGTGTGTCTGCCCGTGTGTGTGTGTCTGCCCGTGTGTGTGTGTCTGCCCGTGTGTGTGTGTGTCTGCCCGTGTGTGTGTGTGTGTATCTGCCCATCTGTCTATCTGTAAGTGCCAGGGCTGGTCAAACAGGCCCAGAAGCCATGTGAGGAGATTTACTTCATCCTGTTTGCATAAGAAGTCACTGACAAATCATAAGCAGGTAAATCATAGGACTAGGAAACAGTATGTCATAGCTTATCTTCTAAGCAATAAGATAGGAAAGGTGAGGAAAGCAGAAAGGAATTCAGTTGTCAGAGACTTGCTGGTACAGGAGGAAGGACCAGCAAAGGCAGTATTATTGGATGTTGAATATCTTTATAGAAGTCCAGAAAGGGTCCAGTGAGAAGGAAAAAGTAAAAAAAAAAAAAAATGACTGGGAGAGGGGGTGTCAAATGTTTCAAAATCAAGTCTGCTGCTCTCCTGATTGTCAGAGTCTACTGAGTATTGATCTTGCTGGGGAATGGAAACTGGACAGCAGCAACAAGATGGAACTATTTGACACTCATTACGATAAGCAAAGAGAAGAAAACTCTAAGTTTCCTTAAAGTCAGGAGAAGACACATTGAGTTTGTGATCCTCTCTTCTGTGATTTTCCTCCTCCAAGCTGACAAGACCCACAGTCATGCACTTCCCACCATGTTACTCCAAATGCTGCATGCTACTAAAAAAAAAAAAAAAAAAAAGAACTGGTCATATACACATCCCTAGATCCAACAGCAAGCACGGGAAGGTACCTTCAATAACCCACAAAATGACAAGTGACAGAGCCGGAGACATAGCACAATTCAGTCACAACTGACCTCAAAACTTACGGGTCAGCCATACAAGAGCATACCCAAAGCCATTCCAACAACAACAGAGAGCAACCTGGTATTTGGTGAGTAACAGAGCTATCCCAACTCCTGTCCTGGGACTACTTAGAAACCTCCCCAAGGGCCACATAGCTGTAGATGATCTAAAATCTACCTCCTACCCAGTGTTCAGCTACTCTGCTATTCGTAAGATTGAGAAAATTGCTTATGGGGAGGGCAATTACAACAGATCCAGAAAGACTCTGGGGGAGCTAACAAGTCAATCACTAACCTGGTGAACCAGAGACACCATGGTTGTGAGAAAATTCAAAGAAAATACACTGTTGATCTCCTTCTTGTGAAAATGATAGTATGTGTTATAGGTAATATAGACACAAATGGGCTGGGAAGGTGGCTCAGTGGTAGAGTGCTTGCCTTGAATGCATGAGGCCCTGGGTTTGATTTCTCAGCACCATATAAACAGAAGTGGCACTGTGGTGGAGTCCTAGCCTTGAGTTGAAGAGCTGAGGGACAGCACCCAGGCCCAGAGTTCAGGCCCCACAACCAACTTTAAAAAAAAATAGACACAAATGCCTGGCAGAATGTAGAACACTGCACATTAAGGTGCTGGTAGTATTCCAATCTTTCTGCTGGGATCTAGAATTAGTTTTTCATCATGCTTTATCGATTTTACAATTTTTTTACAATACACAGGATACTTTTATTCTGGCAAATGTGCTATTTATTGACTTACATTAACATTATAAAAATGGCCATGCTATTCTAATACTCATATCCCTGCAAACACTGAAGTGTTTGTGCCCCATTTGTTAACTGCAGCAGTGTTGATGAACACCCACCACACCCTTGGGCAGCCCTGCTGTGGAGCCCCATGGGAACTATGATCCTTCAGGTCCAATGAGGACATGGAGCCATTGTTCCTCACCCCTACCAATGTGTGGCACTAAAACCACTATTTATGCATTGAAGAATAAGCAAAAGAAAATAAGTTTCATAAGTCATTTACTTGGTCTTCCAGCTCCTTTATCCAAGATAAACATGCAGGCTTGAATCAAGCAATGGTGATGCACGATCAAAAGACAGATATAGTAACTAATATAAAGTGCTTAGCTCAGCAAACAGGGAGCTTTTGATGCTGGAACTCAATTTGCACTGCCACAACTGGATGTGATTGGGGATGACTGGAGCCATATCAGACTGGGCAGGCAAAACATCTCTTCTTCAGATATTCAGAGCCATTCTCCCCTTCCTCCAATGAAAGACTCAAGTATTTCTCATCTATATTTGGTATGAAATTAAAACAACCCTTAATCCACATGCCCTTCTGATGCACTTATGAATCACCTACCATAATTGAGCACTCATTATGTCCACCAGTAAGAGTACACAAATTAGCTCTTATACTGAGTACTACTCAGTATTCACTGAGTATAGCTCTTGTACTGAGTACTACTCAGTAATCACTGAGTATTCACTCTGAGGTCCACAATGCTCAAAAGCAATAAGGAAGCTCCCTGGACCTGTGGGCTCAACACCACAACAAGTATCCACAAATGAGCAAAAAATGGGTTAATGAGATCGTCTAAGCCCTCATGCAGCAGCTTTGGGTATTCTATGTTCACGTTTGAGTTTCCAAGCACAGAAAAAGCCTGAAAGGGGTGACTGGTTTGGAACTGCATCAAGAAGAATTCATCCCCAAGAAAGGAAGGCTTTTCAGACATCAAGCAGAATGCTGGGTTAGTATACTATACAAATAAAAGAGACAAGACACAGCCAAGCCAACTCCATACTCACTGCAGCCAAAGGTACCATCCAACATGCCCACAGGCAGCTACCAGAGGCCCTGCCAGGAACCCAGGCTGCAAGCACCATCAACCACATAGACAGTCCTCCTTAGGACAAGCCTAGAGAGTGATTCTGTTTGCCATACTCTCTACCTTGAACCTTCCTTGCCCAGGTGAGGAAATCACAACATCACTTTCTTAGCAAGACTGCCAAGTGGAACTCATAAGCACAAAGACTAACAATCAGGACAGAAAATCTTTTCAACTTCCCAGAGGAGGAAATGCACGCTGAGGCCTGGACACATTTAAAGGAGATACATCTCATACTGATGTTGGTCCTGCCATCAATCCCAACATCTCATACTGATTGTTGGTCTGCCATCAATCCCAATATTCCCTTTCCTGAAATGCACTGAAGAATCTAGAGCAGAATTCCCCAATTAGAAGGAACATCTTGGACTCTGGCACATGCCCGAGCCCCTCCAGCTTGTCCTTGGAGCTTTATCTCACCTTCCTTCCATTCACACACAAGCAGGACCTGGGAACTGGGAGAGATGAGCTGTCATCTCTATCCCTCTGCCCATTGTGTAACTCTGACCTCTACACTCCCTCCTCTCCTCTCCCCAGTGTGTGACTCTGCAATGTGAGTCTCACTTTGCCATCTGCAAAATGGCCAGTTGGACTAGATGACATCCACAGCTTCCAGCTATCCCCAATTGCAATTCTATAGGCATGTAGAAGGTAACTGTTAGCCTGCTGGAAGTCATAAAGCTGCAAATGACTGATGGAGGGAAGCAAGCTTATCTCTTGCCTAGGCTTTAAGAGCTACTGAAATCTCAAAGCCCCTCATGAGGGCTGAGTGCTTCCTGGATTAAATTAAAAAAGAGCTCAGCCTCCAGAAAGGGCACATCTAGGTGGGCCAGGGGTAGACATTTCAAGAGCAAAGTGTGTCCCAGGCAACTATTCAGAATCTTTTCTTGAACTCTTACCTCACGGAAAATAAGGGACCTATATTTTTAGGCCACTCAATTCCTTTAAATGGTTCCTAAAGTGCTTCCTTACAAATCTGTATAAGTCCACCAGCTCATTCCCACACCAAAACTATACAAGCAATGCCACTAGGAGTCACTAAGTGGTGGGAAATCAGAGTACTTCCACCCAATAGTGTTATTGATAGCATAAGAGGTCATATGTTCCAAAAGTGGCGCTGTAGCTCAAGGGGTAGAGCGCTCGCCCTGAGCTGAAGAGCTGAGGGACAACGCTCAGCCCAGAGTTCAAGCCGCATGACCGACAAAAAAAAAAAAAAAAGGTTCATATGTTTCTATAAATAACTCTTTTTATCTACATATTTAAAAAAACAATTGCAAATATACTACATACTATACATGGACAAAAAAGGCAATTAAAACCCTATTATTAATGTTTACAAAACTCACATAAAAATGACAAAATCCTAAAGGGTATTCCTTTTAAGAGATAAATTAATCAATAAAATAGTATATATCTTTTAATACTCTGGTTAGTATTTCATCCTGTGCAGGAAAATTAAATGTCAGCCTAACAGATCTTTTCACATTAGCTTTTATAAATGAAGAACCAGCATTCATTCATGAACAGGCAAATTATTAGTTACATGAGTCTTAGGATGAAAACTTGTAAAAATTAGTTTGATTTATAGCAAAGTTACATGACACAGTAAAAACCAACTACTTTATATTTTGACCTCCTATAAACTGCCCATAGTGAAAAAGGTAGAAATTTTAGTGATGAATGATACAATAAACTCTGCTTTGGAACTTACTTTTCAAGAGGAAGAAAGAAAAATTAAATTAAGGACTAACACGGATCCTAGGAAAGGCTTCTTGAAATCAACGATGCCATGGACTTTCTAAGTAAAATCCTCACCCCCACCATAGACAGAAGGTAAACCTGCCCTGGGCCAGCTTTCTGTCTATACCTGCCTCCCTCCTGGATCACTAATTTACAAAAGACACCTAATATCTACTTTCCCATATTCCCTCACCTTAGAAATAACCCAAGAAAGGCCAGGTGCTGGTGGCTCACGCCTGTAATCCTAGCTACTGAGGAGGCTGAGATCTGAGGATCATGGTTCAAAGCCAGCCTGGGCAAGGAAAGTCTGTGAGACTCTTATCTCCAATAAACCACCAGAAAACGGGAAGCTGCGCTGTGGCTCAAGCAGTAGAGCGCTCGTCTTGAGCTGAAGAGCTGAGGGAGAGTGTTCATGCCCAGAGTTCAAGCCCCACAACCGACCAAGAAAAAAAAAAAAAAAAGAAAGAACCCAAGAATTCACAGTAGTCCTTAAAATTCCCAATAAAATAACCTCTAAAAATAATGTATACTGTTGTCCTGATTGAAGAAGCAGAGAACCCCAGACATCCTTTTGTATACTCCCATCTCGTTTCATGTATTCCCATCCGTGTTTCAAATGTCACTTGTTTCAATAATGATGGCCTTGAATTTCAGAAGGATCCTGTAATGGACATGAAGGTCTTATTTGGCTTCACTTTATTGTTTTGATTATTTTATTTTTTGGCCATACTAACATCTGACTCAGTGTTTCAGGCTTGCTAAGCAAGTACTCTACCACTGTAGTCATGCCTTTGCAGTTTTTGTGTTGATCCTTTTTGCCCAGGACAGCCTGTGGTCCTCTTACTAGAACTTCCTGCCAGACCAGGATGACAGATGCATACCACACACTCAGCTTTTTGAGATTTTACTTTTTTGTCCAGGCTATTGTGGAACACAATCCTCCTGATTTCAGCCTCCCATGTAACTGGGATGATCTTTTTATTATATGTGCCAGAAATATAAAACATAAAATCCTATGCTTGAAATTTTAAAGTACTCAACCAGCTACGGGGTATTATGCATTTTAATACCTACCAACAACCCCAAATTAGGCTGCCTACACATGTGCCTGACTTGTCTCATCTGAGGGCACACAAGGGAGACACAGAATTGTGGCTTGAGTCGGAAGAAGGCCTGATCACCACCACTTTTCAGCACCTGGACCTCTGAACTGCCATATTGTAAAGGCCACCAGAGACCACACCAAAGGAAACTCTGAGGACTCCACAAGCAAGAGACAAAACCCAGCTATCCCAACACCTCAGGTACCCTACCAACCATCTATAGGATCTGTAGACCAACTCAACTGACCCAGCTTAGACTGAGGTGGTAGACATCATTGACATTTCATGATCATGACACCCCCTTTGTACTAAATACAAGGTGATTATGTCAACTGCAAAGACAGAGAACCTGCTATCTCCTCGTGACTTCATCAGCCAAAAGGTAATGGCAAATGGCCTCTGCTAAGAGGAAAATACATCTCATCCTAATTCCTAAGATTCTCAGGACCTTTTAATTAATTCTCTTGTGGGGGGTACTAAAGTATGGACTCACCGTCTCTTGCTTACTAGGCTGGTGCATCACTACCTGACCCACAACACCAAACTCATGCTTATGACTTCTTACATATTTTTTTATTTCTATGGGTCATAAGATTTTAACTCTGGGCCTGGGCAAAATCCCTGACCTTTCTGGTTCAAGATTAGTATTCTACTACTTTAAGCCATAGCTCCACTTCCTCTGGGTTTTTTAATACAATCAACTTGTAACAACCATGTCATATATTAGCTTGGTCATTTAGTTAGAATAAAAAAAAAATCCACTGAGTTAGGCATGGGTGGCTCATGCCTGTAATCCTAGCTACTTAAGAGGCCAAGTTTGAACCTCATGACTGACCAAAAAAAAAAGAGGAATCCAGCGAAGTAAATAAATACCCAGTATTGATGGATAAATGCTTTGTGCCAATATGAATCTCTTAGAAACTCGCTCTCTAATGCAACTCCTGCCAAGGTTCCAAACTTGAGGAGTGATTAGGGTTCAAGTAATGTCATGCACAGGGTGTGTTTCAGGCCTTTCCTGCTCTCTATGACCACATGGTGCTTTCAACTCTGTTACAATGCAACAAGATGAAGCTTCTGAGTCTTGAGCATTCCACATCCTGGAACCATATTATAATTGACCTAGACAGCGACTGTGGTGTTCTGTTCAACAGATATAAGATGGCAACAATGGTTAACAAAATTGTTCTCACTTCCCAAGGACGCTGCTACTTAATTTCCCAGGCCATTTCTTCTTACAAGTGTCCCATGATCCTCATAGAAACAAACAAAAAGTCAAAACAGCTCAAATCTCAATCCCACAATCTGTAAAATATGAGCACACATTAACTACTTCCCCAATTCAAAGCAAAATTCTAGAATATGGGACAATATATTGTAGAGATGATTTCTTTGAATATGAGGAAATGAACTTCTGAGTTAAAACACAGTGATCTTTAAATGGTTTCAAATTGTGAAATCCAAACGCAGTCAACCATTCCTTCTGTGAGCTTTCCTACCTCTGTTCTTACCTTGTTGGGCAAGGGGTAAAAGTCTACATCTACGTCTGTGCTCCCAGTGATGCAGTGCTCTTTCGGAAGCTCTGATGCTGCTGCTGCATCAGGCCCATATTCTTGTATACTCAAGCATTGTTCTCGCTCATATTGGCATTAAAGGTACATGGTACAAGAGACATCTGATCTCCACCTATCTGGTCCACTGGGGAACAGTTAATATTGGTGTAGTCATGGTTTTCTACTTGTTTTGCTGCTCTTCTTCAATCCTGTGTTCTAGTGTTTCATTATAATCTTGGACAGCCATGTCAGTGAACTGGTACTGGGCTTCTGTGTGAACTACCCTTGATCTCTGGGACCACATCATCTGAATGGTTTGGGGAATGTCAGAGTCATAGTCCATACCTTTCTCTTTGATGTCATCAATAAGGATGTTGATCAAAATGAACATCCTCATATGGCCAATCCAAGCACTGCAGTGAACCACAACAGTGAACCACATGAGATGCAGGTCATATGGACCTGCATCTCATATGGACCTCTTCCAGAAAGTCTAACATGCCTCCAGAGTCAATGGGCATGTCACTCAGGTTTGCAAATGTTAATGCCAGATCATTCTCCTTGTATAACATTGTCCAACTGTGAGAACTTGAACTCCCTAAGAATGTAATCAGGAGCCACACTTTCTTTTGAGGCTCTAAACACACATGACCAGTACTCTGAGAGCACACTGGTCAATTCAGTCTTTCACATTTGCTCTTCTCTCTCTCCACTTCCTTGCTTGTCACAACAGGCACCCAGGAGTTTCTCCTGGAACACCATCCACTGGAAGTGCTTCAGTGTGTTTTGCAGGTAGCCTTGCATGGCACTTTAACTCTTTTGGGGCTTTGAATTGTCGCACTTGGTCAAATTCAGGCATGAGGATGCTTGTCATCAGAAACCCACCTACCGGTGTCCCTTTGTGTAGGATGACCCTAATGTCATCAAAGGGCAATATCTTTATATATCTATTTTTGTTCTTATGTTCTTGCCATTCACCCTCTTTTGGCCCTAGACAAGTTTGCATTCCTATTGCTGTAGTGCCTCAAATTCTTCCCCAAATCCTTATTTTATCTGTGATCTTGGCTAAAACTTGCTCATTTCTCAAACCTGGCTTTCAATTTCAACAGCATTAATCCAAGTTGTGTTGAGAGGATGCTTGAGATGTAGTACTGTGCCCAGAGTCTCCACCATAGGGTTCTTTACTGTTTCGCCAGATCTTAAAAGAATGGAACCATTCTCGTGTATGACCATCATGTTCAGCTCCTGGCAGCTATCCCCACATGGGTCACTTTAGAGATGCCATCATTGCTCTAGTCCTTGTTGTCACAGGTACACAACGAGAGAACAAAATCCCCAGCATGGCTCTGGCTCTCCCATACAAGCTTACATTTTTCTTAGCAGTTTGTCTGCTACTTTTCAGGGAGGTGAGTAGGAAGTAGGATCTGCACAGTTCAGAGGAACTTGAGCTCCATCACATCTCCATTCTTCTCTTTCAGCTGCCATGATGCTCCAGGTATCATTAGACCAGCTCAGCTAGAATGAGAAATTTACCCCTCCATATACATTGTAGAAGTCTCCTGTGTTCTGAATCTTGCTGTGTGGACTCCAGTTCTCATAATGGAAAGCATAAAATCTCCAGGGTTACTTTTTCTGGGCCTTGCCAAAAAGCTGCCATCAACTCTCGTTGTCAGCGGGAGATTTTCTGCCTCCATACCAGTAATGTTTGGGTCAAACCACCCTTGGACTCCGCTCAGCCTCATACACATCGGGCTGGCCCAGGGAGGCCCACTTGGGACTATATCTAGGGAGTGGGGGGTTTGGGGCAGAACCAACTGGGTACATGCAGACCCTCCTTGATACCTGTGGGATCCTGGGCTTTGTGCAGCTGTTCCCATAAGCCCAGTGCTCCTCCTCTCCCATAACTCTTACAGAACATTTAGCATACCTAAGTCCAAGGGAAGATAATACTAGAGTTCATTATATTTCTATAAACTTACTTTTTTTGGTTCCAGTCCTGGGGCCTGAACTCTGGGCCTGGGTGCTTGTCCCTCAGCTCTTCAGCTCAAGGCTAGCGCTCAACCACTTGAGCCACAGTTCCACTTCTGGCTTTTTTCTTTTTGCTTATGTGGTGCTGAGGAATCGAACCCAGGGCCTCATGCATGCAAGGCAAGCGCTCTACCACTGAGCCACCTTCCCAGCCCTCTATAAACTTATTTTATGGCAAGGACCCAGAGCTCTTATATTCTCAGATAACTCAGTTTGCCAGAGTTAGAGGAAGTAGGAAAGACTTCATGAAGACATGCCCTGCAGATATGACTCATAAGAAATAATTGTGGTTTGCAAAAGCACAAATGCTATCTGGAGAGAGAAAAACAGGGGGAAGAGAGAGAGGAGAGCGAGAAGGGAGAGAAAGAAGAGGAAGAGAGGAGAGAGAGAGGAGAGAGAGAAGAGAAGGGAGAGAGGAGAGAAGAGAGAAATGGGAGAGGAGAGGGGGGAGAGAGAGGAGAGAGAAGGCCTGGAAGCTGACCCTGATCATTTTTGCTCCAGGCTAACAGGCTACCACTTCAGCTGCAGCTCTACTTCTGGCCTTTCTGCAGGTTAACTGGAGATAAGAAAACCCTGAAATTCATGCTGGGTAGGCTTCAAACTATGATCATCTCTCATATCTTAGCCCTCCTCAGTAGCTAGGATTACAAGTGTGAACCACTAGACCCAGCAAATAAATTATTTTATAAAGTCCAATGAATAGAAAATGCAGATTGGTATGTTAGCATATGGTATTCTAGCGTATTTATCTTCCAGACTGTAGGGAGAGAGTACAGAACTCAAGGGAAAGAGGATAAGAAAATGTAGCAGACACTGCTGGAAGTGAACTGTACAAACTCATGGGTGGAGATGAGAGGGGAAGACTGGGAGAGAATGAGGGAAGGGAAGACACTGTATGAAAGGAAATGTACTTATTACCTGACTCATCTAACTGGAATCCCTCTGTATACCTTTGTAGTTACCATTAAAAAAACTGAAAAAGGATACAGACTGTTCACAGATTTATTTACAGTAGTAAATAAATTATCTAGACCCATTCCCTGTGGCATATATATGGGTATACAGATATATATCTCCACCTCAGTGTCTGTATCATCTTTTCCCCCAAAGAATAGAGTCAACTGGGCAAGGTGTGGACCTGTTATCCCAGTTACTAGGGAGACAAGCATACTTAGGCCATTAAAGAAAAAGAAGAGACAGAAAGAAAGAAAATTATCACCAGGAAGTTATAAAGTTTCATCCAGTCAGGACTTAAAACACTTTTATGCCCCAACCTCTATGTGGACTTTGAGTTACCTCAGATGAATATGAATCAAAATGTAGCTCTTAGATACAACATCCCCCAGGAACCAATAAAAATATGCCAATGACATTATTCTGTGCTTTACACTCTAACCCAATTGCCACCTTTCCCTAGGTCAGGCAGTATGTGCCCTTTGTCCATGCTCACCAAAGGCAATGTTAGTAAGGCCTTATTACTATTGCTCTTGGAAACCTCTACATCCTGAGCAATTAAAAAGTAACAAGAAAACAACTCAGAAACCAAACTGTTGGGACAAAGTGCGTTACCTCAACCACCTAAGTAGTTTCTTTATGTAGCTCTGTTCTTTACCCTTACCTACATCATTACCCAGGGCCTCTGAGCTAAATTTCTCATATATACATATACACATACAAACACATAAACCACACACATATATATACACAAGTATACATACACACATATATGTGTATATATTTATATGTACCTACACACATTTATGTAATTGTAACAAGTAACACTGTCCCCCCCAAAAGAAACAAAGTGTCCTGAAGCTGAATTCCAGATCTCATAAATAGAACAAGAACACTTTTAGATGCAAAGTGAAAAATGTCAAACTGTAGAGATATTTTTCTATGAAACCAGTGGAAATAAGAATACCCCTTAGTGTAAAAGACATGCCTTTTTACAGGAATTATGCATAGAAATGCAGACTATCATAAAGGTACAAAAAGTTTTCTTGGAAGTGGCGCTGTGGCTCAAGTGGTAGAATGCTAGCCTTGAGCTGAAAAGCTGAGGGACACTGCCCATACCCAGAGTTCAAGCCCCATGACCAACAACAACAACAAAAGAAACAAAGTTTTCTTTTGTCTTAGCTCATGAATATAAAGTGAGGAACAAGCCTTTCCTCCAGAATAAACTAGCAAGCCAAGTCATACATTGTAAGGTGGAGGACTTAAATACTCAATGCGTATTTGTTTAGATTAATTCATATTCGTGAAAATGAAATTATTTTATCTTTCAGCCCTGTTTTCTTTATGTATAATCTACCATTACATAAAATAAATCATTGTACAAGTTAACAAAAATTCCTATTCTATTGTGGGCAGCATTAAAAAAGTTACTAAGGGGCTGGGAAGGTGGCTCAGTGGTAGAGTGCTTGCCTTGCATGCATGAGGCCCAGGGTTCAATTCCTCAGCACCATATAAGCAGAAAAAGCCAGGACTGGCACTGTCACTCAAGTGGTAGAGCACTAGCCTTGAACTGAAGAGCTGAGGGACAGTGCCCAGCCCAGAGTTCAGGCCCACGATTGACCAAAAAAAAAAAAAAAAGTTGCTAAGGAAAATGGACATGAGCAAAAGTACCTCCATCAGTACTGAAACAAACCAATAGTCAAACCCGCATGCAGCTGTCAGTTGCTGAAAACACTGCACTGCACACAACCCTATACCCATTTTATCTTTTAACAGGGCTCAATAGCTAGCTCTATAGTAAAAGAATCAACTACTCTAAGATGGCCCAGCATTGATTGGAGACATGAAGGTTAACAATACATTTTGGAGCTAACTGCTTCTCCGAAGCATTTTTCTCTTCAGAAGACTTGTCCATTTTCCACCTAGCATAATCAGGTCTTTTCCTGCTTGTCAAAGACTACAATCCCTCAGGCATCTCCATACCTGGAGAGCCCAATGCCAATCCATAATGGCTGAGCACACACTCAACAGTCTCCATCTCATCTGTGGATTCTATTTTAATGAAAGGAAAAGCTAGAGACCAAGACACACAGACCAGAACAGCAGCCACAGACAGTGCTGAGGACTGAAATGGCACTTACCATTTATGAGAAAAAAAGATTCCTTAGGATTAATCAGTGACTCCAAGTTTCCAGCTGCCAGCAAGCCCTCTCACTGCCCTGCACGCTCTCTTCATTCACTGGTTCTGCATCTTGCACGATGGTTGACATTGCCCTACCCAAGAAAGTAAGAAAAGGGATGACATCTCTGCTCTCTGAAATTTCTCGTGAGCATTTTTCTCCCTTCTAAGAAACACACATCTTCAGCCCCTTCCTCACACACAGTTTCTATTCTAGTGCTACAGAACTACAATTCTGGGGGAAGAGAGTCACACAGTGTTATTTTGGCTCTAGCTTATTTAAAAAGTATTCTAAACCTAAACATTTAGATTGGAGACATAGAAAAAAGGCTTCTGTTCTCACTCATTTCTGTTTCAATTTTTTTTTTTTTTTTTTGCCAGTCATGGACCTGAACTCTGGGCCTGGGAGCTGTCCCTTAGCTCTTCAGCTCAAGGCAAGCACTCTACCGCTTGAGCCACAGCACCACTTCCGGCTTTTTCTGTTTATGTGGTGCTGAGGAATGGAACCCAGGGCCTCATGCATGCAAGACAAGCGCTCTACCACTGAGCCACCTTCCCAGCCTTCTGTTTTATATTTTAAGGATAAGGTAAAATCAGAAGCCTGACTCCCAGGTTTCTGTAGAGGAAGACCACGCTTAGTGTCCTACCTCCATGAAGTAACATTGGCAGTAGGAAGCAATTTCAAGTCATTTCTTAAAACTCGATCCAGGGACATCAAAGATATGATGCCAGCTCCTATTGATTTTGCTAAGCTTGTCATCCACCTTAAAGGCTCTTGTCTTGCTGCTGTCCTTTATCAACTGCTCACCCTTTTTGCTTCAACTGGGACTTCTTTTTACTTAACAAGATTATATCCTGTATGCTGTCCTGGGAACACATGAACACAGGAAGCTCCATTATTACTCCATTTCTTTCTTTTTTTTCTTTCTTTGTGCAAGTATGAGAACTTGAACTCAGGGCCTGGGCACTCTTCTTGAACTTTTTCTGTTAAAAGTTGGTGCTCTGTCACTTGAGACAAAGCTACATTTCTATGGTTTTTGATGCCTAAATGGAGATTATTATCTGGACTGGCTTGGAACTTCAGTCTTCAGATCTCAGTCTTGTGAGTAGCTAGGATCACAGGATTGAGCAGTAGTGTCCAGCTCCCCAAAACATTTCTTCCTTATTTACAAAATGTGAGTGCCTCTTAATAATTTTTGTAATTGAAAAATTCTCATCATACCTGCTAGTTAACACAATGCCACAGGGAAAAACTAAAAAGTCAAGAAAGGCCAACTATGCAAATTCAAAACATACTTTAGTTGTTACTTTCTTAATGCAACAGCCTCTATGATTTCTCCCCCATGGGAGAAATCTTCTATGCTGTTTACTTGTGAGTCCACCAGGGGATATAATTCAGTTTCAATTAACTACAAGAACAACACTCTTGTTACTCTTTTACTGAGCTACATTACATCTGAGGCCTAGTGACCACCTAAAATTTTCAACTTTACTGTGGTTTGACCTAGGCCCTTGGGCATAACTAGACTCCTTCAGTGGTCTGAAACACCAAGATACTTCAGGAGACACAAGCCCCTCCTCCTACCAGACTTGCCAACCCAGAGAAAGCAATTGTTCCCAGTACATGCCCACCTATGAGTGGCTCACACCTCTCATCTCTCTGGAATCTTCTATTTTCCCTCAGAAAGATGAAGTAGTTCAAAAGTCTCTACATCTCTTATAGGAAACACCCCTGTAATGTAAATTCTTAGCTGTGAGGAGTGTTTTAACTGCCCCCACCTAGACACCTCTGCCGGCTCACCTTCTGAAATTCTCAATTGTTTCTTATATGATGCTGTCTGCTGTCTGGAGAACTGTTTTTCATCTGCACCAGCTATCCACACAGCTCCTCACTGTCTTCATTGATCCAGGAATTGAGTCTGCCTTCAATCTCTTCTGTGCTGATAGTCACTTGCATAGAAAAATGCATCTGGTAAAGGTTTTCTTTCATGCGATTGTTTCTAACACATTTATATGATTATTTCTTTGTTATCTCTCTCCCCCATGGTATAACTCCTGCTTTCACTGTATTTGATGTTGTTATAATTTGTGGAGGGGAAGGGGAAAAAAACCAAATTGTTTAAATAGGGATACAGGTGGACCCATTGCAACAATTGGATGGGAAGGGGAAACAAAGGAGGAAGCTACAATGCTTGATAAGAAATGTACTCATTATCTAGCCCATGTAATTGTAACCTCTCTGTACAGTATTTTCACAATAAAAAAAATTTTTAAAAGAAAAATGCATCTGGCTGTTGAAGATAGCCAACAAAAAAGGTGCTCTTCCCTCCCAGTAATGGACTGTGAATTTTATTCATTGTAGTTAGCATCTTTAAGGACTTACATTTGTGTTTCTTTCTCTTAGAAATCTAGGTTCTAGCTTCATCAGACATTCTTATACCTGTGCTGAATTAACAACTTTAGCTGACCAACAGGACTGACTTACCCATTGTACAACTAGCAGGTTATAAACAAACATTATAAACAAGAAAGGCTGAATATATTAAGCACCACATAAATTTATTGTTTTAATTCTTTTGAATATTCATTTACAAATGCTGAAAACCTGCTAATCTAATTCAGACTCAAACCGATATCTCACTTACTGAAAAGCTATAATTCACATCAATCTATATAGCAACTGTTAATGATATAATGTACAATATTATCAGGAAAATTACAACCACATTCATGATGGAGTATTTAAACATAGCAGAGTATTAGAAACCCTAAACCAATGCCCATCACTCATTCAATCCCTCGCTTCTTATGGTACAGGGTAGCATTTGCCTGTAAATCATGGAAATGACACCTCAATCCAGTCTGCTCTACACAGGCTAACCCCTGAATACCCAATGCTTTATTGCTAACAAACAGCTCCAGCCAGCACACTTCAGTATAGGATCCTCCTCACCACAAGATTAAATGGCCTACTCTAATCAATTTGAAAGTAAATATACAAATCAGCCTAGATATAGGTTCACAAGGATTCTGAGGTCCCAAAAATTTTGAAATACATCCAGGTAAAAGAGGGCCACAGAAGATGCTTTGATAAAGTTTTAACACTCACTTCATTGATAGGGAAGCAAATGGCATTTTCTTGTTATATACAAAAAAGTCTCCCAGAGTAAAGCAAGAATACCAAATGCAGCACCATATACATGGGCAAACCTGTTGGAAAAGGGTTGAAAGTATCTCTACAAAATTAAGGTTTTTTTTCCCCCATCTCTCTGATGTGTATTTATTTTAGCTTTTAAAACTGTGGTCTTTCACAGCATAGAATTCCTAATTAATCTCACAATGGCTCTATGGTCTACTCTACATTAACTTTTGGAGCTTTGTCCTCTTACTTGTATGCTCATTTTTTTTGGTCGCTTGTGGGCTTTCAGGCTGGGTCATTGCAACAGGTGCAGTAGGGGTTGGAAGAGGGCAGCAGGGTCCATCGCTCCAGACCTGCTACCAAAGTCAGGGAAATGGAGCAACCAGGGACTACTAAAGGCATACCCAGGAGGGGAGGCTTGGTGCACTCTGAGACGCTACGGTCCCTCTTTGGTGACTGCTACAGATGATCTGGCACCACTTGCACCTACATCCCCTCACACAGGAATATTACCCTCCCATGTTAGCAGGGGTGGGGCCGGGTTGGGGATAAGGGATAAGCCAGTAGGGGGGTGGGGAGTGTGATCAGTTGTCTAGGGTTGTCTCCTGCACCTAGGTACATGCATCCCTATGCATGTTGGGGGGCAGCAACCCGAGGGTGTATGTGTGGTGAACAGAGTATATATAGTCCAGGGGTCATAGAGAATGAGTTGGGGGGTGGGCCAAGCAGAAGGGGGCTTGGGGTGGGGATCTCCCAGAACAGAGTGAGGGAACAGGTTGGGGTATGCAGAGCATCGAGGGGAATGAGGTCCCGATGGGCCAAGAGGCAGTGGAATAGGGGGGCTGCAGAGGGAATGGGGATTCAGGAAGAGGTGGGAACAGAGGAGAAAATGGAGGTGACTGGAATGAAGGGAAGGGAGGAGGGGACTCACTTGCCTTGAATTGGGGTCATCCGGGGATGGCTCCCGCAGCAGTGCCGACACTGAGCAAGAAGGTGGAGGTCCACAGGGAAGCCCAAGATCCCTCAGGCACCCTGTGGCTGAGACAGGTGCAGCACCAGCTGAAAGAGGGAAGAGAGGTCCACAGCTCCAGCCCTACCACTGCCAGGGTATACAGGGGAACAGGGGAGCCCCAGAGTCCACAGGCCTAAGCCAGGTGAGGAAGCAGTGTGCCCACAGCTCAATCCAGGACCATCTGTACTGTCTAGAGTGTTCTGTGTGTGGGCGTGCACACATCACCTTGCCCACCCATCTGTTCCTGTGGGAGGCGCAGGGCCAGATGGTGACAAGGGATGGGGCCAGAGGTGGAGGTTGGCCTGGGAAAATGGTATCTGGCTGGGAGGCAGGGTAGGGGCCAGGTGGCAGAGGGCTGAGGAAGCACAGTGTGGAGGTGAGGAAGCCTGGGGTTGATGTAGGTAGGGGTGAGTATGGGAAAACACATCCCAGGCTGACATCTGAGTATCCCAGTTCAAAGCCAGCCTGGATAGAAAACTCCCCATGAGACTCTTATCTCCAATTAACCACTCAAAGCCTGGAAGTGACACTGTGGCTCAAGTGGTAGACCACTAGCCTTGAGCACAAACAGGCTCAGGAATAGCACCTCTGCCCTGAGTTCAAGCTCCAAAACAAATAAATAACAAGTAAGCCCATTTACAAATAAACTCCATCTGTGAAATATAGATCCAAGCATAATAGAAAATTAATTTTCTCAAGAGTTTCTTCAATCTAAAGAAGAGTATGAGATGATTTTAATATGTATAAGAAGTTAGATATGCCTTGAAGCTTTACCAAAAATATGTATGCACATACAATGAAACTTAAAATGAGGGGCTGGGAAGGTGGCTCAGTGGTAGAGCGCTTGCCTTGCATGCATGAGGCCCTGGGTTCGATTCCTCAGCATCACATAAGCAAAAAGAAAAAAGTGGCGCTGTCCCCAGTTAAAAAACAATCAACAAAAAACCCTACCAAAACAAGAAAAAGTATCAGGTTTAATAGTTTTCAATCTCTTAAATATCTATTTATCCACAAGTTACTGAGGATATCGCCAAGGATAAAGCAAAATCACATCTAACATTAACAAGAAGGTGTTAGAATTTGATACTATTGATACTATTTGATATTACTGAACAATAACCAAAATTAGAAAATAAAGCATTGTTTTTCTTTTGGTACATTCCTGTTTTTTGGGAGGGTGTCAGTGGTGGGGCTTGAACTCTGGGCCTGGGCGCTGTCCCTCAGCCCTTCAGCTCAAGGCTAGCACTCACTCTACCACTTGAGCCACAGCACCACTTCTGGCTTTTTCTGCTTATGTGGTACTGAGAAATCGAACCCAGGGCCTCATGCATACAAGGCAAGCGCTCTACCACTGAGCCACCTTCCCAGCCCTTCTTTTGGTACATTTCTTTCAGCCTTTCAAATAATCTCATTTGCTAAGAATTTACAATTTATTTGTACCGAACCCCCCCCAAAAAAAGAAATTTACAAATGGATAGATTCTTATTTAACTCTTAAAAAACCCTCTCAGATGCAGAGGGTACATTTTCACCTTCATAAATGGTACTGTAAACCTTGGGAGCGCATTTGTTCCCTATTCCAATGTATCTTATTTTAAAGTTGAAATGAATAGGATTTTCATACTCAAAACTAACTTCACTAAGACATGCTCACAACTGGAAAGCACGGGGAATGGAATGAAGATATGATCTCCACGTGGATCTCTTAGTGGCTGCCTGCATTCTGTATAAAGCATTTTTGCACTACTAAGTTTAGAGCAGAGGTACTGACCACAGCCCTTTGGCCCTTCTAGACAGTGCTATTGGTGGGCCTTTATATGTATTTTACTTCATGAGTACATTTACTTTCATCTCTGTTGTTAAATTGCAGCAGTTTCATTTTAGAGAACAACTTTGTTTTGATTTTGTTTCAAATTACTTCTGCTCAGCACCCAGAAGACCAGAAAATAAAATTGATATATTTTTTATTATAGGCATACTTTTTTGTACATTTGTGTTCATCTTGAATAAAGTAAGTTCAGTATTGGCCTAAAGATATTAAAAGAAGTATTGATTTTGATTCAATAAATGTTTCCTTTCAATCCTTTAAATAAAAAAAAAAAAACAACTCATAAGCCGGGCGCTGGTGGCTCACGCCTGTAATCCTAGCTACTCAGGAGGCTGAGATCTGAGGATCTCGTTCAAAGCCAGCCCAGGCAGGAGAGACTGTGAGACTCCTATCTCCAATAAACCACCAGAAAACCGGAAGTGGCGCTGTAGCCCAAGTGGTAGAGCGCTCGCCTTGAGCTGAAGAGCTGAGGGCCAGCGCCCAGGCCCAGAGTTCAAGCCCCATGACCGACCAAAAAAAAAACAAAAAACAAAAAAAAAAAAACAAAAAACAACTCAGGTCCTCATGCGGAAAACCTCAACTATCAAGAATTAATGTAGGTGATTTCACATCTCCTAACTTCTTTTTTTGTTTTTTGTTTTGGTCGGTCGTGGGGCTTGAACTCAATCAAGGCGCTGTCCCTGCACTCTTCAGCTCAAGGCGAGCACTCTACCACTTGAGCCACAGTTTCACTTCCAGTTTTCAAGTGGTTTATTGGAGATAAGAGTCTCACGGACTTTCCTGCCCAGGCTGGCTTTGAACTGCGATCCTCAGATCTCAGCCTCCCGAATAGCTAGGAATACAGGCGTGAGCTACCGGTGCCCGGCATATCTCCAAACTTCTTTTTTTTTTTTTTTTTGGTCCGGTTGTGGGGCCTGAACTCTGGGCCTCAGCACTGTCCCTCAGCTCTTCAGCTCAAGGCTAGTGCCCTACCACTTGAGCCACAGCACCATTTCCAGCTTTTTCCTTTTTGCTTATGTGGTGCTGAGGAATCAAACCCAGGGCCTCATGCATGCAAGGCAAGCGCTCTACCACTGAGCCACCTTCCCAGCCCTCAGCTACTTTTTTATTAAAAAGTTTGGAGATGGGCTGGGAAGTTGGCTCAGTGGTAGAGCGCTTGCCTTGCATGCCTGAGGCCCTGGGTTTGATTCCTCAGCACCACATAAGCATAAAAAAAAAGCCGGAAGTGGCACTGTGGCTCAAGTGGTAGAGCACTAGCCTTGAGCTGAAGAGCTGAGGGACAGCGTCCAGGCCCAGAGTTCAGGCCCACGACTGGAGCCAAAAAAAAAAAAGTAACAGCTGATACCATCCCTCAAAAGCGCTTATATTATTTAACATTTTCAACATATCTGAAGAGTGAGACGCCTTATCCATTAGGCGACGTGGTCCCACACGTTTTCAACTTATATCTAATTCCCTATCACCATGGAATATATCTTACAACTGAAGTCTGAGTTGTTTTGTTTTTTAAACTGACAACTTCAGAGGATAAAACCAAGCAAAAGATTTATTCTACTAGATTTAAGAAAGTTCAGCCAGGCACTGGTGGCTCACACCTGTAATCCCAGGTACTCAGGAGGTTGAGATCTGATCACGGTTCAAAACCAGCCTGGGCAGGAAAGTCCGTGAGACACTTTTTTTTTTTGTCGGTCACGGGGCCTGAACTCTGGGCCTGCGCACTGTCCCTCAGCTCTTCAGCTCAAGGCTAGCACTCTACCACTTGAGCCACAGCACCATTTCCGGCTTTTTTCTTTTTGCTTATGTGGTGCTGAGCAATTGAACCCAGGGCCTCGGGCATGCAAGGCAAGCGCTCTACCACTGAGCCACCTTCCCAGTGCCCCCCATTAGACTCTTATCACCAATAAACTGCAAGTGTAGCTGTGACTCAAGTGGCAGAGCACTAGCCTTGAGGTGAAGAGCTATGGGACAGTGTCCAGGCCCAGAGTTCAAGCCCCCATGACCAACCAAAAAAAAAAAAAGTTCAAAGAGAAATACCAAGTCCATGGTGCAGCACTGGATATTCAGACTTAGAAAAGAAAGCCTATTATGACAATAAGCATAAGCATATAGATTAAGATACATACCAGGCCAAAGAGAAGACTTTTTTCCCTTTTTAAGAGAACAAAAAAAGCTATTTTTCTTTTTTACAATCAGATGCAGCAAGCTTTTCTGAGCATTTTGATAACCTTCCAGATAAACTCTTTTCTATGTACAATTTCTCAAAAATGTAACAAACTAGCAGTACTTACCATCCATAGTATCATTTTAAAAAGGCAATCCTAACCAATTCAAATTCTCAGAAAATTTCTTTAAAAATGAACTCAATCATGCTTGGCGGAGCTTGAGCTTGATAGAGCTAGCTCAATATATTTATACACACACACCATTATTAAAAATGTAAAAATATGTATTTATAAAGCTTTAAAAACTTGTAATATCAGATTTATAGTAACTCTTTAGAACATTTTACTATTTTGTTTTCTAAGTGCACTGAATAAGATAGCATATAGGTTAAGTATCCCTTATCCAAAATGCTTGGATTTGGAGATTGTGGAATATCTCCCTATACATGAGAGTATCCTGGAAAATTAACCCAACTCTAAACATAACATTCTTTTATATTATACAGAACACATATAATGTTCCTGTTTAGATCCAGAGAGTAATTTTATGCATTATTTTAGTAAACTATCATTTTAACTGCACACTGTCACATGATGTTCTGTGGTGTATTCTCTTTTCTCTCCCTCCTGACAAACCCCACTCTGCTAGGGATAAAATTCAGGACCTCAAGAATACTAGGCACCACTGAGCTACATGCCTAGCACAGAATTTTCTGCAGTGTAAGGTTGGTAATCAAAGTTTCCAATTTGGAAGCATTTCAAATTTTAGATTTTTGGATCAGGAATGCAAAACCTGCATACATTAGGAGCACTGAAAAATGCCCAATCAATTATTTCAAGGGCACGGGTTTTACCATAAATATTTGAATCCTGGAATTTGTCCTAGACTATAATTAACAACTACTATATAACATACTTACTTATATGCTCCCACGTTGTCTTCTTGCCCTGTGTTTTCTTTTCTTTTTTTTTGTTTGTCGGTCGTGGGGCTTGAACTCTGGGCTTGGGCGCTGTCCCTCAGCTCTTCAGCTCAAGGTGAGCGCTCTACCACTTGAGCTACAGCGCCACTTCCGGTTTTCTGGTGGTTTATTGGAGATAGGCGTCTCACCGTCTCTCCTGCCCGGGCTGGCTTTGAACCGCGATCCTCAGATCTCAGCCTCCTGAGTAGCTAGGATTACAGGCGTGAGCCACCAGCCCCCGGCCTTGCCCTGTGTTTTCTAATTAGAATAACCAAGAAAAAAATTGGTTAAAATGATGCAATCCAATGAATTGTAACAGATATGGTGGCCCACATCTGAAATCCCAGCAGTCAGGAGGCTAAGGGCAAGGAAGTCTGAGAGTTCAAGGCCTGGGCTACAAAGTGAGAGATTGGTCTCAAAAAAAAAAAAAAAAAAAAAACCTGAAAAAAAGCATACTTAAAAAACCTTATAATGAAGTATTTTTTAAGTTATAGATCAAACTATGCAACCTGAAAAAAAGCATACTTAAAAAACCTTATAATGAAGTATTTTTTAAGTTATAGATCAAACTATGCATGTTTACTGTGTGTGTGCACGCATGTGAGTGTGTGTTATGTGTATGTGACACTTCTCAGGCTTAAACTTAGGACTAGGTCCTGTCCCTTGATTTTTCACTATAAGGCTGGGGCTCTACCACTTGGACCACAGCTCTACTTCCAGCTTTTTGGTGATTAATTGAAGATAAAAGTCTCACAAACTTTCCTGCTCAAGCTGGTTTTAAACTGCAATCCTCAGATACCAGTGCCCAGCTGAGTACTTTTTAAAATTCCAACTCGATGACACGACAGTTGCTTTTGCTACTTACATCTGTTATCAACCTGCTGACATGTCTGCTGCCACTACCTAGATGTTGCTTTCATATAACTTCCCTAGGCATTCTATGAAATTCAACCAAGCCTATTTTATTGAAGGCTCAAGTCTATTTCTTGTAAGAGATGACTTTTTTTCTTTTTTGGGCAGTACTAGAATTTGAACTTGAGGCTTTCTACTTACAAGGCACTCTACCACTTGACCCACAACCTTTTAGACCTTTTTGCTTTAGTTATGTTTCAGATATGATCTGAAGATTTTCATCTGGAGAAAGAACTAGATGTTGATCCTTCTGCCAGTGCTACTCTACAGCTGGGATCACAGGAATATATCACTATGCTTAGCTTATTAGTTGAGATAAAGAGTCTTACTTTTTCTTTGGTCGGTCGTGGGGCTTGAACTCTGGGCTTGAGTGCTATCCCTCAGCTCTTAAGCTCAAGGCGAGCTCTCTACCACTTGACCACAGCACCACTTCTGGTTTTCTTGGAGATAAGAGTCTCACAGACTTTACTGCCAAGGCTGGCTTTGAACCGTGCTCCTCAGATTTCAGCTTCCTGAGTAGTTAGGATTACAGGCATGAGGCTAGTGGCACCTGGCTCTTACTTTTTGACAACGGTGGCCTCCAGCCAAGCTCCTTCTAAATAGCTGGGATTACCAGTGTGAGCTACTGAGACCAGCATACAAAATACAATAATGACACTGTTCTTCAACATCTTATTTCTAATGAGAAAAAGTTTTTCAAGCACCATGACTGACAAAAAAAATAAGTAAATAAAATTTAAAACATTTTATGAAAACATGATTGTTATGTTACTTCAGATTTAAGTTGAAAAATATTATTTGGCTCACCTGTTACATGTAACAAACTGGCTTCTACTCTGTTGGGAATCCTTGGTGGAATTTTCATAGATGCATGAATCTGGTAAAAAAAAAAAAAAAAAAAAAAAAAAAAACTAAAGCAAAGATATAAGGAAGTAATACCAAAACATATTTGAAAGTATATTTTGTTCATATGTGTTAAAATAATAAAATTGACCTAGAGGAGGCTGCAATGCTTGGTAAGAAAAGTATGCATTATCCTGCCCATGTAATTGTAGCCCCTCTGTACAGTATGTTCCCAAATAAAAAAAATAATAATAAAAAAATAAAGTTGACCTAATCATATCGGTCTACATAACATTTATTATCAGTGGAAAAAAAGCATTACCATCAGACCTCTGCAGGCCTCTCCAATGCTCTGCGGGCCTGCAGGCCTCTTCGAGCTCCACAGGCCCCTCGACCCCAAGCAGGTCTCTCTGACAGACCAGGCCTCCTCCAGCCTCTTGGCCCTGCACAGGCCTCGCTCCCGGCCCGGGCCTTTCCACCCGCCCGGGTCTACTCTCAGACCCGGCAGGGCCTCTGCATTGCACAGGCCTCGCTTCCGGCCCGGGCCTTTCCACCCGCCCGGGTCTACTCTCAGGCCCGGCCGGGCCTCCGCACTGCCCAGGCCTCGCTTCCGGCCCGGGCCTTTCCACCCGCCCGGGTCTACTCTCAGACCCGGCCGGGCCTCTTCGGGCCTCTGCATTGCGCAGGCCTCGCTTCCGGCCCGGGCCTTTCCACCCGCCCGGGTCTACTCTCAGGCCCGGCCCAGCCTCTTAGGGCCTCTGCATTGCGCAGGCCTCGCTTCCGGCCCGGGCCTTTCCAACCGCCCGGTTCTACTCTCAGGCCCGGCCTCTCATTGCGCAGGCCTCGCTTCCGGCCCAGGCCTTTCCACCCGCCCGGGTCTACTCTCAGGCCCGGACGGGCCTCTTCCGGCCTCTGCATTGCTCAGGCCTCGCTTCCGGCCCGGGACTCGACCCGTTGGGTCTACTCTTAGGCCCGGGCGGGCCTCTGCACTGCGCAGGCCTCGCTTCCGGCCCGGGCCTTTCCACCCGCCCGAGTCTACTCTCAGGCCCGGCCGGGCCTCTTAGGGCCTCTGCATTGCGCAGGCCTCGCTTCCGGCCCGGGCCTCCACCCACCGGGTCTACTCTCAGGCCCGGCCGGGCCTCTTCGGGCCTCTGCACTGCGCAGGCCTCGCTTCCGGCCCGGGCCTTTCCACCCGCCCGGGTCTACTCTCAGGCCCGGCCGGGCCTCTTAGGGCCTCTGCATTGCGCAGGCCTCGATTCCGGCCCGGGCCTCCACCCGCCGGGTCTACTCTCAGGCCCGGCCGGGCCTCTTCGGGCCTCTGCACTGCGCAGGCCTCGCTTCCGGCCCGGACCTTTCCACCCGCCTGGGTCTACTCTCAGGCCCGGGCGGGCCTCTTCCGGCCTCTGCATTGTGCAGGCCTCGCTTCCGGCCGGGGCCTTTCCACCCACCCGGGTCTACTCTCAGGCCTGGCCGGGCCGATTCGGGCCTCTGCACTGCGCAGGCCTCACTTCCGGCCCGGGCCTTTCCACCCGCCCGAGTCTACTCTCAGGCCCGACCCAGCCTCTTATGGCGTCTCCACTGGCCCAGGTCTCTCCTCAGGCCGGCAGGGGTTTCCCCAGGCCCAGGTCTCCCTTCAGGCTGGCCAGGACCTTCCCGGGCCTCTCTGCCAGCTTGGGTCTCCCCTCAGGCCAGCCTGGGCTTCCCAGGGCCGGGTCTCCCTCAAGCCAGCCCAGCCCCTTCTCTGCTCCTGGAGACACGTCCCAGCCCGAGGGGCTCTTGTGGTGGAATCAACCTTCCCTAACTCCTCCCCGGAACTACTTCCTCCCTATATCCGGTACCCCGCCCCCCAAGCTGCCCTTTGACACCAGGCCCACCAAGTGGCCTGGAGTGCCACTGGGCGAGGCTTCCTGGCGGGGTTTCCCACCCTACAAGTTCTCACAGTAGAGTTAATGTAATGACTTGCCTATTTCAAAATTACTATGTAGAGATTGGGTGGGGGGGAGGGGGGAGGCTGGGAAGGGAGGTGAAGGGTAAACAAAGGAGGAGGCTGCAATGCTTGGTAAGAAATGTATGCATTATCCTGCCCATGTAATTGTAAACCCTCTGTACAGTATGTTCTCAAATAAAATATAAAAAAATGTAAAAAAAAAAATTACTACATACATAGGTTTTAACTATTGTACTCACAAAATGGTAAGTCTGTGAGGTGTTAATTAACTTGATTAAATCACACCCAATTTATATGTACATGAAATATTACATTGTAGCCTAAAATATGTAATTATTTATAGTCGTAATTATTTAATTTTTAATTTAAATTTTATTTTATTTTATTTGAGAACATACTGTACAGAGGGGTTACAATTACATTGGCAGGATAATGCATACATTTCTTACCAAGCATTGCAGCCTCCTCCTTTGTTTACCCTTCACCTCCATTCCCAGCCTCCCCCCTCCCCCCCACCCAATCATACCCCCCTCCCCCCCACACCGACATTGTAAAGCTTGCTTTGACATGACATGTTGTAATTCTCCTTGTTGCAACAGGTCCACCTGAATCCTTAAACGACTTGTTTGTCCCCATCTCCTCCACATGTTATACTGACATCAAATAAAGTGGAAGCGGGGGTTACACTGTGGGGGAGGGACATACAAAGCAACAAAGAAATAATCTTATAAATGCGTTAGAAACACATGCATGAAAGAAACGAAAACATTAAAATACATATTTAAGGGTTCGTTTTCCTAACATCACATTATCTAACCTTTTCCACTTGACTCATACCTATACTAGATATTGCAAATAAGGGACACCATGGGACCTATGTTTCTTTGGGCCTGGCTTACTTCACTTAATATAATTTTTTCCAAGCCTTTCCATTTCCTAACAAATGGGGAAATGTCATTCTTTCTGATGGAGGCATAGAATTCCATTGTGTATATATACCACATTTTCTTGATCCATTCATCTACTGAGGGGCTTCTGGGTTGGTTCCATATCTTAGCTATGGTAAATAATGCTGCAATAAACATACTTGTGCTGGTAGCTTTAGTGTAGTCTTGTTTGTATGCATTTGGGTAAATGCCCAAAAGTGGGATTGCTGGATCATAGGGGAGATCTATGTGAAGTCTTTTGAGGAACCTCCATACTGCTTTCCAAAGTGGTTGAACAAGTTTACATTCCCACCAACAAAGAAGTAAGGTTGCTTTCTGTCCACATCCCCTCCAGCATCTGTTGTTGTTAGAGTTCTTGATTTTTGCTGTTCTAACTGGAGTGAGGTGATATCTCAATGTTGTTTTGATTTGCATTTCTTTTATGGCTAGGGATGTTGAACATTTCTTCATGTGTCTATTGGCCATCATTCTTTCTTCTTCAGAGAAGCTTCTCTTTAAGTCTTTCGCCCACTTATTTATTGGGCAGTTGTTTCTTTGAGATTTGTTGTTGGGTGGTTTAATTTTTTGAGTTCCAAGTATATTTTAGATATGAGACCCTTGTCCGTTGTATGGCTAGTAAAGATCTTCTCCCAATCGGTGGGTTTTCTATTGATCTTGCTAGCTATGTCATTTGCCCTGCAGAAGCTCTGCAACCTTATGCAATCCCATTTGTCCAACCTTTCTTTGATTTGTTGTGTTTCCGGGTCTCTATTCAGAAAATTTCGACCTGAGCCAAGGAGACCTAGGGTTTCTCCTATTCCATCCTGTAATGTTTTCAGAGTGTCTGCTTTGACTTCAAGGTTTTTGATCCATTTGGAGTTGATTCTGGTGCAGGGTGATATATAAGGATCTAGCTTTAGTTTTCTACATGTAGTTAACCAATTTTGCCAGCACCATTTACTGAAGAGGCTGTCTTTCTTCCATTCTATTGTTTTAGCTTCCTTATCGAAGATTAGATGGCTATAGGTCTGTAGGTTCATTTTGGGGTTTTCAATTCTATTGCATTGGTCCTGAGGTCTGTTCTTATGCCAATACCAAGCTGTTTTGATTACTATGGCTTTATAGTAGAGTTTGAAATTTGGTATGGATATTCCTCCAGCAGTGTTCTTTCCATTGAGGAGTGTTTTTGCTATTCGGGGTCTTTTATTGTTCCATATGAATTTTTGGATTGCCTCTTCTATTTCCTTGAAGAATGAGGGTGGAATTTTGATAGGTATCGCGTTGAATTTGTAGATAGCCTTGGGAAATATTGCCATTTTCACGATGTTAATCTTGCCAATCCAGGAGCATGGGAGGTTTTGCCATTTTTTAAGTTCTGTGTTGATTTCCTTTTTTAAGATTTTAAAGTTTTTATCATAGAGGTCCTTCACTTCTTTAGTTAAGTTAATTCCTAGGTATTTTATTTTTTGTGGGGCTATTACAAATGGAGTTGCTTTCCTAATTTCAGCCACACTTTTCTCATTGTTGGCATATAGAAAAGCCATTGATTTTGGGGGGTTAATTTTATAACCTGCTACTTTGCCAAAGTTTTGAATCAGCTTGAGTAATTTGGGAGTGGAGTCTACGGGATTCTTTAAATACAAGATCATGTCATCTGCAAAGAGGGAGTTTTATTTCTTCTTTCCCTATTTGGATCCCCTTTATGTCTGCATCTTGTCTTATTGCTGTAGCTAGGCATTCTAATACTAGATTGAAGAGAAGTGGAGAGAGTGGGCATCCTTGTCTTGTTCCTGAGTTAAGAGGAAATGGCTTTAGTTTTTCACCATTGAGTATAATGTTGGCTGTAGGTTTGTCATATACAGCCTTTCTTGTATTGAGGAATGTTCCATGGATTCCTAATTTTTCCAAAACCTTCATCATAAAGGGGTGTTGGATCTTGTCGAATGCTTTTTCTGCGTCTATTGAGATAACCATGTGGTTCTTATTCTTGCTCCTGTTGATGTGATGAATAATATTAATTGATTTGCGTATATTGAACCAGCTTTGCATCCCTGAAATGAATCCTGTTTGATCGTGGTGTATGATTTTTTGGATGAATTGTTGAAGTCAATTGACCAAAATTTTGTTGAGAAGTATTGCATCAATGTTCATCAAAGAAATGGGTCTATAGTTCTCTTTCTTTGATGAGTCCCTGCCCGGTTTTGGGATGAGGGTTATGATGGCTTCATAGAATGTGTTCGGTAGTGAGCTTTCTCTTTCAATTTCATTGAAGAGTTGGAGAAGAATTGGTGTGAGCTCTGCTTTGAAGGCCTTGTAAAATTCCGCTGTAAAACCATCTGGTCCTGGACTTTTCTTAGCTGGGAGGTCTCTTATTGCTGTTTCTATTTCAATGCTTGATATGGGCCTGTTAAGATAGTTTAACTCATCTTGGTTTAGTTTTGGCATGTCAATATTTGCTAGGAAGAGGTCCATTTCTGTCAAGTTGTCGTACTTATTAGCATAAAGTTTTGAGAAGTATTCCCTTATAATGTTCTGAATCTTGGTTGTTTCCGTGGTGATGTTTCCATTCTCATCTCTGAGTTTATTAATTTGGGTGTGTTCTCTTCTTTTTCTGATAAGATTTTCTAAGGGTCTGTCAATTTTGTTAAGTTTTTCAAAGAACCAACTCTTTGTTTTGTTGATTCTTTCTATAGTTTTTTTGGATTCTAATTCATTTAATTCTGATTTAATTTTGATTATTTCTTTCCGTCTACTGGATTGGGGTTTATCTTGCTGTTCTTTTTCAAGGAGGTTTAGATGTGTCATTAAATTGCTAGTTTCAAATCTCTCCAATTTGTTGATGTAGGAGCTCAGAGCTATAAACTTGCCTCTGAGTACTGCCTTTGCTGTGTCCCAGAGGAGCTGGTAATTTGTGTGTTCATTTTTGTTGAATAGCATGAACATTTGAATTTCCTTTCTAATCTCTTCCATGACCCACTCTTGATTCAGCAGTGTGTTGTTTAGCCTCCATGTGATACCGGACTTTCTTTGGTGGCTTTTGGTGTTGAGTTCTAATTTTATTCCCTGTGGTCAGAGAGAATGCAGGGTATAACTTCAATGTTTCTGAATTTAGACACGTTTGCTTTGTGGCCTAGAATGTGGTCTATTTTAGAAAACGTTCCATGTGCTGCTGAGAAGAACGTGTATTCTGATGCTGCTGGGTGAAATGTTCAGTAAATGTCTGTTAAGTCTAGTTGATCTATGCAGCTGTTTAGATCTGCGGTTTCTCTGTTGAGTTTTTGCCGAGTTGATCTGTCTAGTGGGGAGAGTGGTGTGTTAAAATCCCCAACAATTAATGTCTTTGGATCTATATGGGATTTGAGGGAAAGTAGTGTTTATTTGATAAATTTGGGTGCTCCATTGTTTGGCGAATAGATATTTAGAATTGTAATATCCTCCTGAAGGAGAGATCCTTTAATTAGTATGTAGCGACCTTCTTTATCTCTTCTCACGAATTTTAATTTGAAGTCTATTTTATCTGATATTAGGATTGCAACTCCCGCCTGTTTATGAGGGCCGTTTGCTTGGTAGATTTTGTTCCAGCCTTTAACATTGAAAATGTGTTTGTTTTTACGGGCAAGATGTGACTCCTGCAGGCAGCAGATAGAAGGGTCTTGTTTTTTAATCCAACTAGACAGTCTATGTCGCTTAATTGGAGAGTTCAGTCCGTTAACGTTAAGAGATAGGACTGAGAGGTATTTGGGAGTTCCTGCCATGTTATCTACCTTCTTGGGGCTGCGAAAACTGGGTTCTTCCTATGGTTCTTAGAGTCTCAGTTTGGGTGCAATTTGTTGGCCTTTATTGTGGTCTTGTTGGTTTTCTATGTGTAGGACATCTTTAAGAATCTTTTGTAGGGCTGGTTTGGTGGAGATGTATTGTTTCAATTTTTCTTTGCTGTGGAAGGTTTTTATTTGGCCTTCAGTTATGAAGGAGAGTTTAGCTGGGTACAGTATTCTTGGTTGATAGTTGTTTGTTTTTAGGGCATGGCATACATCATTCCAGGCTCTTCTTGCTTTGATTGTCTCTGCTGAGAAATCTGAGGTGATTCTAATTGGTTTCCCTTTATAGGTGATTACCCTTTTCTCCCTGACAGCTTTAAGGATCTTTTCCTTGTTCTGAGTTGATCCTGTGTGGATTATAATGTGACGGTGGGATGTCCTATTCTGGTCTGGTCTATTTGGGGTTCTAAAGGCTTCTTGTATCTGAATAGGCCTATCTTTTTGCATGTTTGGGAAGTTCTCTGCTAGGATCCTGTTAAACAAATTTCCTAAACCATTAACTTCTGTTTCTAGGTGCTCCTCTACACCCATTATCCTTAAGTTAGGCCTTCTGATGGTGTCTTCCAGGTGTTGGATAGATCTATCATATTTCTTGGACTTGTCTTGGATGGTTGTATGTTCTTTCTCTATAATATCTAGGCTGTCTTCAATCCCTGAGATTCGATCTTCTGCATGGTCTAACCTGCTGTCAAGACTCTCTACTTTGTTTTTAATCTCTTTTCCTTCTAATTGGTCATCTTTGATGGCTTCAAGTTCTTTGTTGAAGCTCTGTTTTAGGTCTTGTATGAATCTCTTTACTTCCTTAATTTGGTGTTCAGTGTTTGTCCTCAAATTACTTAGTTGATTGGATATCGTTTCTTTGGACTCCCATTCCTTCTGTTGGGTTCCATTCAGCATTCCCTTTGTGGTCTCCCTGACTTCCTTCAGCTCTTTGTTAATGGATTCTATGGATGCCTTTAGTGATCTTTGTGTGTTCTCTACCTGGTCTCTCAATTCCCGTATTACTCTTTGTTTAGCTTCCTCTCGTTCGTGGGATTCCTGCAGTTCTCTTTGAGTGTTCTCAGCTGCTCACGCCATTCCTCCCTTTCTCTTTGAGTATTCTCAAGTTGTTCACAAAAATCCTGTATCAGTTTTTGAGTAGCTTCCTCACGCTTATGATATTCCTGTATAAACTTCTGGGATGCCTCCTCTCTCTCCCTATCACGCTCATACAGAGTCCTTTGTAAGTTGTCAAACTTCTCATTTATCATGTTTGCCACCAGTGTTTGTAGATCTATTTGGGAACTCTCCTCTGGATTGTTCATTATCTGATCTGACCCCTGATTATCAAGATTGGGAATTGAGATACCCGAATTTGCCATTTTTCTTGTGTTTTTCCAGCTTACTCTGCCCATTTGAGATGAAGATAGTACCAGTTTTGTGCTAGAACACTATCTTAAGGCAACCATCAACCAAAGTTTGCATTTGTACAGTCAATAGTCTACAGATACAATCTAGTTCAACAGATACATCTATTCAACATGAAACAACTATATTTTAAAGGACTTCGAACCGCAGAAAAGAATTTGGAAAACCAGAAATTATTAGGATTAGGGAGAGATGTGGGTGAAAAATAGGAATAGATTGGTGTGGGGAGGCACAGGGAGAGTTAACTATGTCCTAATCACAATGCAGGAAATGGGTTGGGTAGGATGCAAGTAGAGAGAGAGAGAAAAAGAAGAGAGGGATAGGGGAATGAAAAGAGACCAGAAAAAAAAATAGAAACGTAAAAATTAATGTTATTGTATAGATTAAAAAACCATCTATTTAGAGAGGAATGTGAATATGTTGTGAGAAAGGGAGGGACATAGAGGAGATGTGAAAAACTTTAAGGATGGGAAAGGGAGAAGAAAAGATCAGAAGTTCAGTAGAGCTAGACAAAAAACAAAAAGATAATTATGAAAGAAAGAAAAAGAGAAAGAAGATAAGAAAAGAAAGGAAAATGCTCATTTACATATTCCTAAAATAAAAATTATAAGATGAGAAAAAAAAGTTACTGGAAATCAATTATTTTTTCAGAAGAGGCAAAAATTAAAGATTAATAAAAGTTTTAAAAGAAAAAAAATTATATATATATAAGGTAACAAAAAACAAAAAACAAAAAAAAAAAAGAAAAGAAGAAGAAAAAAAAGAAAAAAAAAGTCCTTTGATTTTTTTTGGGCGGGGAGGGGTGGGAAGAATCCTGTATCTCCCTTTTGTCTGTAACCAGCCTTTTGTTGGAGTCTCTGGTCAGCTTGAGGTCCTGTGGCTTGATTGGTTTCTTAAGTCGGTTTGTTGGAAGAGGCAGAAAAATGCTCTGCTTTACCCAAGATTTTGAGATTCCCCTCCCAGGTTAGTTTTCTAGGAGGGTGATCTGCTTTGAGAAAAAAAAGAGGGGGAAGCAGTGGTGAGGCTAGGTTCTGGGTAGAGTTGAGGCCTTTCAACAAACAGTAGCTTTTTCCTGGGGCTGTTTTGTGCAAAAAAAAAAAAATCTCCCAGAGCCGAGCCTGGAGCTATTCTCAGGGATTCTGTTTTTCAATTGATTGTTAAGGCTGCTAGAGGGAGGGGCAGCCTCTGGCTCTGGTTACCCAGTGAGGGAAGCCACTCCAATGGCTGGCGCCTGAGCTGGGTGACTTTTCCCTGGATGGAGCCAAGTCTGGCAGGTCACTTTGCCATTAAGTTCTTGTGACCTGCTAAATGACTCGTTTTATTCCAAGGCCTGGGTTGGAGCTGGCAGCTCCTCCGAGCTTTGTCGGTATCCAAGATGGAGATCACCGGTGCTGGCGGGGAGGGGTGGCCTTCCCTCCTCTGCTCCCTGAGAAGGAGTGAGGACGTCGGGCTTCTACTCACGCCGAGTCTTGGATCCTGGGTCATCTCTGGTCTGCAAGCTGCAGGATGAAGATGTCCGCTCTTTGTTGGTTTTTACTGGTGTTGAGTAGAATCGGCTCGCCCGCTGCGTCTGGCTCCTTCGTCCCGGACTCTCTGTGTGAGCGCTCAGGTATGGCCCCCGGCTGCGGTCTCCGCCGCTTGCGACCCTGCCGCCGCGGCGGCGGCTGCTGGTGAGCACTCAGGTGTTCCTTTTTGCCTTGGCTTCCCTCTCTTGTCTAACTCTCTGTCCTGTGATGGCACACTTGGTGTGATTCTCTGGCTTAGGACTGTTCACTGGAACTCTAAAACTGCTTTCTATGCGACAGCTTGTTCAGATTACAGCTTCTCCTCCTCCATCTTCCCGGAACTCCAATTATTTAATTTTTACATGAAGATATAGCCACCTCTGTAGAAAAATCTATTTGATTTTTATTTTTGGCAAACCTATTTGCTCTTTATATTTGATCAGGAAGGAAAACGTATGCGTCTATGTGTATGTATGTATGTATTTTGCAGTTCTGGGGCTTGATCTGGGCCTGGGTATTGTCCCTGGGCTCCTTTTAACCGCTTAAGTCACAGCACAACTTCTGGCTTTTTCTGTGATTAATTCTAGATAAGAGTATCATGGACTGTCCTGCCTGGACTGGCTTCAAATTGTGATCCTCAGATCTCAGCCTCCTGAGTAGCTAGGATTACAGACATGAGCCACTGGCACCTGGTTAGGAAATTCTATTTCATTGATACACATTAAATAATATATATCAAGAATCACCAAGCTGGGGCTGGGCACTGATTGCCCACACATGTTATCCAGGCTATTCGAATCTGAGATCTGAGGATTGAAGTTTGAAGCCAGCCAGGCAGCAAACTCCACTGGACTCTTATCTCCAATTAACTGCCAAAAAACTGGAGCTGAAGCTCAAAGTGGTAGAGCATAAAAGCCCCAGGACAGTGCCCACTCCCTGAGTTCAAGCCCCACAACCAATAGAGGGAAAAGGGGGAATCACCAAGCTGGGCTCTAGTAGCTCATACTTGTAATCCTACCTACTCAAGGTTAAGCTCTGATAATCAGCCTAGGCAGGAAAGGTTCTGAGACTGTTAGGACCAATTAACCAGCAAGAAGCAGGCTCAAGTGGTAGAGTGGCAGCTTTGTCTCAGATGAGATCCTGAATTCAAGTTCTAGTATCAGTGTTCACGCACACAAACACAGACACAGACACACACAGATACACACAAACACACACATACACACACACACAAACCTGACTAGATAATTTGTTTTTGTATTTTTACTTTGTGAGATACAGTTTCTGTTGTGAGTATTCATTCCTGTTTCCAAGAGAAAGCAGAAATAGTGAATAATCAGTGAGTGCATGTGGATTCAACCCAGTAGCAAGCTGTGTATATGAACCCTCATAATAAGCTCTGTGTACAGAATAATAGTGTGTGACTGAGTATCAGATGAAAAAGTGTCTTTAAATAATACGTAGGCCAGGCGCTGGTGGCTCACCTGTAATCCTGGCTACTCAGGAGGCTGAGATCTGAGAATCGAGGTTCAAAGCAAGCCCGGGCAGGAAAGTCCATGAAACTCTTAACTCTAATAAACCACCAGAAACTGGAGTGGCACTGTGGCTCAAGTGGTAGAGCGCTGACCTTGAACTGAAGAGCTGAGGGACAGCACCTAGGCCCAGAGTTCAAGCCCCACAACTGGCCAAAAAAAAAAAAAAAGTGAAAAATTTTTATTTAATAGATAATGTTTTTAACCATAATTGGTTTTCTTTATCTATCAGCTCAATCAACTGTGAATCAGAATATTTGGGGAAATAACGTGTCTGTATTGACATACCCAGACTTTTTCATTAATTAGCTTACATTAATTACATTTCCACACAGTATTCTAATCAATATCACCCCCTCTCTATAACTTCCCTTTCCCTTCCTCCCAAAACAATTTTAAGAATTTTCATTATTCTATTTTCATAGGTCCAAATAATCTATTTCAGTGCTAGCCTGGAGCAAAACAGGCTCAAAGACAGCACCAAGGCCCTGAGTTCAAGCCCCACAACCATCAACAACAAAAAGTAGACTTCTTATAAATATATTTTTCCATAAAATTAGTGTCACCTTCAAGGTGTATAATTTTTAAATTAAGAAAACTTTAAAATCTAAATATGTTAACTATCTTTAGAGTAAAATACCTAATAAGAGAATATAATATTTAAAAATAAAGAAAATAATATGTGTATTTTAAGAGTAGGTAATTTAGATTAACCTCTTGCAAAAAAAAAACTTTTGGATAAGCTACAAAAATATAACTTTATAAAATTACTGAAAAAAAGACAGGATCAAATCTTAACAACACAAATTTAAGGAGTGGAAAAATCACAGTAAGGTAAAAGTTGTTTTTGTTTTCTTTTTTTTTTTTAGGTTTTGTTTTGGTTTTTGGCCTGATAGCATTTGCTGACCCATGCAACAAAATCTTAATTTCAAACTTAAAACATAGTATTAACAAAATAGAATTTTTAAAAATGAGAACAATCAATCAATAAAAAAGGTATGAATAAACAGTTCATAGAAAACAAATATATGAATAATAGATATATATAAAATACAACAAATATATATAATACATAAAATATAACAAATACATGAAAATATATTAAAAATTGTCTACTTATAATTTACATAAATAAAACTATTACAAGGTAGCCTTTCTCACTTATCAGACTGACATAATCAACCCTTGAGATAACAATTTGTTGATAAGACTAGGTAAACTATAATTGTTGTATACTGATTTAGAAAATTCAAAATTGTATAATACCATATATATATATATGGGATAATTAAAAAAAAACATATAGGCATTTGTTTACCCTTGGATTTAGCATTCTACATTTTTGTGTGTGAAGGTGCTGGGGCTTGCACTCAAGGCCTGGGCACTGAGCTTCTTTGCTCAAGGTTAGCACTCTACCACTTGAGCACAGCTCCATTTCTCACTTTGACAGGGGAGAGGGAGAGCTAATTGAAGATAAAAGTCTCACAAACTTTCTTGCCCAGACTGGCTTCAAATTTCGATCCTCAGATCTCAGGCTACTGAGAAGTTAGGAGCCATGAGCCATTGTTACCTCTGTGTGTGTGTGTGTGTGTGTGTGTGAAGGCACCAGGTGTTGAGTCTTCTGTGTGTGTGTGTGTGTGTGTGTGTGTGTGTGTGTGTGTGTGTGTGTATGTGAAGGCACCAGGTGTTGAGTCTTCCTGAAGCCCCAACAGGGTTAAGAAAACTTTTATGTAAATAGCAGTGTTTCTTCCTACTGAGTGAATAATAGTGTTTCCTGGAAGGACCTAAGTGTTGAGAGTGTCACTAAAACAATTACAAACACATAAAAAAGCCTGCTGGGAGGAAGAGGTGGTAAATAAACCATATCAGTTATAATGATTCAGCCTTTAGAGGGCACATTACAATTGCAAAATGCACTGTGGTATGTACCTCTTTTGGTGACACATCCTGATCTCAAAGCCAATTCAGAATTCTGTTGGAGTGTGAGGATTTTTCATAGCACCACCATTGGGACAGTGTTTATGGAAATACTCATTATGTCGAAAAATAAACTTCACAACTTTGGCAGGGGCGGGAGGGGGAGGCAGAGATGGGAAGGGATGGGAAGGGGAAACAAAGGAGGAGGCAACAATGCTTGATAAGATAAGTACTCATTACCTTGTCCATGTAATTGTAACTCCTCTGTACAGTATTTTCACACAAAAAAAATTCTAAATCCCGTTTAGTAATGCTCCAAGAAGTATAGCAGATATGATATGCCTTTAAAATTTGGGCAATTACCTTTAGTTTTGTGGGTCTCAATTTTCTCCATCTCTTTAGACAATTTTTAAACAAATAGTAAAGACAATATAAAGACAGATTATTTTTAAAAAGGTAAAAGCAATTAAATTCAAAGGGAGAGCATGTAGAATCAGAACCAACAAAAGCAAAAGTTTCCCTTTGCAAAGAGAAAGGGAGCCATGCTTCTGCCACAAGTCATGAAGTGGAGGATTTGGCACACATTTTCCCCCCTCAGGGAGGAAAAAACTATGGAAGTGGTGACATTGATCAAAACACATTGTACTCATAACCTGACATGCTGAATTGAAATCTCTTTTACAATTAGAGATAATTTTTTAAAACATTAAAAAAATGTCTTTAAAGCAATGATTTCATTGGGGGCGATGGTGGCTCTTGCTTACAATCCTAGCTATTCAGGAGACTGAGATCTGAGGATTGAGGTTTGAAGCCAGCCTGGGCAGACAAATCCTAGAGAATCTTATTTCCAATTAATCAGCAAAAAGCCTGAAGTGGGGCTGCAGCTTAAGTGGTAGAGCACCAGCCTTAAGTGATAAAGTAAAGGACAGCACCCAAGTCCTGAGTTCAAGCCCCAGTATCATCATAAGAAAAAAAAATGTAGTGTTCTCCATGGTTGACCTAACTTATAGCTTGTTTTGGCCAACATACTGTAGGAGGGGAATGGAATACCAGTTTTAACTGGTGCCTCCTTGCATGGTTTCTTCCTTTAGACTGCTTCACCCTCTGTGAGAACAAGCCGCAGCACAAGACTATAAACTAGCTAGCTGTGTCTGCTTAGCTGAGGCATTCTGTCTCAGCAAGAACCCACTGAATCTGCAGCTGTGGATTCACACACACCCATTGCAACAATGAGATGTACAAGTTGTTATGTGGAAACAGAACTTTACAACTTTGGGGGGAGGGGAGGATTGGGTGGGGAGAGGGAGGAGGATGGGAAGGGATGGGAAGGGGAAACAAAGGAGGAGGCTACAATGCTTGATAAGAAACTTACTCATTATCTTGCCCATGTAATTGTAACCCCTCTGTACATTATTTTCAATAAAAATAAATAAATAAAAGGGAAAATGTACTCTTTATCTGAATTATGTAACTGTAACCTCTCTGTACATCAACTTTATAATAATTTTAAAAATGTTCAAATAATATTTATTATATAATTAAGAACATCTTATTATCAGTCCTGAAAACTAGGAGTACTAGTATGTTTCTAAATACATGCTTGGGGAATTTTTGTGTGATGTTCAAATTAAAACATCTGACATAGGTTGAAAGAAAAAAAAAGTTATATTCTAAATAATAAGTATATAAAATCTTTAAAGAGTACATATGAACTTGTAAGATTTTTTTTTACAAGTTTGGAAGGTTTTGAAGCTTCAGCGTACAATCATCTGGTCTTTAAGAGAGTGATCTTAATGTGCCAAAGGTGAGAACAATGAACTATAATCACCAAGGTGACTTGCCATGTGGTTTGTTTGGGTTTCCAGGAGGAAATGCATTCCAGAGTAAAAAAGGAAATGAAGGAAAACTAGAAAATCCAACTTTTCTTTCACGTGGCACCAGCCACAGACACGTGATTCATGACATAACCAAGAAATAATAGCAAAAACCCATCTTTACAATTTAACCCCTGTGTTTCATTAAAAAGATGATTTTACAGAGCTGTTCTGAAACATTGACAAGAAATTTCAGTTCTCATTCTTATTCCTAGGCATGCTAACAAGATGATACTACTCAGTGAAATATTCTAGCTTCCCAGGACCGGTGAGACTTGAACCCTCAGTCAGCGAAAGGAGTCACCAGCACTCAGTCAAACTGGCTGGAAGCCTTCTATTAGCCACGTGGTATCTGTCCCCAGCTGGTAGAGCTGGAGAACAGCCCTGTTTGCTTTTTGTGAGGGATTTTTATAGGAAGGGTTTCAAAGTTACAGAAGCAAAACATAGCCTTGAGTCACAAGAGCAGAGGCAAGCATAATTTTGACTTAGTCAGCATGCTCGATACCATCAATGCTATTGACGTTATTACAGAAAGTCAAAACATATCCTTGGCTTATGAAGTCAAATGTAACCTTGGAAGCAGTAATATATTTTGAATCTCAAAACATTGGACTCTTGTTCCCATGGTTCTTAAAACATGAGAAATTCATTCCCACGGTTAGAGGTGCACTGAAATTTTCTTTACAGAAATCATTTCTATTGTAAGCTCCTGACTAACACAGCAACTCAGTACAGCTGGTGATAAGCCTCAAGCAAAGCTGCCGGGCTGGGAAGCTTGAGAGAGGGAGAGATGTTTGCTTTTGCAAGGATGTTTCTGATTTCACATTTTTGTTCCCATGGATATCCTTCTTTTCCAAGGGAAAGGGGCTCAAGGGGCTCAAGTTTCCTGCTGCAGGAGAGATTGAGGCTAGACAATAGAAGGAACTTTCTGCCCATGAAAAGTAACTCAGGTACCTTAATTTTGTGGTGGGGATTATCACAGTACCTATTTCCATATTATTCTACTTTTGTAATATTGGCATTATATATTGTATGAGCTCTTTCCTGTGTGATTAAATACTCTGTAAAATCATTTTTTGTTTTCATTCTGTCATATGACCCTACTACACCTGTTAATGGAACTATTTTAAGATGGAACTGAATACTAATTGTCTTAAACTGTTAACACCACATGAAGCAGACATGTGTATATTTGTTCTCTGTAGTCCTTTCTATTACTACCTTCAGTCCCACTGCCAATATGATTATAGCAGAGCATCTTGCTATACTTGGTGAATTGTTTTATGTGTTTTATTGTAGAAATACTGTATAGAGGGGTTACAGTTACATGAGTAAGGAAATGAGTACATTTCCTATTGAGCATTGTTACCTCCTCCTTTGTTTTTTCCCTAACATCCTTTCCCTCCCCACCTCCCCAACTCATTCCTCCCCTCCCAACTTGTAATTTTTTTTTCGACATAGTGTCTTGTACCTGTCCTTGTTAAAATGAGTCAACCTGTATCCTTATTTCAGCATTTTATTTTCCTTCCTATCCCAAAATATAAAAATGTATATACAAGATGCAGGACACTGACATCAAATACATGAAAAACAGGTTATACCATGGGGGAAGAACATACAAAAGAAAGAAAAAAATCACATAGTTATATTTTAAATATGTTAAAAACAATGCAAGAAAGAAAAAATCAGTTGTGTCCCTATTTTGGAGTTCATTTCACTTAACATCATCTTATATAGTCATACTTGTATAGCTTTTGACCTTTTCTGCTTGTCCTAGACTTATACTAGTTATTGCAAATAAAGGAAACAATGGGGCCTATGGTTCTTTGGGCCTGGCTTACTTCACTTAATATAATGTTTTCCAGGTTTTTCCATTTCCTAACAAATGGGGCAATGCCATACTTTCTGATGGAGGCATAGAATTCCATTGTATATATACCACATTTTCTTGATCCATTAATATACTGAGGGGCATCTGTATTGGTTCCATAGCTTAGCTATAGTAAATAATGCTGAGATAAACATAGTTGTGCTGATCGCTTTAGTATGGCCTTGTTTTTGATCGTTTCAGTAAATGCCTAAAAGCAGGATTGCTGGATCATAGGGGAACTCTATATGAACCTCCATACTGCTTTCTAAAGTGGTTGAACAAATTTACACTCCTACCAACAATGCAGTAGGGTTCCCTTTGGACACATCCCCTTCAGCATCTCTTGTTATTAGATTTCTTGATATTAGCCATTCTAACTGGGGTGAGGAAGAATCTCAATGTTATTTTGATTTACATTTCTTTTATGGCTAAAGAAGTTGAGCATAGGCTGGGAAGGTGGCTCAGTGGTAGAGCGCTCGTCTTGCATGCTTGAAGCCCTGGGTTCGATTCCTCAGCACCACATAAACAGAAAACAATCTGGAAATGGTGCTGTGGCTCAAGTGGTAGAGTTCTAGCCTTGAGCTGAAGAGCTGAGGGACAGTGCCCATGCCCCAGAATTCAGGCTCCATGACCGGAGAAGAAAAAGAAGAAGAGGAAGAGGAAGAAGAGGAAGAGGAAGAAGAGGAAGAGGAAGAAGAGGAAGAGAAGAAGGAGGAGGAAGAGGAAGACGAAGAAGAAAAGAAGAAGTTGAGCATTTTTCATGTGTGGCCATCCTTCTTTCCTCGTCAGAGAAGTTTCTCTTTAAGTCTTTGGCCCACTTATTTATCAGGCAGTTGTTTCTTTGAGAATTTGTTGTTGGGGAATTTAGTTTTTTGAGTTCTGAGTATATTTTAGATAAGAGACCCTTGTCTGTTGTATGGCTAGTGAAGATCTTCTCCCAGTCTATAGACTTTCTATTGATCTTGCTAGATATGTCCTTTGCCATGCAGAAGCTCTGCAGTTTCATGCAATACCATTTGTCCACACTTTCTATGATTTGTTGTGTTTCTAGGTCTTTACTAAGAAAATTTCGACCTGTGCCAAGGAGACCTAGAGTTTCTTCTATTCCTTGCTGTAATGTTTTCAGGGTGTCTATTTTTGACTCCCAGGTCTTTGATCCATTTGGAGTTGATTCTGGTACAGGGTGAGAGATAAGGATCTAGCTTTAATTTTCTACAGGTGTTTAACCAATCTTGCCAGCACCATTTACTGAGAGGATGTCTTTCTTCCATTCTTTTTTTTTCAGTACCCTTATCAAAGATTAGGTGGCTATAGGTCTGTGGGTTCATTTCTGGATCTTCAGTTCTATTCCACTGGTCCTCATGTCTGTTCTTGTGCCAGTACCAATCTGTTTTGATTACTATGCCTTTGTAGTAGAGTTTGAAATTTGGTATTGCAGCACTGCAGCACTGTTCTTTCTGTTAAGGATTGTTTTTGCTATTTAGGGTCTTTTATTGTTCCATATGAATTTTTGGATTCCTTCTTCTATTTCATTGAAGAATGAGGTTGGAATATTGATAGGAATCACATTGAATTTGTAGATAGCCTTTGGAAGTATTGCCATTTTCATGATGTTAATCCTCCCAATCTAGGAGCGTGGGAGGTTTTTCCACTTCCTAAGTACTCTTTTAATTTCCTTTTTTAGGTTTTTAAAGTTTTCATGGTAGAGGTCCTTCACTTCTTTACTTACTCCTAGGTATTTTATTTTTTTGTAGGGCTATTACAAAAGCAGTTGTGAGGGGAGGGAAAAAAAAAAGAAAAAAGAGCGGTTGCTTTCCTGATTTCAGCCATGCTTTTCTCATTGTTGGCATACAGAAAAGCCATTTTTTTGTACCCTGCTACTTTGGCAAAGTTTCCAATCAGCTCAAGTAATTTGGGAGTGGAGTCCAAGGGATTCTTTAAATACAAGGTCATGTCATCTGCAAAGAGGGAGAATTTTACTTTATCTTTCCCTATTTGGATCCCCTTTATGTTTGCATCTTTTCTTATTGCTGTAGCTAGGCATTCTAATACTAAATTGAAGAGAAGTGGAGAGAGTGGACATCCTTGTCTTATTCCTGAGTTTAGAGGAAATAGCTTTAGCTTTTTATACTTGATGAATTTTTTGTGGACAATTTTAGTAAATTGGAGGACTAAGAATGCCTTTTCCAGTTTTATGTATGGTTGACTATATGCAAGTAATAAGTTCAGAAGCAGTACTGATTTGATCAGTAGTTATAGCAGAACAGAGGTCTTAGTTTTACCAAAACTTCTATTGTTGATCCATTAAACAACCTTGATGAGCTAATTTCTTCAGGATAAGGAGTAGAGTCAATAAGCAAGTAGATTTCCTTAACAAGCATGTTGTATTCTCTTATAATCTGATAAAGATTTTAATAGGAAGATGAAAAATTTCATAAAAAGCATCTTGTCTGGGCTGGGAATTTGGCTCATTGGTAGAGTGCTTGCCTCACATATATGAGGCCTTGGATTTGATTCCTCTGCACCACATAAGCAGAAAAAAGCCAGAAGTAGTACTGTGTCTAAAGTGGTAGGGCACAAGACTTGAGCTGAAGAGCTGAGGGACAATGCCCAGGCCCAGAAAAAAAAAGTATCTTGGGAAAAAAAGTATCTTCACTGTGATGTTTTGTTTTCATTCAAATACATGGATGTGTGTTTCAACTTGAAAATAATGTTTAGCTTTTAATGAAGATTTTTAACATATTAAGACCACTGTTTACTTAGAAAAATTTAACCTAGCCAGATCTATTTCTTGAAAAGACAAAATGCTTAAGTAGGGATACATTGTAACAATGAGATGTACAAGACACTATGTTGCAAACAAACTTTACTACTTAGGAGGGTAGAGGGGAGGGAGTTGTGGTGGTGGGAGGGAAGGGATAGTATGGGGAAAACAAAGGAGGAGAATGTACTCAATTACCTTGTTCATGTAACAGTAACCCCTCTGTACAGTATTTTCACAATAAAATATGTACAAAATAAAATAAAAACAGTACTCAAAAGGGATCTATTTCTTCTCCATGTAAATTTTAAACACATGGTTATTTGATTTAATATATGTCAGCCACATTGTTATTTATTCGCCTTTACAGCTACTACTGGTTCCAAACAGACTCTTTAGTCACCTTCATCATATACACAAATCAGAAGGTAAGAATTTCTTTAAATATCAGGAGGCACTGGGCACCAGTGGCTCATGCCTGTAATCCTAGCTACTCAGGGGGCTGAGATCTGAGGATCATGCTTCAAAGCCAGCCCGGGCAGGAAAGTCCTTGAAACTCTTTTTTTTTTTTTTTGGGTCCAGTCGTGGGGCCTGAACTCTGGGCCTGGGCGCTGTCCCTCAGCTGTTTAGCTCAAGGCTAGCGCTCTACCACTTGAGCCACAGCACCACTTCCGGCTTTTTTTGTTTTTGCTTATGTGGTGCTGAGGAATCGAACCCAGGGCCTCGAGCATGCAAGGCAAGTGCTCTACCACTGAGGCACCTTCCCAGCCCGTCCTTGAAACTCTTATCTCCAAGAAACCACCAGAAAACCAGAAGTGGTGCTGTGGCTCAAGTGGTAGAGTGCTTGTCTTGAGACGAAGAGCTGAAGGACAGCGCCCAGGCCCAGAATTCAAGCCCCACGACCACCACCACCAACAACAACAAGAAAAAAAACTCAGAAGGAAAAAAAGTAACACTCAGTTTCAGTAAATGTTAGTCATGTGCCAGTTAGAGAGACTATACTGCTGTGGCTTTCTATATTTAAACTATAAATGGTGGTCAGATGCCCTTTGAAACCAATCAGGGAGATTCTCTCATGTTTGTATAAATAACCTCTTTTATCCAAAGCACTATCTTAGATTTCCGGGATCTATTAATGACCCAGATCCAGAGAGACCTGGCTTTTACCGCCTTTCAGTCCCGCTGGAAAACTGAACATATGAGTGCCTAACTTCAAGTACATCCTTCAACAACTGTTGTGGTCCAATAATTGGGAACCACACAGTGTTTAATGAGAAATTTGGCAACTGGGAATTTTGGAGAATTTTTCTCCGTCTGTGTTAGCGGAGCCATATGTGAGCCAGTGGGTTCCTCTGACTCACAGCAGGACTGAACACTCTGTCGGCTTGCACTGCCTCTGCCTGCTGCAGCCCGGGCTGAGGAATCTGTGCTTGTCTGCTTCCCCAGTCTCAACATCACACAGTAAGATGGCTGGGATGCAGGGACAGTTTCACATGGAAGTGATGTGTTCAGTGCAGGGTGTACAAAACAGAAATAAATTTAGCAGGTGCTCTTGATACCAAATAATGCTCTAAAGTAGTCCCTAAAGTTTATGACACAGGAGTTATTGCGTAAAGTAGATATTAAAAAGGCAAATGTATAATGAAAATTGTGATAATGTTCTTTGAAGAACTGGGTTATTGCTTGGGGTGCTGTAAAACAGTAGCCTAAGAACAACTACTGATCACTCTAAAAAGAGCTTTGTACAAGTATTGGAGAAATTTTACTTCTTCCTAATGCTTCCTTTGCTTTCTGGTTAAGAATATCAGTTTAGAATTAATAGTCATTGATCATCAAGATGGTTCCTTTAAAGCAGAAACAGTCATGAAGGATTATTCATATCTTATACATATTAGTGAGATTTATGAATGAAAATGTCTTCTTGCCTTTAGTTGTGTTTCATATTTATTAGTTGGTGTGGGGTCTAGATGCTTGGTTACTATATTATTTTATATCCTATTGTTGTTATTTTGTTTTTTCTTTTTCTTTAGTGCCAGTACTGAGGCTTGAATTCAGGGCCTCATGTTCTTGCATGGTTTTCTTACTAGTGCTCTGCTCTACAACTTGAGCCACACCTCCCATGTAGCATTTTGGCTGATTAACTAGAAACAGTTTTTTGTTTTGTTTTGTTTTTGGGTCTGGTTGTGGGGCCTGAACTCTGGGCCTGGGCGCTGTCCCTCAGCTCTTCAGCTCAAGGCTAGCGCTCTATCACTTGAGCCACAGGGCCACGTCCGCCTTTTTTTCTTTTTGCTTATGTGGTGCTGGGGAATCAAACCCAGGGCCTCATGCATGCAAGGCAAGCCCTCTACCACTGAGCCACCTTCCCAGCCCTAGAAACAGTTTTTGAGGGCTTCCCTTCTCTTCCTCCTCCTCAGGTGGTTTCAAATCAAACTCCTCCAGGTCTTAATCTCCTGAGAAGTGAGGATTCCAGGTGTGAGCCAGCCTCACCAGGGTGAATTCTGCTAGCACGTGGCATTGTGGTCACACCCTTCCAAGCTTAAGCAAATAGATGTAATCAGAATGGATAATGTTTGTGGGCCCAGCTCTGGTAAGTCTCTTCTGCTTAGCACCTACAAAAGAGTCTCTGGAGCTGGACACCATTGGCTCATGCCTGTAATCTAAGCTACTTAGGAAGCTGAGATCTTAGGATCATAGTTCAAAGCCAGCCAGGGCAGGAAAGTCCGTGAAACTCTTATCTCCAGTAAAACACCAGGAAACTGGAAGTGGTGCTATGGCTCCTGTGGCAGAGTGCTCCTCTTGAGCTGAAGAGCTGAAGGACAGCACTCAGGCCCAGAGTTCAACCCCATGACCAAACAACAAAAAAAAAAGGTGTCTAGAGAAATGGTGGCTGGCCTCCTCCAGCACAGTGTTCACTGGGAGACTCCCACTCACTTGCTTCTTGCCTGTAATAAGGCCTGTACCACAGCTTCATACTGCCTCCTTCAGCTGCTTCTACTCATGCCTGAAACCTAGCCAGCCAACTAGCAGTTTTGAGGGATTCTAGGTCTATCAGAGAAAAGACACCAGCAGTAAACTCCAGAAGGAGCGCCCAATTATTCCTCTGATTCCCAGCCATATGAAGCTGACTCTAGCATTTTATCATTTGCTCCTTTTATGATACGTTATGGTTAGAAGGAGAAGCAACACACACACACACACACACACACACACACACACACACACACACACACACACACACACACACATACAAAAGCAACAACGATATAATCTTAGTGCTTTTAAATATATTCTTTGAAAAATGTTCTTCATATAGAACTTTTCAATTGCCTTTGTAAAACAGGCTGGAACTCCAGACTTGAGCTGACTTGTGTGCACCTTGCTTTGCTGTGTTAGTGAAGAAGTACCTTTGGTTCTGAATTTGGCCAGCATTGACCTTTTTTTTTCTATTTTCTTCATTCACCAACTGCAAATCCTTAAAGCTCTTTTTAGAAATACATCCTTCCCTTAAGAAGGTTTTATTTCTCTTTACTGTTAGCATATGGTGGAGTCACCCTCATAGGTGGGTCTTCATCACAGCTGAAAAGTGCCCAGTAGTCATTGGCACTGTCATGATTTCTCTGTAGTTGAATTCCCTGGGCCAGCATTGGTTGTGCTTTGGAATCCCATGTCACTAACCTTCCTCACATTGTAGCTGTCCAGTCCAGCCAGAGCCATACGTGGAGTTGCCCCAACAGCTGCCATGGCAGGGACTTCTCACAAGGGAGTGTCCCCAAACTATTGCAAGGATGAGAGTCTAGGGAGGGTCAACAATCTCTAGGGAGTCCTGTGTGAATATGCATTAGGGAAACCCAGTACAATGTGATCACAGCACATCCCCAAGGCTGACATTGGAGGGAAGTGTATTCTGTTGTGTCAATGAGGGTTCAGGTTGCTGAGGTGATGAACTGATTTGAGAACTTTGTCTTTGGAGACTAGCCACTGTCTTAAACAGAGTTGTGGGTTATGTCCTTTCTCAGTGCCTGGGAATACATGTATCCATGCCCCTGCTGGGGTTCAACCCACAGAGGAAAATGGGTAGCTGGCCAGGTCACAGGGCAGCCATGGCAGTTCATATTTCTTGGTCAGAACGGAGAAAGTGGACAACAGCACACATGAACAACTAAGCAAAACTCAGTACAAATGAGAAATGCATCGTTGGCAATAGTGAAAAGGAAAGGTTGAAATAATGTAACTTCTCAGTGTCAGGTGACTATATTAACATGGTGAAACTTAGAAAAGTTATTTGCAAAGATATTTCTTGTGTTGTCTCTTCCAGAATGTTAAGCTCCCCAGGGGCAGAGGTTTTCCTTATATTGGCCATTATATCCATCATACCTGGGAAGTATCTGGTTATACACAGATGCTCCTGACAAAAGATGAGAAAAAGTGAGTTGGATTGGGCATGGCCTGCATACATACATCGTGCACATGCGCACGCGCGCGCACACACACACACACACACACACCACACACACACACCAGGCAGTAAGTGCTACCTGGGCATGGCCTGCGCTCATGCAGCCCACATATGCACACCGGGCACCCACGTGCTAAGTACTGCTGTCCTGTCTAGACCACTTGCTCCTTTCTTGTAAGGTATCAGTCGAGACTAATGTGGGTTGGCAGTTTATGGGCAGGTAAATATTTATTCCTCAGTTCATAGGGAGATAAATACAAAAATGGAAGAAATGTACTTTTAAATGACTGGATTTTCATCTGTTCTCTCAGAAAATGTTTCCTAGTTTTTGGGTTTTTTAAAATGATTTTGAAATAGTATATTAAAAATAATTTTTAGCTGGGCACCAGTGGCTCATGCCTTGTGATACTAGCTACTTAGGCTGAGATCTAGAGACTCACAGTTCAATGCTAGCCTGGGTAGGAAATGTCTCTGAGATTCTAGCTCTAATTAACCAGCCAAAATGCTAGATTGAATGTATTTCTCAAGTGATAGAATGCCAGCCCAAACCAGCTTTGAGGCCCTGGGCTCAGAGGTCTTACATAGTTCTCACAGCTGTATGAATTGATTGTAACAAAAAATTTTTTAATCACAGGGCTAAGCCATGAGGTTCAGGAATACTTTTCTGGTAATCTACCAAAACCAACATATTGTTTACATGCATACATGCTTTAACATGTGCACTTGCACACACACACACATACACACACACACACACACACACACACACACACACACATACACACCATTTATCTAACTTCCTCATAGATGCTTTACAGCAGTTTTTCTAGATGATGATTTCTGTAGAAACAAATACATTAATTTAAATATATGCTTTTTTGGTCTTCCCTTTCCCCATTCTTTGTCCCTGTTTCTCTCATCTCCTTATTTTCCCTTTTTCTCACCATTAAGAAACAGTTGCTTCTGGTTGCAGAAGGCTCACGCCTATTATCCTAGCTACCCTAGAGGCTGGGATAAGGATGGTGTTTTGAAGCCAGCCTGGGCAAGAGAATCTGTGAGACTACTATCTAATAAAACTACTCAGAAAAAGCTGGAAGTGGTGCTGAGTCTCAAGTGGTAGAGTACCAGCCTTGAGAAAAAAATCTCAGGAGCAATGCCTGGGACCTGAGTTCAAGCTCCAGGACTGGCACCAATAAAAACAAAACCAAAACCAAACAATTCCTTCCTCCTTTTTCTTCTTCCTTCCTTCTCTCTCATCTCTGCACTCCAGCCCTAGCTAGGTGTGTTTTCTTAGATGATATGTTGAAATGGCTTTGTTGATAGCCACTAAGTTAAGAATGAGGCAGCATATACATGGGCAACTCCTGGTCTCAGGTTTCCAGTCACCCACCCAAAACATTTCACTAGGTCAGAATGCCTGCTGCAGATTCAAAGAGAGCATTCTGCTTCAAATCAGTGACCGTTTAATTGAATTTCTTTGAATTTACTTTTAATTGCATCTACTTTGAAATGTTAGATTGTTGCTACATTCTGAGTTTGCAGTAGGGAGAAACAGATACATCATTTCTGAAGAAAATAGCTTAGAAGTGGAGTGCTTGCCTAAAGGACACAAAACCCTAGTCCAGGGGGAAGGTGAAATGTTTTATATCTTTAAAAGCATGTTCAAGCTAGGTGCTGGTGGCTCATGCCTATAATCCTAGCTACTCAGGAGGCTGAGACCTGAGGATCGCAGTTCAAAGCCAGCCTAGGAAAAAGAAGAGCCGTGAAACTCTTATCTCCAATAAATCACCCGAAAACTGAAAGTGGTGCTTTGGCTCAAGTGGTAGAGCACTAGCCTTGAGCTGAAGAGCTGAGGGACAATGCCCAGGCCCAGAGTTCTAGCCCCATGACTGACAAAATGAAACAAAACAAAAAACAAATAAAAGCATGTTCAGGCTGGGTGGCTCACACCTATAATCCTATCTACTCTGGAGGCTGAGACCTGAGGATCTGGGCTCAAAGTCTGGCCCAGGCCCAGAGTTCAAGCCCCTCCACCAAGCAGAAAAAAAAAAAAAGTTAAATGATTCAAGTTAAAATCAATATATAGAACTCTCTATATATGTATGTACATAATATATACATACATATATATACATCTGTATATATCCATCTTTTTGTATATATACACATATATGTACCTATATAGAGATAACAAAAAGTATATATGGATTCTAAAATGTATATACACATATATACATATACACATAATATACACACATACTTTTTTGTGTGCCAGTTTTGGGGCTTGGACCACTTCGAGTTATATTTAGTTTTTTTGGTTGTTAATTGGAGTTAAGAGTCTCATGGACTTTGGTCTCTGCCCTGGCTTCAAACCTTGATCCTCCTTTCTCAGCCTCCTGAATAGCTAGGATTACAGGCATGAGCCACAGGTACCCAGCAATACCCATATATATATATATATATATATATATATATATATATATATATATATATATATATATATATATTTTAAGTACCAAACTATTTTAATCATTCAAAAGGAACAAAATCAGAAAGGATTTTAACTCTCAAAGATTCTCAGGTACTTTACTAAATGAATTCTGTATTTACTGGGGACCATTCTAAAATAAGTTGGATTAATATCATATAATTCTTGTGAATATTTAAACAAAATCATACTTTTCTAACAAAGTATCATATCAATGCATAAAATGAGAACATTCTGACTGTTTGAAGAGACTTTTACAATAAAATCGTATATTTAGTATTGATACAGTTGGAACTTTCTTTTCAGTGTGGGTTGTTGAAAATGGGGAAAATTGGAGATTATCCTTAAGAAAAGAGAATACTTACTGGAAGTGTCTTGCCCATCCCCTGGGGAAGCAAGATTCATTTATTCCAAGGAAAGATACAGGTGTGCTGTGCTCTCTTTTGTTGTACTCATTGATGTTCGTGATGCTGGGATAGCAGTGGCAGAGCAGTGGCAAGTAAAGATGTCATGGAAGTCCTGAGGGGAACATTGGTGTCTGTGAAAGGGTTTTTGAAATTTGTGTTTTCTTGCAGAGGTTGGATTTCAGATGATACTATCTAATATTTAGATTTCACAAAGTCATTAGGTAATACGTTTAGTGAAGAATCCTAATAGTGCTATACAAGCGTTCATCCCTTCACAACCATTTCAATTAAAAGTGCAGAAATAATTTATGTGTATGACTTAGATACACATCTGTTTTTATTTTTTCTGTTAAAGACACATTTAATATTTTTCTGCTCAAGCAAACAAGTTTTTCAGTTCATTCTTAAAAGGCAATACCATTCATTTCCTTTAATTTTTGTTTCTTTGTTCTTTTAAAAAAATGTATATGCAGTAAATATTAGAGTGCAAATGCTCTGTTTGTTGGAATGCCACAAGGAAGGCATCCTGTGCTTTCTTGTTGGCCTGGCAACACTTGCTCCATTGTTCTATAGTACAGGAAGTGCCAGATGGTGTGGAGGGCAGACATCACTCCCGACACGAGGCTGTTCTGTGTGGCACTGCCTCCACGCACTCATCTGCAGGTGCAGGCCGGGCACCATGTTCACCTCAGGCTGACCATTGCAGGTGAGGCACTTAGCTCAAAATATTTCCAGTCTCGGGCTGGGAAGGTGGCTCAGTGGTAGAGCGCTTGCCTTGCATGCTCAAGGCCCTGGGTTCGATTCCTCAGCACCACGTAAGCAAAAAGAAAAAGCCGGAAGTGGAGCTGTGGCTCAAGTGGTAGAGCGCTAGCCTTGAGCTGAAGAGCTCAGGGACAGCGCCCAGGCCCAGAGTTCAAGGCCCCACGACCGGACCCCCAAAAAAAAAATATTTCCAGTCTCTTTGGGAAGTGGTCTAGAAGTAATTACTAAGTATTAGCTGGGCTTGTGTTGGTTAGCACTAGGTTTGTAGATGCAGGTGCCTGGTTACCATGTGACACAGTTGCCCTAGGAAGGAGACTGTGGCTTATTACTATGACAACCCTGAAGGAACAAGGTGAGGGGGAATGAGTGGTCCTCCATAGGGAGCACTACTGGAGGCTTCTGTCAGCATTGCTTAGTGGTCACTGGTGTCTATCACTTATAAAATTGGATCTAGATAATTCAAAGCAATTTGATCAAGCTAAATGATCTGTTTCTATGTGCCACCAGTATAAGAAGTTCTAAAAATGTATTTCTTGCTGTGAAAATTCTTTTTCTTTGTTTTCATCCTGAAATTACTTGCTTTAAACACCCTTCTTAATGGTTGCCATCATTTGATTCCCTCTTTAAAGCTGTGAAAGGTAAAATGCCCATCCCCATCACAGTATTTTCAGCAGCAAGTCTAATGGACTCCAAGCCAGGATCTGGTAGATGTGGTATATGACCATGGCACTAATGCTGGATTACATCCAAGAGCTGGTGTCTCCTCAGTAGAGTTATTACCAGTATATTTTACACATGAATTAATGTTGTACTTGTCTTAGAGCCATATACTGAATTTTGGCCTTTGATATGTTTAGTGGTTCTTCTCTTTGGAATTTAGTTATCTAGAATTAAGTTATGCATTTTCATTTTATCTTTAAAATATAATGATTCCTTGGAAATAGTTGGATTGGTATTTCTTTCATTTATTTACCAAAATAGCATATGATAAAATGTTAATTCAAATACATAAAATAAAAAATGTAGTTCCTCCCTTTCTCTCTCCCAAATGATCTCATTGGTAATGCTATGATGAAAAATATGATATACATATAATTAAAATTATTATGTAGATACCTTCTTATGTCATTATGGAAAACCTTTGATGCCTTTTTCCCTCTTCTTTCTTTTTCTTAATATTTTGTGCCAGTCCTGGGGCTTGAGCTCAGAGCCTGAACACTATCCCTGTGCATCTTTTGCTCAAGCACTCTACTAGTTGATCCACAGCACCACTTCTGGCTATTTCTGTTTATGTGGTATTGAAAATTCAAACCCAAGGTTTCATGCATGCTAGGCAAGCACTCTACCACTAAGCCACATTCCCAGCCCCTTTGATACCATTTTTATTTGACCCATTACAAAGTTTACATGCAGAAAAAATAGATGAATATCTAAATATGTTATGATCTGTCTTTTTTATTTTAGAACATATTTAATAATTGATTGTATTGTAGGAAGGGTTTGATCTGTAAAAATTATTTCAGCAGCTTTAAGCAGAAATGTACATACATATATACATAGTACATGGCTACAGAGAAGATATTTAGAATTTTATATGCATTAGTTTAAAATGTATACTCATATATTTAAACTTTGTATGTTTCCTCTTTTATAAGAGCTTTTCAGCTTTTCTGGTTTTCTGGTGGTTATTGGAAATAGGAGTCTCATGGGCTTTACTGCTAAAGCTGGCTTTAACCACCTTCCTCAGATCTCATGCCCCTGAGTAGCTAGGATTACAGGTGTGAGCCACTGGTGCCCTGAAATCTGTAAGATTCTTATCTCTACTTCCTGAAGAAGTGCAGCTGTGGATAAAGTAGTAGAGCTCCAACCTTGAATATAAGCTCTGGGATGTTGCCTAGGCCTTGAGTTCAAATCCCAGGAAGGGCATAAGATTTTTTTAAAAAGATAGAAAGACCAGACAACCAGGGACAGTGTCTCCTACTTATTATCCTAACTGATAAGGAGACTGAGATAGCATCTAGTTTTAAAGTCATTGTGGGTCCTGCTTTGTCCCACTATGGACTCAGCTATAGGCTCTCTCCAGATTTGTATTCTCCACAGTGTCCTCTCTGCTAAATACCTGACCCTGGCTATGAGCTAGTACAGCCGCCAGAACCCACACAGGGCCAAGCCCCAGGCCCTACCCAGCCTCCCCATGACCCAGGATCTCTTCTCTCCCCATTAAGACCCTTCCTCTGGTCTGGGTACCTCATCCCAACCACATAGTCATGAATAGGAGGTGTTTTAAGTTGGATTTTCTATCTCTAGCAGGAGTGATGTTTTCAGTTCACTGATCTCTTTCAGGGACATTCTGAGGTCCATTGGTCTTGAGTGGTCCATGGTGAGGCTGAAGAGCAACACCAAGGCCTTCAGTAATGGATCCTTGGACTCAGTGCTTTAACTTTAACGTTAACAGGCAGCATCAGCTACCTGTTTACTCTCCTCACACAGAGAGTAGAAACTGGACAACAAAACACTTTATACAATGGCTGAGGTATGTTCAGTAGTAGAGTGCCTACCTAAGCATGTGTGAGGCCCTGAGTGTCATCCTCAGCACCACAAGCAGCTCCACACTGGAAGGATGCATGGGGAAACTTCCTGTGCCCCTGATTGCTTTTTTACAGTGCAGGACTCAGCTACATCTCATTCAAGGCCCTGCCGGACTCCTCAGAGACCTGGCTTGGCCATACTGTGCAGATTCACCTCCACCTCCCCAGCTCTGTCCCCAGCAGGTTATTCACTCACCTCCCCAGCCTCCCTCCTTCCACAAATGCTTCCATTTGTTTTGTCTGTTTATATTTTTACTTCAGCCCAATGTATGTGTTCCCTGTGAGTGAAACCCCACGTAATTCTTTCTCCCACCTGAGAACTTTGACTATTGCCTGGGTTCTATCAAGATTTCCAAAAGTAGCCAGGCTCTGGTGGCTCACGCCTGTAATCCTAGCTACTCAGGAGGCTGAGATCTGAGGATCACGGTTCAAAGCCAGCCCGGGAAGGAGAGAACGTGAGACTCCTATCTCCAATAAACCACCAGAAAACCAGAAGTAGTGCTGTGGCTCAAGTGGTAGAGTGCTAGCCTTGAGCTGAAGAGCTGAGGGACAGCGCCCAGGCCCAGAGTTCAAGCCCCACAACTGAAAAAAAAAAAAAAGATTCCCAAATGTGGTTGGTTTATTCCATATCCTAGGAACTGAGGAATGAGTCTATCTAGCAGTACAGTCCATGGAGAGAGGCAACATACTGGATCTAATCCAAACTCTGGGCTGTCTGTGGAGGAGGAAGTGCAAACAGTGTTGAGGCAGATGGTGAGCACCATGAGATACTCCCACGAAATGGGCATGGTACAGTGAGAACTAAATTACAGAACATCTTACTAGACACTATAGGCAACACTAAGACTGCAACTTTGACCTCAGTACCAGATTCTCAGCTGCCCAGAAGGTAGACTCAAAGTGCAGGATGTTCTGATGTTGTGCTCAGGAACTCTTACCAGAGCACCAAGGGTATGACAGCTCCAGAGTAGACATGTGCAGCTTGGGAGAGATGTAGTATTTTGTGTTGTAGGTTGCTTCCCACTTCAAGTGTGAATATGAAGGAGCTGGAGAAGCAGGTGCTGAGAAGGCCCACAGCCTCACAGCCCAGTTCTCTCCTGAGTTTCAAAGCCAGGTAAATTGCATCCTTATGGGGGACCCCCAACCCAGGCCCTCGCTGGAGTGTAGTCTACTTCACCCATGTTTAAAAACATTCTGGCCTTTCACCACTAGAGACAGAGTCCTGAACTCCCACGCCTCATCATCTCTCTGCTAATGAACCACCTCAGTTATGACCCACAGGAAGTCCTAGATGTTTTACTGGCTCAGAGATACAGTGTTGCCCTGGACATATACCTGCTTATAGAATGGCAAAAAGAACAATGGTTGGGATTCAGCAGCCCCTTGAAGGCCCTGAATTTCTTTTTTTGGGGGGGGTCTGGTCGTGGGGCCTGAACTTTGGTCCTCGGCACTGTCCCACAGCTAGCTCAAGGCTAGTGCTCTACCACTTGAGCCACAACGCCACTTCCGGCTTTTTTCTTTTTGCTAATATGGTGCTGAGGAATCGAACCCAGGGCCTCATGCATACAAGGCAAGCACTCTACCACTGAGCCACCTTCCCAGCACCCCTGAATTTCTTAATGTCTTTCTGCCTAATCCTTACAGGATATTTGTCCTTACATGTCCCATGTTCCCACAGCCAGAGCCAGTGTGGCTGCTCTTCACCCTTGCACCATCCTGGGGGAAGACCATCAGGGTGGCACACAGCTGTGCACTCTGCCATATCCATCAATGGGCTGTCCACAAGGTCCTCCACTGAGAACCCCCTCCCCACCAAGCCCAGTCCCAACTCCTGACACACTGGCTGTTTCCTGCAGTCAGCATGGTGGAGAAGACAAGACAGCTCACAAGGGTCCGAAGGACAGTATTTCACCTCTGGACAGTGTACTGAAACAGCCCAGATTCAGGGCAGAAGATCAGTGTGTGAAGATGCTGGAGCAGCCCTTGATCCTGACCACAGGGTAGAAACTTCTGGCCATTTCTTGGAAGGACCCACCAGTGGTCCCTGCCCACATAGAGCAGTCCAGCACAGGCCAGGTACACAGTGTTCTACTCCCAGGTGAATCCCACTCTCCCAGTAGTATGGAACCAAGCTCAGTGTACACACATCAAATGAGAACATCTAACTTCCAAATGTGGCAGATGAAGAGCCACCCATGGTTCAGCTGCTGAGGATCTCAAGCTGACAGTGGAGATGACAGAGCAAATTCCAGCTGTGACAGCAGCTGAAGAGACAGCTTTGGGCTGGCAAGGCCTGTGTCTCCCGAGATAGAGCCACTTCCAGCTGTGGCAGGAGTTGAGTCCAGCAGCATCAGAGGACTTGCTCCCTCAGACAGTGTCCTGACACAGCCCTAAATGGGATCAGACAAGGTGCTGGAAGTTGCTACATTACCAACAGGCTTTGAGGATTCTGGTGCTGCCTGCCACTGGAGAACCAAGTGAGAGTCATTAGAAGGAGGACAGCACAGACACTTGGAAAGCAAGGAGGTGGGACCTGAGCTGAGCTACTTCATTGTAACTGTGCTCTACTTCATGTCCTTCCCCATTCCTAATCAAATTGTCTTTGCTCCCAGGGGCTGGAGGTGCATGGGGAGAGGAAAGTTAGGGTTGTTCCCAGGGACAGATTTCCAGAGAAGAGTCAACCTACTCCCATAGTTACAACTAGTGTCCTATTTAAATGAGTTCCTGACATTGCTTTTCCCCTATGTGGCTGCAGTTAAACTGGAGAGAGAGAATGATGAGGTTGTGGATGTGGATATGGTCCACTGTGGGCTCTCATCAGAACAGAGCCAAGCAGGAAGTCTACAACTATGTCCTGCACATGACCCGCCCCTACAGTCTGTCTATCACATAGGTAGTTGTTCAAATGGCTACAGAAAGAGGAAGTCCACCACTGCCTTTATCCCTATCATCCTTTGCAGAGGGTGTCTGAGCCTGCCTGGAGGTGCGCAGCCCCTACCCTTCTACCTGGAAGACGCGCCACAGAACTGTTCTTGCTTGACAGTGGATAGGGTTCCCAATACATTTTAGATTCTGAAAAACAAAAACTGATAGTGAACATCCTAATACATGTTCCTAATAATAGTCATGTTCCACATGTCTTTTGTCTTGTGTCTTTCATATCTCAGCTCTTAATTTGCTAGGGTTGCACATGTAACCTATGAGTACCTGATTGTTTTTTGTTTGGTGGGTGGTTTGTTTTTTGGGTTTTGTTGTGTTATGTTTTGTTCTTTTGTCAGCTATGGGGCTTGAACTCTGGGCTTGGGTGCTGTCACAGCACTTCACTTCTAGTTTTCTAGTGGTTTATGGGAGATAGGAGTCTCACTGACTGCCTAAGCTAGCCTTGAACTGTGATCCTCTGATCTCAGCCTCCTGAATAGACAGGATTACAGGTATGAACCACCTGTGCCTGACTTGGTGTTGTTGTTGTTGTTGTGTTGTTTTGTTTGTTTTTTGAGAGAATATTCTGTATGTATCCAGGGCTGGCTTGAAAATCTTGATCTCCCTTTGTCACCTCTAATTGCAGGGATAACCCCAAGTCCCTACTTAACCCATGTGGGTTAAGTACTTCTCAAAGACGAAATAGTTCCATTTCCCTGTGAGCATTCCCTCTATTATTAGAATCTTCTCTGGTGACTGAATTCCCCTCTGGGAAGAACATCTCTTTAATCTGAAAAGTTTTCAAGTCATCTTATGAAATTTAGGGGAAAGTGGGAAGATGGGTTTTAAGTGAAAATCAAACTAAAACATGCTTAGTAAGCAAAAGGGAAGAGTCCTGTGAATGTGGGCGCTGCAGTGCTTGCCTTTAATCCTGGCTAACTCACAAGGGGAATGTGTGAGAATCAAGGTTAGAAGCCAGGCTGGGTAGAGAATTCTGTGACACTCTTCACTTAATCAACAAAAAACTGGATCTGGGGGTGTGGCTCATGTGAGAGCTCAAAGACCTGAGATGAAAACCTTGGTAGTGTCCACACACAAAAGCCATAAAAGCAACACAAAGAAAGAGTAAAAGACTCCTAACTTTATTTTCACACACTACCCAGGGACTTCCTAAGTATTCTGACCTTTTAGACATGAGGTGCTGATGAGAAGCAGCAGCCAGGGCAGAGTGGATGGTGTAAAGTGTATTCCTTGTGTTCATTCATTGTCTTCACATGCAAACATACGAACTCCTGGATACACATTTCTTAAGGCACCCAGGCGGGAACAGTGACTTCCCCCATCTCAAATGCAGGAATTCAAGCTACAGCTACCACTCATCAGTGGTCTGATGACCTGGCAGTTTGCTGGCTACCTAAGCATTTTTTAGAAGGGAACACCAGCAGTATTGGGGCTTGAACTCATAGCCTGGGTTTGTCTCAGGTATTTTTGCTGAAGACTGGCCCTCTACCACTTGAACCCTACTTCCCTATTGAACTGTTTTTTTTTTTAAATATTATTTTATTTTATTTGAGAACATACTGTACAGAGGGGCTACAATTACATGGGCAGGATAATGCATACATTTCTTACCAAGCATTGCAGCCTCCTCCTTTGTTTACCCTTCACCTCCCTTCCCAGCCTCCCCCCTCCCCCCACCCAATTATACCCCCCTCCCCCCCCCCCACCGACTTTGTAAAGCTGGTTTGTAAAGCTGGTTTGTAAAGCTGGTAAATTGTTGAAGAGTCTTCCAAATATTGCTGCATGGGATGGCTTCATAGACCAATCTTAGCCTCCTGAGTATAAAGTATATTAAGTAGGTTTCATTAGGTAGCCGATGAAGAGAACACCAGGCACTATTCAGGCAGGAGAATTTTATTTACCCAACTGCTGCCCCCACCTTGCATGATGAAGAGGCAGAGCTGAAAAAGGAAGGGGTGACCCACCTCTGGGCCAGAACTTATCTAGGCCAGGGACAGGAAGAGGTGTAGCCAGGTGGGGGAAAAGTGTGGCCACACTGCCTCCAGATGTGACTTCAGGGTCTGGGACCCTCCTAAGGTCAGATGGGAGGCATGTGACCAGAGGTGGCCCAGGATGTGGCCTAGGAGGGGAAGGTGACTGCTTCCAGGTGTGCCAGTTACCTAGGTAACAGATACTGGGTAGAAACTTAGCCAAGAGATGGGTAGGTGTCCCTGCCCAAACATTACACTGAAAATCTAGGATTATAGGCATTATCCACCAAGCACACTTATTTGTTATTTGTATTCAAGTTGGTATATAGAGTCACTGTATCTGTTGAACAGGAGGCTTGAAGATAGCAGGTAAAATGACATTTTTGTCAGATGACACCCCACTTTTGGAACACACTGATTTCAGGAGACAAATGCAAACCATGATTCTTTTCTGCTTTCAGATCACTATGTAATCACTGTTTAAAACTGAAACATGAACAAACCAACTACAAATATGAACATCTGAGATGTCTTGAAAGAGGCTGTGTGTTTCCTAAAAGTTGGGAGGGATTATGAGAAAATGAATGGCAGGATAAGCTTACAAAGAAGGAAGTGGGAGAAGAAGAGAGGGAGTCACATAGAGGCAATGCAGACTGCATAACCAGTTTTATTGGATATCATTCACCAGCAGAGCACATTCTTTAGAAGACTCCTTCAGATATGTGTCTAGAAGGCCTCAGGTAGATAACAAAGGCGAAAATGTCAGTGTCCACCACTGTCTGACATGTCTTCACTTAGCTCTGCAGAGGAGGTGGGTCTTCCTGGGATAACGAAGGGCATGGGAGCCCAAGACAATGAAGCACTCAGCTGAAGGAAGCCTTGAGGAACGTGGAGAGCTGGATCATTCATCCTGATAGCCTTTCACCACCAAGGAGTCAAGCTGCACACTGGGATTGGCAGCCAAGTCCTTGTTGGTTAGAGGCTGGCTCCGGACACTTTGCAGCATCTGATGGCCTTGGGAGGAAGAAGAAAGGTCAGAGCGTTTAGGAGCACAAGAAGCCTGTGGGAACACAAGGGAAGGAGGGGGAGGCAAGAGAAATCCCAGCACACCCCTCTAAGAGAACCCATTCATATCCCTCATTTCCTTTTCCTCCCTCAATGACTTGACTTGGTTGACTCTGGGGTCCTGCACTGCAGGGGACTGTGGGAACATCTGGATTCTCAGATTCCTGAGCAGTCTACGTCTTCATGATGCCATATAGGAGCACCAAGTTTGGCATCAAGGCCTCAACCACAATTAGATCACAGATACTTGCCTCGAGCTCAATAGTGAAAGTTCCTGTGCTCCAAAAGCCATATCATGCCCATCAGCCACTGCCTGGCCCTATGTGGACCCACCACAGTGACTTGGGTGTGGCCTCTGACTGTGAACCAGGGCTCCAGCTGAATGAGGTTGTGGCTGTGCTCTTCTATGCAGTGGAGGTATCTGTCCTCCTGCCCTAGGAACAGAAAAGAGAGAGGAAGAACAGGAAATCACCAACAGAACTGGGAGCTAGGTGAACGTGAGGTTGGAGGCTTGGCACAGATCCAAGAGGAAACATGGGGAGAAACTGATGAATGTGAAGAGACAGGAGATGGCATAAGGGCCACCTACCGAATATTATCTGCTCCAGCTCCTCTTCCAGATAAAAGAACAATGGGGCATTGAAATTTTCAGGCTTGATCCACCATTCCCCTATGCCAAAAGAATTCATTTCCATGTTGTCTTCTCTCCTTGCTTTACTCAGCACAGAGCAAGTCCAAGAAGCTGATTGTAGAGATGAAGAAGTTCTGAAGCTCTGGGTTTTATATTCTCACTCAGATAATCCACCCTTCCCCACCCTGGACCCACCCTACAGAGCCTGAACTGGCCCTTAAAATCCTTCAAAGATAATCCACTCAATCACAGATGAATCCAGCCCTGGATTCCTCCAGTCTAGATCCAAACCTTCATGATAAACTAGTTAGTTAACACAACCCATGTATCTGGTGCCTAGGAATGCAAGCTTGTCTTCACTCTGATGGAGTGAGCATGACTGAGGTTTGAGGGGTGCATATGCCAGAACAAAAATGGCTTCAGAATGGGTCTTGTTGGTTTTTCTGTCCCAAGCATGCAGGATATGGAAGAAAGAGGATAGAGAATGGAGGGATCTATTCATAAACTATCTCAAATTAATAAAAGTTAATAAGAGCAAATGGTTTGGGATGTGGAGCAGTCCTAGAGCTAGGGAAGTTTCAGCACTAACTGCATTCAATCCAGGATAGGATAGGGGAGAATTTGGGAGGAAAAGGAGAGGAGAAGTGGGAATGGAACAATACAAGACACAGCACAGGACAAGATGGGAGGACAAGGGAGAGGATGGGAGAGGAGAAGGGAAAGGGGACATTGCTTCATTGAAGGCATCTGTTTCTTTACCTGAAGGTTTGTGCTTCAGGTCTTTTTCCATGGATGATTTTGTTTCTCTACTTCACTGTAGAAAGCTCAGTTCATGGTTTCCAAGTGGGGTCCTTTCAATCAAGGTCCAGTTATCTTTTCCTCTGCATTAGACATTGGTCTCTTCTAAAAGACTAGTTCCTTAGGTTCTACCCATGCAGAGACTAATGTAGCAATTTTCAGGCTGTTGAAAGCTGAATTATTTATTTTAAATTCACAAACACCTTTTGATCTTCATGATGATAGTCACGGTAAGCCTATGCCCAACTTTGGTCCTCAGCTCCATCCAGACCTGAGCCCCTCGCTGCCCTGGAGTTCCCAGGGTACAGCTGGCCTCTCCCTCTCTCTGCCCAGACCCACCTAACTCCCATCTACCTCACTTCCTAACCTCCAGACCCTGCTGCTACCTAGATAGCAGAGGTCGCCATATGCTCTCTCTTCGGGGCAAATTTGTCTCCTCTATTAAACCTTGTAATAATCTTTCTCCTGTGCCTGCCTGCCTCCTCATGGTCTCCTAGGATGGATGTGATGGATCCTTTCAGTCATCATTTCAATCTGCATTGCTCATAAACTCTATGAACTTTTACAATGACACTTTTTTCTTTACAAATAGAGTGATATGTACATTTCTTTCCTTTTGCTTCATATCGCCTATTCCCTTATTCTCTGTCATTGCCTCCAACCCCATCTCCACTCTTGCGTTGATTAGTTCACTGTCACCAATGTCCAGTGTCCCTTATGGGCCCTTCAGCTGTATTTTTTCACCTGCTTTCCACTGATTCTGTGCTCTGCTCCTACCTTCCCTCAGATGTGCACATGTATACACCATAGATGAGGTAAAGAATACAGAGTCATCTAAAATGATCACACAAACTAAGAAGAGGTTCTTTGTTTTCTATCTTCGGGGTTCTTTTCAGTATGCATATTATTTTATATATAAATGGAGAGGTGCTTGGGTATTGCACTTGGGTGGATAGCTGAGTTTTGAAGAGTATTCTGAATTTACTTTTGGAATCCATATTTTCTCTCTCTATTGATTCTAATTATTCCCTGAAGACAGGGGGGAATTTAATAGCTTTTCTAAGGACAGTAAAAAATGTCAGTAATTCTTCAGTAACAGAGTGAAATATAGCCCACCTTGCTGAAATGGACTTTTGCACCTCAGCCAGGAAATCTTACCTACTCAGGAGCCTGAGACATGAAAGAACGCTCATCAAAACAGTGCTGTCAGAAAATTCAGGGAGTCTACATCTCCAAAATAATCAGTAACAGCTGGGCTGGAGAAGTCATGTTTCAAGTGGTAGAGTGACAGCTGAGCAAGCAAGAAGAGCAAACCTGTATGCCTGAGTATAATACGTAGTGCTAGATAAAAAAGGAAAGGTGTTTCCATACATGGGCTTGCATGCCTTTAATCCCTTGAATCCCTATTATAGGAGACAGAGGAAGAAAGATGGTGAGCTTGAAGCTAGTCTCAAATTCTGCCTCAAAACACGAAGGCTTGTATGCAGAATATTTTTTAGTTTTGTAAAAATGGGCCAAACTCTCTTTCTAGTTCTTTACCCTACTCACTGGAATTTAATGTTACTAATATTCCTTGCCTTATTTTGTTTCCATTTTCCAAAGTGGCTGTCCCATCTTGCATTCCCACCACCAAGGAATGAGAGTTGCTAAAGCTTCATATCCTTGCTCATATTTAGTGTTCTCCGTTTGTTACCTTACTGTTGAGAATTTCTTAGGGTTTTTCTACTTATTTATTTACTTGTTTGTTTGTAAAGGTGCTGTAGAGAGGGGTTATTATTACATACATCCAATTCAGAGTACATTTCTATTTGATCAGTGTCACCCATTTTCTAACTCTCGCCCAGTTTTTCCTTCCTGTGCCCACCCATGAGTCCCCACCCATTTTCAATCGTGTTTTGTGAGTGTCACTGCTGTATTTGTTCCCCTTTGTCCCTCCATTTCTGTGCTGACCATACTATCCTCTCCCATGCTCTCCCATTTTGTCCTGTCCTGTCCTGTCCTGTCCTGTTGTTCTGATTTGTGTTCTCTTCTCTCTTCTTTTTCTCCTCTATCTGATCATATCCTATCCTGCATTGAATGTGTCTGTGCTGAAGCTTCCCTAGCTCTGCTACTGTACCACATCCCCAAATGTTCTGACCATACTATCCAGCAATAGTACATGTGGGTATTTGGCTCCAGGACTCCAAAGTGTATATTTACATAAGCATTTCCACATCAATATGTGTTGTAACTTTATTCTCAATTGTCAAAAGCTAAAGAAAGCAAGGTATCAGTGAATGGATAAATAAACTATGATATATCCAGACAACTTGGTAATCTTCACCATTGAAATGAACTGTCACACTGAAAAGACTTGGAAGAGCCTTAAGTGCCTATTTCTATGTGAAAGAAAATCCACCTGAAGAGAGTCAGATCTGTACCTTTCCAACTATTTTATCCCTATGGATAAAATTAAAAGATCAGGGCTGCCATTTATGGTTAGGAAAGAGAAGTAAACACAATACAGAATATGTAGGACAACAAAAATATCCAATCCTACTGTCATGATACTCTCAAGACCCATATGATGTACAAAAGGTACAAAAGTAGGGGCTGGGAAGGTGGCTGAGTGTTAGAATGCTTGCCTTGCATCCATGAGGCCCTGGGTTTGATTCCTCAGCACCAAATAAGCAGAAAAAGCCACAAGTGGTGCTATGGCTCAAGTGGTAGAGCACTAGCTTTGAGCTGAAGAGCTGAGGGACAGTGCCCAGGCCCAGACTTCAGGCCCCAAGACAGCCAAAAAAAAGAAAAGAAAAAGTATGCCATCAGTTATAACAGATGTTCCCCTGAGATGGAAGGCATTGGTTAAAAATAGATGAGTTGAGGGGAGGGCAGGACATATTTGGGAAATATCTTTTAGGGTTTAAGTAAAATAAATCTTTCACTGAAATAATAAAATCTCTTTCTCTCTTACCTTCCCCTCTCTCTTTTTGTTGGTCATGGAGCTTGAACTCTGTGCCTGGTTGTTGTCCCTCAGCTCTTCAGCTCAAGGCGAGTGCTCTACCACTTGAGCCACAGCACCACTTCCAATTTTCAGGTGGGTTTTTATTGAAGGTAAGAGTCACATGGACTTTCCTGCTCCAGCAGGCTTTGAACAGCAATACTCATATCTCAGCCTCCTGAGTAACTAGGATTACGGCGTGAGCCACTGGAGTTAGGCATCACTTTGTATTTTGAAAAAGCAGGGAAAGAAGACCATCATGAATTGGTGTGTGGCCAGTGGTAGAACACGTGGCACACTCAAGTCTACCAGGAAATTATGTCTGAGGAATACTGGCACTTGCACAAACACTGTGTTGCCATTTTCTTTTATCAACCCATACTATAAACTAGGGTTCTTATTTCCAGTGAGAAGTATAATTAATACCGGATGCTGGGGATGGGAATGTGGCTTAGTGGTTGAGTGCTTACCTAGCATGCATATAAGGCCCTGGGTTTGATTCTCAGATGCTAGTGGCTCACACATCTAATACCTAAGTCCACTACTCAAGAGGCTGAGATGTGAGTCTGGGAAGACCAATCTGACCATAAATTGACAGGGAAAAGGCTGGGAGTGGGTCAAATTCAATGGTAAAATGGCAGCCTTGAGAAAAACAGTCAAGCAAGAGTTCAGGCTCCAGTGTGTCCACAAAGAGGAAGGAAGGGAGAAAAGAAGGTGTGAGAGAGAAACCACCAGTTCAACTCCAGTACTAGCACAGATACACACAAAGGGACAATTAACATCCAATATTGTTTGTCACTTTTTTAACTCTATTTTTTGGTAATTATAAATTAATTTATTTTTGTAATTATAAATATATTTGAGTTACTGAAATCACTGAGAATGTCAAGCAAACTCAAGTGTTCCTAAAACCTTTCCTTATAAGAAGAAAGGTGTCATTTTGACTAATGATGGTCAAACCAAAACCAAAACACAGATAAAAGTCCATTTTTCCAAGATGCATCTCCCTATGGGGGAGACAAATGGGAAGTTCTTGGTCTCACTGAGGGAAGAATTCAGGAGCTGATCCACGGAGGACTTTGAACACAAGTTAACTTCTGGCAAATCTACATCTTAAATTACATTTTTATTGTCTTTAGGTATACAAAGGGACTTCCAGTCGACAAATCTGTTCATAAGAACAATGCATTTTGATCAATGTCACCACTTTAATCATTCTCCCCTTTTCCTTCCAAGTCACCCCCTCTTCTCGGTTTTCTTGGATATGCATTGAATATTAAGAGTGCATTCTCTCTCCTCTTCTCTTCGTTTGATCGCCTCCTCCCCTTCACCTCCCCAAGTACCAGTTTCCCAGACCTCTCTTTGTTTAACTGTGGGTTAGTTGCTCTTTTCCTTTTATTTTTTCTTCTGGATTTTTGAGTCTTGTGGACATCTTTCATAGGGAAGCGCTGAAAAGGACACAAAACCAGGAAATATATGTATCATATATATGCATATAATCTTATTTTATAGTATACAAAGATAGGGTCCTCTGAGGGCAGATTGGGGGCAGCAGGCCCCCTAACAGAGAGCAGCCCTTGGCTCCACTCTCCAGACTCCTCCCCTTCCAGCTGTCAGGGTGAAGGACTGGTCTGGCACTGACAGCTCTTTCCAGAGTCGGGGTCTTGGGAATTAAACCTTCTGAATTCTCCCCTGCAAATACCATCCTTCTATTAATACCTTTGTGTACACTTGACGTACAACCACGATGCATTTACTTCTACATGTCTCATCTCCACTAACCACAGAAAGTCCGAGAGTAGACAGTGCTAGCTGTGATATCTAAGTTGCTATTCACTGGCAGAATGTTCTCTATTGTCTGGCCTCAGTCTCTCTTGTTATTAGAAATTTACTCTCTTCCTTGATATCCATGAAAACAAAATGTGAAATCAGAAAACAGAACAAAGTTACTGATAAAGGACAACTCCTTGCTAAAGGAAAACTCCAGGCTAAGGTTGACCAGCAGTCAGCTCTAACCTTTTACATCCTTGCTAAAAAGCAAAAGAATGTCTCTCCATCTTCTCTCAAGTTTACCAACCAAGCTGGCAGTTTTGCAGATTACCACAAACTTTGCTGAAGCCACTGACAACCTTGAGGCTTATTACCAGCTGAACTGAGTTGCTGTGTTAGTCCGGAGCTTATAATGAAAATCATTTCGGCCTGGCATCAGTGGCTTATGCTGTAATCCTAGCTACTCAGGAGGCTGAGATCTGAGGATCACACTTCAAAGCCAGCCCAGGCAGGAAAGTCGGTATGACTTTTATCTCCAAAACACATACACACACACACACACACACACACCAGAAAACCAGAAGTGGTGCTGTGGCTCAAGTGGTAGAGTTCTTGCCTTGAGCTGAAGAAGTGAGGGACAGCCCCGAGGCTCAAGTTCTAAACCAACCACTGACCAAAATTTTTTTAAAAAATCATTACTGTAAAATAGACTATCCCCACCCAAGCTTGTATTTTGACTTCTGTAAACCATGCATATGTTTTGACTTTTGTAATCAAGTAACAATAATGTCAATAGCATTGATAGTATCAGTCATGCTGACCAAGGAAAGATTGTTTTGCCTGTGCTCCTGTGACTCAAAGCTATGTTTTGTTTCTATGTATCTTTACTTCCTTGCTTTGGTAAACATCACCCACATGAAAACCCTCCTTATAAAACCCTCCAGGAAAAGCAAACAGGGCTGTTCTGCAGCTGTGCGAGCTGAGGGCAGATGCCATGTGGTTAAGTAAAAAGCTTCCAGCCAGATTGACTGGGAAATTGGAGTACTGCATTTTAAATTGGAACACAACACTAGCCTTAAACAAAATAGCTCAGTGACTAGAACCTGAGTTAAAGCTATAGAGCCACCAAAAGATAGATAAATATATAAATATAATCAAAGCACTTTCAAAATTAACAATTTAATTTCCACCTTCTGATTTCACATCTCAGGAGATACGGAAAAGTCAGTTCTACACTCAGCTATCTACATAACTGTGTTTTCTGCTGCAGGTGTCTGTGCAATTTATATATTTCATGAAATCATTTTGATGCCCCAAAAGCAATGTATAATTTATGTGCTTAATTGATGTGGTAAAATAAAAAACCTGAAATTTCTTGAGAGGGGTTGTTTTTCCAGGGGTGTTGGAGGCATTTCAGGAAGAATGAATGAGCTTGTAAGCTTTTAAAACAACACAGGCATTAAAGATTACTGAGGCTTTCCTCAGCACATGCCCAGAATGCATGAGGGAGCCAATGGGTCCCCATGTGCAAACCTGTCAATATCTTCCAAGACTTTCTCATCATGGGCTGAGCAAGACTCACCTCCCATCTCAGCTTCCCAGGGGAGGTCAGCCTTTATAGCAGATAGAATGAACAGAAATGAAACCAAAGACCAACAAGGAACTGAGCCTGGGTAACCAGAGGAAGATGGAAAGACAGATGCCAACTCGTGCTGACAGGCAAACACAGGTGCCAGGTTTCCAGCTGCATATGGAGACAACTGACTAAGTACGATTTACTCAGGCATTGGCTCCAGACACTCTGCAGCCTTTGCAGGCCTGGTCAGAGGGAAGAACTGATCAAACAGAGCCTACAAGTAAGCCAAGATGCCTATGGATCACTAGGGGATAAGGAGACACCCAGCCCATCCCTGCCTAGGGATTCACGAATATCTCCCCAATCCCTTCTTCCTGAGTAACTTCATGCCACAAAGTGCTCAGTTCTGGGTTCCCACCAACAGAGTGTGTCTTCAAAAATTTAACCAGTCTTCAAGAATACCAGGGCTGGCATGAAACCTTCAAACCCAATTCAGTCACAGACATCTACCTTGGCCTTGACAGTAAGTGTCTTGGTGCTCCAAATACCAAACCCTGTGTATGAGCCACTGCCTGGCCCTGTGTGGACAAATGACAGCAATGGACAGGTAGAGTCTGGCCTGTGCCTATGAACTCTGGCTCCAGCTGAATGAGGGCATGGCTGTGCTCTTCCACGCAGTAGAGGTAGCTGTGCCTTTGGCCTTGGAACAAAAGAGAGAACAGCTAAGCCACCAGCATTAGGGGGTGTTGGAAGGGAAGAGGAGGTGCTGAAGATGGCGGCCTTTCCCAGACACAGGAGGAGGCACAAGGAGATTCTGGAAAGCATACTGAAGACAGGAGATAGGCTTGTGTTTGTCCCACAGCATTGCTTAGGAAACAAATGTTCAGTGCAGAAGCGAGAAAGGAGCCTGAGCCGAGGAGAGAGGTTCAAACGAGAGATTTAGCTATGTGCCATGATAACAAGGCCAGGAAACTGTGTGTATGCATGTATGTGTGCATCACAAGGCCATGTGTACGTATGGCCATGTAAATGTGTGTATGCATGTGTGCACCACAAATTTATTATATAGATATTTGTGCATGTATCTATACATAAGTGTGTATATCTGTTACACGCCTGGGTGTCCCTGTGGGAGAATGCAGCTGCCCTGTCCCATCCTGACTGTGCAGGTCCCACTGGAAACCTCTGCAGTGGTGACCACCATGGCCGCCGCTGGGGTTCGCGGCCATGCACAATGACAACATGCCAGGCCATCCCAGGACACATGTCACCGGGAACGGGTGGGTCTGTGCAGGCCCCAAGAGACAAAACGACGCATCCAAGGTAACCACCAAGCAGCAGAGGAGGGGTTCGAGTCCACCCAGGTCCCAGAGGCTAAGTGCTGCCGCACGGGGCCACCCAGGCATGGAGGACAGGGCTGAGACATCCTGCTGTCAGCACGTGACAGGCGGGGCTCATGGCGTGGGGGCGGGGAGGGCCCACGCGGACACGGAGATGACCTCACTGGCCTCACAATGTACGAATGGAACCTGGAACCCAGGGTCCAACAGCCACGCTCGCCGCAGACCCTGGCTCACTTGTTAGGCGACGGAGGAGCAGGCAACATGTCCTGTGAGCTCCCTTCGTCCCCTGGCTCAGATGTCAATGGATGGTGGGGAGGGAGGCTGGTCCGTGCTCTGCGACGCTGGACCACAACCCGGGTGACACCCCACTCCGGATCCAGATATCAGCCAAGATCCCATCCACAGCCCCCGCCCCGCCTCCGCCCCGAGCCCGGAGCCGAGCCAAGACCCGGGCAGAGACCTCGGCGTGGACCCTGGCGCTTCTGGCCCTTTCGCTGGAGGAGCACGAAGGTGGCCCCTGCCAGCCAGGAGCAGACCCCTGAAGGCCAGGGGGACACCCAGACTGCTCATCGCCCAGCCAGTATGCTTGCGGTCCAGGAGCACACCCTGACCACCCGTGACTTTTCCTGGATTTATGGGATCCAGGGATGCCCAATGTCTGTCCTGGGGCCCGGTGTCCGGGGACTCCCATTAACTGTGCGCGACCCACCCCAGGGGCTCGGTATCCTGGGACGCCCAGTGACTGTCCGCAGCCTGGCCCAGGGGCCTGGTATCCCGGGACACCCAGAGATTATCTGCGGTCTGGCCCAGGGGCCCGATATCCAGGGGTGCCCAGTGACTGACTGCGGCCCGACCCAGGGGCCCCGTATCCAGGGACGCCCAGTGACCGCCCGTAGCCCGGCCCAGAGGCCTGGTATCCAGGGGCGCCCAGTGACCGCCCACGGCCCGGCCCAGAGACTCAATATCCAGGGGCGCCCAGTGACCGCCCGCGGCCCAGCACAGAGACTCGATATCCAGGGACGCCCAGTGACCGCCGGCGGCCCTGCCAGGATCCCCAGCATTGGGGGTCTGATATTCAGGGAAGGGACCTTGGCGGAGGCACCTGAGAAGCCACTGCAGCCCAAAGTGGCCCTGAGGTCCTTCCTGGCAGTGCCCAGGCCCTGGGCGCAGCAGCTTCCGGTCTTGGTGGAGGAAGAAGAACCTCAGAGCGACACCGACGCCGAGGACACAGAGCCCCCAAAGGCAGGCCACGACGCTGAGGACCACGTACTGGCCCCGATGGACCAGCGAGCCCCGGCCTGCTCCAAGGCCAGGGACCTCCTGGAGGCCGAGCAGGCCTTGGAGGTGGAGCTGGCCATGCTCGACCTGGCGCTGGCCAAGCACAACCTGGGCCTGGTGTGCGACAAGGTAGCCTCCAGGACCCCCTACGACGACAACCTGGACCTGGACGACTACCTGGACCTCGACAGCAACTCGGACTTGGAAATCTAGTGCCCCATCATCTCCCACGAGGGCCCGGCGTTGTTGTGATCTGGGACGCTGAGGTCCAGCGGCCCTGCTGACCCCGTGGAGGAGGCCGCACCCCCAGACTCGTCCACCACCTGTCCAAGTGTCCAAGCTGAGACCCGCAGATGTCACAGCCTCTCCCTGAACCCCCCCCCCACCCCGCCCTCCTCAGAGCCCCGTTCCCGCCCCTCCCAGAGACCCCGCCCTCCCCTTGGACTGCCAAGACTGCACTTTCCCCTCATTTATTTCATATTTGATTTGTAATGATAGTATTTTAATAAAAGTTGTTGTGACTCACTTCAGTAGCAACACTCAAGCCGTCTACGCACACGGGGTTCCACAGGCGCGAGAGGCCCTGCAGTTGGAAGCCATGGCCTAGCATGGCGGGGGAGGCCGCAGCCAGCCTGGAGGAAAGGGCGGAAGGGGGGGGAGCGAATGCCTGGGGCCAGGGGACAGATGGGGCCTAGAGCTCGACCAGGGCCCCGGGCCATATGGGGATCTTGGGTCCCCTGGCAGAGTTCCTGTGCAGGAGGCCCTAGGAGGAGGCCCTTGGTCGTGGACCCTGTGGTTAGATGGCACTGGAGTCTAAGGAGCAGCGGACTCTGCATCTGCCAGATGGGCTGCTGCCCTCCAGAGCAGGATGAAGAAGAATCACACAGCAAGTTGTGGGGTCACTTCAACCCCCTGAAGCGATGCACAATGTTGAGAGCAGAAGGCAGGCTTCTCTTCTGGAAATCTTTAATCCATCCTAGACACACAAAGCCAGGCTGATTTTAGGAGGGAGTGACTGAGCCTTTCCCCACAGGGTGGGGTGGACTCTGAAAGACAATCTTGTATGAAAATGGTCTGGATGCCATCCCACTGCCCTTGTCCCCACCACTGCTGTCCTGGTAGTCATGGCACCTGGCACAAGAGCTGTTGGGACAGGGTTGGGCCCAAGGGGATTGAGGATTCTCTAATAATAGATTAGCTCCTGCCATATCAAGGGAGCCATCATTATATTCTCTGCACAGTGGCCAAGCTGAGCCACACCTGGTCCCAGGTGAGGAGACAGGGGAGGCCCAGTGCTGCAGGTACCTGAGTTAGGCTCCCACACCCAATGAAGATGAAGTGGGGTTCTGAGGTGGCCATGGCCATGGACAGAGTGGATAGAGGTAAGGGGGCAGAAGTCAGCAGCAGGGCATCAGCAGGAAATTATTAGCAGCCACAAACAAAAGGAAATACAAACTATACATTCACAAGTCACAGATGACCTAATACTATATACACACAATTCTAGGGAGTCTAGAAAATACCCTTTGTGCCAATAAATGCAGCAAACTTAAGATAAAATAACGTCTATAGTTAAACTAGCAACTGAGGATGATAAACATGGCTGAGGGTGCAGAATGCCACTGAATGCTTTAAGGTCCCCCACCTCCCCTCTGATCCTCCCCCCTGGCTCTCTACACACACACACCCTCCCCTCCTACCCTACCCCCCCGCAGCTCCCCCCTTTCTCCTGATCCTTCCCCCTGGTCCTCCCCCCTGATCCTCCCTATGATCCTCCTCTCTGATCCTCCCCACTGGTCCTCTTGCACAAGAGGCAGAGTGCATGCTGTGGCCTCCAGGAGGATGGACAGACATCTCACTGTGCTTTGGGCGACTCCCTCATGGGGCCCATCATCTCATTGTGACACAGGCCGGGCCCTGAAGATAGAGGCCACAGGCTCACTGCTACTTTCTGATATAGCGTGGCTCTCCGCAGCCCAAAAAACATGTCCGGGGCTCAGAGTCAAAGCTGGTCCAATGGAAAGGGCAGACAGTGGGGCAGACATAAAACCAAGAGATGGGGATGCAAACATGGCACTTGAGCGTGTGTATTAAAGATCGATAGTAAATTAGGGCATTATTTACAAAGCCTTTAGTATAATTCTCTCCTCCTTGAAAGTCCCCTCCCTTTCTTCCTCTGATAGTACAAATTTCATTTTTATATACTTTTTCATGTTCTTCATGTTCATCAGCATCATTGGGCGTGCAGAGGAGGGCAACGGCTGTTCCTGGGTTGGGGAGATGAGGACCATGCTTCCTTCCGTAATGGGAGGAAGTGGGTCTCCACTTCACCAGTTCAGAACCCGGGCAGCCGACAGCCCAAACCTGGGGGTGGGGGGAAGCGTGGCTCGGCAAGGCCAGGGGCCACCCAGCTCAGCCAGCCTCCTCATGGAGAGACCCTCTGCGTGTCATCCTTGCCGTCTCAAGTAAACCGACTCTGTCTGCTCTAACCACCTTCTACCTTTTAAATCTTTCGTTAGAGGACACATGAACCCAAACCCTAGAAGGCATCAGAGAGGCATAGATGTGACCAGGCCACAGATGCCACAGGACTCACGATCAGAGTCTTCTGTCCCTTCTCACCTTCCCTCCACCCGTGTCCCTACTTGTTTACTTATTTAACTATCTATTTTAAATATGTGAGAACAAATAAACAAAATCCCCTGCATTCAAACACAAGCCAGGACAGTGTGAGCCATTGCTCCTGCACATCTCAACACGTCTCCAGATTCTCTCTCTCTCTCTTCCCCATGCAGGCCAGCTGATTGGGGGACATTGTGTTTGCTTATCTAATTTATTCCAAAATCTCCCACCTCATTAAGCATCCATGGGAGCCACTGACTTAAGCCTGTGTAATATTCCCTCCCTCCTCCATTCTTAACAAATTAATCTCAGAACACAAGGTACCTCCACCTCTTGTAAGTTGTGTTTCAGTGTCTCGTGCAATGGCTTCAACGGCAATCCTCTCAGCGAAGTGCCACTAGGTTGGGTGTCACCATCTTTTCTTCATAACATTTTGAATGCTTGACCTCTGTCATTCCTAAGACTGGACATCTGCCAGAACTCACACAGTAATTGCAGTATTAGATACATTTTTTCTGGCAATGGAACAGCTTATGAATTCAGAAATTGTGTAATAATCGGAAGACAAATACAATGAAATAAAGAAGCAAATTTTCAGTGAGAGAAAGGATTTTTTAATGAAAAATTTCCTGTTGCTATTTTTCTCTTCAAACCCCACCTTTTTTTTGTTGTTGTTGTTGGTTGGGGGCTTGAACTCTGGGCCTGGGTGCTGTCCCTCAGCTCTTCAGTTCAAGGTTAGCACTCTGCCACTTGAGCCACAGCACCACTTCTGACTTTTTCTGTTTATATGATGCTGAGGAATAGAACCCAGGACCTCATGCATGCGAGGCAAACACTCTACCACTGAGCCACCTTCCCAGCACCAAATCCCACTTTTAAAAGAGGAATTTGAATAAAGTATTTCCAAAGAGAATGTGCAGCCTCTGTGGAATTACACAAGGAAAATCCTGATTACAGCACCACTTCCGGCTTTTTCTGCTTAAGTGGTGCTGAGGAATCATACCCAGGGCCTCATGCATCCAAGGCAAGCACTCTACCACTAAATCACCTTCCCAGCCTAGTTTCCTCTTTATAAAGAGTGGTTAAGGCAGAGTTTTCTCCTTTTCCCTCGCTAGGGAAGAGTTTGCTAGTGTGAGAAAGAAGGATACATCCCTACAGATAAAAAGAAAACACTTCCAGATGTCATGCAAATCAAAATTTCCTTTAAGTCTAGGCCCTGGAGTCAGCTAGCTACTCAGGAGGCTGAGATATGAGGATCTCAGTTTGAGGCCATCCCAGGTGGGAATGTGATTCTTATCTCCAACTAATCAGCAAAAAGCCGGAAGTGGAGCTGTGGCCTAAGTGGTAGAGCACCAGCCTTGAGCAAAAAAAGCTTAAGGATAGTGCCCACATCTTGAGTTCAAGCCCCAGTATTGGCACAAAAAAAAATCAATTAATGCCAAAATGAATGAATGCCAAAATCAGATCTCCCCCCTCTTTCTCTCTCTCACACACCTACACACACACACACACACACACACACACACACAGTTCAAGGCTAGGATGTGGTGAGAAGGTGGAAAACATTCTCCAAACCCTACATTGACAATCTTATTGTTCTTTAACTGTGGTATTTTGTTACAGCAATGCAACTTGCCTAATTCCCTAGACTTATTATGAGTTGTTAATATTGGAGAATATAAGCAATTAGAAAACTCTTAAGGGGCTGTGAAGTTGGCTCAGTGGTAGAGTGCTTGCCTTGCATGCTTGAGGCCCTGGGTTCGATTCCCCAGCACCACATAAGCAAAAAGAAAAAAGCCAGAAGTGGCGCTGGGGCTCAAGTGGTAGAGCGCTAGCCTTGAGCTGAAGAGCTGAGGGACAGCACCCAGGCCCAGAGTTCAAACCTCACAATCGACAAAAAAAAAAAAAACAAAAAACAAAAAACCACAAACAAACAAAACCCCAACAAAACACAAAAAGCATAAAAACAAAAACCCATTCTACTCTGAGCTTGGGGCTGTCCTACTTTCCCAGTAGTAGGAAGGGGACCCCACGTGGCAGTAATAAAGTTTCTAGCTGCCTTAACTGGGTGTCTTGGTGTCCCTTTTGAATCGGGGATATTATACCATAACTGTTCTTTTATAAGACATGTTCATTGTGCATATTATGGAAAGAATATTAAATTTGGTGAGTTTGTGTGATTTGGAGAATTTAAGTGATTTTGTATGTATGTGCTAGTACTAGATCTTGAACTAACAACCTGAGTGCTGTCCCTCAGCAATTTTTTTTAAAGGTTAACACTCTACCACTTGAGCCATAGCTCTACTTTTGGTGGTTCACTGGAGATAAGAGTCTCAAGAACTTTCCTGCTTGGGTTGGCTTTTGAACCATGATCCTTAGATCTGAGCTTCTTGAATAGGCATGAGCCACCAGTGCACTTTGAGAATGTATATTTTTATTGTTATTCTTTTTGAGGCTAACTAGAATAAATCATGTTCCATGGATAAGGAGCCACTGTTGGGAGCTGGGTGACTTCCAGTTTAGCTAAACAGCTACACTCATTGGTGCAGTATAAGTGTCAATGAAATGACTGCCAATTTATAAATATGCAAACAAAGACTTTGTAATGTGGCCAAGCATGCTTCTTATTACAGGCCAGTATATTCACATTAGTATAGGTTTTAAAGTCTTCACTTAATTCCTTAGATTGGGAACAAAACCCACAATGATTTTGAAATACCCAGAGAAAAGAAACAAAATCCATATGCTGTGGAAACCAAAGAGCCCACATTTTTACTCAGGTGATTTAAAAACTTCTTATACTAGCAGTTGTCCACTAGGTAGAAGCAAAGAGTAAGCTAATGTTAAAACTAGAAAATATTCCTAGATTTTTGAATCACCCTTTTCTGTATAATAAAGGTCATTGAAGTTATGGGTTACGTTTCTAAGATGTTATTAGAAAAAACACAGAAGTAGCATATCCTACTTAAGTCATTGAAACAACACTAAGATGGGCCACTGTTTAGCTGGTAATAAGGAAAATTAAGAAGTCATTTATTACAATTCTGATTGATCCATAAGCCTTCTATATGATTACACAAATGGTGCCATGTATAGACTGTTTTATTTCAAATGTTCGTAGGTTTAGCATATAATTAAAAACAGAACTTCTAGCCAGGTACTAAGGTCTCACATATATAATCCTAGCTACTTACAAGGCTGAATCTGGAGGACTATGGTTCAAAGCCAAATGGAGCAGAAAAGCTGAAGAATCTTCATCTCTAAAATAGCCAGCAAAAAGCAGGGCTGGAGGCCTGGCTGCCATGGTAGAGCCCTAGTCTAACAAGTAAGTAAACAGGAAAAGCAGGAAGCTTCTGAGTTCAAACCAGTATTGCTCTCACCCTCGTACTCAAAGCTTCTGCTATTGTTGAGTTGAGGGAAGAGAGATTGACTTGACATATAATTTCTCAAGTCATTTATGTAAAAATATATATATATATATTTATATATATTTGCTCTTCTCTTCAAAATTGAGTCAGGTTATGTAGGTGCTAAAATGTGAAATGTGATGATTATCATATTTAGTCTTGTGATAAGTCAAAACTTTGTTTAATCCTCAAGTCATGTGTGTGTGTGTGTGTGTGTATACCATTACTCAAGCTATCTTTTGGCAGTTTTTGCTTAGGGTTGGCATTTGAGTGACAGCTGCAATTCCAGTTTTCTGGTGGTTAATTGGAGATAAGAATCTCACAGGCTTTCCTGCCTGGCAGGCTTCAAACCAGGATCCTCAGATCTCAGCCTCCTGAGTAGCTAGGATTACAAGCATGAGCCACCCAAGCCCCAATAGGAAAACATTTTTAAGATGTTAATATAGGCAGTAAATCACAAATGATACATGTGAGCAATAACTTGTTTCACTTCTTTTTTTAGAACCAAATCTGCTGTTTGGTGGGTAAAATGTCACCAATTTTTTGGGGGGGAGTCCGGTCGTGGGGCCTGAACTCTGGGCCTGGGTGCTGTCCCTCAGCTCTTCAACTCAAGGCTAGCGCTCTACCACTTGAGCCACAGTGCCACTTCCGGCTTTTTTCTTTTTGCTTATGTGGTGCTGAGGAATCAAACCCAGGGCCTCAGGCATGCAAAGCAAGCGCTCTACCACTGAGCCACCTTCCCAGCCCCATGACACCATTGTTTGTGAAATTCTTTTAAATAAATTCATGGCGCACAACCAGTTACTTTATGATGAGGCTGCAGCTTGGTTAGAGACTGATATTGAGAGAATCCTCCCTCCTTTTTTCCCTCCCTTCCCCCTCTCTTTCCTTCTTGTACAACTTGTGTTAAAATGGGGATGAGAGGAAGAGGAGGAAAAGGAGGATGGAGGTGACCGATGGCTCCAATATCTCCAAGCCGGGCTGGTCCCAGTGGTGGGCGCCGGGGGCGCGTCGGTGGGCTGATGTCCCTGGGAAGCATCAGGATCACTCAGCATGGTGACCCTCCCACCCCCACTCACCCGCCATGTGGCTGTCACCCGAGCCTGCTCCCGCACAGGTGCAAATGACACCACGATTGTGGCTGGAAAGGATCCATCTTCAGATGCACACAAAACCCAAACAAAACGGGAAACCAGAAAAACGGAGGAAGTGGTACAACTTAGAAAGTCCAAATTTACAGGCAGAAAAACGTTGAAGCGACAAATGAGGACAGCCAGGCACTGGTGGCAATTACTCAGGAGACTGAGATCTGAGGATCAAAGTTCGGAACCAGGGCAAGAAAATCTGTGAGACTTTGATGCCCACCTAATGGGGAGCTGTGGCTCAAGTGGCAGAGGACCAGCCTTCAGTGAAAACGCAAAATGAGAGCTCAAGGCCTTGGGTTCAAGCCCCAGTACGAGAAGCCACAATGTGGAAACACGGTGCTTCTGGCTGCCTGGGAACTTGAGCGAGATTTTCTTGTTCCCCACTGCTGTCTAGCAACATGGATGGAAGACCGGGGCCTAAACCAGGATGGCCACTGACAGCAGCAGCCGAAGATCGGTGGGAAGTTTCTGTGCTGGAGTATTGTGGTGTCGGAGGGGCGGGGTTGGGCAAAGGCCTTGGTCTTGAGGATGAATGCAGCAGACATGCCACACATGCTTGCCCGGTGCCTTGCATGATGAAGCCATCATTTTTAGGAAGTGCTGTCAACTCCCTCTAAAAATAAATATAGCCAACATGCTAGCACCACCGTTCATGTGGGTTTCCTAGCTCTGAATGACATTAGTTCTTGTTTATCAGCAAAAGAACCCAGAGAAACAGAAGGAAGATCCTAAAGAAAATGAGTGCATTTCTAAATAGTTGATGATAAAGAAAACTCTTACATGAAAATCCAACAAGTTAGATTCCTTACACCAGTCCATAAAAAAAAAAGACGTGGTAGCATTTTTAATTTGTTGTCCACTTTCTCCCATGTATTTCTAGTGTTTAAGGCATTATCTGTTATCCATATGATCACACCATTCCCACAGTTCCTCTTGTCACCTTTAAAAGTGTTTAGTTACAGTCCGTGGGAATTGGAAATGAGTCAATTAGAGCCTTGCTGCCACTTGGGAAAGCATTACAGAATGAAAAGATCCTTGCCACACGCTGAGACAACTAATGAAAGAGAGCAACTGGTCTTTCCTTCTTAGACTATGGGCCTAGTGGGAAAGGCCCTGAACATTTCTACTTGGTGTATGCTGGTTCCTCTCAACCTGCTCTCTGCAAAAGTTGAGCACCAATGTCCCTTGGTCCTTTAGAGTGTGTTTCAGGGCTCAGTGGGCCTCTCTGAGCTATGCCCTAGTGGCAAGTCACAGTTCAGGACTGCTGCTGACAGAAGGTGGAGAGATGAGGAAAGAAGTGGTTTAGCCTATAATCCTAGCTACTGAAGAGGCTAAGATCTAAGGGTTGTGGATCAAAGCCAGTGGGGAAGGAAAATCTGAGACTCTTATCTCCAATAAACTACTAAAAAGGTCAGAACTAGAGCTGTGGCTCATGTTGGTAAAGCACTAACCTTGAACAAAAAAGCTAAAGGATTGTGCCCAGGCTCTGAATTCAAGTCCCAGGACTGGTGCAACTCCCCCACCCCACCTTCACTTTTAGTAGAGGATCCCAAGTTATTGAATTAATTTTATTGGTTAATCTAGAATTTAGATCACAGCCTTTTGGTCACCATTGATGCCTATGATGGTAATGGCTTGATACAAAGTCAAGACCATGTTTAGTCTCTCTTGTTTTTATTCTCTTTATATTCTTTCCCCTTTTGGTCCTTTTTTTTTTTTTTTTTTTTTTTTGCTTTACTTAATTGCTGTTCTGTTCATCCCCAGACAAATATACCCATCTTTGATGATTAGATCTTAACCTTCATTGTGTGCATACTTAATTCAGATATAGATTACTCAATTCACAAACTATCAGCTTTAACTCATTTAATTGTAGCATTATTTCTTTATGCTTATATAATTTTTAAGTGTTGCATTTAAAATTTTTTTAAATAAGTTTTTTATAGTGAAAATATTGTACAGAGGGGTTACAGTTATGTGAGCAAGGTAATAAGTACATTTCTTATCCAGCATTGTTGGCTCCTCCTTTGTTTTTCCCCTACCATCCTTGCCCTCCCACCTCCCCAACTACACTCCTCCCCAAATTGTAAAGTTCATTTTTCAATGGTAGCATCTTGTACATTTCATTGTTGCAATGGGTAAGCTTGTATCATTTAAATTTTTTTATTTTCCTTTTTCCTTTTTCTTCATCTTTATCTTCTCCTTTCCTTCTATCCCCATCCTCTTTCTGAATTCAGGTCTTGGTTATATATATTCTCTCTCTCTGTTCCCCTCCCTACATTCTTCTAATCTTACTTTCTACTCACAGTTCTCCCTAAACATATTAATTTCTCATCTGCTGACTCCTTCTTTGATTTTCTTAGTCCAATGATCCCTAGTTATTTTTTGTTGAACTAGATTGTATGTGTACTCATTTTTACTGCATCAATCTGTGCAACTACAGGGCTTGGTTTGAAGCCTGCCTTAAAATAGTGTTTTAGTATGGAATTAGTTTTGCCTTCATACCCAAATGGGCAGAACAATCCATACAAATGCAAGAAAAAGCCAGTATCTCAACTCCTACCCTTGATAATCAGGCAACAGAGCAGTTAATGAATAATTCATAGGAGAGCTCCCAAAATGCTCTACAAACAGTACTGGTAAACATGCTGAATGAAAAGGTTGAAAGCCTGCAAAGGGCTCTGGGAAATGCATGAGTGGGATAGAGAAATTTGTGAGCTTGATGAGACTAAACAAAGATTAATAAAGGAAAATTGTGAATGTGACAAAACTAATCACAGATTCATGGGGGAATAGAGTGAGTATGATGAGAATAACCAAATATTAATAGAGGCATTCATGGATTCCACAAAGAGAAACCTGGAGGAAACCATGGGTCCACAAAGGAAATGCTGAATGAAACCCAATAGAAGGAAAAGGAGTCCAATGAAACTATAACCAGCCAATTAAGGGATTTGAGAGTGATCACTGAAAACCAAATTAAGGAAGGAAAGAAATTCATACAAGATGTAAAACAAAGCTCCAAAAAAGAATTTGAAGCCATCAAATCTGACCAATTAGAAGGAAAGGAAATAAAAAGCAAAGTAGAGTCTTGACAGTAGGTTAGACCATACAGAAGATCGAATCTCTGGGATTGAAGATAGCCTACACATTATAGAGAAAGAACAGACAAGTATTCAAGACAAATCCAAGAAATATGAAATATAGATATATTCAACATTTTTTAGAGGACATCATCAGAAGGCTTAATTTAAGGCTAATGGGTGTAGAGGAGGGCCTGGAGACAGAAGTTAAATGTCTAGGAAATTTATTTATCAGGATCCTAGCAGAGAACTTCCCAAACATACAAAAAGATAGGCCCATTCAGATATAAGAAACTTTTAGAACCTCAAATAAACCAGCCCAGAACAGGACATCCCACCGTTATATTGTAATCTGCACAAGATCAATTGAGACCAAGGAAAGGATCCTTAAAGCTATCAAAGAGAAAGGATTATCACCTATGAATGGAAAACAATCAGAATAAACTCAAATTTCTCAGCCGAGACAATTAAAGCAAGGAGAGCCAGGAATAATGTATGCCATGCCCTAAGTACAAACAACTATCAACCAAGAACACTGTACCTTGCTAAAATCTCCTTCATAACAGAAGGACAAATAAAAACACAGCAAAGAAAAATTGAAACAATATATCTCCACCTACAAAAGATACCTAAAGATGTCTTACACATAAAAAACCAACAAGAAGGGCTGGGAAGGTGGCTCAGTGGTAGAGTGCTTGCCTTGCATGCATGAGGCCCTGGGTTCGATTCTTCAGCACCACATAAGCAGAAATAAAAAAAGCCGGGAGTGGCGCTGTGGCTAAAGTGGTAGAGCTCTAGCCTTAGCTGAGGAGCTGAGGGACAGTGCCCAGGCTCAGAGTTCAGGCCCACGACCAGACCCCCCCCCAAAAAAAAACCAACAAGAGCATGATAAAGGCCAAGAAACAGCCCCCCAAACAGAGAATCCAAGAACCATAGGAAGGAGTCAGTTGCTGCAACCCCCAAGAAGGTGGATAAAATGGCAGGAACTCCCAAATACCTCTCAGTCCTATCTCTCAACATGAGCGGACTTAACTCTCCAATTAAGTGACATAGACTGTCTAGTTGGATCAAAAAGCACGATCCTTCTATCTGTTGCCTTCAAGAGATACACCTTGCCTACAAAAACAAACATTCTGAAAGTGAAAGGCTGGAATAAAATCTACCAAGCAAATAGCCCCAATAAACAGGCGGAGGTGCAATCTCAATATCAGATAAAATAGACTTCAAATTAAAATTAGCAAGAAGAGATAAAGAAGGTCACTACATACTAATTAAGGGATCTCTCCTTCAGGAGGATATTATAATTCTAAATATCTATTCACCAAATAAAGAGCATTCAAATTTATCCAAGAAACACTACTTTCCCTCAAATCTCACATAGATCCAAAGACATTAATTGTTGCGAACTTAAACACACCACTATCACCACTGGATAGATCAATCAAGCAAAAACTCAACAGAGAAACCACAGATCTAACAACTGCATAGATCAACTAGACTTAACAGACAACTATTGAATATTTCACCCAGTAGGATCAGAATACACATTCTTGTCAGCAGCACATGGAACATTCTCCAAAACTGACCACATTTGAGGTCACAATGCAAATTTGTCCAAAATCAGAAACATTGAAATTATGCCCTGCATTCTCCCAGACCACAAAGGAATAAAATTACAATTCAACACCAAAAGCCACCAAAAAAAATCCTGTAACACATGGAGGCTGAACAACACACTGTTGAACCACCAGTGGGTCATGGAAGAAATTAGAAAGGAAATTCAAGTGTTCATGATACTTAACAAATATGAACACACAAATTACCTCTGGGACACAGCAAAGGCAGTACTTAGAGACAAGTTTATAGCTTTGAGTTCCTACATCAACAAATTGGAGAGATCTGATACCAACAATTTAATGAGACACCTGAAGCTCCTTGAAAAAGAGCAAGAAGCTAAACCTCAATCCTGTAGACAGAAAGAAATGTTTAAAATTAAATCAGAATTAAATGAATTAATTAGAGTCCAAAAATAACATAGAAAGGGTCAACAAAACAAAGAGTTGGTTCTTCAAAAAATTCACAAAATTGACAGACCCTTAACAAATCAGAAAAAGAAGAGAACACAACAAGTAAACAAGCTCAGAGATGAGAATGGAAACAACACCATAGAAGCAACCAAGGTTCAGAACAATGTAAAGGAATACTTCTCAAACTTCTATGCTAATAAGTTTGAGAATCTGGAAGAAATGGATGCATATCTAGCAAATATTGACATGCCCAAAGAAAAGCAAGATGACTTAAAACAACTTAACAGATCCATATCAAGCATCGCAATAAAAACAGCAATAAGAGACCTCCCACCCAAGAAAAGCCCAGGACCGGATGGATTTACAGCTGAATTCTACTAGGCCTTCAAAGTAGAACTCACACCAATACTCCTCCAACTCTTCAATGAAATTGAAAGTGAAAGTTCATTACTAAACTCTTTCTATGAAATCATCATAACCCCTATCCCAAAACCAGGCAGGGATTCATCAGAGAAAGAGAACTATAGACCCACTGATGAACATTGATGCAAAACTTCTCAACAAAATTTTGGCCAATCGACTTCAACAACTCATCAAAGAAATCATACACCATGATCAAACAGGATTCATTTCAGGGATGCAAAGCTGGTTTAATATAACTAAATCAATTAATATAATTTATCACGTCAACAAGAGGAAAGATAAGAACCACATGATTATCACAATAGATGCAGAAAGAGCATTTGACAAGATCTAACACCCCTTTATGAAAGCTCTTGAAAAATTAGGAATCTATGGAACATTCCTCAATATAATAAAGGCTGTGTATGACAAACCTACAGGTAGTTTTATACTTAACGGCAAAAACCTAAAGCCATTTTCTCTAAACTCAGGAATAAGACAATGATGTCCAATCTCTCCAATTTTTTTCAACTTAGTATTAGAGTGCTTAGCTAGAGCAATAGGACAAGATGCAAACATAAAGGGTATGTAAATAGGGAAAGATAAAGTAAAATTCTCCATCTTTGTAGATGACATGATCTTGTATTTCAAGAACCCCATGGACTCCACACCCAAGTTACTGGAGCTGATTCAAAACTTTGGCAAAGTAGCAGGGTATAAAATTAACCCTCAAAAAATCAATGGCTTTTCTGTTTACCATTTCTGTTCTCATTATAGAAGAGTGCAGATGAAATTAGGAAAGCAAACCCTTTTGTAATAGCCCCAGCAAAAATAAAATACCTAGTAGTTTACTTAACTGAAGAAGTGAAGGACCTCTACAATGAAAACTTTAAAAACCTGAAAAAGAAAATTAAAGCAGAACTATGGAAATGGAAAAACCTCCCATGTTCCTGGATTGTGAGGATTAACATCATGAAAATGGCAGCACTGCAAAGGCTATCTACAAATTCAATGCGATACCTATCAATATTCCAACCTCATTCTTCAAGGAAATAGATGAAAAGTTCATATGGAACAAGACCATGACTAGCAAAAACAATCCTTAGCAGAAAGAACAGTGCAGGAAGAATATCAATACCAAACTTTGAACTCTAATGCAAAGCCATAGTAATCAAAACAGCTTGGTACTGGCTCAAGAACAGAACTGAGGACAATGGAATAGAACTGAAGACCCAGAAATGAACCCACGACCTATAACCACCTAATCTTTGATAAGGGAGTTGAAAAAAATAGAATGGAAGAAAGACAGCCTTTTCAGTAAATGGTGCTGGCAAAATTGGTTAAACACCTGTAGAAAACTAAAGCTAGATCCTTATCTATCAGACTGCACCAGAATCAACTCCAAAGGAATCAAAGACCTCGAAGTAAAAGCAGATCCCTGGAAACATTACAAGAACAAGCAGAAATTTTCTTAAAAGAGACCCAGAAACACAACAAATCAAAGAAATGTTGGACAAATGGGATTGCATGAAACTGCAGTGCTTCTGCATGGCAAAGGACATGGCAAGATTAATAGAAAGCCCACGGATTGGGAGAAGATCTTCACTAGCAGACAAGGGTCTCATATCTAAAATATACTTAGAACTCAAAAAACTAAATCCCCCAACAACAGATCCTCAAAGAAACAACTGCCCAATAAATAAGTGGGCTAAAGACTTAAAGAGACTTCTCTGAAGAGGAAATAAGAATGGAAAATAGGCACATGAAGAAATGCTCAATTTCTCTAGCCATAAAAGAAATGCAAATCAAAATAGCATTGAGATTCCATGTCACCCCAGTTAGAATGGCTATAATCAAGAAGTCTAATAACAACAGATGCTGGAGGGGATGTGGCCAAAAGGGAACCCTACTGCATTGTTGGTCGGAGTGTAAACTTGCTCCACTACTTTGGAAAGCAGTATGGAGGTTCCTCAAAAGACTTCACATAGAGCTCCCCTATGACCCAGCAATTCCACTTTTGGGCATTTACCCAAATGATCACAAACAAGGCCATACAAAGCTACCAGCACAACTATGTTTATCACAGCATTATTCACCATAGCTAAGATATGGAACTAACCCAGATGCCCCTCAGTAGATGAATGGATTGAGAAAATCTATACCTCCATTAGGAAGAATGACATCACCCCATTTGTTAGGAAATGGAAAGACTTGGAGAAAATTATATTAAGTGAAGTAAGCCAGGCCCAAAGAAACATAGGTCCCATGGTTTCCCTTATTTGCAATAACTAGTATACGTCTGGACAATCAGAAAAGGTCAAAAGCTAGATACATATGACCATATAAGATGATGCTAATTGAAATGAACCCCAAGATAGGGACACAGTGGTTTTATCTTTCTTGCGGTTGTTTTTTTAATGTATTTATAATATTCTAGGTATATTTTTTGTTTCTTTTGTATGTTCTTCCCCCATGGTATAACCCATTTACGGTTTTCATTGTATGTGATGTCAGTGCCCTACTTGTATATACATTTGTTTTTTGGTGTTTTTTTGGTCCGGTTGTGGGGCCTGAACTCTGGGCCTGGGTGCTATCCCTCAGCTCTTCAGCTCAAGGCTAGCGCTCTACCACTTGAGCCACAGCACCACTTCTGGCTTTTTTCTTTTTGCTTATGTGGTGCTGAGGAATTGAACCCAGGGCCTCAGGCATGCAAGGCAAGCGCTCTACCCCTGAGACACCTTCCCAGCCCCTATACATTTGTTTTTAATTTGGGGAGGGAAAGGGAAATAATAAAATGCTGAAATAAGGATACAGGTTGACCCATTGTAACAATGAGATGTTCAAGACACTATGTTGATAACAAACTTTACAACTTAAGTGGGAGGTGGGTGGGGTGGGGGTGGGAAGGGATAGTAGGGGAAAACAAAGGAGGAGGTAACAATGCTCAATAGGAAATGTACTCATTACCTTACTCATGTAACTCTAACCCCTCTTTCCTTTTTTTTTTAACCGGTTGTGGGGCCTAAACTCTGGGCCTGGGCACTACCCCTCAGCTCTTCAGCTCAAGATTAGCGCTCTACCACTTGAGCCACAGCAGCACTTCAGGCTTTTTTCGCTTATGTGGTGCTGAGGAATCAATCCAGGGCCTCATGCATGCAAGGCAAACACTCTTCTCACTGACCCACTTTCCCAGCCTAGTATTTTTATAATAAAAATACATATAAAAAGAAAATTCCTTATTATTGGATGTTAAAATTCTAAATGGACTGCTTGTCAAGAATGAGTCTCAATAGCCACATGAAATATTTTGTGCTAAATTCAAGTGATAACTTAAATTAAAGCCTATAGAATGCCAGGAATGCAGTGATTATAAGGATATTGATGGCATGGAAAGAAACATCTGACATTGACAACTTAAAATACTCCTTCAGAAACTCCAGCAGCATAATCCATTCAGTTATAGAAGATTGTTGAGACTGTTAAATAATATTTTAAATGAGAAATCTCTGTATCCAAGCACTGTTTTCTTCAAAAGATAAAGAAAATGGCGAATCTCTAGTATGCCAGAAAGAAGGAGGAGGAGGGGGAAGAGGAGGAGAGGAGAAGGATGAAGAAAGAGAAGACTCATACAAATACCCAATGTTAGAACTGAAGGTAGGAAGTAAATTGAATAAATGATGACCTTGTTTATTTGGAAAATCCTGGTTTTTGTCACAGATAGTTTTTAGAACTAAAAGCTATTAAAGGATCACAGTGCACAAAGTTGTGTGCACAAATATAATCTCTGTTGCTCTAAGTAAGCAGTGAACAGACGCAATTGAAAATTTGAAACATTAATGATGTAAATTAGCACCAGGCAGAGTTACCTTGGAAACAAATGAAATTCCATCCAGCCCCTGATTACGTTTTGTTATTTTTAACTGTTAGTATTTTGGGCAGTACTGAAATTTGAACTCTGGACCTCACTCTTGTTCAGCTGGTTCACACAACTGGCACTCTACCACTTGAGCCACACCTTCAGCCTGTGTTTATGCTAGTTAATTGGAAATGGTTCTTTTGGATTTCTTTGTTTTGTCGGCTTTGAACTGCAATTTTCCATCTTAAACTTCTGAGTAGGGAGGATTATAGGCTGAGCTGTGGGCACCATTTTGTTGTTGATGGTATTATTTGTTTTTTTTTGTCTTTTGTTGCAATACTGAAACTTCACTGATCCCAGTTAGCTTTTCCCTTTACGGCTTGAGCCACTTCTCCACGGCTGGATTCTTGGTGTGAATTGGAGATGAGTACCATGGACTTTTTTTTCTTTTATTGAGGATAGTTCTAGAGGCAGCAAAGAGGCTCAGAGACAAAGCCTCCTGACTGAGAATACAAAAATCAATTCCGGGGACCGCTTTCTCCTATTTACACTATTGATGTTTGGCCCACACATTATTTTTATTTTTTATTTTTATTATGAAAGTGATGTACAGTGGAGTTAGTGTATATAAGTCAAGTAATGAAAACATTTAAAAATACTGTTCTTATAAAGGTGATGTACAAAGGAGTTAATTATGTAAGTCAGAAAAAGATTGTATTTCCTTTTGGACAAGGTCACCTCTTCCCTTACTCTCCCAGTTTTTTTCCTCCCATCTTCACCCATAAGCTGTATAGTTCCTTTTCAACATAGTGTCTAGTGAGTACCACAGTGGCATTTGTTGAATCTTTGTCCCTCCATTTCTGTACCCCTCTCCCCCACCCACACCCTGAGAGGGAGAAAACAAAAAGGAAAGGAAACAAAAAGAAAAAAATACTTGTTTGGCTCATGCATTATTGACTTCATAATAAAACCCCCTCCCTGTCCCAATAGTTTGAAATCTTTTTTATTTTACATAATATAAATGTATATATATGTATATATACATATATGTATATATATGTATATATATTTATTTACAGGCAGTTACTCAAAAACCTGTAGACAATGTTTTCCCTCACACTGGCTTCAGTTCCAGCAGATTGCTCAGCTCCCAGACAGGGACCTAAGGGATTTCTTCCTTTAATCTCAATACCTCACTGAAGAAGACACCTCTCTGCAGGAAGTCTTAGAACAGCCTTTTCTACCCTAGCTTCTAATCTACTACTCTCAATAAACAATAGTATTTTAAAAAATACAGGAAGGGGCTGGAATATAGCTCAGTGGCAAAATGCTTGCCTAGCAAGTGCAAAGTCCTGAATTCGATCCCCAGTACCAAAAAAAGAAAAGAAAAAATAATAGTTTTAAGAAGGAAGAAATGTTAGTTCTGAATAGCTAGGCGTCCTTGTCTTGTGACCCCAGGCCAGACCCTTGATTTATGACCACTCCAGCCCCTCTCCTCTCTGACCTGCAGTAACTCATGTGGCTGGTGCTGGATCAGAATTTGCTGAGGCTTTAACAGATTTGGGACTTGAACAGACACCCCAACCTGGTTCCCTCCCTGCCTCTGCCTGTGACTCATTTCACACATTATTATTTGTCCCCCCCCCCCCCCGCCCCATTAGGTGATTTTATAGCAGCCCCCCATAGACAATGCCAGCATTCCCTCCGACCCACTATTAGCCTGCATGCGATGATGGGTCTCTAAGCCGTGGCTGGTGGTGCTCCTCAGGTTTTCTCTCAGATAAACCAGTGCTGATGCTGAGCCATCTGTTTGTCTGTTCTCTGTGTCTTTTGACCCCAATCACCGTATCTCATAATTACCTCTTGTCTTGCACTTGTGGTGCAGGCCTATTATCCTACTACTCAGAAGGCTGAGATCTGAGGATCACAGTTCAAAGTCAGCCTGGGCAGCAAAGTCCATGAGACTCATCTTCAACTAAGCACCAAAAAAGCTGGAAGTGGAACTATGGCTTAAGGGGGAAAACACTAGCTGTGAGCAAAAATGCTCAGGGACTGGCCATTCCTTGAGTTCAAGCCTCAACCGGTATTAAAAAAAAGAAGAAGAAAAAAGCTCTACCATTTAATGCCATCACAAGGGTATGAAATTTCAACTCCTAATTTTTTTCTTTTTGGTTGATCATAGGGCTTGAACTCTGAGCCTGGGCACTGTCCTTCAGCTCTTCAGCTCAAGGTGAGCATTCTACCACTTGAACCACAAACCACTTCTGGTTTTCTAGTGGTTTATTGGAGATAAGAGTCTCATGGGTTTTCCTGCCTGGCTGGCTTTGAACTGTGATCCTCAGATCTCAGCCTCCTGAGTAGCTAGGATTACAGGCATGAGCCACCGGCTCTCGGCCAATTCCTGGATTGTGAAAGGGGACTGAAATCAATTCAGCCTTGGCAGGCTGAAATCAATCTCATTATAAAAACACTAAGCTTATAATGTAGACTCCAAGAAAGTGTATTTAACTAGGCTGGAACAATTGAAAATGTGTTCTTTCATTTATTCATTCATTTATTTGAGCAAAAATCTCGAATACCTGCAGGTGTTAGGTGCAGGTAGTAACAGCAAAACAAGATGTGTTCCCTGTTGTCTGTTCTATTGCAGGAAAGGCAAGGTATTTATTTAAAAAAAAAAAAAAACAAAAAAACCAACTACAAAACAAATCAAAGCAAGCAAGCCAGGTTCTGGTGGCTCACGTCTGTAATCCTAGCTAATCAAGAGGCTGAGATCTGAGGACCATGGTTGGAAGGCAGCCTGAGCAGGAAAATCCAAGAGACTTTTATCTCCAATAAACCCCCAAACCGGAAGTGAAGCTGTGGCTCAAGTGTTGGAGCGCTGTCTTTGAGCAAGAGTTCAGAGACAGCGCCCAGGCCCCGAGTTCAAGCCCCACGACCAACACCCAAAAAGGGTTAAACCCATCCCAAACCTACGTCCCTTCCAAAGGACACTGTGTCACTGTCAACATCGCCTGGAAATCCAGAGGGGGAAGAATCCTGCGAGATTGCTGCCGACAGACACCCCCCTTTCCAGGACTAACCACGTTCAGGAACCTCGGAGAACTTCCTACATTCCCTTTTCTGTCTTCCCTGCCCTCTGCGTTTCACCCTAGTGCATCGATGGAAACCTCCATAGGAAGGGGGCATGTCTCGTGAGATTTTGCTAGGGGATTTGGCATTGGGGAGAAGAGTGCATCAACAGCATGGAAACCTCCATAGGGAGGGGGTATGACTCGCGAGATTTGGCTACGGGATTTGGCAGTGGGAGGGGGGGAAGAGCTGCAGCGCTTGCGTACTGGCCTCACGACCTCGGGGCAGCACGCGGGAAGGTTAGCTGCAGAGACGAGGGCGCAGTAGTGGCAGTGTCTGGTTTGCTCCCTCTTCTCCGGCTCCTCGGGCCCTGTGTTGCCTCGTGCGGGTCGCCTCAGCGAAGTCAGCCGGCTTGCTGGCTTCCGCGGGCAGGCTTCCCGACGGCACACAGGGAAGCCCCGTCTTGTTCCTCCACGAGTTGGAAGAGCGCCGAAGCGGTGCGCCCCGGTGCCGGCCCTGAGCTCTGCCGCCCGCCTCTGCCCTTTGAGTGACGGTGCCCTTCATCCGAGTGGCCCTCACCCGGCCCCTCCCTCAGACCCCCGGCTTCCGGGCGAGCTCGCGCTCCGAAGTCAGCTTCGTCTATGGGGTCGCCCTCCTGGGAGGTGGACAAGATGGCCGGAGGACGTCTGCTGGGCTGGGGGGAACTTCCGGTCGCCGTTGCCCCGCGCCCTCTCGGCCACCCGCGTGGAGCCCGGGCTGCAGCAGTGGCGCTACAGCCACGAAAGTGACTGGCAGTGACTGTGGGGCAGCTTGGTCTGTCGGCCCCTGCACAGCCATCCCGGGGCTGCACTCATCCGCTCCTCGCTCTCTGCTGCGTGGACCCACCACGTCTAACTGGCCTGCAGGTGGGGAACGGGGAGCAGGGGAGGGGTCGGTGGAGGGTCCAAGATGGGTAAGGGGTGAAGGGGTGTGTGATTGAGGATGGATGGGTTAGGAGAGTGGGGAGGGAGTCACGGATGGAGCTGGTTGATGGTGGCAGGAGCAAGGATGGAGATGCTTGGCTTGGAAGCTGCAAGATTTCAAGGTGCTGCTGGACCCTAGGATGCTCCTCCATACCAAGGACTTAAAAAGCCTTCCCCTCCCCCCAAGAATATAGACCAAGTCGATCTTCATTATTTCATATGCAGTGTGAGAGTCATGTGATTTATCACATGAGCAAATGTACATACTGCAATTATGTAATTATGAAAGATATTTGAGTGTGCTCTCTTATTGGGTGGGGGGGGTCAGCTTTACTAAGGGTCTGTCAGTTTTGTTAATTTTTCCAAAGAATTAACTCTTTGTTGATTCTTTCTGTATTTCTTTTTTGTTTTCTAATTCAATTATTTTTATTTAATTTTGATTATTTGTTTCTGTCAAGGGCTTGAGGTTTGGCTTGTTGCTCTTTTTCAAGTTGCTTAAAGTCTAACATTAAATTGTCGAGATTTCTTCAGTTTGTTGATGTAGGCATTCAGAGCCTACATGTTGCTATGAGTTGCCTTTCCTGTGTCCCAGAGAAGCTAGTATTTGGTGTTTGTTGTTGTTAAGTTCCATAAATGTTTGAATTTCCATCCTTATCTCTTCAATGACCCATTAGTCATTCAACAATGAGTTGTTCAGACTCCATGAGTAAGAGGATTTTCTATGATGGCTTTTTGTGTTGAGCTGTAATTTTATTCAGTCATGGTCTGACAAAATGCAAAGCATAATTTCAATTTTGAATTTGCACAGATTTGCTTTGTGGCCAAAAATAGGATCTATTTTGGAAGAATGTTCTATGTGCTGATGAGAAGAATGTATATTCTGATGCTGCTGGGTGAAATATTCTGTAGATGTCTAAGTCTATTTGGTTAATGCACTTATTTACTTCTGAGGTTTCTCTGTTGAGTTTTTGCCTGGTTGGTCTATGCAGAGGCAATAGTGATGTGTTAAAGTCACCAACAATCAATGTGTTTTTAGATTAAGTAGTATTTGTTTGATGAAGTTGGGTACTCTGGCATCTGGTGTATCGATATTTAGATTTGTAGTATCTTCCTATAGCAGAAGTGGCACTGTGGCTCGAGCTGAAGAGCTAAGGGACCGCTCCCAAGGCCAGAGTTCAATCCCCATGATCAACAAAAAACAAAAAACAAGTCCAACTAGAGATCCTCCTATAGCAGAGATCCTCTTATTAGTATGTATTGTCCTTCCTTGTGTCTTCCTACTAATTTCAATTTGTTGTGTGTTTTATCTGATATTAGCAACTCTGGCCTGTTTATGGGGCCATTTGCCTGACAGATTTTATTGAAGTCTTTCAGTTTCAGAATATGTTTGTTTTTGTAGCAAGATGTGTCTCTTCACAACAAATGAATAGATCTTGGCTTTTTGTTGTTGTTGTTGTTGTTTTTGGTCATGGGGCCTGAACTTGGGGCCTGGTCACTGTCCCTCAGCTCTTCAACTCAAGGCAAGCACTCCACCACTTGAGCCACAGTGCCACTTCTAGCTTTTTCTGCTTATGTGGTGCTCAGGAATCGAACCCAGGGCCTCATGCATGCAAGGCAAGCACTCTACCACTGAGCCACCTTCCCAACCCAGATCTTGCTTTTTGATCAATCTATTTCATTTAAATGGAGAGTGAAGTCCATTAATTATTGCAAGTAAGGAAGTGTTTGGTAGTTCTCTACCATTTTATCCACCTTCTTAGGGGCTGTGACCCTGTATTTATCTGGTTCTCTGGTAAGGGGCCCTTTCTCTGCCAGTACTATGATCTTGTTGGTTTTCTAAATGTAGTACATTTCAAAGCGTCTTCTGTAATGCTGGTTTGGTGGAGATAAGTCGTTTCAAGTTTGTTGTGGAAAGTTTCTATGTGTCCCTTGGTTATGAAGATGTGCTTTGTAGGATATAGTATTTTTGCTTAGTAGTTGTTTGCTTTTAAGGAGTGGCATGCCTCATTCTAGGCTTTCCTTGCTTTCATGGTCTTGGCTGAGAATCCTGTAGTTATTCTGATTGGTTTCCTTTATAGATAATTAACTTTTATCCCCCATGGCTTTAAGGATACTTTACTTGGTCTCTATTGATCCTGTGAGGTTAACTGTGTCAGTGGGATGTTCTTTTTTGGTCTGGTCTGTTTGGGGTTCTAAAGGATCCTGTGTCCTAATGAACCTATCCTTTTGGACATTCAGGGAGTTCCCTGCTAGAATTCTGTTAAAATGTTTCCTAAACCTTTAGCTTCCTTCTCTTGACCTACCTTACTACCTATTAGGATTCACTTAGGTCTTTCCATTCAGTCCTGAAACTCCTGTAAGAATGCTTCTGGTTTCTTGGGCATGTTATGAATAATTGTCTCTTCTTTCTCTATACCATTTAGTCTATCTTCTATTCCAGAGACTCTGTCTCTGTGTCGTCAAAACTTTCTACTTGATATTTTATTTCCCTGCCTTCTAGTTGATCATTTCTTATGGCTTCAATCTCTTCATTGAAGCTGTTTTAGGTCTTGTATATACTTTTTGTATAGACTTCTTTACCTCCTTGATTTTTCAATGTCCTTCTCTTATATCCTTTAGCTGAGTGACTATTCATGGGACTCCCTTTCCTTCTGTTGAAGTTCATTTAGATTTCTGTTGTGGATTCCATTAATTCCTCTAATAATAATCTTTGCTTAGCCTCATCATGCTCACACATAGCTTTGTACAGGTTTTCTGTCCTTTCATACAACATTTAGCAGCAGTGTTTTTAAAGCATTTTGAGAACTGTCTTCTAGAAATGCCATTGATTGCTCTATGCCTGGTTATTTTATGTGGGAGTTAAAGTTCCTTGGCTTGCATTTTAATTCTGTTTCTGTGGTATGTTCTTCCATTTGGAAACAAAAGCAAATCCAAATAATAACAGAAGACAATTTAAAATAAAAAACCAACCCAGCCCCTGTTTTTAAATTAGGATTTAAATGCATAGATAAGTATTCCCCCATCCAAATACTCCCTCCCTTTTGTTTGGAAAGGGGTATTATGGTCCAGGAAAGGAGATTATATATAGTTGTAGCCAGTGTACAAATCTGTTGTTTGGGATAAAACAATACTAACCCAAAAGATAATAGGATGAGCCAAATAGAGTCAAAATGGAAACAAATATAATCTCATAGATAAATAATTATAGATAACTGAAAAGGAATAAGAAAAGAAGGAAAACACATTAAAGTGAAATTAAAAGAAAGAGATAAGGGCTGGGAAGTTGGCTCAGTGGTAGAGTGCTCGCCTCACATGCATGAGGACCTGGGTTTCAATTCCTCAGCAGCACATAAGCAGAAAAAAAAGCCACAAGTGGTGCTGTCTCTGAAGTGATAGGGCGCTAGCTTTGAGCTGAAGAGCTGAGGGTCAACGCTCAGGCCCAGAGTTCAGGACATTGACCAACAAAGGAAAATGAAAACTAAAAGGGAGGAGCCAATAAGAATAGAAGAATATGGGGCTGGGAAGGTGGCTCAGTGGTAGAGCACTTGCCTTGCATGCCTGAGGCCCTGGGTTCGATTCCTCAGCACCACATAAGCAAAAAGAAAAAAGCTGGAAGTGGTGCTGTGGCTCTAATGGTAGAGCGCTAGCCTTGAGCTGAAGAGCTGAGGGACAGCGTCCAGGCCCAGAGTTCAGGCCCCACGACCGGACCAAAAAAAAAAAAAAAAAAAAAAGAATAGAAGAATAAAGGAAAGGAAAGGAACAGAAGGAAGAAAACTAAGACCTAAAATTAAAAAAAACATTATATATATATATAATAATAATAGAATAACATAGAAACTAAAGAAATAGAAAATTGAGCAATCAGAAATGTAGCCAAAATTTAGTATGCACACAACTAAGAAAGAGGCCTAGTAATCACCATAGACTGTATATCTAAAACTAAATGGAACAAAAAAAAATTGGGGGGCCAGGCACTGGTGGCCCCCGCCTATAATCCTAGCTACTCAGGAGGTGAGATCTGAGGATCACAGTTCAAACCAGCCTGGGCAGTAAAGTCTGTGAGACTTATCTCTAATTAACAGCCAGAAAACTGGATGTGGCACTGTGGCTCGAGTAGTAGAGCACTTGCTTTGAGCTGAAGAGCTCAGGGACAACGCCTAGGCTCAGAGTTCAAGCCCTATGACCAATGAAAAAAATTGGAGGGACCCTGTATCTCTGGATGTTTGCTATGCAGTTTGTCAGCGGAATCTCTGATTCTCTTGCTGTGGTCAGCTGTCTTAGGCTGTGGCCAAAGTCTGGGAGGCGGGGGTGGGGGGGCCGGGGAAGGCTATGTGTAGGGGGAGATTGGAGTTCCTTATTTCACAAATCTGTAGTGTTTGTAGGTTGGGATACTCATTGTTTAATGTGTATGGGTTTGAGGCATGGTGGATTCAGAAACTTACTAATATGGGGATGTGACTGTTATTTAGATTCTCCCACTCAGATGAATTCTTTAGTTGGTTTGGTTGAATGGCCAGATTAAAGTCTTGGCCTACAATCATGGAGTCTCAGGCTGCAGTTGGAGGAGGGAGTTGCATTACATGCTAGAATAAGTAAGACTTGGCTGTTACCTGCGGCTAGCATCTCTTGAAGCCAGCTTGGCTGTGGGCAGTACTGTGTTGTATTTGGAATCAGTGGCCTTCCCCAAGAGGCTAGCTTCTGAGACTGTCCTCCTAGCCCAGCCTGAATTTTCAGTGAAATTTTAGAGACATCTGTTTTGAAATTCCAAGGTGCTTGGCTGGCTGCAAGCTGAGCTCCACTATGTCTGGAGTGCTTCTTCTGAGAGAGCTCAGTTGGTTCTCTGTTATCTTCTCTGTTATCCCTGGACACTTTAATTAGAGTGTTTTAGAGATTTGTCTATGTATCAAATACTGAAGCTTTTCCCAGTGAGCATGTCCACATTCAAAGTGCTTGGCCAATCTTGAGTGAAGTGTATTTGTCTTCATTTGCTGCTTGTTAAAAGTAATGTCACTATGAACATTGACACTTACTGTATGTGTGACTCTGTGCTTTCATCTTGGATGAGTCTTGAGTTTTCTGGTTACATGAAAAACATTTCTTTATCTTAAAAGATTGTGTCCATTTTTATTTCTACCAATAACAGATTTCCCCCAAAGCAAGCACTCCTGGGAGCTATCATTAATGGGTCAAGTTAACAGTTTAAAAGCTGTTTTTATGATTTACCTTCTCAGAGCATCACCTCTGCCTGAATTTAGTACTGAAATACATCAATGAGGTGGAATAAATCAAAGTGGAATTGAAAAAGAATGCTTAAATAACAGAAAAAGGACAGAAAGGGGAACTATTAATTGGAGTCATAAGGGAGAAAAAGGAAAAAATTGTAACTTCAGGTAAATTGTAATAAATCCGACTGGTCTAGAGATCATGAAAAACAATTCTAAGGAAAATGGACTTCAAAACCTGATACAGCTATATGATTTTACTTCATTTTTGTTTTGAAGCAGCTCATCTATCCCTTCACAACAAAAGAATATATCTTGATAAATGAGATAGGTGATTTCATTGCATGCACATTGCTGTGTCCAGCCTCTGAGCTGGATGGCAGAAGCTCCTTCGCCCCTCAGTTCTGTCATCTTGCTGGCAATGTTGGTGGTGCACTTTTATGCATTTAAGACTCACAAGGAAAAAAAATAAAAAGAGAGGTAAAAATCAAATGCAAGAAAAATGTAAGCTCAGTGAACAGGTGGACAGGGCTATTGCAGATAGCAACTGGTTTATGGCAACTTTTTAAATAAGAAGAGGATTACACTCTAAAATAATATTAAAACAGATAATATCGAAACCATTTCAAGCAGTAGCATTGCTAGTTATTACATAGTTGAGTATGACACACTGTGCATAATTGTGTGCTCTGTGGTTTTTGACAGTGGCGCAGTAAGTTTTCACAACAGAGTGCTCAGGCATGTGCATTGTGCATCACGCTGACCTTGCCAGGTTCACACTGTCACTGGGTGATGTGGCATTCCCAGTTCCATTGCTGTCATCTATGGAGTCTGCTGTTGAGCAGGACATTACTAGGGGCAGGATTATGAGCAGGAAAATTAAAACTAAAATATAAAATATAAGGGGAAAATTTTACTGTGTACATGTTAAACTCAAAGTGTCCCTGTTACATCAGATACAGGCTGCCCAGAAATTGGTACAAACACATGTAAATAAACACAGGAAGTATGGCTGAGCACAGGGCACATTGTTTGCACAAATCACAACCTGCCCAACTGGTTAATGACAAATCTGTTCAGCTGATGCCCATTGTCAGTGTTCCATTTGCTACACTATTGTGTAGAATGATACTACTTTGAGTAACTTGGTCCCTAATGATAAATGAGATATCCTGGTATTATTCTTTAGACCTACATACAAACTTACAAAAGTGTTAGAATAAAAAGCAAAAGAATGAAAAAAATGCATCTAGTCTGTAAAAGAAAAGGGAGACTTTTTATATAGCAACATAAGGAAAGACCTCTGAATGCTCAAGTTGCTGTGGGTGAACCAGAGAGCTCATTGTCCATTGTTTGATAGCTTATGTATTCAGCGTGTATCCACAGGAATGCATGGCAAGGTTCCTGTTTGAATGACAAAGGTGAAGGTTAAGGCGTATCATTGATAGTACATAAAGACTGATGAATGCTTTGAAAATACTCAAACTCATTTCTGCACTCAACATAGAAACTTGAAGAAAAGCTATAAAATTCATAGTGAGACATGTAAAATATCAGCACCTCCATGAACAATAACATTTGACTCTGAATAGAGAAATAGTGTGAAACTGAAAAAAGTAATGTTTGTCTTAAAATGAGATAATGAACATTTTATAGCATTGAGTCCTTATCTATTATAGAAATATTTTCAAAGCAAAAAATACAAAGATACATCTCAACCTGATGAATGATGGTGAAGAAATACAAATAGAGCTCTAATGTTCACTATGCAAACCCAAGACAACAATAAGAGTAAAAATATGTCTGCTAAATATTTTATGTAGTATCTTAAAAGTACTCCTATTTGATTGCCTTGTAGTAGTAAATTTAGATGAATCTACACATAATCTCTAAGACACAAAGGATAATTTCAGCATTTCTGAGACTCTGAAACTAGAAGGGACAAACCATGTTTCTAATGTAATAAACACACTAAGAAAACAAGTGACAAGAACAACAAAATTCTATAGAAATGCAGAGAAAATCTTCACTAGCTATACATACACTTAGAGCTCAAAAAATTCAACCTCCTCAAAATAAACCCTCAAAAACTCAACCACCCAATCAATGAATGGGCTAAAGATTTACAGAGAGACTTCTCAGAAGAATAATTAAGGATGGCCAGTAGACACATGAAAAAGTGTTCAACATCTCTGGCCATAAAAGAAATGCAAATCAAAACAACATTGAGATTCTATCTCTCCCCAGTTAGAATGGCCATTATCAGGAAAGTTGACAAAAACAGATGCTGGTGGGGATGTGCCAAGAGGGACCGCTTCTATTCTGTGGGTGTGAGTGTAAACTAGTTCAACCACTCTGGAAAGCAGTATGGAGGAACCATACATTTTTTATGCTAACCTTGAAAATTTTCCATGAATTGAAATTCTCTTCCTCTCTTGCATGTCTGTACTCTTCATTCCAATAACAAATAACTCTGGTAAAAGAAAACTCAGAAGAGATGTCACCAGGTCAGCTTGAACAAAGGGACCTGATTGGAAGAAGACACCATCTAATCCCTGTGTGTATGTCTAGTGTCTAGGTAGGGCAGGGCCAGTCTATGGTCAGATGGGCGGGGGATGGGGACGCTAGAGAGGACATTGATGGAAAAAGCCCTCACGAGGAGCAGTCCACATCCCCACGCGTTAGCGGCTCCCCATCGTGTCACGTTTTGGAGACACGGGGTCTGGAACTGGAGGCCTCGCACTTGTTAGGCCGTATTTTGTGTGGAAAAGTCAGGACGCACACCGTTCCTCCCTGCGCCCACGCTTCGCGTCCTGCCCCTGAGATGGGGTCGGGCAGGCCGCGGGGCGGCTGCGTTGAGGATGCTTGGCTGAATGGAGGCCCTCAGAGGCCGCAGCCGCAGGGCCTCCGCCCAGGACCAGTGCAGTGAGTGCAGTGGAGCCTCGTTGGACCTGCGGTCCGGGCGGTCTCTGCAGCTTCCCCAGCCCTGCAGAGGACTGCATGGGTGCTTGCCAGCCCCTTGCTAGGTGACAGACAGTGCTGGAGAGCGGAGATGCCAGGTTCTTGGGGTGCAGCCTCGACAGGCCCGGCCACCGTGGGGGCGGCCGGGTAGAGTTCTCTGCAAACCCTTCCTTCTCTGCCTCAGCACAGAAGGCCCAGTGTCCGCGCGTCTTGACACGGTTTGGGCAGGAGAGTGGTTGCTGGTTCTTATACCAGGGTAGGAAAGCTTGGCTTGGAATGACTCAGAACCTCAGTTTCCGGTTTCCTCACTGAGCACAGGTTCTGCCTTTGCCACACCCTCCCTGGGGTCTTGTGCACAGACACCGCCCACCCGCCCAGGGAGTTGAGAAGGGGCTGGTCTGAGCCCTGGGCTTTGCAGTGCCATGTGGCTCTTTCGGGCTGTCTATCCCACTGCGACGCTTGTAGACCTCCGCCAGGCCCACAGAGTCACGCACCATCTGTGCTCTGTCTTTGCAAACACAGAAACAGCTCCCTTTTAAGTTTTAAGCAATCTGAAAGGAAGTAGAAGAGTTCAGTTGATTGAGCTGTAAAATGATGATGTATTCACTTTTGGGTACATATGCAGTGTCTCAATTAAATTGTTTACCAGTATATGTTTCAAATCCCAGATCATTTCAGAACAATCTATTTTGAACATCACATGCCAAGAAAATCAAGCAATATGAAATGATTTTCTTGAAGTATATATTGGCTTTTCTCTTGTCCAATTTCTAAATAGAGGCATATAGTATATATTGTATATACATATATGTACATAGTACATATAAATATATACATATGAGAAAGGAGACTATCATCATGCATGCATATCAATACTAAAAACGGGTGTGTGCGTTCATGTGTACGGTCAGAGGGTTGTATCTGGACTTTTCCATACGTGTAAGACATGAAACTCTTCACCACCTCCCACCACCACATTCTCTCCCTCATCTGTCTTCTCAGAACCTCCTGTTTCACTATCATGATCTTGTTTTGTTTGTTTTTCCATATGCGAAAGAAAATCTCTAGCATGTCCATGTGTGGACACTTAATACTCTGAGCTCTGGTTCTATCTATTTTCCAGCAGACAAAACCATTTCCTTCTCCATGGCAGAGGAGAACATCGTTTTCTTTATCCATCCACTGTTGGCTGGCTAGCTGGAGTCCCCAGGTGGTTACTGTAAGTCGCTCAGTGCAGAATCTGAAAAGTTGGTATTTCTGTGGCAAGCGGACTGTGATTCTTTGAGTATGTACATCCAGATGTGGGATGGCTGGGTCATAGGAGATTCCTTTTGTAACTTTTGGAGGAGCCTCTACACTGATTCCATTGAGACAGGATGGATTTGCTTCCCTGCCAGTGGTGAAGGAGACTCGTTTCCCTGCACACTCTCCAGCATTTGGTGTTAGCTGTTTTCCTGGTGACAGCCTGTCTGAGCAGAGGGATGGGAATCTCAGTGTTTTTCTGATTTACACTGTCTTAATGGCAAAGGGTGCTGAACACTTGTTCCCACATCTTTTGGCTGTTTGTACTTCGTTGTTTGGAAAGTGTTTAGTTCTATTGTACATTGTTTTCCTGTCCACACAATCTTGTACATTGTTTTCCTGTCCACACAATCATGCCTTCCACACAGCTCCACTGCTCCTTCTTTTACTGGGGTCTGTAAGTGCCTATTATACCAAGACTAGCTGTCCCTTTCCTGCTCTGCAGTCAGTTTCTGCTACTCATGGCTGGTCCCTGTTCTTTCCCAGTGACCCGCTAAAGTGCAGTGTTGGTGAAGACCTGGAGAGGCGAAGAAGCAGAAGATGCGCTGGGCAGTGAGGCCCAAGGCCTGTGCTGCATGGAGGGGTGCAAAGGCCTCTCCACGCCACCCCCACCCTCAGGGCTGCCATCTGCGTACAAACGGAGGGGCGAGCAAAATCATCAGGCGCATCAATCCCCTAGCCAGGGGAAGTTCAGACGAAGGAGATGATGGATAGGGTTAGTTCCTGCTGGACCCCAGCTTGGTCCCTCCAACTGGCAGGCAAGCTTCATTAAGCGTCTTCAATTAAAAAATAAAGAATCTTCATGGAATATAAAGGTAGATACATCTTCCATAATTAAAAAATGAGAAATATAAGCAAAGAAATCTTATATGAAGAGTAGTTTTTAATAATGGTACTGTGATATCTGATGGAAGGAAAAGAGTTTTGTATTGGTTAGAGTTCTTTACAAGAAGTGCATAGCATTCCTCCTCACAGTCAGTATGTTGATTACATTCCCCTTTTGGACTCCATTTTACTGAATTCTAGGCTAATGTTGTATTTTTTTAAAAAAGAAAAGCAAATTTTACGTCTGAAAAAAATCACAGCAAGTTGACATTTTTAAAAGTTCCAAGAATTTCACCATCACCATCACCAAGAAATTAATTTTTTTTAATGTGCCGATATTCAGGGCCTGGGTGTAATCCCTTAGTTTTTTGTTTTTGTTTTTGTTTTTGTTTTGGTTCCAGGCTATTGTTCTACCATCATACCACCACATGCAGCTTTTTGGCAATTAATTGGAGATAAGAGTGTCTTAGATTTTTCTTGCCAGGTTAGCTACTTAGATTCCTGAGTAGCTAGGATTACAGGTATCACACTGTAATCCTTAAATGCCTGGCTTAAGAAATTAACTTTTACAAGACAAAATTACTATTTTTATTTTGGTCTACTTCATGATTCACCTGGGCTAGCAGCTTCCCATCACTCATAAACTATTAAAGTTTTTAATCCTTCATGCTTTGTTACTGGTAGAAAACTTTTACTTTTCCAGTTGACCTCTTTTTGATCTTTGATATGGCATTTGACAGTTTTTCTAGAATACAGTTAGTATATGGGAAATAAATATCTAAGGCTTCTGTTAAATAGGATAGTTTTGTTTTCCATTTACAATTTCCTCCTTCCACCTTTTCTCATCCTCCTCCTATTCCTCTTCTGCCTCCTCCTCTTCCTCCTCCTCTCCTCTTCTACCACTTTCTCCACTTCCCTCTCCTCCATGTCAAAATGTAACTCACCTTGTGCAATTAATATATGCTAATTTTAAAAAGAGGGAATATAACAATCAAGATCCTAAATCCTGGCATCTTTTGAAGAGAATAACAGAATATCCAAACTCACTGTGCTTCTTCATAATTTATATTTCTCTGATGTACAGTGATAACATAATTATTTGATTTGGTAATGGTCATACTTTATGTACCTGTACCATTTTTTCAGTTAATAGTCATAGGTGTCTTATTTGGGGTGGAATGTGGCAGCTCTCAAAGCTGTAACCCTATTATGTGAAATTCTAGGAAGTGGGGGAGCGGAAGTGGCACCGGTGACCAGCCTGCTGGCGCCTCTAACAACTCCAGCTGCCAAAAACTGAGATTAAGAGTACTGTGAAAAGTTCATACCCCTCTACCTCTAATTAACTAGCAAAAAGCTGAACCAGAGGCATGGCTCAGGAGGTAGAGCAACAGCCATGAACCAAAAGGCCCTGTGAGAGGGAGAGATTGGAATTCACTTGGTGATCATCTGTTGAATAGAGGCAATGGCTTCAGCCAGAATTGGAGTTTTTTTCCCTCTTATTTTAGGACATGAGTAACATCACCAGCTGTGAAATGACTCTTAAGAACACATCCACCGCAGTGTAACTGAAGGTAAGCAGTGTTCTGCACTCCCTCAGCCAGGGCCTGGGGGAGGAGGGGGAAGTCTCTAACCATGTCACCAGGTCTAAGGGAGGAGGGGGAAGTCTCCAATGATGTCACCAGGTCTAAGGGAGGAGGGAGATGTCTCTGTGTTTAAGGGAGGAGGGGGACATCTCCAATGACATCACCTAAGGAAGGAAGAGAAAGTCACCTGGTCTAAGGGATGTCTTTTATTTTTGTCTCATTGGGTTATCACAGCCACTCGATTACTCTTCACATACTTATTTTCAGCCAAAGCCATCAGCATGGCTGCTTTGTAGTTTCAATAATAGAAAAATCACTGCCATTGAATGAGCACTCATTTTATGCCAGCATTCTGCTTAACATTTTACTTATGTTATTTAAGCTGTAACTGGATTTCATCATAAAATGAGGAAATAAGAGAACGAGAGAACAGAATGGAGAGGATAAATAAGATGTGGTCGTCAAGGTATAGGAGTTAGAAGAACTGGTGATGAGTTTAGTCCCACAATTACCCTTTAAAATGAATGTGCTAGGGCTGTGTGTGTGCACGTGCGTGTGCCCCTGCGTGCGCACATGTGTACATTTGTGCATGAGTGCAGGTCTTGGGCCTTGAACTTACAGACTGGGTGCTGTCCCTTAGCTATTTTTGCACAAGGTGAGTGCTCTACCACTTGAATCACAGCTTCACTTCCATCTTTTTTGTGGTTAACTGAAGTCTCTGGACTTTCCTGCCTGGATTGATCTCATGATTTCTGCTGCCATCCTCAGATCTTTGCCTCCCAGTAGCTAGGATTATAGCCCCTGGATTCTGGCTCTGTTTTGCAACCCAAGAAAATCTACGTGGGTATTAGCAGTTGGATCTGGAGAGAGGAGTGACAAAGGGAATATATGAGTGGCCGCACATTATCCTCCTGTGCTGGAATTCCCTCATGCAGAATCTGCTGTGCACTGTAAATTCCGGCACCAGGGGCTCCTGTTATTCATTTACATTGCCCTGACATTCATTTACTTGGCACTTCTGTGCCTATTATCTCTACACATTTAAAGAAGTTTCCCTGTGATTCCCATCTTGTGTCAATAATTTTCCTAATGCTAAAGGATCACTGTGAAGGTTCAAGTAGTAACCATAATTCTAAGCATATTCAAATATGCTTGAGGCTGGGCATTGGTGGCTCACATCTGTAATCCTAGCTACTTGAAAAACTGAGATGCTGAGAATCATCATTTGAAGCCAGCCTGGGGAGGAAAGTCCTTGAGACCTTTTTCCCAGTTAACTACCAAAAATGCCAGAAGAGGAGTTATGGCTCAAGTGGTAGAGTACCAGCCTCAAGCAAAATACCTCAGGGACAGTGCCCAGACCCTGAGTTCAAATCCCAGTATCAGCCCGTGTGTGCGTGCGCGCACACGCACGCGCGCGTGCACACACACACACACACACACACACAATGTTTTGAAATAATGTGCAGGCCAAATTAGTGTTAGTGAGGTTCTTTATGCTCTACCATATGCACAGCATGGGTCAGAGCAGGTTTGCAGTTGACGCTTCCCAAGTGAGGCCACAGGAACTCTGGGCCTCTACTACCTTTGCCCACACTCCCTTGGGATTCTGGCTGTCTCTTGGGCTCAGGATTGAGAGCAGAGGGAGCTTACTTGCTGAAATCATACTTTTCCTGGTATAATTTAAAGGAAGAACTCAACATGTGTTAATGCAAGTTGATCTAGAAAAATGGAAGAACTTCGAAATGCAAATAGTATTTGTGTTATTCAAAAGTGGCTTAAGGGCTGGGAAGGTGGCTCAGTGTAGAGCACTTGCCTTGCATGTATGAGGCCCTGGGTTTGATTCCTTAGCACCACATAAGCAAAAATAAAAAAGCCAGAAGTGGCACTATGGCTCAAGTGGTAGGGCGCTAGCCTTGAGCTGAGGAGCTGAGGGACAGTGCCCAGGCCCAGAGTTGAGGCCATATGACCAGACCCCCCCCCCCAAAAAAAAAGTGGTTTAAGTGCAAAAAAAAAAAAGTGGTTTAAGCGCTCCATGTAGTTTCAAATTCCTTTCTCTAGAAAACACATAATTATTTCTTTATATGAATGCTCTCTAGTAGCTTAAGTACATTTGATTTAGGCAGATAAAGGAACTAAATGAAAGTAATCAGAATAGATGAGCAAGTCCTTTGCTGCTGCCTGCTTGGAAATGGGTGGGGAGAATTACTGAACCGCATCCCAAATGGAGACCTTGTGTTCAAGGATTTGCACACTCAATCAAGGAGTTAGAAACCCACTTGCTGTTCATTCTCCCACTGACTCTGCCGGATGGCCACAGCCTTCTTGTGGGCAACATCAGTTTCAACCTTTGAAATGATTTTATATCAGTCATCTTTCAGCCGCTTACTAGAAGTAAAAAGACATAAATGCAAAAGACCCATATGATGGGAATGAAGTCAGACACTTCTTGTGACAGTTCTCAGACTTTTTAAAAAAATTTCTAAGAGCCAACATTAAATTTCAGCAGTGTCAAAAAAGTAAGTGACAGAGAAGAATAAGCCAAATACATACCATGCAGATACCAGCTTCATTCCCTAATAGATTTTGTGATTTTTTTTTAAAATGTCAGCCTGGGCAGGCTTTGAATCTTTTTTTTTTGGGGGGGGGTCCAGTCATGGGTCCTGAACTCTGGACCTGGGCGTTGTCCCTCAGCTCTTCAGCTGAAGGCTAGCGCTCTACCACTTGAGCCACAGCGCCACTTCCAGCTTTTTTTTTTTTTTTTTGCTTCTGTGGGGCTGAGGAATAGAACCCAGGGCCTCATGCATGCAAGGCAAGTGCTCTATCACTGAGCCACCTTCCCAGCCCAATTTTGTGAATTTTGTATGGAATAGAGTCAAATGAAATAGGCAGGTTTGTAATTTTCCCTGTTGGACTTTTTAGTAAGACATACCTGACTAATCATTTGCAAAGAAAAGGAAATATTACAATACATTAATTCATTACACTTTTAATATTAGGACAATTTCTCCTTCCTAAATATACCATAATTTACATAGACCAATATAATTTTAATAAAAATAATAAGACATTAATGCTGACCATTTAACGAGAAACACAATTCTATTTGCTTCATTTCAGCGGAGCAATACTATAGACTAGTTTTCTTTATGCTATCTAACATGTCACCCACATACAGTAGAACATATTATTTAATGTCATGTATTTCTTTTACAAACATGTTTTTGATATGGAACAATATATTTCTTGTAAAATTGGCATATATGCCAAGTATACCAAATTTTATTTTGCCTACTTTCTAGAGTTGTAGAAAATCACCAAGAACAAGCCGAAACTGCTCCTGTCTTTATATTTAAACCTATCCAGGAATCTATCCCACATGGTAACCCAACGAACATAAAAATATTAACCTAATGGGCTGGGAAAGTGGCTCAGTGGTAGAGTGCTTGCCTTGCATGTATGAGGCCCTGGGTTCGATTCCTCAGTACCATATAAACAGAAAAATCCAGAAGTGGTGCTGTGGCTCAAGTGATAGAGTGCTAGCCTTGAGCTGAAAAGTGCAGGGACAGAACCCAGGCCCAGAGTTCAAGCCCCACTACCACCAAAAACCCCCCAAAACAAAAAAATAATGTATTTTTGCGTTTAAAATGAATACAAAAGTGTTGAAAAGTGGCATTATATGTATTGATTTTGTTTTGCTTTGTATTTTCTATATTTTACTAGTTTTCTGTTTTATTTTCATTTGCAAAATGTATGGTGATATTTTGGTTATAAATTCTCTCTTTTAGATTAAAGCCATTTGCTCTTAACTCAGGAATGAGACAAGGATGTGCACTCTCTCCACTTCTGTTCAATTTAGTATTAGAATGCCTGGCTACAGTAATAAGACAAGATGCAAACATAAAGGGGATCCAAATAAGGAAAGATGAAGTAAAACTCTCCCTCTTTGCAGAAGACATGATCTTGTATTTAAAGAATCTCACGGACTCTGCTTCCAAATTACTCAAGATGATTAAAAACTTTGGCAAAGTAGGGTATAAAATTAACCCTCAAAAATCAATGGCTTTTCTGTATGCCAACAATGAAAAAAGCGTGGCTGAAATCAGGAAAGCAACTCCATTTTATTTTTTAGCTTTTTTTTTTTTTTTTTTTTTTTTTTTTGGGTCCAGTCGTGGGGCCTGAACTCTGGGCCTGGGCGCTGTCCCTCAGCTCTTCAGCTCAAGGTTAGTGCTCTACCACTTGAGCCACAGCACCACTTCCAGCTTTTTTCTTTTTGCTTATGTGGTGCTGAGGAATTGAACCCAGAGCCTCAGGCATGCAAGGCAAGTGCTCTACCACTGAGCCACCTTCCCAGCCCCAGCAACTCCATTTGTAATTGCCCCACAAAAAATAAAATACCTAGGAATTAACTAAAGAAGTGAAGGACCTCTATGATGAAAACTTTAAAAACCTGAAAAAGGGAATCAAAACAGAACTTAGAAAGTGGCAAAAACCTCCCATGCTCCTGGATTAGGACCAACATCGTGAAAATGGCAATACTTCCCAAGGCTATCTATGAATTCAATGTGATACCTATCAATATTCCAACCTCATTCTTCAAGGAAATAGAAGAGGCAATCCAAAAATTCAATATGGAACAATAAAAGACCCCAAATAGCAAAAACGATCCTCAACAGAAAGAACAGTGCTGGAGGAATATCAATAACAAATTTCAAACTCTACTACAAAGCCATAGTAATCAAAACAGCTTGGTACTGGCACAAGAACAGGCCTCAGGACCAATGGAATAGAATTGAAAACCCAGAAATGAAAGCACAGACCTATAGCCACCTAATCTTCGATAAGGGAGCTAAAAAAATAGAATGGAAGAAAGACAGCCTCTTCAGTAAACGGTGCTGGCCAAATTGGTTAACTACTTGTAGAAAACTAAAGCTAGATCCTTATCTATCACCCAGTACCAGAATCAACTCCAAATGGATCAAGGAACTACGAGTCAAAGCAGACACTCTGAAAACACTACAGGATGGAATAGGAGAAACCCTAGGTCTCCTTGGCACAGGCCGAAATTTTCTTAATAGAGACCCAGAAACACAACAAATCAAAGAAAGTTTGAACAAATAGGATTGCATGAAACTGCAGAGTTTCTGCATGGCAAAGGACATAGCTAGCAAGATCAGTAGAAAGCCCACAGATTGGGAGAAGATCTTCACTAGCCATACAATGGACAAGGGTCTCATATCTAAACTATACCTGGAACTCAAAAAATTAAATCCCCCAACAACAAATCTTCAAAGAAACAACTGCCCAATAAATAAGTGGGCTAAAGACTTAAAGAGAAACTTCTCTGAAGAGGAAAGAAGGATGGCCAATAGACACAAGAAGAAATGCTCAACCTCTCTAGCCATAAAAGAAATGCAAATCAAAACAACATTGAGATACCACCTCACCCCACTTCGAATGGGTATAATCAAGAACTCTAATAAGAACAGATGCTGGAGGGGATGTGGACAGAAGGGAACCTCACTGCATTGTTGGTGGGAGTGTAAATTTGTTCAACCACTTTCGAAAGCAGTATGGAGGTTCCTCAGAAGACTCCACATAGAGCTCCCCTATGACCCAGCGATCTCACTTTTGGGCATTTACGCAAATGATCACAAACAAGACCTTATTGAAGCTATGTTTATTGCAGCATTATTTACCCTAGCTAAGATATGGAACCAACCCCCAACCCAGATGCTCCTCAGTAGATGAATGGATCAAGAAAATGTGGTGAGTGTGTGTGTGTGTGTGTGTGTGTGTGTGTGTGTGTGTATACACACACACACACACACACACACACACACACACATTGCTCTATTTGTTAGGAAATGGAAAGACTTGGAAAAAAGTATATTAAATGAAGTAAGCCAGGCCTAAAGAAACATAGGTCCCACGGTTTTCCTTCTTTGCAATAACTAGCATATGTCTGAGATAAGTAGAAACAGTCAGATAAGTTGATGTTAGGCAAAATGAACCCCAAGATAAGGATTCAAATGTTTTTTTCTTTCTTGCGATTGTTTCTAACATATTTATAAGATGATTTTTTTGTTGCTTTGTATGTCCCTCCCCCATGGTATAACTCCTGTTTTCACTGTATTTGATGTTGGTATAATTTGTTGGAGGGGAAGGGAAAAAACAAATTGTTTAAATAGGGATACAGGTGGACCAGTCGCAACAATGAGGTGTACAAGACATAATGTCGAAAAATGAACTTTATAACTTTGGCTGGGGGCGGGGGGGTAAGTGGGGGCACAAGGGTGGGGGGGTGATGGGAAGGGGAAACAAAGGAGGAGGAAACAATGCTTGATAAGAAATATACTCATAAGCCGGGCGCTGGTGGCTCACGCCTGTAATCCTAGCTACTCAGGAGGCTGAGATCTGAGGATCGCAGTTCAAAGCCAGCCCGGGCAGGAGAGACCGTGAGACTCCTATCTCCAATAAACCACCAGAAAACCGGAAGTGGCGCTGTAGCTCAAGTGGTAGAGCGCTCGCCTTGAGCTGAAGAGCTGAGGGACAGCGCCCAGGCCCAGAGTTCAAGCCCCACGGACGACAAAAAAAAAAAAAAAAAAAAAAAAAAATATACTCATTACCTTGCTCACGTATATACTACTCTATGGTATTCTCACAATAAAAAAATCTCTTTAGAAAGCTCACACAATTATGTGTAGTACTTTGAGTATCTTATAATGCTACAGTAGCTTATACTTTTTTTTTTCTGCACTTGCTAGGCAGCTTCTCTATTCCCTGAGCCATGTCCCAGGTCTTGGCTTTCAAGGATCCTGAGAAGTGTTCTTGATTCCAAGCATAGCAGCATTGTGCAATGGTAGAACCTCACCAGAGTGTGGGCTGGTGACATGTGGCTATGTTTGGGGTTTGCCTTCCAAGTGGACATGGGCCTTCACCCTGCCTCCTCATCCTCCCGGCTGCTCTGACAGTTTTCTGCCATGGTGTCCTACCCTGTTCTGTCCCTCAGGAGCAAGGCAAGCAGTCACAGGCAAAAAGCCCAAAACTATGACACTAAACAGCCCTTTCCCTATCTCAATTTGATTATCTTGAGTGTTTCTTGTAGCAGTGAAAGTGAAACAGGTAAGCTGAAGTGCAGGTGGACAGTGCAGGTGTACCATATATTCCTTGAATGGGCTTATAGATGGTTTTCAAAATCTAATATGTAGAAGAGCAATTTTTCACACTGTGAGTATCTACTTTAAAACACTAAGCAGAGCAAACTCTATCCCAACTCTATTTACTTAACACTAGCAGCAGCCAGGGAGATTTTCTAGAGAAAACTTAATCTGTAGAGAAATCTAAATTATAGAATAGTTAAGTGAGATTAAGAAACATTGAAACTTAAATAATTGGGGATACATCAATAATAAAAGATCAGTGTGGGAAATGAAAGAAACAGAAGCTCTGGAAAGAGTAAATATATTATGTTCATCATATACTGAAGCTTGCTAGTGCGTACATTAAGGCATAAAACTAAAATAAATATTCCTTTACATCTGATTAATATTGTTTATATTATTATAAAAATGTAATTTGAATTATGACCTTACTTCATAATATATAAATACCAGTATAATTATATTTATACTAAGTACAAATTATACTTGCATGCTTTTGTATTGATTATGGAGATTTAAGGATTTTAAGAAGTTTATATAGGGGAACATGTTACCTGAAGTTCCCTAGGATATCAAAAGATATGGCCTTACTGGGTGCTAGTGGTTCAGGCCTATAATCCTACCTTCTCACTAAGATTACTAACAATTACAGTTCAAAGCCATCTGGAGCAGGAAAGTCTGTGAGACTCTTACCTCCAATGAACCACCAAAAAGCCAGAAATAGAGCTGTGGCTCAAGTGGTAGTCATCCTTGAGCAAAAAAGCTCAGGGACCGCACCCAGGCCCTGAATTCAAGCCCCAAGACCAGCATATTCTCTCTCTCTCTCTCTCTCTCTCTCTCTCTCTCTCTCTCTCTCTCTCTCTCTCTCTCTCTCTCTCTCTCTCTCTCTCTCTCTCTCTCTCAGTGCTTAATAGGTGATTAAGAATGTCACCCAAGTGCTGAGGGCTGGTAGGAATATATATGACTGACTGAATTTGCTTGATTGAGTCTCAGCCTCTGCAAACTTGTACTGGAAGGTGTTTAGAACAAAAGCATCTAGGAAAGAATGATCTTTCAGAAAATCATATATTGTAAGAATAATCTGAAAGGTTTGTGCATGAAATTGATCAAGCTTTGTGTAATCAGGAATTTCCTTGTGTAATTCCACAGAGGCTGCACACTCTCTTTGGAAATACTTTATTCAAATTCCTCTTTTAAAAGTGGGATTTGATGCTGGGAAGATGGCTCAGTGGTAGAGTGCTTGCCTCGCATGCATGAGGTCCTGGGTTCTATTCCTCAGCATCATATAAACAGAAAAAGTCAGAAGTGGTGCTGTGGCTCAAGTGGCAGAGTGCTAACCTTGAACTGAAGAGCTGAAGGACAGCACCCAGGCCTAGAGTTCAAGCCCCCAACCAACAACAACAACAAAAAAAGGTGGGGTTTGAAGAGAAAAATAGCAAGAGGAAATTTTTCATTACAAAAATCCTTTCTCTCACTGAAAATTTGCTTCTTTATTTCATTGTATTTGTCTTCCGATTATTACACAATTTCTGAATTTATAAGCTGTTCCATTGCCAGAAAAAATGTATCTAATACTGCAATTACTGTGTGAGTTCTGGCAGATGTCCAGTCTTAGGAATGACAGAGGTCAAGCATTCAAAATGTTGTGAAGAAAAGATGGTGACATCCAACCCAGTGGCACTTCGCTGAGAGGATTGCCATTGAAGCCATTGCACGAGACACTGAAACACAACTTACAAGAGGTGGAGGTACCTTGTGTTCTGAGATTAATTTGTTAAGAATGGAGGAGGGAGGGAATATTACACAGGCTTAAGTCAGTGGCTCCCATGGATGCTTAATGAGGTGGGAGATTTTGGAATAAATTAGATAAGCAAACACAATGTCCCCCAGTCAGCTGGCCTGCATGGGGAAGAGAGAGAGAGAGAATCTGGAGACGTGTTGAGATGTGCAGGAGCAATGGCTCACACTGTCCTGGCTTGTGTTTGAATGCAGGGGATTTTGTTTATTTGTTCTCACTTATTTAAAATATGGTTAAATAAGTAAACAAGTAGGGACACGGGTGGAGGGAAGGTGAGAAGGGACGGAAGACTCTGATTGTGAGTCCTGTGGCATCTGTGGCCTGGTCACATCTGTGACTCTCTGATGCCTTCTAGGGTTTGGGTTCATGTGTCCTCTAACGAAAGATTTAAAAGGTAGAAGGTGGTTAGAGCAGACAGAGTCGGTTTACTTGAGACGGCAAGGATGACACGCAGAGGGTCTCTCCATGAGGAGGCTGGCTGAGCTGGGTGGCCCCTGGCCTTGCCGAGCCACGCTTCCCCCCCACCCCCAGCTTTGGGCTGTCGGCTGCCCAGGCTCTGAACTGGTGAAGTGGAGACCCACTTCCTCCCATTACGGGAGGAAGCATGGTCCTCATCTCCCCAACCCAGTAAAAGCCGTTGCCCTCCTCTGCACGCCCAATGATGCTGATGAACATGAAGAAAATGAAAAAGTATATAAAAATGAAATTTGTACTATCAGAGGAAGAAAGGGAGGGGAAAAACTATGTCCTTGGACTTTCAAAGAGGAGAGAATTATACTAAAGGCTTTATAAATAATGCCCTAATTTACTATCAATCTTTAATACACACGCCCAAGTGCCATGTTTGCATCCCCATCTCTTGGTTTTATGTCTGCCCCGCTGTCTGCCCTTTCCATTGGACCAGCTTTGACTCTGAGCCCCGGACATGTCTTTTGGACTGCGGGGAGCCACGCTGTATCAGAAAGTAGCAGTGAGCCTGTGGCCTCCATCTTCAGGGCCTGGCCTGTGTCACAAGGAGATGCTGGGCCCCATGAGGGAGTCGCCCAAAGCACAGTGAGATGTCTGTCCATCCTCCTGGAGGCCACAGCATGCACTCTGCCTCTTGTGCAAGAGGACCAGTGGGGAGGATCAGAGAGGAGGATCATAGGGAGGGTCAGGGGGGTGGACCAGCGGGAAGGATCAGGAGAAAGGGGGGAGCTGCGGAGGGGTGGGGTAGGAGGGGAGGGTGTGTGTGTGTGTGTAGAGAGCCAGGGGGGAGGATCAGAGGGGAGGTGGGGGACCTTAAAGCATACAGTGGCATTCTGCACCCTCAGCCATGTTTATCATCCTCAGTTGCTAGTTTAACTATAGACGTTATTTTATCTTAAGTTTGCTGCATTTATTGGCACAAAGGGTATTTTCTAGACTCCCTAGAATTGTGTGTATATAGTATTAGGTCATCTGTGACTTGTGAATGTATAGTTTGTATTTCCTTTTGTTTGTGGCTGCTAATAATTTCCTGCTGATGCCCTGCTGCTGACTTCTGCCCCCTTACCTCTATCCACTCTGTCCATGGCCATGGCCACCTCAGAACCCCACTTCATCTTCATTGGGTGTGGGAGTCTAACTCAGGTACCTGCAGCACTGGGCCTCCCCTGTCTCCTCACCTGGGACCAGGTGTGGCTCAGCTTGGCCACTGTGCAGAGAATATAATGATGGCTCCCTTGATATGGCAGGAGCTAATCTATTATTAGAGAATCCCCAATCCCCTTGGGCCCAACCCTGTCCCAACAGCTCTTGTGCCAGGTGCCATGACTACCAGGACAGCAGTGGTGGGGATAAGGGCAGTGGGATGGCATCCAGACCATTTTCATACAAGATTTTCTTTCAGAGTCCACCCCACCCTGTGGGGAAAGGCTCAGTTATGCCCTCCTAAAATCAGCCTGGCTTTGTGTGTCTAGGATGGATTAAAGATCTCCAGAAGAGAAGCCCGCCTTCTGCTCTCAACATTGTGCATTGCTTCAGGGGGTTGGAGTGACCCCACACCCTGCTGTGTGATTCTTCTTCATCCTGCTCTGGAGGGCAGCAGCCCATCTGGCAGATGCAGAGTCCGCTGCTCCTTAGACTCCACTGCCGTCTAACCACAGGGTCCACGACCAAGGGCCTCCTCCTAGGGCCTCCTGCACAGGGACTCTGCCAGGGGACCCAAGATCCCCATATGGCCCGGGGCCCTGGTCGAGCTCTAGGCCCCATCTGTCCCCTGGCCCCAGGCATTCGCTCCCCCCCCCTTCCGCCCTTTCCTCCAGGCTGGCTGCGGCCTCCCCCGCCATGCTAGGCCATGGCTTCCAACTGCAGGGCCTCTCGCGCCTGTGGAACCCCGTGTGCGTAGACGGCTTGAGTGTTGCTACTGAAGTGAGTCACAACAACTTTTATTAAAATACTATCATTACAAATCAAATATGAAATAAATGAGGGGAAAGTGCAGTCTCAGCGGTCCAAGGGGAGGGCGGGGTCTCTGGGAGGGGCGGGAACGGGGCTCTGAGGAGGGCGGGGTGGGGGGGGGGGTTCAGGGAGGGGCTGTGACATCTGCGGGTCTCAGTTTGGACACTTGGACGGGTGGTGGATGAGTCTGGGGGTGCGGCCTCCTCCACGGGGTCAGCAGGGCCGCTGGACCTCAGCGTCCCAGATCACAACAACGCCGGGCCCTTGTGGGAGATGATGGGGCACTAGATTTCCAAGTCCGAGTTGCTGTCGAGGTCCAGGCAGTCGTCCAGATCCAGGTCCAGGTCCAGGTTGTCGTCGTAGGGGGTCCTGGAGGCTACCTTGTCGCACACCAGGCCCAGGTTGTGCTTGGCCAGCGCCAGGTCGAGCATGGCCAGCTCCACCTCCAAGGCCTGCTCGGCCTCCAGGAGGTCCCTGGCCTCGGAGCAGGCCGGGGCTCGCTGGTCCATCGGGGCCAGTGCGTGGTCCTCAGCGTCGTGGCCTGCCTTCGGGGGCTCCGTGTCCTCGGCGTCGGTGTCGCTCTGAGGTTCTTCTTCCTCCACCAAGACCGGGAGCTGCTGCGCCCAGGGCCTGGGCACTGCCAGGAAGGACCTCAGGGCCACTTTGGGCTGCAGTGGCTTCTCAGGTGCCTCTGCCAAGGTCCCTTCCCTGAACATCAGACCCCCAATGCTGGGGTTCCCGGCAGGGCTGCGGGCGGTCACTGGGCGTCCCTGGATATCGGGCCTCTGGGCCAGGCCGCAGGCAGTCACTGGGCGCCCCTGGATATCGAGTCTCTGGGCCGGGCCATGGAGGGTCACTGGGCGCTCCTGGATATCGAGTCTCTGGGCCGGGCCATGGAGGGTCACTTGGCGCCCCTGGATATCGAGTCTCTGGGCCGGGCCATGGAGGGTCACTTGGCGCCCCTGGATATCGAGTCTCTGGGCGGGACCATGGAGGGTCACTGGGCGCCCCTGGATATGGAGTCTCTGGGCCAGGCCGCAGTCAGTCACTGGGCACCCCTGGATATTGGGCCCCTGGGCCGGGCCGCAGACAATCACTGGGTGTCCCTGGATACCAGGCCCCTGGGCCGGGCTGCAGTCAGTCACTGGGTGCCCCTGGACACCGGGCCTCTGGGCCGGGCCGCGGGCGGACACTGGGCACCCCTGGATATCGAGTCTCTGGGCCGGGCCATGGGCGGTCACTGGGAGTCCCTGGATACTGAGCCCCTGGGCCAGGCTGTAGTCAGTCACTGGGCACCCCTGGATACCGGGCCCCTGGGCCGGGCCGCGGACAGTCACTGGGCATCCCAGGATACCGAGTCCCTGGGGAGGGTCCCGGACAGTCAATGGGCATCTCCGGATACTGGGCCCCCGGACAGACATTGGGCATCCCTGGATCCCATAAATCCAGGAAAAGTCACGGGTGGTCAGGGTGTGCTCCTGGACCGCAAGCATACTGGCTGGGCGATGAGCAGTCTGGGTGTCCCCCTGGCCTTCAGGGGTCTGCTCCTGGCTGGCAGGGGCCACCTTTGTGCTCCTCCAGCGAAAGGGCCAGAAGCACCGGGGTCCCCACCGAGGTCTCTGCCCGGGTCTTGGCTCGGCTCTGGGCTCAGGGCAGGGGCGGGGCGGGGGCTGAGGATGGGATCTTGGCTGGTATCCGGATACGGAGTGGGGTGTCACCCGGGTTGTGGTCCTGCGTCGCAGAGCACGGACCAGCCTCCCTCCCCACCATCCATTGACATCTGAGCCAGGGGACGAAGGGAGCTCACAGGACATGTTGCCTGCTCCTCCGTCGCCTGACAAGTGAGCCAGGGTCTGCGGCGAGCGTGGCTGTTGGACCCTGGGTTCCAGGTTCCATTCGTGCATTGTGAGGCCAATGAGGTCATCTCCGTGTCCGTGTGGGCCCTCCCCTCCCCCACGCCATGAGCCCCGCCTGTCACATGCTGACAGCAGGATGTCTGCAGCCCTGTCCTCCATGCCTGGGTGGCCCCATGCGGCAGTGCTCAGCCTCCGGGACCTGGGTGGACTCAAACCCCTCCTCTGCTGCTTGGTGGTTACCTTGGATGCGTCGATTTGCCTCTTGGGGCCTGCCCAGCCCCACCCATTCCCGGTGACGTGTCCTGGGATGGCCTGGCATGTTGTCACTGTGCGTGGCCACGAACCCCAGTGGTGGCCATGGTGGTCACCACTGCAGAGCTTTCCAGTGGGACCCGCACAGTCTCAGGATGGGACAGGGCAGCTGCATTCTCCCACAAGGACACCCAGGCGTGTAACAGATATACACACTTATGTATAGATGCATGCACAAATATATATATAATAAATTTGTGGTGCACACATGCATACACACATTTACATGGCCATACGTACACATGGCCTTGTGATGCACACATACATGCATACACACAGTTTCCTGGCCTTGTTATCATGGCACATAGCTAAATCTCTCGTTTGAACCTCTCTCCTCGGCTCAGGCTCCTTTCTCGCTTCTGCACTGAACATTTGTTTCCTAAGCAATGCTGTGGGACAAACACAAGCCTATCTCCTGTCTTCAGTATGCTTTCCAGAATCTCCTTGTGCCGCCTCCTTTGTCTGGGAAAGGCCGCCATCTTCAGCACCTCCTCTTCCCTTCCAACACCCCCTAATGCTGGTGGCTTAGCTGTTCTCTCTTTTGTTCCAAGGCCAAAGGCACAGCTACCTCTACTGCGTGGAAGAGCACAGCCATGCCCTCATTCAGCTGGAGCCAGAGTTCATAGGCACAGGCCAGACTCCACCTGTCCATTGCTGTCATTTGTCCACACAGGGCCAGGCAGTGGCTCATACACAGGGTTTGGTATTTGGAGCACCAAGACACTTACTGTCAAGGCCAAGGTAGATGTCTGTGACTGAATTGGGTTTGAAGGTTTCATGCCAGCCCTGGTATTCTTGAAGACTGGTTAAATTTTTGAAGACACACTCTGTTGGTGGGAACCCAGAACTGAGCACTTTGTGGCATGAAGTTACTCAGGAAGACGGGATTGGGGAGATATTCGTGAGTCCCTAGGCAGGGATGGGCTGGGTGTCTCCTTATCCCCTAGTGATCCATAGGCATCTTGGCTTACTTGTAGGCTCTGTTTGATCAGTTCTTCCCTCTGACCAGGCCTGCAAAGGCTGCAGAGTGTCTGGAGCCAATGCCTGAGTAAATCGTACTTTAGTCAGTTGTCTCCATATGCAGCTGGAAACCTGGCACCTGTGTTTGCCTGTCAGCACGAGGTGGCATCTGTCTTTTCATCTTCCTCTGGTTACCCAGGCTCAATTCCTTGTTGGTCTTTGGTTTCATTTATGTTCATTCTATATGCTGTAAAGGCTGACCTCCCCTGGGAAGCTGAGATGGGAGGTGAGTCTTGCTCAGCCCATGATGAGAAAGTCTTGGTTTTTTTTTTTTTTTTTTTTTTTTTGAGATAAAAGTCATACCGACTTTCCTGCCTGGGCTGACTTTGAACTGTGATTCTCAGATCTCAGCCTCCTGAGTAGCTAGGATTACAGCATAAGCCACTGGTGCCTGATAGAAATGATTTTCATTATAAGCTCCGGACTAACACAGCAACTCAGTTCAGCTGGTAATAAGCCTCAAGGTTGTCAGTGGCTTCAGCAAAGTTTGTGGTAATCTGCAAAGCTGCCAGCTTGGTTTGTAAACTTGAGAGAAGATGGAGAGACATTCTTTTGCTTTTTAGCAAGGGTGTAAAAGGTTAGAGCTCACTGCTGGTCAACCTTAGCTTGGAGGTTTCCTTTAGCAAGGAGTTTGTCCTTTATCAGTAACTTTGTTCTGTTTTCTGATTTCACATTTTGTTCTCATGGATATCCTTATTTTCCAAGGGAAAGGGGGCTCAGGGGAGAGAATAAATTTTCAACAGCAGGAGAGATTGAGGCCAGACAATAGGAGACCATACTGCCAGTGAATAGCAACTTAGATATCACAGCTAGCACTGTCTATTCCCGGACTTTCTGTGGTTAGTGGAGATGAGACATGTAGAAGTAAATGCATCGTGGTTGTATGCCAAGTGTACACAAAGGTATTATTGGAAGGATGGTCTTTGCAGGGGAGAATTCAGAAGGTGTAATTCCTCAGACCCCGGCCCTGGAAAGAGCTGTCAGTGCCAGACCAGTCCTTCACCCTGACAGCTGGAAGGGGAGGAGTCTGGAGAGTGGAGCCAAGGGCTGCTCTCTGTTAGGGGGCCTGCTGCCCCCAATCTGCCCTCAGAGGACCCTATCTTTGTATACTATAAAATAAGATTATATGCATATATATGATACATATATTTCCTGGTTTTGTGTCCTTTTCAGCGCTTCCCTATGAAAGATGTCCACAAGACTCAAAAATCCAGAAGAAAAAAAAAAAGGAAAAGAGGAACTAACCCACAGTTAAGCAAAGAGAAGACTGGGAAACTGGTACTTGGGGAGCTGAAGGGGAGGAGGCGATCAAATGAAGAAAAGAGGAGAGAGAGAGAATAATGCACTCTTAATATTCAATGCATATCCAAGAAAACTGAGAAGAGGGGATAGTTTGGAAGGAAAAGGGGAGAATGATTAAAGTGGTGATATTAATCAAAATCCATTGTTCTTATGAAAAGATTTGTCGAATGGAAATTCCTTTGTATACCAAAAGACAATAAAAATGTAATTTAAAATGTAGATTTGCCAGAAGTTAACTTCTTCTGTTCAAAGTCCTCTGTGGATCAGCTCCTGAATTCTTCCCTCAGTGAGACCAAGAACTTCCCATTTGTCTCCCCCATAGGGAGATGCATCTTGGAAAAATGGAGTTTTATCTGTGTTTTGGTTTTGGTTTGACCATCATTAGTAAAAATGACACCTTTCTTCTTATCAGGAAAGATTTTAGGAACAACTGAGTTTGTTTGACATTCTCAGTGATTTCTGTAACTCAAATATGTTTATAATTACCAAAATAAATTACATTTATAATTACCAAAAAATAGAATTAAAAAAGTGAGAAAACAATATTGGATGTTAATTGTCCCTTTGTGTGTATCTGTGCTATTACTGGAGTTGAACTGATGGTTTCTCTCTCACATCTTCTTTTCTCCCTTCCTTCCTGATTATGGACACACTGGAGCCTGAACTCTTGCTTGACTCTTTTCCTGAAGGCTGCCATTTTACCATTGAATCTCTGACCCACTCCCAGCCATTTCCCTGTCAATTTATGGTCAGATTGGTCTTCCCAGACTCACATCTCAGCCTCTTGAGTAGTGGACTTAGGTATTAGATGTGTGAGCCACTAGCATCTGAGAATCAAACCAGGGCCTTATATGCATGCTAGGTAAGCACTCAACCACTAAGCCACACTCCCATCCCCAGCATCTGGTATTAATTATACTTCTCACTGGAAATAAGAACCCTAGTTTATAGTATGGGTTGATAAAAGAAAATGGCAACACAGTGTTTGTGCAAGTGCCAGTATACCTCAGACATAATTTCCTGGTAGACTTGAGTGTGCCACGTGTTCTATCACTGGCCACACACCAACTCATGATGGTCTTCCCCCCCCCCCTTTTCAAAAGAGAAATAGACACCTAACTCCAGTGGCTCACGCCTGTAATCCTAGCTACTCTGGATGCTGAGATCTGAGTAATGCTGTTCAAAGCCAGCTGGAGCAGGAAAGTCCATGAGACTCTTATGTAATGCCAATAAAAACCCACGAGAAAATTGGAAGTGGACTGTGGCTCAAGTAGTAGAGAACTCGTCTTGAGCTGAAGAGCTTAGGGACAACACCCAGTCACAGAGGTCAAGCTCCATGACCAACAAAAAGATGGGGTGGGGAGGCAAGAGAGAAAGAGATTTTATTATTTCAGTGAAAGTTTTATTTTACTTAAACCCTAAAATATATTTTCCAGATATCTACTGCCCTCCCCTCAACTCATCTATTTTTAATCAATGCCTTCCATCTCAGGGAAACATCTGTTATAACTGATGACATTCTTTTTCTTTTCTTTTCTTTTCTTTTTTGTCTTTCATAGGGCTTGAACTCTAGGTCTGGGCACTGTCCCTCAGCTCTTCAGCTCAAAGCTAGTGCTCTACCACTTGAGCCTTGCCACCACTTGTGGCTATTTCTGCTTATGTGGTGCTGAGGAATCGAACCCAGGGCCTCATGGATGCAAGACAAGCATTCTACAACTCAGCCAATTTCTCAGCCCCTCCTTTTGTACCTTTTGTATATCATATGAGTCTTGACAAGCATTATGACAGTATGATTGGATATTTTTGTTGTCCTACAAATTCTGTATTGTGTCTACTCCTCTTTCTTAACCATAAATCTTGGCAGCCCTGATCTTTTAATATTATCCATAGGGATAAAATAGTTGGAAACATACAGATCTGACCCTCTTCAGGTGGATTTTCTTTCACATACAAACAAGCATTTAATTCACAAACAAGACCGCACTAAAGCTACCAGCACAGCTATGTTTATTGCAGCATTATTTACTATAGCTAAGATATGGAACCAACCCAGATGGCCCTCAGTAGATGAATGGATCAAGAAAATGTGGTATATATACACAATGGAATTATATGCCTCCATCAGAAAGAATGAAATTGCCGTATTTGTTAGTAAATGGAAAGGCTTGGAAAAAATTATATTAAGTGAAGTAAGCCAGGCCCAAAGAAACATAGGTCCCATGGTTTCCATTATTTGCAAAAATTAGTATATGTCTGAGTCAAGCAGAAAAGGTCAGATAAGTTGATGTTAGGGAAATGAACCCTAAGATATGTATTCAAATGTTTTTTTTTCTTTCATGTGATTGTTTCTAACACATTTATAAGACGATTTCTTTGTTGCTTTGTATGTCCCTCCCCCATGTTATAATCCCTGCTTTCACTGTATTTGATGTTGGTATAATTTGTGGAGGGGCAGGGGAAAAACAAATTGTTTAAATAGGGATACAGGTGGACCCATTGCAACAATGAGATGTATAAGTCATTATGTCAAAAACAAACTTTAAACTTTGGTGGGGGAATGAGGAGGATTGGTTGGGAGGGTGGGGGGAGGATGGGAATGGATGAAAGGGAAAACAAAGGAGGAGGCTACAATGCTTGATAAGAAATGTACTCATTATCTTACCCAAGTAATTGTAACCCCTCTGTACAATACTTTCACAATAAAAAAAAAAAAGAACAAATAGGCATTTAAGACTCTTCCATGTCTTTTAGGTGTGACAGCTGATTTCAATGGTGAAGGTTACCAAGTTGTCTGGATATATCATAGTTTATTTATCCATTCACTGATATCTTGCTTTTAGCTTTTGACAATTGAGAATAAAGTTACAACACATATTGATGTGTAAATACTTATGTAAATATACACTTTAGAGTCCTGGAGACAAATATCTACATGTACTATTGCTGGATAGTATGGTCAGAACATTTGGGGATGTGATACAGTAGTAGAGGTAGGGAAGCTTCAGCATGGACACATGCAATGCAGGATAGGATATGATCAGATAGAGGAGAAGAAGAGAGAAGAGAACACAGAACAGGACAACAGGACAGGACAGGACAGGACAAAATGGGAGAGCATGAGAGAGGATAGTATGGTCAGCACAGAAATGGAGGGACAAAAGGGGAATAAATGTAGCAGTGACACTCACAAAACACGATTGAAAATGGGTGGGGACTCATGGGTGGGCACAGGAAGGAAAAACTGGGCGAGAGTTAGAAAATGGGTGACACTGATCAAATAGAAATGTACTCTGAATTGGATGTATGTAATAATAACCCCTCTCTACAGCACCTTTACAAACAAACAAGTAAACAAATGAGTAGAAAAACTCTAAGAAATTCTCAACAGTAAGGTAACAAACTGAGAATACTAAATATGAGCAAGGATATGAAGCTTTAGCAACTCACATTGCTTGGTGGTGGGAATGCAAGATGGGACAGCCACTTTGGAAAATGGAAACAAAATAAGGCAAGAAATATTAGTAACATTAAATGCCAATGAGTAGGGTAAAGAGCTAGAAAGAGAGTTTGGCCCATTTTACAAAACTAAAAAATATTCTGCATACAAGCCTTCGTGTTTTGAGGCAGAATTTGAGACTAGCTTCAAGCTCACCATCTTTCTTCCTCTGTCTCCTATAATAGGGATTCAAGGGATTAAAGGCATGCAAGCCCATGTATGGAAACACCTTTCCTTTTTTATCTAGCACTATGAATTATACTCAGGCATACAGGTTTGCTCTTCTTGCTTGCTCAGCTGTCACTCTACCACTTGAAACATGACTTCTCCAGCCCAGCTGTTACTGATTATTTTGGAGATGTGGACTCCCTGAATTTTCTGACAGCACTGTTTTGATGAGCGTTCTTTCATGTCTCAGGCTCCTGAGTAGGTAAGATTTCCTGGCTGAGGTTCAAAATTCCATTTCAGCAAGGTGGGCTATATTTCACTCTGTTACTGAAGAATTACTGACATTTTTTACTGTCCTTAGAAAAGCTATTAAATTCTTCCCTGTCTTCGGTGAATAATTAGAATCAACAGAGAGAGAAAATATGGATTCCAAAAGTAAATTCAGAATACTCTTCAAAACTCAGCTATCCACCCAAGTGCAATACCCAAGCACCTCTCCATTTATATATAAAATAATATGCATACTGAAAAGAACCCCGAAGATAGAAAACAAAGAACCTCTTCTTAGTTTGTGTTATCATTTTAGATGACTCTGTATTCTTTACCTCATCTATGGTGTATACAGGTGCACATCTGAGGGAAGGTAGGAGCAGAGCACAGAATCAGTGGAAAGCAGGTGAAAAATACAGCAGAAGGGCCCATAAGGGACACTGGACATTGGTGACAGTGGACTAATCAATGCAAGGGTGGAGATGGGATGGAGGGAATGAGAATGAAGGAATAGCTGATATGAAGCAAAAGCAAAAGGAAAGAAATGTACATATCACTCTATTTGTAAAGAAAAAAGTGTCATTGTAAAAGGTCATAGAGTTCATGAGCAATGTAGATTGAAATGATGACTGAAAGGATCCATCACATCCATCCTAGGAGACCATGGGGAGGCAGGCAGGCACAGGAGAAAGATCATTACAAGGATTAATAGAGGAGCCATATTTGCCCCGAAGAGAGAGCACATGGCATCCTCTGCTATCTAGGTACAGCAGGGTCTGGAGGTTAGGAAGTGAGGTAGATGGGAGTTAGGTGGGTCTGGGCAGAGAGAGGGAGAGGCCAGCTGTACCCTGGGAACTCATGGCAGGGAGGGGCTCAGGTCTGGATGGAGCTGAGGACCAAAGTTGGGCATCGGCTTACCGTGACTATCATTATGAAGATCAAAAGGTGTTTGTGAATTTAAAATAAATAATTCAGGTTTCAACAGCCTGAAAATTGCTACATTAGCCTCTGCCCAATGTCTAATGAAGAGGAAAAGTTAACTGGACCTTGATTGAAAGGACCCCACTTGGAAACCATGAACTGAGCTTTCTACAGTGAGGTAGAGAAACAAATATCATCCATGGAAAGAGACCTGAAGCACAACCCTTCAGGTAAAGAAACAGATGCCTTCAATGAAGCAATGTCCCCTTTCCCTTCTCCTCTCCCATCCTCTCCCTTGTCTTCCCATCTTGTCCTGCGCTGTCTTGTCTTCTTCCATTCCCACTTCTCCTCTGCTTTTCCTCTCAAATCCTCCCCTATCCTATTCTATCCTATCCTGGATTGAATGCAGTTAGTGCTGAACTTCCCTAGCTCTAGGACTGCTCCACATCCCAAACCATTTGCTCTTATTAACTTTTATTAATTTGAGAGAGTTTATGAATAGATCCCTCATTCTCTATCCTCTTTCTTCCATATTCTGCATGCTTGGGACAGAAAAACCAACAAGACCCATTCTGAAGCCATTTGTGTTCTGTCATATGCACCCCTCAAACCTCAGTCATGCTCACTCCATCAGAGTGAAGACAAGCTTGTATTCCTAGGCACCAGATACATGGGTTGTGTTAACTAACTAGTTTATCATGAAGGTTTGGATCTAGACTGGAGGAATCCAGGGCTGGATTCATCTGTGATTGAGTGGATTATCTTTGAAGGATTTTAAGGGCCAGTTCAGCCTCTCTAGGGTGAGTCCAGGGTGGGGAAGGGTGGATTATCTGAGTGAGGATATAAAACCCAGAGCTTCAGAACTTCATCTCTACAATCAGCTTCTTGGACTTGCTCTGTGCTGAGTAAAGCAAGGAGAGAAGACAACATGGACATGAGTTCTTTTGCATAGGAGAATGGTGGACCAAGCCTGAAAATTTCAATGCCCCATTGGTCTTTTACCTGGAAGAGGAGCTGGAGCAGATAATATTTGGTAGGTGGCCCTTATGCCATCTCCTGTCTCTTCACATTCATCAGTCTCTCCCCATGTTTCCTCTTGGATCTGTGCCAAGCCTCCGCCTTCACGTTCACCTGACTCCCAGTTCTGTTGGTGGTTTTCCTGTTCTTCCTCTCTCCTTTTCTGTTCCTAGGGCAGGAGGACAGATACCTCCACTGCATAGAAGAGCACAGCCACACCCTCATTCAGCTGGAGCCCTGGTTCACAGGCCACACCCGAGTCACTGTGGTGGGTCCACCTAGGACAGGCAGTGGCTGATGGGCATGATATGGCTTTTGGAGCACAAGAACTTTCACTATCGAGCTCAAGGTAAGTGTCTGTGATCTAATTGTGGTTGAGGCCTTGATGCCAAAGTTGGTGCTCCTATATGGCATCATAAAGACTTGGACTGCTCAGGAATCTCAGAATCTAGATGTTCCCACAGTCCCCTGCAGTGCAGGACCCCAGAGTCAACCATATTATGAATCAAGTCATCGAGGGAGGAAAAGGAAATGAGGGATATGAATGGGTTCTCTTAGAGGGGTGTGCTGGGATTTCTTTTGCCTCCCCCTCCTTCCCTTGTGTCCACACAGGCTTCTTGTGTTCCTACGTTGTCTGACCTTTCCTCTTCCTCCCAAGGCTACCAAATGCTGCAAAGTGTCCGGAGCCAGCCTCTAACCAACAAGGACTTGGCTGCCAATCCCAGTGTGCAGCTTGACTCCTTGGTGGTGAAAGGCTATCAGGATGAATGATCCAGCTCTCCACGTTCCTCAAGGCTTCCTTCAGCTGAGTGCTTCAGTGTCTTGGGCTCCCATGTCCTTCATTATCCCAGGAAGACCCACCTCCTCTGCAGAGCTAAGTGAAGACATGTCAGACAGTGGTGGACATTAACATTTTCGCCTTTGTTATCTACCTGAGGCCTTCTAGACACATATCTGAAGGAGTCTTCTAAAGAATGTGCTCTGCTGGTGAATGATATCCAATAAAACTGGTTATGCAGTCTGCATTGCCTCTATGTGGCTCCCTCTCTTCCTCTCCCCCTTCTTTCTTTGTAAGCTTATCCTGCCATTCATTTTCTCATAATCCCTCCCAACTTTTAGAAAACACACAGCCTCTTTCAAGACATCTCAGATGTTCACATTTGTAGTTGGTTTGTTCATATTTCAGTTTTAAACAGTGATTACATAGTGATCTCAAAGCAGAAAAGAATCATGGTTTGCATTTGTCTCCTGAACTCAGTGTGTTCCAAAAGTGGGGTGTCATCTGGCAAAAATGTCATTTTACCTGCTATCTTTAAGCCTCCTGTTCAACAGATACAGTGACTCTATACACCAACTTGAATACAAATAACAAATAAGTGTGCTTGGTGGATAATGCCTAAAATCCTAGATTTTCAGTGTAATGTCTGAGCAGGGACACCTACCCATCTCTTGGCTACGTTTCCACCCAGTATCTGTTACCTAGGTAACTGGCACACCTGGAAACAGTCACCTTTCCCTCCTGCTGGCCACATCCTGGGCCACCTCTGGTCACATGCCTCCCATCTGACCTTAGGAGGGTCCCAGACCCTGAAGTCACATCTGGAGCCAGTGTGGCCACACTTTTCCCCCACCTGGCTACACCTCTTCCTGTCCCTGGCCTAGATAAGTTCTGGCCCAGAGGTGGGTCACCCCTTCCTTTTTCAGCTCTGCCTCTCCATCATGCAAGGTGGGGGCAGCAGTTGGGTAAATAAACTTCTCGGGCTGAATAGCGCCTGGTGTTCTCTGCATCGGCTACCTAATGAAACCTACTTGATGTACTTTATACTCAGGAGGCTAAGATTGGTCTATGAAACCATCCCATGCAGGATTATTTGGAAGACTCTTCTCCAATTTACCAGTAAAGAGTTCAATAGGGAAGTATGGTTCAAGTGGTAGAGGGCCAGTCTTCAGCAAAAATACCTGAGACAAACCCAGGCTATGAGTTCAAGCCCCAATACTGCTGGTGTTCCCCTCTAAAAAATGCTTAGGTAGCCAGCAAACTGCCAGGTCATCAGACCACTGATGAGTCTGGGGGAACTGGCAGAGCTGTAGCTTGAATTCCTGCATTTGAGATGGGGGAAGTCACTGTTCCCGCCTGGGTGCCTTAAGAAATGTGTATCCAGGAGTTCGTATGTTTGCATGTGAAGACAATGAATGAACACAAGGAATACACTTTACACCATCCACTCTGCCCTGGCTGCTGCTTCTCATCAGCACCTCATGTCTAAAAGGTCAGAATACTTAGGAAGTCCCTGGGTAGTGTGTGAAAATAAAGTTAGGAGTCTTTTACTCTTTCTTTGTGTTGCTTTTATGGCTTTTGTGTGTGGACACTACCAAGGTTTTCATCTCAGGTCTTTGAGCTCTCACATGAGCCACACCCCCAGATCCAGTTTTTTGTTGATTAAGTGAAGAGTGTCACAGAATTCTCTACCCAGCCTGGCTTCTAACCTTGATTCTCACACATTCCCCTTGTGAGTTAGCCAGGATTAAAGGCAAGCACTGCAGCGCCCACATTCACAGGACTCTTCCCTTTTGCTTACTAAGCATGTTTTAGTTTGATTTTCACTTAAAACCCATCTTCCCACTTTCCCCTAAATTTCATAAGATGACTTGAAAACTTTTCAGATTAAAGAGATGTTCTTCCCAGAGGGGAATTCAGTCACCAGAGAAGATTCTAATAATAGAGGGAATGCTCACAGGGAAATGGAACTATTTCGTCTTTGAGAAGTACTTAACCCACATGGGTTAAGTAGGGACTTGGGGTTATCCCTGCAATTAGAGGTGACAAAGGGAGATCAAGATTTTCAAGCCAGCCCTGGATACATACAGAATATTCTCTCAAAAAACAAAGAAAACAAAACAAAACCACAACAACAACAAGCCTGGCACCAGTGGTTCATGCCTGTAATCCTACCTATTAAGTAAGCTGAGATCAGAGGACCACAGTTCACGACGAGCTTAGGCAGTCAGTGAGACTCTTATGTCCCATAAACCACTAGAAAACTAGAAGTGAAGTGCTGTGACAGCACCCAAGCCCAGAGTTCAAGCCCCATAGCTGACAAAAGAACAAAACATAACACAACAAAACCCAAAAAACAAACCACCCACCAAACAAAAAACAATCAGGTACTCATAGGTTACATGTGTAACCCTAGCAAATTAAGAGCTGAGATATGAAAGACACAAGACAAAAGACATGTGGAACATGACTATTATTAGGAACATGTATTAGGATGTTCAATATCAGTTTTTGTTTTTCAGAATCTAAAATGTATTGGGAACCCTATCCACTGTCAAGCAAGAACAGTTCTGTGGCGCGTCTTCCAGGTAGAAGGGTAGGGGCTGCGCACCTCCAGGCAGGCTCAGACACCCTCTGCAAAGGATGATAGGGATAAAGGCAGTGGTGGACTTCCTCTTTCTGTAGCCATTTGAACAAACTACCTATGTGATAGACAGACTCTAGGGTTGGGTCGTGTGAAGGACATAGCTGTAAACTTCCTTCTTGGCTCTGTTCTGATGAGAGCCCACAGTGGACCATATCCACATCCACAACCTCATCATTCTCTCTCTGCAGTTTAACTGCAGCCACATAGGGAAAAAGCAATGTTAGGAACTCATTTAAATAGGACACTAGCTATAACTATGGGAGTAGGTTGACTCCTCTTTGGAAATCTGTCCCTGGGAACAACCCTAACTTTCCTCTCCCCATGCACCTACAGCCCCTGGGAGCAAAGACAATTCGATTAGGAATCAGGAAGACATGAAGTAGAGCACAGTTACAATGCAGTAGCTCAGCTCAGGTCCCACCTCCTTGCTTTCCAAGTGTCTGTGCTGTCCTCCTTCTCATGACTCTCACTTGGTTCTCCAGCGGCAGGCAGCACCAGAATCCTCAAAGCCTGTTGGTAATGTACCAACTTCCAGCACCTTGTCTGATCCCAATTAGGGTTGTGTCAGGACGTTGTCTGAGGGAGCAAGTCCTCTGATGCGGCTGGACTCAACTCCTGCCACAGCTGGAAGTGGCTCTATCTCGGGAGACACAGGCCTTGCCAGCCCAAAGCTGTCTCTTCAGCTGCTGTCACAGCTGGAATCTGCTCTGTCATCTCCACTGTCAGCTTGAGATCCTCAGCAGCTGAACATGGGGTGACTCTTCATCTGCCACATTTGGAAGTTAGATGTTCTCATTTGATGTGTGTACACTGAGCTTGGTTCCATACTACTGGGAGAGTGGGATTCATCTGGGAGTAGAACACTGTGTACCTGGCCTGTGCTGGACTGCTCTACATGGGCAGGGACCACTGGTGAGACCTTCCAAGAAATGGCCAGAAGTTTCTACCCTGTGGTCAGGATCAAGGGCTGCTCCAACATCTTCACACACTGATCTTCTGCCCTGAATCTGGGCTGTTTCAGTACACTGTCCAGAGGTGAAATACTGTCCTTAGGACCCTTGTGAGCTGTCTTGTCTTCTCCACCATGCTGACTGTGCAGGAAACAGCCAGTGTGTCAGGAGTTGGGACTGGGCTTGGTGGGGAGGGGGTTCTCAGTGGAGGACCTTGTGGACAGCCCATTGATGGATATGGCAGAGTGCACAGCTGTGTGCCACCCTGATGGTCTTCCCCCAGGATGGTGCAAGGGTGAAGAGCAGCCACACTGGCTCTGGCTGTGGGAACATGGGACATGTAAGGACAAATATCCTGTAAGGATTAGGCAGAAAGACATTAAGAAATTCAGGGGTGCTGGGAAGGTGGCTCAGTGGTAGAGTGCTTGCCTTTCATGCATGAGGCCCTGGGTTCGATTCCTCAGCACCACATTAGCAAAAAGAAAAAAGCCGGAAGTGGCATTGTGGCTCAAGTGGTAAAGCGCTAGTCTTGAGCTAGCTGTGGGACAGTGCCCAGGCCCAGAGTTCAGGCCCCACGACCAGAAAAGGAAATTCAGGGCCTTCAAGGGGCTGCTGAATCCCAACCATTGTTCTTTTTGCCATTCTATAAGCAGGTATATGTCCAGGGCAACACTGTATCTCTGAGCCAGTGAAACATCTAGGACTTCCTGTGGGTCATAACTGAGGTGGTTCATTAGCAGAGAGATGATGAGGCGTGGGAGTTCAGGACTCTGTCTCTAGTGGTGAAAGGCCAGAACATTTTTAAACATGGGTGAAGTAGAATACACTGCAGCGAAGGCCTGGGCTTGGGGTCCCCCATAAGGATGCAATTTACCTGGCTTTGAAACTCAGGAGAGAACTGGGCTGTGAGGCTGTGGGCCTTCTCAGCACCTGCTTCTCCAGCTCCTTCATATTCACACTTGAAATGGGAAGCAACCTACAACACAACATACTACATCTCTCCCAAGCTGCATATGTCTACTCTGGAGCTGTCATACCCTTGGTGCTCTGGTAAGAGATCCTGAGCACAACATCAGAACATCCTGCACTTTGAGTCTAGCTTCTGGGCAGCTGAGAATCTGGTACTGAGGTCAAAGGTGCAGCCTTAGCGTTGCCTATAGTGTCTAGTAAGATGTTCTGTAATTTAGTTCTCACTGTGCCATGCCCATTTCGTGGGAATATCTCATGGTGCTCACCATCTGCCTCAACACTGTTTGCACTTCCTCCTCCACAGACAGCCCAGAGTTTGGATTAGATCCAGTATGTTGCCTCCCTCCATGGACTGTACTGCTAAATAGACTCATTCCTCAGTTCCTAGGATATGGAATAAATCAAACACGTTTGGGAATCTTGATGGGACCCAGGCAATAGTCAAAGTTCTCAGGTGGGAGAAAGAATTACGTGGGATTTCAATCACAGGGAACACATACTTTGGGCTGAAGTAAAAATATAAACAGACAAAACAAATGGAAGCATTTGTGGAAGGAGGGAGGCTGGGGAGGTGAGTGAATAATATACTGGGGACAGACTTGGGGAGGTGGAAGTGAATCTGCACAGCATGGCCAAGCCAGGTCTCTGAGGAGTCCAGCAGTGCTTGAATTAGATGACGCTGAGTCCTGCACTGTAGAAAAGCAATCAGGGCCACAGAAGTTCCCCCATGCATCCTTCCAGTGTGGAGCTTCTTGTGGTGCTGAGGATGAAATCCAAGGCCTCACACATGCGAGGCAGGCACTCTACTACTGAACATACCTCAGCCAGTGTATAAAGTGTTTTGTTGTCCAGTTTCTACCCTCTGTGTGAAGAGAGTAAACAGGTAGCTGATGCTGCCTGTTAATGTTAAAACACTGAGTCCAAGAATCCATGACTGAAGGCCTCGGTGTTGCTCTTCAGCCTCACCATGGACCACTCAAGACCAATGGACCTCAGAATGTCCCTGAAAGAGATCAGCGAACTGAAAACATCACTCCTGCTAGAGACAGAAAATCCAACTTAAACCACCTCCTACTCATGACTATGTGCTTGGGATGAGGTGCCCAGACCAGAGGAAGGGTCTTGATGGGGAGAGAAGAGATCCTGGGTTATGGGGAAGCTGGGTAGGGCCTGGGGCTTGGCCCTGTGTGGGTTCTGGCGGCTGTAGTAGCTCATAGTCAGGGTCAAGTATTTAGCAGAGAGGACACTGTGGAGAATACAAATCTGGAGAGAGCCTATAGCTGAGTCCATAGTGGGACAAAGCAGGACCCACAATGGCTTTAAAACTAGATGTTATCTCAGTCTCCTTATCTGTTAGGATAATAAGTAGGAGACACTGTCCCCTGGCTTGTCTGGTCTCTGTCTTTTTAAAAACTCTTGTGCCCTTCCTAGGATTTGAACTCAAGGCTGGGGCAACATCCCAGATTTTATATTCTCAAACTTGGAGCTCTACTACTTCATCCCAGCTCTACTTCTTCAGGAAGTGGAGATAAATCTTGTCGATTTCAGGGCAGCAGTGGCTCATACCTGTAATCCTAGCTACTCAGGAGGCTGAGATCTGAGGAAGGTGGTCCAAAACCAGCTTTAGCAGGAAAGCCTATGAGATTCCTATTTCCAATAACCACCAGAAAAACAGAAAGGCTGAAAAGCTCATATAAAAGATGAAACATCCAAAGTTTAAATATATGAGTATATATTTTATACTAATACATTTAAAATTCTAAATATCTGCTCTGTAGCCATGTACCACATATATATGTATGTACACTTCTGCTTAAAGCTGCTGAAATAATTTTAACACATCAAAACCTTCCTATAACACAATCAATTTTTATTAAATATGGTCTACAATAGAGAGATGATAACATATTTAGATACTTATCTATTTCATACGCATGTAAACTTTGTAATGGGTCAAATAAAACTGGCATCAAAGGGACTGGGAATGCGGCTTAGTGGTAGAGTGCTTGAAACCCTGGGTTTGAATTTTCAATACCACATAAACAGAAATAGCCAGAAGTGGTGCTGTGGATCAACTGGTAGAGAGCTTCAGGAAAAGATGCGCAGGGATAGTGTTCAGGCTCTGAGTTCAAGCCCCAGGACTGGCACAAAAATTTAAGAAAAAGAAAGAAGAGGGAAAAACGCATCAAAGGTTTTCTATAATGACATATCTACATAATAATTTTAATTATATGTATATCATATTTTTCATCATAGCATTACCAATGAGATCATTTGGGAGAGAGAAAGGGAGGAACATTATTTTTTATTTTATATATTTGAATTAACACTTTAACATGTACTATTTTGGTAAATGAATGAAAGAAATACCAATCCAACTATTTCCAAGGAATCATTATATTTTAAAGATAAAATGAAAATGCATAACTTAATTCTAGATAACTAAATTCCAAAGAGAAGAACCACTAAACATATCAAATTCAGTATATGGCTCTAAGACAAGTACAACATTAATTCATGTGTAAAATATACTGGTAATAACTCTACTGAGGAGACACCAGCTCTTGGATGTAATCCAGCATTAGTGCCATGGTCATATACCACATCTACCAGATCCTGGCTTGGAGTCCATTAGACTTGCTGCTGAAAATACTGTGATGGGGATGGGCATTTTACCTTTCACAGCTTTAAAGAGGGAATCAAATGATGGCAACCATTAAGAAGGGTATTTCAAACAAGTAATTTCAGGATGAAAACAAGGAAAAAGAATTTTCACAGCAAGAAATACAGTTTTAGAACTTCTTATACTGGTGGCACATAGAAACAGATCATTTAGCTTGATCAAATTGCTCTGAATTATCTAGATCCAATTTTATAAGTGATAGACACCAGTGACCACTAAGCAATGCTGACAGAAGCCTCCAGTAGTGGTCCCTATGGAGGACCACTCATTCCCCCTCACCTTGTTCCTTCAGGGTTGTCATAGTAATAAGCCACAGTCTCCTGCTTAGGGCAACTGTGTCACATGGTAACCAGACACCTGCATCTACAAACATAGTGCTGACCAACACAAGCCCAGCTAATACTTAGTAATTACTTCTAGACCACTTCCCAAAGAGACTGGAAATATTTTGAGCTAAGTGCCCCACCTGCAATGGTCAGCCTGAGGTGAACATGGTGCCCGGCCTGCACCTGCAGATGAGTGCGTGGAGGCAGTGCCACACAGAACAGCCTCGTGTCGGGAGTGATGTCTGCCCTCCACACCATCTGGCACTTCCTGTACTATAGAACAATGGAGCAAGTGTTGCCAGGCCAACGAGAAAGCACAGGATGCCTTCCTTGTGGCATTCCAACAAACAGAGCATTTGCACTCTAATATTTACTGCATATACATTTTTTAAAAGAACAAAGAAACAAAAATGAAAGGAAATGAATGGTATTGCCTTTTTTTTTTTTTGTGGTCCGGTTGTGGGGCCTGAACTCTGGGCCTGAGCACTGTCCCTCAGCTCTTCAGCTCAAGGCCAGTGCTCTACCACTTGAGCCACAGCGCCACTTCCGGCTTTTTTCTTTTTGCTTATGTGGTGCTGAGGAATCGAACCCAGGGCCTCAGGCATGCAAGGCAAGCGCTCTACCACTGAGCCAACTTCCCAGCCCCTGGTATTGCCTTTTAAGAATGAACTGAAAAACTTGTTTGCTTGAGCAGAAAAATATTAAATGTGTCTTTAACAGAAAAAATAAAAACAGATGCATATCTAAGGCATACACATAAATTATTTCTGCACTTTTAATTGAAATGGTTGTGTAGGAATGAACGCCTGTATAGCACTATTAGGATTCTTCACTAAACGTATTACCTAATGACTTTGTGAAGTCTAAATATTAGATAGTATCATCTGAAATTCAACCTCTGCAAGAAAACACAAATTTCAAAAACCCTTTCACAGACACCAATGTTCCCCTCAGGACTTCCATGACATCTTTACTTGCCACTGCTCTGCCACTGCTATCCCAGCATCACGAACATCAATGAGTACAACAAAAGAATGCACAGCACACCTGTATCTTTCCTTGGAATAAATGAATCCTGCTTCCCCAGGGGATGGGCAAGACACTTCCAGGAAGTATTCTCTCTTTTCTTAAGGATAATCTCCAATTTTCCCCATTCTCAACAACCCACACTGAAAAGAAAGTTCCAGCTGTATCAATACTAAATACACAATTTTATTGTAAAAGTCTCTTCAGTCAGAATGTTCTCATTTTATGCATTGATATGATACTTTGTTAGAAAAGTATGATTTTGTTTAAATATTCACAAGAATTATATGATATTAATCCAACTTATTTTACAATGGTCCCCAGTAAATACAGAATTCATTTAGTAAAGTACCTGAGAATCTTTGAGAGTTAAAATCCTTTCTGATTTTGTTCCTTTTGAATGATTAAAATAGTTTGGTACTTAAAAAATATACATGGGTATTGCTGGGCACCTGTGGCTCATGCCTGTAATCCTAGCTATTCAGGAGGCTGAGAAAGGAGGATGAAGGTTTGAAGCCAGGGCAGAGAACAAAGTCCATGAGACTCTTAACTCCAATTAACAACCAAAAAAACTAAATACAACCCAAAGTGCTCCAAGCCCCAAAACTGGCACACAAAAAAGTATGTATGTATATTACGTGCATATGTATATGTGTATATACATTTTAGAATCCATATATACTTTTTATTATCTATATATAGGTACATATATGTGTAAATATACAAATAGATGGATATATACAGATGTATATATATGTATGTATATATTATGTACATACATATATTTAGAGTTCTGTATATTGATTTTAAGTTGAATCATTTAACTTTTTTTTTTCTGCTTGGTCGAGGAGCTTGAACTCTGGGCCTGGGCCAGACTTTGAGCCCAGATCCTCAGATCTCAGCCTCCTGAGTAGATAGGATTATAGGTGTGAGCCACCCAGCCTGAACATGCTTTTATTTGTTTTTTGTTTTGTTTCATTTTGTTAGTCATGGGGCTAGAACTCTGGGCCTGGGCATTGTCCCTCAGCTCTTCAGCTCAAGGCTAGTGCTCTACCACTTGAGCCAAAGCACCACTTTCAGTTTTCGGGTGATTTATTGGAGATAAGAGTTTCACGGCTCTTCTTTTTCCTTGGCTGGCTTTGAACTGCGATCCTCAGGTCTCAGCCTCCTGAGTAGCTAGGATTATAGGCATGAGCCACCAGCACCTAGCTTGAACATGCTTTTAAAGATATAAAACATTTCACCTTCCCCCTGGACTAGGGTTTTGAGCGAGAAGGAAGAATGAAGAGAAAAGAGGAAGGAATTGTTTGATTTTTGTTTAGTTTTAATTGGTGCCAGTCCTGGAGCTTGAACTCAGGTCCTAGGCATTGCTCCTGAGATTTTTTTCTCAAGGCTGGTACTCTACCACTTGAGCCCCAGCACCACTTCCAGCTTTTTCTGAGTAGTTTTATTAGATAGTAGTGTCACAGATTCTCCTGCCCAGGCTGGCTTCAAAACACAATCCTTATCCCAGCCTCTAGAGTAGCTAGGATCATAGGCATGAGCCATCTGCAACCAGAAGCAACTGTTTCTTAATGGTGAGAAAAAGGGAAAATAAGGAGATGAGAGAAACAGGGACAAAAAAATGGGAAAAGGGAAGACCAAAAGAGCATATATTTATATTAATGTATTTGTTTCTACAGAAAACATCATCTAGAAAAACTGCTTTAAAGCATCTATGAGGAAATAAGATAAATGGTGTGTGTGTGTGTGTGTGTGTGTGTGTGTGTGTGTGGTGTGTATGTGTGTGCAAGTGCACATGTTAAAGCATGTATGCATGTAAACAATATGTTGGTTTTGGTAGATTACCAGAAAAGTATTCCTGAACCTCATGGCTTAGCCCTGTGATTAAAAAATTTTTTGTTACAATCAATTCACACAGCTGTGAGAACTATGAAAGACCGCTGAGCCCAGGGCCTCAAGCTCGTTTGGGCTGGCATTCTATCACTTGAGAAATACATTCAATCTAGCGTTTTGGCTGATTAATTAGAGCTAGAATCTCAGAGACGTTTTCTACCCAGGCTAGCATTGAACTGTGAGTCTCTAGATCTCAGCCTAAGTAGCTAGTATCACAAGGCATGAGCCACTGGTGCCCAGCTAAAAATTATTTTTAACATACTATTTCAAAATCATTTTAAAAAACCCAAAAACTAGGAAACATTTTCTGAGAGAACAGATGAAAATCCAGTCATTTAAAAATACATTTCTTCCATTTTTGTATTTTTCTCCCTATGAACAGAGGAATAAATATTTAACTGCCCATAAACTGCCAACCCACATTAGTCTCGACTGATACCTTACAAGAAAGGAGCAAGTGGTCTAGGCAGGACAGCGGTACTTAGCACGTGGGTGCCTGGTGTGCATTGTGGGCTGCATGAGTGCAGGCCATGCCCAGGTAGCACTTAGTGCGGGAGGTCACATGGCGGTGCTGGCCGGCCTCCGTGGGGCGGGCGCGGCGGGGGTCCCCGCCCCGCAGGCCGCCGAGGTACCGCACCGTCTCGCTGAAGCGCAAGCGCTCCCGCCCCGCCTGGGCCGCCGCACAGGACGGGGAGGGCGCGGGCGACCCCGTTCGGGACCGGGGTCGGGATCGGGGCCGGGGTCAGGGTCCCCGCGAGGCCGCCGCGGAGGACGGGGAGGGCGCGGGCGACCCCGTTCGGGACCGGGGTCGGGATCGGGGCCGGGGTCAGGGTCCCCGCGAGGCCGCCGCGGAGGACGGGGAGGCCGCGGGCGTCTGGGGTCGGGGTCAGGGCCGGGGTCGGGGTCAAGGTCCCCGCGAGGCCGCCGCGGAGGACGGGGAGGCTGCAGGCGTCTGGGGTCGGGGTCAGGGCCGGGGTCAAGGTCCCCGCGAGGCCGCCACGGAGGACGGGGAGGCTGCAGGCGTCTGGGGTCGGGGTTGGCGTGAGGGCTGGGACCGGGGTCAGGGCCGGGGTCGGCGTGAGGGCTGGGGCCGGGGTCAGGGTCCCCGCGAGGCCGCCGCGGAGGACGGGGAGGCCGCAAGCGTCTGGGGCCGGGGTCAGGGTCGGGGCCGGGGTCAGAGTCCCCGCCAGGCCCGCGGCCCGCAGCAGGGAGCCGTTGGTCTTCACCGGCAGCGCGGCGGGGGCGGGGGCGGCGGCGGTGGAGGGCTGCGCCTGCGCGGGACGGTGAGGATGGCGCGAGGGCGCGCGGGGGCCGCGGCGGCCGTCCCGGGCCGCGGGAAGTCCGGCTCCCGCGTCTTCTCCGCGCTGGCGCCGCTGTCCAGCGAGCCGGTCGGCGAGCTGCCGGTGCCCTCGTCCTCCAGCCGCAGGTCGGAGGTCAGGGTGTCAATCCGGGCGACCACCTGGCGGGGGAGCGGCAGCTGCGATGAGGAGAGCCCCGAGGGGCCGCGCCCGGCCCGCCCGCACCGACCCCGCACCGGCCCCGGCTCCCGTTCCTGTCGGCCGGTCTCTGCGCAGCGCCGCCCCTCCGCACTTCGCGGGGGTTGGGCCGGGCACGGCGGGGCTGCGCCTCCGGGCTGGGACGAGTTCGTGCCCCCCCCCACGCCGCCCGAGCTCCCGCCTTGGTCCAGCCCGCACCGCAAACACCCTTTCACGTCCGTCGTGCGTGTCTGTGCATCCGAGCTCCCGCGCAGGCGCCGCCTCAGAGCGGACACCGAGAGGATGTGGACGGGTCTGTGAGTTCTCGGGGTGTGGCCGGGGCTGCGGGGCGGGGCCTCGGGGTGTGGCCGGGGCTGTGGGCGCGGGCCTCGGGGTGTGGCCGGGGCTGTGGGGCGGGGCCGCCTCGGTGGTGAAAGTTGCTTCTTGGTGGGGGGGTGTTAGCGCCGTGTCACCCGAGGCTGCTGTGACTGCGGCCCACACCCGCACACAGGTGCACACATTGTCTTATTACACGCCTGCACACACTTAGTGCACACTGACCTACTTCACTCCCGCACCACGGGAAAGCGCTCGCCGGCCCTGGAGGTGCGGGTGAGGGATGGCCGCCCCAGGCCCGGCGGCCTGGTCCCCACCTTGTGGTTCTTGCGTGCTGACTAAATGCAGCAAAACAAAACCGAAGACCCAGGCACTCGAGTCAGGCCCCGGTCCCGATGGAGCTGACCGCGGGCCAGGCCGCGTGGACCGGAGGGCCGCCCGCCACCTCCACCACCACCACCACCGTGCCGCCACCACCACCGTGCCGCCGCCACCACCGTGCCGCCGCCACCACCGTGCCGCCGCCACCACCACCACCACCGCCACCACCATCGTGCCGCCACCATCACCATCGTGCCGCCACCACCACCACCACCGGGCTGCCCGCCACCACCACCGGGCCGCCCGCCACCACCGAGCGCGGGGGGGGGGGGGGGGTGGGGGTGGGGGTGGGGTGGTGGTGGTGGGGAGACAGGAGAACAAAACGGCGTGCTGACCAAGGGCACTTCCCAGTAACTCCAAAAGCGCCAGGCTAAAATCATGTCAGCTTTCAAGTAGCAGTGCATTTATAAGAAAATGTTCACTATAAGTGAAAATTCCCCTCAAATATATCACAAAAGCAGAGAGAGAGAGAGAGAATGCAGCAGGGGTTGATATAAAGAACGGGAGCCAAGGGTTGGGAGGCGGAGACCTGCAAGGACACCCTGGAGTTCAGCATTGGTTGATGGGACAATGTTTCTGACATTCACCACCTTCAAAAGGATGCAGGTGCATATAGTTACTTTAGTGGACTTACTTCTTATAAATTCTATTGTACAACCACAACAAAGAATACAGATAGCTCAGGTCTAGATAAAAGTTCAAGAACATTAATATCCCTAGGCAGTCTTAAAAAATAATACACATTTACATAGTTCATTACTTTTAACATAAAATGATCTAAAACGTAACATTTCTGGGGTTTTTTGTTTTGTTTTGTTTTCTGGTCGTGGGCGCTGTCCCTCACCTCTTCAAGGGGAGTGCTCTACCACTTGAGCCACAGCACCACTTCCAGTTTTCTGAGTAGCTTATTGGAGATAAAAGTCTCACAGACTTTCCTGCCCAGGCATCTGTTATTATTAGATTTCTTGATTATGGCCATTCTAACTGGGGTGAGGTAGAATCTCAATGTTGTTTTGATTTGCATTTCTTTTATGGCCAGAGATGTTGAGCATTTCTTCAAGTTTCCATTGGCCATTTTTCCTCTTCAGAGAAGTCTCTCTTTAAATCTTTAGCCCACTTGTTAATGGGTTGGTTGTTTCTTTGAGGATTTGTTTCTGGGGGACCTAATTTTTTGAACTATAAGTATTTGACATCATTTCTGTCAGCATATATTCGTTGTACCAGGGGGTCACTGTGACATTTCCATACATGTATATAAGGTGCCACATCACACTCACCTCTTCCATCACTTCTCCCTCATTTCCCTCTCATTTTTGCCAGTTCAATAACTGGCTCCTTGGCAGGAATCCATGCCTGTCACAGAGAGGCCCAGGGTTCAATGTCCCAATGGGGAGCACCTGTTAACTTTAGCCTGGCTGAGATCTGAGAATTGCAGTTTGAAGCCGGCCCAGGCAGAAAAGTGCACGAGACTCTTATCGGCCAATTAACCGCCAAAAAGCTGGAAGTGGAGCTGTGGCTCAAGTGATAGAGTGCTAGCCTTGAGCACAAAAGGTCAGTGACAGAGTGAGCCCAGGCACCGAGTTCAAGCCTCAGGACTGGCACACGCACCAAAGTCCAGCAGGATTCACTGTTGTATGTTCATAATGCCTGCAGAGAACTTTGACATACTCAGCATCATCCATCCTCTCTACTGAACCTACCCTCCCACTGGTACTCCCTACAACAGAGATGACATGTTTTCCTAATGTTTTTAATAATTGTTCAAAAGGGTTTCACTATCTTTCACAGTAAACATGTTCTATTTCTTTTTCTTTGTCTGTTCCCTCCATCTTCCTATTGTTTAACAGCTTTCAGTGAGTTTTCTTATGCCATCTTCATCTGTAAATACAAAGTACTTGAGTATTATTCATTTCCCCTAATTCGCTTTCACTTGTTATTCTGTCATTGATAACTTTAATTTCTCTTTTCCTGGGATTTCTTGTCTTAATAAGCAGTGTGTTTAACTCAAAAGTTTCCTGCAGTGTGGGGAAAGAAACATACTCCATCATAATTGCCTTAGCAGCCTAATCAATGGACACAGTCCATGTAGTAGCATCTTGTGAACATATATCAAAATGATTCCATTATGCTAATCATGTTCAAGAGGAGGCTATAACTCAAAAGAATGAAATTGTATGCTTTAATATAATGATATAGCTCTCAATCTATCTTCTTGCCTTTATATAAATACAAATGGAAAGTCCCCTAGATTGTCTCTTTCTTTTCCAATCAATATTAAAATAGCAAATATATATATACACACATATATTCTAAAAACATCACTGGCAAGGTAGCAAAGTGAAATTCTGTATTCAATACATTTTCTTCAGTCTGTTGCAATGAAAACTTTTTTTTTTTTTTTTTTTTTTGGCCAGCTGTGGGACTTGAACTCTGGGCTTGGGTGCTGTCCTTGCACTCTTCAGCTCAAGGTGAGCACTCTACCACTGAAGCCACAGCACCACTTCCGGTTTTCTAGTGGTTTATTGGAGATGAGAGTCTCACGGACTTTCCTGCCCAGGCTGGCTTTGAACTGTGATCCTGAGTAGCTACTGGTGAACCACTGGTGCCCAGCTTAGAAAACATTCTTTAATGTGTATTTATTGGATTCATATTTATTAAAGTATATTATTAAAATCCTTTAAGCAATTTTTCATTTCTCTTAAGATAAAGTCCAAGTACTGAAAGAAGACTGCAGTAACAGCATGACTTAGGTGCTGCCTTTGACACCTGCCATTCATGTTCACATGCTCTTGTCATTCCTTCTGCGGCTCAGAGGATACCAACCTCCCATAGCTCCCACTGTGGGTTCTTGTACAGTCATCCTCTTCCTAGGCCTGTTTGCTGGCACAACACGCACACACAGGCACTCATACTTGCTTGCTAACTCTTGTCTCCTACAGAATTACCTCTAGGATCTCCTCTTCAAAACATCTTCCTGCATGCTTTGTCCCATTATACAACTGGCTTCTGACTTTGCCTCCCACCCTCTCTATCATGAGAGAGTATTAATTATTTAATTTATCCTTTAAGGTTTTTCTCTTTGGTGAGAGTTTAACTTCCCAGGTGTCAAAGAATCCTCTTCTTTTATGGCTAAACCAGGAAAATATACTGAATACATCAATAATCAATCAATAAACCAAAATAATGCTAGAACCACATATCTTTTACATAAGATTGCCATTGCATGTCTAGAAACTCTTGAGGTAATACATCTGACTTACAAAAATGTAATATTACTACCTTTTCTATTTTTCTTTCATACACACACATACCCACGTATACATATTGATTTAAAATTCATAATACTTGAAGTTGTAAGAAAAATGTTGAAGTGACTATCAACACAAACTTGTAAGTTTGACAGCATTTTATGATGGATATCAACAGAAAACAAGCATAAGTATAAGAGTATGTACTAGTCATTGCTCTAGTTTAATTTATACAATATTTATCTAGCAAGCTAGAAAATAACATAGTATATTTTCCATATTGAAAATCTTAACATCTACTCTCACCTTTTCAATGCTATTCAGTAATATGATCTATGTTTTATATATAGCCATAGGCTGGAGTTACTACATTCATTGGATGCTGAAATACAGTTCTCACCCTCTTGTCTAAATTGAAGTGAGAGGCTGGGTATCTCATGCACTCTATATAGGAAGTAGTGACAGAAATGACTGCAGTCCTCAGAAATCGATCCTGCTACCTTCTTTCATCCCAAGGAAAAGCTACCTTGATCTTTATGTTGGTAATGAATCATGTCGGCTGCTCTGACATACACAAAATCTGAATGATAAATCTAATCAGCAAGCGATGCCCTGTAAGCTTTCTAGAAAACCCAATATGCTCAACCATAAGAACTCCCACACCAGCTCCCCTGCCACCTAGAGATGACCCTGGCTGGAAAGGAGCCAACTCCTGACCAGAAGAAGAGGCTGCTCAGAAGAAAGGGGTCACCCAGAAGAGACGGAGGAAACAGCACCCAGGGCACAGGAATACAGTTAGCATAAAATAAATGCAAACAAAGGGAAAAAACTTACTAAACATCTAAGAGTAGGGAAGTCAACGGACAGAACGGGCCTCAGCCAGTTTTTATCTTACATGATGAAAATTACATCTTCCAGTGCGTCCCAGTGCGCCAGACCCCCTCAGACTGGCTCTCAAGAGCAATTTGTTAACATTTCAGAAATTTGTGAGATGACTATTAATCAGAGCTGTTATTAAAAATTAAATACATAAATGTGTAATGAATCGCACTAAAATACGGTAATGAATATTCAACACTTCATTGTGATGCCTCTTTCTTATCCACGTGTTGAGGGTGTTTTCAGGTACTGTCTGTCTATGCTGAAAATTCGATCTCATGAGTTCCTGTGCATCTCTTCCCAGTTCATATTTAGTAAGATCAAATTGGTGGCTTGAAATAAGACATAAGCAAAATATTTACATTAAAATAGGAAAACTTCTATAAACCACTGCTTTTCTGTTCCAAAATATTAAATATTTGCCAGCACACTGTCAAACAATCTCCTTGTATCACTCCCAACCCCATTGCTCAGTGTAAACAATCCCCATTGCTCAAGGTAAACAATCCCCCATTGTTCAATGTAAACAATGCCACATTATTTCCCAGACAACAATCTTGCTTTCAGGTTGAATTTGACCATTCTGAATGCAAGGGAAGGATGTGGACACATTTGTGCTAGACTACACCTGATTCAAACCTGATTATGCTACTTGCTGCAAGAAGGACATAATCTCTCCTAGGTTTGAATCTTTAGTTAAAAAAAAAAAACTACATTACTGAGTTGTTTTGATTGGTAAATGAGACAATAAGCACAAAACTACTGTAGATATTAAGTAAATATTAGCTGTTTTTCTAATGCATACCTACATTCAGCAATTCATCACCACTGTGAAAACAGAACCCATGACTCAAAAATCTCCTAATGACCAGACAGCAGAGCAACTTGTTGTATATTTACATTGGATATTAGCATATCAAAGTTCATAGAAGTTCTACACACAAGAAAACTAAGTGAATATACTTACCAGTGTTCCTAAAACTTCTCATATTTTCCTTGGTCTTCCAATTTCAGTTCATTGCTAACCCACACATCTCCACAGTGCTAACAGTGTAAGGGCTAGGGGTGTAGCTCAGTGGTAGAGTACTTGCTTAGCATTTGCAAATACCTGGATTCGATTGCCAGCACCTTGGGGGAAAAGAAAAGAAATTCCATCTAATAGTGTAATAAGTCCTCTCAGTTCTATCTCAGCTGCCTACGTAAATAAAAATTTATTGCTGCTCTATTACCCTGATAATCCCTAAACCAGAGCTTCAGTTCCTCTCTTTTCCAAACAAAATTGTGTAAACTGGTAATTTTTTCTTATCACTTGAAAAGACTGACTTTTGGAAATTCTATTAAGATGAAGCACAACACTAAGATACCTTTAAGACGGTCTGCAGCCAGGCACCAGTGGCTCAAGCCTGTAATCCTAGCTACTCAGGAGGCTGAGATCTGAGGGTCACAGTTCAAAGCCAGTCTGGGCAGCAAAGTCTGTGAGACTCTGACCTCTAATGAACCACCAGGAAACAGGAAGTGGTGCTGTGGCTCAAGTGGTAGAAAGCTCACTTTTAGCTGAAGAGCTGAGGGACAGCGCCCAGGCCCAGAGTTAGAGCCCCACGACTGACAAAAAAAAAAAAAAAAAGAAGAAGATCTGCAACATACTCTAGGCCGTATAGAATTTAAAGGATTACAAATTATTATAAAGCGGTCAGAGGTTAGCTTAAAGCGATAAGAGTTTTTAAATTGTATCTATCAGTAACTCTTCTAAAAACTAATTAGTAAAAAAAATTGAAAGTGATATAATATACTTCAATTAAGGTTTAGTCAAAAGAAATGGTCAAATGTAATCTATCAAAACACAAAGCAAAAATAAATAAGCTTACATTTAATAATATATAATTACTAATAATTGTAGTTACAAATAATTTATTAGCAGAGACTAAAATTTATCACTCAAAGGTGTTGATGAAATCTTTTTCTGAAATCTCTTTAAAATTAAGCCAGGCACCTATGGCTCATGCTTGTAATCCTAACCACTTAGGACACTGGGATCTGAGGATCGCGGTTCAAAGCCAGCATGGGCAGGAAAGTCCATGAGACTCTTATCTCCAATAAACCACTAGAAAACTGGAAGTGGCGCTGTGGCTCAAGCGATAGAGTGCTCGCCTTGAGCTGAAGAGCGCAGGAACAGTGCCCAGGCCCTGAGTTCAAGCCCCACAACCGACCAAAAAGAAGTGCCAGAAGTGGAGCTGTGGCTCAGGTAGTAGAGTGAGTGCTAGGCTTGTGTGAAAAAGCTCAGCAACAGTACCCAGGCCCTGGGTTTGAGCCCTAGCACCAGCATACACACACACACACATACAGACTTTCATGTATCTATAGTATTTCAACACTTTAAAGGAAGAAGGAAGATTAGAAAGCATTATAAAGACTAATCTGGCTGGATGCTGTTGGCTCACACCTGTAATCCTAGCTACTCAGGAGGCTGAGATCTGAGGACTGAAGTTCAAAGCCAGTCTGGCTAGGAAAGTTCTTGAGACTCTTATCTCTAGCTGATTACCCAAAAAATCTGCAAGTGGAGTTGTGGCCTAGCCTTAAGCAAAAAGGCCCTGAGTTCAGTCTGGCACAAATGCTTTTTTTTTGTTTTTCTTTTTGTTTTGTTTTTTTAAAGACTAATCTGGGGCTGGGAAGATGGCTCAGTGGTAGAGCGCTTGCCTTGCATGCATGAGGCCCTGGGTTCGATTCCTCAGTACCACATAAGCAGAAAAAGCCAGAAGTGGCACTGTGGCTCAAGTGGTAGAGCACTCGCTTTGAGCTGAAGAGCTGAGGGACAGAGCCCAGGCCCAGAGTTCAAGACCCATGACCGACCAAAAAAAAAGACTAATCTGTTATACAAAATTTGTCAGTATAGTTCAATATATTCTAAATCCTCATTATTTTTTTTCTGTTCTGGCCTTGTTCTACTGGTTTTCTGTTTTTTCTCCTTCTTTGCTTGCTTCTTTTTTCTTTCTTTTTTTGTGGGGGGGGGGCCCACTGGGTTTGAACCCAAGGTCTCAGAATCTCCCATTTGAGCCATTCTTCCTTTTTGCTTTAGTTAATTTTCAGATAGGGTATCACTTTCTCATTTAGCATGTATAGCCATTATTCCTGACCTAAGAAAGTTCTAGTATAAAAGCAACAGCAGAAAATAAACCACAAAAAAATCTTACAAATACATGCCAGAAGTTATGAACAAGTTAGCAATAAGGTGACCATAAGGTGAAGTAACTGTACCTTCTGACATGTTCTCCATCGATCCCTGACAACTGAGGGGTTGATACCGTGTCTCCCCTAGCTCTAGAATCTAGGACATTTTTGTATTTCAAGATCAGTGAAAGAACTCCATAATAGCTCCTAAATGCTGACATGTGTCTGAAATCACACACACGTATACATGTATATTCATGGATTTATCTTTCTCTTTGAAGGATTATGGGTCCGGAGTATCAATCTTTCCTCACATGACCAGTTTAATTAACTATGTTCCTTACACAAGGCAGTAAGTCACTAAGGAGGAGCAGCTGGCCTCTTCCTGAGGACATTTCCAGTCTTAAGAAAACAACAAGATCATGTGGCATACACTTATTTTATTCTTGTTAGTGGTGTTCAAGATGCAATGTCTGAAGTGGTGCAGACACGTGGCCACTAGAACAAGCACTACACAGAAAGAAGACTGAAATGGAGTAACAGAAACCTTGACTCCTGAAAATACTGTTACTAAGCCACTTAGTAAATCACACTGAACTTTATTTTTTGCTTAAATCAGTAATTTGCACAAATGACATTCTATATGCTATATTAATAGACTGTGAACACTATGAAGATGAGGGATATGTCTTTGTTGGTGATGGTGGTGGTTGTAGGGTTTGAACTCTGGGCCTGGGCGCTGTCCCTCAGCTCTTCAGCTCAAGGCGAGCACTCTACCACTTGAGCCACAGCGCCATTTCCAGTTTTCTGAGTGGTTTATTCGTACATTTCCTGCCCAGGCTGGCTTTGAGCCACGATTCTCAGACCTCAGCCTCCTGAGTAGCTAGGATTTCAGGCATGAGACACCTGCACCAGGCTGGGATATGTCTTTTTATCACTACTATTTCCACAGTATCTGACATGATTTTTACTCTTATTGTTTGCTCAAAAAATAGCAATTGGGGAAAATTAAAGTTGTACTTCATGTAAAATAATGCGTGCTCTCCTTTTCTGTGTATATCTTCTATGTGTGTATGTCCAGTGTTTTGTGCTTATAATAGTTAATACTAGGCTTAAAATCCAGTACTAGCTAGCAATGCTAGTCCATTAGATTAGAGCTCCATTAGAACATTTCAAAATGATGCTGTTATATATAGGCTGAGCATCAAAGATGGCAGAGGTGATAAGGAAAACCTTTACACTATTTTTCTCATTTTTAATGGTTAGTGAACATAAGCTTGATGTTTTGCCTCCAAAGTAGATCATTAAATTCAATTAATCTGCTATTTTAAAAAGAATAAGGAAGGTAGGAATGTCAGAGAAGTTAAAAAATGGCCACCCCTCTCAGAGATGACAGCATACTGGCACATCACACAGCAAGAAGAAAGACACAGGGATAAATATTTGATTTAGTCACCAGCTGGCTTGGATGAGTTGGTGGTACAAATGAATCTTTCTATTGCTAGTACAAGCTGGGTAAGAAGACTTTCCATCAAAATCCTCATTTCAGGTTACGTGAATCCACATGGAGTAGGAACTGTCTATACACACACTGCAGTACAAAACCCAGCAGCACCACTTCCCCACACATATGACCAAGTAACCATGCTCTGTCAGAAATTCAGCATCGCCCTCCACTGTGAAGGAAAAGAAATGCCTTTCCAAGGACCAGTCAATGAAGAATCTTCATTGTCATTTTATAAAATGAAGTTTTGAGTTTTTCACAAACCTCAACAGTTTATGAAATTGCCAGGCACCAGTGGCTCATGCTTAAAATCCTAGCTACTCAGGAGGGTGAGATCTGAGGATCATAATTGGGAGCCAGCCCAGGCGGAAGAGTCTGTGAGACTCTTCTCTCCAGTTATGCACCAAAACCGTGGAAAGTTTAGCTGTGGCTCATGTGGTAGATTACTATCCTTGAGCTAAAAAGCTCAGAGACAGTGTCCAGCCTCTGAATTCAAGCCCCGGGACTGGCACCAAAAACAAAATGTTGATGAAATATTTTCACTCAAAAGGCATTATTAAATGACAATAAAAAGGTGATCTGAGGTGGGCACTGGTGGCTCACACCTGTAATCCTAGCTATTCAGGAGACTGAGATCTAAGGATCACCGTTCAAAGCCAGCCCTGGCCCACAAATCCAAGAGATGTATCTCTGACTGACCAACAAAAAGCCAAAAGTGGAGCTGCGATCCAACAGCTAGAGTGCTGTGTTCTTACCCAGGCTCTGGTGAAGAAATAAAACCCAACCAGAAGGGAAGGAAGCCTGGGTATTTCCACAGCCACGGGCGGATGAATGGATGTCTTCTCGCTTTTGCAGGCATATACCATGCTTCCACACAGGACTAGCACTGTTTTCCTGGCCTTTGCCCCATGACATCAGGACATGGACAATGCTACGGGATGTAAGGTTTTCCTTTCCTGTAGAAAGCTGGATACTTTAAAGGGAAGGAAGAGGAGAACATTTTCTTCCCTTTCCACACCCTTGCACTTCTTGGAAGATACATCATATGAAAAGTGCTTTCATGCTTACGCTCATCTAGCAGCACGGGGCATTTCTTGTGGTCGTTGATTTGTCTTCCTTCCTCATTAATTGGTTTACTCCACCAGGCCGGGAATTTTAACCGATATCTTCCCTTCCTTTCACCCAGCTGGCACCTCTGTCCTCACTGTACAGGTGCTGGATTAATTGTTTCTCGCTCAGAAGGCAGGTTGCAGTCTACTCTGAGCTCAGCACAAGTCTGGTAGCCCCTCAGCCTGTGCATTCTCTTCCTGTGGCTGCTCACAGAGCCTCAGCCTTAGAGCAGCCTCGTTTCCAACTTCAGGCAGAGGGGTATGTGTCAGTCTGCGCCTGGGTGCCTCAGGCAGTCAGCCAAGTCAGACACCTGCCAGTGTGAACAGTGCCCAGCCAAGCTGTGCGGTGCTGGCACGCAGGCACACAAGGAAGAGTGGCTTTCCTTTCATGTGTCTTTGTTTCCTTTTTGGAAGTGGTAAGATCATTCATCCTCACTAGGTTTTAATACAAGTTTAAAAGTAGTAAAATAGCTGAGAAATTCGTGTTTCGTGTTGACTTCACACCCAGGGCTCCATCCACTCCTTGAGCACACACAACAATCCAAAACACGAAGGAAATTCCTAACCCTTGTGCAGGGAAGGCATAAAAACCACCATATCTCTTAAGAGCATACTGTCTTCCATCCTGTTTCTCTTGGAGGGGATTGCAGATCTACTTGAGCCATTAGAATAATTGCCTTTGCCACCGTGATAGGTGCCTTGCAGCTCTGTCTTACCACTTGGAAGGGATCTTGGCATCCTCAGTGCAAAAATCCTTGTGGTTTCATGTAGAGCTCAGAGAGCTGGATCAATTTAAAAGTGACAACCAGGCAAGGAAAAATAAAAATGCTTTCTATAGAATTTTAATAAGCCTAGGCTAACCAGCCAAACTGCAGAAAAATGACAATGATGAATACACCATGAAATTAATATATAATATTTTTCTAACTCATCTTTGCTATAAATTGAACTGCAGTTAAGATTTACTTTTTTCCCCAATTATAGGAGAAAAAAAACAGTAATAGCTAAAAGACAAAAAATATTTAACATTAAAATTCACTGACTAGATCCAAATTCACTATTGATTAATATCAGTTAAGAAGGAACCATGATGTATAATGTAGCCCAAATATGCAAAAAAATTCACTTAAGGGCTGGGAAGGTGGCTCAGTGGTAGAGCCTTGCATGCCTGAGGCCCTGGGTTCGATTCCCCAGCACCATATAAGCAAAAAGAAAAAAGCCGGAAGTAGCACTGTAGCTCAAGTGGTAGAGTGCTAGCCTTGAGCTGAAGAGCTGAGGGACAGCACCCAGGCCCAGAGTTCAGGCCCCACGACCAGACCCCCCAAAAAAGTCACTTAAAATGGGAAATGTCACCCATTTGTTTATTCTGAGTTCATGGAAAGCACAGATGCTGGATTAAATGATTAGATAGTAATGTCTGAAGCAAAACCTGTTGTTTTCCAAGAGTAGTACAATGAAAACTAATGATTTCAGCATTCCTAGCAGTTAATTTGACTGCAAATCTATAAGAATGTATCTCAACTCCTCCAAAGTGATTTTAATATTTGCTGAAAATAATATAATAAAAGAAGTTTGTGATCTCACGGCCAATCTAGGCTTGCCTCAAACAGCAACCATCATAATAAGTAGAGAAATATTAGCCAAAACCATCTGAGTGCTGAAAGCAACACAAGAATGTGGGGTGTGGTGGGGCCAGGCCTGGGGAGCAGGGCCTCTGCCTCCCCATTTCTCCCTCTCACGCTGTGACTTCATGGAATGAAAAGAACCAAGGCGTTCTCTGCAACACGTGCAGCAGAACAAGTTGCAATAGTTGGGACCACAAATTCCTCCAACCGCCAAGGGTGCTGCCCGGCTGTTATTACCACCCCTTTCTCCATTCTGACCCTGTGCATTCAGTTCTGGTGCTTGCCTTGGAGTGCCTGGCTTTACCCAGTGGAAAAACCTATCACCACGCCATTCCAGCCATCGCTTGTCATTTTACCTAGCAATAGAATTTTCCTGCCAGCTAGGAGCTGAACAATGTCTCCCTTCACTCCCCTCAGGTATTAGACACTCCCAGATAGGATGAACAAAACTAAAGTGGAAGAGGTTTGAGAATTTCCTGGCATCTGTTTGAGCTGAATCACTGAACTGGATTCCAATTACCCGGAAGATTATTGTCCATTTTGGAAGGAAAACATCCAGAGTTCATGCGTGGCCCCAGCTACAAGGAAACAGCAGAGGCAGATCTGAATTTGTCCGAGGGGAGAGCACCAGCTGAATTCTTGACATTTACATTTTTGGCCTTGGCAGAACTAATCAGCATCCACAATCTGTTTTGGTAAGTCCACTCTTGCTTTTGCTTTTCTTTCAAAAAACAAGACACACGGAAGCCCAGAATGCAAGAACAGAATGTGCAGTAGATTTCTGAAGAATCCTGACAGGTATTTTACATGAAGCTTGCCTTTTACCTTGTTTCCCCAGTGATCAGTGACAAAACCCAGTTTAATGTATCATGCGAGTAGGGTCACAGTCTGGTTATGCAAGAAAAATGTCTCTAATGAAGATATCGGGTTTATCTGAGAACCCAACCTTCACTGCCAATAACCCTGGAGCTCCAAATATCCATCAGTTGAATCTGTGTGTGAAATGCTTTGCGAAGGCAAATTCTATTCAAGTGACAATCTGTGCACTGGCAACAGGGGAACTGCACGGGGGAGAATCAAAGGATATCTACTTATTGGCTAAGCACACTTAATTAAAGCGAAGCTCTTAGACTAAGCAAGGAGTACTGGAATCTCAGTCCAGGTATCTCAAGTGAACCAGGTGCTTGCTTATAAATAATTGAAATGCTATTTTGTCACTTGAATGCTGTGTTATTGGCCTTAAATAAGAAAACAAAAATCTATCAAGTACCAGCTTCCGCTATGCTGCTGAAATTTAATGAAGCAGCCCAGGAAAGCCTACAAAACCTAAACGGTCACTTGCATTTAAATTATTTTACACTGTCCTGATAGAAATTAAGTCATGATTTCTAGGAATATGCTTAAGAAACTGTTGAAAACTAAAAGGAATAATATCCCACAGAACAAACTAAAGTATTAAAAGATTTAAAGAAGAAAAAATAGCAGTTTATATACTTTCAAGTTTAATTTCTACTTAAGTACAACCATATAGGCAATCATACATTCCAACTGCAAAACCTAATGTTTCTTGTTTATAAAGCACTTGGTCCACTTTTGATTGTGACTATGCATTAGGTGACTGATCAGAAATTCACCAACCAAAGCGAGGCATCAGTAGCTGGCACCAGCAACCCTGGTTCAAAGCCACCCCGGACCCTCACCATCCTAAGGCACACGGGGCTGAGGCCGGAACGGTTAGGGTTCTCATGTTCACTTCATGCTGGACCAGTCATGTTCAGCATTTAATCAGGGACCATATGTTCATAGTGCAAGGGAATTTACTCAGCCGAACTGTGGGAGTGCACAAACCTTGATGAAGTACTCTATGAGCATGTATAAAAACAACAATAAAACCTATGGAATTTTTTAGAAGGGAGAGTGATAGAAAATGAATTTAATCTGGGGTAAATTGTAAGCAAATGTGGAGTGTTAAAAAAAAACTCCCTTGCTCAACTAATAGATTCTAATACAATTTTAAGTATTAGGAAAAATGTTTAAATTTAAGTTACTCAACATAGCAGAAAAAGTGTGTAAAGATCCAGATGATGAGTCATATGACAAGAACATGTATGTCTGACACGTAATTGATCCACACTTGACAAGTTCTTCAATCAACTAGTGTAAAAACAGAATTGACACGAGTTGCAGATCTATAGCTAACAGTAATGTGAGGCTACATGTTTTCCAGAGTAGAAGATCACTAGACCTTCCTCTCGCAGGGCACCATCATCCTTCCTCTGGATGACTTTAAATCCACCTAAATGAGTTGGTCCTCCTAATTCCACACTTGATCTTCATCCCTGTCTTCACAGAGCATTCAAACAGTTGTGCTTTCAATCATGTGAATTAATGGAACCTGGTGTGCAGTCATCTCTGTGGTGTGCAGAATTAGATTGTGCTGTAGGTATGTGCTCAGAGCTAGTATTATCATACAGCAGCTCCATTTTTAGATTTTCATAGTGACTACCAATTTACATTACCATCAGCAGTAGAAGACGGATCCTTTTGCCTAGATTGTTTGAGCATTTCTTGGTTTGTGTGTGTTCTTAATTGCCATTCCAACTAAGATGGAATCAACACAGTTGTTATTTGCGTTTCCTTTGTTGCTAGAAGTTGAACATTTCTTCGTGCATGTACTGACCCTTTGTACTACAGTTTTTGAAACTGTCTGCACCATTTCTCTGCTCGCAGCCTTGTAGTGATGGACACCAGCAGTGAGGTCCACCAGGCCTTCACTGGCCACATGACACTGCCCTCTCTGACACTTTAAATGTGTCTTCTACCACTCCACTGAAGCTATGCTGGCTTCACAGAAGATCCCAGAACACATAAGCACACTGCCACAGCATTTGCTAATGAATTTGACTTTTCTACTCCTGTAGTCCAGAAAAAATCCAATCCCTAGCCACTGACATAGCACACTCCTTCATTTCCACCCGTTCTTTGCTTAAATGCCACCTACCAAGAGAAGTCAAGAGATGTCAAGGTCATTATGGATAATACCCCAACATTCCCAGCATATTCCATTCACCCAAAACACTGAATGTTGCTATCTGCACTTTTTTTTTGCCAGTCCTGGAGCTTGAACTCGGGGCCTGGGCACTGTCCCTGAACTTCTTTTGGTCAAGGCTAGTGCTCTACTACTTAAGCCATAGCGCCACTTCTGGCTTTTTCTGTGTATGTGGTACTGAGGAATCGAACCCAGGCTTCATGCGTGCTAGGCAAGCACGCTACCACTGAGCCACCTTCCTGGCCCCTGCATTCTTCTTTTTGCTTATCTTCTGTCTCATACCATTTTGCACAATTGTATTGGTATTATTCTAAAAATATATGTATTTTTAAAACTTAAGCTGTCTTAAAACGTTGAAAGGGTATGTTTATAGTCTTTGGGGATCCAGTTTTTATTCAACTTATTAAGATTTATCTATATTGTTGTATATTTTATAGTTTTATCAAACTGCTTGAGGTATTATTTTATGAATATACAGTACAGTCTTTATACCTTTGTTCTGACTTACGCTTTGCTGATTTTCACATTTGCTACTAGATTAGAGCTACAGAAGACATTAATGTATCTGTCTTCTACTCCACATGTACAAGAGTCTCCCTTAACCGAACTACCATTTTTGTCCTACATTTTCCCATTACTTTTCTACCTTCACCGGAAGCTGTCCGGGATTCCTCATACCACATTTGTAAGGCCGCCGATGGCTGCTTTTCACTATTTCTCTCTTCTCCCCTCAGTGCCAAAACTTTAGACATTTACTTCATTCCCACTGTCAACAGTTTGGGTGGGCATGACAATAAAATGAATGAAAAGAAACCCTTAGCACAGTGATTGCTTCAGGGGCAGACATAAGCGGTGCAGAGATCACGCTAGGACTGGAGCCTCGGCTTCCTCCCTCCCCACCCCCCCCCCCCACACACTGCTCCTCCTAAAGAACTTTTACACTAAAACTGGTGTCAAATATCACAGTTTATCATTGGCCACCCAGCTACCAGTATAGAAGATAAAAATAGGTGTTTGTATCCTGAAAATGTTCTCTTTCAGCAGTTTCCCTTCCTATACGATGTAGGAAGGGAAAAGCTTGTATGTGATTCTTAAACTACCTGGTTGTTCTAGCCATGTCTTTGGAAGGCAGAGTAAATGAAGCTAGTGCCCAACTGATCTGAAGAATTCTATCAGAGCATTTCATCTACATCTCAATTATTTTGTGGCAACTGTGAGGCGTTTTGTTTCTAGCTTCTGTTGTATGGAGTTACACACTGTATGTAATGTTACACGAATAATTCTCAAGATGAAAACTAGCCTCATAATTTGTTCATCAGAGTCACTCTATTCTTTTATAAATATCTATATTTTAAATGAACAAAATTATTAAAGGTGAAATGATTATGTCTCAAGAAGTTCACTTGGTTACATGTAAATTTCCACCGTAGCCAGGTGCTGGTGGCTCACACCTGTAATCCTAGCTACTCAGGAGGCTGAGATCTGAGGATCTCAGTTCAAAGCCAGCCCTGGCTGGAAAGTCCATGGGACTCGTATCTCCGATAAACCACTAGAAAACCAGAAGTAGCGCTGTAGCTCAAGTGGTAGAGTGCTCGCCTTGAGCTGAAGAGCTGAGGGACAGTGCCCAGGCCCAGAGTTCAAGCCCCACGACCGACAAAAAAAAAAAAAAGCTACCGTAAAGAGATATCTGTAATAATTAACAAAATTAACATGTACTAATTAACAAAAATTAACATGTACTAACCTTCCTGTTTTAATGAGTATTTTGTGTAACTTCATACAACCCCTAAACTGCCTGTGAAATATGAATTATTTTCACACTTTTTCTAGCTGAAAAAATAAAAGGTAAATAGAGAAGATCAGTTGCTTTGGTCATATGTATCTAAAAACAGAGGAGAGAAATCCAAACCTGGGGAATGGGCTCCAAATTCTTTGTTCAGAAGCTACACATCTCTCATTGTGCTGACACACGGATCCTTTCTACCAACCACGATTTTTAACTCAAGTTGCAAACATGCTAACGCATTACAGAGAAACTCAGAACTTTAGAGATGAAAAAATCCTTGCACATCTCGTGGAGGCTGACATGAAAAGGTTACAACAAAGAGAAAATAGAAGCTAGGTCTCATGATTTTCCTGGTTCTCAGAACAGAGTCCAGCCATCCTTCCCCAGTGCCCTTCACTTAGAGACAAAGCCAAAGCCAAGGTTCACTTAGAACTATCCTTTTATTACCAACAAAGTATTAACTATGAATATTCTAGAATACTTTACAGACAGCAAACTCTACACATTTTAGTGACTTTTAAAAAGAAAAACAACTATTAAAATTGCTTTTTCTAAGCACTGGGATTTCTGGGAACTTTTCCATTCATTGGAAACTTTCTTTCCAACTTTTTTTAAAAAAGAAAATGATATATTTCCCATGGGAATCTACTATTTATGTGAATGTTTTTAAGTCTGAAGAAATACAAACAAAGGTCTAAAGAATGGCTATTGCAGGTTTGTGGGAGGATAGAAGAGGGGCAGGAAAGAAGAGAGAGACTCGGTGCTTGGTGATGGAGCAGATTTCTACCTTGATTGAAATGCTCTGGTGTATTTTAGGACTACGTATTGAATTTGTATACTGGTGACATGGCTCTAAAAAGTAAAAAAAAAAAAAAAAATGAAAATGAGGAAATAAAATAAGATTTCCAAAAGGACTCGACCTGAGTGGGTTCTCTGTCCTAACACCTCTCCAGACTGTTACGCAGGCACATGAAGCTCCCGATATCAGAATTTCATCCTACCTGTGTTTAACTCTGACGGTGAGCGCCCAGATCCGCCTTCCCTTCGGGCTTTCGCACAGAAACTGCTAACAATAGAAACTGTTTGGGGTTAGGCCACAGACCCACCACAATGCTCAATGCCACGGGCACGCAGTGCGGCCTGGAAACGCCTGTTGGCAGGTATCACGTGAGCCATGGGGAAGCTGCTAATTCTGGAGATGAAGTGGCAGCTGCCCGGCCTTGGAGTGGACATTCATCTAGGGTACACAATTCCCTGCCTCTCAAGTGCCTGCAGCCCATGGTGGATAACGACGCTGTGGAAGCAGTTCCCAATGGCTGATTTACTCGTTACTTTTTTATTAGTTCCTGAGACAATGACATTTTGGAAGAAGAGAAAATTTTTTAAAGCATCCATAAACTATGTTGTTTAGCAAAATTAATATTCTGTCAACCCTAATGTCATAAAAGGGTGATTGAAATGCATGTCAATATCACAGTAATTATTAATGTTTTTACTTCCCTCCTGAAAGGTTTTCACTTTCAAATAGAACAGTTTGTGTCTGCAATTGTGATATGGGGGACAATCTTGGGAAGCAGCTGCCCAAAGAAGAGAAAATTCAGGAAAACGAGAATTGTTCTCCAAAAATTCTCAATATGGAGAGAAATACTATAGATTTTAAGAGACCTTTTATGTCAGGATTTCTTGAACTAGATATCCTTAAAGAAAGAAATGCTATAGGAACAATGTGGAAATCAGTATAATAAAGAAATACTTTTCAACTGAAAAAGTATAGGTCTCAGCTATACATGCTATTACGTATGAAGGCAGTGAACCTTAATCCACACGAGAACACGATTCTTCTCTTTCTGCAACACACTGTTTACAGCAGTCAAACCTGTTACCCTCAATAAGCTACTGAGCTCTTTTTTCTTGGAATGAGTCAACGTTTTAAGCAGAAACAGTCATCAGAATGGGACTACCTTAGCTGTTTAGCTCAAGACATCTCTAGGAAAGACACCAGGCCTAGCTAGGTGGTCTGTGCCACCAGCAGTTTTTGTCCTCTACAGTATTAACCATGTTTCCGTTTTGCAGTGACTTAGAAATGTATTTACTTCACTTTAGAAAGCAATGTCTATTGAGTACAGGAGGAAATAGCTTACTTGAAAAGGAAAGGAAGATCAATTAGTATGTGGCTACCAATGAATTGCTCAGGATTTAGTTTTAAAAAGTCATTAATGCTCCTTTATCACATATTTTAAAGGAGCCTTCCGACCGATGCAGCAGGGCACCCTCTGTGGGACGGAGACACGAAGTGCACTGGCCTCCCACCTCCATTCACAAGAAACACCCTCCCTGGGCACCTGCACTACGCCCCACACGGTCCTCTGAGGGTAATAAAGGAAATGCAACGGTTAAACTTGTGAGTTTCCCCAATGCAGCCTGCTATGAATAAGGTTTTTGTATCAAATATGTATACATATATAATGGTGAGTTTGAATTCCATTTTAAACTACATTAATCACTGTGACATAATATAGGGTGAATAGGGTTAGGAAACAATGTCTCGGGAAATCACTGAGAATAGTCTATTCTTTCTATATTTTAACTTCCTCTAATATCAAGCTGCTGAAATAGCAGGCATCAAATGGTCTCAAAACTTATAGGGCAGGGGGCTGGGAAGGTGGCTCAGTGGTAGAGCGCTTGCCTTGCATGTATGAGGCCCTGGGTTTAATTCCTCAGCACCATATAAGCAGAAAAAGCCCGAAGTGGTGCTGTGGCTCAAGTGGTAGAGCACTCGCCTTGAGCTGAAGAGCTGAGGGACAGCGCCCAGGCCCAGAGTTCAAGCCTCAGGACAAAAAAAAAAAAAAAAAAAACAACCTTATAGGGCACTAAACAAATAAAAGTCACAGGCTTAAAAATTAAATCTAAACACTAGTCTCTGAATATGTAAAAATTAAATGATCACTTTAAAATGATCTCTTCAACACGGTTAGTAATATTTAATATTCTACATTAAACTACAAAGCATTGTTTTTTTTTCTTAAGTAATTTTGAAACCAATGTATTCAAAGTAAAGTTCAGTATATGGTAACAAAATTAAACTACTAAATAATATAACACCCTGTTCAAAGACTCTCCCCTATTATGGTCTGTTGCTAAAACCTCAACTGTCATTGCAAGTGGAGGAAAAGTGGACACTACATCATCATCATCAAGTGAGAGCCCAGGGCTTGGCTGGGCTCAGTGCGCCTATGGAAGCCCAGGCACAAGAAGGTCCTCTTCAGAGGCGTCCCCGGAGGGAGTATCCTGCCCAGGCTGGCTTCAAACCTCGGTCCTCTGAATTCAGTCTCCGGATTACAGGCCTGAGCCACCAGCACCCTGCTATGAGCTGAGACATTTAAGTACTGGAACTTTTGGAGATGGCCAACAAAAAGCTAGCAAAAAGTGCAAGGGCAACGTGCAAGGGAGGTCAGGCCCTTGTGCGTCTCTGTCTGCACTGCTGACCCCTGCTGACCCCCACGCCGAGCCTGTCCTGCACATGGCACGGAGGTGTGGACGGAGCCACCGGTGTGAGCAGAGGGTCCCTGTGACCGATTTTAACGTGGCATTTCTGTCGCATGCCATGCAGTTTGAAGTCTGGATGTAAGTGTTGGTATTGGGAAAAACAACACGCTCGTGTGCCTGTCCACCTTTGAGATGGTGCTCGAGAAGAGAACCTGCCGGACACCGCCAAGTGTGGGCAGCTCGGCCAAGGGCGGCATACGCCATCTGCAGCGGGACATCTACAGTGTGCCAAGCCTTAGAAATAGCGGCCGAGTCAGGGAGCACAGGCGTGCAACTGAGTCAGGCCAGATCCGCCACCAGCGAGCGCCATCATGAAGCAGAGGACGAGGAGCACGCGCACACGCACAGTCCCGCCCTACAGGATTGGTCAGGCTTGGGGAACTCCGAACCCTTTAACGCACTTCGGAACTTACTTCCATCCTTGGAAAAGTAACTTCTGCCACAGACAGCTGCGCGTGCCGGGCCGGCCTGGGGCCTCACCGCGCGCCCCTGAGGGATTCTTTATTCTCGGGTCCTGGTTTGATGCCGGGTGGTGCGGACTGGGGCGGAAGCCTGACTGAGAGCAATTCCTTCATCACTAACACATGAAAGCATGTTATTCCTATTACCTGTTGCACTGCTAGTGCGTGCACGCGCCGGCCTCTGGTGGGGTTGGAACTCGGGGAGGTCTGGGCGCTGTCCGTTGGCAAGGGATGTCCAGGAGCACCCCCCCCAGCACCCCCGCAGAGGAGTCCGAGCCCCAGTACAAAGCTGTGAGAGAGGGGGGAGACAGGGGTCCGCGGGGGGACAGGGGTCCGCGGGGGGGGGGCAGGGGTCCGCGGGGGGGGGGGTCCGCGGGTCCGCGGGGGGGGGGGGGGTATAGCGTTCTGCCGCCGCGGCCGCCTGAGGGAGACAGCGAACGTGCGGCAGGCGGCGCCCGGCGCCTTCGGGGGAGCCCCAGACCACCCCGCCGCCTACCCAGGGCCTCAGAAACAGCCGCGGACCCGGCACGCGCGCGGCCGGGGACGCACTCGCTGCACACTCGCCGCGCACACACATGCACACGCATGCACACTCGCCGCACACATGAGCACACGCGCGCACACACATGCACACTCGCCGCGCACATGAGCACACGAGAGCACGGAGCACTCGCCGAGCACATGAGCACCCGCGAACACGGAGCACTCGCCGCACCGCGCACCTTCCCCCGCGGCTGGGCACCGAGTGGGAACCCGGCACGCGCGCGGCCCGGGGCGCACTCGGGAGCAAGTTCTGGACCCGCCGGGGGCGGGAAGCCCGGGCCAGGCCGGGCGACCTCCGATCCCCGCCCCGGCCCTCGCGCCCTGGTCCCCTCCCCTCCACGGCCCGCGCGCCCGGCCCCCTCCCCGCCCCGCGCGCCCCGACCCCCCCCCCCAGCCCCGGCCCGCGCGCCCGGCCTGTGAGCCCCGGCCCCCTCCCCTCTCCGGCCCGCGCGCCCGGCCCCCTCCCCTCTCCGGCCCGCGCGCCCGGCCCCCTCCCCTCCCCGGCCCGCGCGCCCCGGTCCCCTCCCCGGCTCCCTCACCTCGCCGCCGACCACGCACCAGTTGATTTCTTCTGATTAAAAACAAGACAGCGTGCCAACTCTTTCAAGAGTCCCGGGACTCCGGAGTCCGACTTCGGGGCTACGTCCGCCCTGCGTTCTCCGGCCCCGCAGTCCCGCGTCCCCGCCCCGCGCTCACCAACTTGAGCTCCCGGGCCACGTCCTTCAGGTCGCCCAGGACCAGCTCCAGGTCCTCCACGATGCCCCTGATCTGCTGCTTCACCCGCGCCCCGGGGGCCACGGCGGCCGGGGTCGGGGGCCCCGCGCCCGCGGCTGACACCCCGGGCGCCCGGGCCGCTCAGGGCCGGCGGGCGGGCGGAGGCTGCGGCGGGCGGCCGCCCGCACCCCGGGTTCCCCGCATCTCGGGCGCTCGCGGGCCGCGGCGGGAGGCGCCGGGCCCGGCCGCCGCCCCGGGGCGCTGCCGTCTATTAGGGCACCGGAGCCCCCGCCCCGCCGCCCGCTCTCCCCGAGGTGCGCGGGGTGCGGGAGGGGCGCCGGCGGTCGGGGACGGTCCCCGGGAACGTCCCGCACGGGTCCCTCCCGGAACACCCGGGTATCGCCCACGGGAGTCCGGCCCGCCCCGGCCCCGCCCCGCGAGCTGGAGCGACCTTCATCCCGGCCCTGGGTCTTCCCGCGGCCCGGGCGTCACGGGTCCCGCGGCGACCCCACCCTCGCGGGGCCAGGGGACGACTGCGGACTGCCCCCGGACGCCGCCCGGATACCCGCGTCCTAGGGAGGGCGGGCTCTGCGGCCAGCTCACGCGAACCCCGAGCGCCTCCCCGCAGCGGCCCCGCGCCGGGCCCCGAGCGCCTCCCCGCAGCTGCCCCGCGCCGAGCGCCTCCCCGCCCCCGGCCCCGCGCCCAGCACTGAGCTCCTCCCCGCCCGCGCCCGCGGCCCCGCGCTCAGCACCGAGCGCCTCTCCGCCCGCGGGCCCGCGCTCAGCACCGAGCGCCTCCCCGCCCCCGGCCCCGCGCCCAGCACTGAGCTCCTCCCCGCCCGCGCCCGCGGCCCGCGCTCAGCACCGAGCGCCTCTCCGCCCGCGGGCCCGCGCTCAGCACCGAGCGCCTCCCCGCCCCCGGCCCCGCGCCCAGCACTGAGCTCCTCCCCGCCCGCGCCCGCGGCCCGCGCCGAGCGCCTCCCCGCCCGCGGCCCCGCGCCCAGCACTGAGCTCCTCCCCGCCCGCGCCCGCGGCACCGAGCGCCTCCCCGCCCACGGCCCCGCGCTGAGCGCCCGGCACCGAGCGCCTCCCCGCCCGCGCCCGCGGCCCCGCGCCCGCCACCGAGCGCCTCCCCGCCCGCGCCTGCGGCCCTGCGCCAAGCCCTGCCTTTCCCGCCATCCGTTTGTTGAGTCTCACTTGGAGCAGGCTCGGGGCTCGCGGGATCCTCCTGGGGGAGCTAAGTGAAGAGGTCAGCAGGGGTCACCATGACCCCGAGGGAGGTCAGCGGGGAGTCACCATTACTCCGGAGGGGAGGTCAGCAGGGGTCGCCTGGACCCGGGAAGGTCAGAGAGGGGTCACTGTGACCAGGAGGGAGGTCAGCAGGGGTCACCATTACCCGGAGGGAGAGGTCAGCAGGGGTCACCGAGACCCCGAGGGAGGTCAGCAGAGGGCCCTGGCCTGCACTGCTCCTTAGCTTGGGTTCTTTTTTCCTGGTATGTGTGTGCAAAAAGTGTCCAGTGCCTGCGCTGGGGCCGGGCGCTATCCCACGCTCTTCCGCCCCCGGCTGGCGCCCCACCACCCCACGGGGCTGAGGCGGGACTTTCCCGCGGGGCAGGCTTTAAACCCGAACCCCAGCTTCCGCGGGGCGGGGGCGGGGCGGGGCCAGGGGCTGAGGCGGGACTTTTCCGAGGGGCAGGCTTTGAACCCCAACCCCAGCCTCCGAGGGGCGGGGCCAGGGGCGGGGGGTGGGGCCAGGGGCAGGGGCCGGGCACTGTAACGGCCTTGGCCGGCCCGCCTTGACCTGGGGACCTGCGCTGCCCAGGCAGTCCGGGCACCGGGCCGTGACCCCGTGCAGCAGCCTGAAAGTGGCCGGGCCATCTGCTCCCAGGGCTTTGTCCACGTACTCGCAATAGTGACCCGGCTGGAGGAGGACGGCACGGAGGACGCCGGGAAATCCATGGCAACAGGGCCAGGACAGACTGCCGCCCCTGCCCCCGTGCTCCACAGGACAGACTGCCCCTCCACCCCCCCCACCGTGCTCCACAGGACAGACTGCCCCTCCACCCCCCCCACCGTGCTCCACAGGACAGACTGCCCCTCCATCCCCCCGTGCTCCACAGGACAGACTGCTCCTCCACCCCCCTCCCAACCGTGCTCCACAGGACAGACTGCCCCTCCATCCCCCCGTGCTCCACAGGACAGACTGCTCCTCCACCCCCACCCCCCCCATGCTCCACAGGACAGACTGCTCCTCCACCCCCCCTGTTCCACAGGACAGACTGCTCCTCCACCCCCCCCCCGTGCTCCACAGGACAGACTGCCCCTCCACCCCCCCTGCTCCACAGGACAGACTGCTCCTCCACCCCCCCCCCCGTGCTCCACAGGACAGACTGCTCCTCCACCCCCCACCCCCCCATGCTCCACAGGACAGACTGCTCCTCCACCCCCCCTGTTCCACAGGACAGACTGCTCCTCCACGCCCCTCCCCCGTGCTCCACAGGACAGACTGCTCCTCCACCCCCCCTGCTCCACAGGACAGACTGCTCCTTCACCCCCCCTGCTCCACAGGACAGACTGCTCCTTCACCCACCGTGCTTCACAGGCAGACTGCTCCTCCACCCCCGTACTCCCACAGGACAGACTGCCCCTCCACCCCCCCCCCCGTGCTCCACAGGACAGACTGCTCCTCCATCCCCCCCCCCCCCGTGCTCCACAGGACAGACTGCCCCTCCATCCCCCCGTGCTCCACAGGACAGACTGCTCCTCCATCCCCCCCCCCGTGCTCCACAGGACAGACTGCCCCTCCACCCCCCCCCCCCCGTGCTCCACAGGACAGACTGCTCCTCCATCCCCCCCCCCGTGCTCCACAGGACAGACTGCTCCTCCATCCCCCCCCCCGTGCTCCACAGGACAGACTGCCCCTCCACCCCCCCCCACCGTGCTCCACAGGACAGACTGCCCCTCCATCCCCCCGTGCTCCACAGGACAGACTGCTCCTCCATCCCCCCCCCCCCCGTACTCCACAGGACAGACCGCCCCTCCACCCCCCCCCCACCGTGCTCCACAGGACAGACTGCCCCTCCATCCCCCCGTGCTCCACAGGACAGACTGCTCCTCCACCCACCGTGCTCCACAGGACAGACTGCCCCTCCACTCCGGTGGCTGCTAACTGGGGACTTGGGGGTGGAACCAGGTCAGGGGCGTCTGCTGTACTCACGTTTATTTGAACCTCTCTTCTTCACCAGCGTTCCCACGAAGAGGAGGACGCCGCAGCAGCTCCAGAACTGGCCCCGGCTCTGATAGACCGCAAAGCCAGGAACCTTAAGGATTCCAGCCAAGAAACTGAACTCCTGTCGGTCATGTAACTGCAACTGGAATATTCTCTGCTCTTTCTTGGTCTTGTTTTTTCCTATCTGTAATAAAAGACATTTCATTCAACTATTTTCTTCCTGCAGTATGCTACATATATCACTCACTTCATGATCTTTCATTAAAGTGGAGCAAACCAGATGGTATCTGAATAACCAAATTCAGATCATTTTTGTGTCTCAAAGAAAGGTAAATAAACAATTATTGGTAATTTTGCCTTTTCTCTGGGTGCGTCTCACCATAACCACTGGAGATGTGACTTCACACTTCTTTCAATAGTTAGGACACCTCTTACTTACCCTGGTAAAATTGCCTTTCTTTTAGAGAGACAGTAGATGCACTGAAAGCCCCTGAACTCATAGACAAGACCGTGTTTACTTCATAATAGTAACAATTTCACATTTAGTCCCTTAACAGTGAAATGTTCTGTCTGACCTATTACTTGGGTCAGACGATGAGTGAACGTGTCAGATCAAGAGTTTGAATCTGGTCTCCTAAAAACTGGTGTCTTTGTAAGTCACTTACCTGACCAGTGCATATAAAGTCCCTGATACTTTGGGGACATATCTTTCACTTTTTTCTGTTAATTCAGAGTTCATCCATATTTTAGTGTACATTGGTTTGTCAGTTTGTCATTCTTTTTTATTTCAAAATAAAATTCATTGTATGAAAAAAAAACCCTATTTCTTGGGTCATAAAGTAAATGGTAGAAGAAAACCACCAGATCTTTTAGGATCACATGTTATCATATTCCAAAAGCTACCCATGTTGCCTGGTAATGTAAAAGTAAACACTGGACCATCTTACACTTGGTATTTTTAGGAGCCTTGCATGGTCTGCATGCCAGAAATGATTTATTCTCATTGTCTGTGGGTAAGATCTACATTGCTCAACAATGAAGATATGTTTTCCCATATGCCATGCCAGTAACATCTTTTCAGCAAGCATAGATTTAATGCTAGCTTTAAAAGACATATTGAAAGACATATTGTTTTCTACCTTGTAAAAAAATTATGCCAAGGAAGCATTTCCACTAGAATGATTCTGCTATTGGTCACAAGCTTCATCCTATTGTATCTTATTGCATACTATTGGTCACAGGCTGGCTCATACAGAAATCAGTCTGCAGGGGCTGGGAAGGCGGCTCAGTGGTAGAGCACTTGCCTTGCATGCATGAGGTCATGGGTTCGATTCCTCAGCACCACCTAAGCAGAAAAGCCAGAAGTGGCGCGCGCTGTGTGGCTCAAGTGGTAGAGCACTTGCCTTGAGCTGAAGAGCTGAGGGACAGCGCTCAGGCCCAGAGTTGAGGCCCCACCACCAAAAAAAAAAAAAAAATCATTCTACAATTATAGTAGGTATTTGTAACTCTACTAGTTCTTTTGGGGGGGGACGTTGCGGGGGGTCCGGTTGTGGGGCTTTAACTCTGGGCCTGGGTGCTGTCCTTCAGCTCTTCAGCTCAAGGCTAGCGCTCTACCACTTGAGCCACAGCACCACTTCCGGGTTTTTCTTTTCTGCTTATGTGATACTGAGGAATCGAACCCAGGGCCTCATGCAGGCAAAGCAAGCGCTCTACCACTGAGCCACCTTCATAGCCCTCTACTAATTCTTTTCCTTCATTTTTCCCCACTCTGTTTTACACTTTCCTGCCAGCCACTGTTTTACCAACTAGCTTCTCAGCAGCTGTTTTGATGGTGAAAAGTAGGAGGTTGACGTCAGGGAGAAATTAAAGTATTTGTTCTCCTGGAAGAGGAGAATGAGGAGTGAGAGGAGACACTGGGAAGATCTTTGGCTGTGTGCACATCTCCTCAGCTCTCGGACAACAGGCCCTCCCTCTGGGACCTGACGCTGATAACACTCTTGCTCCCTCTAAGTACCCTAGCTTCTGCGTTTGGCATTACGGGTTTCTTCTTTCCACATAGCCAATCACACTCTTACCAGTTAATCATCTCTGAGTTGCCTGTTCTGTCTACATGCATAAGTACTTCCAGGAATTTTTTCCCTCCTGTCAGAGGATCTAATTTAACTTTCTCTGTGTATCATCTACATTTGCACATTAACCCACACTAACTTATTTGACATTATTCCTTCCTTAAGATGGCTTTATAATCAACCTGTGCAAGGCCTTGTGAGAGCAAGCATACATACATACATACATACATATATATATATATATATATATATATATATATATATATATATATATATATATATAACACACACCTTTTTATCCTTCAGGAAAATTATGTTCCACTATGAAAAATACAAATGGCACAATAATGGAGAATGTGAGAATAATACTATAAAAGATCAAATGTATGGAGGAGATCAGAGAGGGGTAGATCAAATCACTGTGGCAGGCAGGAAGGTTTTCTCTAGGAATGTGTCATTTCAAATAAAAGAGTGATAGAGACACTGCAGTATGACTTGCACGTGAGGTCTAAGATCTTATTTTAGAAATACATCTAATTTAAATTCTCATTTTCAGATTATGAGATCCTTCAGTGTTCACCTCAAACATACAGAGCAACGAGGCTAAAAACTATGGAAAGAAAGATGTCTTCCTTTATAATCGCTGAACAATGTACTTATTGCATACATTTTGTATCTGAAACTGTCATATCAAATGACCCCTAACTTCGATAGGACTAGGTGAATGTTTTAGTTTAAATAAATATCTAAGAGAGGGGCATGAGAATGTACTGTGGCTCCACAGAGTCTAGCTACTACAGCCTGCTTGCCTAAGTAGAATAAAGGCAATCCAAAATATGTTGCCTACTTAAACAAAATATTGGCTTTGTGCTCAGAGACAGATGACATCTCTTGATTACTCCACGATCCAGGATCAAAGATCTTTTTGTCATCCATTGAATCCTAAATTCTGTAGTTGCAATGAAGAGCTACTGGATTTGTGCCAGAAATATTAAGTGCTGCAATTCACCATTGTGTGTCACCCTTTTATTTAACTTGGAATAATCATCTTAAATTAAAGCCATTGAGACTTATTTTTATTTATATGTGTGTGTTAAATTTGATCATAATATTTTCTGAATATATATTATTTTCTAGGTCTTGTCCAACAATGAGGGTATTATAATACATGTAATACACATATTGACCTTAGAAAATTTTGTCTAAAAAATAAAGACAAGTGAAAAAGTATTTATATAGTTTGTTAATTCTGTATAGGAGTAGACGTAATGTAGGGAGGTCTCCAACAGCAAGGTGGCTCATGAGCCTTGGAAAATCAAGGGAGGCTCCCTGGAGGTACTAACAGCTAAATGAGAATTGTTTTTTCAAATTCATTACTATAGAAACACATAAAAAATTTACATATAAACTCTTAACTGGACAATTTTTTGAGTAACAAGATGTGATCAGATATTGGTTCTTTTTCAAAACAAGCAAAACAAACTGCATACTAATAAATTTATGAAATCTGGTTTATAAAAATTAAAAGTGACTGCAATTTACATGAACTTCAGTCAATACCATTGAGGGTGATTGCCAGCAGATGGAAGGAATTCTATGAGGCCAGTCTTGAGCACTTTTCCTCTGTAGTAATTCATGAGGTATGTTTTACCCAAAGGACTTCTTACTCTCCATAAGACAGTTGTAATTGGAGCCATAATTAATAAACTTGCTCAGTATTCTTAATTAAATTAGATATTTGCCAGACATCAAAGATGATAACACACACTAGTTGTTTGCCAGAGTAAATGTTTGGTATAATTTTCCTTACACTAATTAGACAATCAGACGAACCAATCAAAGCAAGAATTGCCCTGGGCAATCTCCATAAATGTCCCTAGCCTGGTTCTTTTCACAGTTTTGTCTATTCCAGCTCTAAACTCTTTCAGTCTGAGAAACTCCCTTCTCTCCTACATGACAGAGAAAAGCAGAAAAGGATTAGCCAAGTTCTAATAAGCTGAGTCTTATTAACTCAGCGTCTGCCTCCAGGGATGCTCAGCACGCCCTTCCTTCTGTCTCCATTGCTGTGTAGCAGGGCCTCCCCCCATGGTGGTTGTGACTGACCCCTGCTTCCCCACGCTTTCCTCTCTTTTATGGTGAAGGATGACATCCTTATCACGGTCTGTCTCAATTCCTACTCTATGTGGGCTGATAGTAAAATATGATGATTTTTAATTATCACCAGTGGCGTATAAACAATAGATATGCATTTCTCACATTGCTAGAGACTGAGAAATTCCAGACTGAAATGCTGCTGGACTCAGTGTCTGCTTCAGGGGACCCCCTCTGTGTCATAAATGCCACCACCTAGCCATTTCCTTACACAGTGGAAGGAGCCAGGGTCTCTCTTACACCTCTTTCATCAGAGCACTTGTTTGTGAGTCTCAGACTGCATAAGCTCACCACCCTGAAGTCAAGCCCCAGTACCAACATGTCTGAGGGCTTGAAGGGCAACATTTCTCTGTCTGTGACCAACTCCCCTATTTTTTAGATTTAGTACCTTCAGGATTCGAGCACTTAGGTTATTCAGGGCAAACTGCGTTGCCTTGCATCTCACTCTGAAGGCTTTTGAATTTGATGTCTTCATTTTGTTGTATCATTTATGGTTCTCCTTCTATTATGCTGTTTGTTCTCCAATTCTTTTTTCATCAATATGACAAAACCTTTGCAAAGCCTTTCATTACTCACATTTCGTTGAGTTTTTGGAAAGATGAAACACCCATTGTTGACAGGAAAGGAAATTGAAACCACAGCTAAGTGTGTGCTGCAGGCCGAGGCTCCGAGGAGAAGGTGCCAGGGGTCAGGAGCATGGCTGGCTGGACAGCAGAGAGCATGGCTGGCTGGACAGCTGGCTGGACAGGCAGAAGCCTGAAAACAAATCACCTGCTCTGCCATTTGTTTGCTTTGGTCCTAGCAGGGGATTTCATTCCTGCATCAGGCAGAATCCTTCTGACCTTACGTGTGAAGAGGATCTGGGTTATTATATGTCACCTCACCATATATTCTGAGGAAGGATCTAATCTTCTTTAGTTGTAGGGTCCTGTGACAGCCATATCAGAATCATAATTAGTCCAAGAAACTGTTAGTGGGAGAGGCTCAGAGGCAGTGGAGGTTTACAGCGCTGTGTGGTAAACAGGACTCAGGCAACCTTACCCCAGGGGTGCTCCTCGGAAAGAATTCCACTGTAATGCAAAAGCCTCTAGCATTGCAAAAATCACACTGACATCTATTGTGTAAACCAAAATAAGCACCATGTGTGAAACCCAGTAAAATTCTGAATACTTTTGGTATTAACTTTTTTATGCTCTAAATATATGCTAAATATTGATATAAAGCATTTCCCAATTTTGCTGGTAGAGAACATGTGTTTTATCTGCCTAAAACGTAATGATTATTCTGGCACTGGGTCTATAGTTACATACTTTGGGGAAGCATTTCAAGTTTCTGAGGAAGAACTGTAATGCATGGGAGGATGCTACAGTCTGGTAGTTCATTGGACAGAAAAATTTGCAGCTTTAACATAGTGTTTTCACATCTTATTTTGACCATAGAACTCGGTTTTAACCAAATATTTCTTAGTATTCTATGGCATGACTGGCCCTCCAAAGGCTTCTTGGAGGCCATCAATTCTGGTTGGACAAGGTAGGTATCTGGTTCAATGAAGCTGTGCGGTGTCTAGTTATGCACAAACAGATATGATGGCACCAAACATTCATCTTTCAGAACATCTGTTCTTTTAATATAGAACACAAATCCCAGCCATCTAAATATAATTCTTGCTTTTACCACATAAAATATTTTTATACCCCGTGTAGCATAAAATTACTGGTGCTATTTTAATTGTCTTGACATCTCAGTAGCAGCTAGCTATGTTTTGACTGTGACAGAATTGACAGAAGTTGTGTATATGTATGTGTAATGTAATTTGCAATGCTCTCAAGTTCTTATTTATATTTTTAAAAGGTGCCATGTCCCTCAATAAATGACAGATCACTCAAGAGGTTTGAGATTTTTACAACCTGGTATTGATTTGACTTTTTAAATTTTTTATTTGTTTATTTTTTGGGGGGGTCAGTCGTGGGGCTTGAACTCTGGACCTGGGCGCTGTCCCTGTGCTCTTCAGCTCAAGGTGAGCGCTCTACCACTTGAGCTACAGCACCACTTCTGGTTTTCTAGTGGTTTATTGGAGATAAGAGTCTCATGGATTTTCTTGCCTGGGCTGGCTTTGAACCGCAATCCTCAGATCTCAGCCTCCTGAGTAGCTAGGATTACAGGCGTGAGCCACCGGCGCCCAGCTTGATTTGACTTTTTAAAGCAAATTTTCATTAGGTATAAATTAAAAGATAAAAACTAAACATTTTCATTGGTCTAATAATGTTATGTGGAGTACAGTAAGGTCTTCATGAATTATAATTCTATGTTAAGCCCATGAAGACGTAATGTAACTATAAGAAGCGTTAAAGCATATGTCTCTAGTACAAACTGTAGATATAATGATCCAACAGAGCAGCGTTGGCTTGGAGGGTGAGCTCGGCCTGGTGACACAGGAATCATATGGTAGTAACAAGGCTTGTGGAGGTGATAGAATAGTTTATGGATTTGTGTTGAATCCTCACACTCATTCTCTTCTTCCTTGTTACCAAACATATGAATACAGAGAAGCCTGTTGAGATTCAAGGCATCTCACACACCGTCTGTCCAAAAGCATTCTAATGTCATCAGCTAACATAAGCCTTTGCCCAAAGGAGTTAAGCAGCAGCAGTAAGCGGTTTTATAACACCCATGGAACAGAAGTTTGTAGCATATCTCACTTTGTCTTTTAACTTCGGAGCTAATGGACACTGGGAAGCAAAATGTGTATTCTAAAGTTAGTGGAAGACTGCATCTAGCTCAATTATAAAGTATTGTTGATACTTTAAGAATAATAATTTGGTGTGTAATGGAAATTAATATTAATATGACTAACAAACACTTAGGAAGTGTTTACTATCTATGTGTAACAGAAGTACACCGTAGAGCAGCTTTAAGTTGACAACAAAATGAACAGTGTATGGAGATTTTCTACATGTATCCTGCCCCCAGCAATACATAGCCTCCCATTCTGATCGTAACACAACCCGGGGTGGGAGCATTGTTGCAGGGGATGAAACTGTGTGAGCACAGTGCTGCTGTCCAGGGTCAATGGCTTACAATAAGACACACTTCTGGTGTTGCACGTTTCCCTGGTGTGATACATGAGCAATGGCAGCTCACATGCGCGGTAGATCACCATGCAGCCTGGTTTCAATGCCCTAACATGGCTACAAGCCCTGCCTGTCCATCTCTTATCCCCACACTAACCCCTGGCAACTACTGTCTTTGAAAGATATTCACAGCTTTATTAAGTTGGCCTTTTTACTCTCTCCAGTTTTGCTCTCACAGAATGATGCATACTTGCTTCATGTAACTTATAAACAATGGTTTCTTTCACTTAATAATACACCTCCACGTTTCCTCCGTGTCTTTTGATGACAACAGTCATCTCTTCCTTTCTTTCTCTCTCTCTCCTCTCTCTCTCTGTCTCTCTCTCTCTCTCTCTCTCTCTCTCTCTCTCTCTCTCTCTCTCTCTCTCTCACACACACACACACACACACAGAGTTCTCCTCCTCCTCCTTTTCCTTCTCCTCCTCCTCTGGCCTCCTCCTCCTCTGTCTCCTCCTCCTTTTCCTTTCTCTTCCTCTTCCTCCTCTCTTTTGGTGTACCACTAATTGGAGACAAGAGTCTCATGGACTACCTTGAGCTGAAGAGCTGAGGGACAGCGTGCAGGCCCAGAGTTCAGGGCCCACGACCGAACCAAAATAAATAAATAAATAAATAAATAAATAAATTTTGCAGCACGTTTAGCCAAATAAACACTAGGAAGTATGATAAAGATGTAAAAACACGAATGCCATTTGTTTGTTTGCTTGTTTTTTGGGTCCGGTCGTGGGGCCTGAACTCTGGGCCTGCGCACTGTCCCTCAGCTCTTCAGCTCAAGGCTAGCACTCTACCATACCACTTGAGCCACAGCACCACTTTGGCTTTTTTCTTTTTGCTTATGTGGTGCTGAGGAATCGAACCCAGGGCCTCATGCATGCAAGGCAAGCGCTCTACCATTGAGCCACCTTCCCAGCCCCCGACTAATGCTATTTAAAGATGTAGGAGCCCAACTGGACATTTGATCTCATATGATGAATGTTTCAATTGTACAAGATACAAAATACTTTTTTCTTTTGACAATAGAACATTCTTTACATTACAAATAGAAATGAGAGTTTTCACAAATGCACCATGCATTTTACAGTCTTCTTGAGAAAGAAGAGCAAGTATAAAGTGATATTGGGTGTCTACCTGGAATTGTATTCTTTTGGTTCTGTTTATTAGCCTAAACATTTTCATCTCATAATTTTTAGAATTTTAGAATCCTTTCTAAATAAATCAAATAGCCATATAACTGAATATTTATCTCAGAGAATGGATTATTATTTTCAGTTCTTAATACATGTGATAAATTTTAAAGACAAGTCAAAGTTAGCTTCAGGGAAATGAAATGAAATTGTAATCTAATATTATGTATGTACAAGTAATATACATATATGATGGATTTTCATGTGTTGAAATATTTAACAGTGAGTAAATTAGCTAAAAGGTGTGGCTCATTCCAGAAAAGGAAGACCTAAATGGCTGACTGAATCATGATTTTAGCCAAGATGAAATAGAGAATAATTGGAAGATTCTTTAGGAGAGATTAATATAGTATCTGAATTTCCAGAAAAGTAGACGATACAGGTATTCTGGTTGCACAAGAGTGACTGAGACAAACATGTGAGGTTTGACTTGTGTCCTCTCATGACTCTGTCCTACCACGCTGGCTATGGAGAGAACTTGGTACATTCAGGTCTGTCATCTCTTACCTGGACACTTAGACATTATTTGGACCTTTCCTACCAGGAAAAGATCCATCTATCCCCTTACTGAGGTTTCAGAAATTTTCTCTTTTGCCTCTCTTTTTCATTTCCATTGATTTCAGTTTTCTACCTCTGCACTTTGTTGTTAATTTGTGCTGTTTGTCAATAAAATGACACATTTTTGTGCAGATCTTGGTAGCAAAGAGTGACTTGTAGGTAACTGGTCTTCTGAGGCATATGAATGTTATGAATTGAATATCTGGCCAAGAAAAACAGAAACTTACTGAGTTCTGCCCTATTTCTAGATGACATGAAGCCTACAATGCACGGCCAAAAACAATAGAATTTGGGCACTTTAGGGATGGGTGGGAAGGGATAGATGAAAGGTAGGGGAGAATGATGGAGGGTGCACCGGACACATAAATGGACCTGTTAAATTAAAATCCCTTCATACAGTGAAGATAATAAAGATCATTAAAAGGGTTTAAAGAAGTAAAATAAAATTCAGGCAAATAAGCACGTAGCTCCAGCAGGAGGCTAAAGTGACTCAGTGTGTAAGATGTGTGATTAGGTAATGGGGAACGAGAATATCTTTCTGTTCTATTTGAAAGAAAATACTCTCTCTCTAATCCATACTTTCCAAAGCACAGAGATGCTCCTGAAGTAATAGAAATGTACACTTCTTCTTTGTCTTTAAGATTGTTTAAAAATTAAGATTATTATTTGTTTGGGAGCTAAGCCCTTTAATTTTAATAAGCAGATTTTAATTTTAAAAACAAATGGTTCACTTTATCAAAAATTCTGAATTCAAGCCAGGCGCTGGTGGCTCACGCCTGTAATCCTAGCTACTCAGGAGGCTGAGATCTGAGGATCGCGGTTCAAAGCCAGCCCGGGCAGGAGATACCGTGAGACTCCTATCTCCAATAAACCACCAGAAAAACCGGAAGTGGCGCTGTAGCTCAAGTGGTAGAGCGCTCACTTTGAGCTGAAGAGCTGAGGGACAGCGCCCAGGCCCAGAGTTCAAGCCCCAGAACTGACCAAAAAAAAAAAATTCTGAATTCAAGTATATTTTTATTTTACAAACCACATTTGTTATGATGAAAATTTTAATTTGCACAAGAGTAGTATAAAATTAATCGAGAAACACATTTGGTTGCATATATATTTGGAATAAACTTGTTTTAAGTTACTTAATTTAAAAAGTTTGTCATTCTTGAAAATGGCACAATGGCATTGTTTTAACCACTGGAAAAAAATCTTTTATTTCAGAAATCAGGGAGAGAGTAGACCACAGTTGTTCTTAAAGCTGTGATCCTCTTTGATCCTTTTCACAGCTGTTTTATCTGACCTATTATCTCTGAAGTAATTGTCACTACAGAATTAAGATATTCAGGAAGATGTTAGGACTAGAGCACAGAGAAATCAATTTTTCAGTTCACTAAAATCCATTCAAAACATCCATTCAACAGTTGTTACATACCTTTTTAGTTCTCTGACTGTGAAAAAAATGTTAAGATAATTTTATCTCTTACAACAAAATAGTAAATTTCTTATTTAAAGCTACTGAGTTAAATGCTCAAAAATAGCCAAAGGACTGAAACTTTGCTAAACATAGGGAGATATCGGCAGCATAATACTCAATTAGTCTCACATTTTCTTTGGGGATTATGCATGGTTCCTATACAGCTTTTCACCAGGGAGTAATCAAACTCAAAAGATACTCTTCCCCTCTCTCTTACTCTACGTGTACATTGAATATTCTGGCCTAACTAGTTTTCCTTAGCATTCACAGACAAAACCCCTGTTTCTTTGGAACACACATGGCACATCTTCACTTTGCTTGTCTAAGTCTTTCACAAACTTCAAGAAGTAGCTTTTATATGCACCAACATTTTGCCCAGTAAAAAAAGTTAATTTCCCCTATTATATTCCTCGATTATGCTCTATATACTTATACTATATACTCATCTAGTTTACGTATTCTATGACATTATTAACTTTCTTGTAGCCAATTCTTTTTTAAATCTTTATATTTTATAACTCCCTTTGCCTCAAATACTTCTTGGCACTAGTGTGGCATTGTCACAATGAATTCTCTTCACAGTTCAGGCTGATGACGCAGATAATGAGCGAGCTTGTGAGTGACTCAGAGTGAGCAGAGAAGATCCTGCTGCTCTTGGCTTTTAATAGTGCCCTGGGGAAGCACTGGGGACTTCTCACAGCAAAGTTCTTACACATCAAAAGAATATCATGGAAAGGGAAAATCCAAGAGGTAAGGGTTTGACCTAGAAAAATAGCAATGACATTGAAAATTTAAGCAAGGAAATACAGGCAAGACCAAAAAACGAGGAAATTACAATATCTTCCCAATCAAAGCTCAATTTTAAATACCCTTTCCATTAGAAAGTTGTGACATTCAGCTTATTTCTGGAAACAAATCTCAGAAACAAACGTAAAAATCTAGATCAAATTCATCCACTTTATATTGTAGATAGTTGTTACTCCCTGGAAAAGCAGCATTGGAACTCATTGTGTTTATGGAATCACCCTCACAGACTCTGAAGTCTTGATGTGATTACCAAGTGTTATTTCCCACTGTAGAAGGTAAAGTTACAAAAATTCATCTTTGGAACCTGTCTTGCAACTAGGTTTAGGCAAATCACCTAGGCTTTGCAAATCAGAGAAACTGACTAAGTTATGTAAGTTTTTGGAAATGATCAGTGAAGAAAGTCTCTGATCAAAAGAAAAATTATAGCAACTAAACATACACACATATACCACTATCACCACCACCACCAAAAAACTTGGAAACTTCAGAAAACAAAACTTGTGTTAGAAATGCTTTTTACCTATGAGATGGATGGGAAGAAGAGTTATGATATCTTATTAAAGGAGCTTCTTGAACCTTTCCAAGATGCAGAATGAGGATAGATAGTTTTAACAGATAATTTCCAACAAGGAGCAAGGACAGAAGAATAGTTATGGGCCTTCACAAAAAGCACTGTTTAGGTACAATTTGAGCATACAGAAATCAATCCCTCAGCCTATCCTTGTTCACATAAGTCTATTTTACGTGCACACAGGACATGCCAGTTAATGAATATTCCAAGTTAAAAAGTGAAGCTGTAATTACAGGCTGTTTTCAGACCAAGAGTCTTCTTTCCTTCTCAACTCTCCTGGTCTGGCTTAGGAACAGAAGATACTTTTGTTGTGGAAACAACTCTCAGGCTCAATTGTGCATATTAATCTTTTTGGGGGGAGTGCGGGGTCCAGACCTGGGGCCTGAACCCTGGGCCTGGGTGCTGTCCCTCAGCTCTTCAGCTCAAGGCTAGCGCTCTACCACTTGAGCCACAGCGCCACTTCCGGCTTTTTCTTTTTGTTTATGTGTTGCTGAGGAATCGAACCCAGGGCCTCATGCATGCAAGGCAAGTGCTCTACCACTGAGCCACCTTCCCAACCCCAGTCTGTGAGATTCTTATCTCCAATAAAAACCACTCAAAAAACTGGAAGTGGCATCGTGGCTTGAGTGGTGGAGTGGTAACTTGGACAGTGCCCAGGCCCAGAGTTCAAGCCCCATGACAGTCAAAAAAATTTTTTTAAAAAAATAATGTATTTGTTCTAAAGGAACATTTGGATACAATTCTGTAGATCATCTTTAAGATAATTTTATGTGTACTTAGATGAAATGTGTCATTAAGAGTATTTATTGTCATCGTTTACATCCCAATCACATCCTTGTTTCTATATATGCTCCTATCCCTGTTTTTCAAGAGTAAGGACATTCTTTCTACAGTATTGGTATAAAAGCATTCACTCCGTAAATGTTGGTATGTTTTTTATAATACACCTTAGTGCCTTGGATAATACAGGTAGGTTTATCAACAGAATACTGGAGTCATGTTATTATCCAAATGAAAGGGGGATTCAAGAGTTATGGAAAAGAGAAACAGAATCATTTGTAATTAGTTTAGTTACCACTCCACCACTCAAGCCACAATGCCACTTCCAGTTTTCTGAGTGGTTTTTATTGGAGATAAGAATCTCACAGACTGGGGTTGGGAAGGTGGCTCAGTGGTAGAGCACTTGCCTTGCATGCATGAGGCCCCGGGTTAGATTTCTCAGCAACACATAAACAAAAAGAAAAAGCCGGAAGTGGTGCTGTGGCTCAAGTGGTAGAGCGCTAGCCTTGAGCTGAAGAGCTGAGGGACAGCGCCCAGGCCCAGAGTTCAGGCCCCATGACCGGACCCAAAAAAAAAAAATCTCACAGACTTTCCTGCCTGGGCTGGCTTTGAACCACGATCCTCAGATCTCAGCCACCTGAGTAGTTAGGATGACTGGAGTGAGCGATTGGCACCTGGCACAAAAACTAATTTTTGTAATGACAAAAACTGTAAGAGACATATAGCCAACAGCATGTAAGAGTTATATTAAGTTTGGAAGAAAAATGACCTCAGGTTGTAGGAACTGTCTTCAGGATGAGACTCCATTGTTAAAGCCTGTACTGGAATGGTTTTCAGCTCAGATTTTCATCTTGTTTGACTATGTGGGACTCAAGGAAAGAGTAGCATGACCCACATAAGATGTTGCTGCTGATGTGAGGGTTAATGCATCTCACATTTGTAAGAGGGAAAAAGGCGGAGGAACAGACAGGAAGACATTGAGCAAGGCATGAATCATGTCCTGTGCTTGTAGAATTTGGTGGTTCCATTGGTTTTGCACAGTTTGGCTATGGGACTCAGCCACCAGAGGTTTGTACAAATGTTCTGGTGTGGAACCAAAAGGACAGCTTCAAACACAGGCACCTGCTACATCTTCAGAGTACAACTTTGGTCATTTACTTAAATCCTGCTCTAAATGTCCAATTCAACCGAAGACAAAGTTCAGTTCCATTTACCATCTAACGCTGGAGAGACACACAGCACAGGGCCTGTCCGCCATAACTATTTGGGAATAGGGGGGAAAATGATGAAGACACAACAGCATGAAACTTGTAAAAAGAAAAAAGTAGCATGAAGTACTTTTAGGGAGTGGACCGCTTAAAGCTTAGAAAATGCGGCTCAGTGAGAGGTTTCAGGGCACTTGTGTTTGTAGAACGGGTTATCTCGCCCCGTGGTCGGCTGCAGGGCCTGGGCGCAGGCCCGCGCTGAGCCCAGCTTTACCTGTTTGTCTGGGTTCTGGCCCCAGGCTGGGGCTCCACCACCGGGGCCTTTGGCGGGCGAATTAGAGATTGTACCAGGCGTAATTAATTACCTGGGACCTAAAATCTCTGGGCCTGGTTTTGAGAGGGAAATGGAAAGAGCCGCGGATCCCCTTCGGGTGGACAGGGCGGACGTGTCCACGAATACAGACCTGAGGATGGAGCCGCAGATTCCTCTGGTCGTCCTGTTTACCTCAGGTGGCTTTATCACGGTTCTCGGAAGCAGGTGCTGTGGAGCCCGCACCTGCCCGGGAGCCCGCGCGGCCCCGGGAACCAGGTGGGCGTCTTTAATGCAAGGCCCGCCCACAGGCGCGCCAGAGGCGGGACCTCCCCCGGAAGGAGGTGCCGGCGCCAGCGGGCCTCAAACATAAGCCCTCCAACACAGGCTCGGTGCGCCGGGAGGCACGAGGGCCTCGGAGGCCGGTGTAACCCTTGTGAGGGAGGCGCACGGAAGGCGCAAGACCCGCCAACACATGCTCAGCAAGGCGCCAGGTCCCAGAAGGAGGTGGGCGGGACGAAGGCAGGACCCGCCAATACACATTCAGCAAGGCGCGAGGTCCCGGAAGGAGGTGGGCGGGACGAGGGCAGGGCCTGCCAATACATACTCAGCAAGGCGCGAGGTCCCGGAAGGAGGTGGGCGGGACGAAGGCAGGGCCCGCCAATCCGCGCTCAGCAAGGCGCGAGGTCCCGGAAGGAGGCGGGCGGGACGAAGGCAGGGCCCGCGGGCACATGCGCAGGAGGTCGGCGGGGCCGCCGCTCTGAAGGTGCTTGGGGCGCGGGCGCTGCGTGCACCGTGTGCGTCTCCCCAGCTCTTCTGTGGAGTCCTGTTTCTTTCCGTGTGGAGAGTGTGGTCAGCGTGGGGCCGGAGCCTCCCGCCTCGCCAGTGTGACCGGACTTCGGGAGGGAGCGCGGCCTGTGCGGGCCGCGGCCGACGGCGCGAGGCTGTGAGGTGAGCGGGGCTGTGCGGTGAGCGGGGCTGTGGGGTGGGCGGGGCTGTGCGGTGAGCGGGGCTGTGGGGTGGGCGGGGCTGTGAGGTGAGCGGGGCTGTGGGGTGGGCGGGGCTGTGAGGTGAGCGGGGCAAGGCTGTGAGGTGAGCGCGGCTGTGCGGGCCGCAGTCGACGGCACGGGGCTGTGAGGTGAGCGGGGCTGTGAGGTGGGCGGGGAGGGGCTGTGCGGTGAGCGGGGCTGTGAGATGGGCGCGGCTGTGAGGTAAGCGGGGCTGTGAGGTGAGCGGGTCTGTGAGGTGGGCGGGGCTGTGAGGTGAGCGGGGCGGGGCTGTGAGGTGGGCGGTGGGCGGGGCTGTGAGGTGGGAGGGGTGGGGCTGTGAGGTGGGCGGGGCGGGGCTGTGCGGTGGGCGGGGCTGTGCGGTGGGCGGGGCACGGCGGGGGCACAGGGGCATGGAGAGCTCGAGGAGCCCCGGCAGCAGCTGCGTGGGGAACTCGGGATGCCCGGCCATGGCGTGGGGAACTCAGGGTGCCCCGGCCGCGGTTTGGTTTGCGGGTGCTGCGCCGCCTGAGCCGCCCCTGGCCGGCGCCCGCATCCGGCTTTTCTGGAGAAGTGACAGACAGGGTTCCAGGAGGACCGTCTAAGGCCCGGGCATTTGCAGATTATCCCAGATGCGGGCTGGGAAGGTGGCTCAGTGGTAGAGCGTTTGCTTTGCATGCACGAGGCCCCGGGTTCGATTCCTCAACACCACATAAGCAGAAAAAGCTGGAAGTGGCGCTGTGTCTCAAGTGGTAGAGCGCTGAGGGACAGCGCCCAGGCCCAGAGTTCAGGCCCCACGACCGGACCAAAAAAAAAAAAACATCACAGATTCATAGCACGAGAACAGAGGAAACAAGCTGAACAGCCGCGCAAGCTAGAAATTCCGTCCAGAAATAGAGAAACATAAAGGTCACATTGTAGTCTAATGTGGAAATGATGAGTTTTAAACAATGACTACACATTTCTGAAAAAAACGCTGTATCTTATTATTACATAAAAGTAGCTTCCGGGGGCATCGCTCTCCGTTTAAAAGGTTAGTACTTGGATATAATAAAAACTAAAGTAACTCAGGATTTATTTCCAAGCTGCAAAGACACTCAGTTTTCAATTGTTCTGTTTCAGTTTTCCTGCGGGCTTACTTCCTAACCCTAATTTACTCACATCCTATGTCTTGATGTCTGACTTTTGTTCTGTAAACAACCATCACAGAACACCAAGGTTCTGCTCTAGACTTCAGCATTCTTTTTTTGTACCCTTTCGATAGTTGATCCTCTTGGAAGAGATTCGAAGTGACCTTGGCAAAATATGTGTGTTCAATTGCTGAGCCCAAATTAAAAGTGCAAGTGAAAGCCGATGCCAGTGGCTCAGGCCTGTAATCCCAGCTACAGCGGAGACTGAGCTCTCAGAATTGTGGTTTGAAGCCAGTCAGGCCAGGAAAGTCTGAGGCTCTTATCTCCAATTAACTACCAAAAAGCTGAAAGTGGAGTGGAGCCTGTGGCTAGTAGTAGCATTCTAGCCTTGAGCAAAAAAGCTCAAGGACAGCACCCCAGCTCTGAGTTCAAGCTCCAGGACCAGCACCAAAAAGAAAAAAAAAGTGAAAAGTAAAATAATAATGTTCTATGTGAATATAATCCAGGAGAATCAGCCTAAGAAAGAAGCCAAAATAAATAGATGGATAGTTAGGGCTCAAAAAGTCTTATTTTTTTATTTTTTTGTGTTGGTTCTGGACTTTAACTCTAGGCTTGGGTTGCTATCCCTGAGTTCCTTTGTTCAAGGCTAGTACTCTACCACTTGAACACAGCTCCATTTCTGGCTTTTGGGGTAGTGAGTTGGAGATAGCAGTCCCATAGACCTTTGAGTCCGGCTGGCTTCCTATCTTGATTCTCAAATCTCAGCCTCCTGAGTAGCTAGGATTACAGGTGAGACCCACCAGCGCCCAGCTTCAAGAAAAGTTAAATGTGCTTTTTATTAAAGGATCAGAAACCTAAGGAAAAAAATAATTTGTCAAGTGGAGACAGTAATATGTTTCCTCCTGGAACTGCCCTGGAGAGTATGGTTAAATACATGTAGTTAGAAAGTACTTTGAACATAATGATGTTTCTAATAATAGTTATGACTTTTATTGTTATAACTACTTAGGACACAGTAATGGAAAAATAGTCAAAAAGAATTTCAAGAGCCAATAAACATGAAACAAAGCTACATTATTGCCCAGTTCCCTAACTGGAAACAAAATGTAAATAGACATAGTGTTGTGTATAGAGACCTGTGTATTCTCATAGATTTTTGTAAATGGTACATAAACCATTTCAGCCTTTATGGAGACACACATGGCATCATGAATCAAATGCTTTAAAGATACGTATCAAAATACATAGGTAAAATTGTATCTTAAAGTTTAAAAGAATAGAGTAGTAAAATAGATAGGAGATCCTGTTTTTTGTTGTTGTTTTTTGACAGTCGTGGGCCTGGGCGCTGTCCCTCAGCTCTTCAGCTCAAGGCCAGTGCTCTACTGCTTGAGCCACAGCGCCACTTCTGGCTTTTTCTGCTTATGTGGTGCTGAGGAATTGTACCCAGGGCCTCATGCATTCAAGGCAAGCACTCTTACCACTGAGCCACCTTCCCAGCCCCAGGCCTGTTGTTTTTTGTTTATTCTTAAATACATAATTTTAAACATACTGGTTCAACAGGAATTAACCTGTAGGAATTAGAAAAGATCTCAGATGCAAAAACTTGGAACTCACTCTGCATTTCTTGGGAAGCTCCTGTCAGTAGCTAATGAGAACGAGAGAGATTCCCACAGCAAAATGAAGAACTGTAGACAAGATGAAGCTAAGATTCTGAGTAAGTGAGAGGGATAGTAGACCCTGAAGCTTGCAGGGAGGGCCTGACAGGCTCCTTTCTTTCAATGTTATTCTAGTCTCTCCTACTGCTCAAAGTTGGTACCCTAGAGCTTTTCATTTTCACTTCAATGGGATTTCTTGTGCCTAGAGACAATGGGAGATAGAACCAGTTTCCAACAACAGTGTTAAGATAAACTAATTTGTGGATGAAACCATAGGCAATTGATTTATAATACTCAATACCCACTATATTGATTGAGTACAAACTGCTCAGTATTCTGCTAGTCTTCATTTTCTCTTGACCAGAGATAGATTAGATTGTGGAGTGTCCTTGAATTAGTGGGGCTATGTAGCAGTAGATCACTCATAATCTCTTCATAAATAACTTTCTTATATAGTTGCTTCCTAAGCAGATGTGGTGAATATAAAACCACCTTACACCAATGGTTTCCATATTTTGCTGTACATTTCGTCGCACCACTGAAGCTACATTCTCATTTCCAACATTCTGACTTAATTGTTATTAGTTGTTTTCTGGGGATTGAGAATCTGAAGAGCTCCCTAGGTGACTATAATGTGCAGCAAAGTTTTAGAACCATTGCTTTACTCTCCAAAGTTTTGGTTTATTTTTATTCTGGCTTTACAGGGATCAAGATCTTTGTAGAGATTTTGTTGAAGCACAGTTTCCAGTGTACAAGCTAGTTTGCTGTTTACTTGTTATCTTTACATGGCTCAGTGTGACTTCTCAATAGTTATTAACAATTATGGAAGCCTTTGCTACATATTATGAGTTGAAAATTAAAATAAATTGTTGATTATTGACAAAACATCTGTTTATAGTTTTTAAAACTTACAGTTTTGATTTGCCTAAGTTGTTCCAAAAAAGCTAAGTTTTCAAATGACTGATATTAATACCAGTTCTTTGATGAAAATTAATTGGGATGACACAAAATTAAAAAAATATTTTCTCCATTTTACTAGGCAAGTAGATTAGACAGCCATATGTTAAGGGAGTCCTACTGTTTTCTTGTGCCCTCTACAATGGGGATAAGAACAAAGACAATCACATTTCAAAGCCCACCTGTGGCAAATGATCTTGCAGAGTGCTTACATTCACAGTTCCTCTTTCCCATTCCTACCCAGTGTTTGTTTTCAACTTTTGGGTTTTCAAGGTCTTAAATCGATATTTTAAAAAATATTTCTAATGCTTTAACCCACATTAGAAAATTTATTTCAGTAGGAAAGTCAGCTGTGGTACCTAAGTCTTTAATTTGAGTACTCAGTCCTGAGGAAAAGATAATGAAAAGGTTATTTGTCCAAAATGCAGCACTTCTCAGATTACAGGAAAAATAAACAAGTGATTTAAATAATAAAGATGGAAAATCATCTACCACAAAAATGGGCTATTTCATAGCAAAGTTGATTGGGAGTAAAATGTTCCCTTATTGCTAAATTAATAATTGATGTCCTTTTTCTTACTCTTGAAATATTATTAAAAGTAGAAAATTGCAAATGTTTAAAAGTAAAAATTGAACTCACCATGAAGGGTTTATTGTGCTTGAAAAATAATACAGAGACTGCCATAAACTTTATATTTCAGCCGGGCGCTGGTGGCTCACGCCTGTAATCCTAGCTACTCAGGAGGCTGAGATCTGAGGATCGAGGTTCAAAGCCAGCCCGGGCAGGAAAGACTGTGAGACTCCTATCTCCAATAAACCACCAGAAAACCGGAAGTGGCACTGTAGCTCAAGTGGTAGAGCGCTTGCCTTGAGCTGAAGAGCTGAGGGACAGCGCCCAGGCCCAGAGTTCAAGCCCCACGACCGACAAAAACAAAAAACAAAAAACTTTATATTTCATAGGAGAATTTGGTGTGATTGAGTGTAAGTTTCTTATAATCTGTCTAGTACCTTCTGAGTTGGTGTCTGCTGCTATTTGTTTCAATGTTAGCATTCTTGTCACATCTGCAATTCTTCTGTATTTGTGACACATGGGACAAAGGAGACATGGAAGCCTGTGTTTTGAAGTAAAATTAGTTGTCTTTTTACCAAAATGGAATGAGAGCTTACAGTTCCATTAAAAAACACATTGTAGCATAAAATGTACAGTGCCCAAATTATTAAGCTTCCAATTTTCTTATTAAACATGGAATTCTATATATTGGTGTGGAACCGTTATTAGATATCATACAACAACTGACAACTACTTTACTCACCTAACATGCTTTTGGCAGCATAAACATATAACTACACTAAAAGCATACATTTTTAGAATTCCTTGTTCTATGTATTTATACCATTAAATAAACGTTCCCTGAAATATATGTTTCTTGGGCAGTTCATTAGCAGTAATTTGTTGAGTAACCACTGTAAGCAAGATACATCTGTATAAGCAATGCATAAATGAAAAGCCATGTTTTTGTCCTTCTAAAGCCAAGTGAAAATGTTCATTTTAAGGCTTGGTGTAACACTTAAAGAAGGCTATTTACACTTTTAATAACAAGTATATACCATGAAGCTTTTGTAGTACATTAAAAAAAATTTTTTTTTCCATGTTTGGGTTCTTTAAACTTGATGTCTTATGTTCTTCTCATCAACTGATTTCTGCTGAGGTGAGTTCTGACTTGCCTGTTTTTCCCCCTTAGCCAGAACCTACCTGTCTTTCCTTGCAGATTCCTAGCATATGTAACCCTCTCCCTTATGGGTCCTGTTTCTTATTTTATTTATCTGTATACTTGTTTAATTTTCTCAGTAGCTCTGATTTTCTCAAAGTCAGAATGCATTCCGAGCTATTGGCAGAGTGCACTATCTATAATAATACTAAGAAAACAAAAAAGCAAAACGTATGCATGTAGGCAAACAATACGCTTAAGGTTGTGTAGTAAAAGTTAACTACCATGTGCATGCATGTGTGTGTGTGTGCGCGCACGTGTGGGCGTGCTTGTGAATTCAGGGCCTGAGCACTGTCCTTTAGTCATTTTGTGTTCAAGGCTAGCACTCTACCATCTGAGACACAGTACCACTTCAAGCTTTTTCTTAGTAGTTCATAGGAGACAAAATTCTTACCGACTTTCCTGCCTGGGCTGGCCTCAAACTATGATCCTTAGACCTCAGCCTCTTGAGTAGCTAGGATTAGAGTTGTGAACCACCGGGGCCTGGCCTGTTTTATATCTAGGAAAATTATAGAATCTTAAAATTCTGGTAGGATACAGTAATAATCTCATAGAAGTTAGTAATAAAGATGTAAGTTACTGTTATCAGAAAACTATTATTTATGATCACTACAGTTCCTGGGTGAAATAATGAAAATGTTTTTACCTAGGGGAACTTTTAGAAATAATGGCAATATATGTGTCCAATACTATTACAGATGCACTGAATTATATATATGAGGATTTGCTTAGAAAAAGCAAACCATTTAAGATTCAATTTAAAAAATGACATGTCTTGGTAAAAACCTAATACTAATATTTCCCACTTTGATGACATGACTTTTTAAAACACATTTTTAAAAGCTGATTTTTACTTAATTAAAAATGTTATTTTTGTTGTGGTTTTAGGAAACAATTGAAAATTCAACTTACAATGTTTATGGGTATATCATGAACAAAATAAAATTTAAATGTTTTGAGAAATCTGAAGCTTCACCAAAACATATTAAGCTGTGAATTAATGTAATGAAAATAATACATAGTTATTCTAGTGCTTAGACTGGCCAAAGTATATTTTTCACTAATACAGCCATTTTTTCATCCAAACTCTTTTGCTTGTAAATTCAGAAGATATACTTGGCATTTGCATATTCAAATTGCCTAATATTTGTCATGTTTAAGAAATATTGTATAAACACTCTAGTTTTGCTCTAAGTAAGCAATTTGTCATTGCAAGACTTTTTTTCTGATTATTGGAAGGTATTTTCCATTAGTGTACTAGCTAAGCTTTTCAAAAACTTCATTGGGAGGAGAAAACATTTACATGTTGCTGATTATAGACCAATTTTTCAAAATGCCAAAGGAAATTGTGCTATCTGATGAAAACTTTATTACAAAGTGGTGTGGACTGCTGAGATTTTTCTCTACCCTGGATTCAGGTTTCTTAGTTGCTCTATTTACAAATCTTAGGGGAAATACTTTGTATAACCCTGAGCTCCCTGTTCTCTTTGTTGTGCTTTGACTTTGCACATAGAGGAAAATATATTTTTCCAAAGAACTAAAACTCTTAGGGGTTGGGGCTGGGAAAGTGTCTCAGTGGTAGAGTGCTTGCCTTGCATGCATGAGGCCCTGAGTTCGATTCCTCAACACCACATAAGCAGAAAAAGCTGGAAGTGGTGCTATGGCTCAAGTACAGAGTGCTAGCCTTGAGCTGAAGAGCTGAGCCCAGGCCCAGAGTTCAGGCCCCACAACGGACAAAAACAAAAACATAAAAACCTCTTAGGGGGTCACCATTTCAAAGCAGATTAAAGAATTTCAGATGAATTTAGATGAGGTTGAAAAGGTTCCATTGCTAAATATGCTGACTGAAAAAGGGAGCTAATTTCCCAGTCATTATGGGAGAAAATATGTTAGTAGGAATCATCTTTGGGTCTCTGCTGATTCTCTAGTGTATTTTCATATTACATAGTAACTAATTGCACATCACTCATGTTGGACCTGTCGTTTATTATAAATTATATGAACATGACACTCACTGGTGTAAATCTTTTAAGTGGAAGAATTATAAAAATTATGAAAACAGAAGTCTTCAAAATTACATTTTATAAATATACTGTCAGTGCTTTTTTTCTGAATAAAACAATGATTTTTTCAGTATAGTGCTTTTTGTAACAGTCTCAGTCAGCCTTCTTGCATAAAAACTCAGTATGACATTTATATATTACTTAAAATTATTTTGAATATAGTTTTTGCATTATTTACTTGAAATATTCATTGAATCCATATATTAAAGATGGAAAATAGTTGAAAGTAATAGAAGTGAAACAAATGATAGTTTGTTTTCTAAAAAGAATAGCTTATCAATATGTAATAAGTAGAACTTTTTATCCATGAAGACAGCTTTAATCTTCAAAATTGAATCAAAATTTGTTTTGCACTAACACCATTGAGCAATGGAGCAACTTTGGAAACGTTATTTCCAACTTGTCCTGAATAGTACTAACTCCAGTTTTCACAGATAGTAATGTGGAAACAGGGATTATTTTTAGCTAAATCCACACATAGGACTCATTTAAAATAAATGAGTCATTTTTTTAAAGTTTTCTCATTCAAAAGATAGTTGAGGTAGACTGCATGCTGTTGGTGCAGGCCAGTATTCCTAGCTACTCAGGAGACTGAGATCTGAAGACCACCATTCAAAACCAACTCAGGCAGGGAAATCCATGAGACTTTCGTATCTTCAGTTAACCACCAGAAAACAGGAAATGGAGCTGTAGGTCAAATTGGTAGAGTGCTATTAATGTTAAATAACTCACACTACATACTTTGCTAATAAAATGAAACTTCTATAAACTTGATTTCTTTGATATGTTCCTTTTAAATATGACCAAAAGCCTTGTGAAATGTCAATGCAAAATAAATAATTAGATTTATTTCAGAAAGACTGGTATATATTGATAACTAAAGGCATATCTGAATTTGGCAAAACTAAAATGTGTTATCTGGAGTATTACGTATTATCATAGTATCTACTGAAACTAGTCTAACATGTTGCCAAGGATAAATCTAAATAAGTTGAGAGTTAGGTGAGGCTTGAACTCAAAGCCTGGGCCCTGTCCCTGAGCTTTTTGCTCAAGGCTGGTGCTATACCATTTGAGATACAGCTCCATTTCTGTTTGATTGTTGTTGTTGTTGTTGTTTTTGCCTGTCATGGGGCTCAAACTCAGTGCTGTCCCTGCGCTCTTTAGCTAAAGGTGAGCGCTCTACCACTGGAGCCACAGCCCACTTCCAGTTTTCTGGTGGTTAATTGGAGATAATAAGGGTCTCATTGATGTTCCTGCCTGGTGGCTTTGAAATGTGATCCTTTGATCTCAGTCTCCTGAGTAGCTAGGATTACAGGCATGGGCCAAGGACACGTGGCTTCTGTTTTGTTTTGTTTTTGTTTTTTGTTGTGTGTGTGTGTGTGTGTGTGTGTGTGTGTGTGTGTGTGCGTGTGCGTGCATATATGTATGTGTGCGCACACATGCATGATTAATTAGAGATAAAAATCTCTCAGATTTTCTGCCCAAGTTGGTGGCAAACTGTGATCCTCAGATCTCAGCCTCTTGAGTAGTTAGGATTACAAACATAAGCCCCCAGCACCCTGCTTTAGTTGGTTTTAGTTAGATATCAATCGTTTTGTGGATCACACAGCTTTGCTTTAGAAAGCATCTCTGCTGTGTGGGCTATGATGATAACATTTGCTTTTCAGGGACATGAAAAGCTGCCTTTGCTAAAAACATAGACTGTACACTTCGACTTGAATAAGTCTCGTAGGGTAGATGGAACGAGGCGAAAAGGCTCTTCATGTCTGTTTTATATTGGCTCTGCCTCTTGGTAGCCTTGGTCTTTGGGTTAAAGTCACCTACCAGCCGCCATGACCAGAAACATGAGACACTGAAAGGAGCAAAAAGAGGTGGCACCTGTGCTCCAGGAATTCTACCTAGACCCAGAAGAGATGTGAATATTCTTTCCTTTATGAACCTTTCTCCTCATGTTAGTCCCAGCCATCCTCTGTCAGTAACTCCTCATCTTCCTGCAGTGGGAAGACTGACTTGGGAGCTCAGGTTTCCACTGCTACATTCTTGCCTCTGAAAAAAGCCTTTCTTCATGACTCTGCCCCTTTGTTCCACCATGTCCAGCTTTATTGGTTGGAGGAACTGTCATGAACTTTTACTTAGGCTGGCCTTGAGTTACAGTCTTCCCAAATTCTACTTCTCAGCTAAGATTGTAAGAATGTGTCACCACATCCAGCCTGTCCCTTTGTCATTCTGGCATCCTCTTTGCTTGAGTGTCAGGGAGCTCAGCTGTCATTGATTGGAATCTGGTCCATTTATTTTGGATATTATAAAAATGCACTGTGTTTCCCATTCTGTTTGGCAAACACTGCTTTTAGTTTACTAAGTCTGCTTCAAAACTTCCTAAAATTGTTTTTGATGGCAGCCCTTTTTTTGTGTGTCAGTCCTGGGGCTTAAATCAGGGCCTGGGCACTGTCCCTGAGCCTCTTTGAGCTCAAGGCTAGCACTCTACCATTTGAGCCACAGTGCCACGTTGGCTTTTTAGTAATTTATTGGAGATAAGAGTCTCATTGTCGGGCCAGGAAGATGGCTCAGTGGTAGAGTGCTTGCCTTGCATGCATGAGGCCCTGGGTTCGATTCCTCAGCACCACAGACGCAGAAAAAGCCAGAAGTGGTGCTGTGGCTCAAGTGGTAGAGCACTAAACTTGAGCTGAAGAGCTCAGGGACAGTGCCAAGGCCAAGAGTTCAGACCTCACAACCAACAACAACAACAAAAAAGACATATAGACAAATAATTAAAATAAATTTAAAAAAATTTAAAAAAAGTCTCACTGTCTTTTCTGCCTGAGCTGGCTTCGAATCATGATCCTCAGATCTTAGCCTCCTGAGTAGCTAGGATTATAAGCGTGAGCACTGGCATCCAGCTAGCCTTTTTATTTTATCCACATTAATAAAAACTTGCTTTTCCCAAAGTACTTCTTCATTAGGCAGATCATTCTCTCATGCCAAAATGACTTCTGTGCTTGACTCCCAGTAAAATAATCTTCAACATGATACTCATGACCCTCTAGGACACTCTACGGTGTTTATTTGCAGCTTTAGATCTGTGTTCCACCCGTCACCAGCTACTCTGCCCTGAATGGCCCATGTGTATGCATAGATCAATGGGAGCTCTGATTGGTGGGGAGTGGGAATGAAGAAGAGTGAGGCCAAAGAATTTTTTCTCTCTAGCTTTGTTCTTTCTGTTACCATCATGAACCTTGGCAAAGCACCTTTATTCCTGAGACTTGCATTCTGGGTTTGAGGCTGAGGTTGGGGTTAACATCCTAGCCCATATCCTGCCCTGGTCTCCTGGTTTCTCTATACCTAACATACCTTTGTCAACATGCTTGTTTCAAAGCTCAGCTTGGGTAGTATACTTTCCATGTCCATCTGTTGCCAGGCAGTTCTGCTTCCCACATTTTCTTCACATCTCCCAGATTTATATTCCGTCTTTTAAAGACAGATGGTCTCTTCATTATAGGCTTAGTGGCTCAGAATAACTACTATTTTCTGTGCCAAACCTGGGGCTTGAACTCAGGGCCTGAGTCTGTCCCTGAGCTTTTTTGCTCAAGCCTAATGTTCTGCCACCTGAGCCACAGTTCCATTTCAGCTTGTGTGGTAGTTAATTGGAGATGAGTCTCAGTGACTTTTTTGCACAAACCATGATCCTCAGATCTCAGCCTCCTGAGTAGCTAGGATTGACTAATAAAGTACTAAGTTTGAATCCTGATTTTACTATGTATTATATCAACAACTTTGGTTAAGTTACTCAACTTCTCTCAGTCTCAGTATCTTGATCTACAAATGGGAATCATCATAGTATCTACCTCATAGTTACTGGGAAAGCTAAAGGCTTATTGAAGATATTCCTGTGATATTGAAGATATTCCTGATACTAGGGGAATATGGTTTTGGCTATGTAGGTTTCTTGAGTGTGTTTGTCTTATGCATTTTTGATGCTGTATCTCTCTACTTTTCTCTATGAGTCTCCTTTGGAACATACTCCTTCTAGGTTCTAGGTTCTATAATCTTAACGTTTCTCAATTTTGATCACACTCCCTGGACCTCTCTTTTAGTATTTCATCTGTGCAAGTCTCACTCTCCTATTATATTGTTAACAATTGGAAGATGAGGACAAAGACTTTACATTTCCTTGTGATGCCTCTGATTTGCTCAATGTGGGAAACATAGTAGAAGTTCAGAATTAGTGGCTTAGTTATTTCATTTTATTCACTTAATTGCAATTAAGGCATATAAATTATATAATGTAATTCTAATTAAGGTAAAGAAATTGTATAAGGGAACTCTCCAAAATAGATATTCCTGTCATAGTATTCACTTTATGGGGGGTGCTTATTGAGTAGTTAATGATTATTGGTAATTATTGTCCAGATAAATTATCTGCAATAGAATCTAAGCACCTAATTGATTACTATATAGATATGGTCTGTAAATGAAATGAGATATTTTATATTAACCATGGAAGGTTAATAAGCTAAGCAGATTTAAAAAGCACAGAGGGAAAATAATATCAATTTTAATACTAGTAAATCAGCATATATCAGCATATACTATAGATCTTAAACCTACAATCCTTAACCAGTCACCTATCACTTTTTCAGGTTCATACCAGAGTTTATAAAGTGTGACTGTGGGCAAATTCATGCCTTATTTGCTTCTCATCTGCTGTCTTCACAGAAATCTTTACATGTCATAATCTCTGGAGAGATTATGGAGAGAACTGGGCTCATGTAGCATGCCTTACCCTCCCCCTTCTCTACTTCCCACAAATTGTGTAGTTTACAGCTTCAGTTGGATTGGATCCAGAATACTAATTAGCAGTCTTTAAATTCATCAGGTCATCTATCACAACATCCTTAAACTTTCAGCATCCTTCTGTCTCCCCATGAAACTGCTGCTTTTTAATATGGAAAATGAGGCCTTCTTTGAGTTTCTCAAAATAAAGTCAACAATAGGTTTTTCACAACTCTAGCTGAGAGGTTTCCTATTAATTCTCAGAATTATGTGGGGTTCAAGGAAAAAATTGATGCTAGTATACAACTCATGAAAACTGATTCTAGATAGCTATATAACTCATACATGGTGTTTGTATATATACATACATATATACACAACTACATCTGTACATATACATAAATTTAATCCTTAAAACACTAAGATTTCTGTACTACAATTAATATTAAATAGAAAGAAAACTGAGGCACAAAGAAATTACTTTCCTGAAGCATGTGTGATTAAAGAAAGCCATATTGTTAATTTATATTTCACAATTAACATAAAGTACAGACTGCCTGCAAAAGTATGGCTCTTCTTTCTTTGCATGTTGTATTTTTCTCTCCTAGGCAGATTTCCACTTCTAATATAAACTATTTCATATTCCATGAAAAAGGGTCAAGTTTGCACTGTCTTATTTATCTTTAATTGTGTAAGTCATCTGATTTTCTCCTACTTAAAATGTTTCAAGATGCAGAACTCAAAACATTTCCACATTTACTATCAGCTAAGAGAGCATTAATCATAGATGATCATAAAGGCTACAGAAATTAATAATACAATTGCTGCAAATTGTGTTAATCATGTGGAATCATGTGGATATAGTGAAGGAGATTCAGAAGTGAAGGTAGGTGTAGTGAAAAGAATGAGATCTGATTTTGACCTCTCAGTGTGAGTACACAGCATGTACAGGGTAAATGCCCTGGAAATTCAGCTTCTGTTGGTACCATTATAAAAGACAAACAGAATAATGATATTAGTCCTGCTAATCGTTATAACGGTATGGAGAGAGACTGTTTGGCTTTGGGGGTTCCCTATGGAACTAGTTGATAGACATTTGTGCCATGCTGGGATATGGTTTCAGCATCATTATATATAGACTTCCTCCTGACCTCTGAAAGAAGGGTAGAAGAAATAGAGGAAGCTGAACTTACACATAGTCATTTAGTCCATTTAGAGAAATAGAGCTTACCACAAATATAAAGGCTCTACCTTAGTTGTTCTGATTAATTATGCAGGTAACTCTGAAGGTAGTATCATTCTGCTCTCTCCTCTTAACTCCTGCTGACAGCTGCAAAAGGCCTACAGATGTATGATCAGAAAAAACAAACACATTCCAAGGATTGGACTAAATGTAGCTTAGTATTCAATGCCAGACAGTGCACACAGGTGTGCACAAGACCTGAGGTGCCTCTTTGAAGAGGATTTGTGCAGCGGAAAGCACTGACCTGACAAAGCAGACCAGGGATAGTAATATGCTGGACACTAAGAATAGAATGGGTATGAACAAAGGACCATGTGCCAAAGTACCAAATAACAGTGCTAGTGAGAAACTGCAAATGTAGGGTCCACCTGTGAGGAGTGCAACCGAGCACCATCTGGGAGACGCCACTGGGAAGACTTAGTACTGGATGGAGAGAGTGTGTCATCATTTGGGTTACAGCTAGTGAAATTAGATCTTTTACTATTAATTTAGCCTCTGACACCAGTGAAGTAGTGAGGTTCAGGCAAATTTCTATTATACAGTAATAAAGACACATAGTTTATGTAGTAGCTGGACTACAGACTCAGAGAAGAAAGACATGGATAAATTACTTACAGTATACAGTTTGAACATATGTTTTGATCTACTCTTAATATAATTATAAATACTTTTGTGGTATGAAATTTGAAATCAGGAACTCAGGGTTGCTCATCTGGTGTGGTACTACTTGAGCTGTCACTCTAGTCATGCTTTTTACTGATTATTTTACCAATGGAGTTTGGTAGACTTTTCTGTCAAGGCTGGGCTTGAACTATGATTCTCCAGGATCTCGGCCTCCTGAGTAGCTGTGGCAACAGGCCATAGGCACCTAACTAGAAATGCCTCCTTATGCTAAGATTTGATGTTGAAAATACTATGTCAGTGTTCAGAAAACTCCTATAATTTTAAGTCAGACAAAAAAAAAACAAAAATAAAACAAAGTTAGGATCATTTAACAAATAGCTATATAATCTGAGTCTACAAATTTCCCTCTCAATAACATATTGGTTATGCAGGGTTATGCAAGGAATTTCATATAAGTTGTTTCAGATATGCCCTGATCTTTGTCTCAGATCTTTTTTTTTTTTTGGTCCAGTCATGGGGCCTGAACTCTGGGTCTGGGTGCTGTCCCTCAGCTCTTCAGCTCAAGGCTAGTGCTCTACCACTTGAACCACAGCGTCACTTCTGGCTTTTTTTTCTGCTTATGTGGTGCTGAGGAATCGAACCCAGGGCCTCATGCATGCAAGGCAAGCACTGTATCACTGAGCCACCTTCCAAGCCCTTGTCTCAGATCTTAAACAGGATTTTCCAAGGTAATATGACAAAGTTATAAACATGAGGCTAAGGAGGAATGAAAAATTTAAGTGGTGGATTTCCTTTAGAACTGTATGCCAAAAGGATATACAGACAGTGACTAAGGTAACATGCAACACTGAAAAATAATAAATAAATAAGGCAACCAAGTGCAAATGGATGAGAACAAAAAGCATAAGGGCGTGGCACTTAAGGTAGAAATGAGGAAATAGAAAAGGACAAAACTATCTAAATAAAGTAAGAAAAGAATGGAGCAAATAGAGATTTGCTTTCTCTTTAGTCTTGACTTAATTTCCGCCTTAAAGGCCTCCTTTGACCCTTGTGGTTAGACATGTTTCACTTTATTAACTAGTGGCTCAGACTATACTCTGTATTTTAATGCTGTTTATTTGTTTATGGTTTGTCTCTTTCAGCAAATAGAAAGCTCTGTAAGGGTACAAGCCTTTCACATACCATTGTATTCTTATAACCAAAAATAATGACTGGTGCAAAGTAGGCACAGATATTGGTTGGAACAAATAGAGTAAAGAGCAAGAAGATTATGAAGTGTAGAATCATGGTTTTCCAATTTAGTGATAGATCAATAGCAAAGAAGCCCAAAGGGTAATTTGTTCAAATATAGTCATTGGCTTTATCTTATACATCAGACAGTCTCAGAATTGTAATTCAATAGTAATACCTACAACAAGGTCAAGTTTTAAACTTTATTGCTAAGCTGTCCTTAAAATAGTTCCATAGAGATTAAGTTTAATAATTTGAATTAAAGTTTTACTTTGTGGGGCTGGGAAGGTGGCTCAGTAGTAGAGCGCTTGTCTTGCATGCATGAGGCCCTGGGTTCGATTCCTCACCACCACATAAGCAGAAAAAGCCAGAAGTTACGCTGTAGCTCAAGGGGTAGAGTGCTAGCCTACCACTTGAAGAGCTGAGGGACAGCGCCCAGGCCCAGAGATCAGGCCCCACGACCGACAAAAATAAAATTACATTGTGTCTATCTATGCCTAATGTGTGTGTATTTAACATGTCTTTCATTATACTTTAATAATCCAGAAAATATAACTACAAATGACAAAAATAGAACCTCTCACCTCTATCATCCTTCCCTCTATATCTAGTCTTCTGTTAGAATGTCCCATTACTTGTGGTCAGAAGTCACATTATTAGTGCCTGCTCTTTTGGAGACTAGTACACTAGTTTCTATATCATTTTTTAAAAATTTTGTGTTATTGTAAAGATGCTGTATAGAGGGTTACATTTACACGAGTAAGGGACATTTCTTGTAGAACATTATTATCCACTCCATTGCTGTTCTCCCACTATCCCTTTCCTCCTCTCACTCTTCCCCTTTCTACATCATTTTAACTTGCTTTGTTTTCTTTCATACTACCATTGCTTCATGGCTTCATGTATTTTTCACTGGATTTAAATTCCATGAGAATTTTCAGCTGGATTTAAATTCCATGAGAATAATTTGTTTCATGCAGTGCTGTGTTGCATGCATCTCAATAGTCTATTGCCTAAAATGTATTCCAAATGTATTTGTTGAATGTAAAACGTAAATGACATTCTTATTTATACAAACTGAAGCTGCTCATTTTAGATTGCTACAAACCTCTTCTTTCCTTGGAGGATTTGTAGGTTGGTTCCAGTCTTTGGCTACTGTTGGCCCTGATGTACTTCACACCTGTTTACAAGTAGTTATATTCATCTGTGTACTTAATATATTTAAAATGTAAATACTCAAAAACTGGTTTGTTATAGATGTACTTTGATGTAAGATCTACTGATAATACCTTCTTTCAATTTCACTGTAGACTTACAGAAATATATATTGTTTTCATACATTTTAAAACGTATGTGTTACAAAAGCTTGAATAGACATAGTTGATTTTTAAAGTTCTGTGTAATCCAAATTATCATGAAATAGTATGTTCTTTTAGCTATAAAGAATAAACCAGGTTTATTTGACAAATAATGTGGGAGGTGGAGCAGTATGGTACCTGAGTAAGTCCATCCAGTGATGGTCTCTCCAGAAACACACCAAGGTGAGCATAAACTACCTTCATGAATCCTGAGGGAATTAATTGGTGGGAGATCTTAGGGCCTTCTTTTAGTATAACAAAATGAAAACACACACACTCACACATACTATACACACACATATACATTTCATATATATTTAATATATAATTTAATATCACATATATAACATACATATACATACATGTGTATATATCTATACATGTACATGCTCTTTCATATACAAAGAAAAAGTAGGTCAATAAGGTAATGGAAAATCACTCTACACCCCAAGTTCTTTGGGAAGACTGAAGTAGAAGTGAGAGTGGTATGTCCATGGGCAGATCAAGTTGAGGAAAGCTTTTGCTAATTAGTGGGATACTGATGTGACATTTAAGTAGGGAAGAAGTAGTTATGGGTAATGTGATTCAGAGCGGGCGGAATTAGAAAAGGGGATGATCATAAAAAGGCTGGCCTAAGAGAGAGGTCTGGATCTTTGGGACGACTGGCAGGGGAGAAACTGGGTTTATGAGACAGGTGGGACTCTCTAAACTCTCCAAGAATCATCTATGAATATAGATAAATTAGAATACACAATAATGAAAGCCATGGCAATAATGTGTACTTTAAACGAAAATTGCAGGAGGCTTTGGAATGAGCTCCTGCATGTGGCCTCAAGTATCTAAGCAACCAAAATGAAATCCCTTAGGCTAAATACTACATAATAAAACTGAAACCACCAGGAAGCAGATAGATCCCAAAGCATTCTAGTTTTCCTCAGAACAAGAGACTTGAGCCTACCTGAGCCTGTGTTGTAAAGAAATCCTTCTGCTTCAGTCTTTAGAAGTGGCAACTTAAAGTAATATGTTGCTGTCAAATCAGTGTTTTATTTTCCTTCTTCTCTTGCTGATAGTGTTCACATCTGAGTGGAGGCTAAAACAGTTCATAAATAACAAATACAATCCAGTTACACTTAGAGTTAAATTTGTGATTTTTGTCATTTGACCCATGTGAGTGATTGCTGTGGTACTCAGAGAAGCTTGGGCCCTTAGGCTTTTTGCCCAATCTCCAGCCTATGTTTAAATTCTTCAATGCTAATATAAAGCTGTTGTCCCTAAGTAACACTCAATACACTGTGTCAAGCAGAATGGAAGCCCTGGTAGTCATCTTGACTTGGCCTGATTGAGAAGAGCTAAGGAGGAATTATGTGGAGATCCTCTGGACAGAGGTGCTAACACAGGGCAGAAGCTGCATGAACTCGCCTTGTTTGCATAGAACATGCATAACCTAGTGAAATAGTTTCCTCCTGAATACCCCTTGTGGGTCTTTGCTGGCTACTGTTACCTAAGGAAAAGAAAACAAAGTTGACTGCCCCCAAAATGATTTCAGCTTCTGTTTTTTATTTTTCCCTTTAGTGAATTAAATTATTACATTTACTATTTTTGCTATAAATGGCATGCCAGTAACTAATAATATTCTTTACACTTCTTTGACATTTTCTAAATTCGTTTTACATTCATAAAACTATTATTTTAAAAACTGGTTATACCTTTTTCCTTAAGGATTCAGTAAGATCAATAATCACCTCTTTCTTATAAGAGTTTTGTTTTTTGGTGGTGAGTCAGAGGACAAAGGGTGAACCAATGCAACAGTGATACAAGACACTATGTTGGAAATAAACTTTACAACTTGGAGGTGAGGGAAAATGGGAGAAAAACGAGAGGGGGTAACAGTGTTCAACAAGAAACTTTACTCATTGCCTTACATATGTACCTGTAATCCTCCTGTACATCTATACAATAAAATTAAAATAACAAAAAGAATCTTCTTTTTTTAGAATGAATGACTAGTTAGGTTCAGGACCTTAAATTTTTATAATCCCATGTATTCATTTATCCTTCTCAAACATCAAGACTGAAATTATTAGCATTCAAATAAAAGCAAGAGTAATGGCATCCAATAGGATGTTGGAAAGATGTTAGAGGTAGAATGAAAATTATGAGAAAGTACCAGAGATATGTAATGAATTCAATAATAGCCTATCAAAGAACTGAAAACAAATAGTTGAAATCAAAGATGAGGGAAACAGAAATGGAAGAGTCTGTTCAAAAACATAATCATTCAGAGTGGACTGAAAAAAAAAAAGCTCACTTTAGTAGAAAAAAAAAGCCATTTACTGGTTGGTAGCTCACGACTGTAATCCTAGCTGCTCAGGAGGCTAAGATCTGAAGATTGATGTTAGAAGCCATCCTACAAAAGGAAAGCCCATGAGACACTTACCTCTAATTAACCACCAAAAAAGTGGGAAGTGGAACTGTGGCTCAAGTGGTATAGTGGTAGCCTTGATTAAAAGAAGCTCAGGGAGAGTGCCTAGGCTTGAGTGTGCATGTACATACACACACTCACAAAATATGATAGTGGGAAATAATACATAATACAACCTAGCTGGAAATTTCTACCAGGTCAGAATTCTGCAAAGCTTTATGCTACATATATAGTTAAACATAGGCATTCAAAATGTTACTAATGAAATGGGTCTGCAAATTATAGAGTAGTACCACAAATTCTGCTACCACAGAATTGGTGTCAGAACCCTATTCTAAATTCCATGATTTGCAAATTAACACAAATAGTTATTGCATGTTTGACAGACACAAGGAACCTGAAACATGTCCTGCTGAAAATTCAGATGACTGGATATGTATACTGTTTCTTCAGAAAGTATATCTCATGCTATAGAGCAAAATTACTTTAGAATGGAGTACTTTGTAAAATTTGAGAGAAATCATAGTTGATTTAAATTATACATGGCCTGTCATTTAGACTATATAGTAATAATCTAGTGAAGTCTCTAAAAATGGTATTTTAATAAGATTATTGGAGAGCTGATTAGATATTTATATGATTTGGAATATAAGCAAATTGAATATAGACTAAAGGAAGCCAGAACACAGTTGTGTATAGAATGAGGCTGAGTCATTCCCTAGCACTTAATAAATGATCACAAGCAGAAGGTTGAGTCCATGCCATTTTGGAATAGAGTCCTTTGGCAGAATGCTGTGTGTGCACTTCACATAAGCATGAGCTTTATTTTCACTTTTTTGCATGACCTCATCTCAGGTACCAGATCATGGGACCAAAGTTGGAAGGACATCTAGAGATGTCAATTAAATAACTTGTCTGAATCAGTTTACCCAGCTTTTGTGTAAACATTTCCAGGAACAAGGCATTTTACACCTCCTCCAAGGACCTTGTTAATGTATTGTAGTGTCTATTAGGTCTTGCAGTTGGGAGTTCTGCTCCCTGTGGGCGCTGCCTTTGTCTTACTCCTCCTTACCCATTCTGTCTCACTTCCTTTATAGTCTTTGTTTTTAGGTCCATCCTATATTATTTTATTTATGTACTTCTGTTTTCTCTTTTTGAATGTTCGAGAGCTGCGCTTGTGTGTGTGTGTGTGTGCGTGTGTGTACACACGCACACACACGCACGCACACGCTCTCATATCTTTTATGTTTTCTCCTGACTCTTCAATAAGTTTATTTTATTTTGGGTTAAAAGTAAAGGAACCAAAGTGTTATACAAAGCTGAGAGAAAATGAAATGTTGGAAAATGTAACTATCTGAAGACTTTTTGCCAGTTTCAGGATTTAAAAGCATTATTTCCAGCTTAGGCAAACCTCAGTAGGGATGGCTGCCAACAGTGCTTTTAGGTTTACTCCCCCCTCCCCCCTTCCCTCCTCCCCCCCTTCACCCCCCCCCCCCGGGCAAAATTGCTGGGGACTCTTGCTGGCCAGTATCCTATTAGCATACATAAAGCTTTCTGTTGGAACATTTACAGAATCAATTAAGAGTTCAGAATACTTTTTAAGAGCATAATTGAAGGACTCATTTAGTGAATTGAATTTTAGGATGTTTTTATTCCTGTAAGGTCTGACTATAAAATATTAGCAAGGTGGAATATTAACTCCATAGACAATTTTACACTGAGGCATTCTTGCAGTAGGTTAGCACATTATTTTGGATATCTCTGAATATCCCCAAATCTAGTTCATATGTGTGGTAAGTTTTTCTGTAAAGTCTTGTGAGAAATCTCAAGGCACTATTTAAATCCTACTGGATTTATTTTTCTTTTGTGAGCTAAATGCTTGATTTATTTATGTTGATTCTTTGGAGACTGGCAGCTGTCCTGTTAATGTAAACCCTGATTTGCTTGGTGTACGTGGGTGTTTGTGCTAAGAGAAGAGTACAATTATTCAGAAACTTTCAGTTGCTCATAATGATAGATTATATCCTAAAAAGGGACTATTCATAATCCTAAATTTGGTGGTAAAGATAGAAGCCATATTTAAATTTTGTTTTTATTAATGGAACTCACATAGCCTGCTTGCATTGATGGAGTGTTAGTCCCTGCAAGATGTGTTTATTAGTATGGCATCAGTGAAGGTTTAGATAAGGATTTTGTGACAGAATCTTTAAGAATGTTGAAAGTTTGAAGCTTGAGCCCAAACATTCTAAACAAGGTTTTTAGGGAACAGAAATAAGTCAAATGCTAGCTGAAGTATTCTTCATAGCTAACAAAGTAAATGAGTGAATGTACAATTTATTGAAATGTCTGCAGGTCTACTATTGATAGCAGAATAAAAGTCACTTTTTTCTAAAAATCTGCATATGTGTATAAGTATACACATTTTATGCTAATAAATGATATGAATACTGAATATGAATAAATATGGAAAATGAGATTACATTTGTCTATATGCTTAAGAAGACAGTCTTTTTCATGCTGTCACTACATTAAGTCTGTGTTGAAGATGAAATTTGAAGCATAGTGTTCCTTTCCTGGCACTTAACCACCTGTCTTCTAGATCAAGAGTTAACCTTTTCTTTAAAGGTTCATTGAGACAGCTCCTCAACTCTGACGTGTGTGCAAAACAATGGATGTGTAGAAATGAACATGATACTTTCAGTAACTCATTTTCAATAAAGGATGGCAGGTAACCATTTTACCCATGGTAAGCCCTGTATAAGATGCTATCTTATATCTTATATCTTATCTGTACAATAATTCTTGATTGCCTCCAGGGCCTCATGATGCTGAATTTAAGTTCTTGGCAAAGCTGATTCTGTGAGCAGTCTCAAAATTACTGTTTCACTTTGAGTCCTTTTCCTTAGACACAATAGACAGCAGACACTGGGAACTTTTGAGAGGGAACACATTTCTCACTAGTACCTCACTAGGATCTGATGTGAATCATCACATTTTTGGGAGAGTTTAAAGCTTAGGAGTTTACTGTATATCATTTACTTGCCTACATGAGGCTAACATAATCCTTATAGATCCTTGTGGATAAATGCAGGGTTATTTTCCCTTTTTCTTTTTTTTTTTTTTGGTCAGTCATGGGACTTGAACTCTGGGCCTGGGCACTGTCCCTCAGCTCTTCAGCTCAAGATGAGCACTCTACTGCTTGAGCCACAGCACCACTTTCTGTTTTCTAGTGGTTCATTGGAGATAAGAGTCTCATGGACTTTCCTGCCCAGGCTAGCTTTGAACCGTGATCTTCAGATCTCAGCCTCCTAAGTAGCTAGGATTACAGGCGTGAGCCACTGGTGCCCGGCTTTATTTTCCTTTTATATGTATAGCTAGAACACATATTTGTTAGAAACCAGTTTACATCATATAATGTGATACATTTCATCATTTATAAGAAGTGTAGTTCTTTTATATTGCAGTGTATGAGATCAGAATGTTTCATGAAATTTCTGTGACCGAAGCACATCTGATGAGCTTGATGAATATAGATACAGGAATTTTTTGCAGGAATTTTTTAATGTAGGTTCTAGGGCTTGAACCCAGGGACTGCGCACTGTTCCTGAGATTTTTTGCCCAAGCTTAGCACTCTACTACTTGAGCCACAGCTCTTTTTTCTGGCTTTTTGGTGGTTAAATGGAGAAAAGAATCTCACATACTTTCCTGCTTGGGCTGGCTTTGAACTGTGATGCTCACATCTCAGCTTTCTGAATAGCTAGTGTTTTATAGGCTTGAGCTGCTGGCTTCTGGGACTGCAGAATTTTTTTTACAGAGAAATATTAAAGATGGTAGTGAAGAAAATTTTTAAATTACTGTTTCACAAACGACAAATATATATACATAAGAAATTAACTACCTCGATAACTATAATTTTTGATCAGTAATCAGGAATATGTATTGAGAAAAATTTAGAAATACTCTTTAATTTATTTGGCTTATATTTACTCTATTCAGTGGTATATAAAAATAAAAAAATAAAAATAGCCGGATGCTGGTGGCTCACGCCTGTCATCCTAGCTACTCAAGAGGCTGAGATCTGAGGATCATGGTTCAAAGCCAGCCCAAACAAGGAAAAGTCCATGAGTCTCTTATCTCCAATAAACCACTCAGAAAACCAGAAGTGGCACTGTGGCTCAAGTGGTAGAGTGCTCACCTTGAGCTGAAGTCCTGAGGGACAGTGCCCATGTCCAGAGTTCAAGCCCCACGACTGACAAAAACAAAACAAATTTAGATTAGTTCTTTTAATAATATAAAACTTCAAATGAAGAAAAGCATTATAACACAACTTAATTGGTAGTATCTATACTCAGCAATGGTCTGTTCTTGCAATTGATGACATATTTGTGGACATAGTTTTATTAAGTTTGACAATTAGAAGAAATATGAATTAGGTAGATGAGAACCTTAACTTGAGATCACTATGCATGCTTCTGTCAGAGGAGGATGAGCTAAGGTTTTCAGAATTGTGCAGTGGATCTTAAAGTCACCAGCCCTGTCCATCTTTTGTATCAAAGCGTCATCTGGGGCAGTACCCTACTCAGAACTGACTGCCCATTTGTTTTGCTGAGTGTGAATGTTGAGCATGAATTACACTCAAAGGGTCCTAGAGTGAAGTCATAATGTAAGAGAAGCTGCTAAGGCTTTGTCAACCTTTGTATTGACATGAAAGGCTGAGAAAACAGCCCTGGTCCCACATACAAGTCCTCCTTGGTTTAAAGGGTCACAGTATTAATAAAACCTACTTTTGACCTCAAACTTCTCATTAGACAAATAAGCATGAGTCACCAACACTGATATTTAGATTGCAGGTGCTTGTACTGAAACAGGCTTTAAAAAAAGGAACTAGCTTGAATTAAATAAACACCAAGCATGAATTACTATTTGACTTTCTTTTTCTAAGTAATTTATCAATCCAGATCTTAGCAAAAACACTTTTTAGTAATAATCCATGACTAAACAATCCCTTAAGCATTAGTTTGAGAGAAGAAGCACCAAGCCCAGCAAACATTAGTTTCTGACCCAATTTTGATAGAAGCAGATGCTAACCATTCAGAATTCTCACAGAAAATGCTTTCATATGTCCTCCATAGTCAGAATTTTATTGCTTATATATAGATAATGTATATAGATTGGAGAAGATTAAGAAATATATGTATCTAATTCTAAACCTTTAGGGTTGCTTTAGATGTAATATACCTTATAAAAATACGTATGATAGATGATGGCATTGCTATATACAGAAGGATTGAATGTGGATGAATAATGCAAAATCATATATGCCAAGATGTAAAGATCAGTGAGGCCAGCGTTTTCATAGATGTCTCCTTAAAGGATATGCATCTTCACCAGAATGTGGACAGAACAATGCAGAAGTATTGAATCACTCAGCTCCCTTGAACTAAGCTGACATGTAAGAGATTGATGGACATTGATTCAAGTGCCAAACTCAATAAAGGAGAGAATCTGGGAAAGGAGATGGTTAACTGGGTGAAATAAAGCCACTGTAGACAGTTCCAGAAGAACAACAGTGTGCGTATCATGTACCAATCACCCCAGTCCTGTGTTTTCAGTGCTATGGAAGACAAATGTGAACCTTTTCTTCAAGCTCATACTAGTTTGTACAGCAGGTCAAACTGAAAGTAAACAAATAAATAATAGAAGCAAGTTTTTGGTAATAGTAATAATAACAAATACTGGCTGCCACAGCTGTGTAGATTAGAGTTAGAAATTTCAAGTAGATCTGCTAAGAGATAATCACTGAGGAGTTGCCTTTGAAGCCAAGGCCTAAAGTAGCCAGACAATGGATAGGGTGTGGAATAAATAGGAAACACGGAAAGAGTTTCATGGAGTATGAAAACTGGAGCAGAGCAACAAAGGTTGAAAATGGCTCAAGGTGAATTAGACAGGCAGAATCTGAGTCATTCTTTTTTTAAAAAAAGTTTTTTATTGTGAAAATACTGTACAGAGGGGTTACAATTACATGAGCAAGGAAATGAGTACATTTCTTATCAAGCATTGTTGCCTCCTCCTTTGTTTTTCCCCTCCTATCCCTTCCCTCCTATCTCCCCCCCTCCTCGCCTAAATTGTAAAGTTCATTTTTAGACCTAGCGTCTTGTACATCTCATTGTTGCAATGGGTCAACCTGTTTCCCTATTTAAACATATTGTGTTTTCCCTTCCCCTCCCCAAATTATACCATCATCAAATACAGTGAAAACAGGGGTTATACTGTGGGAGAAGGACATACAAAGCAACAAAAAATCCGTGGTACCTTATAAATACATTTGAAACAATAGCAAGAAAGAAAATACCACTTGTCCTTATCTTGGGGTTCATTTAGCTTAACATCATCTTATCTGACCTTTTCTGCTTGTCTCAGACATATACTAGTTATTGCAAATAAGGGAAACCATGGGACCTACGTTTCTATGGGCCTGGCTTACTTCACTTCATATACTTTTTTCCAAGTCTTTCCATTTCCTAACAAATGGGGCAATATCATTCTTTCTGATGGAGGAATAGAATTCCATTGTGTATATATACCACATTTTCTTGATCCATTCATCCACTGAGGGGCATCTGGGTTGGTTCCATATCTTAGCTATGGTAAATAATACTGTAATAAACATGGTTGTGCTGGTAGCTTTAGTATGGTCTTATTTGTGATCATGTGGGTAAATGCCCAAAAGTGGGACTGCTGGGTCATGGGGGAGCTCTATGTGGAGTCTTTTGAGGAACCTCCATACTGCTTTCCAAAGTGGTTGAACAAGTTTATATTCCCACCAACAATGCAGTAGGGTTCCCTTTTGGCCACATCCCCTCCAGCATCTTTTGTTATTAGATTTCCTGATTATAGCCATTCTAACTGGGGTGAGGTGGTATCTCAATGTTGTTTTGATTTGCATTTCTTTTAAGGCTAGAGAGGTTGAGCATTTCTTCATGTGTTTATTGGCCATTCTTATTTCCTCTTCAGAGAAGTCTCTATTTAACCATTTGTTAATCGGGCAGTTGTTTGTTTGAGGATTTGTTGTTGGGGGATTTAATTTTTTGAATTCCAGGTATATTTTAGATATGAGATCCTTGTCCGTTGTGTGGCTAGTGAAGATCTTCTCCCAATCCGTGGGCTTTCTATTGATCTTGCTAGCTATGTCCTTTGCCATGCAGAAGCTCTGCAACTTCATGCAATCCTATTTGTCCAAACTTTCTTTGATTTGTTGTGCTTCTGGGTCTCTATTAAGAAAATTTCGGCCTGTGCCAAGGAGACCTAGGGTTTCTCCTATTCCATCCTGTAATGTTTTCAAGGTGTCTGCTTTGACTCCAAGAATCTGAGTTATTCTGAGTAGAGAAAGTCTGAGTAGAGAATTTGGATTTGCTTGAAAGTACAGTGAATAGAACTGGAGAGTTGTAAGCAAGAATATAACCAAATGTGATTTAAAAAAAAACAACTATGTGATTTTCATGTATTCAGTAAATTGAGAGATAATCATCATTCTACTGTCATCAAGACACCACCTATACAGCTGGACACTTACTGTGTGCCATTCAGTGTTCTTCATAGTTTGCAAATGCCAACTCATTTAATCCTTAGGACAGCACTATGAAGTAGACACTGGTAATGCCCCTAGTTCAAGAAGGAAAGTAACATGGCACTGGCAGGTCAGTTTGGCCAGGTTTACACAGTTATGTATGCTCTCAATTACTGTGCTTTCCCTGGAAGTAGCAGTCAGGAGATTTTATAGGCTTGCTATAGTCTGTGAAAGACATGCTGATGTCTTGGACTTAAGCGTCGACACAGAGATAGTTTAAACAGGGATGACAGCAGATAGGGAGAAGTCAGGAACAATGTCTGCATTTCATGGGGTCACACAAAACCCTAAAACTGAGAGTAAAAACAGATTCAGAACAATTTTGCATAATGATGAAATATGCCCTTTTAAGGAACATCTGACAATTCTGTGACTAAGAAATCAGAATAGTAAAATATAAGAGTGAAAAAAAAACCTCATAAGGAGTTATTTGCAGTGACCTCTTTGTGAGAAGTTAGGAGATGTGCACCGTGGAATTTAAAAAAGGAAAACACGGATATGAGAGAGACTTTCAAGGAAAATTCTACTTAATTTAAAAATGTACTAGAAGTGAAAAAATATATAAAGAAAAAGATTGAAAGCATGTTCCTGAGAAGCCTGCTTTGTAGTGATCTGGATATAATTTTGATGTTGAGCTGGTTTCCTAAGATCCCTAGTTGCCAGTTTTATTAATCTAAAGCAGTGACCTGGTGTTGGATATTAAACTCCACTGATGTTGTAAACCACAGTGTCATAAACAATGGCTATTAGAAGAAGAGGAGTAGATTGAGGAGGCATTGTAAAGAAAAAGTGATAAATTGTGGCATCAGGCTCCATGTGCAGAGTGAAGAGATGACTCAGAGTTTAGTCACTAACACAGTCTGTTCTCTTCTGGCCATACGCATTTAGAAGACTTCATAAATTTGAGCATAGAGGCATATTGGTAAAATAGTTTTCTGTGTTGGCCTTTTATACTCTAACTTCCAAATATTCTGAGTTGGAAATTTAGTCACTTGAGTTGATTTTTCTTGTGTGCTCCTATTTGTGTAGTACAAAAATCAGGTCATGTTTTTCTTCTCCATTCAGATTCCCACAGTATAAATATTTCATGTGAAGTCATGGACCACCTCTTCAGGGACACCCAAGGAACTTTATATCACCTTTACCCAGTGAGATTTGTTTCTGCCTCATGTAGGAAGTTTACTGTATGGCCCTGTATTTCATGGACTCCTGTTGTAGTTTCTTTTTCAGATGTACATTGCAAAAAAGGAAACCTTGTGTCTGCCCTCTCTAGTACATAGCTAAGGACCCTGAATCCCTGAGCACTGCCTTGTATGCAGATGATGCCTGTGCTGCAAAAGACAGTAGTCACTCTTGTGAACGCCCTGTTCAAATTCCTCTGCCTTCCTTGTGCTCCTCCTCTTCCCACCCTGTCATTTGTATGTCCTGGGACACAATTCAGAGAACCAACATGCACTCAGATCCTGGATGTTATGGTAAAGAGTAGACTTGATCCTTGAACCAAGTATGAATTTTAAAGCAGAGTCAAGATGTGATCTCATTTACATTTTAGGAGGTTCAGTCTGAAGTGTGGAAAATGTATTGTAGCAGGACAGAACTACAGGCAAGAACCATTTGAGACTAGCTAACATGGGCAGGAAATAACTGCTTTGGGCAGGAAGTCATATGAAGAAGGTATTTCCCTCTTTCTAGTTTTATTGAAGTATACTTAACAAAATTTGTTCAAAATCAAGATATACAATACGTTATGTTCTTGTAGTGATTATCACAAGCTAATTAGAATATACATTGTTTCCCATGTAGTTTTCTTTGTGCTGGAACAGGGGCTTGAACTCAGAGCCTGTGCACTGTCCCTTGGTTGTTATGCTCAAAGCTGACACTCTACCACTTGAGCCACAGTTCAATCTCTCAAGCCAATTCTGGCTTTTTGCTGGTTAGTTGGAGATAAGAATCTCATGAACTTTCCTGCCTAGGATAGCTTCAATCCTCAGAATTCAACTCCTGGGTAACTAGGCTTACAGGCATGAGCCACCAGCACCCAGCTTAAGTATTATTTTTGTGGCAGTTACACTGAAGATCATTTCTCTTAGCAAATACCAATTCTTCAATGACCACTATCCTTCCATGTATCCTCCCCCCACTATCTCCCACAACAACTTTTATGCTCTTAGCTGAGTTTTGCTTTCTTCTTTAGAAGGCCCTCCCGAGTCTGAGTGCTCTGTGGCCTCTCTACCCTATGTTAACTGCACTCTGGCCTTCTCCATCACACACTGAAGGTGGGGAACCTTACTAATGGAAGGAAGTGTGTCAGGCTCCTCTCGTCAGCCATCTTGCTGATGTTGCCCAGTAAATCAAGATTCAAGTTTCTTTCATTTACCATCATTCTGCTGAGTAGTCCTCTACTCTCAAAACTATTATTTGTGTTTGTAAACAGGCTTTTCTCCATGCCCAAAGAGAATGATTAATGCTGCTGCAGTGTTTTAATGTGCTAGAAATACCACTGAGAACAAACAAGAAGGTTTGGTACTTCTTCCTACAGCAGACCATGGCTCCCATCATATGAGGCACTCTGTATATTTACCAATTAGGTAAACCGACCCTAGATTAATAGTGCCATATAATGACATTTTCTTCTTGGTCACTTATAGAACTATATTCAGACGACAGTGACCTGCAGTTTGAGTGAATTGCTCCTATAATATTTGGGTGAATTTCAGTGTTCAGAGTATGACTTATTTGAGCCTACAATCACCATATTGGAAGCAGAACACAGCTGTGTGGGTGCCCTGTTGACTTTCCTTCAGGTGGGAATCTACATGACTTCCCAGATGAGTTCATAGAGTACAAAGGGTCATGGAGACTGTTCCAGAAGCATATAAAATGTCAGTCAACAGTTAGCTTGCTTTCCCAAACAGCTATATTCTTTATCTTTCCAACATGAACTCCATAGAAACAGCCAAGAATAAGGAATAACTGATATTTGAGTTATATATTTTAAAGAATATTGTATGCTTTTAAGTAAAGCTTTTTTTCTTTCTCTTGGTGGTACTGGAGTCTGAGCTCAGGTCCTTGTGCTTGCTAGGCTGAGCTCTTACCACTGTATTCCCCCAGTTTAAGTGGCATGGTTCCAGACACAGCCCCAGGAAGCCCTGGGTTAAAAAGCCCAGTGTCACCAAAAGAAGAGACAGAGCCGCCAAAAGCCATTGCTTGTATTCTTTACTCTTTACTCTAGCTAAAGTAAAGCTATCAACTGTTCTTTATTTGCTGCTTAATCTAATCATGTTTTTCTTAGTTGAGTATATTCGTTTATCTTGAATTTTTCTAGACACTCCAAATATGAAGTATCTGGCAAATTCCTTACTGTATTTCTAGACTTAATGTTTTACTATAAAGTAACTTTGCTTATTGTCAAAATATTCATCTATTTTCTCTTCTTGTTTTGATCAATGAAAATGATATGTGAGTCTCACAGTTCACAGTGGCTTTGTTTTCTCAGCCAGAAAGTAATGTAAAAAAATTGTATTTGCTAGTCCAGTTCTTCTGTAACCTAGACCATCCTGAGTTTAAACTGCCTCAACAAAAAACCACGTACAGACCTCTTTGTACATATTTCATCTATTTTTATTCTTTCATGGGGGAAGAGAAATCTAGTCCCTATTACTTCACATTTTCTTTCCATTTACCCCAAGTCCAGCTTTTGCCACTGTCAGTCACCTGAAGCTGTTTCAAAGAATCTATGGGCTCTTTATCAGCTGAGTATAATGTTTGCTTCTCATTCCTCATCTAAGTTGATCCATGAGTAAACTTCTCAGTCATTATCTAACTTGAGCCACAACAAATTAGATGCTTCTTTCTAAACATTTTTATTTGCCTGGTTTTTAAAACATCATAGTTTCCTGTTCTTGTCAGAGCCCCGTGGCTGCTGCGTACTACACTAATCATATTCCTCACTGTGAAATGTTGGATTGCCTCGGAGCTCCATCCTCTTGTCTTCTTCAGTCAGTTTACTCCATAGCTCCATTTTATTAGACCTAAAACCTGTTTATATAATCAACCTTTTGTGATTAGACCCAAGATCACTCTTGTGATTCTTCCTTTAACCTCTTAAGATTAAAATAAAAAATTTGAACCAGGCACTAGTGGTTCATGCCTGTAATTATAGATACCCAGGAGGCTGACATCTTAAGATTACAGTTCACCAGCCTGGGCAAGAAAGTCTATGAGACCTTTATCTCTAACCACCAAAAAGCCAGGAAAGCTGTGGCTAGAGTGGTAGCCTTGAGCAAAAATGCTTAGGAGTATCACCCAGACCCTGAATTCAAGGCCTGGTACTTGCACACACAAAAATTTGATTTATCTACATACTTTCTTATATTGAATTACATTGCAGAAATAATCATGTATAATGAAATACCATGATTGAGTTGCAAATTCTCAGACTCATCTATACTGGAAGACATAAAATATACAGATGTACATAAAGACATAAGAAAATGTTGCAGATATGTGAACCTGTCCTCTACAAATGCAAACTAATGAAATGTTGTATTTAATGTTGACTTTTAAAAGTGCTATCTTACCACTGATGACATGGTTTTCCAAAACTGTGATTAATGGTGATTTTTTCAATAACAACAAAGTTAATCTTTGCTTGATATCCATAATAGTTGTATTTCTTGAAGAAAATAAGATACATAGTAAAATCATACATGAATATATACATGAATGTTTATAATTATAGTTTAGATATATTGAAAAACACAAATAAGTTTTCTTCTCATAGCATTTAGTCTGGTGATCTTAGTTTCCATGAACTGAATTTTAGGAGTACCTATAAACACCAAAACCTTTAAAATAAATTTCTAAAATTCCAAAAGAATGCTACCACTTTAATTTAAAAATGTAGTCCCTTAGTACTAATGACTCTAAAATGTATGCTAGTGACTCCAAAATGTGTATTTCCAAGTCTTCTCCTTCCTTGAGCTCCACATTCAAATACCTAACCAGGTGTGGGAAATATCTAGGTGATGTCTAACATTTCAAAATCCACAAATAAAAAATCAAACTCTTCATTGTTCTAACATTTCAAATCCACAAATAAAAAAACAGACTTAAAAATGACAGCACCATATATCCCTTCCTTGAACTCTGTAGGTATCATGCTGTTTTCTGTGAATTCTATCTAGGCCATATTCTAGGAAGAGAGGGATCTCGTTTTCTCCAGTTCACCTTTTCAAAATTTTAAGAGAAATATTTAGCACCTATGGAAATCTACCAGGTAGCTCTAAGTGGAATTATTGAGGTTTTCTCAGAGCAGGATAATTGTTAGAATTAGACAAAAGAAGGATAAAGAGGTCCAGGGGAAGAATATTAACACTGACCAAACAGAAGATAGAACAAGTTTAAGTCAAATAACTTCTGTGATAATTTAGTTTGGATTATTGTTTAGTAAGGTAAGAAAGGGTTACGGAGGTCAGCTAGACTCTGAAAGAAAGGAATAGGTTAGTAGTAGGATGCTTCTAGAAAGGGAGATGGATTTGAGAGATGAGGTGATATAAGACGTATACTATAAACACACATAATTCATGTTTATATGCCATCTACACCTGTATTTTGAGATTTGCTGGAAGGAACATAATGGGACAGGGAGGTATTAATACACCCTTTAAATAAGCAAGTATGATACAAGCTAATACTGATCAAAATTCTACCTCAATTCTAGAAAATTTCCAGGACTTTTCATTCTTGAACTTGTCAGGGTTCTTGGGACTGGAGAAGGTCACAAAAATAAATTAAGCAGCAAAGGAAATTGGTTCCTTGAAACCGTAGCTCTAAATCCAGCGGTCCCCTTCTATCTTAGGTAAATAGTACATTTAAAAAAGATACACTGGCTTTAAAGTACATACTTTATAGAACTGTGCAGGATATGGCAAGAATGAATAGCTGGAGGAAATTCATCATGAGGACGTAGTTTCCATGATGCATAATCATTGCATTCAAAGGACTGCTGCCTTAGAAAAGTGTGTGTGTGTGTGTGTGTGTGTGTGTGTGTGTGTGTGTGTGTTCATTTGAGGTGCTTCTACTAGAATATAGAAGATACCATTAAGTGCTAGACTAGACTTTATTAATAAGTTGTCATTAGAGAATGGCTCATACTGAGTAGTGTGGTTTTAGTAAATATCTTTCCCATACTGCATCAGTAATGCTTATAGTTGTTGATAGTCCTCTTTTCCTAATGGGAATTAGGACACATTATACTTTTTCATTTCAGTATCAAGTAATGTCATCAGTTGGGCTATTATAGTTAGCCTTACTCTTGGGGAAAATAAGCCTAAACAAATGAAAAACAAGATGACAGGATTTTTCTAGGGAAAAAGATACCTTTGAATTTGGTTTCCTTATAGCACATATATGTTTCATTCAACATTATACTTGTCAACTCTGAGACCCTGCTGGGCAGCCGTTGGAAGCTCTTGGCAGGACAGAATTGGGTCAGGGAAATGTATACTAAAAGGACATAAGACAGTTTTGAGGCCAGAAAATGCCGCTGGCTTCCACATAGAAGAAGGGAACTGACAAACGCTCATTGAAATAATTGCCTTATATGAAGAAGTTAAGGGCTTTCAAAACCAGATAAACTATTTGAAATATATGTTTTGAAAAGTACTCTGCTCTCCTTTGGAAGTGAGACATCTGTCATGAGAATTCATAATTTTCTTCTTTTATATTAACTTGGTACCATATAGTCAAAATAATGCCAGCATCTATTTTATGCTAAATAATAGTGAATTATTTAATATTTAAATAAAGAAACATGAGTTGAATAATATATGATGACCATAAATATGATGCTTGCTGTAGGCTTACAAAAGAACTTGATTTTCTTTGCTCATCCAGAAAATGAACTGGGATTGTTAGCTTTAAGAAATGTCTTGTGGGGGGAGGCGGGGAAGGGAAGTGAAGGGTAAACAAAGGAGGAGGCTGCAATGCTTGGTAAGAAATGTATGCATTATCCTGCCCATGTAATTGTAGCCCCTCTGTACAGTATGTTCTCAAATAAAATAAAATACAATTAAAAAAAACTCTAGTATGAGTATAAGAAACAAAATAGGGGGGGAGGGGGGAGGCTGGGAAGGGATGTGAAGGGTAAACCAAAGGAGGAGGCTGCAATGCTTTGTAAAAAATGTACGCATTATCTTGCCCATGTAATTGTAACCTCTCTGTACAGTATGTTCACAAATAAAATAAAATAAAATTTTAAAAAAAGTGAAAAAAAGAGAAATGTCTTGTGTCCTTATATCATACTAGTACAATGAGAAAGAATATCATTAATTTATGTTATGCTTTTATACTTAGATCACATATTGAACTTGGAGAATGCTCATTGACAATCAGGCAGTTGAACTCAATTGTTATTGGAAATTTTATCCAGTAAATTAAACAAATTACTTCATTTAGATGATTTCCCTGCCTCAGTCTCATTTCTTTGTTTAACTAAACTCTTGATTAACTTAGGTAAACTATGCATTGAACTAAAATAAATACAAAATAATGACTGAAAATACAGCTCTAAAGTGGTAAGAAAATTTAACTTCTACATTAGAGGGCAATTTAACTGGATTAGACAAATCATTAGTCCTTGGCAGTCCTCAGATAGAGGAGGTGTCAGACAATACACTGATAAGAACAGATACTACACATGATCTTAGCCAAAAGGCCAAGAAGGCTCCCCTTCTTGTGCATCTTTCCAAAAGAAATATAATCATTATCTGTGTAGGTGTCACCCCTCTGTATATTACCTCTGCAATTACAATAAAATAAATTTTTTAAAAAGAAGAGTCCTCCTTGGTCATATTAGGGATTATTGTTATAATCCATATTAAGACAGAATATCTGGAAATGAGAATAATAACCATTATCTAGAATGCAAAAATGAAATTTTGAATCTGGAAATACAAAACTTATCTTTGGTAAGCTATATTTTCATTTTCTAAATTTACATTTTTACTTTTGAGCTAGAACTTCACAGCCTGCATTTCATGCCACAAAAAGGTCATATATTCAAACAGTATATATTTGGAAAATACAAAAAAAATATCTATATATAATTAGTCATGGGGCCTGAACTGTCCCTCAGCTCTTCAGCTCAAGGCTAGTGCTGTACCACTTGAGCCACTGCACCACTTCTGTTTTTCTGAGTGGTTTTTTTGGAGATAAGAGTCTCATGGACTTTCCTGCCCAGGCTGGCTTTGAACCATGATCCTCAGATCTCAGCCTCCTGAGTAGTTAGGATTACAGGTGTGAGCTACCAGTGCTTGGCTGTTAACACTCATTTCTTAAAAACAAATACCTAATTACTGGAATACAAGCCATACATATACATACACTCAGACTTTGATCAAGCCTCTGAATAGGCAGAAAATTCAGGATAAATTATGTCTTTAAAAAACTTGTGTTAATAAAGATAAGCCTCAGTTCATACATTTATTACTTCATAGTTCTAGACAATCATTTCATTGTTCACTTGCTCAGATGCAAAGCTGTTGAGAAAAGTGTAATGACCTACTAATGTGTTTTAGATTGAGATACATACTCACTGGAAAATAAACTATTTTAATACATTTTTGAGTTTATGTCAGTTACTACTGACCAAGGTGACTCATAGTACTACTACCTAAAGAATAGGCAAGCCCGTCACTGAAGTTTTAAAAATCTGCCAAGGCTCAATGTGTTTCAAAAATAGTGTGTTTAATGCAGGATACCAAAAAACGAATAAATGTTCAGACAGATTGTGAATTACTGGATTATTTATCTGTTACTATAACAAGCCAGGATTTGTCTAACCTATTCTTGCATTAGATTATTTTTAAGAAAAGGATGTATTTCTTTCTGCTATGGTAATTATATTAAAGTGTTTCAGACTTCTCCACACTCATCTCTTTGTTAGGACTCTGCGTACAGTTTCACTGACTCTGGTTTGAGTAAAACACATTTGAAGTGTTTTTCAGGCTAGATGTTAGACCATTGAGTTGTAATTCTACTATGTACCTCAATGCAAAAGAAGACCTTGTGCCAGTAAATATTTCTCTTCATTAAATGGGATTGAGATATTTATTCAGAAATACAAACTTATATCTGTACATGATGAACATTATTAACCTGTTTTAAAAAATATATCCTATGCTTCATATGGTGGGCTGTTTGGGCAGATTACTTGTTGGAGCCTTGCTGTATAGTGGTAACAACTGTTGTTACTACATATATGTTTAGCATGTTTAACATGTATATTCTGAGGATTTTCCCATTTATACAGCTATTGACTGTACCATTTCAGAGATGAGGACACTGACACAAAGCATATCTTACATTAGATTGAATCAGAAGTACAGACTCCAGAACTGGCCCACTCAGATGGTTTATAAGATAGAGAACCAAGGACCGATGGTCAGTCCCCTCATAGGGCATCAGGGTCGAGTACATAGGCCATCACTGTGAGGGGATTTCAATAGTGCTTTGGAATGCCACTCGGTCATAGTCAACAGAAGGTGAAAAGAGGAACTTTCTTCCAGAGACATTCATATTTTGTAGAACTATAGGATGGTCCTATCATTTACAGTAATTTTATGTAAACAGGTAATTGGAGAAACTTTTCTAACTAAGGAATTTCATAAAAACTATGGATTTCTAACTTAAGTCTTTTGAACAAAATTGCTGGGCAGAGAGCCCAGAAATGCTTCCCAGGTGATTCTGATGATCATCCAATTTTGGCCTCAGTATTAGAACAATTTGGCTTTTGTTATAAGGATAACAACTTCAGTATCTCTCGGCCTTTAATCAAAGACATTTCTCAGTGGTTATTTCTTACCATGCCATATACTGGTGTTGGCTGCCGCCACCACAGGCTTTGTGGTCAAAGGCTTTCATGCCTGTTGTGTTAGACCAACTAGTGCATAGTGATGTAATTTGGGAACTGTATATTTGTGAAGCTGATTTGCAGAAATGATGTCTGCTCTAAATCAAACCACTGATACATGCTTAATCAGAACCCGAGGCACTGAGACAAGCCTTAAAGAAGCTTTGGAACATACTTGAAACAGTAAATGAGAGAACAGTTGTCAGTGTCAGAAATATTTTGGAAGTGTCTGGCAATTTCAAATTTAGCAAGGAAGGTAATTTTACTTATTGAACAAAAGTGATTTATAAATAATTCTGGGAAATTAAGCAGCTGGACTAGCATAGGACTTGCATATTTCACAATGTTTAAATGATTCCAAAGGCAACTCAGAATAAATCTCAACAATTTAAAATATTTTTTTTTCTTATCCTCAGGGAAACCTAACAAAAAAGATCAGTGCTTAAAAGAAGTGATCTCTCATTTCTATTATATATGTATATATATATGTGTGTGTATGTGTATAAAGTGTACATATACACACATACACATACATATACACACATGGATTTTTGTGAAAACTCATTAAGAACCCTAAATTTTGATGAGTAGAGAACCTCACATTTCATTAAGTCCTTTTTTTCAATCAAGGCTGAAGAGTGATGAGTACTAACAGTGGGAGCAGAAGCCCATTTCCTTTACTTACCAGACCCAGACTTCTCTATGACTTTGGATTGCCATGTCAGTCTCAGTATCTGGCCACGAGGAGAAACAAGGAGTTCTTCATCAGAAGCATACCAAAGGGTGAAGAGAATGTAGTTCTTCTTATATTAGTACTGCTATGTCTCCAGAGATATAGAGGGTTAAAAAGAAAATTTTGTGGATGAGACTTAAGAACAAGGCTCATTTGTGTCAGGAAAACAATATAAACATTTTAAATGCGTTCCTCCTTTAATAGCCAAGTAATTTATGTAAATGGATACCATTCCTTAGCCCCTCTATGTATTTTAGAATCAACAATGCCTTCCATATATGACTTAACTCTGGAATCAATTATGGTCTAGAATGAAAAATGCTGGAAGAAAAGGATGTAGGGGACACTAGGGACAAACAGTCGTCTCTAGCCATGTTACATTAATTGAGGGTAGTTTCCTCCCTTACTTGTACATGTTCTCTCTTAAGTAGCAGTGATGTTTTTCCTCATGTGTGCAGGAAACTAGCATTCCTGCTGAGATAGTGATTTAGGAACCCTACTTATCGCTTAGGCAGGACTACTGTGTGTCTTTGAGTGCCATCTTAAGGCACTATTAGAGCATGAAGACTAAATGATTACTATGAGAAAAAAGTATATATCATCATGCTGTTTCCCCAGTAACCGCACGTATGCTGTGTTTATCCATGCCCTTGCAGTTTGATCATTCTGTATTGTTTTGAATCTTTTTTAACTCATCCTGCCCATCATTTAGACCTCAATTTAAGGTTCACTTTACTCGTGATTCCTTCTGAAACACTTATCTCACACCCTAGTATTGATGTTGATGGACTCAAAGGCTTGTGGTATCACTTGCCATTATTGGGTTTAGTTTATTGTGGATGATGGACTAAGGCCTTTCATTGATCCATTAACTCACACAGTCATTCTCTAAGTCTTTGTTTAGAGTACCTGTGTTTCATGCTTGGTCTTATTGTAGGAGGAGTTAAATCTTAGCACTTTGTTTTATGAACTCTGGAAACAGTTTCATTTTTCTATTAAAAATGTTTGAATTCATGGAAATACTTGAAAATTGCAAATCTTGCTTTCACAAGCCATATATTTCAAGTATAGAAAGTTATGCACTACACTTTATTTTCATTAAATAAATGTATAGCTAAAATGTCAGGAATCTTCACAATTCTCTGAAGTAAACTGCTTAATAATTACTAGAAGAGCTATTTGTCTCCAGAGAGTTCCTTTCCAGACTAAGAACTTCTTTTATAATACAAATTGCTCTAAATCTCATCCATATTTCACAAAGCATGGTAATTTTATGCTAACAGTGTTAGTAGCCATGGCACACAGGCTGCTTTGTAGCAATTGTGAGGACTGAAATTGTTACAACAGTTTGCTATTAGCTCATACCCTGGCTCAATGCACTGAATGTGATAATGAGCCTTAATTGTGTTGGCTTAAATTCTGGTTTAAATGTGGTGTTAAGAATACTTAATGGTAGCCAGGTGCGCTTGTGGCTCACACCTGTAATCCTAGCTACTCAGGAGGCTGAGATCTGAGGATCACAGTTCAAAGCCAGCTTGGCCAGGAAAGTCCCCATGAGACACATCTCCAGTTAATCACTCAAAAACTAGAAGTGGAGTTGTGGCTCAAAGTGGAACTGTGTTAGCCTTGAGGAGAAGAGCTCAGGGACAACATCTAGGCCCTAAGGTCAAACCCCACAACCGACCAAAAAATAAATAAATAAAAATAAGTAAGTAAATAAATAAATAGCTTGTTTTTCTTGACAGTAACCCACTTAATAATTCAGTTATGCTACTGTATATATGGATTTATTCTGAAATTAAAACATACTGCAAACAATGAAAACCTAACAGATGGAAGAAGACTGTGTTGTCTTTCCTAATGGCATGCTCCGGAGGAGACAGTATAACATATTAAACACTAATGTATCTATAGACATAGATATAGCTCCCCTCTGTGAGCTAGACTCCCAGGGGGATCGTGAATTTGATGACAGCCCGGGGAAGTAACTGAGACCTTATCTCAGAAGCACCACAGTATTCACAAGGCTGGGGGCATAGCTCAAATGACAGAATACTTGCCTAATATGTATGAGGTTCTGGATTAAATCCAGTACCACACACAAAAAGGGAAAAATAGGATTTAGAAGCTTGCATTTTGAAATTTAACTTTGAGGGCTAATTTAGATGGCTCATGTCTGAACCTCAGTTAGATATGTGGCAGATTTAGGAGGCGCCTCATCTGAGGCTGGGCTTGGGCACAAAACAGCTCCTTTAGCTGGGCAGGCACTCTTACCACTTGGGACATACTGTCAGAAACCTTTTGCCTTAGTTCTTTTTCAGACAGGATCTCATATTTGTGCTTAGAGTAGGCCTGGGACCTCAATATTACTCCCTCTACCTGTCACATAACTGGGTAACAGGCATGTACCGCCATACCAATTTGTAAAATAGGCTCTTTTCCCCCAAGACTGAGCATAGCTACAATCCTCTCACTCGATGCCTTTCCCCATGTTATGTTTGTTTGTTTGTTTGGTCGGTTGTAGGGCTTGAACTCTGGGCTTGGGCGCTGTCCCTGTGCTCTTCAGCTCAAGGCAAGCGCTCTACCACTTGAGCCACAGCACCACTTCTGGTTTTCTAATGGTTTATTGGAGATAGGAGTCTCACGATCCTCAGATCTCAGCCTCCTGAGTAGCTAGAATTACAGGTGTGAGCCACCAGCGCCTGGCTTTGCTGCTTTTGTTTTAGCTAAGTCATAGTTCTTAGACTTATTTCTCAAGCTTGGCACTTGTTTTTGCCTCTTTAATCTATACCATTTAATTCCTTGTTCATGATTTAACCAAAAGACTTGTGACTGTGTCCAGATCCATTTTCAGTTCTCTCTCTCTCTCTCTCTCTCTCTTTCTCTCTCTCTCTCCTCTCTCTCTCTCTCTCTCTGTCTCTCTGTCTCTGTCTCTCTCTTTCTCTCTCTCTCTCCTCTCTCTCTCTGTCTCTCTCTCTCTGTCTCTGTCTCTCTCTGTGTCTCTGTCTCTGTCTCTGTCTCTGTCTCTCTCTCTCTCTCTCTCTCCTGTTAGCAGTTTTGAAGAAAGTGACTTCTTCAAAGCACACTTAAGGTCTTGAGGACCTTAAGGTTTGCCTGTCAACCAACCAGTTGGTTCCCAAGTTCATTTCCTTCTCTTGGTACTTTGTGAAATAAATAACATGGCATCCAACAAAACAAACCCTGATGTTTTCCCCAACTTCTTTCCTCCTCAGCTACAGTTTTGGTAGAACCTTGGTCCTCAAAATTTTCCTAATCAATGATTTGAACAAATATGTAGGCCAAAGAATAACAGAGCTCCCCAGCGTTTCAACATTGTAGATCTATTTCTTAAGTGCATACTGCTGCCATTTTCAAGCAGTGGATTTTAAAAACAGAACACTCGAAGTCTTTCCATTTCCTATTAAAAGAGGCAATGTTATTTTTTCTGACAGAGGCATAGAATTTCATTGTATATATATACCACATTTTCTTGATCCATTCATCTACTGAGGGGCATCTGGCTTGGTTCCATATCTTAGCTATGGTAAATAATACTGCAATAAACATGGTTGTGCTGGTAGCTTTGAAATGGTCTTGTTTGTGATCCTTTGGGTAAATGCCCAAAAGTGGGATTGCTGGGTCATAGGGGAGCTCTGTGGAGTCTTTTGAGGAACCTCAGAGTGGTTGAACAAGTTTACACTCCTACCAACAATGCAGTAGGGTTCCCTTTTGGCCACATCCCCTTAAGCATCTCTTGTTACTAGGTTTCCTGATTATAGCCATTCTAACTGGGGTGAGGTGGTATCTCAATGTTGTTTTTGATTTGCATTTTTTATTATTGTGAAAATATAGAGGGGTTACAATTACATGGGCAAGATAATGAGTACATTTCTTATCAAGCATTGTTGCCTCCTTCTTTGTTTCCCCTTCCCATCCCCCACCTCGCCAAAGTTGTAAAGTTTGTTTTCTTTTGACATAACGATTTGTACATCTTATTGTTGCAATGGGTAAACAAATTGTTTAAATAGGGATACAGGTTGATTTGCATTTCTTTTATGGCTAGAGAGGTTGAGTATTTCTTCATGTGTGTATTGGTCATTCTTACTTCCTCTTCAGAGAAGTCTCTCTTTAAGTGTTTAGTCCATTTGTTAATCGGGTAGTTGTTTCTTTGAGGATTTGTTGTTGGGGATTTAGTTTTTTGAGTTCTAAGTATATTTTAGATATGAGATCCTTGTCCATTGTGTGGCTAGTGAAGATCTTCTCCCAATCTGTGGGCTTTCTGTTGATCTTGCTAGCTATGTTCTCTGCCTTGCAGAAGCTCTGCAGTTTCATGAAGTCCCATTTGTCCAACCTTTCTTTGATTTGTTGTGCTTCTGGGTCTCTATTAGGAAAATTTTGGCTTTTGCCAAAAAGCTCTGAAGTTTCTCCTATTCCGTCCTGTAATGTTTTCATGGAGTCTGCTTTTATTTCGAGGTCTGATCCATTTGGAGTTGAATCTGGTGCAAGGTGATATATACGGATGTAGTTTTAGTTTTCTACAAGTGTTTAACCAATTTTGCCAACACCATTTATGAATAGGCTGTCTTTATTCCATTCTATTTCTTTAACTCCCTTGTCAAAGATTAGATGGCTATAGGTCTGGGTCTTCAGTCCTATTCCATTGGTCCTCAGTTCTTATGCCAGTACCAAGCTGTTTTGATTACTATGGCAATCATATTAAGTGAAGTAAGTCAGGCTCAAAGAAACATAGGTCCCATGGTTTCCCTTGTTTTCAGTGACTAGTACATGTCTAGGACAAGCAGAATAGGTCAAAGGCTATGCACATACAACCATATGAGATAATGTTAAGCAAAATGTACCCCAAGACAGGGACACAGAGGATTTTTTTCTTTTTTTCTTGCTAGTATTTTTAATGTACTTACAATACACTATGTGATTCTTTTGTTTCTATTGTATGTTCTTCCTCCATGGTATAACCCCTGTTTTCACTGGATTTGATGCTGGTGCTCAGCACTGTCTATATATATTTTTGTAATTTGGGGAGAGGAAGAGATATTGCAGAACACTTAAATGAGGATGCAGGCTGACTCATTGTGACGACGAGATGTACAGGACACTATATTGAAAATGAACTTTGCAGTATAGGGGTTGGGGCGGGAGGAGTTGGGGAGGTGGGGAGGGAAGTGATGGTAGGGGGAAAATAAAAGAAGAGGTAACAATGCTCACTATGAAATGTACTCATTACCCTACTCATGTAACTGTCACCCCTCTGTACAACATTCTTACAATAAAATAAATAAATATATAAATAAAAACAGAACACGCTGCTCCATTCCAGTCTGTTGAAAGGAGCATTGATTGTTTAAGCTGAGGATAGAAACAGCACATTTCAGTGGTGCTCACTTTCTTGCAAATACTTGGTGAAAACATGCCCTAATAGGCACAGGGCTTGATAGGCAGCCCCATGACGCAGCCTACCAGCCATGGGAGCTAGAATACATAATCTAGAGGAGGGGACTAATTTTAGTCAGTCTGTGGTAGTCACAGCTACATTCCAGTTCAAAGAATTTAGGGACCGTGTTTATCTCTACCTCTGAATGTTCAGACCTACTCAGTTTCTGGGCTGGTGAGGCACGATGCGTGTGCATCTGACAAACCAAGGGTGAGAATGTGATTAAGAATCAAATTAGTAGCTCTTATGTAAGGACTGTGGCCTCATATTTTCCTAGAAAAATGGGGCTTGAAATCAAGGCCTCACACTTCCTGGGCTTTCTTGTTCATGGCTGGCAGTCTAGCACTTAGATCATACCTCCAGCCTGGCTTTTCACTAGTTATTTTGGAGATGGAGTATCATAGATTCTTCTGTATGAGCTGGTTTCAAACCATAACCCTCCAGACCTCAGCCTCCTAAGTACCTAGGATTATAGGCAGGAGCCACTGGCACCTGGCCAAAACTTATGGCAAGTATATAGTCATATTTCTAAATAATAAGGATCATTTCTATAATTTTATAACAATGACAAAACCTAAATTATTTTTAGATACCCAAAGGACACATATCAGTCAAAGTCACATCAATTGATTTAAAACTTTTTAATTGTCATTATTGAGGTGATGTACAAAAGGGTTACATTGCTTTGGGACTGTTTGAGTACATTGGGACTGTTTGAATACATTGCTTTGGGACTGTTTGCTTTTTTACAGTTGAATTTTGCTGAATTCAGAACATATATAGGAAGTATTTAAAAGATATTTGAAGACTTGGATATTACAACAATTTTTAGGCAAAATGGGAAATATGACCAAGGATAACATTATGATTTAACAGTATATTTAAGCTATTATTAGATGAGATAGCTATATAGGTAAAAAAGATTTGCAACATACATTTTAGTGATCATTATATAATTTTTACTACCAATAATATATTAGGGTATATACTTTGAGGTAAGTTTTATGATTCTTTTCATTAATGGTACAGAAGAGAATAAATAAATTCTCAATGCCCTCAAATTGATGGATAGTTGATAACAGGAAATCATACAATTTTTTTTCAAAATTGTGAATATGAATACTATTAGGGAAGCCAAATAAATAGCAGTATTATTATATAAGTTATATATAGAGAAAATAAATTAACAGAATTTTATAGATCAGTTAAAAATTATTTTTCTAAGCTGAAAGTCGGTGGTTCAAGCCCCACAATATAATATGTTTTTTTCCCTACAAAAAATTTTTTTTTCTGGGCCTTTTCCATTACGTTAAGGCAAGTTTGGTGGTTAATCTTGATTGTTAACTTGACTGGATGGAGAGGCATTTAGAGGATTAGCAAATCACACTTCTGGGTATGTCTGTGAGAGTGATTTTGGGAGGGTTTACCATGAGGGAGAATGTGGGTAATACCATCCAGTTGTCTGGAGGCCTGGATAAAGTTAAAATAGGAGGAAGTCCTCTAGCCCTGGCATTCTCTCTGTCCCTGGCCCCTAGCGTGAGCTGCTCTGCTTCCCCGTACATCTTCCCTTGTTGCCAGAAATACTTCTATTATTATGAATAATAATAATAAGATTAAATATATTACTAGCAAAGTATTTATAAGAAGAAGATATTTCTAACAAAAGATTGCCAGCCGTGTGTCCAGAAGTATGTTTTGTAGGAGGCTAAATCATGTGTGAGATAGAAAAGGAGCCTCTTGGCACTAGGTTTTTTGCCTGCATGTTGAAGGACAATGATCTGAGGCTTCTGACTATCTAACCTTCTCTTAGGAGTAACATGTGAATCTGGACATGTATTCCCTCACTTGTAAATCACATTAGTAGAATACAGTTATTTGTCTGATATTATGGATTCTCTCTTTGAAAATAAGATATTAATTACATAAATTGAACCTAAGCTAAACATAAAAGCAGAACTAAGGCATTTATCTCTTGCTCTCTTTTCTTCTGGGTTGAAGAAACTTGGTTTCTTATCGTTCATGTATTATTCATCCTCAGATTAATTACAGACAAATTAGAATTGCATTATGTTAATAATACACTTAGAAGACTTTCAATACTCTCTCTTATTTGGAAAGACAAAGGGATATACCAATTAAAAGCAGAGAAAATGAAAATAAAAATGTGGAGTTAATATATGACAGGTCTATTTGTGATAAACTTAGTGAATTGAGGTTAAATGTGGATATCACATTTTACAAAGAGCAAATCCATTTCATTGTCTTTGAGAAGAACTAGAAACATTTAACCCTGCAGAACTTAAGAATATGGGCAACCTTAAAAAGAAAAGAATCCAGTGGGCGCCGGTGGCTCACGCCTGTAATCTTAGCTACTCAGGAGGCTGAGATCTGAGGATCAAGCTTCAAAGCCAAGCCGGGGCAGAAAAGTCCTTGAGACTCTTATCTCCAATAAACCACTAGAAAACCGGAAGTGGCTCTGTGGCTCAAATGGTAGAGCTCTCGCCCTGAGCTGAAGAGCTGAGGGACAGCGCCCAAGCCCAGAGTTCAAGCCCCAGGACTGACCAAAAAAAAAAAGAGAGAAAAGAAAGAATCCAGTGGCAGCTATATCATATTGTGTTGTGATTTTCTTTGTATGTGTGTGTTGTGACTTTCATTAAAATTCACTTAAAAAATTTTGTTCCAAACCATGAAAAACAGGAATGGAAAAAAGACAGTTTTGTAGACATAGATGTGAAGACAAAGTAGGTGATTTAATAATTCCTGTCGTATGATTTCATTTTCTCCAGTAGAGTGAATCAAGAATAGCAGAAATTCAGGCTGGGAAGGTGGCTCAGTGGTAGAGTGCTTGCCTTGCATGCATGAGGCCCTGGGTTCGATTCCTCAGCACCACATAAGCAAAAAGAAAAAAGCCGGAAGTGGCGCTGTGGCTCAAGTAGTAGAGTGCTAGCCTTGAGCTGAAGAGCTGAGGGACAGCGCCCAGGCCCAGAGTTCAGGTCCCATGACCAGACCAAAAAAAAAAAAAGAAAAGAATAACAGAAATCCAAGCCCCGATGCTCTGCTTGAAGATAGAGGCATTTAGCACTTGATAAATGTTAAATCTTTGTCTGAAAGATAAGAAATATTGAGGAACCTCCATACTGCTTTCCAAAGTGGTTGAACAAGTTTACATTCCCACCAACAATGAAGTAAGGTTCCTTTCTGTCCACATCCCCTCCAGCATCTGTTGTTGTTAGAGTTCTTGATTTTTGCTGTTCTAACTAGAGTGAGGTGATATCTCAATGTTGTTTTGATTTGCATTTCTTTTATGGCTAGGGATGTTGAACATTTCTTCATGTGTCTATTGGCCATCCTTCTTTCTTCTTCAGAGAAGCTTCTCTTTAAGTCTTTCGCCCACTTATTTATTGGGCAGTTGTTTCTTTGAGGATTTGTTGTTGGGTGGTTTAATTTTTTGAGTTCCAAGTATATTTTAGATATGAGACCCTTGTCCGTTGTATGGCTAGTAAAGATCTTCTCCCAATCGGTGGGCTTTCTATTGATCTTGCCAGCTATGTCATTTGCCCTGCAGAAGCTCTGCAATCTTATGCAATCCCATTTGTCCAACCTTTTTTTGATTTGTTGTGCTTCCGGGTCTCTATTCAGAAAATTTCGACCTGAGCCAAGGAGACCTAGGGTTTCTCCTATTCCATCCTGTAATGTTTTCAGAGTGTCTGCTTTGAGTTCAAGGTCTTTGATCCATTTGGAGTTAATTCTGGTGCAGGGTGATATATAAGGATCTAGCTTTAGTTTTCTACATGTAGTTAACCAATTTTGCCAGCACCATTTACTGAAGAGGCTGTCTTTCTTCCATTCTATTGTTTTAGCTTCCTTATCGAAGATTAGATGGCTATAGGTCTGTAGGTTCATTTCTGGGTTTTCAATTCTATTCCATTGGTCCTGAGGTCTGTTCTTATGCCAATACCAAGCTGTTTTGATTACTATGGCTTTATAGTAGAGTTTGAAATTTGGTATTGATATTCCTCCAGCAGTGTTCTTTCCGTTGAGGAGCGTTTTTGCTATTCGGGGTCTTTTATTGTTCCATATGAATTTTTGGATTGCCTCCTCTATTTCCTTGAAGAATGAGGGTGGAATTCTGATAGGTATCGCGTTGAATTTGTAGATAGCCTTGGGAAGTATTGCCATTTTCACGATGTTAATCTTGCCAATCCAGGAGCATGGGAGGTTTTGCCATTTTTTAAGTTCTGTGTTGATTTCCTTTTTCAAGATTTTAAAGTTTTCATCATAGAGGTCCTTCACTTCTTTGGTTAAGTTAATTCCTAGGTATTTTATTTTTTGTGGGGCTATTACAAATGGAATTGCTTTCCTAATTTCAGCCACACTTTTCTCATTGTTGGCATATAGAAAAGCCATTGATTTTTGGGGGTTAATTTTATAACCTGCTACTTTGCCAAAGTTTTGGATCAGCTTGAGTAATTTGGGAGTGGAGTCTATGGGATTCTTTAAATACAAGATCATGTCATCTGCAAAGAGGGAGAGTTTTATTTCTTCTTTCCCTATTTGGATCCCCTTTATGTCTGCATCTTGTCTTATTGCTGTAGCTAGGCATTCTAATACTAGATTGAAGAGAAGTGGAGAGAGTGGGCATCCTTGTCTTGTTCCTGAGTTAAGAGGAAATGGCTTTAGTTTTTCACCATTGAGTATAATGCTGGCTGTAGGTTTGTCATATACAGCCTTTATTGTATTGAGGAATGTTCCATGGATTCCTAATTTTTCCAGAACCTTCATCATAAAGGGGTGTTGGATCTTGTCAAATGCTTTTTCTGCATCTATTGAGATAACCATGTGGTTCTTATTCTTGCTCCTGTTGATGTGATGAATAATATTAATTGATTTGCGTATATTGAACCAGCTTTGCATCCCTGAAATGAATCCTGTTTGATCATGGTGTATGATTTTTTATGATCCAGCAATCCCACTTTTGGGCATTTACCCAAATGTTTACAAACAAGACCACACTAAAGCTACCAGCACAACTATGTTTATTGCAGCATTATTTACCATAGCTAAGATATGGAACCAACCCAGATGCCCCTCAGTAGATGAATGGATCAAGAAAATGTGGTATATATACACAATGGAATTCTATGCCTCCATCAGAAAGAATGACATTGCCCCATTTGTTAGGAAATGGAAAGGTTTGGAAAAAATTATATTAAGTGAAGTAAGCCAGGCCCAAAGAAGCATAGGTCCCATGGTTTCCCTTATTTGCAATATCTAGTATAGGTATGAGTCAAGCGGAAAAGGTCAGATAATGTGATGTTAGGAAAATGAACCCTTAAATATGTATTTTAATGTTTTCGTTTCTTTCATGCATGTGTTTCTAACGCATTTATAAGATTATTTCTTTGTTGCTTTGTATGTCCCTCCCCCACAGTGTAACCCCCGCTTTCACTATATTTGATGTCAGTATAACATGTGGAGGAGATGGGGACAAACAAGTCGTTTAAGGATTCAGGTGGACCTGTTGCAACAATGAGAAGTACAAAATGTCATGTCAAAACCAGCTTTACAATGTCGGTGTTGGGGGGGGGAGGGGGGTATAATTGGGTGGGGGGAGGGGAGTAAAATTGGGTGGGGGGAGGGGGGAGGCGGGGAAGGGAAGTGAAGGGTAAACAAAGGAGGAGGCTGCAATGCTTGGTAAGAAATGTATGCATTATCCTGCCCATGTAATTGTAGCCCCTCTGTACAGTATGTTCTCAAATAAAATAAAATACAATTAAAAAAAAAAGAGTTATACTATGTTGAAAATGAACTTTAAACTTGGGGGGGGGTTGGAGAGGTGGGGCAGGAAGGGTTGGTAGGGGGAAAACAAAGGAGGGGGAAACAATGCTCGATAAGAAATGTACTCATTACCTTACTCGTGTAACTGTAACCCCTCTGTACAGTATCTTTACAATAAAGTATATATTTAATTGAAAAAAAAAAGAAATATTGACATAATTACATGGGTTCAATTTTAAGGTGAATGTAAGTGCCTTCAAGTATTTTTTATTGTCTGTCTGTGTTGATAGTGTAAACCACAGGTCTTCCTATATTGCACTGCAAATAAAATGGCCTGTCACTAGCATTGGACTCACAGAATGAATGGTACCCCACTCCACCTCTGTGCTTTCATTATCCAAGTTCAGTACGTTAAACAAACGTAGAACACACTGACATGGGACTCGTGGTTCCAGAATAACTCAACATCTTGGAAAACTACATATGTTTCATATTAAATTTCACTTTATTCATATGCAGATATATATATAGAGAGATGTATAGAATGTTGATACATATTTGTATATGTATCATCACTTTGATCTTACAGCATGAGCTATATGGCTAAACATGTAAAACTCTACATTTGAGCTAAGGTCTATTTACTTCATGTTCAGTATTTATGTGCTAGCTAACATTACAGAAAATGAATACTAATATACTCAAGATTTGCTCCTGTTTTTTAATTCTCTTCTTGCTAATTTAAGCAAGAGGCTCTGTCTTATCCAAGAAATATTTCTGAGAAAATTAGAAAGTTTCACACCATTCTATTGATCCTATCTAAAGAACAAGTAATTCGCTTTTGACAGCAGAATTATACAAAGAAAATTCATACACTTACTTGTATTCTTCTGTGACTAAGAAACTTGGATTTTTTAAATTGGCAAGTGTTTGTGTGGCTTCAAATGATTTATATAGACAAGCCAAAATTACAGAGGTCAATAATAGACCTAGAGAATTTTGTATTACTTACTTTTGCTTCATTTTGAAAAAAAAAAAAAAAGCATATTTCTGCATTTTAGTTCTGGTCCTTGCTGTAAATACAGAATCATGGTATTCAGGGTTAGAAATGTTATGAAGAATATCCATAAAGAAATAGGAAATTCCACCGTTTACATAAACTGAAACATCATTTTGTACTACTAAAAGCCCTAAATAAATAATGTCTCCATTTCACATCCCAAGACAGCCACAGGCATCTAAGTCTGAAAAGAGTGTCCTATTTCCTGCCCCATGTAGCACTGATGTTTCCTGAGGCTGGATTCTCTCAGTGCCAACATTCAACTAATAAATTCACCCATCCACAAGTACTAGCTGAGCATCTTTTTTGTGGAAGAAACTGGGATGAGCATTATGAGATTTTTTTTTTTTTACATAGGGCTTGATGACTTGCTCCTTAGGAAAACAGCAAAATGGTTCATTTAAATGATAGCATTTGTGACAACTACTAATGGCTTCAAGACTAATATTTTAATATAACAGTGTAAATTATCTACTTTCAAAGTGATTCATTGATAGGTCACTTGTTTACTTACTTCAAGTAAACCTTTATTATAGAATCTGTGGGGAGATAGGAGATATAGTTCCTTCCAGAATAAATTGAGTCGATGATTTTCCTTTGCCCTGTAGGAAATCAGATGAACAGCTCCATATGGCCCCAAGGGTGGTCCTCATACTCATTCTGAAAAACAAGAAATGGGATGATTTGACTCTTAAATTGAAAGAGGAGCAGCATCACTCTTCTTTTTTTATTAGTGTATATTAATTGAAGGTTCATTGTGATGTCTCCATACATACATGTAATATACCTTGATCAACTTCTGCCATTGACCTTTTTTGGAAAATATACAATCTCATTTATTGTATATATTTTTTAGATGAAATCAGGAGCATTCAGGGTGGTAAGGCCACAGACTATATTTTTCTATAGAACATGTTTTAACAAAAATATTAACTTTATATTGTATAAATTTACATAATAGGAAAATAATTTAAAATTTTCATATAACCTTCACAAACTTCCCAAAGTGCTAAAATCTTATTCAGTGTTTTTTTTCCTGAACTTCAAAAAGTTATATAATGGACTACAAGTGTCCATCTAAGTGTGTTGTGCTTCTTGAATAGAATCATTCCTTCCATTGTTCTCCCTCATCTTGTCTGTTCCCTGACCCCAAAACTGACTGCTTTTTTTTGGGGGGGAGGTTGGTCCTGGGGCTTGAACTCTGGGCTTGGGTGCTATATCCCTCATCTCTTCAGCTCACAGAGAGCGTTCTACCGTTTGAGCCACAGAGCCAATTCCAATTTTCTAGTGGTTTATTGGAGATAAGAGTCTCACAGACTTTCCTGCTCGGGCTGGCTTTGAACCATGATCCTCAGATCTCAGCCTCCAGAGTAGCTAGGATTACAGGCGTGAGCCACTGGCACCCGGCAACTTACTGTTTTTTTATCCATCTCTCCCCAGTTTTTACAGATTTTTAATTTTTAACATTTAATTGATATTTAAAGCTAAAGTGTGTACATTGGGGATATCAAATAATTTTCATTTTGTTAATTCTATACAATAATGGGGTTTTTATGACATTTTCATACTTGCATGATATTTTTAAGTTTTTATGGGCATGCATTAGTTATACAAGGAGTTTTTCTCTTTGCCCATTTATTTTTATGCTATATTTTTATTTTTGTATTTTATGGTAAAGATGTTGTATGGAGGGGTTACAGTTACATGAGTAAGGCAATGAGTACATTACTTGTCAATCACTGTTACCCTTCCCTTTATACAGGAGTGTTTATTGTGAGATTTCCGTATATTCACACAACGTACCCCGTCACTTCACGTCTTCTATCGCTCTCCCTTATTCAACCCTTCTTCTGGAAACAATTCAACCTATCACCTTACCCTCTCCATTTACCTCCATACTCCTCAACCTCTCACCAAGAAAATCACCCTTTTACATTCATGACATTTTTTTAAGGTCTAGTTGCCATATATCAGCAAAACTGTGATTTTTATCTTTTTGATGTTGGCTTATGTCATTGAACATCGTAATCTAACTGAACCCAATTGTCAACCTCTGTTGACAATTTTATGTACTTTTCTAGTGCTTGCTCAGGCCAAGGTTGGGCTCCTTTTCAATCTTCCTGAATTATTATACACAAGCAATCACAAAGAAATATATACACACACATATATACACACACATATACATATATGTATACATATTTAAAGTTTTTGTTCTGTAACAACAAAGCTAACCACCTCATAATATATTATGAGATCAGATTGTGTTGATAAATAATGTTCTGTTTAAAGAAAGAGAAATGTATCCTTATACCTTGAATTCTGAATCAGCTGTCGCTGTAGCAGAAAAGGAGAGTGCTTTGGAGACAAATCCCTCCTTCTCCATGCAACTGTCATGAAGACTCGTCTACTGTGAAGTCATAGGAAGCAGTTAAATCTGTATTACTAGAAAACTTTGACCTGAAATAAAACATGAGAAGATACTTTACTGATTCTTGTTGGCAACAATTAAGTGTCCAAAGTGAATTCTCAACAATATTTAAGGTGAAGCTGAGTGCCAGTGGCTCAAGCCTGTTATCCTAGATACTTAGCAGGCTGAGATCTGAGGAGCCTGGGCAGGAAAGTCTGTGAGACTCTTTTTTTTTTTCCAATTAACCATCAAAAAGCCAGAAGTGCAGCTGTAGAGTGCTACCTTGGACAAAAAAAAGCTTACAAAAAATGTGAGACTCTGAGTTCAAGACTTAGGGGAGAGAGAGAGAGAGAGAGAGAGAGAGAGAGAGAGAGAGAGAGAGAGAGAGAGAGAGAGAGAGAGGGAGGGAGGGAGGGAGGGAGAGGGAGGGAGAGGGAGGGAGAGGGAGGGAGGGAGGACTGGCACTGGTTGTTCACATCTGTAGTCCTAGCTACTCAGAGGCTGAGAGCTGAGAATTGAAGTTCTGAGCCAGCTGGGTCAGGACACTCAATGAGATTCTTATCTCCAGTGAGTTGAGGGACAGTGCCCAGGTCCAGAGTTTAAGCCCCATGACAACTCCCCGCCCCGGCAAATATATATAAAATCTTCTCCTGCTCTGACAAGCTAGAACAGTCTTTTGTTTGCAACTGCAAAATCTCTGATGAAATGGATAATTGAATTTCTTTGTTGGCAGCACAGTTTAGATGCTTAGCATCTATGCTATTGTCTGAAGCCAGTGGAAATAGAGATTTAGATCATAGAAATCACTTAAGTTCTATGTTGAGGCTTGTTATGGTCTTGAGCATTCAACCATAGGTAGCTTCAGAAATGTTCCCAGATCCATGTAAATGTACACATTGTCTGATTGATCCATTGCTTAAAACCTTATGACAAGTAGTTAGAAATTCTGTGTGACCAATTTCAGAATAATTCAGCCCTTAATGCTTTCTGATGATCATTTTAGTGTGCATTACCAAACTAAAAGAAAAAATATTAGATACTTTTGTATCAGGATTTGTAAGTACTCCACTAGTTCTATGCTGAAGGAAAATACTACTTCACATTATACAAATAAGTGGAAAAAAACAGGTGGACATAAGCAAAAACTATAAAGTACACAGAACATATTCAGTAAGTGTTAGTATCATAAGAAAAAAACAGCCATGACTCTGTAGGTTTGCATACTTGGTAATAGTGGACGGTTAGGCATGGGGAAGCATAAAACACAGTGCACTCTCTGTTAGACGTGTAAATAAGAGGGGCCACAGACTTGGTGATTTATCAGTTTGGTTAGCTTTTCCTTAAACCATCTATGGCCAAGCCTACAGACACATTGTAGGAGCTTCCCAACTTAAAATGCTACTAAGTCACAAAAATATGACACATAGTTTGCTAGAAGCCAGGAGGGATAAGGAGCATGAAGAACCAGAGCATGCATACTAAACCAGAAGATATTCCAAATATAAATGAAAATGCTGCCCTGGAAACAGACATTGTATCTGTGACTAACTAGCCCAGCAGGCAACAGCTAAGTGTCTTCTGATATTTTATAGAGAATTTGACATTAGTGCAACTTTTAGTTGGAAGAACTTTAAGAAACTTAAGGTCTCAGTAGCTTATTATCAAGTCAGCATCGCTGCTGGCCAGTGGTAGCCTCTATTTCTAGACATTATCACCCTGGTCCTGAATTTAAGTACACATCTCTTATTTTACATGTCATTAACATAAACTGAATGGGAAAGCCATTCTTGTGTGCAAAGCAATCTCAAGTTGTGATATCTCTTTTTAAGTTTACTTTTGAACCTATTAAATCAATATTTTCTATGTGATAATTATCATAGCCTTAACTTTCCCTTTCTCATATTTCCTGGAGACCCCCAAGTGGAGAATTACTTGACATAAGATTTAGCCACAGTTTGCCTCCTCTGCTTCTGTGTGCTCTAGCCACTGTTCTGTCATTTTTCCAGGACATTATGTAAATCATGTCTGTTACTGTCACCTCTGTATTTCCCCTCATTATGACATTTGAACTCTCCACTGCCAATACCACAAGCTCTGCCACCCTTCCTGTGAATGTGGCTTGAGTGCTCACTGCTTTACGTGAAGAATAGGAACAGTCATTCTCTTCTTACGTGTGCTCTGTATTTTTGGTGGTGGTAGAGGATTCTTACCAGCTCACTTGCCCTCCCAGACAGGTGGTTTGGGTAAGGGAGCATCCAACACTGAGTCTCCTTCCCTTTAAGCATACAGTCCTTAGGGTGAGTCTGCTCTACTCTCCAGGGAGGCCAGTGGGTAAGAGTATGTGTTAGGAGATAACCAGCCCACTATCCCCAAGTTTCTCCACGTCAGCAGGCTTTCATGTTTTGTAGTTTCCACTGTGGGTGATATTTCTTAACTAAATACAGAAACAACTGATAATGATCATCTGAGAGCATAGTCTCACTGCTCACAGGGTTTTAGTCACCATTGTTATACAAGGAGAAAAGTGGCTTCCTCAAGAATAAGCACCTACACATATAACAATTAAAGAGAAGACAGGGGAGAGGAAAAGGGAATGTTAGAATGGACCATTCTGAGTGCATTACATCTAGGTACAAGAAGCCTCACTAAAACCTGTTGTATAGTAGAGGGTGAGGATATGAGGAGAGTTGAGAGTAGGCAGTGACCAATCTGATTAAAGTAAAGCATGAGTGAAATATCAGAGTGAAATTCCTTTGAACAATTACCATACAGTTAATGAATGTAAAAACAGGTCCTATTTGTCAACCTGGGACACATGGGAAGAGTGAAGGAGGGTATATATGGTCAAAATACTTATGTATTTTGTGAAAATGGAACAGTTGATTTTGTTGATGTGGTTTGGGAAAGAGGGAGAGATGAGGAGAAAGTGATAGGGCAAATCTGATCATATACAGATACTTCAAAGTGAAATCCCCTTATACAACCAACTGATGCTAGTAAAATGTGGAAATAAAACAATAAAAAAAACACAACAAAACTAGGGTGCTGATGGCTAATGCCTATAATCTTAGCTACTCCAGAGGCTGAGACTGAGAATCATAGTTCAAAGCTGGCTAAAGGCAGAAAAGTCTTCAAGACACCATCTCAAATTAACTAGCAAAAAGCCAAGCTGAAGCATAAATCAAGTGGTAAGGCACCAGCCATAAGCAACATGAGTAAGAAGGAACATATATATATGTATATGTACCCACAAAAAAAGGTGGCTATTTGGTACTCTCGTGGAGGAAGCAGAGGGTTACATAATGGTGAAAGCCATTTCCTCAGGACCTGGCAGTTCAGGACTAATAATCCCAGCCACTTGGAGACAAACACTGGAGAATTTGCGACATCCAGGCCAACAAAAGGTTTTAAGGCCCTCTCTCAAAAGCAAAACAGACCAAAAAAAAAGGGCCAGGATGTAGCTCAAGTGAGGGCCTGTCACTTGGGGGGGCCCTGGGTTCAATTGGCAGGATGGGGAGGCAGGAGAGCCAGACTTCTATCTCAGCTTCTCTCCTGCATGATGAATCACCACGTGTCCTAACAGGAAGGACTCTTGGTGCAGGTTCTGCTCCTTTTGTCCTGGTAATGCAAGTGTGGTGCACCTTTCTATCCTAGCTAACTGCTTAAACATGAGACAGGATAAAGTGTACTGGTTAACGCAGACTGGGTAAAGATCTGGAAAGTCAAGACACTGCCGCTGTCCTCATCTGCATCAGTGAAGCACAGGGAGAGTCAGCTTCTCTCTGTGATGAAATACTGCCAGTTCTCTAGCCTAGGAAAAACACAGCATTGCCTGTTCTTAGCGGCTCTGCTTCTGAAGCAGTCAGAAAACAGCTGTAATGTTTGTACAACCTCTCTCCCCTTGGAGGTGTAGGACTGAGAGTCGTTTTGTTTTGAATCACATTGAAATATGGCATCTGTTCCTCAGCTAACGAGTCATTTATGATGCCCAATATCTTTGGATTCTCAGTCCTTCCTCGTGGTAAGCCTGACTTAGGAGCTGGATGGAAGCTGATATCTTCTGTTGGGAAGCAGCAGCTATGTATTGCCAATGGCTGAGGTTTTTTTTTTTTGATAACTTTTTAATGTTAAATGACATCCATCAGAAATGTCTCTGTTGTACTTACTAAAACATCTTCATTCTTTTATAAGAAAAAATCTGAGGTTTGTTTGAATTCTGATACTTAAACTTTTATCACATTGGAGCATATGTTAAGTAAGTTTCTGAATTTAAATATTTTTTACTTCCTTGCTTACATATATGAATTTTCATGTGATGCTTCCTTTTTTCTTTCCTTTTGTCGTGCCAGCTTGAGGTATGTCCCCAGGTACTTTCTCCAACAGGAGTCTGTAATCTGCGTGTTGCTGTGGAAGAAATGTGCAAATGTGATTGTATATGGGAAAGAAGGGCCTACCCAGGATCACTTAGGGCCTAATTCAATTACTTGAAAGGCTTTTTAAAAAGCAGGAATGTGGAGAGAGGCTGAGACAGATACAGAGAAATAGACTGTGTGGGAGGAGAATGAAATACCAACAGTGAGAGAAAAGAGGGAAAATTCTGCTAGTGAACAGTAGCCTTGATTCCTACCTAAGACCCGTCCCTTTCTGACCTTCTGCCCTACAGCTTCAGACTTCTTTAGGCATGTAAATCCGTTGCTTGTGATACATGTATGTATGTGTTTATATATATATATATATATATATACACATGTATATACACATGTGTGTATATATGTATATACTTAGTTAGCTACATCTGTCATATCACCCATCTACTATTGCTTATGCTTGTCTTACTGAGCCTGATAGAAATTTTGGTACTTAAAGTTGAGATGATGAATATACCTATAATCTTAGCAAAAGGATAGAAGGTATGGCTTAAGTAGAGTTCAAACCCAAAATATTTTCTTTTTTTCTTTTTTGCCAGTGCTGGGGCTCGAACTCATGGCCTGAGTGCTGTCCCTGAGCTTCTTTTGCTCAAGGCTAGCACTCTACCACTTGAGCCACTGCACCACTTCTGGCCTTTTCTGTGTATGTGGTACTGAGGAATTGAACCTAGGGCCTTCATGCATGCTAGGCAAGCACTCTACCACTAAGCCACATTCCCAGCCCCAAAATAGTTTTGTAAATGGAGAAAGGTAAAAGGAATAAAAGCTTCTTCCACCCAATCCAGAAGTCCACTGAACTCTGAAGAAGGTAATTTCTTTCCATGTAGTCAAATCCATGTGAAACTTTCTATTTGCTATTCAAAAGATAATCATTTCATGTATTCATTTATTCTTTACACAGCCCATGGAAGACAGAGATTGTAACTGATATATGCTGGATCTCTAGTTTTCCAAACTCTGGCCTTTGTAATATAACCCTAACAATGTTTGTCACTGTTAGGTTTAGGTATCCTAACTCCTGAACTCATGCTTGCACTCATCATCTTTCTATAAAATAGCTCATCTGCCATCTAAGCAAGGGGCAGAGACTGTGTACATTACCTGTGCATGTTTGTTTGTATCTGAACTAGAAATAGCAGGATACTTATCCCTGCCTTTGAGTGCCTCCTTTATTTGGAGATCATAACTTATATTTTTAGAGTTAAAAACAACATGATAATTAAGTATCAGTAGGGTAAAAATAAAGACATAATACAGATAAGGTTAGCTGCCCAACAAAAGATATAGTTGCATGCAGAAGTTAAACAGATCTCAAAAGGACTGGATTTGAGTGAAGCCTTAATGGAACAGATCTACTTAACTTCTGGACTAATGTGTCAAAGATGGCCAGGTAATTATAAAACCGAATTTTTAATCCACTCATTTCCTGCCCTAGGTACACATCTAGCCATAATGCAGTTAGATGGAGCAATAAAGTATTTATAGAAGTGATGTATTCCTACCCCTTCCTTGTCCTGTTCCTGAAGATGCAGGAATGTCAGATGATATTGCATGTTCTTTCCCTCCTGAGGCTGTGGTTAGTTCTTACACTACTGTCACTGTCCAAATCGACATATGACTATGGATCTCCATGTGCTTTGTCTTTTAACTTGATTTGAGTATCTGATGTTATTGTTATTGTTGTTGCTTTACCACCTTCTCTCTTCATTATTTCTAGGACACAACTGGAACTGGATATGGCAGAAAAACAGTCACACAGAAGGACCCTGCATTGGGAAGCAGAAGCTGGAGGGGGAAGGTGAGTTGTACTTTGAACAATTTCTGGATTTTTAGTTCACTGAATTGATCAATGGGGTTTGAGAAAATATGGTTTACGCCATAGCACGGTATGCATGATTTGACTAATGTGAAATATTTGATGTTGAGCTCATTATAGTCCTCTGGGAGAAAATCTCATTTTCCTACAAAAACTCCCTCTTTGTTAAAAAAAAAATTGTTTCTACCTTTTTGAGAAAAATTTTACGCAGTGTACCTCAGTGCTTAGACCAGTGCAAAACTGTAGAAATGCTTTGACCGCATGAGTTTGTTTTCTTAGTAAGACTGACCATGCTTTGTGAACATTTGGGAAGCAGAGACACTGGAACATTTGTAAAGTAAACCTGACCTGTGCTATGACTAAGCCTTACATGATGGCAGAGGACTTTAAAGCCCAGCCAATTGGAAATTTCCAGTTCTCTGCCTAAACCAGCTCACTGTGGGTATGTGGAATAATGAAATTGAGTTGGGTTCCTTCATACAACGTACTCAGTTTTAGCAAGTCAGTTATGTATAACTAATTTAGTTACTCATTTTCATTTTAGTTACCTCTTGCATATTAAATTTCAGTTCTCCCAATCGTGATTTAGAGTTTGCTTCTTTTCCGTTTGTGACATTAAGAATCACACGATGGGTTGCATGTTCAATCAGCTATGCACAGATTGCTGCAATGACAGGGAACCCCAAGGGCTGTAGTTAGAGCTGCAGAAAAATCCAAAGGCCATTTGAATATTGCATAAGCACATATGGGACTCTCTTCCTTAGAATCCTATGAGAATGGGCTGATCAGATTGTTCTGAAGAAAACAAATTATGGGGAAGCTTTTGTCAGAATCTATCAAAATCATCTCTTGTTACTTGGAAATTGTTTTCTATTCCAGATACTTGCAACTAATTCCATAGTCAAAGCATTTTGTTGTTGTTGTTTTTTTTACAGGAGGAAAGATAGGCTCTTTTAAAGGGTTTTAGGTCAGAAAGTTTCTTGTTTTCATGGAGAAAGCAAAATAGACTATGGCATCCTTATCCCTTCTAAAGATTTACTGAAATGTCAAACTCTGGGGGATGGAGGTATATGAGGAAGATGAAAAAGCAGCAGATTAGCATCTAGACAATGTTCTTTCATTGTTTAACCATCAAAAGTGCTGAATAGAATTAATCTGGTAGGAATTTGAATAGTAGGCATAAGTATGCAAATAGCTGAGTAAATTTGAATTTTGTAGGAACTTTATTGAAAGAAGGAAGAGCAGGATGACAGATTATTTTGGACGCTCTAAAACAAGAAGAAAATAAACAAGTTTGCGTGTATGTGCATGCATTGGTTTTCTGGAATTAAAGTTTTTGTTTTTTGCTTTCAAGTAAGGTTTTCAGCACTAGATTGAGGACTAAAAGCCTTTGTTAGTGATAACTATTGACACTATAATTTGTCAATGAGTTTTTCAGGCTAGAAAGAAAAAGATTTCCAACTCAACTTAATTTTTGTCAAAAATAGGTAAGAAATGACCATCTTGGTAGCTATTTAGAACATTTCCATTGCTTTAAAGAAATACAGGAAGGGATACATTGTCAGACATGGCGGTGTACCATGCATGTAATCCCAACACTTCAGAGGCTGATGCAAGAGTACTACACACTAATGGGGCATCTTATCTGAAAAAGAAAATAGAAAAAAGAATGAAGGTGGGAAGGTAGCTGGGTGGTAGAGTACTTACCTCACATGCATGAGGCCCTGGGTTCGATTCCTCAGTACCACATAAGCAGAAAAAGCCAGAAGTGGTGCTGTGGCTCAAGTGGTAGTGTGCTCACCTTGAGCTGAAGAGCTGAGGGACAATGCCCAGGACCAGAGTTCAGGCCCCATGACTGACAAAAAAAAGAATGAAGGTGGTAGAAGTAAATGAAGAAGGAAGAGAGGATAGAGGAAAAACTTTTTTAAATGTATTTCAGCTGGGAGCCAGTGGCTCCCACCTATAATCCTAGCTACTCAGGAACTCAGGAGGCTGAGATCTGAGGATCATGGTTCAGGGCCAGCCCAGGCAGGAAAGTCCGTGAGATTCTTATCTCCGGCTAACCACCAGAAAGCCAGAACTGTGGCTCAAGTGGTACAGTGCTCACCTTGAGCTGAAGAGCTCAGGGACAGCACCCAGGCCAGAGTTCAAGTGCCACAACCAACAAAAAAAGTATTTTATTTTAATTAGATTTTTGAATATTTCTATTATCTTTAAATAGTGTACAAAGGAGTTGTCATTTGCCAAAGCAGTTTATGAATACAGTCCACCTTGATCTATGTTGTCACAACATCTTCACCCCCTTTCACCCACTTCTTCCCTTATATTTCATAATTCTGTAGTATATACAATGAATTCTTCCCTGCATGCTCCCTCCATCCCCCCTTTATTCTTCTATCCCTCTCCCCTTGGCATCACCCTCCCCTCTTTCAAGTACTCATTTCTTAGTACTTATTTTGTTTGGCTTTGACTTAGTCTTTTTAAAGAATTATACTATTTGCACTCTCCATAGCGCTTATTATACTTCATTGAATTCATTTGCAACCCCTTGCTTACCACCCAGTATGTTTAGTTGTAGAGTTATAGGCACATTCTAGCTACCACAAATGAGGGAAACTATCCAATGTATGCTTCCCTGGGTCTGGCTTACTTGACTTAATAGAATTTTTTTCCAAGTCTTTCCATTTCTTTACAAATGGTACAATACCATTCTTTTTAATGGAAGAATAGAATTCCATTGTGTATATATACCATATTTTCTTGATCCATTTGTCCACCGAGGGGCATCTGGGCTGATTCCATGTCTTGGCTATGGTCAGTAATGCTGCAGTGAGCATGGTTGTGCTGATAGCTTTAGTGTGGCCTTGTTTTTGCGCTGTTGTATAAATGACAGGAGTGGGATTGTTAGGTCAGAGGGTAGCTCTGTGTTTAGCTTTTTGAGGAACCTCCACACTGCTTTCCAAATGACGATCAAGAAGCTTACCTTCCCACCAACTGTATAAAAGAGTTCCAGCATAGTTTTGTTTTTTTTTTTTTTTATTGGCCATTCTTACTGGGGTAAGGTAGGATGTCAGTGTTATTTTGATTTACATTTCCTTTGTGGCCAGAGATGTTCAACATTTCTTCATTTGTCTACAGGACATTTTTCCTTCTGAGAAATCTATCTTCAAGTTGTTAGCCCATTTATTAATTGGGTGATTGTTTCTTTGAGTGTTTGTTTTTTGAGGTTTAATTTTTGAGCTGTATTTTGAATATTTGACCCTTGTCTGAGCTGTAGCTGGTAAAAGTCTCCCATACTGTGGTCTTTCCATTTAGCTTGTTTAGCTATGTCCTCTGCCATGCAGAAACCTTTAAGCTTGATACGGTCACATTTATCCAGCCTTTCTTTTATTTTTTGTGACTGGTCTTAGAAAGTTTTGACCTGTGCGTAGGAGCCCTGCTCCTTTCCCTACCCCTTCCTGTAATGTTTTCATGGTTTCTAGCCTTATATTGAAGTTGTCAATCAATTTTGAATTGATTCTGGTATAAGGTAATGTGTAAGGATCTAGTTTCAGTTTTCTGCATATAGATAGCCAATTTTGCCCAAATTGAACTAAGAAGATTTAAACCAATTAAGTAAACCATAACAAGTAATGAAATTGAAATGGCAATAAAAGACCTCCCATCCAAGAAAAACCCAGGACCTGATGGATCTGCAGCCAAATTCTATAAGGCCCTCAAAGGAGAAGTGACACCAATAACCCTCAAACTCTTCAATGAAATAGAAAGGGAAGCCAGCTTTACACTCATCCCAAAACATCCCAGAACATTACACTATCTCCAAATCAGAGAGGGAGCCATCAAAGAAAGAGAATTATAAATCTATCTCTTTGATATAGATCATTTTTAATAGGAGGTATTCTTCTAGACAAAAGCCTCTTCAAACCATTTATTACTGTAGTTTACTTAACATAAATTGTGGACATTTCAGCTACTTTAATCCACTCATTTTAGACTTAATTGAAATTACATGGTCTATTTAAATCTGTCTGAGCAAAATGCTTAGATTTAATGGGGAAACTTTAAAATAGCCTAAATTAGGAAGCTCTTTATTTCACCCACAATAGCCAAGCTGTGGCATGTGATTGATCTCACAACTAAATGGAATGAATTTGCTTCATTCAATCTTACTACATGATATGTATGACTTTTTATTTTATTTTTTACTGGTTCTGGGGCTTGAACTCAGTCAGGGCCTAGGTGCTGTCCCTGTGCTTCTTTTGCTCAAGGCTAGCACTCTACTACTTGAGCCACAGTACCAATTTCAGCTTTTTCTGCTTATGTGGTACTGAGGAATCGAACCCAGGGTATCAGGCATGCTAGGCAAGCACTCTACCACCAAGCCACCTTCCCAGTCCCGTGTATAACCTTTTAGAGCATTGTTTGGCACTCTTCTTTATGGTGTACCTTGAAATGCTGAGTGTATTTCCATTTTTGATACAGAATATTGTGGTTTACTCTCTCCAGTAGCAGAGTCTGGATAGGAAGTTACAGGTATTTACTTGCTTGAATGTTGTTTGGAGCAATTACAGGACTCAGATTATGTGGGGACAGCCTGCCTACAGGAAGACAGTGACAGGAATGAGACCACAGTTTTTCCAAAGGCTGTTCCCAGGAGAAGTCAAGTGGTGAGAAGAGAACATCACTTACCATTTCATCCTTTCCATTCCTGTTTGAGTGGACCTCTGTGATAAATGATACGCTTTCTCTGCCTCGGATATACATTTTCTTTTCAAAGAAAATAGAAAAAAAAAGATATGGTAGCAACATAACTCTTACATGTCCACTGAGTTACTTGAATGCTGGGAATATATATGAAAGCATATTTAATTTCTTTCAGTCTGTGCAGCAGCACACAACAATTTTTAGAAGTTCATTTAACTGTCGCATGGAGGGAACTGGATATGGTGGCTGCTTCTCACTACGATGATCACAGGGCGCCTATAGTAGACAGATTGTGTCCAAAAACCTGAGATGTTACCCTATCTCAAGGCAAAAACATTCTGGCAAAAAATTGTGTTTTCTTTCAAGAGAGATTGTACACACCCCTTTCCTCTGTCCATTGTAACATTTGTTTCTAGATGAAACATTGTGCCAAAAATCACATTGTAAACTATAAATATCTGAATTGAAAGTATCAGGAGCTGTTTCTTCAGGTTGTTACTTCTGGGTCCTTGATTAAAATTCAGCCCTTTCAAACCAAAACCATTACCCTAAAGCCACTGCTCCTTGAGTATTACAGGTATGTTAAAAACCATACAAATACTGCTTAGAATATTACAGGTATATTAAAACCATACCAGGTCATATGACCCTTATTTTAAGGGTCAGACACCAATTTAATAGAAAATAAGTTCTTTTTTATATTTATTGTAAAGGTGATAAACAGGGGGTTACAATGACATGTCAGGTACTGAGAACATTTCTTTTTAAACTCTGTTATCTCCTCCCTCATTTTCTCTTGTTTACCCTTCCCTATTCCCCTCTTCCCCAAGTTGTAAAGTTCTGCTGAGTATCATTGTTACATTATTAGTTCATCCTTGGTCCCGCTGTTCTTCCCCCTTCCACAGATCAGATAAGCTTTATATACAAGACAAAGGGCAAAAACTAAAAGATAAAAAAAAATAGAAATAACTGCTAAGTCTGATTCCATCCATTTTTTGAGCCTTCAATGGCATTTCATTTTTGGCTAATAGAGCCAGATTTAGTATTTGTGGCCAGAAATACTCACCTCAATTATAACAAGCCAATGAAAAATGCATCCAAAAATGCAATCAGAATGAAAGGTTTTGTTAAGAGCAGCTTATATCTATGAAGTATTTAATGACATTACAATTTTTTGTTTTTATTGTGAAAATACTGTACAGAGGGATTACAGTTACATAAACAAGGTAATGATAACATTTCTTATCAAGCATTGTTGCTTCCTCCTTTGTTTTTCCCCTACCATCATCCCTTCCCTCCCACCTCCACACTACACCCACCCCCCCATTGCCTAAATTGTAGTTTGTTGTTCAACATAGTGTCTTGTACATCTCATTGTTACAATGGGTCCACCTGTTTCCCTATTTAAACATTTTGTTTTTTCCCTTCCCCTCCCCAAATTATACCGACATCAAATACAGTTGAAAACAGGGGTTATACCGTGGGGGAAGAACATACAAAGCAACAAAAAATCACATGGTACCTTATAAATATGTTAGAAACAATAGCAAGAAAGAAAGAAAAAAAAACTTGTGTCCCTGTCTTCAGGTTTATTTTGCTTAACCTCATCTTATCTGGTCATATGTACATAGTTTTGACCTTTTCTACTTGTCCCAGACATAATACTAGTTATTTCAAATAAAGGGAACCATGGGACCTATGTTTCTTTGGGCCTGGCTTACTTCACTTAATATAATTTTTTCCAAGTCTTTCCATTTCCCAACAAATGGGGCGATGTCATTCTTTTTGATAGAGGCATAGAATTCCATTGTGTACAACTATTATACTTCTAATGGAAGCTAATTTGTTTTTAAATTCTTTGGGTGGAAAAACTAGCCCACGGTTACCAGCAAGTAAAGACAAGACACCCAACTACTTCCATCTATACACAGAATGTTAACACACAAAAAAGTAGATACACAATGCTTATTTGTTCATGGAATTAAAGGATAGTATAACCACTATATGAAAATTAGTGCTGAAGAATCAGGATAAAGTTAAAGGAAGGAGCAAGCAAAGGAAATGGTTTGCTTCATATAGAGAAACAAATCTACATGTATCTTTTGGACAGCTTCTTGGTCAGGGTGAAGAATTAGTGTCATTGCTTCCTTATTTGGCACCTATCAGTCTTTAAGCTGTGGGTTTTGGTTCTTAGTGCATAGATAGTGGCACATTCTTTTTTTTAAAATAAGTTTTTTGTTGTAAAAATACTGTACAGAGGGGTTACAGTTACATGAGCAAGGTAATGGGGGGGAGGATGGTAGGAGAAAAACAAAGGGGGCAACAATGCTTGATAAGAAATTATTATTATTATTATTATTGTCGCTTGTGGGGCCTGAACTCTGGGCCTGGGCACTGTCCTTCAGCTCTTCAGCTGTAGACCAGCGCTCTACCACTTGAGCCTCAGCCCCACTTCCAGCTTTTTCTGCTTATGTGGTGCTGAGGAATCAAACGAGGGCCTCATGCATGCAAGGCAAGCACTCTTACCACTGAGCCACCTTCCCAGCCCCAAGAAACATATTCATTACCTTGCTCAGTGGCATTACTTTCTAGGGTTAGGTTAGGTTAGGTTGTTGTGTTAGTGACTGACTTCAGGTTACTGTGGTTACAATATGCTTCCACTTTTTCCATCGCTTTTTTTCAAACCTCAGTAATGATATTGCTCATGTTTACACAAATAAACAAGTTTGAGGAGTCAATCCCCAAAGCAAGTAAGCCAAATAATTTAGACTTAAAACTAGTTTGACTTTTTTTTTGACCTGACATCTCAAATAATCCTATGAAACTTGGTTGGTTTAAATTATGTGGATAAAATCATGACAACTACAGTAAATGGAGCTTAAAAAGAATGAAGAACTGACTTTTGTGTATCTGTAATTTGAGTAGAAAACCTTGCTTTGTAGCATAACACTTCAGATAATTTCTGTAATAATTTTCATAGAGAAGACATACCTAATAGGCAGTCTGTTTATTCATTAAGAAACAAAATCTGTCTTTTTTTAGAAATGGTATTAATCTGAAATATGTGCAGCATGAAATTGCTTTATTTTATTTTCATTGTATCTGCTTTACTTTAAATTCTGAAAGTTTTTCTTTCTTGCTCTCTACACCTTACAAATAGGTAGAAATTAATTAATCTACAAGAGTATGAAGATGAAATTTAAATGGAAAAGTTTTGAACTAATGTTGCTAATATGTACAAATCTATTCTTAATCCAGAGAGATTAATAAACCAATAGGGGCACTTTAAAATTGTGATCCTTAGATATCTCTGGGTAGTTTTGAAAAATCAAGAATGAGGATTGCAAAAAAGGGAAAACTGCCAGCAATACTGGATTTATCTGAAATATGTTCATATTCAGGCCTTAAGTTACGTGAAATGCAAATTTTGTGCCAATTAAGGTTAACACATTTAGAAAACAACATATTCTGGGTCTATATCTTTTTGCATAAGAAGACAAGTTTCACCTACTATTTAACATAGCAAATACTCAACAATCATTCCTGAATCATGACGTAGTAAGAGCAATATCTATTTCTTTGACTTGGAAGCAACAGTCCATAATTTTCTTTTTGTGCTTGTGAGACCCATCTCAAATTGCAAACTCCATGTTTTCAGGAGAAGCAGCTGGAATAACTTATGAGGAATAGGCTAATATGCCAAATAACAAATAAGCAAATAAATTAGTGTTTTTAAAGCGCCTGTAATCAGTGTTGGAGTGGTTGTTCCCCCTCTGTCTTCTTGGGAGCCCTGTTCATTCAAGCTAGAATTGTTTAGCTTGGTTTCTCTTAGTATTTGAATGGAAAAGTAGAGTGAACCAGGTTCTAAATTAAATGACGTAAACCAGGCTTTAATTTGAATAGCACAGAATCCTTGGGATGTTGGCCCTGTGCTGTTCATGGGGGTGTTGTAATTCTCTGCTTTGCCCTTCAGGATGAGTTAGGATGGAGCTCATCCTGCGGTCATCCATTCTATAAACAGAATGCAGTCAGTGCTCTACAGAGCTGTCTTTATGCCTGTAATCACTTTCAAAAACATACTGAAGAAATTATACAAACTTTGAAGTATGATCCTTTACCTGAGATCTGCATTGATTTTTGAATGGTCTGGCTTGTAACCAGTACCTCTCTATTTTGAAAAGAAACAATTAAAAAAAAACAACTTAGCATTATGGAAAAAATTGGCTTTACATAGCAAATTTCCTTCTTTCTTGTTCCAAAAACATTGGAAATTCTTGGCAAGCTGGACCCCTGAGTGAAAGCTGTCTTAAGAATACGTTAAGATTGAAAGCAAGAACAGTTTAGCAGCCCATCTAGTAACTCAGAAATTAGCCCTGGCTGGATTTACAGACAAATGGAATGTTGGGTGATTTTTGCCATAAATTAGGCCCTCGAACAGATTGAAATGCATTTATAGCAATTTCTATTTGCCTTCCATCTGAGACATCTGTAGGTATAAGCCTGGATTACTTTTACTGACCTCTTTTTTTTATTAAGTTTTTAAGCTTACTGACCCTTACAAGAATTTAAAACTGGTAATATGCTGTTATAAATACGAGCTTAGTGAGTTAATAGGTATCACTAGCCACATTTATGAATTGCATCACATTTTGTTTCTGAAAATGTTTTTTCTCTTTCTTCTTGGTTCTGTTGTTTCCTTTTACCATATTTTTTTAATCTGTGACTACTTTGCTTGATTTTTTTTCTGAATAACTTACTACTGCTTAGTCATTGGGCCAGTTGCTGGTCAGTAACACAAAAGCTCCCAAAACTTAAAACAATTGCACATACAGTGGTATTGGTGACCCCGTTTTCACAGGAAGATGATGGATAGGCTGGTGGTTGAACCCTCCCTCCCCAGATAAAGCCACTGAGGGTTGTAAGAGAGCAGATGTCCATGGCTCCCAGCTCTGCTGCCTATGAAAACCATAGGGTTGGTGTCCATCCTGGAGATTTCAGTTAAACAAGGGATCAAGTGGAGCATAGTTCCAAGAGATTGTTAAAGCTCCCCAAGGTATCACTTCTGTGTAATCAAAATTGAGATTCTTTTGCTCTGCCCACAGGGGAACTTGGGGTTTTGTAAAGTTGCTCCTAGCAGAGCCTCAGTGTTTGTGAATCTGGGAATGTGTTTCGTAAAGACCATCTGGTTACAAATAAAATGAGAATGGGAATGACGACTTTGAGGGAAAATACAAAACAGGCACTGCTGTTTATATAGAGAATATAAAACGAAAAATACCCCAGAAATTATAATATAGTGCTCGGCTCTGAGCGGTTTTGAGCGTATGAAGAGCTACATAGAAGAGGACATATTTTCATGCAGATGTCCTCAGTAATTAGAAAAATATGCTGAAAGATTGGTCAAACTGAAGGATTCTGAAAGTTTCTGAGGGGAAACTTAGGTCCAAATTGTTCATCCTTAGCCAAAAGGGTGGGTGTATTTGTGAAAATACAGACAACATCCTTGCAAAACATGTTACTCAGTCACTACTTCATTTATGTGCCAATCAGTAAGTTTGCAATGCTGGCACAAGTGCCTTCATTTTGCTAATAAAATTCTACATGTTTGTTCTGAATAACTTAATTTGCCATGGAGAGAAAAAATTCCTTTAATTCGGACCATGCCCATGCTGTCATTCCCAATGGAATTCACTTGGCTAACCCTTCAAAGTCAGATATTGTTTGTGAATTTGCTTTCATTTTAAATATTTTCTAAGTAATGAAACTGAAATTTGGTACCAAGATGTAAAAGGGCATATATTGTACCAGTTTTAGGGTTTTTGGTAGGTTTTAGTCTTAAAATGTTCCCCCCCCCCTGGAAATTTTATAGCATGACAAAAAAATTCAAAGAAATTGAATCCAATTCAGAAATTATTTATTTTAATTATTTAATTAAAAGTTATTAGTGTATTTCAGAGAAAGTAATGACTAGAATAAAGACTTTAAGCATTATTCTACTTGGAGGGGATGGTTGAAACCATGGAAAGAATGGGTAAAATTAGGAGATAAAGGAAAATTTGAAGCTACATTGAGACTTAAAGGAATAAATTAGTCAAAGGTTGTGAATCTCCTGAAGTGTCTAACCTGTTACCAGCCCCATGTATGTTTGTTTTCTGTTGGAACTTACTAGTCTCTCCCATTCCTTTGTTGACTTTGTTGTTTGTTAGAAATATTAAAGTACTTTAAGTTATTCAGATCTTGTCAGAATCAGGTTCTTATCCTGGTACTCAGATTGCTGATAATTTAATTTCTGATTTGGGTCCTCATAATTTTTACCTACTCTGATCTCAGGGTTGGTAGAATTAGGGGAAAGCATGGTGAAACACTGCTTGAAGGGGCAAGGGGAGGTGGCATTTATGAGAAGGTAGAGAGAGGACTCAGGAGAAAGAGTTGGAAAGAAATTACAGCTAAACTTCTATTCAGCAGTGGTGTGTGCATGTGTGTGTATGTGTGTGCTTTGCCTGGTCTTTCCTTTCTTCCACCCTCCATTTCCTGCTAGTGTCAACCAGTTACAAGGCCATGTGGAAGCCAGGGAGCAAAAGGGCCATCAGTAGAAGGGCAGGTAAATGGTGGAGAGCGTTATCTGATCTATACTGCATATGTACTAAGTTCTGCTGACTTTTGTATGCTCCACCAGATAAGAATGAATATTTCAAAAACACTAAGAACTTGTCAAAAGATTATTCCTTTTTTAATTTTCCTTTGCTGTTCTTACATCTAAAGCTGTGAGGTGTTAAAAGAATTCAAAGGGGGGGCTGGGAAGTTGGCTCAGTGGTAGAGCGCTTGCCTTGCATGCCTGAGGCCCTGGGTTCAATTCCTCAGCACCACATAAGCAAAAAGAAAAAAGCCGGAAGTGGCGCTGTGACTCAAGTGGTAGAGCACTAGCCTTGAGCTGAAGAGCTGAGGGACAGCACCCAGGCCCAGAGTTCAGGTCCCACAACTGGACGCCCCCCCAAAAAAAATGGAAAAAAAAAAAGAATTCAAAGGGGGAAAATAGTAGGCAAAAATCAGGAAGAGACATATAGAAGGGACTCACTTGTGTGTGTGTGTGTGTGTGTGTGTGTGTGTGTGTGTGTGTGTGTGTGTGTGTGTGTGTGTGTGTGTGTGTGTGTGTGTGTGTGTGTAAAATACCTGATTCTACATATATTTGAGAATTTAGCTAAAGAATTCTGCATTTAGTCTGGGGAACTTTTCATTAACGCACCACATGAACAGTGACACACACTCTTGGTTCATTCAATATTAGTCCTATACTTTTTTAAATTGTGAACAGATTTTCATTTTGTCTCGATATTTGTGGTCAAATATTTTAGGAAAGGCTGGCCCTCCCTAGGACCAGGGGTGAGTTTTAATTAGCTTTAAGAAGGTAATCAAGATATTACAGGATGCCAAGTGCTATCATTTTTGTTTCATTTACATAGCAAATCTGAGGACAATGTTCAGGGACTATATACCCTAAGGAATGTATATCTGTGAGGAATTCCAAGTGATTTGTACTAAAAAATTTATGATGGCTCCATCATATAAATCAACAAGATAGATGTGATGAGATTTGAGACTCTCAAGGTGTTAGTGGAGTAGTTCTGGGCTTCTGCTTTCCTCCAGCTAAGACAGTAGACAGCTTCAGTAAGCCATATATAAGGTGTGGAGTTACACAAGTTCTCAAGGCTATAATCCACGCATCAGCAGACAGTAGTTCCTAGGAGAAACTATGTGGTCCCTCTTGATTTTTAAACCCTTACATTGGTGGCTCATTGGATGTACCAAGTAAAATGAATAGCAAGGGTTTCTGTAGATACAGGCTGTTATCTGTGGATTTATGTCACCTTTATCTTTATGTCACCTCATCGAAACTGTTACTGGCAGTGGGAAGCCATGACACTTATTTCCATAAACATATTTAATTTAGTTCTGGTTAAGATGTTTGTAGAAAAGAAATCTAATGCAGAGAACATAAAAGAAATTCTATGTAACAAAATATTGAGATGCTATAAGTCAATGCCAATGGGGGATGTAAAAGAATTATAACATACAAAAATAACAAGTTAATACTAATATATCTCCTCAGAAATGCAGAAAAGACAGGCAGTATTCACTTATAAAAGAAGAAATATGGGCTGGTAAGGTGTCTCAGTGGTAGAGTGCTTGCCTTGCATGCGAGGCCCTGGGTTCAATTCCTCAGCATCAGGTAAGCAGAAAAAGCCGAAGTGGCACTGTGGCTCAAGTGGTAGGGCCCTAGCCTTGAGTTGAAGAGCTGAGGGACAGCACCTAGGCCCAGAGTTCAGGCCCCACGACCGTCAAAAAAAAAAAAGAAATATAAAAAGTCACAAATATGCAAGTTTTTTTAATGGCAGTCCTGGGGCTTGAACTCAAGGCTTGGGGCTGACCTGAGCTTTTGTGTTCAAAGCTAGTGTTCTACCACTCAAGCCATAGCTCCACTTCCAGCTTTCTCATGTTAGTTGGAGAATAGTCTCACAGACTTTCCTGCTCAGGCTAGCTCTGAACAACAGTCTTTAGATTTCAGCCTCCTGAGAAGCTAGGATTATAGGCATAAGCCACTGGTACCAGGTAACAAGTTTATTTTTAAACTTTGAAGTTAACACACTGATATCCTTGTGGTAAAGAACAAATTTTTTTTAATCCAATTTAGCGATGGCACCCAAATAAATGATATGAATACAGAATAATCAATGATGACATCTTGTTTGAAACAGGGACATATGCAGAGACATCTATTTATATTGATGATAATTGGAGGGAAAGTCTTATACCTCCACAAAAAAGCAAATAGCTCAATAAATAAATGTACACATGTAGTATGCTCATAGTATGAACAATAATATTTTAATGACCTGGGAACATTCTCATGATAGGTTGCTTAAAAGAAGAAAGAATAGAAAAGAAAAAAAATAGGACAAATCAGGTTAGTGGCTACTTGGGGGGTAGAAATGCAGGATGATGGTTCAAGGCCAGCCTAGGCACAGAAGTCTCCATCTCAGCCTTTCATCCCAGCTATGGGGGAAGTACGATGGTTGGATATAGTGGTGTGTACAGGCACAAAAGTTGGGCACTACCTTAAAAGTACCCAAGGTGGCAAGGGAAAGGGTGACATTTTCCAAAAAGAAGCGTACTCTTTATCTGACTTACATAACTGAAACCTCTCTGTACACCACCTTTATAATAAAAATTTTAAAAGATAGCCAAGGTGAAAAGGACTAGGAGATGAAGCTCAAATTGTACAATGTCTGTCCTAAAAGTACAAGGCCCTGAGTTGTAAAAAATAATTATATACATATATATTTATATATAGAGAGAGATGTATCATATATACATATACATATATGGTATATCTGTGTATGTATGTGATATACCCAGAACATAAAAGAACCGTAGGGAAAAACTGACAACCTTATTAAAATAAAAAAATTACATTATTCTTACTAAAATTTTTAAAGCTGAGCTGATAGTGAAATAAAAATGCAAACCATGGACCTGGAGAAAATATGCCTACCTATGCCTGTCTCAACAATGCAAGGAAGACCAACCCCATAAAAATAGGAAGCAGACTTGGAAGTTTCTACATGGTTGTAAAAAATGTTGCACACTTAAATGCAGCTTATTGTTTATCAGTTATTGACTCAATTCTTGCAAAGGGACTTGAAACTGCCAAGTTTTGATAGGTTCACTCAATGAATGAGCATGCCACTCTAATTTTCCTTTGCCTTGGACTGTACCACCCACTGGCAGGTTTGGCAGGAAGGTCTCTACAGTGAACAGTGGAAGCAGCACAGGGTGTTCTGTCCTGGTGACATTCAGCCACCTGGCTTCTGTGCCCAGCCCTGTGCTTGCCAGGTCATTCCTTGTTGCAGGAATTCCCTGTGGCGGAGGGAGCTTAATCAATAGACATGTCTGTTCCTCAGGTTTCTTGCTGCAGATTGATAGATGAGTACTCTGCTTACAGATTTGCATCCTTGGATCCCCCGCTTGACTCGGAAGTGACTCGGGCATAGGTGACCAGCTCCTGAGACCTTACCCAAGTGTTCATAGAGGAGTCAGTTCTGTCCCTGCCCAACCACCTTGTGGACTAGTGTTCTAACTAGAGTCCACTTTAGTTCTATATCTCAAATCTCTGAGGGGATTTGGCGTGTAAGTAGAATCAGGCCCATCACATTGTGGCGATCATTTTAAACTGAAGCAGGATCTGGGATGAAAGGCTATAGTGTTAGAGAAGGCTGAGTTATCACACTTGGATATGATATCCTCCTTCACAGTAGGCCAAAGGCATAATGTTTCTGTTCTTCACTGATATTCTCAATGTAACTGGTACTCTCTGATTCATGGACACTAAGGAGATGTTCTTAAGAGGATGATGACGGGTGGGAAGATGAGGGCATTTTTTAAAATTTGGATATGAGAACAAACGAGACAGTAACACAAAAGAAAGGCAGAATGTCATTCTTTTCCATTTATTTTTCTAAGAACTGTGACCAAAAAAACAACAATAATTGCCTGAAGAAGACTCAACCAAGAAGTTAGTTTCTTACTGCTTTCAGATAACCTGGTAATTTACCATTAAGTGAATAGACAATAAAAATGATGCGAACATCAATAACAGCTAGGCTTGAGGAAAAATTGCTCTGCGGAGAAGGAAAGTTCTGCAATTTATTTCAAACAGTACTCACAAGATTCACAGCATGCTATGATCATTGTCTATTGCATATTGTTCTGGGTAATGAAACTTATGGCCTCTTCTCATCTCCCCTTAAGATGAGTCATAAAACTCCAACACTGTTTTATTCTTAGAGTCACAGATTATGTATAAAAATATAAACTCCACTTGCATTTTAGATTGAAAAAGACCATGTCAATAGTAGTTTAAAGATGTTCTATGGGAGATTTTTAAATATGCTAGACAAAAACAGAAACCACCCTAAATTTAAAGGATATTTTATGACTATATAACTTAATTTTTATTAAAAATTAAGATCTGTATTTTATGTATTTATAAATTCATAATATTATATTTGCATGTATAACTAAGATTATAAAATGAGTTTCCAAAGCTGGGTGCTAGAGGTTTACACCTGTAATCCTAAACTGGGTGCCAGTGGCTCACACCTGTAATCCTAGCTACTAAAGAAGCTTAGATCTGAGGATTACGTTTCAAAGCCAGCCCGGGCAAGAAAGACTGTGAGACTCTCATCTCCAATAAATGAGTAGAAAACCGGAAGTGGCACTGTGGCTCAAGCAGTAGAGTGCTCACTTTGAGCTGAAGAGCTGAGTGACAGCCTCTAGCCCAAAGTTCAAGCCCCATGACTGACCAAAAATAAAAAATTTAAAAAAAAATATACCTGTAATCCTAGCTAGTCAGAAGGCTGAGATCTGAGGATTGCAGTTCAAAGTCAACCCAGGCAGGACAGTCTTTGAGACTTTTATCTCCAGTTGACCACCAGAAAACCAGAGAGTTGTGGCTCAATGTAGTAGAGAGCAACCTTGAATGAAAGAACTCAGGGACAGCACCCAGGCCCTGAGTTCAAGCCCCATGACCCACCAAAAAGGAAAAATGCATTTCCAGATTTCATAAAAAGTTGTAAAACCCTGAATGACCCAAGATATGAACAACACTCTAGGCTCAATATTCAATAATGAGCATCACTAACTTGTTAAGGACTGTTTCCTGCAAATCAAATTTTCTTAAAAATTAGAAATCATGTCATATACAGTTTCGAATTTTTTCTCTTTAATAGTATATGGTGACATTTTAAAGTTATATATTATAATTCAAAAACACTAAATGGTTGTCTATTAGTCTATTATTTAACAATATTGGCTTATTATACTTTCTTCATGTTTTTCAAACAAGTATTATAACTATGATAATGAATATCTTTGTGCGTTAGTTTGTGTATGTATGTCTGAATACTTTATATGTAACTTATTATATCAAATTACTTTTTAATGTAATCTCACATAAGTTATAAAAAATTTTTTAAAGCTCTTAATACTAATTAAAATTTATTTTCAGAAATGCTTTCACTTTTTTGTTCAGTCTTTGGATAGTTTTGTTTCAAGTGTTACTATGATGAATAACACTTTGCATTTTAATGCAGTCAGAATGCTTTGAAATTTGTAGGTATTTTAATGGAATTACACAGATATTTTGCTCTTGATTCTTTTTGATCATTTCTGGTTTTTATTTTTTTTTCTTCTATTTGTCCTACCCCTTGACTTCTTACCTGTGTTATTTTCATATATTTTGTAAATTTTTTAGTGATTTTAAAGATTCTACTTTTTGCTGGGGGCCAGTGGCTCACGCCTGTAATCCTAGCTACTCAGGAGGCTGAGATCTGAGGATCACGGTTCAAAGCCAGCCCGGACAGGAAAGTCTGTGAAACTCTTATCTCCAATAAACCACCAGAAAACTGGAAGTGGTGCAGTGGCTCAAGTAATAGAAAGCTTGCCTTGAGCTGAAGAGCTGAGGGACAGCGCTCAAGCCCAGGTTGAAGCCCCACGACTGACCAAAAAAAAAAAACATTCTATTCGTAAATGATGCTAGTTACCTTTCCAATTATAAAATAACATACCTAAAACTCATCTCTCCAGTTACTGTTATCAAGAATAAGATACGTTTTACTATGCACCACCATATATATTACTTTGCTCTTTTCCTGTATATCACTTTCTAGATTTCCTGGATATTGTCAAGAACTGAAAAAATCTGGGACTTGCAGGCAGGAGGAATAAAACTCCTGGGTCAGACAAAGGACCTTAGTTCTCATATCACAGTGGGCTACAGAAGCATTATGCTCATCGGTTCTTTGACCCTACTTAGAAGTCCCACAGATGACAGAGTGGGCCTCGGTGGGCACTGTGCCTGCAGTGGCTCTCACCTGGTCAGCATGGAGCCGGCCATTCACAAGTTTGTACTGAGTGGCAAGAAAGCCTGTTCTTTACCTTTCACCCTGGAGCTAGTCCATGATAGACTGCAGGTAACATTACACCAAGCTGATTTTCCACAGAAGTTTTCCAGAATTATTGCTGGATTTTCAGACAATTGTTTCTCCTATTCTCTCCATTCTTGCATTTTTTAAATGTTGAGTTATCTTTCACTTGGTGGGTAAGTCTTTGAGTTACTTCCATAATGGAGAAATGAGTCCTCTTCATAGAATGAGTGAAAAGACTCATACTTGATGTGTGAAAATTTGACACAGAATTTGGAGTAGACACTAAAAGTGACTATGAGCCCAGTTATCAATAAAAAAGCTTGGATACTCCACTTCCAGTGCTCTTCTCTGGTAGACAATATTTTCACATTTGCTGGCATAATACAGTACAAATAATAATACATTATCTGAAATAGACAAAAAGAATGCAATCCCAGTTACAATAACTACAAAATAGGAATGTTTAACCAAAGAGGTGAAGGATCTCTGGATTAAAATTATTTTTAAATTGAAGAAATATGTTTAAGAAGACACAAAAGAGTAGAGATATATCACATGTTCATGAATGATAGCAGTTGATATTGTTCAAATAATAATACCCAAAGCCCTTTACAGATTCATCATAACACAGTGAATCAGTAATCAGCCAATATATTAAAATGACATTTCTTACAGAACTGTAGAAAAAATATAAAATGTATATGGAACCACAAAAAATCCCAACCAGCCAAACCATTTTTAACAAGAATAAATCAGGAGGCATTATTTTCCCTTGCTTTAAACATTCAACAAAACAACATGGTGATGCATTAAATATAGCCCCGTGGAGCAGAATAGAGCTTAGAAATAAACCCAAATCTGTAACAAAGGTGCCAACAAAGGTGCCAAGAGTTGACAGTGGAGAAAGGACAGTGTTCAAGAGAAGTGGGTAAACTGGACCTCCCTCTAGTTAGAAAAATCGAGTCAAAACAGTTTTTATACAGTGTTTGCAGTCAAGGTTTATAACCCAACACTTCTGAGAGCTCTGCATTCTTATTTCTGCTGCTGCTGTTATCATCAGCATCTGTAACAGAGACAAATAGACACAGAAAAAGAAAGTAAGTGTAAATAAGTTGTGTGGCCGTCACTTAGTACTTAGTAAGCGGCAGAGGGTGGACTTCAATGCGGGTCATGAAGCTCTGAATCTTTCTTTTTTTTTTTTTTTTTTTTTTTGTCGGTCGTGGGGCTTGAACTCTGGGCCTGGGCGCTGTCCCTCAGCTCTTCAGCTCAAGGCGAGCACTCTACCACTTGAGCTACAGCTCCACTTCCGGTTTTCTGGTGGTTTATTGGAGATAGGAGTCTCACGGTCTCTCCTGCCCGGGCTGGCTTTGAATCGCGATCCTCAGATCTCAGCCTCCTGAGTAGCTAGGATTACAGGCGTGAGCCACCAGCGCCCGGCTGAATCTTTCTTTCTTTGTTTTCTAATTGCATACCTGAGTGTCCACTGATAATTATAAATTATATTTATCAATGTGATGCTTATTTCTCTAGAGATAGTTGGTTGATCATTTTGGCGGATTGTTTGCTTTCTTGATTGCTTGGTAACTTGGTGCTAATGTTGAACCCAGGCCAGTTTTTGCCAAGCACCTGTTTTATAGCAAAGCTGTGGTTCTTATTTTGTGGGTAGTGCTGCTGGGATTTGAACTCAGGGACTTGGCCTTTGCTAGGCTGGTGCTAAGCTACTGAACCATGCCACTAGCCCTGGTTATTTGTGTGTATACGTGTGTATATATGTGTGTGTGCATGCACACATATGTGCTGATCCTGTGGCCTCAACTCTGGGCCTGAGTACTGTCCTTGAGCTTTTGCACTCAAAACTAGCACTCTGCCACGTGAGCCACAGCTCCATTTCTGCTTTTTGGTAGTTGGAGATTTTAAAATGTCTCATGGACTTTCCTACCCAATCTGGCTTTGAGCCATAATCCTCAGATCTCAGTCTACTTAGTAGCTAGGATGCACCTACTCTAGGCTCCGTTCTTGCTGGCTTCACTGGTGTGTCACATAGAGCTTCCTTCTGTAGAAGGAAGTTTTGAGGACTTAATATCGGCTCCAGTTATAATAAAAAAATATGCAACACAATACTGTAATACAAACCTGGAGCTACATATATCTCCAGGTTTTATTGTTCCTTCTTAGTTTTTATTCATCCAGTGGGTAAAATTATGTGTTAATCTTTCTCTTTTACAGTTCTTGAGAAGTGTTTTCATACTGGGACATCTTCTCTTACTAGTTTGTAGATCACTTTTTTTTTTTAATCACTCGTGGGGTTTGAACTCTGGGCCTGGGCGCTATCCCTGCACTCTTCAGCTCAAGGCCAGTACTATACCATCTGAGCCACAGCGCCACTTCCAGTTTTCGAGTGGTTTATTGGAGATAAGAGTCTCACAGACTTTTCCGCCCAGGCTGGCTTTGAACCATGATCCTCAGATCTCAGCCTCCTCAGTAGCGAGGATTACAGGCATGAGCCACCGGCACCCGGCTGTAGACCACTTTTTCTCAGTAGTGAACTATACAGTGCTAAAAGATATGTCATTTATTTTATCTTCTTTGGTCTTTGAAGTTTTGGCAAGAAAAGACCAACTATCTAGGGATGTCACCTTCTCTGGTAGAGATCTGTTCTGCTAGCTTAGAAGAATTAGGTCCTTTTAAAACCATCTTCATTGCATTTCTCTTGGAAAGACCTTTGGAAATTTATCTTAAAACTTCCTTTTTGAGGTCATTAAAGGTTTTTTTAATCAGTGGTATACATGTCTTTGTTAAAAACTAAGATGGGAAACTGTATAACATTGAAAAAGAGTAATTTTTTCTTTAGCCTGTCCCCAGTCCTACTCACCAGTTATTTTAATTGTTTCCTGTTTTAGTTATTTTAGTAATTACATACACAATTCTAAATTCTATACTTATTCTTCAATTCCTTTTATTTATAACTAGAGAAGACCTTCATTTGTTACTTGTGATTTTAAGAATGAAAATTTAACTCCATTGAACAATTCCTCTTTTGCTCTCTGCTTTTCATTTCTTATCATTTAAAATACTTAAATCATCTACTAGTTCCTCTTCCAATTTCCATATTTAAACCACAGAGAAACTCATGGAAGTTTCCATCTAATGAAAATTAGGTAACTATACATAGAAATTATATATAATCACTTTTGATAATCTTCATTCTTGCTACGTGAAATGGATGTTTTAGAGCTGCTACTTTTCTTTAATGTGTCTCTTCCCATTTGTGTACTTCTTGCAGCTGTCTGTATACTTTCTAAATGAAAACTTTTATTTGTTAAATATTTGTATTATTGTAAAGAAGCATTACAGTTACATAGGTCAGTTAAAGAGGACCTCTCTTTTTGGACAATGTCACATCTTCCCTCGCTCTCTAGTTTTTCCCTCCTTCAAATAGAAGCTTTTATAAATTCTTTTGGAGCCATAATTAACCATGTAAATTTTGTAGGTTGATTCTCCCCTCAAGAAAGCCTTTACATCATTATGTATATGTTTCTATTTCCTTCTCTGTGGATCATGTATCACCACCCCATTCCAATTAAGGGAAAGTATAGTGTTAAAGTCAAACTGGAAAACAGTTCCCTCGATGCACTTTTAATCCCATGTCTTTAATTCCAGTGAGTTTTCTACTCTTCTCCTTTGATAATTCCTAAAATCACACCTGCTAGGAAGACATGTACCACTTCATCTTAGCCAGTACTTGTTTTCTGAAACCTATAAATGACATTGAGTGAAAAAGAGATGGGAAGATAGGGCTTTATGGGAGCTTTATATGTTTATCTGTCTAGAAACTGGGGATTTTGTGGCCTGTGTCGATGCTAAAATTTCTAGTTTGCTGTTTCCAAGAGTCTTTTGAGATTTGCAGTTATTTTAGTTTTCATGCTCTACTAATATAGACAGTGCTGTTGATAGGATGTTAAAGTGTAGAAGCAAGGAAGTGTTTATAATCCAGTGATTGACATGCGGACATGCCAGAATTTCACCATTAGGTGTTCAGGTATGGATTTCTTGTTTATTTATTCAGTACCCTGAAGCGTCTCAAATCCCATCTCTCTCCAGTTTTATTGAATTTTCTACTCTTCCTTTGATAATTGACAAAAATTTATTCTTCTGAAACGATTATTCATGGTTAACAATGAAGGACAATGTTTGATGGAGCTAATAAAATTTGTTGTTCATTTTCTTCTGTTGTTTAAGTAAAAATGTTTTCTCTGTGTGTTTCTGACCTGCATGATGGAAAGACTTCTAGAATGGCTGCTTTCATTCAGACTATGGCATAGGTTGCAGGCAGAGGGCTTTAATTTGGAGTATCAATTTCTTTTCTTTTCTTTTTTTTTTTTTTTGGTCAGTCGTGGGGCTTGAACTCTGGGCCTGGACGCTGTCCCTCAGCTCTTCAGCTCAAGGTGAGCACTCTACCATTTAAGCTACAACGCCACTTCTGGTTTTCTGGTGATTTATTGGAGATAAGAGTCTCACAGACTTTCCTGCCCAAGATCCTCAGATCTCAGCCCCATGAGTAGCTAGGATTACAGGCATGAGCCACCAAAGCCCAGCTTAGCATATCAATTTCTAGGAAGCATATCTGCAGTTATCAAGAGTCCATTGAAAAGACCTACATTCTTGCTCTGTACCCAGCATTCTACCTGAGAGAAAACCAAAAGATACCTATGTGGTTGAGAAAGACTGAGGCAGTGACCAGCCAAGGTTTCCTAAGGGATCCTCCCCCGTGCTGTATCTTTGCTTACTTCTGAATTTGGTCCCCCTGATTCTAGCCCCAGTCTCTGAGGATCAGATCTCAGCTCAATTTCAGATTCCTTATTAACTCCACTGTTATCATTTGACCTATTTGAATTCACCCACTATAACCATTTACCTGTGTTCTAGAAACTTGGGCTATTACTATTCTATTCATTTTGCATATTTTTAAATTTCAATAGTAAATTGTACAAAGTGGTTATAATTCCATAAGTCAGTTTATGGCTGTAATGCTTCTTGATCAATATCACCCCTTCCATCATGTATTTTAACATCTATGGTTGAAAAAAAAAAAGATGAATGTAGGTGCTTAGTCTGTCTTCACGAACCCACTATCTTAGTTCCTTAAAATCTGTAGCCAGGAGGGGTAAGTGTTGTTGTTCTTGGGCAGCTCAGGAAGACTAGAGGCAAGAGAAAAGAGCTCAACTAGACCCAAGCAAGCTAGATACCAAGGACCGTTAGAGTCTGCTTTTCACTCCCCCAGGGTCTGGGCCAGCCCCCACTCACTGGCTCAGCCAGCGCAGTTCTCACAGTCAGAAATGACCTTCTGCAGACATTTATTAATACTCTTCTGACTTCAGCCTTTGTTGTCTTTGCCCTACTTCACACACTATTCATTCCCTTGGCTCATATGCTACCCTTTCTCCTGTTGACCTTTTTTTTTTTTTTAACATTATACAGATTCAGAAAGGTGGCCAAGGAATTAAAAATCACCTTTGTAAGCTGATTCTGATCTGACAAGCCACTCTGGACCACTTAATCCATATTGAAAGCTCTTCCTCCCCTAAACTTAGAAGACCCACATATAAGGAGTTCACCAATAAGTAACTTCACCTCAAGAACATCTGAAAGTTTTGTCTGTATCAGATCTTTTAACTGTTCTCCCTACTCTGTCAAATCCTATCCTTTCTTCTATTTTTTCTTTCTCAGTAAGTGGTGCCATATCCTTCACATTACCAAAGTCAAAACCTTAGTGACTCTAGGACCTCCCATCTTATCCTACATCTTGTCTCCCTCATATAGTTTTATAACTTTTAACTTTTTATAACTTATGAGTTTTCTAACTTAAATATCTCTTGTAGTTATCGGTGTACCCCAGGGTCACTGTTACAACCATACCCTGTTCAGGCTACCACCTTCTCACCTAGACCACTCTTTTTTACGTACTTCTCTCTTTTTTCATTCTTTTGTCTGCACAGTACAGTGAGAGTGTGCATCTTACCTTCTATTTCAAAATACAGCTTGCCATTGCTATTAAAATGAAAATTCACGTCCTTAATGCAATCCTAATGTAAATTCCTGCATGGTCAGGCCTCATTCCTGTCCTACCAGGTTGCATCCCAATGCCCATTTCTGCTTTCTTGTTCACTGCATCAGACTGTGCTTGTTATATATACAAAGATTAACCTGTCCCCCAACTTCAGCAAACCCTCATAGAATGATCTAGCATCAGGTTATATGTCTTTATTTCATCATACTTAGTCACAATAATCATTTACCTTTATCTGTATGTTTATTAGTTTAAGTCCATGTCCTCTGCTTGCTATGATTTTCCTCTGTAGTGTTCCCTAAAGACCACGTGTTAAAGGCTTGGTTCTAGGCTGTGGTGCTACTAGGAAATGGTAAAACTTTCAGGAAGTGGAACATTTAGTGGAAGGAAATTACATAATTGGAGAGAATGTTAGCAACCCAGCTCGTGTGTGTGTGTGTTTGTGTGTGTGTGTCTGTGTGTCTGTGTGTCTGTGTGTGTGTCTGTGTGTGTGTGTGTGTGTGTGTGTGTGTGTGTGTGTGTATGTGTGTCTGTGTGTGTGTGTGTGTATCCTGGCTGCCAGGAAGTGACCCCACTCTCCACCACATGTTGTTGTATGATGTTTATGATGTTCTAACAGTCCTGTATAACAGCAGGACCAGGTGGCCTTGTATTAAATCCTCTGAAACCTTGAGCCAAACAAGCCTCCTATTAAGTTGATTATCTTTGTTTCTTTTTTGTCAGAGAGATGAAAATCCATACATTCCATAAGGTGTGTCACACCATGTTTGTTTTGTTCATTTGAGTCTTCACTCTGCAAAACTCCATGTCAGGTGCTGGATGCTTATTAAGCAGGTCTGCACTACATGGAGACAGAAAAGCAAAGGCGTTGTGATGGAAGAGGGGAAAGGTGGTGAGTTCTGGGCCAGCAAAGGTAAATGGCCTTTGTTGTCTTCATCGTATGTAGTTGTCCACTCCAGGGAGGATGAATAACTTTCTCTCTGCCTGGGAGCGTGAACTTCTGAGCACATGGTGGCATTGCTTCTTTGAACATTGCTATTTCTATTTTGTGCTTTTTTTCATGAGCTAATTTTTTTTAATGAGTGCGTCTCTGTAGGAAAACAGTGACAATTAAACTATAAAATTTTCCCTTGAATCAATAGCAAGCCCGCGGATTGGGAGAAGATCTTCACTAGCCATACAATGAACAAGGGTCTTATATCTAAAATATACCTGGAACTCAAAAAATTAAATCCCCCAACAACAAATCCTCAAAGAAACAACTGCCCAATAAATAAGTGGGCTAAAGACTTAAAGAGAAGGACTGGGAAGGTGGCTCAGTGGTAGAGCACTTGCCTTGTATGCATGAGGCCCTCAGCACCACATAAGCAAAAAGAAAAAAGCCAGAAGTGACTCTGTGGCTCAGGTGGTAGAGCTAGTCTTGAACTAAAGAACTGAGGGACAGCATCCAGGCCCAGAGTTCAGGCCCCACAACTGGACTCCCCCACAAAAAAAAAGATTTAAAGAGAAACTTCTCTGAAGAGGAAAGAAGGATGGCTAATAGACACATGAAGAAATGCTCAACCTCTCTAGCCATAAAAGAAATGCAAATCAAAACAACATTGAGATACCACCTCACCCCAGTTAGAATGGCTAAAATCAAGAACTCTAATAACAACAGATGCTGGAGGGGATGTGGACAGAAGTGTATTGTTGGTGGGAGTGTAAACTTGTTCAACCACTTTGGAAAGTAGTATGGAGGTTCCTCAAAAGATTCCACATAGAGCTCACTATGACCCAGCTATCGCACTTTTGGGCATTTACCTGAATGATCACAAACAAGACCATACTAAAACTACCAGCACAACCATGTTTATTGCAGCATTATTTACCATAGGTAAGATATGGAACCAAGCCAGATGCCCCTCAGTAGATGAATGGATCAAGAAAATGTGGTATAAATGACATTGCCCCATTTGTTAGGAAATGGAAAGACTTGGAAAAAATTATATGAAGTGAAGTAAGCCAGGCCCAAAGAAACATAGGTCCCATAGTTTCCCTTATTTGCAATAACAAATATATGTCTGAGACAAGCAGAAAAGGTCAGATAAGTTGATATTAGGTGAAATGAACCCCAAGATAAGTATTCAAATGTTTTTTCTTTCATTCAATTGTTTCTAACATATTTATAAGATGAATTCTTTGTTGCTTTGTATGTCCCTCCCCCACAGTATAACCCCTGCTTTCACTGTATTTGATGTTGTTATAATTTGTGGAGGGGAAAAAACAAATCGTTTAAATAGGGATACAGGTGGACCCATTGCAACAATGAGACGTACAAGTCGTATGTTGAAAACGAACTTTACAACTTTGGTGGGAGGGGGGAGGGTTGAGTGGGGGGGACCGGTGGAGGATGGGAAGGGAAGGGAAGGGGAAACAAAGGAGGAGGCTACGATGCTTGATAAGAAATGTACTCATTACCTTGCCCATGTAATTGTAACCCCTCTCTACAGTATTTTCACAGTTAAAAAAAAAACACATATACAATGACAAAAAAAATTCCCTTGATGAAACAAAAATACTCTCACTAGCTTGGAAGGTTTTCCTAGGATAGGAATACATCTATTCAGATGAAGAGGTATTCATAGTATAAATTTGCCAGATAGTAAATCTCTGTTCATTTAAACTCACACATTTGTGAGCAAGTAAAATTACCTGTCATGATTTGAAAAGATTATTATTTATAGTTTCCAAACATTCATCTCTTCCAATTCAGCTCACATATTGCTTTTAGAAAATGAAAATTTAATTTTATTACATTGTCCTATTGTCTAACACCCCTTGTTATATTGTAACAAGACTACATTCAATTGCCTCACTTGCCACATTAGAAAATGATAAAGCACATCAAATAGTCTTTAACTTGTTACTATAATACATACTGGTTGCTATGGCTGAGATCCACAATCACTGCAAAAGAAAAGTGACAATGCTTTGCATTGATCCAAAAAGAAAATAGTTCACTGTAATATAGAAAAGAATAATGATGAAAAATGATCAACAATAGACTCTCCAAAATAAAACATTCAAGGTAGAAACAGAAAAATAGAGTTTAAATGACATTTCTCTGAATTTTACAAATACTGTTATTCATTTATGTTGAGTTGTATTAATTTTGATGTCAAAAGTATAATGCAGATAGAACATTGGTGTGTCTATGAGATGGTTCAGGTTAGGTGTAAGGGACAAAATGAGACCTGACAAAATTGTCTCAAAGATGACTTGAGAGATTATGATGGAGAGATACAACTGAATGAAAGATCCCTATCAGAGTCTGAAATTAGTTCTCTTTTATTATTTGGCCAGATTTTGAGCTTCTAAGAGGAGACATCATCTGCAAAAGACACTACTCACACTGAGGGGGGCCTGAGCAGTAATTAAGAGGAAATATTGCATAGATTGCTACCAAAACCCACAAGACCTTGGAGGAATTTGATACTGTGTGTCCATGTAACTAAGAAGGACATGTAGTCAGAAATTTGAAAGGAAATTCAGGATGAGTATTCAGTAATGAATTTTCATTTTTAAATATCAGATTGTGTTTTTCAGACAGGAACAGTCTGTGGGATTTGTTGAATGTCTATGTATTCTTTTTTGTTTGTTCTCCTCTACTACTGACTCTGAAAGGAAGGACTTTAGCATTTGGAATGACCTTTGAAAGAAAACGTGTGTGATTCTCCGTAGCTTCTCCCCTTGGCATAAGCAAGTACCACTGGGGGATAACTCGGAGGTGTGTTCATAGCCAATACACTCACAAGGCACCTTTAGAGACCATTGGCTTCCCCAGAAGTGAAGTAACTGATTGAAACCATTTCCCTATTATCCTGCAGTCTAAAAGCCACACCATGAAGCTAATGCACTGTCACTGCTCCTCCATTATTTGCTGGAAATTTTTTGTGAAGCATGATCTTTTGCTATGGAGGAAGAAAGCTTTATTTTTCATGTAAAAGGCACAATCGTGGCAACTCGAGATTATCATAAAATTTGTCAAATGATGGCAAGTTTTATTAAAATGTCATTATAACTTAATTCTTAGGAGATTTTGACAATCATTCCTCAGTTTTAGTGACAGTAGATCTATATTGTGAACAAAAGATCTTAAAAGCGCTTATATTATGTATGCATGTGGTTATTTTTGTAATGCAATGACAGAATTTTGTAACACTTACTACACATTTCTCTTAAATGATAAGAACAACTAACATTACTGACTGTAGATTGACTTTTTAAAAGAGCTGTTTGATGGACTTGGCTAATTCGTATTGTAAAAATTGTCATACTGCCAAAAGTAATCTCCATATTCAAGATAATACTTGTCAAAAATTCAGTATCATTCTTAAGAAAAATAGAACAACAAGTTCTAGAATTTACATGGAAATTAAATAACCCTGAAGAGCAAAAGTACTTAAATAAAAAAAGGTTGAGGTGTCTCAGTACCAAACTTCAAACTGTACTACATAAACATAGTAACAAAAATAATACGTTACTGGCCCCAAAACAAATAAAAACACCAACAGAATAGCAGAGAAGACCCAGAAATAAAGCCACACAACTAAAGTCATCTGATCTTAGAAAAAGAAGCCAAAATGGAGAAAAGACAGCCTCTTCAACAAATGATGCTAGGAATACTAGTTATCTGTGCAGGATACTGAAACTAGACCAAAGATATCAATGATTTTAATGTAAGACCTGAAACTAATGCAGTATAACAGGGAAAACACTGAGATACAGTATAACTAATTATTTCCTGAACTAGAACTCCGATTTTCCAGAAAATAAAGGAATGGCAACTGGGAATGCATTAAATTAAAAATTTCCACTCATCAAAAGAAACGATTACTACAATCAACAGACAACCCATAGAATGATAGAAAGTCTTAACCAACTATTAAAAACTTGATATCCGGATTATACAAAGAGCTCCAAAAACTAAACAGCAAAGGAACAAACAACCAAATTAATAAGTGGACAAATGGATTGAACAGTTCTCAGAAGAAACACAAATAGCTGATAAGATACATGAAGAATTGCTCAACATCTTTAGGCATAAAGAGAATGCAAATCACAAGTACAATAAGATTTCATCTCAGAATGGCTACCATCAAGAATACAAACATTGCAGGATGCCAAAGGCTCACACCTAGCCACTCATCAGGCTGAGATCAGCCCAGGAGGAAAGTGCATGACAATTAAGCATCAAAAAGCTGGAAGTGGAGCTGGTTGTTAAGTGATAGAGCACTAGTTTTGAGCAAAAACTACATCAGGGACAGTGCTCATGTCCTGAGTTCAAGCCCCAGGACCAACATAAGCATGCGCATGTGCATGTGCATACACACACTCATACACAAATAGCTAAAAAAACTCATTCCCATTCATTTGTAGAGGGTAGACCTAATATGATGATTATAATTGGTAACATACATTAATGCAAAAAATATAAAGGGGGGTCTGTCTAGGAGGGGTCATCAGGAAGGTGAGGGAGACAGAAAGAGGCCTTTTTAAGTATGAAAATCTGTATTTTATATCTAGACATATATACATATAAATATAAGGATACATTTATATAATATATAAGTATAAATTTATATGTCTATTATATATTTGTATCTATATCTAGATATAAATAAATATATATGATACAAATATAGCACAAATACACTTATATACTATATAATAAATATATATTTATATCTAGATATATATCTAAATATAAAATTCAAATTTTCATACTTAAAATCTAGATAGGTAGATAGATAATGTTTTCTAGCTTTCTGTGTATCAAAATCCTTAGAGAAATTATTCTAAATTAGACTGAGAGTGATAATTCTATGCTCCATTTGTTACGCATAAAAATACATGTAGAGTATTTTAATAAAGATTATGGGTCTTGGGGCTGGGAAGGTGGCTCAGTGGTAGAGCGCTTGCCTTGCATGTATGAGGCTTTGGGTTCGATTCCTCACCACCACATAAGCAGAAAAAGCCAGAAGTGGCGCTGCGGCTCAAGTGGTAGAGCGCTTGCCTTGAGCTGAGGGACAGCGCCCAGGCCCATAGTTCAGGCCCCACGACCGACAAACAAACAAAGGAAACAGATTATGGGTCTGCCCCTGTCTGGTTCTGGTGAGAGCTCTTTGTCCACATAGGTGAAGGAAGAGTTTTGGCCATGGCCTCCAGGGTGCTTGGAGCATAGCAGATACATTTGTTGAAACAGCACCTTGCTTTGTAGCTACATGATCTCAAACCTGCCATCCTCTTGCCTTCGCCCCTGAGTGCCAGGGTCACAGGCAGGCACCACCACACCCTGCGCAGTAGCAGATGCTAAAGACCAGTAGCAGCCTGCTCATGGTAGGGTCTAGATTGTGGTACCTACATCTTGCCTTAGGACCCATTTTTTAAAGAGTATATATTCAGAGACTTTCTGATAGTAGATAAACATTGTCTTGATAATATTTTTTAACTATTCTTATATTAAGGTTTAGGAGAAAATACAAGTATTATTGCAGCTAACAGGTGCTAGAGTCAATATGTTACTAAATACAAATCAAGTTCTGTAAGATGACTTGGAAGAGCCATGTCTAGACGGGGATCACAGCACACCTCTGCGTAGCCTGGTAACCCTCCACTGTCGTGGAGACCTGTGAATTGCCTCCTCGACTCGTCTTCCAGATGGAATCCCTCAACTGCCTTGAGCAGTGCTGATTCCATTCTGAACCAGTTTCCTTCGTCTTCAGTTGAAGAGCCATTGGAAGATGCGGGTCAGCCAGCGTGAGCTGTGCAGCATTTGACAGTGACTTTTTTTTAAATACCCTCTCCTGCAACTGACAGGTTACAGCTACAGATACAGCTTTTGTGGAGGATAAATTCTTTTTTTTTTAATTGTGAAAATACTGTACAGAGGGGTTACAATTACATGGGCAACATAACGACTTGTACATCTCATTGTTGCAGTGGGTCCACCTGTATCCCTATTTAAACGATTTGTTTTTCCCCTTCCCCTTGTGGAGGATAAATTCTTAAAGATATGCAGAAGAGAAAATTTGATTTGACTCCTGCTTACCATTTGTCCTTTGTTCCAGCTGGTATCCCACCCTAAGAGACTTTAGAGCTCTGATTTAGGTCAGTGTCCTCTGATTCTTGATCCATTTCAATTTGCATTGGCAGTTTTGTTTCTCAGTCTGTGGTGGTGTTCCTTGCACATTGTACTTGTTGCATCAGCTGTGAGTCCTGGTGTAGGGGAGGAGCTGAAGCACAGTCATTGTAATGCTAACATCCAGCTGTAGTGCATTAGTCATGCATGTGTTTTAAAAATATAATTTAAAGAAAAACAGTGTCTTACAACATTTCCTCCCACGACTGAAGAATTTGGCTGTCTTTTACTTTTCATGACTCCAAAATGAAGCATTAACCACATGCATTAGACTAACTATTATATTTTAGCATTAGAACAGTTCTTCATAGCAAATTTTCTGCAAAATAGATGGTTGTAGTCCTGCCCTGTGCCAGAAAAAAATACTAGGTGACCTGAAGTGCCTTGCCGCCTTGATCTGTTAAATGTTAGGTAAAGATGGATTGTTGATTCTAGTTGTTTTCAGAGCAGATGCTGTGTTTTCTATTCAATTGTTACTTTCTAAGGAGGTTTTTTAAAAAGTGTTCAGAGCCTTATCCAATTCATAGCTCAATGATGAATGAATGTCTCAAGTTCAGTAAAGGCAATAGTGTTCTAATTTGGGAAAAATTGAGGTCTCTGTCATTTAAAGCAGCAGTATCATTACTTCATCCACTATAGAAATTGCTCCATTTTCAAAGCTTCATATTTAGTAAATTTTATCTTATTTTTTTATTTGTTTTTCTGCCATTTCTGGGGTTTGAACTCAGGCTCTGTCCTGGCCTTTTTTTTTTTTTGCTCAGAGCTAGTGCTCTACCCCTTGAGCCACAGATCCACTTCTGGCTTTTTGTGTGTAGTTTAGTGGAGATAATAGTCTCAAGGTCTTTCCTGCCCAGGCTCGCTTCAAACCATGATCCTCATATTTCAGCCTCCTGAGTAGCAAGGATTACAGGCATGAGCCACTGGCACCTAGCAAACATTTATGTTTGACTAGTTGTATGATTACAGTGACATGTTTAACTACATGTGGCATACTCTTACTTTACATTTTCAAATAAATGCAATCATTTACCACAGTCTTTCTTCCCTCCAAAGGGCATCAGTGTTGTCAAGGAAAGATACTGAAACTGTTACATAAAAGACAGCCTTCAAGAGATCTCTCCAAAATGAAACCGTTGTTTTTCTCAGACTATGTTAAAAGTATAATTTACGTGCATTTCAGGTTAAGGAAGTAATGTAGAAGCAATTCATTTAATGCTATAACTTTGGAAAAAGCTATCAAGACTTTTTTTTTCCAGTCATAGGGCTTGAACTTGGGTCCTGGGCCCTGTACCTGAGCTCCTCAGCTCAAGGTGAGCACTCTACCACTTGAGCCACAGCGCCACTTCTGTTTTTCTGGTGGTTTATTGGAGGTAAGAGTTTCACAGACTTTCTGCCCAGGCTGGCTTTGGACCACAATCCTTGGATCTCAGCCTCCTGAGTAGCCAGGATTACAGGTGTGAGCCACTGGCGCCTGGCTCAAGACTTTTTTTTTTAATTTGAAGGTTTAGTGATTAATGCTACTAATATAATTAATACAAAAATGCAAGCAGGAGAAACTTCTGTGAAGACACATGAGACCTGATTCTGATGCCTTTTTATATAAAATTTTACTGAAATCTTCCAGATGGAGATGATGTAGATTACTTGATGACAGGGTAAAGGGGAGAAGAAGATAATGATTGTCTTTCAAGGCATAAAATGTAAAGCCCAGGGGAACTTAACAGGAAGTGCATTGAACAGCAGTGCGTGTTATTTGAGTGTTCAGGAAGCCCTGTTGGAAAGCAGCATATCAGGATGGTCACCAACCTCATGCTCTTGCTGGTAGTGTATTCTAAACTTGCCTTTTAGTCTTAAAGGATATAAGCTTGAATGAAGCCTAAAAGTATATATTGAGCTACATAATATCATAGAACACTTAGATTTGAAGAGATTGAAGAGATCAGTTGATAGATGAAGAAATTTACCGAGAAATTTGCCTAAAGTTACTTATAACAAAGCTAGTTTCCTGTAGTTTCTTGTAGTTCAGTGCTCTTTTTCACGATATTGTTGGCATACAGAAGTTGAGTTATCACTCCTTTCTGTGAAGGTAAGAAATGCAAGAAGTAAAAATAAATTGATTTTCAAGAAACCTATAAATGCTCTCAGTAGTCTTGATGATACAGTAAGGAATGAAAGGCCATCAAGACTAACAGAGCTATCTTGGTCAAAATCAAGTTTGATAGCTGAAATTACGAGAATGGCCAGGCACGGTGGCACACCCCTAGAATGCCATAATCTGCAAGGCAGATATAAAGAGACTGCTACTCAAGGTCAGCCTGCTAGCTAGCCAAAGACTGTCTAAAGAATACTATGAAAATGGGTAGATTTTTGCTGGAGACAAAGTGAGAATAAGATTTACAGAGGAAATTACAGATTTTGCTTTTTCTTGTATGTTCTTATTGAAAATATTGCATAAGCCATGTGCCAGTGGCTCAAGCCTGTAATCCTAGCTACTCAGGTGTCTGGGCAGGAAAGTCCGTGAGACTCTTATCTCCAATAAAATACTCAGAAAAAGCTGTAAGTGACTCTGGCCAAAGTGGTAGAGTGCTAGTCTTGAGCACAGAGAGGCTCAGGGACAGAGCCCAGGCCCTGAGTTCAGGCCCCAGGACCAGCAAGAAAAAAGATGTTGCATAGACCTAAGATGATTCTTGCCCAGCACAGCTCTTGCTATTCAACTCAAAGCTAGTGCTGTACCACTTGAGCCACAGGACCATTCCTGACTTTTTCTGCTTATGTGGTGCTGAGGAATCGAACCAGGGCATTGTGCATACAAGGCAAGCACTCTACCACTGAGCCAGATTCCCAGCCCTAATGCTATTTTTGACAAGAGAGCATTTATATTTGTTTCTGGAACAATTAGGTGCACTAGTCATTTCAGTCCACTTTAATCAAGGGTTGAAATAATTTATAACTCTACTTCTGGACACTTTGAATTCCTACTTGATTTTACTTACTGAGTTTTTAACTTGTTTACCAGCATGGCTGGTGCAAGTTTTTAACTACTTTTTCATCGATTCTTACTACTAGAAGTCATTCTACCAAAATATGTCTTAGAAATTTGCCACATTTTAATATTTGTGAAGCTTTTAAAACCATCACAACTTTTTGGTGGTGGATATAACTGTTACTTTCTTTTTCTAACTAGTGATAGAGAACTAATAGATAGCTAAAAATAATTTAAGCTCAGTATTTTTATGGCATCCCTTTCAAGATTGATAGTAGAAATTAAATGGAATACAGTATGCTATTTTTTCTTAATGACTAGGATTGCTAATACTAGGATTGCTTCAGCTAATATCATATGTCTGTTCTAGAAATGTAGGCTTAAGGATATATATCAGAAATAAAAGAGTAAAGGAAATTTGGGGCTGGTGGGGTTGGTTCTGTAGTGGAGTACTTTCCTGGCATTGACAAGGCCCTGGGTTTGGTACAAAGTCAAGTGGAATTACTTGTATTTTATCACTATTTGTGTCATAAAATACAATTTGTAATTAGTTTTTCTATCACTACCATACTTTTGAGTGTGTTACAACTTTTAGGGGTGGATGGAGAAAGGAATGATGAATGAATATGATCATAAGACTTAATGTCCATACATGAAAGTGGAGACAGGTAACTTGAGGGGAGGGGTAGGTTTGAGATAGACATGTAAGAGGGGTAGTGTGGTAGAAGAGGTGACATTGATCAAGATGTATTGTACTCATAAAGTGACATTCTGAATTGAAGTCCCTTTGTATACAACTAAAAGATAAAGAACCAACTTTTATATCATTGAAACAATTCATTCCTCACTTTCAAATCTTACAAATGAAAGCAAAATTATATGCAGTCATAATTTATTAGTGTGCATGAATATTATATATGTATGTATGCATATGTGTGTATACGTGTATATATATATATATATATATATATATATATATATATGGAGAGAGATTTTTTATTTTGCTATACTTTAGGTACATAAGTTTCTTAGAATAAATTAACATCCATAAAACCACCACCTACAAAACTAAAGCTTACAAGCACACATACTACTTCTGTCTACTTCAGACTGTCCTCCTTCTATCCAAATGTAACCACTTTTCTGGATTTTTGTTTATATGCCAAAATAACATGTTATCTAATTGTAGTTGTTTTAAAATTGCTGAAATCTTAATCTTGAAAGTCAAGGTCTTCCTGCTACTGCTAAGCCACTTGAATAGAAGGAAAACCCTACCAACATCTCAAGATCACTGCTGATCTCTCTCCAAGCAAAAGAATATTTGTGCTTCTTGCTCAACTGGTATCAAAACAGAGCTTGAGCATACATACTTCATAAGCATTGGTGGGTGGAATATTTATGCAGCAATTATTGTATTTCTTAGTCAGTATGTAAAGGCAGTTAAGTCCACCTGGACTACAAATACATAGTATGTATTTTATGTCCAGAAAGTAAATGCAGTCCTTGATGAGCTGCCCCAATTCCATTCCTATTTCTGTTATTCTCAGCTTTATTCGGCATCCAAGGAAAGCTAACTATTTGGAACCACATGAGTTGTACCTTTCCTGTGACCCTCATCCATATTAGCTCTGAAATGGTGACTGTATCATAATGAAGCATATAATTTCAGAGACTCAGATTCTGGTTTTCCCCTAGATATTTTGAGACATTTGTTACGGAGCAAATGATAAGAATAAATGCTTGACAAGAAATGTACTCATTACCTTAGTCATGAAACTATAACCCTTCTGGACAGAATCTTTACAATAAAATATAATTTAAAACAGAATAAATGTTATTATATAGAGCTTAGTGCCAAAAGCCAAGAAAAATATGGTTAATTCAAAGCTTAAAATGTCAGTCACAGACAGTACTGTGTGCATTTTGCTTTTGCAATGACTTTGTAATTCAAGAAGAATGTCTTGGTTTAAAAATATGATTTGATTTTATTATTAGTACAGGAATTTGGAGGAGAATGAATGGAACTGAAATAGAACAGGCATATTTGACTAAAAAGAGAATATATTCTTTGAAGAGAGATTGAAATCTTAGAGGTCTGACTACATAGGTATGTTGAACTACAGAAAATAGCCCAAATTTAACTGCTCTTGAAAATGGGATTATAAAACTGGCAGTGGATTTAGTTTATTGCATCAGAGAGGGTGATTGGCACCTAGGGAAATGTCATTGTGAAATAATAGCATGCTTATAAAATGTACTTGGATTTTTATGCCATGGAATTCTAGATCTATCTAACAAAATACTGGCTTTTTAAAATTAATACACAAATATATACACAATGGAATTCTATGCCTCCATCGGAAAGAATGACATTGCCCCATTTGTTAGAAATGGAAAGGCTTGGAAAAAATTATATTAAGCGAAGTAAGCCAGGCCCAAAGAAACATAGGCCCCATGGTTTCCCTTATTTGCAATATCTAGTATATGTCTGAGTCAAGCAGAAAAGGTCAGATAAGGTGATGTTAGGGAAATGAACCCTAAGAGATGTATTCAAATGTTATTTCTCTTTCATGTGATTGTTTCTAGCACATTTATAAGATTATTTCTTTGTTGCTTTGTATGTCCCTCCCCCTGCTTTCACTGTATTTGATGTAGGTATAATTTGTGGAGGGGAAGGGGAAAAACAAATCGTTTAAATAAGGATACAGGTGGACCCATTGCAACAATGAGATGTACAAGTCATTATGTCCAAAACGAACTTTACAACTTTGGAGGCAGGGGGGGAGTCGGGGAGGATTGGGTGGGGGGGGGGAAGATGGGAAGGGGAATCAAAGGAGGAGGCTACAATGCTTGATAAGAAATGTACTCATTATCTTGCCCATGTAATTGTAACCCCTCTGTACAGTATTTTCACAATAAAATAAAATTAATACACAAATTTAGTGTGTATTAATTGTACAAAGGAGTTTTATTGAGGCGTTTCACACCTACATATTGTACTATTACTCTTTTTTCCTCATTACTTTTAACTTTTCGATAGCTTTCAGTAGGATTCTGTGTACCATCTTCATACATAGACATAATTTATTTCATTAGCATTGACTGCCTCCCCAGTCATTCTTTCTCTCCCCTCTTTCCCCTGCTTAAACAGTCTCTCAGGGGCTGGGAAGATGGCTCAGTGGTAGAGTGCTTGCCTTGCATGCCTGAGGCCCTGGGTTCCATTCCTCAGCACCACATAAGCAAAAAAAAAGACCGGAGGTGGCGCTGTGGCTCAAGTGGTAGAGCGCTAGCCTTGAGCTGAAGAGCTGAGGGACAGTGCCCAGGCCCAGAGTTCAGGCCCCACTACCGGACCCAAAAAAAAAAAAAAAAAAAACAGTCTCTCAAACATGGTCACATCTAACACATATCTAGGAAACTTTGGAAAGCAGATAGGCTTTCATGTGTAGTAGCCATATGGGTATAGAATATTTGGACAGATTTGAAAGAACGTGACTGATAACTTGGCCTAAATTGAAATGACAGCATTTCTAGGTGATTCAGTTATTGTGAGGCTGAAGCTACCCTCTCTCAAGTATGAGCAACTTAGGAAATAAGGGCTGGAAGTAAGTACTGAGGCGGACACATCTAACACACCTAACACACTACCCTCTGAGACAGAACCTAAGGCAATCTATGCAAAGCAGTTATTCAGGGCTTATGAATAGCTACATGTGTGGTTGAGAAGGAACAGAAGCAATTTCAGAAGCCAGCCAAACTATTTTGAGCCTCTTCAAATATAAGAGCAGGTAGAAATAAAGCATAAAAAACCATCCCCGTTGCAGAAAAGTGCCCACAAGAAAAGCTGTTGGTGCAAGTGTAGAAGGTTTGGAAGCTGAAGCAAGATGCCGGGTGAGGGAGAGCGGCGGGCCTTTCCGGTGTGTGTGGTGGGTACGCCGGAGGCATTCAGAACAGACAGGAGTCATCTCTGTGCAGCAGGCTTGCATCTGCAAAGTCCCACTTTCTAATCAAGACAGAGACAATGCAGTGTGAACTTCTTTCATTTCACAATTATTAAACACCATCTCCTTAGGCAAGACTTTAAAATTTGCTGGGTTTAGACCGTGAACAAGTAGCAGTGGCCACACCAAAGTTTCATGCAGTGGAAATTAAGCTTCTCCTTAACACCTAAACATTCCATGATTTAGGGGAGCACTGCACACTGATTTCTAGTTCTAGAGATAGTTTTTTGAAATTACATTTTTATTTATGTAGTTACACAAAGGGATCATCACTCAGTAAATCAGGTTATTAGTACATCGCGTCTTGATCATGTCCCTCCTGTCATCATTCTCCTCATCCCCCCAGCCTGACTCCTCCCTCACGTTTCATAGGACACGCATTGTAGTCCCCTCCCTCCCCCATACTTTCTTTTTGTCTTCTAGAGATAAAATCCCTTTGGGACTAGGGTTCCTAGAACTGGAGCTATTCCAATACTGTTTTTTTATTGTGAAAATACTGTACAGAAGGGTTAGAATTACATGAGCAAGGTAATGAGTACATTTCTTATCAAGCATTGTTTCTAATACTTTTATGTTCTTAGTTAACTCTGTGCTTTCTAGGTAGTGAGACCAGTGAGGAAAAGAACACCCCTTCTGGTGCCTTTGTTCCATTCCTGTGGAACAACACAGACAAGTGCAGCTGGGGCCTATACTAGAAAGACGAGAAAGACGTTCAGGAAAAGGGAGTCTAAGCTCCTGGTTTTACTTTAATGTGTAGGTCAAGCCTCGATATCAATTGGTTTGCTGAGCACCTCCTCACACTCCACTTGGGGTAACTTACATATTGTTGATGGGAATGCTGAGCCCCTGCTGGATGACACTCTGTGTCTAGTGAAATGTGGACAGCGAGGCGCGATGCATTTGAAGATGGTAATCAAAACAGGGCAAACCTTTGTAGTCTAGAGCCCACAGAGATCCAGAATAAGTTAGTGTGCTGTTCTCTCTACATGGGGAATCACAGTTGGTATTTGTGGGAAGACATGTGAACTTTGGAGAAAAATGACCTGAGACCCATCTTCTCCTGGGCAGTGAGGTGAACCTTTCATTGACTGTTTCCATTACTAAACAGCATAGGAGAAGAGAAAGGAAGACAGGGATTGTGTATGTATGTGGGGACCTAGCCCTACTCCTCACTTCCCAAGTTTGGGGTGGAGACTTAATACCTATTCCCAGCTACCCAAATACAGAGGGGGGAGGACTCAGCTCTGCCCCCCACTACCCTGATATGGGATAGGACTTAGCCCTACTCCCCACTACCCAAATATAGGATAGGACTTAGCTCTATTCCAGACTACCCTAATATAGGGTGGGACTTAGCCCTACTCCCCACTTTACAAATATGGAGTAGGACTTAGCCCTACTCCCCGCTCCCCATTTTTCCATGACTAGGACGTAGAAGTGCTCTGATTTCCACAGGCAATAGTATAGGAATCTCCACTGGCCTTCCACTGCTTCTGTCTCCTTCCAGGACTCATTGGATGGGTTCTGGGAGATCAATTTGGGGAAAGTACAAAGCCTGATCAGTTTTGCGCCCTATGAGTTTTCTCGTTTTTATTTTTCATTTTCTTTCTATCTGAATGGAACAAACACAGGAGGCAGTTTGAGCTGTCCTTGGAGCAGTGGAATCTGTTGTTATAGTGGAATTAAATTCAAGTCAAGGTGAACTGTATTAGAAACCTAAAGCTAATCATCAAACTTCCTCGTCACTAACGAAGTTCAATTGTGATATTCATCTTCCTGACTCCAGGAAAGCATAGACACTCAGAGTATGGTTATCCTCCCTACAACTCCTACAGTCACAGAGGTACCCACCAATGTGCTAGAGACGGTGCACATGAGGTCATTCAGTCTGCTATGCCTTCAGCACAGACGCAAAAATCACCAAAAGCAGAATAAAGAGAGGGCAGGGTTCGTGACTCATGCCTATAATCCCAGCTACTTAGGAGGCAGAGATGGAAAGGATTATAATGTGAGGCCCAGGTGCCGCGGACCGGGTTCTGTCGGGACGACGGAGGATACCTAGGGGATGAACCTGGAATAGGATGGGGAAATGGCAAACAGACAACTCACACACATTAGGAGTGGATGCTGAGTGCGATTTAATGCAGAGGATAACAAACTTTTATAACAGAAGTCTTCATAAGAAAAGGGGCAAAAGGTTACACAATCTTGCTGCAAGGCTTCGTTCTTGGATGGTCACCAGCTGGTCGCCTGAAAGGGCAAAAGTTTACACAATCTTGCTGCAGGGCTTCATTCTTAGGTGGTCACCAGCTGGTCGCCTGAAAGGCACTTGTTTCCGGCTTATCTCTAAGAAATATAATGGGTTTCGACGTTTGTCACCATCTCACCATTACCTTATTTCTATAGAGGCCTTAATTATAAGGTTACGGAGGCCTAGATCTAGCAAGTCTCTTAGTAAATGAGAGTACCAGGAAGTTCTTTCTCCTAAGTAGTTATCTCAGCAACTGCCATACATTCCTTCTGTTCTAGCCGCGCCTACAGCTTCTTGTAAATTTCTTACAATTCCTATTGCTGGAGTGACTTTGAGAAACCTCCAATACTTTTATATTTACTTATATTTGTCTACTAGCCTCCATAAGAGGGGTTTCAGGGTAGCACTTAACTCTGGTGAGTTAGTCATATTTTTAAGACACTCATCAGATATTGGAGTCGTCAACACTCTTAAGAAAGAGCTTTGAATAAGGGAACGTTGACAATGAGTAAGTACAATGAGCAGTAGAAACAGTAAAAGATTAATAGGCACTCTTATGAGGAAAAGATAGGCAGAAACACATCTTTTCCAGGGGTTTTGCCAGCCTTTTCCCAGGAGTAGGCCTCTTAGAAGCCCTATTCTCCGAGGTAGACTTCGGTGAAGTCCCAAAACTTGGAGATAGGTTTCTGTAAAGCCCCATTCTCTGAGGTAGACTTCGGTGAAGTCCCAAAACTCAGAGATAGGTCTCGAGGCCCCTATCATGGTCTGATAGATGGTTTCCCATGCTAAGCAGACTCTACTGGGGTCGGCGTGGCACCCAGGCAAAATGTTGATGAGACCCCAACTCACCCAGCAAGCGTGGCATGGTATGTTAGTTTACAGTAATGATCTCAGTTTCATAGGACACTGTAGGTAGATGGACCAGTCTGCGGGACGCTCAGAGGCCCTGTGCGAGCAACAATTACAGGCGAAAGGGCTAGGAATGTGTGGCCCAATGACAGAGCACGCGTCCGGCAAACTCAAGACCCTGAGTTAAAACAGAGGTACACCAAAACAACCAAAAAGGTGACTTGTGACATGCAACTATATTGTCCTGAATGCTTCTTTCAAGGGAGAAGAGCGGCAGAAGGCTGGCTGGATGTGTGGTGGTGGCAGTGGCCCAGGGGACTCGGTCTCTTCAGGATTGGAACTTGCAATGTACCATATAAACAGGCCGTACCTATGAGGAAATGATCGTTTCTTCTTATTTTAAAAAAAAGAGAGAAGTATTTTTGTAGAGGATTCTCTTAATGTTTAAATGTTGGCTTTTCTTAGGTGGGTATATGCTATGTGGAGATTTTGTGCTCTTGCACTAAAACTGGTATTTCTTACCCCATGCCCTTAAATTAGCTTTCTTTATTAGGGAGTTATTTTATGCCACTTGGTCAGAGCAGCCCAGTATGGTGTCTGCTTGTGGTATTTAAACTTCAGCACTACCTCTTTTATTACCATGGATTTAAGGGTTTATCATATTCTACCACAGATGACATGTAGGTTTATGGCTCCAGTGTCTTGAGACTGGATTGGACCTGAGGAAACACAAATGGTGAAATGTGCCATCTCAACATTCTGGCAGTTATGCCACAAAACTTGCACCAGAGAAAGTGATTTTTGTTTTCTAAAGACATGAGCGAGAAAGATTCCTTGTTTTATGTGACATTCTGATGCAATTAGCAGGCCTCCAGATGTTCCTGAATTTTATATGCAACATATATAGTCACTTATTAGTCCCACCAGATGCAGGATGTTGTAGAAAATCAGTTGAAAAGCATGTCTTTTAGCTTGAACTTGAGATGGCTAAATATTTCATGGTATAGCTTTTAATTATATATATTTGGCAAAATTAGAGGACTTATTTTTATCTCTGTAACTCTGAATTTTGGCCACATTTATTAAACAAACATCTGATTTTTAAAAATGGAGCTATTTACATCTGTCATGGTTCACTGACAGGATCTCTGAGGGGGCTTTATTTGTAACTTTCAGACTCATTGTTTGAAATCACTGTTGTTCTATATCGGAACTGTTTCTTCCAATTTTCACTAGGCTGTGAGATCCTCTAGAGAGCCATACACCGTTTGAACAGGACCTGCATGTAATAGGCGTTTATGAGATTTCCTTCATTTGTGCAAAATCACCCTTAAAATCAGACAAAGGCACTTATACATTATCAGCTGTCTGAGAGACTTTAAGATACGTAGTATTATCATCAGCACTCATAGTTTGCATAGTTCAGCATTCAAGGCTGACTGCCAACCTTGTTTAAAGCTGAAGCATTTAACAGGGAATCAGGATGTACAGACAGAAAAGCAGCCAAATGACCAACTTCATTGAAGCAGTTTTATCTAACATACCGCAGTTTTCATAGATCAACAATGAGTCATGTGACCTTTTACCTTTGATAGCCTCAGATGCATAAAATCATAACTTTGGGGGCATATCAGAGGTCATGTACTTCAGTTTTGTTTGATTTCATAAACTCTTTATAGATGAGGGTACCCTTACAGGGACAGAGAACTATATCCTTAGGATGTAGGCTGAGTCTTCCGAGGAAAGAGGCAACTCTTCCGTACAATAAGTTTACATTGTGTCCCTTTTGTCCATCAGTTCTGGCTCTTCCCTTTGGGTAAGGGTAGTATAAATTTAATTCCTATAATCCCAGCTCAATAAACTAAGGTAGAAGGGCAGCCTGGGCTGCATAGCAAGACCTTGTCTCAAAGGGAAAAGAAAAGAATTTCACTTCACAATTATATCATCAGTGAGACAACCTCATAGAGACACATTTAGGGATGAGACTGCAATGACGCATGCATTTCAGGAACGATGCAGGGGGAGGGGGAGGACGCACATTGCTCCTTTGAGAAGTGTGCTCAGCTGGGGATGGGCGGGGTAGGGGGGGGAGATGGGAAGGGGAAACAAAGGAGGAGGCAACAATGCTTGATGAGAAATGTACTCATTATATCATATGCCATGTGCCTGTCCAAGCTCTTCATGCGTATTATTCATTTAGTTCTTAAGGCAACTCTGTAGAGTAGGAATTATTACCATCATTATTTTGGGATGAGAAAAGTGAGTTAGAAAAATGTTAGGAAATTCTTTCTTCTCCTTCTCTTTCACCAGTTGGCAGTTTAAATTATTACTGAAAAAATAGCTTGGAGTTCCCAAAATAACATCAATTATCTTAGATTCAACTTTTACTATCTTAGGTATCCCAGCCTGTAAAATTAGCATTACACAAATACTGCAAAAAATTCAGGCGTCCACTACCTAGAGTACTGTGGCAACCTGGAAATATTCATCTGGTCAGGGTTCTCTGTAGAACGCCTACAAAATAATAATGTTTCTTTGATTAGTAAAGCATCTGCCTTTACAGAATGTGTACTAGTCATAAGTTTGCAACATTGGGGTTTTATTTAAACCTTTGATTTTACTAGTCTTAATTAGTGCTAGTAATGACCAAGTGCCCAGTACTCTGATTTTTAAATTGTATGTTTCAGTTCTGGACAAAACTGCTACACTATGCTCAGTAGAAATTGGTGTGTTCTCAAGGATTTTATAGACTGTAAATGTCAACTGGAGTTCATCCCAGTGTCACGCATTAAGCACAACCAGGATGTTTAGAACTAACTCGTATCCAGAGTTGATTCACTCACTCATAAACTTCTTATTAAGTGCCTGCTGAAGTAGAAGGATGAATAATCTTTGTGGCAAAGCACTTAAAAGCTTCTCAGGAACATTCTCACCAGTACTTGTTAGCATTAGTCTTTTGATAATGACCATCCTTGCTGGATGAGATGGTTTGACTTTCACTTCCCTGATGATTAGTAATTTGAGGGTATTTTACAAACATGTTGAGGATTTCTATGTCTTCCTTGTAGAAAATGTCTTTTGAGATATGTTACTAATATTTTAATCTGATTATTTATTTTTGGTATTCTTTTTTGTTATATTTTTGTGCTGGGACTGGAGCTTGAACTCATGGACTTTTATTCTCACTTGCCTTCTTTGCTTAAAGCTGAGACTTTGCCTCTTTGTGCCCAACCACTTGAGTCATATGACCACTTCTGACTTGTTCAACAAGTGTATCATTGACCTTTTTTTTTTTCTTTTGGCCAGTCATGGGGCTTGAACTCTGGGCCTGGGCACTGTCCTTCAGCTTTTCAGCTCAAGGTGAGCGCTCTACCACTTGAGCCACAGCACCACTTCTGGTTTTCTGGTGGTTTTATTGGAGATAAAGAGATTCACGGATTTTCCTGCCTGGGCTGGTTTTGAATGCAATCCTCAGATCTCAGCCTCCTGAGTAGCTAGGATGACAGGCGTGAGCCACCAGCACCTAGCAGCTTTCTTGTTTTATGTAATTCCATTTGTCTATTTTTATTTTTTTCTCTGTACCTTTGAGGTCTTTTCAAAAAAGTCTTCAGTGTATTGTCCTTTGCCACATCTAGTAATTTTGTTTCTTTTTTTTTTGGGGGGGGGGAGGTCCGGTCATGGGGCCTGAACTCTGGGCCTGGGCGCTGTCCCTCAGCTCTTCAGCTCAAGGCGAGCACTCTACCACTTGAGCCACAGCACCACTTCCGGCTTTTTTCTTTTTGCTTATGTGGTGCTGAGGAATCAAACCCAGGGCCTCAAGCATGCAAGGCAAACGCTCTACCACTGAGCCACCTTCCCAGCCATAACTTTGTTTCAATCTTCCTTTAAGCCTGTAATGCAATTTTAGTTTATTTTTATAAAAAAAATAGTGGTCTAGTTGATTCATCTGTTGTGACCAAATATTGAACTATACCAGTACCACTGACTGAAAAGACAGTCATTTCTCCAATGCCAATTATTTTCACCTTTGTCAGATATAAACTGGCTAAGTCAGTGTATTCACTGCAGTCCTGTTAGTGTCAGTTTTAATGCCACTGTCATGCTATTGTGACTAGGATGGGTTTGTAATACATTTGTAAGTCAGTGTGTTCAGCTTTATATACTTTTTGGCCATTTGGGGGATTTGGGTGTTGCACATACATTTTAGGGTTGTGTTTTCTAGTTCTGTGAAGATGCCATTTTTAACATTCTGATTAGTTACATTAAATCTGTAGATCATTTTGGATAGTGTAGATACTTTAACAATATTGATTCTTCTAGCCCAAGAACGTGACATATCTTTCCACTTTGTGTGTCCTGGCCCATTTCATCAATATTTAATAAAGCCTGCCTGTGCCATTTCTTCAGAAGAGGGAGACATGCAGACACACACACACACACACACACAAACACACACACACACACACACACACACACACACACACACACACACACATCCATACATTTTAACGCAGTTGAGTCCTCTAAGTTCTGTCTGCCATGGCTTCAGAATAGGAAGATATGCTGCCCTTCACACTCACACTTTTGGATGACAGTGGACAAACTCTTCATCAAAGCCAGTCTTCAGTGCCTCCTAGGTTCCTGTTTTTCCAGTACTATTATCCAGTATTATGGTGTGTGTGTGTGTGTGTGTGTGTGTGTGTGTGTGTGTGTGTGCGCGCGCGCGTGCACATCTGCACGATGTATGTATGCAGGCCACGCCCAATCCAACTCACTTTTTCTCATCTTTTGTCAGGAGCATCTGTGTATAACCAGATACTTCCCAGGTATGATGGATATAATGGCCAATATAAGGAAAATCTCTGCCCCTGGGGAGCTTAACATTCTGGAAGAGACAACACAAGAAATATCTTTGCAAATACCTTTTCTAAGTTTCACCATGTTAATATAGTCACCTGACACTGAGAAGTTACATTATTTCAACCTTTCTTTTTCACTATTGCCAACCAAGCGTTTCTCATTTGTACTGGGTTTTGCTTAGTTGTTCATGTGTGCTGTTGTCCACCTTCTCTGTTCTGACCAAGAAATATGAACTGCCATGGCTGCCCTGTGACCTAGCCAGCTACCCATTTTCCTCTGTGGGTTGAACCCCAGCAGGGGCATGGATACATGTATTCCCAGGCACTGAGAAAGGACATAACCCACAACTCTGTTTAAGACAGTGGCTAGTCTCCAAAGACAAACTTCTGAAATCAGTGCATCACCTCAGCAACCTGACCCTTCATTGAACACAACAGAATACCCTTCCCTCCAATGTCAGCCTTGAGGTGTGCTGTGGTCACGTTGTACTGGGTTTCCCTAATGCATATTCACACAGGACTCCCTGGAGATTGTTGACCCTCCCGGGACTCTCATCCTTGCAATAGTTTGGGGACACTCCCTTGTGAGAAGTCCCTGCCATGGCAGCTGTTGGGGCAACTCCACTTATGGCTCTGGCTGGACTGGACAGCTACAATGTGAGGAAGGTTAGTGACATGGGATTCCAAAGCACAACCAATGCTGGCCCAGGGAATTCAACTACAGAGAAATCATGACAGTGCCAATGACTACTGGGCACTTTTCAGCTGTGATGAAGACCCACCTATGAGGGTGACTCCACCATATGCTAACAGTAAAGAGAAATAAAACCTTTTTAAGGGAAGGATGTATTTCTAAAAAGAGCTTTAAGGATTTGTAGTTGATGAATGATGAAAATAGAAAAAAAAAAGATCAATGCTGGCCAAATTCAGAACGAAAGTTACTTCTTCACTAACACAGCAAAGCAAGGTGCACACAAGTCAGCTCAAGTCTGGAGTTTTAGACTGTTTTACAAAGGCAATTGAAAAGTTCTATATGAAGAATATTTTTCAAAGAATATATTTAAAAGCGCTAAGATTATATCGTTGTTGCTTTTGTATGTGTGTGTGTGTTGCTTCTCCTTCTAACCGTAAAGTACCATAAAAGGAGCAAATGATAAAATGCTAGAGTCAGCTTCATATGGCTGGGAATCAGAGGAACAATGGGGCACTGCTTCTGGAGTTTACTGCTGGTGTCTTTTCTCTGATAGACCTAGAATCCCTCAAAACTGCTAGTTGGCTGGCTAGGTTTCAGGCATGAGTAGAAGCAGCTGAAGGAGGCAGTATGAAGCTGTGGTACAGGCCTTATTACAGGCAAGAAGCAAGTGAGTGGGAGTCTCCCAGTGAACACTGTGCTGGAGGAGGCCAGCCACGATTTCTCTAGACAAGTTTTTTTTGTTGTTTGGTCATGGGGTTGAACTCTGGGCCTGAATGCTGTCCTTCAGCTCTTCAGCTCAAGAGGAGCACTCTGCCACGGGAGCCATAGCACCACTTCCAGTTTCCTGATGTTTTATTGGAGATAAGAGTTTCACGGACTTTCCTGCCCTGGCTGGCTTTGAACTATGATCCTAACATCTCAACTTCCTAAGTAGCTTAGATTACAGGCATGAGCCACTGGTGTCCAACTCCAGAGACTTTTTTGTAGGTGCTAAGCAGAAGAGACTTATCAGAGCTGGGCCCACAAACATTATCCATTCTGATTACATCTACTTGCTTAAGCTTGGAAGGGTGTGACCACAATGCCACGTGCTAGCAGAATTCACCCTGGTGAGGCTGGCTCACACCTGGAATCCTCACTTCTCAGGAGATTAAGACCTGGAGGAGTTTGATTTGAAGCCACCTGAGGAGGAGGAAGAGAAGGGAAGCCCTCAAAAACTGTTTCTAGGGCTGGGAAGGTGGCTCAGTGGTAGAGGGCTTGCCTTGCATGCCTGAGGCCCTGGGTTTGATTCCCCAGCACCACATAAGCAAAAAGAAAAAAAGGCAGAAGTGGCCCTCTGGCTCAAGTCGTAGAGCGGCGCTAGCCTTGAGCTGAAGAGCTGAGGGACAGCGCCCAGGCCCAGAGTTCAGGCCCCACAACCAGACCCAAAAACAAAACAAAACAAAAAACTTCCTAGTTAATCAGCCAAAATGCTACATGGGAGGTGTGGCTCAAGTTGTAGAGCAGAGCACTAGCAAGAAAACCAAGCAAGCAAGAACATGAGGCCCTGAATTCAAGCCTCAGTACTGGCACTAAAGAAAAAGAAAAAAAATAACAATAATAGGATATAAAATAATATAGTTACCAAGCATCTAGACCGTACACCAACTAATAAATACGAAACACAATTAAAGGCAAGAAGATGTTTTCATTCATAAATCTCACCAATATGTATAAGATATGAATAATCCTTCATGATTGTTTCTGCTTTAAAGGAACCATCCTGATGATCAATGATTATTAATTCTAAACTGATATTCTTAAACAGAAAGCAAAGGTAGCATTAGGAAGAAGTAAAATTTCTCCAAAACTTGTACAAAGCTCTTTTTAGAGTGATCAGTAGTTGTTCTTATGCTACTGTTTTACAGCGCCCCAAGCAATAACCCAGTTCTTTAAAGAACATTATCACAATTTTCATTACACATTTGCCTGTTTAATATCTACTTTACTCAATAACTCCTGTGTCATAAACTTTAGGGACTACTTTAGAGCATTATTTGGTATCAAGAGCTCCTGCTAAATTTATTTCTGTTTTGTACACCCTGCACTGAACACATCACTTCCATGTGAAACTGTCCCTGCATCCCAGCCATCTTACTGTGTGATGTCGAGACTGGGGAAGCAGACAAGCACAGATTCCTCAGCCGGAGCTGCAGCAGGCAGAGGCAGTGCACGCCTACAGAGTGTTCAGTCCTGCTGTGAGTCAGAGGAAACCACTGGCTCACATATGGCTCCGCTAACACAGACGGAGAAAAATTCTCCAAAATTCCCAGTTGCCAAATTTCTCATTAAACACTGTGTCGTTCCCACACAGTGGGACCACAACAGTTGTTGAAGGATGTACATGAAGTTAGGCACTCATATGTTCAGTTTTCCAGCGGGACTGTAAGGCGGTAAAAGCCAGGTCTCTCTGGATCTGGGTCATTAATAGATCCCGGAAATCTAAGATAGTGCTTTGGATAAAAGAGGTTATTTATACAAACATGAGAGAATCTCCCTGACTGGTTTCAAAGGGCATCTGACCACCATTTATAGTTTAAATATAGAAAGCCACAGCAGTATAATCTCTCTAACTGGCACAATTACTAACATTTACTGAAACTGAGTGTTACTTTTTTTCCTTCTGAGTTTTTTTTGTTGTTGGTGGTGGTGGTGGTCGTGGGGCTTGAATTCTGGGCCTGGGTGCTGTCCTTCAGCTCTTCGTCTCAAGGCAAACACTCTACCACTTGAGCCACAGCACCACTTCTGGTTTTCTGGTGGTTTATTGGAGATAAGAGTTTCAAGGACTTTCCTGCCTGGGCTGGCTTTGAATCATGATCCTCAGATCTCAGCCCCCTGAGTAGCTAGGATTACAGGCATGAGCCACTGGTGCCCAGTGCCTCCTGATATTTAAAGAAATTCTTACCTTCTGATTTGTATATATGATGAAGGTGACTAAAGAGTCTGTTTGGAACCAGTCGTAGCTGTAAAGGTGAATAAAAACAATGTGGCTGACATATATTAAATCAAATAACCAAGTGTTTAAAATTTACATGGAGAAGAAATAGATCCTTTTTGAGTACTATTTTTATTTTATTTTGTACATATTTTATTGTAAAAATACTGTACAGAGGGGTTACAGTTACATGAGGAAGGTAATGAGTACATCCTCCTCCTTTGTTTTCCCCATACTATCCCTTCACTCACACCACCACAACTCCCTCCCCTCTACCCCTCCTAAGTAGTAAAGTTTGTTTGCAACATAGTGTCTTGTACATCTTATTGTTACAATGTATCCCTACTTAAGCATTTTGTCTTTTCAAGAAATAGATCTTGCTAGGTTAAATTTTTCTAAGTAAACAGTGGTCTTAATATGTAAAAAAACCTTCATTAAAAGCTAAACATTATTTTCAAATTGAAACACACTTCCATGTATTTGAATGAAAACAAAATATCACAGTCAAGATACTTTTTTTCTCAAGATAATTTTTTTTCTGGGCCTAAGCATTGTTCCTCAGCTCTTCAGCTCAAGTCTTGTGCCCTACCACTTTAGACACAGTTCTACTTCTGGCTTCTTTCTGCTTATGTGGTACAGAGGAATCAAATCCAAGGCCTCATGTATGTGAGGCAAGCACTCTACCAATGAGCCAAATTCCCAGCCCAGACAAGATGCTTTTTATAAAGATTTTTCATCTTCCTATTAAAATCTTTATCAGATTATAAGAGAATACATCATGCTTGTAAGGAAATCTACTTGCTTATTGACTCTACTCCTTATCCCAAAGAAATTAACTCATCAAGGTTTTTTAATGGATCAATAATAGAAGTTATGGTAAAACTAAGGCCTCTGTTCTGCTGTAACTATTGATCAAATCAGTACTGCTTCTGAACTTATTACCTGCATATAGGCAACCATACATAAAACTGGAAAAGGTATTCTTAGTCCTCCAATTTACTAAAATTGTCCACAAAAAATTCATCAAGTATAAAAAGGTAAAGCCATTTCCTCTAAACTCAGGAATAAGACAGAGATGTCCACTCTCTCCACTTCTCTTCAATTTAGTATTAGAATGCCTAGCTACAGCAATAAGAAAAGATGCAAACATAAAGGGGATCCAAATAGGGAAAGATAAAGTAAAATTCTCCCTCTTCCACTGTATTAATCCAATTCCTTAGATTACTTTCAGTCCCTAACCTGATCGAAAAGATCAGTGCTATCTGCTCTTGTCGCTCTTATGAGTTCCTCTTCTTTGCCAGGGTGACACTCAATGTACAGGTTGACATAAACATACCCTGTTCAAAGCAAGATAAATTGTACTCCAATGAACTTCTTAAAAACTGCAAAAGCTGCAACTGTAAGTACCAGTAAATTATCCCTGATCAATTTTATTGAGCTAATTGTTATTTCAAAGTATCAAGAGTTGTTAAGAGACTGATGTTCCACTGTCCTTGTAAGGTCACAAAAATTACAGATGCTGGGCAAGTAACCTGAGACCCTAAGGTTAGAGGCAGAGAACATGGAAGCCTTCACTTCTGGAAGTGCAGCTAGAAAGTCGATGTACACATCAGCTGCAGGCAGCAGCTTCATCCTGTATGCCTTGCACTTCTACTTAGCTGTTTTGTTTGTATAATTTACTTCCCTTGTTAAGCTCTAAGTCCTGAAAGAGCAACTATGAGATCTTACATGTTTTCATTAAAGTTCTCTTAATGCTCAGTACTGTCAAAAGCAAACAAAAGTATATAATTAAATTTAAATCATAACTGTTTATTGTATTTTATGAAAATCATATCATCCTCACACTAAAATGTATATCGTCTCTGGAATCCACATTGTAGAACTTGTTTAGCTCCACAGAGAATTATACCATTGCTTGAACTTCACTCATTTCAATTTATACTCAGAAGACAAATCTGGTAATAGCCCCTTAGTTAAAAAAGTAGGAAAACTGAAAAGCACAACAAATTTTTTTAAAAAACTTATTAAAAACACAATTTTTAAACACATTTAAAATATGGCATACAGGTAGAAGTAAACTAGTTCAATGTATCTAGCAGTCTAACCCAACTAAATAGCACCAGAATGTTGATGTTTACTTACCAAATAGCACTACTCTCTACAATGTAAGATTTTTCCTATTACAGTGCTTTTCTAGGGTTTATTTCCGTTGATGACAATTAATGTTATAAGTAATGCAACAATGTGCTGAAAAAAACTCTTGATTTTATCTTCTATAATGAAATAGCATTAAAGGAAAACTAAAATATCAAATTGTCTACATAATTAGTAGCTGTAAGGTCAAAATGCAAATTTGTAATCTTTAAATCCATGAATGATATTTTTCCTCTGTTAAGCAAAGAGTTCTTAGATGAGTAGTCAACGTGTGTGTGCGTGTGTGCGTGCGTGCGCACGCGCACGCGCGCACGATAGTCTTGTGGCTTAAACTCAGGGCCTGCATTATCCTTGAGCTTTGTTGCTGCAGGCCAGCTCTCTACTACTTGAGCCACAGCTGTACTTCTGCCTTTTTGATGGTTAATTGACGATAAGGATCTCAGAAGCTGGGAATTGATAGCTCACACCTGTAATCCTAGCTACTCATGAGGCAGAGATGGAGGATTGCAGTTTGAAGCCAGCCTGGGCAGGAAAGCCTATGAGACTCTTATCTCCAATTAATCACCAGAAAACTGAAGTGGCGCTGAGGCTCAAAGTGGTAGAGCACTAGCCTTCAGTGAAGAAGCTCAGGGACAGTACCCAGGCCCTGGGTTCAAGTCCCATGACTGACCAAAAAAGAATCTCAGGACTTTCGTGCCCAGGCTGACTTTGAATGAACCATGATCCTAAGATCTCAGCCTCATGAATAGTTAGTGTTACAGGTATGAGCCACCAGCACCTGACCCATGACTAGTCACTTCTATTTTTTTAAGTGTTTTTCCTTCATTTGAAAAGTATTCATTTTCAAGGAGGTTAACAAAAGAAAACAAACAAAAAGCAAAACATTCACAACTCTGCCCACTGAAATAGATAGTCTAATATATATTCACATATGTGACAATAGTATAGTTTTTATAAAGGTAAAATTTATCATATGTACATTTTATAACTTGCTTGTTTCACTTAATTTTCTGATAAGTACTTAGATCAATAAATGCAATTGTATGATATTATTTTTAATTATGATTACTACTTTGTGAGCATGTTATAGTTTAAACAATATCTGTTGTTGGGCATTGCTGTGGTATCATCCTTTGATTATTTCAGAAAATAATATATCATTATCTTATCAATAGCACATATTTAGAACGCAATTTAGAGTAACAGAAATTGGCAGACAATTCCCCACTAATCTGAATGTCCTATAAAAGCAGTCCCTGACAGCCTTTGTTCCAGGTTATTTTTACAATGATATTTTTATAAGCCATTTGCCTCATACTAGGACAAGGGGCAGATTTATGTTCTGTTCTATACAATGAAGACTTCCTCCAATGGAGAAGCCAGGTGGGCATCTGTCTACTATAAAAGTTCAGGTTCCCTTAGTTCAGCTATTCTGTAATATAGCCTACTTATATGTGGGAATTTTCCAGTTTTTTAATGCCTGTTGTGATTCTAAACCATTTCTGTCCTTGACCCATGAGTCATGACACTATAACAGGCTAACTTGAAAGTAGGATAAAATTTATATCCCTCATAGGTTTTTAAATAGTTCTGACCTAAAATTTAACAGCTATTCCAATCTATGACAAATTAAGTGCAAAAGAAATGTCATACCCTTACCTCTGCTGATCAAAACGTTATTTTAACATAATTGTATACTTAATCTTGTTCTTCCAGTTACAGATTCTTGTTAGAAATATATTCTTTCCCCTATAAGAGAGCAATAGCAATAGCTCAATTAAGACAGTGGATATTAAAAAAAAAAGTCTACTCTAGGGAAACTTATGTTTTATTATTTACTATCCTCAATTTAAACAAAAGATATATGTTCACAATTTTCACTAGTAGTGATATTATTATATCTTTATTATATTAAGGATACTCTACATATAATTAAAATACAACAGTAGACAGAATACGTTCTTAGTTCAGTAGTTCAGAAAAATCATTATGAATACTTCAAAACATATGTTGTAAATATTTGAGAAGAATGTTTCCATATCCTATACTTTTCCTCACATATTAAATATTTCTTAAGTACAATTGTTTGTCTTTGATATAATTATGTTAAGTAAATGTTTCATGAAGACCACGTTCACTAATCACTGTTTCATCCCCCCCCAAAGTGATTTTACCAACTTCTAAAGTTATTTCACACCAAATAATCACATCACTAATACCAAAGTTCAATGCAGATCCAAACAATGCTATCTTTATATAGATAAAGTTATTCCCCATTTAATAGAAGTAACATTTAACCTCAGATAGTTCATACATATTTTCTTATGTGAGAGCTTTATTTCATATTGATTCTAATCTTAAGTCTGATCACATATCCACACTTACCTTACTCAGACATAAAATACCTATTTATTAAAAGTGTATTCAAAAACTAATTGAATGCCTACTATGGGCTAGGAATTGTAATAGTTACAAGTTATAGTTCAGCTCAGTTCCTGCCAAATCCTTGGTGCAGGTGTAAATCCTAACTACCTAGGAGACTAAGATCTCAGGATTTGAATTCAAAGCCTGCCCAGATAGCCCATGAGATGTTTATCTCCAACTAAGAACAATCCTAAAATATAGTTCAGTAACTTGGCAATCATGTAATAGCAAGAGGAAGATATACTAATGGAACACCAAGACTATTGCCACAGCTGTTTTGGTGGTTCTTCATTCATGTGTTTACTCTGGAGAGAACTGTCAGACTTGTAAGCAAAGATGGTGGGAAATAAGCAGACATGTGGGGTCTTGCAATCAACTATTCCAATACCCAACACTAGGATTAGTATCTTTCTCAAGGGAATTTTTTTAAGATTTCTTGACAGAACAATGGATCTAGTCTTGTAGTCAAGAGAAGGATAGGATGCTGCCATCCTGATTAGGTGCCTTCAGTTTCACACAGGTTCAAGATAGTGGTTGCTAAAATAAGGGATGAAGATGGATCTCATACAAATGAAACCATTAACATGTGCTGGACGCACAGAGAGAAATAAAGCAGGTGCATTATCTACATCCAGAAAACAATTTAGTAAAGTCACAAGCACATATAACTGGAGACAAACATATAAAACTCCTATTATTGTTTCTGAGAGCTTTGTATTTGGCATAATGTGGCCATAGAGGTGAATGAGGAAGAAACACAGACAGTAAAAACAAGGATCTGCTCTGGCCTTCTTACTAGAGAGCAGGACTAAGGACATTCTTTGTTGTTGTTGGGGGAGGGGTGAGGCCTGAACTCTGGGCCTGGGGGCTGTCCTTCAGCATTTCAGCTCAAGGCTAGCTCCCTACCACTTGAGCCACAGCTCCACTTCCAGCTTTTTTCTGCTTATGTGGTGCTGAGGAATCGAACCCAGGGCCTCATGCATGCGAGGCAAGCACTCCCACTAAACCAACTTTCTAGCCCCTAAGGACATTCTTTATTGCAGGACCTGGGATTTTTCCCTACTTCTGTCCAGCACTGAAAACTACAAAATGGGAGAGTTTTTACTGATTTCTATTTCTGCTTCACTACAAAATGTTGAATATGTGTGAGAGGGACAGAGATGGAACAGATAACAGGGCTATGTTTGCAAGACATTGGACTTGCAGAGTTGATGAAAAGTAATGTATCTCTCAGTGAACTTCGTTGAATGCAACAGGTAGATGACAACTTGGTTGTGTTTTTGTTGTTGTTCTTTGTGCCAGTCCTGGGGCTTGAACTCAGGGCCTTGAGCAACTTGAGCCACAGTGCCACTTCTGGCTTTTTCTGTTTATGTGGTATTGAGGAATCAAACCAAGGGCTTCATGCATGTTAGGCAAGAAGTCTACCACTGAGCCACCTTCCCAGCCCCTTTGATGCCATTTTTGTTCAGACCCATTACAAAGTTTATATGCTGATAAAGTTGATGACTGTCTAAATACCCTCGGACGAGTGTTGGTGTACTGGGTGAAGAGCCGCTATGACACTTCATTCAGCACCGGAGCTCGGGACAGCGTTATGGCCGGCGCTCTCCACCTGCGATTCCAAAGGCTTCGCTGGCCGCAGTGCTGAACTCAGGGCAAGGAAAAATGAGCATGCGTACTCGCCCCGACTGTAGCTGAGCCTGAGTACCCATCTCATGGTCCCTCCTCCGACGTGCTGCGTCATGACGTTCAGCGACTCCGGAAGTGGATCCAGGCTTGGCGTTGAGGGGCCACGGAGCCGGAGCCAAAGGCACTGAGCCTTGCGGTGTGGACTCCGGGCCGGGCCGGGGTCCAGGATGCTGAACGTCCCGTCTCAGTCCTTCCCAGGCCCCAGCTCCCAGCAGCGCGCCGCCTCCGGGGACCGCAGCAAGGTACGCGGGTGACCCCGGCGGGCGCCTCCGCCGGCGTCTCGGCCCGGCCGGGCCTAGTAGAGGCTCAAGCTTCCTTCCCCTCCTGCCACCCTGCCTGCCTCTCCCCATCCTCTCCCGCCCCCCTGTCTGCCTCTCCCCATCCTCTCCCGCCCCCCTGTCTGCCTCTCCCCATCCTCTCCCGTCCCCCTGCCTGCCTCTCCCCATCCCTTCCTGTCCTGTCTGCCTCTCCCCATCCCGCCCCCCTGTCTGCCTCTCCCCATCCTCTCCCGTCCCCCTGCCTGCCTCTCCCCATCCCTTCCTGTCCTGTCTGCCTCTCCCCATCCCGCCCCCCTGTCTGCCTCTCCCCATCCTCTCTCGACCGCCTGTCTGCCTCTCCCCATCCTCTCCCGTCCCCCTGTCTGTCTCTCCCCATCCTCTCCCGCCCCCTTGTCTGCCTCTCCCCATCCTCTCCCGTCCCCCTGTCTGCCTCTCCCCATCCTCTCCCGTCCCCCTGTCTGTCTCTCCCCATCCTCTCCCGCCCCCCTGTCTGCCTCTCCCCATCCTCTCCCGTCCCCCTGTCTGTCTCTCCCCATCCTCTCTCACCCCCCTGTCTGCCTCTCCCCATCCTCTCCCGTCCCCCTGTCTGTCTCTCCCCATCCTCTCCCGCCCCCCTGTCTGCCTCTCCCTTGACCCCTTCTGTCACCCTGCCTGCCTCTCCCCATCCCCTCCCGCCCCTCCTGTCTGCCTCTCCCCATACTCTCCTGTCCCTTGTCTGCCTCTCCCCATCCCTTCCTGTCCTGTCTGCCTCTCCCCATCCTCTCCAGTTCTCTTTCTGCCTCTCCCCATCCCGCCCCTCCTGTCTGCCTCTCCCCATCCCTTCCTGTCCTCCTGTCTGCCTCTCCCCATCCCCTCTGTCCCCCTGCCTGCCTCTCCCCATCCCCTCCTGTTCCCTTTCTGCATCTTCCCATCCCTGCCTCTGTCTGGACCTTCCCTAATCCTTCCCATCAGGCTCACACCTGTAATCCTAGCCTACCCAGGTCCTATGGTTTCCCTTATTTGCAATAACTAGTACATGTCTAGGGCAAGCAGAAAAGGTCAAAAGCTATGTATATATAACCATATAAGATGATGTTAGCCGGGCGCCGGTGACTCACGCCTGTAATCCTAGCTACTCAGCAGGCTGAGATCTGAGGATCATGGTTCAAAACCAGCCCCAGCAGGAAAATCCTTGAGACTCTTATCTCCAATAAACCACGAGAAAACCAGAAGTGGCGCTGTGGCTCAAGCTGTAGAGCGCTCGCCTTGAGCTGAAGAGCACAGGGACAGCAGCACCCAAGCCCAGAATTCAAGCCCCATGACCGACCAAAAAAAAAAAAAAAAAAAGATGATGTTAAGTGAAATGAACCCCAAGACAGGGACATAAGTGGTTTTTCTTTCTTACTATTGTTTTTAACATACTTATAATGTACTATGTAATTTTTTTGATTCTTTTGTATGTTCTTCCCCCATGGTATAACCCCTGTTTTCACTGTATTTGATTCTGGTGCACTGCATCTTGTATATACACTTTTCTAATTTGGGGAGGGGAAGGGAAATAACAAAATGCTTAAATAGGGATACAGGTTGACCCATTGTAACAATGAGATGTACAAGACACTATGTTGAAAATGAACTTTACAACTTGTAGGGGGAGGGAGGGAGGGAGGAATTGGGAAGATGGGGAGGGAAGGGACTATAGGGAAAAACAAACGGATAACAATGCTTGATAGGAAATGTACGCATTACCTTACTCATGTAACTGTAACCCCTCTGTACAGTATTTTTACAATAAATAATGTATTTTAAAAAGTGTTTTCTGGGTTTTCCATTTACAGGGTCATATAATCATTTCATGGTCATGCTACCTTGTGAGAATCAGCAGTGTGCCTGTGTAGGACATAAACCGCCATGTCCTGACTTTGGACAGTATTCCTTACATAATAACCATGTTCATTTTGAGGTAGAAAACACCTACCTGCCTTCTGAAATGGAAATTTTGTCTAGCATCTCAGTACAGCATTCCCTTTGCTAAGAAACAAGTTTTAGCCAGGAAATTTAATGCCAAACTGAATGGCAGAATTATCCAGAACACACAGTGTGTGTCCAGTCATTTTCCATCTCAGAGCCACATAATTGAGTTCTGCTGGAAAAGTGTCTGAGAACCCAGGGGGAGCCAGAAAGGCTTCATTAAAGCCCAGCCTTCAAGTCTCATTTTCAGCAAATTGTTACTTAATGTGCTTTCTTAGCCATTCCAGTTCCTGAGTTTTCTAGCCCATACTACATTGTAAGTTCCATATTGGAAATGAGAGCATCAGAAGAAGACAGAACATGGCTTTCACTATGGATGTGAAGTCAGCTGGAGTCATCCTAAAGTAAGATAGGCCCCTAATGCAAGGCAAGAAATTTATACTGGGAAATGCACAGGGATAGAAGGCAGAGGGATGGGGGATCTATGTACATATTTGTATATGTATATGATGGATGTGCATGCATGTGTGTGTGCACATGTGTGCATGTGGGGGAGCAGTTGTGTGGTTTTACTTCAAGGCCATGGAGTCCTGTGCATGCTAGGCTCTGTGCTTACTAGGTTAAGATACTTGTCTTAACCTTGTACAGAATTCAACCTATAAAAGACAATTTACCTGGGTACATTGGGGTCAAGTCTAGAATCCCAGGTACTTGAGATGCAGAGATTAAGAGGTCACAATTTGAGGCCTTCCAGGATATAAAAATCCTCAGGAGTCCACCTCGGAGGATGGCTGGGCACAGTGGCAATGCCTGTCATCTCCAGCTTCAGGGGAACCAAAGTGAGTGAGTATTGTGGTCCCCCCAGGTCATGCCCATGATAGAGGAGCACACAGAGGATGGCAACCTAGGGCGGCCCAGGCATGCCGTGAGACCCTGTCTTGAATAACCAGTGCCACAAGGGACTGGTAGAGTGTCAAGTGACAGTGTACCTACCTAGCAACTCTGAGGCCTTAGTTCAAACCTGATTACCGCCAAAAAAATAACCAGGACATGATTAGATACAGCTTCTCTTCTCTTCCCTTCTCTTTGTTTTTTTTTTTTTTTGTTTTTTGTTTTTTGTTTTTTGTCAGTTGTGGAGGCTTGAACTCTGGGCCTGGGTGGTGTCTCTCAGCTCTTCAGCTCAAGGGTAGTGCTCTACCACTTGATCCACAGCACCACTTACAGTTTTCTGGTGGTTTATCAGAGATAAGAGTTTCACAGACTTTCCTGTCCTGGTTGGTTTTGAACAGTGATCCTCAGATCTCAGTCTCCAGAGTAGCTAGGATTATAGACATGAGCCACCAGTGCCTGGCCTTCCCTTCTCTTCTCTCTCTCTTTTTTTCTTTTTCTGGTGGTACTGGGATTTGAATTCAGAGCTTTGTGCTTGTGAGGCAGGCACTCTGCCACTTGAGGCACCCCTCTAACCCTTTTTGTTGTAGGTTATTGTTCTGATTGGGTCTCATGGATTTTTTTTTTTTTTTGCCTCAGCACTCTTAGACTACAATCCTACCTCTGTCTCCCCCATAGCTGGGATTACAGTTTCCTGCTTATTGGTGGAGATAGAGTCTAAATGACTTATTGCTTAGGTTGGCCTCAAATTGTGATTACAGATGTGAGCCACTGTTTCCAGCTTAAAGTATGAAGTTTTCAATGACCATGATATGGAAACTTCTAGCAGGTGATGACATAACTTGTCCCAGGCTAGAACTGTTCAACTCTCCAGGAACATCCAGATGTGGTTCCTACCACCAAGCTGCATCTAAGATTCTGCCAGGTGTGAAAAGATCCCTTTGTTTCTTAGAGGGTTCCAGTATCCCACCCCCTCCTTTCCTGCTGCTTACCTGTTTACTGGTGCAGGCACTGGTTCAAAGTGATTTCTCTTCTGTGCCTCAGTGCTTTGCTCAGGATTGGTGGAGACCCATTCCCCAGGAGCACTCCTCAGCTGGCCCAACTGCAGGCAGGCCTCAGCTCTGTTCTGCAAGATAGAGCCGCTTCTGAAGACTCACATTCTATAGGCAGTGAGAGCTTATGAGAATCCATCCCCTCTACTATTCATTTGATATGTTGATGGGATAAAGGACTGCACTACTGTGCTGGCTTCCACTATCACCTCTAATGACTTTAATACATGACACCTCTTCCAGTAACGTTGCTGATTTAAATTTCTTTAAAATTTCTATTAGGGAAATGTGTTCTGATCTGACAATAAGTAATCCTTTTCTTTCTTCTTTGCAAAAGTAAGTGTATTGCTTTTCCTTTATTTTGTTTCCTTTCCTTTCTTTTGTTGGTGCTGGTCCTGGGGCTTGAACTCCAGGCCTGGGTGCTGTTCCTTTTATTTTCTTCCTTAAAGCTGGTGCTCTACCACTTTAGTTACCACTCCACTGCTGGTTTCTTGCTAGTTTATCAAGGATAAGAGTCTCTTGGGATTTTCTGTCCTGGCTGATTTCGAACCTCAGTCCTTAGATCTCAGCCTCCTGAGAAGCTAGTATTATAGTGATGAGATTCTGACATGTGACTTTTTTCTTTTTCTTTTGACAGGCTTGTTTTTTATTTTATCACAGAACAGTCAGTTTAGACCTGCTGCCATTCCAAGGTCGGTGGCTGTGGAGTGAAGTGCTGTAGAGGGCTGTAGAGATGGTGGTAGCAGATTAGAGGCTGGATACACCTTAGTTAGGAGAATCAGATGTACGGTGGGGGAGAGATAAACCTGGAGCCTTGAGCACAGTTTCAGCAGGAAGTGAGGAGACAGATTTCACATTTTTTTCTCTCATTCAGAATCTAGACAAGAAAAAGACATGAATGTGGAAGGCTATTTGTTTCTAATGTTATTAATTAGGATTTAGACTTTGCAAAATTTATTAAGAGCCCAGCACCAATTTGAGATTATTATCTTCCACAAATAAGTTGTTTCTATCTCATGGTCAATCATGTGCTCAGAGTTGCCACACCTTAGGAATGAGAAATTTAGGGAGAAATTAATAAAATTGTGTCATTGGAAACTTGTGAAGGTTACAAAATCTTTTCTAAATGTCAAGTAGTACCTGGGTACCTGCGGTTCACACATATAATCCTAGCTACTCAGGAGGCTGAGATCTAAGAATCCCAGTTTGAAGCCAGCCTGGTCAGCAAAGCCTGTGACACTCTTAGTTTCAGTTAACTACCAAAAGAAAAAAAAAAGCTAGAAGTAGAACTGTGGCTCAAGTAGTAGATGGCTAGTCTTGAGCAAAACAGTTTAGGAACAGCGTCCAGGTCTTGAGTTCAAGCCCTAGGACTGGCGCGCGTGCGCGCGCGCGCACACACACACACACACACACACACACGCACGCACACACACACACACACACACACACACACACACACACCTCAAACACAAAAAAAATAGTAAGAGCTTACAAGAAGCTCTGCCTGGTGGTAAACTTGTGATTCCAGCTACTTAGGAGGAAAAGAAAGGAAGATGTCCTGGTGGAGTTAGTGAGACCATCTGAAAAAAACAAGCTTATTTGTGCAAAGCTTAATTGAAAAAAGCCTGGATTCAGTCCTTAATATTGTGAGACAAAACAAAACAACTACAGCAAATCTTGAACATGAGAGACTTGCTTAATAAAAGCCAGATGTAGCCTGGTGCCAGTGACTCATGCCTATAATTCTACCTACTCAGGAGGCTGAGATCTGAGGACTACAGTTCAAAGCCAGTTGGGGTAGGACATTCCTTGAGACTCTTATCTCCAATTAATTACTTTTTTTTAAAAAAAGGCCAGAATGAAGCCATGGGCCAGGTGGTAGAGTGTTAGCTTTGAGCAAAAAACTTCAGGGTCAGTCTCCAGGCTCTGAGTTCAAGCCCCAGCACTGGCAACAAAAAGAAAAGGAAGGAAAGAAAGGAAGGAAGGAAGAAAGAAAGGAAAGAAAAAGAAAAAAAGAAGGAAGGAAAGGAAGAAAAAGAAATTGGAAGGAAGGAAAGAAACTAAGGAAGGAAGGGAGGAAGGGAAGAAGGAAAGATGGAAAGGAAGGAAAGATGCAAAGAAAGAGAGAGAAAGGAAGGAAATGGTCCAGTTTACTTAAGGGGCTGCTGTTTAAGTTTCCTGATTGGGAAGTTATTAACACTGCTGTTAATATATTTTGGGCTGCAACAGTAACTGTTACAATGACTTGCCATGAGGGATTTATGAGCAGTGCTAGTGTTGTCCATCGGAGGAGGGTGGGGCGTGCTCTGTTCTGGTTATCCAGTCAGGAAGAGAAGGAACATTGTGAAAGACTAAGCATCAGTTTGGAGGGCTGTGTGTGTTTCAGGTTTTGTTTGCTGCGGGCACCGCTTCTCTGGGAGGAACAGGAGCTTCTTCAGCTGCCTGCTGCTGCCTGTAGCTGATGTGTACATCGACTTTCTAGCTGCACTTCCAGAAGTGAAGGCTTCCATGTTCTCTGCCTCTAACCTTAGGGTCTCAGGTTACTTGCCCAGCATCTGTAATTTTTGTGACCTTACAAGGACAGTGGAACATCAGTCTCTTAACAACTCTTGATACTTTGAAATAACAATTAGCTCAATAAAATTGATCAGGGATAATTTACTGGTACTTACAGTTGCAGCTTTTGCAGTTTTTAAGAAGTTCATTGGAGTACAATTTATCTTGCTTTGAACAGGGTATGTTTATGTCAACCTGTACATTGAGTATCACCCCGGCAAAGAAGAGGAACTCATAAGAGCAACATGAGCAGATTGCACTGATCTTTTCGATCAGGTTAGGGACTGAAAGTAATCTAAGGAATTGGATTAATACAGTGGAAGAGTGCGTAGAGATTGAGCCACATGACATTTATAGAAAGAAAGCAAATAGTTGCATAAATTTCAGACATGTAGTTTAAATTATGAAATGTAGGCAGCTGTTCACAAGTAGCAGCTGTTCATTTGATTTGCTTTTGAATCATTGAAAACTAGTGATGGTTGCAAATTGTTGGCCTGCTGTCTGCCTTCTCCTGCTGGCAAGTGCTTACTAAGTCATGATTGATTTTAATAATGATGAGAATTGACTTCCAGAAAGAAGTAGTGATTGGAAGGAATGCTGGAGTCTGCTACCAATTTGCTGAATGTTTTTAAACGGTTAGCTTAGCTTCAAAGTTCTTGTTCTTGTACATTTGTGGATTACTACACATATAGCCTGCCTCACTGTGCTGAATCTGCGTATCATGTAGGGATAGGATGAGGCTGATTAATACACAGAAAAGTCTTTTTTTTTTTTTTTTTTTTTTTTTTGGTGATCATGGGGTTTGAACTCTAGTCCTGGGCACTGTCCCTGAGCTCTTCAGCTCAGGACTAGCACTCTACCACTTGAGCCACAGCGCCACTTCTGGCCTTTTCTGTTTATGTGGTGCTGAGGAATCGAACCCAGGGCCTCATGCATGTGAGGCAAGCACTCTACCACTGAGCCACCTTCCCAGCCCCAGAAAGGTCATTTTTTACCAGAATAAAAGTAGAGATTCTCTGTGGCTGTCTCAAAAGATAATTGAATTAGTAACTTTATGCAATTTGCTCAGTATTAGCTTTTACTCTGCTTAAAAGCTATACAGAATGTATAGCTTTAATTACTATATTTACTGAATTGTTATTCTGTGGTCTTTTACAATGTTCAGAAGGAATGATGTTTGCTCATGTCTAGCATATCCTATTTTGTATTTTAGTATTAATTAATTAGGTGATAGTACTGGATTCAGTACAAAATCAAATTTCCTTGTTATATGTTTATTTGTTTACATTGTTTCCGATCAGTTATATCTTGGTTACTTGTATTCTATTATCTCATTTATTTTAGTAGGGTTTTATTGAACCAGGTTGCCAGAAATATAACTTGTTGTAAACTTAAAATTACTTAGATCCATCTAAGTATAGAACTTTCTTTCCTGTTAATATTCTTTGCAGATTGGAGAAAAATCATATTTACACACTGTCATACTGACATTTTCCTGGCAAGGTTCTTAGTGGGGGGGGGGTTGTTGCTGTTGGTGATAAGACTTGAACTCAGGACATAGACACTGTCCCTGAGCTTCTTTTGCTCACTACTAGTACTCTACCAATTACAGCCACAGCTGTAAGTTTAGGTCGTTAATTGGAGAATCTCATGACCTTGCTTGCGCAGGCAGGTTTTGAACTGCAACCCTCAGATCTCACCCTCCTGATTAGCTAGGATTACAGGTGTAAACCAGCAGTTCTTAACATCCTTATTGTTTCTTTAAGGCAGCTTCCCATTATCATTTGTGATTTGTTATCATCTGGGAATCCAAGCCTGCTAGAAAAGTTTAGGAACTTTTGCCTGAAAGCTCCTCTATGTATTTTTCCCTCTTATATGTGTTCTGTTTACCTTTGATGATGAATTTGTATAAGAAGAATCTTTTGTAAAACGTAGTCTTGTTGATATTCCTCAGCTTTGAGAGTTTATTTTTGCCTTGTTGAAGGAAGACTTGTTTGGGAGAAGTCATGGCATCAACTGTTTTGTTAAAAACAACGCTTTGTTTACAGTGTGCTGCATTCCCCTGGTCTATAATAAGACCAAAAATTTAAATTATTTGTGACTCTTATTCTCTATGGAAGTAAACAATTTTTTATTCTGGAGATTGTCATGAAGCCTCTTGAGTCTTTCATTGTAAAACTTTTTCTGTACTGTGCTGGTCCTGCGGCTTGAACTCAGGGAGTGGGCACTATCTCTGAGCTTTTGTGCTCAAGGTTAGGGACCTGAACATCAGACTTTTTTTGGAAGTTAATTGATGATAAGAGTCTCATGGACTTTCCTGCCCCAGGCTGGCTTTGATCCAGGTTCCTTGAACCTAGTCCTGAAAGTCTCGTTGGTTGAGGAAACATCTTAAAAGAACATGGTAAAATTTCCAAAGTATGCTACTACCATGGAAACATATTGGGTTGAAAATCTTCCTCTACTGAGATGCAGTTTCTTCAATGGCTTGTCATTTGGTATGAAGTCTTAACACTCAGCCACTGAGACACAAAGAGTGTAATAGAGTAAGGAGAGGAATTACACTGGAAGCCATAGCAAGGGGACAATCTACACAAACAAAAAAGCATCTGAGACCAGCCTGAGGTGCTCGCAGTGCTGCAGGTGAGCAGCTTCAGAGATGAGATTGAGAGTGAGTGGTGTGAACTGTGGGTATTCCCAGAGGAATGAGTCACCGCTGTCATTCCTGAGCAGCTCAGCCTTGCCTCCCAGGACTGCGTCCCAGTCCATAAAGTAAGGGTTCAGACTCCCTACCACAGATTTACTCCGTTCACTTCCACTGGACAGTCAATGAGTAAAGTACAGTTAGCTCAGTGAAAATCTGAACAATAATAAATAGGGGTGAAAGTAGAAAATGAATGTGACCTTCAGGGAAGTCAAACTTCCCACAGAGCTGTTTTAAGAGGTAAAATCATAGTCAAAACAAAGTTAGAGATATCTCTATTTTTGGTTTCATTCAAAAGAACTCCCAATATTCTCTCAAATTAGTGATGTGAGTCAATGTGATCTACTTTTTAATTGCACTGTAACAGTTACAAAAATCATTCCTCAATAAGAAATGTGCAATATTAAAAGTCTGGACGTTTATAATACTGTATTAAAATACTTTAATATTTACAACTGAAATACATATAGTTAGTCATCTTCAATTTCATCTTCTACATAATCAACTTCTTTCAGTGCCAGCTTATTATTTGCATTTCAATTGGTGTCTCTTTGGATTAACATTTCTTCCTTCAAGGAAGGAAGAAGTCTTCATCATCCTGTTTTCTAACTCTGCTGTTTTTCTCCCCTGGGCAAAAATTCAGAGAGTCAGAGTCCCCTCTGCTGGTAGGTAGAAAGTTTGGGTACTACCCCTTGAGGAAATGGTGCTTCTGACACTAGTGCCAAATAATTGCTCCATCAGTCTAGCTTTTCTTCTTGTGATTAAGTCCACACTGCCTTTATTGGAGTTATCCATATTGTCTTTTGGCTCTGGCTTTCCTTCTCTTTCTAGTAAAGGCATCTTTTCATCTCGCTTTTTGTCAATCTCTTCTCCCTCCCATTCTATATGAAATAAAATTTCAAAGTGGGGATTTTTATAGTGCTATTGCTAAAAAAGAAAACTCAAATCCAGCCAGGTGCCAGTGACTCACTCCTGTAATCCTAGCTACTTAGGAGGCTGAGATCTGAGGATCATGGTTCAAAGCCAGCCCAGGCAGGAAAGTCTATGAGACACTTATCTCCAATTAACCACTAGAAAACTGGAAGTGGCATTGTGACTCAAGCGGTAGAATGCTCGCCTTGAGCTGAAGAGCTGAGGGATAGTGCCCAAGCCCAGAGTTCAAGCCCCACGGTCAAAAAAAATGAAAATGAAAACTCACAAAGTAATATTTTAAAATGTAATTTGGGTATTATAAGTACAGTGAGGATATACTTAGTATTTCATTTCTGTACTTAATACTCTGGGATTAGGGAATTATTTAATATATCTTGCATTTAAGATTTACCTATGTAAACAGATACATACACACATACACATATATACATACACCTGTATACATGTGCATCTTTTATATGACCCTAAACCAATACCTACATTAAAAAGGATAAGGTTCATCATATTATGATGTACTTACACAATATGTAGGTGGGGTTTTTTTTTTGGTGTTTTTTGTTTTTGTTTTTGCTGGTCCTGTAGCTTGAACTCAGGACCTGGGCGCTATCCCTGAGCTCAAGCGTAGCATTTTGTCACTTGAGGTACTTCCAGCTTTTTCTAAGTAGTTCATTGGAGATTTAAAAAAAAATCTCATAGGCTTTTCTGCCCAGATTGGTTTTAAACCAGGGTCCTCAGCTCTCAACCTCCTGAGTAGCTGGGATTCCAGGTGTGAGCCACTGGCACCCAGCTAAATATGTAGGTTTTAAAAAGCACCAAACTGATTTTGTCTGTGTATATATGTTTTAGAATGGTATGCACAAAGTGCCAAAATACACTTTTTGGTGAAAAAGCAGTGTTTCTAGCAATGTGCATGGTACACTAACTTAATAAGCAGATGTTAACTTGCAGGTAACGGTAATTTCTTACAGTAATTTCTCCTGGGAAGGGGCTACACTAGGGGGATACTGACATTCATCACCAGCAACTTTGTGTTATTTGAATTTCTAAGCTCCTCTTTAAAACCTATATTACTTTTTCCATAGAAATATTACCTAAACTGTATTAACACAAAATTGCTTTAACAGTTATTCTGAGTAAGTAGTTTTCAAAGTCTCTCCAAATTTAATTTTTAAAATTATTTTAAACTTTATTCTTATATCACTGATCTCATGATTTTACATGATAGATACATATAGAATAAAAACCCAGAGCTAATTCTTTGAATTATTAGGCAGTAAAAATTAGGAGGATCTTACTAAATGACTTTACAAACAATTTATTTTTCAACACTAGAGAATTTTCATCTAGCATTAGAATAATTTTGTTGGTAGGAAGAGAAATGACAGTTTTTTCACTCTAAAAATATTCTGGGTTTGTAAAAGAAAGCTCTTCAGCTCAAGGCTAGCGCTCTACCACTTGAGCCACAGCACCACTTCTGGCTTTTTTTCTTTTTGCTTATGTGGTGCTGAGGAATCGAACCCAGGGCCTCAGGCATGCAAGGCAAGCACTCTACCACTGAGCCAACATCCCAGCCCCATAGACCTCTCAGATTTCTGAATGAAAAAACATCTCATAAACTATACCATTTAATTCTGCAGAAAAGCACATGAAACTTGGAGGTTAAAAGACAGGCGCACAATAAGGCCAGGACAAGAGCAGAGCCAGCCTGCTACTCTAACCTCATTATTCTGTCCTAATTAGTTCTCTTGTTAGAAATAGCAAAGACCTGGCAGATAGGCAAAAGCAAGGCTTCTGGATTGAGTTTCTTTCTTTCTTACTTTTTTTTGGTAGTAGGTCTCAGTTTATTGTCTGTTGTTGAACATCTCTCTCTCTCTCTCTAGATCTTCCCAATGAGTACATTATATTATCTTACTGGGGCCAACAAAAGCATCTCTTGGTAGATCTTAACACCCACTTGTGAGGTTATTATATTACCAGTCTTTCAACTTAAGCAGCATATTATAGCTACTAGGTAATTTGTTGTGTTGTTTTTTTTTTAACTTTCTTGGCACAATCACCAAGCTCTTTTTTGCATTGTTGTCTTTATTTTGGGTTCAGCCAATCTGGATTGAGTTTCTGAAGGATGAAAGGGCAAAAAAAAAAAAAAAAAAGTAGACCAATACCCTCCTCTAGAGGGAAGCATGGCAGGGAAAGATAAAAGAAACTGGCTCCCAGGCCCACGCCAAAAGGAAAGACAGTGCTCACTGGCATCTTACTTTTGGAAATGATACAGTGAGGAGAAATGTGATTTTGCTAATAATAAGCACTAAGCACATACTTAGGGAAGCTCAGAGAAGATCTGATTGCTGGTCTCTTATAGGGAATCTATCAGAAAAGAAAATTCTACTCAAAGTGCCTTTCATTGCCCTGATTCTGAGCTCTGATGTGAGCCATTTTCTAAAACCTTTGCATGTTTCCAGAAAAAGAGAGTCTAAATAATTCACGTGTTTCTGACAAGGTGATTTTACTGTGCCAATTTAATGTGTAAAAAGTTTTTATGTACTAAATTTTTATGTACTGAATGTATACTCTTTTAATAATTATGTATATGCAATTCTATTTTTGATCGTTTGCATTGAATTTGCAAGGTAATTCCTTTCAATGATTCCTTTCAATGAATTCTTATGATAATTATGATTCATTGCTTTAGGACCCCCAGCTGGTCATAGCTCTGATGAATCTGTTACCCTCTCTATAGAAGGAAGATGGTTCCAGTGTGATCCATGGTTCACACAGAGCTCTATTTCAGATGAGGGCCAGGTCCAGGCAGAAATGGTGCAGGGGGGTGTTACTAAAAGAAGCTAATGAAGCTCTAATTTATAGCAAAACAGGAGTTCCCAAAGAACAGTGGGAACTGTAAATATCTCCAGGATACTCCGGGGTATGTATGAGTGAGAACTATTTTAGAACTATCTGCTATCTTTACACATATGCTATAGTAAAGGTTCAGTCCACATCACAGGTGATATGTTACAGGGACACTTACCAACATTTGGGAAATTTGCACAGGTTAAATGGTATTTTCCAAATAACCAATGCATGATGTTACAGAATCATGACTTAGTAACACATCCATTCAAAGGAAATGAAAGAATTGCCTTGTTACTGAATACATAAAGCTCATTGATATGATTTGATTTCATTTTGTAACTTAACTGCTGAGATATATAACTGAAGTATTAGCATAATACTAACATTGTTATCTGAAAAGACTATTTAAAAAACTCTATTTTTAAGCTACTATATGCATCTGTGAGTTTTAATTTCTAGCCTGTTTATCAACCACAACAGGCTGCAGCACATGACACAGAAGCAGATCTGAGGCCCTTATCATCCTTCATTAACACAGGCACCACAGAAAGTTACAAGTGTATTCATGAGCCATTCCTGTCTGGATCTATTTTTGGTTTGGAAAATGCAGATATTTTTCATGAAGGATTTTATAATTTTTAATGAGTTGTTTGTTAAGAAATATTGGTTAAAAATATTTTCAGATGTTCTCAATTTTAATTTCTAGTGAGATAAACATTAACAGATAAACCCACAAGCAACATCTTTGTATGGGGAGGGTTCTCAATAATTTTTGAGGATATAAATGAATCTTGAGATCAAAAGTTTGAAACCCAATGCATTACATAACTAAAAAAAAATAGCTCATGTCTAATCCCAGCTACTTGGCCATGTGGAGATCAGAAAGATTACAGTTTGATGCCAGCCAAGGCAAAAAGTAAACAAGCCCATACAAATGGATAGTCCTAGCTCAATAGGTAATGTGAGTGGAGTATCACATCCAGGCTGTCTGAGCAAAAACCACAAAGCTCTGTCTGATAGATTGCCAAAAGCGAAAAGGGCTAAGAGCATGGCTCAGGTATTACAGTGCTTGCCTAACAAGTGCAAGAACCTGAGTTAAACTCTACTACTTCTTTTACAGTTAAGTTGTCCCATTTTGAGGTTTTAAGTATTAAATAAGTATATTAAAATGTAACTCCTTTGATAGAACTCAAATTTGTTGAAGTGTGCTATTAATACAATAGGGTAACCATAGCTAACAATAATATACTGTATATTTCGAACCACATGAAAACTTTTAAACTTTTTATCATAAAAAGTATCTGAAGGGATAAGTATCTTTAATCTCATTTAAATATCAAGCAATATATACATGCACTGAAATATATGATCATACCACATTAACATATGTACTTTTATGATATATATCACTTTAAAATTTTTAAGAAATAGGGCTGGGAAGGTGGCTCAGTGGTAGAGCGTTTGCCTTGCATGCCTGAGGCCCTGGGTTTGATTCTTCAGCACCACATAAGCAAAAAGAAAAAAGCCGGAAGTGGTGCTGTGGCTCAAGTGGTAGAGTGCTAGCCTTGAGCTGAAGAGTTGAGGGACAGCGCCCAGGCCCAGAGTTCAGGCCCCACAACTGGACCCCCCCCCAAAAAAAAAATTTTTTTTTAAATTTAAGAAATAAAAAGTAAAATAAATGAAACACCCTTTTATGAGGAAAAGTAATACATTTGTTGGGGTAAAAGCCCAAATGAAGGTATAACATCAACTCTTGAAAGGAAGGAAACATGTAATCTGACAGCTGCCTGCCTTTCCTACAGAGCTCAGCAAGTCTGACCTTGTCAGGCAGCGCTCTATCCTCAGTACACATCTGGGATCTGGGCGAGCCCCGTCACACAGGCAGAGTCAGGATGGGCAGGTCCTGAAGAAGGGCATTGCTGTCAGAGTACCTGTTTCTGTTCATAGCTAGGGTTGTTTGTCTTTACACTACATCCATTTCTAAAGCACCATAACCCTAAATTACTAAAATCCTTTGCACCTGTCATTTTCATAAAGCAACAAAATGGGTTAGCACCCTACTTATAATAGATGAGCGTTGACAGGGCAAGTTTTTCATTACATAGCTAATGAAAGATACCCTTGAAGAACACCTCCCTTCCACCTCTTAGGAAAGAAATTCAACTAATAAGGGAAGGTGTCTGGGGTGGGTGGCTCACACCTGTAATACTAGCTACTCAGGAGGCTGAGATTTGAGAATCTCGGTTCCAAGCCAGCCTGAGCAGAAAAGGTCATTAGACTCTAATCTCCAATAAACCACCAGAAAAACTGAAATGGCTCTGTGGCTCAAATGTTAGAGTACTAGCTTTGAGCTTAAGAGCTGAGGGACAGCACACAGGCCCAGAGTTCAAGCCCCACAACTAAAAAAAATTTTTTTAATCAATAAGAAGGAGGCTTGCAGCCATATTTCATAAACAAAACTGCTTGCCCCAAGTTCTAGCATAAGGACCAACTCTTTTTTTTGGGGGGGGGGGGGGGTCCAGTCATGGGGCCTGAACTCTGGGCCTGAGCGCTGTCCCTCAACTCTTCAGCTCAAGGCGAGCGCTCTACCACTTGAGCCACAGCGCCACTTCTGGCTTTTTTTTTAATGTGGTGCTGAGGAATTGAACCCAGGGCCTTAGGCATGCAAGGCAAGCGCTCTACCACTGAGCCACCTTCCCAGCCCCTCTTTTTTTTTTTTCCAGTCATGGGGCTTGAACTCTGGGCCTGGGTGCTGTTCCTGAGCTCTTCAGCTCAAAGCTAGCACTCTGCCCCTTGAGCCATGTTAGGACCAGTTTGGCCAAAGTGACTCCATTTTGTCCAGGCAGCCATTTGGTTTGTAAAGTATGAGTAATAGATGACCTTATCTGCACCTGTTGTTTGTGCAGTAAGGGCCAGCTGACCCAGTCCATAGGGGAACAGGAACCAAAAAAAGAACAATTTCCAAAACGGCCAGTTCCCAGATATAAAGCCCAAAAAACAAGGTCAGGACAGGCCAGGTGGAGGCGTCCAATCTGTAAAAACACATATGTAACCCTTCTGTTTAAACCAATGAGAGTAAAATTAGCTTACAGTTAGTTTGTAATTCGCGGTTTTGCCCTATGAAACGTAGCCTGTGGCAGGGTTTGATTCTTGATGGTTGGCAGGAAATAAAGCTTTGCCAAATTTCTCTTTGTATTCGTCTCATTCCTTTTATCAAGGACCATTATCAAGCCACAGTGCCGCTTCCAGCTTTTTCTGTTTATGTGGTGCTGAGGAATCAAACCCAGGTCCTCACGCATGCAAGGCAAGCACTCTACCACTGAGCCACCTTCCCAGCCAGGGACCAACTCTGAATATGAAAAATGTTCTCCAAGATAAACAAGTGAAAAGTCCCACCAAACCCCAACATGCACACGGCCATCCTGGGAAAACACAGTAGGAACCCAAAGAAAAAACTATTAGAATGTTCTTGAAAGTCCAGGAGATAATTAGGACTTTCATTTGAAGTGAAACACTGCAAATGCCTTTTTTCTTTAACCATTTAATGTTACTGCCTCTGACCTCCTGAATTAGAAGAAAAAATAATAATTTAGAGTTGGATGAAAAAAAATTTGAAAAATGGCATGAGTCACAAAAGCACAAAAATTAATTTCTCAGCAAAGCAACAAACTCAACAGTATATATTTCCAATTTTGGATTGATTACACAGCTTGTGAAGGAAACAATTTCATGTAGTGGTTACAACCAGATTTTGCTTAGGAAGAGTGAGAGGGAAGCTAAAGAGCACAGAATACTTGGCCTGAGTTGGGGTGCACAGCTCCCCACTGGAGGGCACTAGCAGGGTGTAGCAGGGCAAGACATCACTGATGTAAGAGAACAGGGTTTGGGAGCTGGGAAGGTGGCTCAGTGGTAGAGTGCTTGCCTTGCATGCATGAAGCCCTGGGTTCGATTCCTCAGCACCACATACACAAAAAAAAGCTGGAAGTGGTGCTGTGGAGAAGTGGTGCTGTGGATCAAGTGTTGGAGTGCTACCCTTGAGCTGAATTGCTGAGGGACAGCGCCCAGACCCAGAGTACAGGCCCCACCACCGACAAAAAAAAAAAAGAGAACAGGGTTCATAACTGCACATTTATGTTGATTCCAATACAATTTCAATTACAGCAGCAAGGAAGCAGTTTAGATCTATAAATAAAATTTTGAGGGAAAGAGCTTACAATATCCAATATTCTTCATTTTTAAAAATTGGTACATATTAATTGTACATAAGTATCACTGTGATAGTTCTATAGTACATATAACATTTGTTAGCTTCCATTTCTCTTATTCCTTCTGCTTTTGTAATAATTTTAAGAAGTGATATGGATAATTCATTCTCAAAATAAAATAATCTTAGTCGCTTTCAATCTTCTGTCTTCATATTTGCATATAATATGTTCTGATCACATTCACCACCCTCCACCACCCTCACCTTCGTATAAACCTAGTACTCTTAAAACTTGAGAGTAAACATCTAAAACTAAGTCATTCTTTTGTGGGCAATACAGCACTCACAATTCTTCATAAAATTAAGTTTTAGAAGTAAAAATTGAAAAAAGTGTGAAAGTAATCCTTTTTTTCTTTTTTTAGAAAAAGTAATCTTTAACCTAGAAAGAAGTGAGATTGCCCATGTAATTGTAACCCCTCCAAACGGTATTTTCACAAATAAAAAAAAAGTGAGATCATTTTGAAATCAAAGAGGATGTAAACAAATGGGGAACTACATACAAAGCACTGTTGGCTCATACCTTTAATCCCATCTTCTTAAGAGGCTGACATTTGGGAATCAAGCAGGAAAGTCTATGAGACTCCTATCTCCAGTTAGCCAACAAAATTCCAGAAATGGAGTTGTGGTTCAAGCGATTCAAGTGGTAGATTACCAACATAGAGTTAAAAAGCTAAGCAAGATCATGAGACCATGAGTTCAAGCCCTAGTACCGTCTGAAGGAAGGAAGGAAGGAAGGAAGGAAGGAAGGAAGGAAGGAAGGAAGGAAGGAAGGAAGGAAGGAAGGAAGGAAGGAAGGAAGGAAGGAAGAAACTAGAAAACCACACTCTGAGGAATTAAGAAAATTAATATCATAAAGATGTCAATTCTCTATGACCTAGACTTAATGTAATCTCTATAAAAATTCCAAGAAGTTGTTTGTATAAATGGCCAGGCTTATTCTAAAATTCATACAGCAAAGTAGAGGACACAGAATAAGTAGGTTTATCTGTGGAGCATGTGATAATGACAGGGCAGACTCCAGCAATCATTCCTAATATTGGCTTTGCACTTAAAAGTTTATCAGTGGTAGAACCTCTATAACATGATTATCTTTGCACTGAAATAGAGGACAATGATAGCAAAATTTAGAGAATAAACCAGGCAGTTTTTCTGACCACTTTTTTCTTTTATTTTGGTCCATCATGGGTCTTGAACTCTGGGCCTGGGCGCTATCCCTGTGCTCTTCAGCTCAAGGCAAGTGCTCTCCCACTTGAGCTACAACACCACTTTTGGTTTTCTAGTGGTTTATTGGAGATAAGCGTCTCACGGACTTTCCTGTCAGGGCTGGCTTTGAACCATGATCCTCAGATCTCAGCCTCCTGAGTAGCTAGGATTACAGTTGTGGTCACCAGTGCCTGGCTCAGAAATGTACTCTTTATCTGACCTTTTCTGCCTTACTCAGACATATACTAGTTATTGCAAATAAGGGAGACCATGGGACCTATGTTTCTTTGGGCCTGGCTTACTTCACTTAATATAATTTTTTCCAAGTCTTTCCATTTCTAATTAAAACATCTGACATAGGTTGAAAGAAAGAAAAAAAAGTTATATTCTAAATAATAAGTATATAAAAATCTTTAAAGAGTACATATGAACTTGTAAGTTTTTTTTTTTAAGAGAGTGATCTGAATGTGCCAAAGAAATAGCAAAAACCATCTTTACAATTTAACCCCTGTGTTTCATTAAAAAGATGATTTTACAGAGCTGTTCTGAAACATTGACAAGAAATTTCAGTTCTCATTCTTATTCCTAGGCATGCTAACAAGATGATACTACTCAGTGAAATATTCTAGCTTCCCAGGACCGGTGAGACTTGAACCCTCAGTCAGCGAAAGGAGTCACCAGCACTCAGTCAAACTGGCTGGAAGCCTTCTATTAGCCACGTGGTATCTGTCCCCAGCTGGTAGAGCTGGAGAACAGCCCTGTTTGCTTTTTGTGAGGGATTTTTATAGGAAGGGTTTCAAAGGTACAGAAGCAAAACATAGCCTTGAGTCACAAGAGCAGAGGCAAGCATAATTTTGACTTAGCATGATCGATACCATCAATGCTATTGACGTTATTACAGAAAGTCAAAACATATCCTTGGCTTATGAAGTCAAATGTAACCTTGGGAAGCAGTAATATATTTTGAATCTCAAAACATTGGACTCTTGTTCCCATGGTTCTTAAAACATGAGAAATTCATTCCCACGGTTAGAGGTGCACTGAAATTTTCTTTACAGAAATCATTTCTATTGTAAGCTCCTGACTAACACAGCAACTCAGTACAGCTGGTGATAAGCCTCAAGGTTGTCAGTGACTTTCAGAAAAGTTTGTGGTAACTGCAAAGCTGCCGGGCTGGGAAGCTTGAGAGAGGGAGAGATGTTTGCTTTTGCAAGGATGTTTCTGATTTCACATTTTTGTTCCCATGGATATCCTTCTTTTCCAAGGGAAAGGGGCTCAAGGGGCTCAAGTTTCCTGCTGCAGGAGAGACTGAGGCTAGACAATCACTTTTCTTCAATAATTTAAGCTCTTACCAAATATTAAATTTCCATGTGTGCATCCATGAGTGTGTGTGTGAGAAAAAGAGGAAGGAGGGATCGGAAGGGAGACGGAGAGGGAGAAGGAGAGGGAAAAACACAGACAGAGAGGAGGAGGGGGGGAAGGATGGAGGGAGAGCGCCTGACCTAGTCCCAGCTGGCTGTCCCCAACCTACACCTTCCTTCTTGTAGCTCCTTCATGGACTCCCTCCCTGCACTTTCCCAGTGCAGCCTCAAATGACAGTGCTGCTCTGGCTTCTGTAGAAGCAAGAGATTCTGAGGGGGGTATGGGGTGGGACCAAATCTCCAGTCCTAATTTTATTTTGGTTTTTTGTTGTGAGTGGTGGTAGTTGTGTTTTCTTAAATCTATTTGATTATTTGGGGACTAGTAATAGAGATTGGTTTCAGGTAATGGGTGCTACCGCTTACCTTTTGGCTTCTGGGTGAGATTCTGCCACGTAAGTCATAGCACCACTATCGGCCTCTTGGAAGTTAATTAGAAAGTCTCATGGACTTTCCTACCTAGGTTGGCTTTGAACCTCAATAATCAAATCTCATCTTCCTGAGTAACTAAGATTACAGATGTGGCCCAACAGAGCCTGACTAAAATTCTTTATTTGGGGGAGCTACTTATCCCAAATATTGAAATCAGATTGTCTTCTAAATAAATATGCCTACTGGGTGCTGGAGCTCACATCTGCAATCCTAGCTACCCAGGAGGCTGAGATCTGAGGTCAGGATTCAAAAACAGTCTTGGGCCGGGTGCTGGTGGCTCACACCTGTAATCCTAGCTACTCAGGAGGCTGAGATCTGAGGATCGCAGTTCAAAGCCAGCCCGGGCAGGAGAGACCGTGAGACTCCTATCTCCAATAAACCACCAGAAAACCGGAAGTGGTGCTGTAGCTCAAGTGGTAGAGCACTCGCCTTGAGCTGAAGAGCTGAAGGACAGCGCCCAGGCCCAGAGTTCAAGCCCCAGGACCGACCAAAAAAAAAAAAAAAAAAAAAACAGTCTTGGCAGCAAAGTCTCTGAGATTGTCATCTCCAGTTAATCACCAGAAAACAGGAAGGACAGCTGTTGCTCAAAGTAGTAGAGTGCTGGCCACAAGGAAAACAGCTCAGGCATAACATTGAGCCTGGGTTCAAGCCTCACAACAACAACAACAAAAAAAAAAAAAAACAAAGAAAAAAAAGAAGGGCTGGGAAGGTGGCGCAGTGGTAGAGCGCTTGCCTTGCATGCCTGAGGCCCTGGGTTTGATTCCTCAGCACCACATAAGCAAAAAAAAAAAAAAAAAAAGCCGGAAGTGGCACTGTGGCTCAAGTAGTAGAGCGCTAGCCTTGAGCTGAAGAGCTGAGAGACAGCACCCAGGCCCAGAGTTCAGGCCCCAGGACCGGACCCAAAAACAAAAAAATTAAAAAACAAAGGAAGAAAAAAAGAAAAAAGGAAATTAACCCCAAAACATCTGAAGCCAGGCACACCTGGCAGACCCCTATGATCCTATTACTCAAGATTTTGTAATTTGAGGATCTCAGTTTGAAGGGAGCAAGTGAATGAAAAATCCTGACTATCCCCAGTTAACTTGCAAAATATATTGGAATCAATGTGCAATTCAAATGGTACAGTTTCAGCCTTGAGAGAAAAGGCTCAACCAGAGTTCAGGGTCCTAAATTCAAATGCTGTTTCTAACTCTCTCTCTCTGTAAATATAATATATATGCATGTATATATGTATATAGAGCTGTATATATAAAGAAGCATACATCTATCTATCTATCTATATATATATATATATATATATATATATATATATTATATAATTGTTCTATTTGGTGCTATTTCAATGTTTGGATCCTCAGCTAGCTCACAAAGCAGGACCTAGTGGCAATTACAGAAGGTTGGCCCCATCCTGTGACTAAGCAGGACTTGGACACCTGTCTCAACATGCAGCCAGATACCTTGTACCTGTTTTCATCTACCACAACAAGTAGGCATCTCACTATCAACCTTCCTCTACCTTCACTTGCTCAATTGGTTCTATTGCTGTTCATTCCATCTGTTGTAAAGGTTGACCTTTCCTGAGAAGCTGAGATGGGAGGGGCAAGTCTTGCTCAGCCCATGATGAGAAAGTCTTGGGAGGTACTGACATAGGGCCATATTGACTTTCTCAGGCCTTCTGGGCATGTGTCTGAAGGAAGTCTCCTGTTTTTACACAAGTTTTCTACTGGCAAATGGTAGCCAACAAAACAAGCTCAGTAATACCTAAGTCTGCAGGTTTCTCTCTGTTACTCTCACAATCTTATCCAGTACATCCCTTCTTCCTGCAGTGACACCTTCCTGGCTTTGCACTCTCACTGGAGCCCACAACCTCACTTCCAGCTCTTCGCTATTTCATTGGAGATAAAGAGTCTCAGACTTTTCTGCCCAGTCTGGCTTCTAAATTAGATTTTCCAATCTCTCCTTTCTGAGTAGTGAGGATTAAAGCTGAGAGGCATGGGGCCTAGCATTTGCAATGCTCTTTCTCTTCATTTATTAAGGATGTTCTACCTGCAGTTGCTCTTCCAAACCCCTTCCTTCCTCTTCCCTGTAAATTTGAAAAGATTATGTGAAAAAAATTCATGGATGACAGAGAAGTTCTTCCAAGAGAGGAATTAGTGTACAGAGAAGCTTCAAATAATGGAGGAAATCTTCCCTGGGACATAGGAATATTCAGTAGTTCAGAAATACTAAACACCACATGGAGGCACATGCTGTAATCCCTACACTGAGAGACAGAGGAAGTGAGATCTAGACTTTGAGGCCAGACCTTGCTACCCAAAGAGATAATATACTACTAACAACAAAAATCCCAGTAACTGTGGGCTAGGCCTATAATCCTTGCTACTCAGCAGATAGAGCTCTGATATCTTGTCATTCGAAGCAAGCAGCTCAACATACCTGACACAAGGTAGACACAAGACAGAAATCATGTGATTATCTCTCAGAAATGTCTGTTTCAGTTTTGTTTTGTTTTGAGAAACAAATGTATTGGGAACCATCTCCATTTCCACTGTCAAGAAATCTTCCGGGAATAAAGAGGCTTCTCACCTCCAGTCAGGCTCAGACACCCTCTGGGAGGCACATTAGGGAGGCTTGGGCAACAGTGGAGTTTCTCTATAGATAGAGGACTTGCCAAGCAATGTACAGAGTCTCGGGGCAGACCATGTGCAAGACATAGCCATGAACTTCCCGCTTGGCTTTGATGAGAGCCCACAGTTGGCCCATCCCCTACAGCCATGACCTCAGCATTCTCGCCAGTTTAACTGTCGCCACACAGGGGAAAAGCAATGTCACTGACTCATCTGCAGGACATTATCTGTAAGTATGAGAGTAGGTTGACACCTTCCTTCTGGAAATCTGTCCCTGGGAACAACCCTACCTTTCCTTTCCCCATGCAAGTCCAGTCCCTGGGGAAAACACAATTTGATTAGGGATTGGGAAGGACATGAAGTAGAGCACAGTTACAATGCAGCAGCTCAGCTCATGAGCCTCCTCCTTGCTTTCCAGGTGTCTGTGCTGTCCTCCTCCTCAAGACATCATTCTCCCAGTGGTAGGCCTCAAAGCCTGAGCCTGTTGGTAATGTGCCTCTGAACCTACTTCTAGCACCTTCTCTGGTCCTGCCTAGAGTAATGTCAGGACATAGCCTGGGGGAGAGAGTCCCCGGATAATCTGGATTGAACTGCCCCAGCTGGAAGTGTCTCAATCTCAGGAGACACAGGCCTTGCCAGCTCAGGATCCCTAACATATGTATCATTTGGTGTCTCCTCAGCTGCTGTCACAGCTGGAGGTGACTCTGTCATCTCCATTGTCAGCATGAGATCCTCAGCAGCTGAACCATGGGGTGGCCTTCATCTTCCACCAAAAGAAGGTGGTTCTACTTCAGGACACGGGCACAGCCTGCTCAGGATGTGTTGTAGCCATGTCACTTGGTGGCTCATCTTCCACTGTCACAGACTGTGATGGCTGTCACAGCCAGTGTGAGCTCCACAGCCACAGCAGCTGAAACATGGAGGTTTGATTCTCTAATTGTATGTGTGTGCACTGAACTTCAGACCTGTAGTATTGGGGGACTGGGGTTCATCAGGTAGTAGAAGACTGCTTCCCTGATCCATGTTGGCCTGACATTAATGGGTGGGTACCACTGGTGTGTCCTTTATGGCAAATGAGAAAAAGTATGTAGGTTTGGATTGGGATCAAGACCTGCTCCAGTGCCTCCATACAAAGACCAAGAGCTGGCCCCAGGATCAGCTGAGGACTGAGTCAGCTGACTTTGGAAAGCAGCATGAGAACATGGTGCCCTCCCTGTCTCTGGACACTTGAGTTGGCAGAGGATGGCCCAGGAAAGTGGCTTCAGGATCCATGTCTGTGTTCTCCATTGTGAAGGACAAGGGGTCACTTATGGGCTCTTCTTTCTCAGCTTACTCCCAAATGGGACCTCCCCAGAGCCATGGTTTTCTGGTTCTCAGAAGTGGTTTGTAGAGTTACACCAAACCTTTCACTCCAATTCTAGAGAATGCAGGTGTCCCAATCTAGTCTTTAGGGTTTTTCTAGTACTATATCCTTGCATGTTGTCAGATGTGCATTCACCCAAAAATACCCCCGTTACCTGTTTTCCTTAAGGGCTGGTATTATGGGTTATTATTGCACAAACATTAGGGATGAGACAATCAGAGGAAGTGAAGAAAAACTTCATTCTGCCAAGAAACATAGGCCATTGTAAACATGCAGATGCATATATGTACACACATCTGTGATCATACCCAGACACACTCAGACCTATACAAATGCACAGGAGCCAAACCTGCCTCTACCCATGTTTAGTTTGTATCTTATCCAAATTTGGGAGGGACCTCATCTTTTACATGAAGATGTAGGACCATGGCCACTGTGAGAGGACAAGGTAATGGGGGTGGAAGCATTCTCATTAGAATTGGGGCCCTCCTCCACACTCCCCAGAGAGAGTTCCCTGCCCATTGAGGATGGACAAGCCTGTCATCCAGACAACAGGGCCTCACCAGACACTGAATCTGAGCATGCTTGATGTTGAACCTGCAGCCGCCGTAACTGTGAGACATCAATGTCTGCCACTAATAAGCCACCCCTTGATTGAACATTGTTAGATCAAGCAGAAGGACATGGAAAATGTTCCTAGTCAGAGCTCAGAGTCATGATGATTGAGAAGGCTCAAATGAAAGACCCTGTATGACATAACCCCTTTGTGATTTTCATACAACTGTCATAATAAGTAACATGCTACTAAACCTCATAAAGGATCAGAACCCATGAACATCTGTGGAGATGGTTTTATTTTTTACATTGGTTTTAGATGATCTCTACTGTGTTTCCCAGGCTTGCCACAAACTCCAGACTCCAGGCGATTCTCCTGTCTCTGACTCCTGAGTAACAAAGACACTGGGTATAGGCAGCCATGACTGGCCTGAGCCAGGTTAATTTTTGCACTTCCATTTCAATAGGGATTTAAAAATAGGGAGGAAAATGCAGAATATAGGAGATTTCGGTACAATGGCATTATTGTGTGTGTGACAACACAGGGTGCAAACATGACTATACATTTGTCCAGACCTCTAGCAGGAACATAACACCCATCTCTACACAAACACAAAAGAAACAATATACAAAACCACAAAAAAAGACAACACCAATGGAGTATGAAAAAATTGAAGTAGAGAAGGATAATTCGAAGTTCAAATAGAAGCTTGCATCCTAATTCTCAGTTCCCATTGAACAAGCTCTACAACATCTGTGAGCCAAAATAAACCTTATTTTTTTTTCTCAAAGATGATCATCTTGTGTATTTGTTGCAGTACTGGAAAACGGACTTAAATTCATGTTAGACTGGTGGATAGGAAGAGCGTTCCACAGTGAGTGCAAACCTCTTACCTAATGTAAGGTTTTCCACCAGGACATAGACTGGTTGACAACCTTATACAACAATATAAGGGTCTCTAGACTTCTGTGCATGTCCATCTGGTAGCTCTTAACAATCGAGTCTAAAATCCATGCCCAAATAAGCTCAATAATGGAGCAGTGGCTTTGTGCAGCTGAATTTCAGCCTTTTTTTTTCTAGTCACAAGATTCAGCTTCTCCAAGTGTTTGGTCCTTTTGTTTACATCGGTCTTTTATTTTTGTTTTGTAAGGTACTGACAGTAAGGCTTGAAGTGAGGACTACTTACACTTGCTTCATTGACTTGCTCAGGCTGGTGGTTAAGATTGAGTTACCCCTTCACTAGTAGATTTTTTTCATGTGACTTGGAAATAGAAGTGTCACAAATTGGTCTATCCAGCCTCATTTTTCAAATCTCAGGCTCCTGAGTCACTGGGTTGAGCCACCTGTTCTCTGCTGCTTTGAGGGCACTTGGTCAGTCTTCATGCTCAGCAGGTTCAAAGAGTTGTAGTGCTTCAAGACTTTTGAGGACACGAACCCAACAGTCCCTCTCTACCGCATCAACCACTTCTGTGCCTTGCAGGTTCCCATCCTTCATGGGTGGCCTGTGTAGCTGGATAGGGAATGGCGATGTTCTCAAGTCAAGATTCTCTGTCCTCTGGCTCGCCTTGCCTCAGCTCTCAAAGGTTTTTAAACTTGTTGGTTCAGCACTCAGCCTCTTGCCCTGGAACCTATCCTAGCGTTTCCCACACAAATTGCTCTGAATTGCTGAGATGCCCTCTAAGCTGTGTAGCTACCATGACCTCCTCACTCTTAGACCTGGCCTAACCTGGGATAGGTTCAAAATATTTGTGAGAGGCTCCTAGGTGGCTGCACAGCCAGGCATGGGGGACTGTCCTACATTTGCTCTTCCCCTCATGGAGCAACTGTGGCAGATGTGGATGGAGGTGGCCAGGGCTAACTGTATCCTCTATATCTTAGACAGAGCTAGGATGCAGCAGAGGTGTGGGGGGCTGGGAGAGCTGGTGAAGTCACAGAGGCTCTGCCTGCAGAAATGGGCTCATGTAATATTGCAGGAGTGGGTGGACCCATTGCTCCTGGGAGTAGGTTCCTAATAAAAGGATGAGGTCAGCTCTTGCTCACTGTACTGTGTGTGTGTGTGAGAAAGAGAGACAGAGACAGAGAGACAGAGACAGAGAGAGTGACTAGAGCCTGTGAACATATTTGTCTGAAGCTAGAGAGTGGGCATGTGGAAGTGTAATTGGGTCATCTAGGAAATGGGTTTGGGGGTTCACTTCCCCATCAAAGCTCTCATTATCTGCAAAAGCCAAGGCTCAAGTGAACCCAGGCAGTGCAGGGCACATTTGTGGCAGACTGTGACATTACCAAGCAGTTCTGGTGTTTGGTCAAGCAAATGCTAGAATAAAGCAGTTTGGAGGCTTGTACAGTGATTTCAGAGGAAGACCTGAGAAGCCCAGCCGTGTGAGACAGGGGTGAAGTTCCTGCAGGCAGCCGATGAGAGAGTGCTGTGTGCACCTAGGGAGTGGGGCCAAGTTGCAGCCGACACCCCAGACACCCCAGGAAAGTGCAGATGCCAGGACTGGACTACACACAGGACGGTGACAGAGGCAAAGCACAGGCAGCTAAAGAGTCTCCAGGTGGGCTGCACATGTCAAGGTCCTGGGGATGAGGCTGTGATAGCCTTTGGAGTTCACAAAAATACTATGGTACCCTGGGTGCTGGACTTGGTGCTCTTGGTGCGGCATACAGTGAGTTGCTTTGGTTGGATCTCTCCTTAATCATTTGCTTTTGTGGAATGGGAATTCTTGCCCTGTGTCCTCTCTGTCTGAGATGTGGTAACTTTCTGACTCATTTCACAGGAGCTCACATCTAGGAAGGCCCTGAGCCTCAGAGGAGACAATGGGCTTGGACTTGTGAGCAGTCCTGTGGCAGTTTAGGAGGTGAACAGAATCCATTTTGCCTGGGGAGCTGGACAGGAACCTGTGGGCAGGGCTGGATGTTATGGATTGGGTCCTGATTGTCCTCCAGATCTTGAAGGCATGGTTCCCTAGGCCCGTGGGAGGAGGAAGATGGCCCTGAGCTTCAAAGTGGAGCTTCAGAGCTGTGGGGGAGGGGCCAGCTCTCTCTTTTGCTTCTGCCTGCTATGAGATGAGCAGCTTTCTTGTGTCCTGCGTTCTCAAGGATTATGCTTTATGTACAGGTGGGCAAGTGTGTGGTGTTACGCACAGGGTAGCTGTGTGGCGGCAGGACCTCTCCAACCATGCTAGTGTGTACACTGTTCTCTCAGCACACATCCTCCTCTGACCTCCGCAGCCTATGGCTCCCTGCTCAGCATCCCTTGGATTCTCAGACTGGCTGAGTAGCTGATAAGTGGGTCAGAATGACTGCCATGTGCCACTACATAAAAAAGATACAAGGTAGCCGGGCGCTGGTGGCTCATGCCTGTAATCCTAGCTACTCAGGAGGCTGAGATCTGAGGATCGCGGTTCAAAGCCAGCCCGGGCAGGAGAGACCGTAAAACTCCTATCTCCAATAAACCACCAGAAAATCGGAAGTGGCGCTGTAGCTCAAGTGGTAGGGCACTCGCCTTGAGCTGAAGAGCTGAGGGACAGCGCCCAGGCCCAGAGTTCAAGCCCCACGACCGACCAAAAAAAAAAAAAAAAAAGATACAAGGTCACCAAGGATAGAGTAAACTCATTGTTGTGAAGAAGTCAGAAGCTTATAGAAGTGACCCATCAGCCACCCTGGGACCCACACCCAGGACTCTTCCCTGACTACAACATGGCCTGGCCCTTAGGACTTAACCAGAAATCTGCCATAGCCTGGTTAAGTACACAGAACTCAGAACTCAACATCAGCATCAGTCCTTCTTCAAATGATGAGCTGGTGACACTGGGGGTCAGGCACTGGCCTGGAAGCAGCTCAGAGCCTCGTCCCTTCAGAAGCACTTTAAGCCAGTACTGGGGCTTGATTTCCAAGCCTTGTGCCTTTCTTTGGCTTTTCTGCCACAGCTCCAGTTGTCAGGAGCACTTTTAATCACTCACTGAAATAGAGGAGGCCCAGAAGTGACCCACAGCTGACAGACGCGTTCCTGTAGCTCTCCCCTTAGTCTGTGGGCTACATCCCACATCCCAGCACACATTGCAATCTGCTTCTCAATAAAGCTCGCAGAAGAAGGCCACAAGACAGAATTCATGGGATCCTCTCAGGAACTGACGTTTTGTGAGAACAAATTTATTAGCAACCATTTCTAGGAAAAGTCTGTGGGGACCACCTGTGGGTGAGGCAGGTGTCTGCTCACTTCCAGGCAGGCTTGCACACCTCTGTGGAGGATGCTAGGGAGGCAGGGCAGTCAGTGGTGGCCTTCTTGTGGTCTGTGGCCGGCTGCCCAATTCCTCATGAGCTGGACAGAGTCACAGGGCTGGGCATGGTCTGACACAGCAGCAAACTTCCAGCTTCCCTGTGATCTGATGTCAGCCCACACTCGCTCCACCTGTCACAACCATGAGCTCAGGATTCCTCCTCTCCTTTATCTGCAGAAGACAGAGTATCAGTGACTGAACTACTTTTGTTGATTCCTTCTCTCTGAACATCTGTTTCCATTAACAATCCCCCCCCCCCACATCCAGCCCTTGGTACCCATAGAAAATTGGATTGCACATTGGATTACACATTGGCAAGGGTATTAAGTATAGCAGAGCCAAAACACAGCAGCCCAGCTCCGTGTTCACCCACCTGCTCTCCAGCCTCTCCGTGCTGTCCTCGCTCTTCTCGCTCTCCTCTCTCTTCTCACTCTCCTCGCTCTTCTCGCTCTCCTCTCTTCTCGCTCTCCTCGCTCTTCTCGCTCTCCACAGGGACGACTTTGTTCCGGCACTCTGTCTTTCCCAAAGGCAAGCAGCAACAGAGCCCTTGGAACCACCTCAGGCACCTCCTCAGTCTCTTCCACACCCTTCTGCTCTTCACCCTGACATAACTCTGTCCGGCGGGGGGCGAGTCCTGGGACTCTGCTGGACCTTCGTGGGGCCCGCTGTCCCCTGTCTCCCCCAGGGCGTCAGAGGGTGGGGATGGGCTGGGAGGGGAGGAGGCTGGGGACCTGTGGAGGCCTTCGGTGCTGCCCTTCTGGTCTTCCTTGAGGGCGAAGGAGCGCAGGGCAAACGCACTGGGTCTGGAGGTGGTGATTTTGGACAAAGACCTGATGGGGGACTGGCACGGCGCCATGGTAGAATCCAGGGTCTTCAGGTGGTCGCTCTGGTCCCCAGACTCTGACTTCTTTTGCTCCAGCATCAGGTAGACGCCCATGAGCGCATTGTAGCTCTTGGCACTCAAGGCCTCTTTCACCTGCTGTGGGTCGTAGCCCATACCAGCCATGGCTTCCAAAATGGAGAGGTCCGGGCGCGGGGGGTGGCTCTCCGGAGCTGGGGGCTCCTGCACCCCCTGCTGGAGCCAGGGGTGCTCCAACACGTGCTGCAGCGAGGGCCTGCGCTGGGGGTCCAGGGCCACCATGCTGGTGACCAAATCCCGGAAGTCAGCAGAAACATGGGCGGGGAAGCCGAACTCACCCTTCAGCACCGCCTTCTCCATCTGGACCGCCGAGTCTCCCCGAAATGGAAATCGCCCCACCACGGAGGCGTACAGCAACACGCCCAGGCTCCAGACGTCAGCCTTGGTGCCATCGTAGGCCTTGAGGAACAGGAGTTCCGGGGCGCAGAACGGTAAGGTGCCCCCGGCTGCCAGGACTTTCTGGCCGGCCCTGACCCTGGTGCCCAACCCAAAATCGCACACCTTGGCGTTGCCGTTCGCGTCCAGGAGGATGTTCTGCAATTTCAGGTCGCCATGGATGATGCCCTGCCCGTGGCAGTACTGCACGGCCCGCACCACCTGGCGGAAGACATACCTGGCCTCCTCCTCCCACAGACACCCGACGGTCTGGATCAAGTCCAGAAGATCGCCGCCCTCCGCGTTCTCCATGACGAGGTACATGGTGTGCGGCGTATCTATGATTTCATACAACTTGACCACGTTGGGGTGGTCCACCGAGCTCAGGAGGTCCACCTCAGTGCTGATGAGCTCCTTGTTCACGGTCTTGGGGATGGCTTTGATGGCCACGAAGGTGTGGGTGAGAAGGTGCTGAGCCAGCTTCACCTCAGCGAAGCCGCCCTCCCCGATGTCCCTCAGGATCCGGTACTGAGCCCTGAGCAGCTCCTGCCCGGGAGCCTGGGAGCCCAGCCCCGCCGGCTCCTCCTCACTGGCGGGAAGCAGCATCGCGCAGCCGGGCTAACGATGCGGCCCAAGAGGGCAAGGGGGGAAAGGGAAAGACAAACCCAAGTGGAAACACTAGGGAAGCAAATACAACAAACAGCAAAATGGAAAGGGAAGAAGCAGCTAACCTACCAAAGGCAATACTGGGGACGCAAACTACAAACACCACACAGCGCACAGAGCAGCTAGCTGCGAGTCCAGCAGGTCACCGCTAACAGCTTCCTGCTAGGTGGACTCAAATGCTGTCCAGGCCGCTTCCTTATGTGCGCTGGGCCCTCACTCCATCACAGTGGCCCCTGTGAGGTCAGAGCAGGGAGAGGCCCAGGCATGGCTGGTGGACCCCACAGGCTCCTTTCACTTAAACACCCATTTGGAATGGAAAAGACGACACAAGTTTTGTTTAGTAGATAGTTTACTGAGATTCATCGTTAGTTATCTAGAACTTAAAATCCGATCCTGGCACCAGAGGCTCAGGTCTCCTGATCCTTGTTCCTTGGGAAGTTGACATTGGGAGGATGGCAATTCAATGTCAGCCCAGGCAGTGGGTGTGAGACTCTCTATCAACCAAAGGAGTTTGGTGTGCGGTGCACACCTGTCATCCCCTGATGATGGAGGCCAAATATAGGGACATCAGGCCCAGGTGCATGGCTGGAACAAAATCAAGTCCATTTTTGAAATTTAACTAGCATATGAGAGGCTGGAGGTGTGTCTCAGTGGTAGTGCACTTTCCTAGTAAGAACATGGCACTAGTCCCATTCAAATTACTAGAGTGCTTCAATCACTTTTTGTCTATTTTTTTAAATCTGTACAATCTTTTGCTTTTGTGTGCAGGTACTTGAGCATGAACTCAGGGCCTACACACTACTCCTGAGCTTTTTTCTTTTCTCTCTCTTTCCTTCTTTCTTTCTTCTTTCTTTCGTTCTTTCTTTCTTTCTTTCTTTTTCTTTCCTTTTTTTGGTTGATCGTGGGGCTTGAACTCTGGGCCTGGACACTGTCCCTCAGTTCTTCAGCTCAAGGCTAGTGCTCTACCACTTGAGCCACAACACCATTTCTGCCTTTTTCTGCTTAGGTGGTGCCGAGGAATCGAACCCAGGACTTCAGGCATGCAAGGCAAGCACTCTACCATTCCCAGCCCCCTGAGCTGTTTTCTTAAGGTCAGTACTTTACCTCGTGAGCCACAACCTCATTCCCAGGTTTTGGGTGCCTAAGATAAGACTCTCACAGCCTGTCCTGTCAAACTGTGATCCTCAGATCTCAACCTCCTGAGTAGCTAGAATTACAGGATAAGCCATAGGCACCTACTGATATCACCTGGTCTTTATAAATACAAGAGAGCAGGGTGCCAGTGGCTCATGCTTGTAGTCTTAGTTACTCAGGAGACTGAGATCTAAGGACTGTGGTTCAAAGCCAGCCCAGACAGTAAAAGGCCATGGGCCTCATCTGTAATTAACCTCTAATTAACCACAAAAAGGTAGAAGTAGAACTATGGCTCAAGTGTTAGGAGGCTACCCTTGAGCAAAATAAGCTCAGAGAGTACTGAGACCTTGAGTTCAAGCCTTAGACCCTGTGTGCCTGGTGCTTGTCTGCGCATGTGTGTGTGCATGCATGCACACATCACATGATGTCGACTTGCAGCAGCCTGGGGAATTGAATCTTGTTTCCCTTCTTCAGGTACGCTCATGTATAATGCTCTGATAAGAACGTATATCATGGTACATCATTAGCATAAATCTATGTAATGACTGAATGATGCTCTTTATGATCTCTCAAAAAGATGGTCATTGGGTGTCTCATCAAAAACCAGGAAGGCCAGAAATAAGAAATTGAACATTTTCAGCATTGGATAAAAATGAATAAAAAGCTAACCAATCACAAATTCTGTCAATCACCAGTAGAGTAACCACTAAGTTTGAATCTGTCATTGAAAACTGAGGGTGTAAGCCGGGCGTACATATTCGTTAGGTGGCCCTTGTGCCACCTCCTGTTTTCTTCACACTTTTCGGTCTTTCCCTTTGCCCCTCTCTGCCTGGGCGAGGCTTCCTCGCTCATGGACAGGATGTGGCATTGGAGAAGTGGAGTCCTCACTATTTAGCTCAAGGTAAGTGTCTGACTAAATTGGGGTTAAAGGCTTGGTGACAGGCCTGGCGCTCTTGCCTGGTGGGTTAAATCCTTGAAGAGTCACTCTGGTGGCTGGGAATCCAGATGTTCCCAAAGCCCCCACAAGGCAAGAGACCACAGCCGACCATTGTGAGGCAGGCAGACACTAAGGAAAAGAGAGCAGAAAACCAAGGGGATCTCCTGAGAGGACCTGGTCTAGCATGAGTGCCCAGTCCCTCGGTGTCTTGCCTTGTTGCTAGGCTCTGTTTGGCCATTCCTTATCCTTGCCCAGGCCTTGAGATGATGCCACAGGATGTCCTAACTCACTCCTAACCAAGCAGGACTTGGACACTTCTCCCAACATGCAGTCTGACATCTAGCATCTTTGGTGACCAGGATAAACGTGTTCATCTCCCCTTGGGATTCTCAAGATAATCCCAGGCAAGTCCTTGGTTATCTTGGATTTTAATTCAGTTCATTCCATTTGTCATAAACAGCTCTGTCAGCTGGGCACCAGTGGCTCCTGCCTATAATCCTAGCTACTCAGGAGGTTGAAATCTGAGGATCATGGTTCCAAGCCAGCCCAAACAGGAAAGTCCATGAGACTCTTATCTCCAGTTCACCACCAGAAAACCAGAAGTGGCACTGTAGTCAAGTGGTAGACTGCTAGCCTTGAGCAAATGAGTTCAGGAACAGCACCCGGGCTGTCTGACACAGCTAATGGGCCCCTCTATTGTATTTTGTTCACCTTTTTTCCTCTAATTCTGTACTCTCCTCCTAGCTTCCCTCAGATGTACACATGTATGCACCATATATGGGAGTCAAGAACATAGAGTTATCTAGAAACTATATGACAAATTAAGAAGAGGTCCTTTGTTTCCTGAGTCTTCTTGAGTCCTGTTTACTTTGTCATATCTCATTGAATTTAACATCCACATAGCAGGGAGAACATGCACTGTTGGCCTCTCTGGTCTTGGCTTATTTCACTCAACCTGATTTGTTCTAGTTCCACCCATTTCCCTGCAAATGCCATTATTGTGTCATTTCTAATGGTTGTGTAACATTCCATTGTATATAGGTACCACAATTTTTGGATCCATTCATCTGTGGTGGGGCATATGGGTTGTTTCCATATTTTGGATATTGTCAACAGTGCAGCTGTGAACACGGTGGTGCTTATGTCCTTGTCATATCCTGGTTCCTGTTGCTCAGGGTAGATGCCTAGTAATGATATGGCCGAGTCACAGGGAAGATCCATGTTTAGTTTTCTGAGGAACCTCCAGCCTGCTTTCCAGAGAGGTTGTATTACTTTACATTCCCACCAGCAGTGCAGTACAGCTCCTCTTTCTCTGCATTCCTGCCAGCATTTGTCACATGAATTTAGGATATAGGCCATTCTGACTGGGGTAAGTTGGTATTTGAGTGTTGTTTTAATTTGCATTTCCTTTATGTCCAGGGATGATGAACATTTCTTCATATGTTTGTTTGCCATTTTTACCTCTTCTTCTGGGAAGCCTCTCTTTAGCTCCCTTGCCCACTTAGTGATTGGTTTTTTAGATTTGAGAGGGATTAGTTTCTGGACCTCTTTGTATATAATAGGCATTATGCCTTTGTCTGGTATATTTTTTCCAATTGGGTGGATTCTCTTTCTAGTTTGCTAGCTTATCTTTCGCTATGGAGAAACATTTTATTTTCAGGTAGTCCCATTTGTGGAGTCTCTGTCCAATCTTTTGTGCCTCTGGGACTCTGTTCAGGAAGTTCCTGCCTGTGCCTAGTGTCTCTCTGACTCTGTCCTGCAGTAGTTTTCAGAGTTTCAGGCGTGCTATTGAGGTCTTTAATCCATTTTGAGTGGATGTTAGTGCATCAGGACAGGCTGGGATCCACTTTTAGTTTTCTGAATGTGGCTGCCCAGTTTTCCCAGTACCAATAGTTAAAGAGGCTATGTTTTTTCCACTGTATGTCTTTGTCTCCTTTGTCGAATATCAACTGACTGTATGTATGTTAACCTCTCTCAAGTTAAATCAGACTTTCTATCACATAATCTGTAAGTGTAAATATTTACATAATCAGAAAGAATTTAATTGGGTTTGTCTATTTTAGAAAACTTCAGAAAAAAAGAACTTTGCTCTGACCTCATGTGAAGGTTTGGCTCAAAATGACAAGGAAGGCTGGGAATGTGGCTTAGTCATAGAGCACTTGCCTAGAATTCATGAAGCCCTGGCTTTGATTCCTCAGTACCACATAAACAGAAAAAGACAGAAGTGGTGTTGTAGCTCATGTGATAAAGTGCTAGCCTTGAGCAAAATGAAGCTCAGTATCAGTGCCCATGTCCTGAGTTCAAGTCCCAGGACTGGCAAAAAAAAGACAACTTAAAAGAGCATTGCAATTATCTAAGGGGGTATCCACTTGAAAAATGGAGACTCATTCCAAGTACAACTTGGTTAATTGTGATGCTGACTGAACAAGCCTCATTAATGCAAACAGTTGCTGCAGTGATCACTTCTCAATGTGTTCCTGCCATTGCTCACTTGGGTCCACAAAGACTGAGGGCTTCAGTGATGAATAGTCAAGGTTCTGGTGACAAAATTGCTTACTTGTTATTCTCGATCTAAGCAGTTAAGTTGATTGTTGATATTATTGACAGTGTTATGATTTCGCATATTTTTGGCAGTTTGGGACTTGACCTCAAGCCTTCACACTTGTGTGGCTTCCTTGCAGGCCTGCTGCTCTACTAGCTGAATGAAGCCTCCATTCATGCTTTGTATTGATTCATTGGAAATGGTGTCTGCACAGCTTTTCTGACTGGGTTGGCTTTCAAACATCATCCTTCAATCTTAGCCTCTAGAGTAGATAGGTTTTAAGGGTAAGTCACCATGCCTGGCTTCAAACTTATTCTTCAGTGATGTGGGACATTTGTTCCACTGTGGCCTAAGAACATTTCCCAAATAGGTTTTCTATAAACAACAACAACAAAAACTAGAGAGAGAGAGAAAAAAAATTCTGAAACTCAATTCAGAATAGTCTCCAAGAGTCAAACTTTCAGGATCTGAAAATGGCCGTTGTCAGTCTCTGCTTGATTAGAACTTGGGTAGGGGATCGGACTTTTTATAACAAGACAAAATTTCTAAGTTACAGGAAAAGCTGTTCCTGGCCCTGATGGAAAGGACCAGATTAGACACCAGGAACTGAGTTTTCTTAAGATGGTTTGTCCTAAGACAAACCATCCTTGGAAGGAGATCCAAATTGGAAATCTTCAGATAAAGGTAATGACACCAAATAGATATGTCCTCCTACCAGAGTGAAACAAGTTTCTTGCTTTTTTTTTCATGTTATACTGGGGATTGAATAGGGCTGGAACTGGTTTAACCCTGAGCTGAGGCACATTCCCAGCTCTTTTTGATTTTTAATCTTGTTTAAAGATGCGGTCAGCTAGGTAACTGGCCTCAAACCTTCACATTTCTGCCTCAAGTTCCTGAATAGCTGAAATTATGGACATAAACCACGACACCAAAAAAAAGTAACATTTTTTTCCAAATACATAAAAAGGCTTTATGCAGGGAACCAAGAATTTAATCAAAGAGGGCAAATCCCATGTCATCATCTGACTCCTCAGATTCCTCTCTCTTCTCTTTTGCTGCAGCAGGGGCAGAACCAGCAGCAGGAGCTGCAGAGCCGGGCACACCAGAAGCAACAACTGCCCCACCAGCAGGCATACTGGCAAGCTTGCCAGCACCCTGCGCCATGACGTCTTCAATGTTCTTCCCATTCAGCTCACTGATTGCCTTGTCAAGCCGGTCATCGTCCACCTGGATGCCCATGCTGTCCAGGATCTTCTTAATGTCTTTGGACATGGGGGAGGAGTTGCCCCCAAGGGCTGCCAGAAGGTAGGAGGTGACTCGGTGCAGGTTTGCAGCGACCAGTGGGCGTGAATCTTGTGACTTCGGCAGCGTCAGGAAGCGAAAGGATGACACCCGTGCCAGGGGCGGGGGCTAACCACAGAAATAATATTTTTTATATGTTTGTGCTGGTATAGGGCTTGAATTCAGATCCTTGAGGTTTAGCGTGCCTTGCTTAATCCCAGCTGGTATTCTACCACTTGAACCAGGCTTCTAGTCTGACCTTTTGCTGGTTCCAAGTGCTCTCTTCCAGGAGTCAGCCTTCAGAGGTGGGATTATAGGTGTGGGCCACCAATCCCTCCCTGGCTGTATAGAATTTCTAATTAATTGGACAATCTTTTTTTAATTGCTCTTATTGTTGGGCTTCAGAGCCCATTAGAGGTCTGGGGAGGCAAAAATGATATTTCAGGATCCTCTAAGGAATTTTCACATTTTTAAATACTCTATAGTGTCTCTCCACCTGTACAAAGGTAAACACCCTTGTGTCTGTTTCTGTTGCTTTTGTTGTGCATTGTATTTTGTAATTTGTTAGAATGGGTGACATCCTGGAACCTCTGGCTATAGAAATTGCCATAGTTGCCACTCTCACAAGCCTGTCCCTGCTGCCATAATACCCCACACTAAGAACCTAGCTTTGCTCTGTTAATTGCAGTCAACAAAACCCAGGGAAGCCAGACACTGGTGGCTTATACCTGTAATCCTAGCTACTCAGGAGGTTGAGGATCATGGTTCAAATCCAATCCCATGCAAGAAAGTCTGTGAGATTCTTATCTCCAATAAACTACTCAGAAAACCAGAAGTGGTGAAGTGACTCAAGTAGAATGGAAGCCTTGAGCTGAAGAGCTGTGGGATAGCCTTCAGGCCCAAAGTTCAAGCCCCATGACTGGCAAAAAACAAAACAAAACAAAACCTGGAGCCCATTCCAGAGCCTTCTTGCTCCAGCACGAACTCAGTAGATCTGGGCTGACATTTGAAATTAGAGGCAAGATGAGTTTGGATTCCAGGCCTCAGAAAGGCAAACAAGAATTGTGTTATCTAGCTTCACATGAAGGGTTATGTGGAAGGTTCAGAGACTGGATTTAGCAGAGAGGGATGGATTTTCTTAGAAGGGCTTTGGGGCTGGTTCACCCTCTCTAGGGTGGGCCAAGGTGGGGAAGGGAGGCTTGTCTGAGTGAAGACAGAAAACCCAGAGCTTAGACCTTCATCCTTGCAAGCAGCTGCTTGGACTTGCTCTGTTCTGAGTGAAGCTAGGGAGAGGACAACATAGAGCTGAGCTCACAGCATGGGAGCCTGGTGGACCTGGCCTGAAAACTTCGATGCTCCATTGGTTTTTTACCTGACAGAACAACAGGAGAAAGACATATTCGGTAAGTGGCGCTTGTGCCCAACTCCTGCCCTCTTCACACTTTCCAATCTTTCCCTGCGCTCCCCCTGAGTCTGGGCCAGGCCCTGACCCTCAGAGCCACCAAGTGCCATGTAAGCTGCTGGTTCTCACGTTCTTCTCTCTCTTCTGCTCCCAGGCCCAGGGGATGCATTCCTCCCCTGCATTGAGAAACACAGCCACACCCTCATTCAGCTGGAGCCCTGGTTCACAGCCACAGGGCACACTCAAGTCACTGTGGTGGGTCCACCAAAGGCCAGGCAGTGGCTCAGGAACATGGCTCAGTATTTGGGGCACCAGGATGCTCGTTGTCAAGCCCAAGGTAGGTATCTGTGGCTGAACTGAGGGTGAAGGCTTGCTGACAGATCTGGGGCTCCTGCATGGCAGCTTAAATTCTTGAAGAAACACTCACATGGTTGGACGTCTAGATGTTACCCAGAACCCACCGGGATGGCAGGAACCCAAAACTGACCATTTTGTGATCATGGAGTAGAGGGTACTCAAGGGTACTCTGGGAGGGATGGGCTGGGTGTGTCTCTACCCCACACCTCCATGTCCCCACAGGCATCTTGGCTATGTTCATGGCTCTATTTGATCATTCCTTCTCCTTCTCAGGTTTGGAAATGCTGCAGCATGTCCAGAGCCAGCCCCTCACCAAGGAGGACTTGGCCTTTTCTTTCATTGCTTCCCTGATACCATGCTTCTGTCTTGGCAACCATGATGAGTGATCCCTTCTCTCCTAATGGTGCTCAGGCTTCCTCAAGATAAGTGCTTGATGCTCTTGGGGTTCCCTGGAGTTAATGTTGTCATGAAGACCAACTTCCCTGGGAAGCTGAGAAAGTCATGAAAGTCATGGTTGGAATTTGTGGCCATCATGTCTTCCTACAGGCCTTCTAGGCATATGTCTGAGGGGATTATAGAGAAGTGTTCTACTGCTAAACCAAATCCAGTATCCCAAGTTTAGTAATCCTCAATGCCTCCAAGTAGGGTCTCTGCTGTGTTGACAAGCTGATATACCCCATTCAGTCTTCCTATAACACAGTACCATCTAACTTCCAGTAGAGGCATACCTCCTCAACACATCTCATATTTTCACTTTAACATTTAAATTAAGGCTCTTTGCTTTTATGATTACATGGACTACCATAACTTTTACCTTGTGCAATTTGGGGGCAACCGTTTGTTTTTTGAGATGCAAGTTTCCATAAAATGACGGGCACAGAAACAAAATAAACAATAATTTTAAGACCTGATATTGTGAGAGTGACTGAGTTTCCCTGTATGTCTGGGCTGTGGGTGGCATTCATGGGAATTTATATTTTTATTTGGAAATTTTCTTTTACCTTTATTTGTTTTTGGGGGGTCCAGTCATGGGGCCTGAACTCTGGGCCTGGGGGTTGTCCCTCAGCTCTTTAGCTCAAGGCCAGTGCTCTACCACTAGAGCCATAGCGCTGCTTCTGCCTTTTTTTTTCTTTATGCTTATGTGGTGCTGGGGAATCGAACCCAGGAACTCAGGCATGCAAAGCAAGCGATCTACCTACTGAACCACCTACCCAGCCCCCCTTTATTTTTATTTTTTTGATTGGTGTGTAAGGTTTGCTGAAAGGAAATTGTCACATAGTTCAGGCAGAAAAGAATTTATTGGGGGGTGGGGAGCAAACTGCTGGCCCACACAAGATGCAGGCACAGGTTGGGAGAGGAGAAGGAAAAAGAGGAAGGGACTTGTGTTGAGCTGGATTATATAGGAAGAGGCAGGAGGTGGGACCACAGATGTAGTAATCTCAAAGCCTAGGGAACCTCTCACTGGCCAAGGGAGGCATGACCAGGGAAGTTCAGGAAATGACCTCAGTGGATGAGGAAGTGACCTCAGGAGTGATTGACAGTCAGGTGATTATGGTTTCAGGCAGGTGAAGAGGAAGGGGAAAGGGCTTTACTCCCAGGCCGACCTAACTTTCCAGGCTTTTGATAGTTATAAATGGTCAGTGATTCTCTTTGGCTACTTCTTGCTGTATCAGTATTAGGGGTGGAAGCCAGAATTATTGTGCAGTCTGGGAGAAGGCAGCAATTAGCAACTGTTGGTTGGTGGTGAACACGTGTATGTGTCCTTGGATAAAATCTCAAAGGAATCTTACAAGGCAGGGGCTGAGCAATAAGAAGAAATATTAGGGGGCACAAAAACAGCAGAAAGAAGGGTTCAGGGCAGAAAATTAAAAATTAGATGACTTGGCTAGTTCCTGTGCTCCAGATGGTCCTGGAGTTGTCAGAAAATGTCTGTAGCTACTTCTGATATCTGGTGACTGGGTAGGGCAGAGCATGGGAGACTGGTTAAGAATAAACAGTCAAAAGCTGGGGCTGGATTAGAGTGGTTAAGGGCCTGATGGGAGAACTTGGTAGATGTCTGGATTATAGAGTATATATGGGAGACCCAGTATGCTGCCAAGGCTAACTGTCCCAAGTCTAAGACACACTTTAAGATCCTGTTCATTTAGAAGGCAGGTATAAACATTAGGCATGTTCTTTATCTATTTCTCTTGATCTCCCAGCTCTGGTTAATTTTGAAAGAGCAGGCACAAAGTGGCTCCATTTATGATGCAACATCATCTCCTCTGTTCCTCTCCATACTCATTGTCAGGGACTGGCTGTGTCTTTGGGTTCTTTCTAGGTGCTCATTGCTGGGATGGTTGTCCCAGTTGATATTTCTACTAATTGGCCTGGGCACTGTCCTTGAGCTCTTTTGCTCAAGGCTAGTGCTATACCACTTGAGCCACTGCTCCATTTCTGGATTTTAGTGCTTAATTGGAGAAATGCTTGTTTCAGAGGAATTTTTCTGCTCACAATGACTCGTAACTGTGATCCTCAGATCCAAAACTTTTGCTCTTCTAGTGATTTTTGTCTGATATCTTTCTTTGATTTTGATTGTCTTCTTCAGATTGTTGTCCTGAATTCTTTGAAATGCTCATTTAGTGATCATGAATTCCTTGAATTTTTGTTTGTCATGGAAGGTTTTGGTTTCACCGTCTAATGTAAATGATAATTTCCCTCAGTAGATCAGTCTGGGTTGGTAGTTGTTGAACTTCAGTGCTTGTATTATACCATTCCAGGCTTGCCTTGCATTGAGAGTTTGTGTGGAGAGGTCTGTAGTGATTCCAATTTTCTCTCCATCCTAAGATAGCTCCTTTTAAATTTTTTGCATTTAAAACCAGTTCCTTGGTATTCCTGACTGTTTTTACTATGATGTGTCTAGAATTGTTCTCTCAGATCCAGTCTACTGGGGGTTCTATATGCTTTTGGTCAGCAAGTAAGATTTTCTCTTTTAAGAATGGGAAAGGTCTCTGCTATTATTTTATGGAATAGATTTTCAATGCCTTTACTGTTAAATTCTTTCCCCTGGTCAATCCCAATTATGTGAGAAAGTTGATTTCTTAGTTGAGTCTGGAAATTCCTAGACTTCTCTTTGTTAGATTCTGAGGGGATTTTCTCCCCATAATTTTTACTTTTTGTACTAGCTTCTATTTTATTCTTGACTTCTGAAGTTCTGTTTTCCATTTCACTTATTCTGTTACCTATGTATTCCACTGTTGTTTGCATTGTGTAAATTGAGCCTTTTATGGTTCCAAGATCGGTTTCCATAGTGTCATTTAATATGGTGTATACCAGGTCTATTTTTTCTCTCCAAATCTTGCATGCATGAGGCCCTGGGTTCGATTCCTCAGCACCACATAAGCAAAAAGAAAAAAGCCGGAAGTGGCGCTGTGGTTCAAATGGTAGAGTGCTAGCCTTGAGCTGAATAGCTGAGGGACAGCGCCCAGGCCCAGAGTTCAGGCCCACGACTGGACCCCCCCCCAAAAAAAAAACAAACAGAAATGCCAGAGATTAGTGAGGAATTGTCTGCCAATTTCTTTTACTCTAAATTGCTTTCTAAATATGTGCTATTGATAAGATAATGATATATTATTTTCTGAAATAATCCAAAGACGATACCACAGCAATGCCCAACAACAGATATTGTTTAAACTATAACATGCTCACAAAGTAGTAATCATAATTTAAAAAATATCATACAATTGCATTTATTAATCTAAGTACTTATCAGAAAATTAAGTGAAACAAGCAAGTTATAAAATGTACATGTGATTAATTTTAACTTTATAAAAACTATACTAATGTCACATCTGTGACTATATATTAGACTATCTATTTCAGTGGGCAGAGTTGTAAATGTTTTGCTTTTTGTTTGTTTTCTTTTGTTAACCTCCTTGAAAATGAATACTTTTCAAATGAAGGAAAACACTTAAAAAAATAGAAGTGACTAGTCATGGGTCAGGTGCTGGTGGCTCATACCTGTAACACTAACTATTCATGAGGCTGAGATCTTAGGATCATGGTTCGTTCAAAGTCAGCCTGGGCACGAAAATCCTGAGATTCTTTTTTGGTCAGTCATGGGACTTGAACCCAGGGCCTGGATACTGTCCCTGAGCTTCTTCACTGAAGGCTAGTGCTTAGGACTTAGAGCTTAACAAGGGAAGTAAATTATACAAACAAAACAGCTAAGTAGAAGTGCAAGGCATACAGGATGAAGCTTCAATTAAGAATTTATAGAAAGGGCTGTAGAATTAGAGCAAAGGGATATAGTTGTTGGTTAGTATGTTAGTTAAGTCATCATACAGGTTTAGTGCCAAAGTGTGGCTAAGACTGGATAGGCATAGATCCTTTCAGTACATAGTGTCACAAATGTAGAGAGTGGTGGGACAATTTTTTACATAGTAATGTCAATATTATATTTAAGAACATGTAGGAAATAGAGTATTTTCTAGGAAAAAGGCAAAGAGAGGTAATAAAGACAAATCTTTGCTGTTGAAGTGCTCTAGAATTATTTTCTGATGTCTAGAAAAGAGTTGACATTACAAATGTAGGTGCCATCAGTAGTTTCCAAGGAAGAATAAAATGATCACTGTTGTTACAACCAGCACTTATTAAGATGGTGAAGATTGAGCTTATTAGACTAATGGAAGAAGTAGAGACTGTAGGGAGAAGTTTAGAGGCATTGGGAATAACTTCAATTGGTGTTAGGGGATAATGGACAACAGAAGTATAATAATAAAGATTTCCTGTTTTATGGGAATGATTTTGGCACACCCATAAAAACAACAACAAAAAACCCATTTAAAAAAAATAAAAAGAGCTATGTTGTGCTCTTCTCCACATAGTCTCCCGTTCTCGTCAGGCTGGCCTAAGCTTGACGACGTGCTCTTCCTTCCACTGTAGAGTGTTAGCCAAGAAGGTCATAAAGCTTGACTGGTAGCTTTTAGGACATTACAACCCACTTAACTTTTAGGGTTCCTGTGCCTGATATTGTACAGTCTATACTGTAAAAATGCATACCCTAATTATTTTTGAGGCATGCTTACTTTCTAGATATTATCATTACGATCTGGGGATTAGTAATTTTGGGGGGTGTCCGATTGTGGGGCCTGAACTCTGGGCCTGGACGCTGTCCCTCAGCTCTTCAGCTCAAGGCTAGCACTCTACCACTTGAGCCACAGCGCCACGTCTGGCTTTTTTCTTTTTGCTTATGTGGTGCTGAGGACTCAAACCCAGGGCCTCAGGCATGCAAGGCAAGCGCTCTACCACTGAGCCACCTTCCCAGCCTGGGATTAGTAGTCTCTAACTTACTAAAAACCATTTGTTAAGCTAAGAATGTCTGGTTCCTACCTTCATTCTTTTAGTGACTTTAAGGAAAATCACTACATCCTTGACTTTATATGTGACAGAGAGTTTCAACTTACTTGGAAAAAAATTATTTTTGTTAATCATGGGGCTTGAACTGGAAAATCTTTTAGGCAATGGGAAGCAAAAACTCTTGTTTGGAGCCTTCAAGTCCTAGACTCTCCATCTTTTTTTCCTAGCTTCTGTATGTACAATAACTAGTTATTCCTTTAGACCTTTTCTTTCCTGCACACCTTGTTTTACTTAGCTGGGAACAGCTAGTTGGCATTTTCCATTTCTGTCTAGAAATTAGCTTTCTTGGGTCCTATAGTTTCTTAGCAGTTCATTGTATAACTTTTCCAGGTTATTGTACATAGCATATTTCACCTCACCTGTCATATGAGTTATCATTTTTCCTAATATGCTACAGTTTCTTGATCATTTTTTAAATTTTTATTATTTAATTTTAAGTTTTTGTATGGTACATATCAGTTTCTATATACTATTTATTGACAATACGGCAACCATTACCATCGCATAACAAACACAACCTCAGTGGAATTACTACAACAGACATTTGCTCACAAGACTGGGTAAGTCGAATAGTTCTGCTGATCTAAGCTGGCTTAGCCAATCTTTGCTGGTTTATGTGTGAGTCCACAGCTGCAGATTCAGTGGGTTCTTGCTGAGACAGAATGCCTCAGCTAAGCAGACACAGCTAGCTAGTTTATAGTCTCGTGCTGCGGCTTGTTCTCATATAGGGTGAAGCAGTCTAAAGGAAGAAACCATGCAAGGAGGCACCAGTTAAAACTGGTATTCCATTCCCCTCCTACAGTATGTTGGCCAAAACAAGCTATAAGTTAGGTCAACCAAGGAGAACACTACATTGTTTTTTCTTATGGTGATACTGGGGCTTGAACTCAGGACTTGGATGCTGTCCTTTACTTTATCACTTAAGGCTGGTGCTCTACCACTTAAGCTGCAGCCCCACTTCAGGCTTTTTGCTGATTAATTGGAAATAAGATTCTCTAGGATTTGTCTGCCCAGGCTGGCTTCAAACCTCAATCCTCAGATCTCAGTCTCCTGAATAGCTAGGATTGTAAGCAAGAGCCACCATCGCCCCCAATGAAATCATTGCTTTAAAGACATTTTTTTAATGTTTTTAAAAATTATCTCTAATTGTAAAAGAGATTTCAATTCAGCATGTCAGGTTATGAGTACAATGTGTTTTGATCAATGTCACCACTTCCATAGTTTTTTCCTCCCTGAGGGGGGAAAATGTGTGCCAAATCCTCCACTTCATGACTTGTGGCAGAAGCATGGCTCCCTTTCTCTTTGCAAAGGGAAACTTTTGCTTTTGTTGGTTCTGATTCTACATGCTCTCCCTTTGAATTTAATTGCTTTTACCTTTTTAAAAATAATCTGTCTTTATATTGTCTTTACTATTTGTTTAAAAATTGTCTAAAGAGATGGAGAAAATTGAGACCCACAAAACTAAAGGTAATTGCCCAAATTTTAAAGGCATATCATATCTGCTATACTTCTTGGAGCATTACTAAACAGGATGTAGAAATTTTTTTGTCTGTGAAAATACTGTACGGAGGGGTTACAATTACATGGGCAAGGTAATGAGTACATTTCTTATCAAGCATTGTTGCCTCCTCCTTTGTTTCCCCTTCCCATCCCTTCCCATCTCTGCCTCCCCCTCTCCAGCCCCTGCCAAAGTTGTGAAGTTTATTTTTCGACATAATGAGTATTTCCATAAATACTGTCCCAATGGTGGTGCTATGAAAAATCCTCACACTCCAACAGAATTCTGAATTGGCTTTGAGATCAGGATGTGTCACCAAAAGAGGTACATACCACGGTGCATTTTGCAATTGTAATGTGCCCTCTAAAGGCACATTACATTATAACTGATTATTATAACTGATATGGTTTATTTACCACCTCTTCCTCCCAGCAGGCCTTTTCATGTGTTTGTAATTGTTTTAGTGACACTCTCAACACTTAGGTCCTTCCAGGAAACACTATTATTCACTCAGTAGGAAGAAACACTGCTATTTACATAAAAGTTTTCTTTTTCTTTTTTTTTTTGTCGGTCGTGGGGCTTGAACTCTGGGCCTGGGCGCTGTCCCTCAGCTCTTCAGCTCAAGGCAAGCGCTCTACCACTTGAGCTACAGCGCCACTTCCGCTTTTCTGGTGGTTTATTGGAGATAGGAATCTCACGGTCTTTCCTGCCCGGGCTGGCTTTGAACCGGAATCCTCAGATCTCAGCCTCCTGAGTAGCTAGGATTACAGGCGTGAGCCACCAGCGCCCAGCTATAAAAGTTTTCTTAATCCTGTTGGGGTTTCAGGAAGACTCAACAGCTGGTGCCTACACACACACACACACACACACACATACACACACACACACACACACACACACACACACACACACACACACACATACACACACACACACACACGCACACGCACACACGCACACACACGTACGTAACAATGGCTCATGGCTCCTAACTTCTCAGTAGCCTGAGATCTGAGGATCAAAATTTGAAGCCAGCCTGGGCAAGAAAGTTTGTGAGACTTTTATCTTCAATTAGTTCTCCCCCTCCACCCTCAAAGTGAGAAATGGAGCTGTGCTCAAGTGGTAGAATGCTAACCTTGAGCAAAAAAGCTCAGTGCCCAGGCCTTGAGTGCAAGCCCCAGCACCTTCACTCACAAAAATGTAGAATGCTAAATCCAAGGGTAAACAAATGCCCATATGTTTTTTTAATTATCCCATACATGTATGGTATTATACCATTTTGAATTTTCTACATCAGTATACAATAATTACAGTTTACCTAGTCTTATCAACAAATTGTTATCTCAAGGGTTGATTATGTCAGTCTGATAAGTGAGAAAGGCTACCTTGTAATAGTTTTATTTATGTAAATTATAAGTAGACAATTTTTAATATATTTTCATGTATTTGTTATATTTTATGTATTATATATTTGTTATATTTTATATATAATATCTATTCATATATTTGCTTTCTATGAACTGTTTATTCATACCTTTTTTATTGATTAACTGATTGTTCTCATTTAAAAAAATTCCATTTTGGGAATACTATGTTTTAAGTTTGAAATTAAGATTTTGTTGCATGGGTCAGCAAATGCTATCAGGCCAAAAACCAAAACAAAACCTAAAAAAAAAGAAAACAAAAACAACTTTTACCTTACTGTGATTTCGCCACTCCTTAAAATTTGTGTTGTTAAGATTTGATCCTGTCTTTTTTTCAGTAATTTTATAAAGTTATATTTTTGTAGCTTATCCAAAAGTTTTTTTTTGCAAGAGGTTAATCTAAATTACCTACTCTTAAAATACACATATTATTTTCTTTATTTTTAAATATTATATTCTTTTATTAGGTATTTTACTCTAAAGATAGTTAACATATTTAGATTTTAAAGTTTTCTTGATTTAAAAATTATACACCTTGAAGGTGACACTAATTTTATGGAAAAATATATTTATAAGAAGTCTATTTTTTGTTGTTGATGGTTGTGGGGCTTGAACTCAGGGCCTCGGTGCTGTCTTTGAGCCTGTTTTGCTCCAGGCTAGCACTGAAATAGATTATTTGGACCTATGAAAATAGAATAATGAAAATTCTTAAAATTGTTTTGGGAGGAAGGGAAAGGGAAGTTATAGAGAGGGGGTGATATTGAATAGAATACTATGTGGAAATGTAATTAATGTAAGCTAATTAATGAAAAAGTCTGTGTATGTCAACACAGACAAGTTATTTCCCCAACTATTCTGATTCACAGTTGATTGAGCTGATAGATAAAGAAAACCAATTATGGTTAAAAACAGTATCTATTAAATGAAAATTTTTCACTTTTTTTTTTTTTTTTTGGCCAGTTGTGGGGCTTGAACTCTGGGCCTAGGTGCTGTCCCTCAGCTCTTCAGTTCAAGGTCAGCGCTCTACCACTTGAGCCACAGTGCCACTTCCAGTTTCTGGTGGTTTATTGGAGTTAAGAGTTTCATGGACTTTCCTGCCCGGGCTTGCTTTGAACCTCGATTCTCAGATCTCAGCCTCCTGAGTAGCTAGGATTACAGGTGAGCCACCAGCGCCTGGCCTATGTATTATTTAAAGACACTTTTTCATCTGATACTCAGTCACACACTATTATTCTGTACACAGAGCTTATTATGAGGGTTCATATATGTAGAGAGCTGTGAGAGGCCGCACCTGGAAGATGGCACCGGCTTCTGCCCTCCGCCTTCCCTATGGCAAGTGCTCTCTGTGGTAAACAACTCCTTATATGGCTAAGGCAAAGAATCTGGCTTGCTTTCGCGCACCTGAACCTATTGATGGTTCCCACGTGGCGTATCAGGGTTGGCTACCCAGCGGGTACTTAAGGCTGTGGGGAATTCTCCCCGGGGTTGGGGTCATAAGATTACTAAAAGGTCCTGAATAAAGTGCAGAGAGAAGAGTTCGGTGTCGCGTCTTCCTTGGTGGTCGAGGCCGTAGCAACACATATACACAGCTTGCTACTGGGTTGAATCCACATGCACTCACTGATTATTCACTATTTCTGCTTTCTCTTGGAAACAGGAATGAATACTCACAACAGAAACTGTATCTCACAAAGTAAAAATACAAAAACAAATTATCTAGTCAGGTTTGTGTGTGTGTATATGTGTGTGTTTGTGTGTATCTGTGTGTGTCTGTGTCTGTGTTTGTGTGCGTGAACACTGATACTAGAACTTGAATTCAGGATCTCATCTGAGACAAAGCTGCCACTCTACCACTTGAGCCTGCTTCTTGCTGGTTAATTGGTCCTAACAGTCTCAGAACCTTTCCTGCCTAGGCTGATTATCAGAGCTTAACCTTGAGTAGGTAGGATTACAAGTATGAGCTACTAGAGCCCAGCTTGGTGATTCCCCCTTTTCCCTCTATTGGTTGTGGGGCTTGAACTCAGGGAGTGGGCACTGTCCTGGGGCTTTTATGCTCTACCATTTTGAGCTTCAGCTCCAGTTTTTTGGCAGTTAATTGGAGATAAGAGTCCAGTGGAGTTTGCTGCCTGGCTGGCTTCAAACTTCAATCCTCAGATCTCAGATTCGAATAGCCTGGATAACATGTGTGGGCAATCAGTGCCCAGCCCCAGCTTGGTGATTCTTGATATATATTATTTAATGTGTATCAATGAAATAGAATTTCCTAACCAGGTGCCAGTGGCTCATGTCTGTAATCCTAGCTACTCAGGAGGCTGAGATCTGAGGATCACAATTTGAAGCCAGTCCAGGCAGGACAGTCCATGATACTCTTATCTAGAATTAATCACAGAAAAAGCCAGAAGTTGTGCTGTGACTTAAGTGGTTAAAAGAAGCCCAGGGACAATACCCAGGCCCAGATCAAGCCCCAGAACTGGCAAAATACATACATACATACACATAGACGCATACGTTTTCCTCCCTGATCAAAAATAAAGAGCAAATAGGTTTGCCAAAAATAAAAATCATATAGATTTTTCTACACAGGTGGCTATATCTTCATGTAAAAATTAAGTAATTACTAGTATAATTACATATTTTTAGGCTACAATGTAATATTTCATGTACATATAAATTGGGTGTGATTTAATCAAGTTAATTAACACCTCACAGTCTTACCATTTTCTGAGTACAATAGTTAAAACCTATCTACGTACTAATTTTGAAATAGGCAAGTCATTACATTAACTGTACTGTGAGAACCTGTAGGGTGGGAAGCCCAGCCAGGAAGCCCCGCCCAGTGGCACTCCAGGCCACTTGGTGGGCCTGGTGTCAAAGGGCGGCTTGGGGGGCGGGGCACCAGATATAGGGAGGAAGTAGTTCGGGGGAGGAGTTAGGGAAGGGTGATTCCACCACAAGAGCCCCTCGGGCTGGGACATGTCTCCAGGAGCAGAGAAGGGGCTGGGCTGGCTTGAGGGAGACCTGCCCCAGGAAGCCCAGGCTGGCCTGAGGGGAGACGCAAGCTGGCAGAGAGGCCCGGGAAGGCCCTGGCCAGCCTGAAGGGAGACCTGGGCCTGGGGAAAACCCGGCGGGCCTGAGGAGAGACCTGGGCCAGTGGAGAGGCCCTAAGAGGCACGGCCGGGCCTGAGAGTAGACCCAGGCGGGTGGAAAGGCCCGGGCCAGCAGACAGGATATAATCCGGTTAAGCAAAAAGAAGTCCCAGTTGAAGCAAATGGGTGAGTAGTTGATAAAGGACAGCAGCAAGACAAGAGCCTTTAAGGTGGATGACAAGCTTAGCAAAATCAATAGGAGCTGGCATCATATCTTTTATGTCCCTGGATCGAGGTAAGAAATGACTTGAAATTGCTTCCTACTGCCAATGTTACTTCATGGAGGTAGGCCACTAAGCATGGTCTTCCTCTACAGACACCTGGCAGTCAGGCTTCTGATTTTACCTTATCCTTAAAATATGAAACAGAAGGCTGGGAAGGTGGCTCAGTGGTAGAGCGCTTGTCTTGCATGCATGAGGAGCTGGGTTCCATTCCTCAGCACCACATAAACAGAAAAAGCCGGACAGAAAAAGCCGGAAGTGGTGCTGTGGCTCAACCGGTAGAGCGCTTGCCTTGAGCTGAAGAGCTAAGGGACAGCTCCCAGGCCCAGAGTTCAGGTCCATGACTGGCAAAAAAAAAAAAAAAAAAAATTGAAACAGAAATGAGTGAGAACAGAAGCCTTTTTTTCTATGTCTCCAATCTAAATGTTTCTTCCTTAGGTTTAGAATACTTTATAAATAAGCTAGAGCCGAAATAACACTGTGTGACTCTCTTCCCCCAGAATTGTAGTTCTGTAGCACTAGAATAGAAACTGTGTGTGAGGAAGGGGCTGAAGATGTGTGTTTCTTAGAAGGGAGAAAAATGCTCACGAGAAATTTCAGAGAGCAGAGATGTCATCCCTTTTCTTACTTTCTTGGGTAGGGCAATGTCAACCATCGTGCAAGATGCTGAGCCAGTGAATGAAGAGAGCGTACAGGGCAGTGAGAGGGCTTGCTGGCAGCTGGAAACTTGGAGTCACTGATTAATCCTAAGGAATCTTTTTTTCTCATAAATGGTAAGTGCCATTTCAGTCCTCAGCACTGTCTGTGGCTGCTGTTCTTGTCTGTGTGTCTTGGTCTCTAGCTTTTCCTTTCATTAAAATAGAATCCACAGATGAGATGGAGACTGTTGAGTGTGTGCTCAGCCATTATGGATTGGCATTGGGCTCTCCAGGTATGGAGATGCCTGAGGGATTGTAGTCTTTGACAAGCAGGAAAAGACCTGATTATGCTAGGTGGAAAATGGACAAGTCTTCTGAAGAGAAAAATGCTTCGGAGAAGCAGTTAGCTCCAAAATGTATTGTTAACCTTCATGTCTCCAATCAATGCTGGGCGATCTTAGAGTAGTTGATTCTTTTACTATAAAGCTAGCTATTGAGCCCTGTTAAAAGATAAAATGGGCATAGGGTTGTGTGCAGTGCAGTGTTTTCAGCAACTGACAGCTGCATGCGGGTTTGACTATTGGTTTGTTTCAGTACTGATGGAGGTTCTTTTGCTCATGTCCATTTTCCTTAGCAACTTTTTTTTTTTTTGGTCAATCATGGGCCAGAATTCTGGGCTGGGCACTGTCCCTCAGCTCTTCAGCTCAAGGCTTGTGCTCTACCACTTGAGCCACAGTGCCACTCCTGGCTTTTTCTGCTTATATGGTGCTGAGGAATTGAACCCAGGGCCTCATGCATGCAAGGCAAGCACTCTACCACTGAGCCACCTTCCCAGCCCCTTAGTAACTTTTTTAATGCTGCCCACAATAGAATAGGAATTTTTGTTAACTTGCACAGTTTTGATTTATTTTATGTAATGGTAGATTATACATAAAGAAAACAGGGCTGAAAGATAAAATAATTTCATTTTCACGAATATGAATTAATCTAAACAAATACGCATTGAGTATTTAAGTCCTCCACCTTACAATGTATGACTTGGCTTGCTAGTTTATTCTGGAGGAAAGGCTTGTTCCTCACTTTATATTCATGAGCTAAGACAAAAGAAAACTTTGTTTCTTTTGTTGTTGTTGTTGGTCATGGGGCTTGAACTCTGGGTATGGGCAGTGTCCCTCAGCTTTTCAGCTCAAGGCTAGCATTCTACCACTTGAGCCACAGCGCCACTTCCAAGAAAACTTTTTGTACCTTTATGATAGTCTGCATTTCTATGCATAATTCCTGTAAAAAGGCATGTCTTTTACACTAAGGGGTATTCTTATTTCCACTGGTTTCATAGAAAAATATCTCTACAGTTTGACATTTTTCACTTTGCATCTAAAAGTGTTCTTGTTCTATTTATGAGATCTGGAATTCAGCTTCACGACACTTTGTTTCTTTTGGGGGGGATCAGTGTTATTTGTTACAATTACATAAATGTGTGTAGGTACATATAAATATATACACATATATGTGTGTATGTATATTTGTGTATATATGTGTGTGTGGTTTATGTGTTTGTATGTGTATATGTATATGTGAGAAATTTAGCTCAGAGGCCCTGGGTAATGATGTAGGTAAGGGTAAAGAACAGAGCTACATAAAGAAACTACTTAGGTGGTTGAGGTAACGCACTTTGTCCCAACAGTTTGGTTTCTGAGTTGTTTTCTTGTTACTTTTTAATTGCTCAGGATGTAGAGGTTTCCAAGAGCAATAGTAATAAGGCCTTACTAACATTGCCTTTGGTGAGCATGGACAAAGGGCACATACTGCCTGACCGAGGGAAAGGTGGCAATTGGGTTAGAGTGTCTGTAAAGCACAGAATAATGTCATTGGCATATTTTTATTGGTTCCTGGGGGATGTTGTATCTAAGAGCTACATTTTGATTCATATTCATCTGGGGTAACTCAGCCTCCACATAGAGGTTGGGGCATAAAAGTGTTTTTAGTCCTGACTGGATGAAACTTGATAACTTCCTGGTGATAGTTTTCTTTCTGTCTGCTTCTTCTATTTCTTTAATGGCCTAAGTATGCTTGTGCTCTTCAGTACTTGTCTCCCTAGTAACTGGGATAACAGGCCTGCAGCACTACACCTTGCCCATTGACTCTATTCTTTGGGGGAAAAGATGATACAGACACTGAGGTGGAGATATATATCTGTATACCCATATATATGCCACAGGGAATGGGTCTAGATAATTTATTTACTACTGTAAACAAATCTGTGAACAGTCTGTATCCTTTTTTTCAGTTTTTTTAATGGTAACTACAAAGGTATACAGAGGGATTCCAGTTAGATGAGTCAGGTAATGAGTACATTTCCTTTCATACAGTGTCTTCCCTTCCCTCATTCTCTCCCAGTCTTCCCCTCTCATCTCCACCCATGAGTTTGTACAGTTCACTTCCAGCAGTGTCTGCTACATTTTCTTACCCTCTTTCCCTTGAGTTCTGTACTCTCTCCCTACAGTCTGGAAGATAAATACACTAGAATACCATATGCTAACATACCAATCTGCATTTTCTATTCATTGGACTTTATAAAATAATTTATTTGCTGGGTCTAGTGGTTCACACCTGTATTCCTAGCTACTGAGGAGGGCTAAGATCTGAGGATCATAGTTTGAAGCCTACCCAGCAGGAATTTCAGGGATTTCTTATCTCCACTTAACCTGCAGAAAGGCCAGAAGTAGAGCTGCAGCTGAAGTGGTAGCCTGTTAGCCTGGAGCAAAAATGATCAGGGTCAGCTTCCAGGCCTTCTCTCTCCTCTCTCTCCCGCCTCTCCTCTCCCCTCTCTCTCTTCTCTTTTTTTTCTCCCATCTCCTCTCTCTCCTCTCTCCTCTCTCTCTCCTCTCTTCCTCTTCTTTCTCTCCCTTCTCGCTCTCCTCTCTCTCTTCCCCCTCTCTTTTTCTCTCTCCAGATAGCATTTGTGCTTTTGCAAACCACAATTATTCCTTATGAGTCATCTCTGCAGGGCATGTCTTCATGAAGTCTTTCCTACTTCCTCTAGCTCTGGCAAACTGAGTTATCTGAGAATATAAGAGCTCTGGTTCCTTGCCATAAAATAAGTTTGTAGAGGGCTGGGAAGGTGGCTCAGTGGTAGAGCGCTTGCCTTGCATGCATGAGGCCCTGGGTTCGATTCCTCAGCACCACATAAGCAAAAAGAAAAAAGCCAGAAGTGGCAATGTGGCTCAAGTGGTTGAGCGCTAGCCTTGAGCTGAAGAGCTGAGGGACAAGCACCCAGGCCCAGAGTTCAGGCCCCAGGACTGGAACCAAAAAAATAAGTTTATAGAAATATAATGAACCCTAGTATTATCTTCCCTTGGACTTAGGTATGCTAAATGTTCTGTAAGAGTTATGGGAGAGGAGGAGCACTGGGCTTATGGGAACAGCTGCACAAAGCCCAGGATCCCACAGGTATCAAGGAGGGTCTGCATGTATCCAGTTGGTTCTGCCCCAACCCCCCACTCCCTAGGTATGGTCCCAAGTGGGCCTCCCTGGGCCAGCCTGATGTGTATGAGGCTGAGTGGAGTCCAAGGGTGGTTTGACCCAAACATTACTGGTATGGAGGCAGAAAATCTCCCGCTGACAACGAGAGTTGATGGCAGCTTTTTGGCAAGGCCCAGACAAAGTAACCCTGGAGATTTTATGCTTTCCATTATGAGAACTGGAGCCCACAGCAAGATTCAGAACACAGGAGACTTCTACAATGTATATGGAGGGATAAATTTCTCATTCTACCTGAACTGGTCTAATGATACCTGGAGCATCATGGCAGCTGAAAGAGAAGAATGGAGATGTGATGGAGCTCAAGTTCCTCTGAACTGATCCTACTTCCTACTTCCTACTCACCTCTCTGAAAAGAAACAGACAAACTTCTAAGAAAAATGTAAGCTTGTATGGGAGAGCCAGAGCCACGCTGGGGATTTTGTTCTCTCGTTGTGTACCTGTGACAACAAGGACTAGAGCAATGATGGCATCTCTAAAGTGACCCATGTGGGGATAGCTGCCAGGAGCTGAATATGATGTTCATACACGAGAATGGTTCCAATCTATTACAGATCACAGTACTACATCTCAAGCATCCTCTCAACACAACTTGGATTAATGCTGTTGAAATTGAAAGCCAGGTTTGAGAAATGAGCAAGTTTTAGCCAAGATCACAGATAAAACAAGGATTTGGGGAAGAATTTGAAGCACTACAGCAATAGGAATGCAAACTTGTCTAGGGCCAAAAAGAGGGTGAAAGGCAAGAACATAAGAACAAAAATAGATATATAAAGATCTTGCCCTTTGATGACACCAGGGTCATTCTACACAAAGGGACACCGGTAGGTGGGTTTCTGATGACATTAATGCAAGCATCCTCATGCCTGAATTTGACCAAGTGCGACAATTCAAAGCCCCAAAAGAGTTACAGTGCCATGCAAGTCTGCCTGCAAAACACACTGAAGCACTTCCAGTGGATGGTGTTCCAGGAGAAACTCCTGGGTGCCTGTTTTGACAAGCAAGGAAGTGGAGAGAGAGAAGATCAAACATGTGAAAGACTGAATTGACCAGTGTGCTCTCAGAGTACAGGTCATGTGTGTTTAGAGCCTCAAAAGAAAGTGTGGCTCCTGATTACATTCTTAGGGAGTTCAAGTTCTCACAGTTGGACAATGTTATACAAGGAGAATGATCTGGCATTAACATTTGCAAACCTGAGTGACATGCCCATTGACTCTGGAGGCATGTTAGACTTGCTGGAAGAGGTCCACATCTCATGTGGACCTGCATCTCATGTGGTTCACTGTTGTGGTTCACTGCAGTGCTTGGATTGGCCATATGAGGATGTTCATTTTGATCAACATCCTTATTGATGACATCAGAGAGAAAGGTATGGACTGTGACTCTGACATTCCCCAAACCATTCAGATGATGTGGTCCCAGAGATCAAGGGTAGTTCACACAGAAGCCCAGTACCAGTTCACTGACATGGCTGTCCAAGATTATAATGAAACACTAGAACACAGGATTGAAGAAGAGCAGAAAAACAAGTAGAAAACAATGACTACACCAATATTAACTGTTCCCCAGTGGACCAGATAGGTGGAGATCAGATGTCCCTTGTACCATGTACCTTTAATGCCAGTATGAGTGAGAACAAGGCTTGAGTATACAAGAATATGGGCCTGATGCAGCAGCAGCTTCAGAGCTTCCGAAAGAGCACTGCATCACTGGGAGCACAGACGTAGATGTAGACTTTTACCCCTTGCCCAACAAGGTAAGAACAGAGGTAGGAAAGCTCACAGAAGGAATGGTTGACTGTGTTTGGATTTCACAATTTGAAACCATTTAAAGATCACTGTGTTTTAAATCAGAAGTTCATTTCCTCATATTCAAAGAAATCATCTCTACAATATATTGTCCCATATTCTAGAATTTTGCTTTGAATTGGGGAAGTAGTTAATGTGTGCTCATATTTTACAGATTGTGGGATTGAGATTAGAGCTGTTTTGACTTTTTGTTTGTTTCTATGAGGATCATGGGACACTTGTAAGAAGAAATGGCCTGGGAAATTAAGTAGCAGCGTCCTTGGGAAGTGAGAACAATTTTGTTAACCATTGTTGCCATCTTATATCTGTTGAACAGAACACCACAGTCGCTGTCTAGGTCAATTATAATATGGTTCCAGGATGTGGAATGCTCAAGACTCAGAAGCTTCATCTTGTTGCATTGTAACAGAGTTGAAAGCACCATGTGGTCATAGAGAGCAGGAAAGGCCTGAAACACACCCTGTGCATGACATTACTTGAACCCTAATCACTCCTCAAGTTTGGAACCTTGGCAGGAGTTGCATTAGAGAGCGAGTTTCTAAGAGATTCATATTGGCACAAACATTCAGCCAAAGCATTTATCCATCAATACTGGGTATTTATTTACTTCGCTGGATTCCTTTTTTTTTTTTTTTTTTGGTCAGTCATGAGGTTCAAACTTGGCCTCTTAAGTAGCTAGGATTACAGGCATGAGCCACCGATGCCTAACTCAGTGGATTCTTTTTTATTCTAACTAAATGACCAAGCTAATATATGACATGGTTGTTACAAGTTGATTTTATTAAAAAAAACCCAGAGGAAGTGAAGCTATGGCTTAAAGTAGTAGAATACTAATCTTGAGCCAGAAAAGTTAGGGATTTTGCCCAGGCCCAGAGTTAAAACCCTATGACCCATAGAAATAAAAAAATATGTAAGAAGTCATAAGCATGAGTTTGGTGTTGTGGGTCAGGTAGTAATGTACTAGCCTAGTAAGCTAGAGATGGTGAGTCCATACTTTAGTACCCCCCACAAGAGAATTAATTAAAAGGTCCTGAGAATCTTAGGAATTAGGATGAGATGTATTTTCCTCTTAGCAGAGGCCATTTGCCATTACCTTTTGGCTGATGAAGTCATGAGGAGATAGCAGTTCTCTGTCTTTGCAGTTGACATAATCACCTTGTATTTAGTACAAAGGAGGTGTCATGATCATGAAATGTCGATGTCTACCACCTCAGTCTAAGCTGGGTCAGTTGAGTTGGTGTACAGATCCTATAGATGGTCAGTTAAATGATTGGTAGGGTACCTGAGATGTTGGGATAGCTGGGCTTTGTCTCTTGCTTGTGGAGTCCTCAGAGTTTCTCTTTGGTGTGGTCTCTGGTGGCTTTCACAATATGGCAGTTCAGAGGTCCAGGCGCTGAAAAGTGGTGGTGACCAGGCCTTCTTCCGACTCAAGCCACAATTCTGTGTCTCCCTTGTGTGCCCTCAGATGAGACAGGTCAGGCACATGTGTAGGCAGCCTAATTTGGGGTTGTTGGTAGATATTAAAATGCATAATACCCCATAGCTGGTTGAGTACTTTAAAATTTCAAGCATAGGATTTTATGTTTTATATTTCTGGCACATGGTATTGAGCTTTTTAAAAATTGAATTTGACCTCAATTTATTTTTTAATAAAAAGATCATCCCAGTTACATGGGAGGCTGAGATCAGGAGGATTGTGTTCCACAATAGCCTGGACAAAAAAGTAAACTCTCAAAAAGCTGAGTGTGTGGTATGCATCTGTCATCCTGATCTGGCAGGAAGTTCAAGTAAGAGGACCACAGGCTGTCCTGGGCAAAAAGGATCAACACAAAAACTGCAAAGACATGACTACAGTGGTAGAGCACTTGCTTAGCAAGCCTGAAACACTGAGTCAGATGTTAGTATGGCCAAAAAGTAAAATAATCAAAACAATAAAGTGAAGCCAAATAAGACCCTCATGTCCATTACAGGATCCTTCTGAAATTCAAGGCCATCATTATTGAAACAAGTGACATTTGAAACACGGATGGGAATACATGAAACAAGATGGGAGTATACAAAAGGATGTCTGGGGTTCTCTGCTTCTTCAATCAGGACAACAGTATACATTATTTTTAGAGGTTATTTTATTGGGAATTTTAAGGACTACTGTGAATTCTTGGGTTCTTTCTTTTTTTTTTTTTTTCTTGGTCGGTTGTGGGGCTTGAACTCTGGGCATGAACACTCTCCCTCAGCTCTTCAGCTCAAGATGAGCGCTCTACTGCTTGAGCCACAGCGCAGCTTCCCGTTTTCTGGTGGTTTATTGGAGATAAGAGTCTCACAGACTTTCCTTGCCCAGGCTGGCTTTGAACCATGATCCTCAGATCTCAGCCTCCTCAGTAGCTAGGATTACAGGCATGAGCCACCAGCGCCTGGCCTTTCTTGGGTTATTTCTAAGGTGAGGGAATATGGGAAAGTAGATATTAGGTGTCTTTTGTAAATTAGTGATCCAGGAGGGAGGCAGGTATAGACAGAAAGCTGGCCCAGGGCAGGTTTACCTTCTGTCTATGGTGGGGGTGAGGATTTTACTTAGAAAGTCCATGGCATCGTTGATTTCAAGAAGCCTTTCCTAGGATCCGTGTTAGTCCTTAATTTAATTTTTCTTTCTTCCTCTTGAAAAGTAAGTTCCAAAGCAGAGTTTATTGTATCATTCATCACTAAAATTTCTACCTTTTTCACTATGGGCAGTTTATAGGAGGTCAAAATATAAAGTAGTTGGTTTTTACTGTGTCATGTAACTTTGCTATAAATCAAACTAATTTTTACAAGTTTTCATCCTAAGACTCATGTAACTAATAATTTGCCTGTTCATGAATGAATGCTGGTTCTTCATTTATAAAAGCTAATGTGAAAAGATCCTGTAATAAGCTGCTTACTAGACTGACATTTAATTTTCCTGCACAGGATGAAATACTAACCAGAGTATTAAAAGATATATACTATTTTATTGATCAATCTACCTCTTAAAAGGAATACCCTTTAGGATTTTGTCATTTTTATGTGAGTTTTGTAAACATTAATAATAGTGTTTTAATTGCCTTTTTTGTCCATGTATAGTATGTAGTATATTTGCAATTTTTTTATTAAAATATGTAGAGAAAAAGAGTTATTTATAGGAACATATGAACCTTTTTTTCTTTTCTTTTTTTTTTTTGTCGTTCATGGGGCTTGAACTCTGGGCCTGAGCATTGTCCCTCAGCTCTTCAGCTCAAGGCGAGCGCTCCACCACTTGAGCTACAGCGCCACTTCTGGAACATATGAACTCTTATGCTATCAATAACACTATTGGGTGGAAGTACTCTGATTTCCCACCACTTAGTGACTCCTAATGGCATTGCTTGTATAGTTTTGGTGTGGGAATGAGCTGGTGGACTTATACAAATTTGTAAGGAAGCACTTTAGGAACCATTTAAAGGAATTGAGTGGCCTAAAAATATAGGTCCCTTATTTTCCGTGAGGTAAGAGTTCAAGAAAAGATTCTGAATAGTTGCCTGGGACACATTTTGCTCTTGAAATGTCTACCCCTGGCCCACCTAGATGTGCCCTTTCTGGAGGCTGAGCTCTTTTTTAATTTAATCCAGGAAGCACTCAGCCCTCATGAGGGGCTTTGAGATTTCAGTAGCTCTTAAAGCCTAGGCAAGAGATAAGCTTGCTTCCCTCCATCAGTCATTTGCAGCTTTATGACTTCCAGCAGGCTAACTGTTACCTTTTACATGCCTATAGAATTGCAATTGGGGATAGCTGGAAGCTGTGGATGTCATCTAGTCCAACTGGCCATTTTGCAGATGGCAAAGTGAGACTCACATTGCAGAGTCACACACTGGGGAGAGGAGGCAGTGTAGAGGTCAGTTACACAATGGGCAGAGGGATAAAGATGACAGCTCATCTCTCCCAGTTCCCAGGTCCTGCTTGTGTGTGAATGGAAGGAAGGTGAGATAAAGCTCCAAGGTCAAGCTGGAGGGGCTCGGGCATGTGCCAGAGTCCAAGATGTTCCTTCTAATTGGGGAATTCTGCTCTAGATTCTTCAGTGCATTTCAGGAAAGGGAATATTGGGATTGATGGCAGACCAACAATCAGTATGAGATGTTGGGATTGATGGCAGGACCAACATCAGTATGAGATGTATCTCCTTTAAATGTGTCCAGGCCTCAGCGTGCATTTCCTCCTCTGGGAAGTTGAAAAGATTTTCTGTCCTGATTGTCAGTCTTTGTGCTTATGAGTTCCACTTGGCAGTCTTGCTAAGAAAGTGATGTTGTGATTTCCTCACCTGGGCAAGGAAGGTTCAAGGTAGAGAGTATGGCAAACAGAATCACTCTCTAGGCTTGTCCTAAGGAGGACTGTCTATGTGGTTGATGGTGCTTGCAGCCTGGGTTCCTGGCAGGGCCTCTGGTAGCTGCCTGTGGGCATGTTGGATGGTACCTTTGGCTGCAGTGAGTATGGAGTTGGCTTGGCTGTGTCTTGTCTCTTTTATTTGTATAGTATACTAACCCAGCATTCTGATTGATGTCTGAAAAGCCTTCCTTTCTTGGGGATGAATTCTTCTTGATGCAGTTCCAGACCAGTCACCCCTTTCAGGCTTTTTCTGTGCTTGGAAACTCAAACGTGAACATAGAATACCCAAAGCTGCTGCATGAGGGCTTAGACGATCTCATTAACCCATTTTTTGCTCATTTGTGGATACTTGTGGTGTTGAGCCCACAGGTCCAGGGAGCTTCCTTGTTGCTTTTGAGCATTGTGGACCTCAGAGTGAATACTCAGTGATTACTGAGTAGTACTCAGTACAAGAGCTATACTCAGTGATTACTGTATAGTACTCAGTATAAGAGCTAATTTGTGTACTCTTACTGGTGGACATAATGAGTGCTCAATTATGGTAGGTGATTCATAAGTGCATCAGAAGGGCATGTGGATTAAGGGTTGTTTTAATTTCATACCAAATATAGATGAGAAATACTTGAGTCTTTCACTGGAGGAAGGGGAGAATGGCTCTGAATATCTGGAGAAGAGATGTTTTGCCTGCCCAGTCTGATATGGCTCCAGTCATCCCCAATCACATCCAATTGTGGCAGTGCAAATTGGGTTCCAGCATCAAAAGCTCCCTGTTTGCTGAGCCAAGCACTTTTTATTAGTTACTATATCTGTCTTTTGATTGTGCATCACCATTGCTTGATTCAAGCCTGCGTGTTTATCTTGGATAAAGGAACTGGAAGACCAAGTGAGTGACTTATGAAACTTATTTTCTTTTGCTTATTCTTCAATGCATAAATAGTGGTTTTAGTGCCACACATTGGCAGGGGTGAGGAACAATGGCTCCATGTTCTCATTGGACCTGCAGGATCATAGTTCCCATGGGGCTCCACAGCAGGGCTGCCCAAGGGTGTGGTAGGTGTTCATCAACACTGCTGCAGTTAACAAATGGGGCACAAACACTTCAGAGTGTTTGCAGGGATATGAGTATTAGAATAGCATGGCCATTTTTATAATGTTAATGTAAGTCAATAAATAGCACATTTGCCAGAATAAAAGTATCCTGTTTATTGTAAAAAAAATTGTAAAATCAATAAAGCATGATGAAAAACTAATTCTAGATCCCAGCAGAAAGATTGGAATACTACCAGCACCTTAATGTGCAGTGTTCTACATTCTGCCAGGCATTTGTGTCTATTTTTTTTTTAAAGTTGGTTGTGGGGCCTGAACTCTGGGCCTGGGTGCTGTTCCTCAGCTCTTGAACTCAAGGCTAGGACTCCACCACTTGAGCCACAGTGCCACTTCTGTTTATATGGTGCTGAGAAATCAAACCCAGGGCCTCATGCATGCAAGGCAAGCACTCTACCACTGAGCCACCTTCCCAGCCTATTTGTGTCTATATTACCTATAACACATACTATCACTTTCACAAGAAGAAGATCAACAGTGTATTTTCTTTGAATTCTCTCACAACCATGGTGTCTCTGGTTTACCAGGTTAGTGATTGACTTGTTAGCTCCCCCAGAGTCTTTCTGGATCTGTTGTAATTGCCCTCCCCATAAGCAATCTTCTCAATCTTACGAATAGCAGAGTAGCTGAACACTGGGTAGGAGGTAGATTTTAGATCATCTACAGCTATGTGGCCCTTGGGGAGGTTTCTAAGTAGTCCCAGGACAGGAGTTGGGATAGCTCTGTTACTCACCAAATACCAGGTTGCTCTCTGTTGTTGTTGGAATGGCTTTGGGTATGCTCTTGTATGGCTGACCCGTAAGTTTTGAGGTCAGTTGTGACTGAATTGTGCTATGTCTCCGGCTCTGTCACTTGTCCTCTTGAGGGTTATTGAAGATACCTTCCCGTGCTTGCTGTTGGATCTAGGGATGTGTATATGACCAGTTCTTTTTTTTTTTTTAGCAGCATGCAGCATTTGGAGTAACATGGTGGGAAGTGCATGACTGTGGGTCTTGTCAGCTTGGAGGAGGAAAATCACAGAAGAGAGGATCACAAACTCTTAATGTGTCTTCTCCTGACTTTAAGAAAACTTAGAGTTTTCTTCTCTTTGCTTGTCATAATGAGTGTCAAATAGTTCCATCTTGTTGCTGCTGTCCAGTTTCCTTTCGCCAGCAAGATCAATACTCAGTAGACTCTGACAATCAGGAGAGCAGCAGACTTGATTTTGAAACATTTGACACCCCCTCTCCCAGTCATTTTTTTTTTTTTTACTTTTTCCTTCTCACTGGACCCTTTCTGGACTTCTATAAAGACATTCAACATCCAATAATACTGCCTTTGCTGGTCCTTCCTCCTGTACCAGCAAGTCTCTGACAACTGAATTCCTTTCTGCTCTCCTCACCTTTCCTATCTTATTGCTTAGAAGACAAGCTATGAGATACTGTTTCCTAGTCCTATGATTACCCTGCTTATGATTTGTCAGTGACTTCTTTTTTTTTGGGGGGGGGGGTCCGGTCATGGGGCCTGAACTCTGGGCCTGGGCGCTGTCCCTCAGCTCTTCAGCTCAAGGCTAGCGCTCTACCACTTGAGCCACAGCGCCACTTCCGGCTTTTTTTCTTTTTGCTTATGTGGTGCTGAGGAATCGAACCCAGGGCCTCGAGCATGCAAGGCAAGTGCTCTACCACTGAGCCAACTTCCCAGCCCTGTCAGTGACTTCTTATGCAAACAGGATGAAGTAAATCTCCTCACATGGCTTCTGGGCTTGTTTGACCAGCCCTGGCATTTGGACATGGTTTCTACAGCAAGATTGGTCCTGATTTTGTAGCAAGAACTGGACAACAGGTAATGGCTAGTTGTCACTATATTATGTATGTTTGTGCAGATGTGTCTTAAAATTGCCATCTTGTGGCTTTCCAAGCCCCCTATTCTTAGAGAAGATCCATATTTTAAAGCAGCACCTGTTTAATTTTCTACACAGTTGAAAATGCCATGTAAGTGCTTTCCAGATTTCCTTGCAATCAAGGTGCAGGAAGTGATCATCTGGACTCTTGCCTGGCAGAGATAGCAGCAGTGGCAGAGGGCAGTGTTGCTAATGATGATGACCAAGCAGGTGTTGGTGGCAGCTTCAGCTGAGGTGTCTGCACCTGGTGCTGTGGCATCCATGGTAGCTTCTTGGGACCAGTCTGCAGAAGATGTGTAGACTCATTCTTGATGTTGTGCCTCTGCATCAAGAGTGAGTTCTTGGGCTGGGAAGTTGGCTCAGTGGTAGAGTGCTTGCCTCACATCCATGAGGCCCTGGGTTTGATTCCTCAGAACCACATAAGCAGAAAAAAAAGCCAAAAGTGGCGGTGTGGCTCAAGTGGTAGAGGGCTCGCCTTGAGCTGAAAAGCTGAGGGACAGCGCCCAGGCCCAGAGTTCAAGCCCCATGACCTACAAAAAAAAAAGTGAATTCTTGGCTTTCCTGGCAACTTGGAGATGTTTCCATCCATATTATAAAAAATGTTAGCCTAGCAGAAGTAGAGAAAAATCGTATAGGTAATATTTATCCTCACATTCTCAGCAAGCACATTCAATAGTGGTGCAAATTTTATTCTTTTTCCATATCTTCTTTCCAATTTCTTTTTTTAAAAATTTTTTAATTTTTTTTTTTGTCCCGTCGTGGGGCCTGAACTCTGGGCCTGGGCACTGTCCCTCAGATCTTTAGCTCAATGCTAGAGCTCTACCACTTAAGCCACAACTTCCGGCTTTTTTCTTTTTGCTTATGTGGTGCTGAGGAATGGAACCCAGGGCCTAATGCATACAAGGCAAGTGCTCTACCACTGAGCCACCTTCCCAGCCCTTTCTTTCCAATTTCTATCTAAAGAATTTTTAACAATATTTCTCTCTGAGTATGTCTCCAAGAGAGTGGCATTTTCTTACATAGGTTTAATATTCTTCATTTTTAATAGTAATTCTTTAATATTGTCATATTAAGCATATATTTGCCTGATTAAAAAAAACAACACATGCATTTTATTGTGTATTATATTGGAGACTGAACTCAGGGAAGTGTGTTCTCAATTGGTGTTCTTCCCTTTGAACAATCATCCAAGTCTGCTTATTTCTCAGATTGAGTCTTGCAAACTTTTCTGCCCAGTCTGGCTTCAAACGATGGTCCTTCTACTCAGCCTCCCATTAGCTAGAATTCTAGGTGTGAGCCACTGGAATTTAGATACAAATGCCTTTAGATACAAATGCCCTAGCACCAACCCAAACCCAAACCTAAAAAACCCAAATTTCCTCCCAATTCAGTGGTGTAATCAAATAGAAGTAATTTTTAAAATTATTATTGATTTATATATGGTGGAATTATAATTATGTTAGGCTGTGAGTACATTTTCTTTCCTACAGTATCTTCTGTTTCCTCATTATCTCTCAAGCCTCTCTCTCCCATCTCTACCTGTGAGTTGTATAGCTCATTTACATCAGTGTCTAGTGAGCTCCACTGCTTCACATTTTTAACTTTTTTCCTCAAGTTCTTCACATTTCCCCCAACCTTGAGAAGTTACACACTTAAATGCACCATATGTAAAAAGAAAGAATTATCAAAAAGTAAAAAAGAGAGGTCTTTTTTTCATATCTTGGAGTTTGTTTCATTATTTTATGTAAACATGAAGAAGCACTTAGGCATTATGCCTTTCTTTTTCTCTCCTAAGATTATCCTCTTTTGGTCTCACTGTGTGTGAATATCTAGAATTCTGTAGAAGGTTTCATATTCCAATTTTTTTATTTTTTATTTTTTATTGTAAAAATACTGTACAGAGGGATTACAATTACATGGGCAAGATAATGAGTACATTTCTTATCAAGCATTGTAGCCTCCTCCTTTGTTTCCCCTTCCCATCCCTTCCCATCCTCCCCCCACCCCTCCACCCGATCCCCCCCACCAAAGTTGTAAAGTTCATTTACGACATAACAACTTGTACATCTCATCGTTGCAGTAGGTCCACCTGTATTCCAATTTATTTTAGATCTATTTTATGCATATCAAAATGTGCCATTTATCTCTCTGAGCTTGGCTTATGTCACTTAACCTGATTCATTTCCTTGCAAATGACATTATATGTTCTGTCTAATGGTTATGTCAAATTTCATTGTGTATAGGTAGCAAGTTTTTTGGATCTGCTCATCGACTATAATGCATCTGGGCTGTTTCCATATCTTGGCTACTATGAATAGTATGACAATGAACATGGATATGCAGGTGTCTTTATCATATCCTGGCTCATGATGGTCAGGTTAGATAACCAGTAGTGATATGGCTAGGTCATGGGAAAAGTCTCTATTTAGTTGTTTTTGTGTTTTTGTGTTTTTTGACATAGCCATCAAAAAACTAGATCCCCCAACAACAAATCCTCAAAGAAACACCTGTTCAATAAATAAGTGGACTAAAGACTTAAAGAGAAACCTCTCTGAAGAGGAAAGAAGGATGGCCAATAGACACATGAAGAAATGCTCAACCTCCCTAGCCATAAAAGAAATGCAAATCAGGGCTGGGAAGGTGGCTCAGTGGTAGAGTGCTTGCCTTGCATGCATGAAGCCCTGTGTTCGATTCTTCAGCACCACATAAGCAGAAAAAGCAGGAAGTGGCACTGTGGCTGAAGTGCTAGAGCACTAGCTTTGAGCTGAAGAGCTAAGGGACAATTCCCAGGCCCAGACTTCAGGCCCTATGACTGGGAAAAAATAAAGAAAAAAAAGAAATGCAAATCAAAACAATACTGAGATTCCAACTAACTCCAGTTAGAATGGCTATAATCAAGAACTCTAATAACACAGATCCTGGAGGTGATGTGGCCAGAAGGAAACCCTACTGCATTGTTGGTGGGAGTGTAAACTTGTTCAACCACTTTGGAAAGCAGTATGGAGGTACCTCAAAAGACTCCACATAGCCGGGTGCTGGTGGCTCACACCTGTAATCCTAGCTACTCAGGAGGCTGAGATCTGAGGATCATGGTTCAAAGCCAGCCTGGGCAGGAGAGACTGTGAGACTCCTATCTCCAATAAACAACAGAAAACCGGAAGTGGCGCTGTAGCTCAAGTGATAGAGGGCTTGCCTTGAGCTGAAGAGCTGAGGGACAGAGCCCAGGCCCAGAGTTCAAGCCCCACGACCGACCAAAAAAAAGAAAAAAAAAGTCTCCACATAGAGTTCCCCTATGACCCAGAAATCCCTCTTTTGGGAATTTATCTGAATGATCACAAACAAGACCGTACTGAAGCTATGAGCACAACTATGTTTATTGCAGCATTATTGACCATATATGGAACCAACCCAGATGCCCCTCAGTAGATGAATGGATCAAGAAAATGTGATATATATACACAATGGAATTCTATGCCTCCATCAGAAAGAATGACATTGCCCCATTTGTTAGCAAATGGAAAAAGTTGGAAAAAATTATATTGAGTGAAGTAAGCCAGGCCCAAAGAAACATAGGTCCCATGGTTTCCCTTATTTGCAATATCTCGTATATGTCTGAGTCAAGCAGAAAAGGTCAGATAATGTGATGTTAGGAAAATGAACCCTTAGATACGTATTTTAATGTTTTCATGCATGTGTTTCTAATGCATTTATGATATTATTTCTTTGTTGCTTTGTATGTCCCTCCCCCACAGTATAACCTCTGCTTTCACTATATTTGATGTCAGTATAACTTGTGGAGGAGATGGGGAAAAACAAGTCATTTAAGGATACAGGTGGACCTGTTGCAACAATGAGAAGTACAAGTTGTCATGTCGAAAACGAGCTTTACAACGTTAGTGTGGGGGGGGGGGGAGGATTGGGTGAGGGGAGAGGGGGGAGGCTGGGAAGGGATGTGAAGGGTAAACAAAGGAGGAGTCTGCAATGCTTGGTAAGAAATGTATGCATTATCCTGCCCATGTAATTGTAACCCCTCTGTACAGTATGTTCACAAATAAAATAAAATAAAAATCCTTTAGCAGAAAAAAAAAGAAAATGTGATATATATACACAATGGAATTCTATGCCTCCATCAGAAAGAATGATATTGCCCCATTTGTTAGGAAATGGAAAGATTTTGAAAAATTATATTAAGTGAAGTAAGCCAGGATCAAAGACACATAGGTCCCATGGGTTCCCTTATTTGCAATAACTAGTATATGTCTGAGTCAAGCAGAAAAGGTCAGATAAGTTGATGTTAGGGAAATTAACCCTAAGATATGTATTCAAATGTTTTTTTTCTTGCCATTGTTTCTAACATATTTATAAGATGATTTGTTTGTTGTTTTGTATGTCTCTCCACCACAGTATAACTCCTATTTTCACTGTATTTGATGTTGGTATAATTTGGGGAGGAGAAGGGAAAAAAACAAATCGTTTAAATAGGGATACAGGTGTACCATTGCAACAATGAGATGTGCAAGTTGTGATGTCAAAAAATGAACTTTACACCTTTGTGGCAGGGGGGTTGTGGGGCTCGGGGGGAAATGGGAAGGGACGGGACGGGGAAACAAAGGAGGAGACAACAATGCTTGATAAGAAATGTACTCATTACCTTTCTCACGTAACCGTAACCCCTATGGTATTTTCTCAATTAAAAAAAAGATTTGAAAAAAAAAGCTTGTAAGGAATGAAAATTGTCTGATAACTAGTACAGATTAATGAGCAAAATGTTTCCTCTGGCTGTGGAAACATCTTTGTTGGTTTGTCTGTTTATCTTGGTGGTGGCTATCAAACTCAGGCAAACAAGGCAAATTATCATCAGCCATATCTGGAATTATATTGTCTTCTAAGTAGTCTATTAACCTTTTTTTGGTGTTGATCCTGGGGCTTGAACTCAGGGCCTAGGCATTGTCTCTAAACTTTTTCTCTTTAAGGCTACTGCTTTACCTCTTGAACCACAGTTACAATGCTAGCCTTTTCTGAGTAGTTGATTAGGGATAAGAGTCTCGTGGAGTTTTCTGTCCAGGCTGGCTTTAAGCTGCCATCCTCATATCTCAGTCTCCTAGAAGCAAATCAGAGAATCTAATCTTTAATTAACCAGCAAAGAAGCCAAACTGAAGACGTATCCAAAGTAATAGAGTCAGCCTTGGGTAGATACCATTAATGGAATGCAAGCTCCAGTATGCACATACATGTAAGCACACACACATGCATATACACACATACACATATGAATGTATGATCCTACTCTCAATCCCCCAAGATGAAAAGAAAGATAAAAATAATAAATCAGGAGATGGGCAAAATAATTACTTTAAATAGTTTCCAAACTAGCATGGCTGGATTATGGCTTAGGTGGTAGAATGCTTTCCTAACACACACCAGGACCTGAGTTGCCTAGTGTTGTTCAAACCAAATTAAATCAACAAACACACACCAAAAACCAAAAGGGAGGCATGAAAGACTCCTTTCTCTGGGCTTCCCTCTCTTGGGGCCACAATAGGACACAAAGAGGTGAATGTACATTCCTCAAACTGGTGTACAAACATGTACAACCACCTACAGGCAAAATCCACATCCAGTAATCTGTTCCCAGGAAGGGGGTAGTAGGCCTACTTACATTGAAACTTGGGCATCTTGGATGTCCCCAGAATTTGGGCCTATTGGGAGGGACCAGCAAAGGTAAAGAAGAAGCCACCAGCCATGGCCTCCCTGTATCAGGAGAAGTATTGTTTGGGGAGGGAAACAGCATCTCTCCTTCTAGGCCAACAACCCTGAGCTACACAGGCCATGGCCAGGTAGGTTTGTAAAATTGTCTCCAAGACCTGGCCTTCTGCCATTGTGTCCAGTACAGCACACTTACAGGTTAATATAGCACCATGTACATGTATTTGTGTGAACACACAACCCTTCACCCGATATGGTTCCCACAGTGTGAGAGTGGGAGAGGACCCCCTTAACCTGGAAACAAGTACATCTGTGAATGGTACTTGTACCTGGGCCAACTTGGAATATGGGAAGTTTTGCAGGAAGGAGGTTTGCAAGGTGAACAAAAACAGGCCACTAGGCATAACCTCCCTTTGGAAGGGGAACCACTGGATGAGAAGGTTAGCAGCATCCCCAGTTTCAGGACAATAATCCTGGGCTACATAGGCCAAGGCTTTGTGAGGACAAAGAACAGTCTCAAAGGTCTGGTCTTCCTTCTGTCCAATTAGACAATGCCTTCTCTATTCCTGCATTTAAACATGAGAAAGAGGGTGTTGTTTTTTTTTTTTATAAAGCTTTCAACTCAAGCTGCTCCTATTCCTAAACCCGAAGGCTCGTCATTTGATTAGTCTCAAAGGGAGGGGACCAGTCAAGGAGAGGGACCTTAGGAATGAGAAACAGCCCTGGCCTCCTGAGGACCCACCTGATCGGCCAGCTTCAAACCACCTTGCTCTCAAGGGAATATTCCTTTCTACTCCCCTTTTCATTGCCTGAGGTACCTCTCTAATGTTTATATAACTCACCCTGATTTAAAATATAGATCAACACCCCAATTTAGTTGACAGTGAAGTTAAGTTAATTAATTAGTTGAAAAACTAAGAAATGCATTGTTGCTGAAGTAGTTATCAAATAATAATTTCTCTTCTACCAGAGTGGCTAATTTTCTAGATGAAAGATTGTAAGGAATAAGAGAAAATTGTCTTATAATGAGTACACATTAAGCAACAAAAAATTCCTCTGGCTATGGAAGCATCTTGTTTGTCTGTTTATCTTGGTGGTAGTTATCAAACACAGAGTCTCTGGCAAATTAGGCAAACTGTCACTAACCATATGTGGGCATTTATTTGTCTACTATGCAGGTTTTAAAAAATTGTGTGCTGATTCTGGGGCTTGACTCAGAGTGTGGGTATTATCTCTGACATTTTTAGATCAAGGCTGGTACTCTACCACATGAGCCACAGGTCTACTGCCAACTTTTTGGTTGTTAATTAGAGATAAGCCTTAGACTTTCTTTCCTTGGGCTGGCTTCATAGATCTCAGATCTCACCATGTGGTGTATATATATATATACACACACATGTGTGTATATATATATATATATACACACACATGTGTGTATATATATATATATACACACACATGTGTATATATATATACACACACACATACATACATATATATATGGTATACATCACATCTGAGATGAAGATTTGTCATAGTAAAGCATAGTAACCAAGAGAGTCTGTTATTAAAGCTGAATAAACAAAATAAGGCAACAGAGTAGAAAACTGAGGAACAAACCTGTGTGGGAACCTGAGATCTGACACTAGACCACACAATGAACAGCCAGTAAGGTAGCTAGCTATCTATATGAATAAGTTACAAAATAGAGCTTGATATAAAGCTTTTCCAAACAATTCCCAAAACCCAATAAAGAGGCAAAGTTAGAAAGCAAAATGTATGCTCTTTTAAAAGGAAATGAGAGTGTATTTTAAGTATAAAGATGTATTTTCCAAAGTAAATGGATACAGGAAATTAATAGATATATAGGAAAAGATCAGTAAATACATCTACATTACAACAACATAAAGTCTTTTGTTGAGTCACTGGTGCCAAGAAAAAGTAGAAAGTCATGCTCTCCTAAAGCCGCAGACATTCACACGGTATATATCACAGTGCAGTATTACAATCAAGAAGATGACAAATAGGTTATCATGAAATTGTATCAAATGTCTGAGCAGGCAGTTGACAAAAAGGCATATGTGATGGGAAAATAAATGTAAAAAATCATGATCTATAAAGTGATACCACACCTGTCAGACTAGCAAAAGTTAAAAATGTAACCAACAATACCAAATGACAAGAGAAGGGGATGTATAAGGATATGGATATGGATACAAACTATATCCATATGCCAGCTGCATGTTGAGGAGCAAATGTAATCAACACCAGTGGCTCAAAATCATGAAAGTTGCTTATATGTCACATATTGCATATATAATATGTAGTATAATCGTTATTTGTGATGCTTTTTAGTACATTGGGATATTTCAGAAGAAAGAAGAAAAGTGGTAAGAAGCCTTAAGGACGTTCATTTGTGACATAACTTCAAGTACACCATTACTATTTGCGAATTTTTTCTCTTTATGTTTGAGGAAAGTAGCCCCTGCTGGCCTCAAGCTCATGATCTTCCTATCTCAGCCTCTTAAGTGTTGAGATTATCGGCACAAATTACCATGTACCTTTTAAAAATTTGAGCCCTAAAGTCTCTTAAGGGAGAAAGACGAAACAAAAACAAACAGAAAATAGCCATTCCAAAAGGTCCTCAGTGTCTTGTGATGCTAGAGATGAAACCAACATGAGCAGACTAACCTGAACATCTTTGTGTCTATTTATACTTTGAACTTAAGACCCACCATGTCCCTGAGCTTTTGTGCTCAAGACTTGTGCTCTACCTCTTGAGCCACAGCTCCACTTTTGCTTTCAGCTGGTTAACTGGAGATAAAGTCTTTCCTGCTCAGCCTCTCTTTGACCTGTGATCCTCAGATCTTAGTCTCCTGAGTGGCAGGCCAGGAAGCACGGCTGATCCTCATCCGCTCCTGGCCTGCAACTTCCATAGTGTTTGTAATTGATCACTCTTTGCCTCCCAGTAGGAAAAATACTGTTGCACACATCTGGTTATTTTTAAACAAACATAACTTTTGAGAACTAAAAGCAGATAAAGGAGCATATTCAGAATGATGTAACAGCAGATTCTTAAATGTTTTAAAGAAAATTGGGGGAGGAGTAAAAAGTCAAACTGCTTCTGGATAAATCAACTAGGAGTTAATTTAGTTGATTTCATGAACAGTGGTAAAATAAGGAATTATTTTTTTTTTGGAACGTGAGAGTATAATATAAACTCCAGTGTTTAGAGTTGAGCAATTACTATCGAAGCAACCTAAGAACATTTAATCATTACTCCTTCATGAAATCTTTTGTCAGATCTTACTGAATCTAGTGATGATTACAAAAATAAAAATTATGTAACCCTTACATCTGAAAATCTAAATTACCAATATGATAGTGTTCAATAGTCACTAAATATTTAAATAGAGCTATTTATACTCATTTGAAATGCCAGAATCAAGATTGAGCAATCAAAGAGAATACTCATGGCTCACACCTATAATCCTAGCTACTCAGGAGGCTGCAATCTAAAGATTGAAGTTCAAAACCAGCCCTAACAGGAATGTCTGAGAGACTCTTGTCTTCAATCAACTATCAATAAACAGGAAGTAAAGCTATGGCTCTAGTTGTAGAGTGCCAACCTTGAGCAAACAATCCGATAATTCAGGAGCCTCCCACATGACTTGTCCCACCCACAACATCCTGAGCCCACTGGCTAGAGGTTGGGTTCCTCCAGTGGGAAAGGTTGGAATGAGGTCTTTCTTTATATTGTTTTAAATGTACTATGTGATTTTTTTTGTTTCCTTTGTATGTTCTTCCCCCTATGATTTATCCCCTGTTGTCACTATACTTGATTTTAGTACCCTCATCTTGTATATACATTTGTCTAATTTGGGGAGGGGAAGGGGAAAGACACAATGCTGAAACAAGGACACAGGATGACTTACTTCCAGAATGATGCCCCCAAGACAGTGTATTGGAAATGAATTTTACAACTTGGGGCGAGGGGTGGAGGAGGAGTAAATGATGTAGGAGAGGGAAGGGATAGTGGGAGAACAAGGGAAAGGACAATAATATTTGACAAGAAATGTACTCATTGCCTTATTCATGTAACTGTAACCCCTCTATACAACATCTTTACAATAAAATAAAATTTATAAAAGGTTGGAATTGGGCTGGGAAAGTGGCTCAGTGGTAGAGCGCTTGCCTTGCAGACATGAGGCCCTTGGTTCGATTCCTCAGCACCACATAAACAAAAAGAAAAAAGCCGGAAATGGCGCTGTGGCTCAAGTGGTAGAGCACTAGCCTTGAGCTGAAGAGCTGAGGGACAGCGCCCAGGCCCAGAGTTCAAGCCCCATGACCGGACCCTCCCCCCTCTCCCCAAAAAAGTTTGAAATTAGGAATATAGAATAATTATGTCTCTTTTTTTGGCCTTTTGGTGCTTAATTGGATATGAGTCCCATAGACTTTCCTTATTAGGCTGGTTTTGAAACAGGATCTTCAGATCTCAGTCTTCTGAGTAGTTACCATAACCAGCATGAGGCCCTGGTGCCTGGCTTGATTGTTATTGTATTAGGTCTTCGACACTGATATTTTACTTAAACTAAAATAATCTGTTTCCATACCTTTAGATCAATAATTGCAGATAACATCTTCTACATTGTTTGTTGTAGGCCAGGGCACTGGACTAAGAAGTTTATGTGTATCGTCTCTTACTGATGGTTTTTAATTGCCCACCTTGGATAGATCATTTAACAGGTAATTGAACATATAAAAACTTCCCAAAAGTAGGATTGATTTTATTCTTGGCAAGTGGTAACTGATAAAACTATTTGTTTCTCTTCTTTGGGATTGTTACCAAAACTTGTATATGTTTGAAATTTTTGGTTGAATATGTGTTTAATAAATTTTTTTGAATTTGGGAAGTTCATCTAGTTGAAACAAAGAGTCCAACATTAGAAATAAAATAGAATATGGAGCCTCAGTTGATTCATTATTGAGTTGATAAGAGTAGATTGAACAACTAGATCAGGACAAGTTCACAAAGATCTACTAAGTGGGCTGGGAGTATAGCTCAGTTGTAGAGTGTTTGCATTTGCTTTGCATAAACAGGCCATGTGCTGATGAGTGAGAGAGTGAGTGAGAGTCAGAGAGAGAGATAAATTTGAGGCTACAGACTGATATGGTTCAGTGATAAAATGTAAATGTTCCCTAGTAAAACCTGTTCTGGGTGCTGATAGCACCCACTTGTAATTTTGGCTGCTCAGAAGGTAGAAACCTTGAGGATTATGTTTAAAGCCAGCCTGCACAGAAGAGACCACAGGACTCCATCTCCAAAAAAAAAAAAATACCCAGCATAACAAAACAAAAACCTAGGCTGCACAGTTTGGCAACTGTTGTTCCTCAGTGACTGTAGGCCATTGCTTTCAGTGCCTTATGGCTACCAACCTCTACTGGTGTTCATGTCTCCTAAGTAAAACACTATAGGCGATAGATCTTATGGTACAACCTTCCAAATATATTAAATCATCTATTCCTTCCTCATAATACCTGGGGTGCAACATACATATTATGTAAATAGTAGATATACTGTGTGTTTTAGGGAATGTTGACAAGATAAACAGTCTATATTAAGGAGAGCCACAATTTTACAACAATGTTTATTGTTGAATGTGGGAGGTCCAAAGGTAATGAGTGTGAGTTGATGTATTCAAAGGAAACGGAGGCTTCAAAGCAGCACCAAGTCTGCTGCTGGTAGCATGGGAGGCAGGTAGGAAGGACATCATATAGTCATGTCATGTTATACTGCACGTGGAAGGCAAGTGAAATGATCCCCCAAGACTCATGCCAGCCTGAGATTTAATCCCACTCTGTGGCTGTCACCTTGGTCTCTGCTCACTGGTAAGTGCTGTGAGTGGCAGGGAAGGTCTTGCTTCTGTGGTTACATCTCTGGCAGCTGTTCTGTTTCCGCTCAAGACATGCTGAGAACCTAAAGCTTCAGTGCAACTCTTACATCTCTGATCTGTCACCTTTTCTTTCCACTGGCTGTGTTTCAAATGGAACCAATCTGACTTCCAAGAATAGAGAACAAACGAGCAGCCATTTCTGTAGTGGAATTTAATTGTTTGCCACTCTCTTTTGGTTCTTTTGCTTGTCTCTTCTGTTTTTTTAAAACATAGAATCATTAAGAACACTTCCAAAGTCAAGAACTAAATGCTCTTAAGCTGTTATGTTCTTTTGTGATCTGCTCAAAATACAGCACATCACATGTTACTGAGACTTGCTAGGCATTTGGGAAACCCTGGGAAGGAATGTGGAGGAGGCAGGGACTACCCTCTCCAGGCTGAGCTGAGAGGTATTTTTAATTACTCTCAAACTCTTCCCCCATGCCACAACTTCCCTGAGACATGGCTACACTGGAACAGCTCTTATTTCTCCAAAGATTTCAGGGTTATCTTGGCAGGAAACTGGAGATATCCTTTGGAAAATTAATGGTAAATTCCTTTTAGCTGATTCAAAGCATCTGAGAGCCTGCATTCTAAAAATGTAAGTTTCTCTCAAGACTGTCTTTCTAGTTAGCTCTAGATAGTTGGAAGCTTAAAGTCATGTGGTTTATTTTCTAGTTGTAAAGTTGTCCAAGACTGTCTTCCTCTTTGCAGTGCCTTTAGTTTTTCAGTAAAATGGGCAGAGTATGCATTTCCTATCACCCAAGGGTACAGAGGTTGTTCAGAAATCATATGATAAGTCTTTTCTTTCTTTGGCTTCCCTGGTAAGGTTATTTCAGCTGTGTTTGTTTTCCACACATTCTCTTTACAGGAGCTGGACAAGACTTGTTGCCTGTAGTCCCTGCTGTCTAAAATGTGTGTATAGCAGTCTTTCTGCTTGATCTCTCCCTCAGTTGCTCCATTCCAACAGGTAGCTTACATGGTATCTCCACCTGCTTTTTGAACCATTGCTTCAAAGTCAGTTCATCCCATCTATCCCAAACCAGATCCCCTGCTCTCCCAAGACCTTTGTGATAATGCTATATTTAACTTTGATTCTCTTGGCCCATGAAATGATTTCTGTGAGATGTGTTCTCCTGGCAGGTGTTTTGGTTTTAGGCAATGCAGGTGGATCAAAGATTCCCCAACGGCTATATAGACAGGTGTCTGCTGCTTGTCTTGAACACTGTACACACAAGACAGGTAGGTACAGGCTAACTGAGCTCCACTTATGCACTGAGGTCCTGAGCAGCAGCTGGGTAGCCACCTCAGTATGGACTCTTTCTTTTCTTTCTTTGGAGGGTATTGTTTTTCCTGACAGTTCAAGTATAGAATAAAATCTTTGAACCAACTTTGATTTTGTTTTCAAATTTGAAATCAATTATGCTTCTCTTTACACTTAAATTTTAAATAACAATAATTTTATAGATTTAAGGGGTAAAATGTGATATTTTGGTATATATTTACAAGCTAAGGAACAATTTTATCACCATCCAAAATTGTTGTAGTGAAGAATATTTAAAATCTAGGGATTTTGAAATACAAGATATATTACTACTTACTATAATGACCTCTTTTTTTAAAAAAAAAGTTTGAACCATTTCTTCAAAGAAGGAATTCAGCTCATAAGAAAATTTTTTTTGGGGGGGTCCGGTGGTGGGGCTTGAACTCTGGGCCTGGGCACTGTCCCTCAGCTCTTCAGCTCAAGGCTAGCGCTCTACCACTTGAGCCACAGTGCCACTTCCGGCTTTTTTCTTTTTGCTTATGTGGTGCTGAGGAATTGAACCCAGGGCCTCAGGCATGCAAGGCAAACACTCTACCACTGAGCCACCTTCCCATCCCAGTTCATAGGAAATTTTATCAAGTGAATAATGGATTTTAATGATCAGAACATTGAACAGAGAATAAATGAGATTTCTGATATTTTTCAATACCTTTGACTCCAATGACAAGTTGTAATGTTTCCTACAATGCGACTACTTATTTCATAAAGAAATAGATAAGATTTAGTTCTAACAAAGATCTTCCCAAAGGGCCATGAAGCTACTCATAGAATCTTGCAAAGTACCATTGCAATGATGATGATATTAGTCATCATATACTGAAGGAGTAGATACCAAGTCATATTGACTTCCATATGAGTTAAATATAACTAGTCTTATTTAATATGTTAAAAAGCTGTACACTGGAGAACTTCAGCATTTTGCTTGAAGTTCTGGAAGTTCCTAAGTGGAAAGGACCAAAATAAAGTTCAAATATAGTTGACTCCTAATTATTCTGGAAGATACTTGATAACCAAATATTTGCTCCCTCAACACTAATCAGGAGGCAGGTTCAGAATCTCCCTAGAGAGGAAACATAGTAAGAATGTCATGTGGCCATGTGAAGCAATTGAGTAGGTGCCAGATTCAGAGTGTACATTCCTGAATTGGAATCTAGATGAATACAGATGGATACATCTGTATGCATGTATGTCTGCCACCACTAGGGGAGTGGACATCAAAATATAATCAGCATTAAAGTAACTCTACTCTAACACAAAACCTGGCTCTTCCAATCCAATGATTCAGAGAAGCCCTGGGGCATGGTTTGAGCAATGACTGAGGCAAGGTCAATTAAGGTCACTGTAGTGACAGAAATATACATTTATATTCAGACATTACTCCACTTGTTAGCCTTTTGCCTGTGGCACTGAGCCACAGCTCACTAATTTGTTTTATTGGCTCATGTTACTACTTTTGTTTAAAAATGCCAGACCCATCTGGGTTGGTTCCATATCTTAGCAATGGTAAATTAGGCTGCAATAAACATAGTCATGCTGATAGCTTTAGTGTGGTCTTGTTTGTGAACATTTGGGTAAATGCCCAAAAGTGGGATTGCTGGGTCATAGGGGAGCTCTATGTGGAGTCTTTTGAGGAACCTCCATACTACTTTCCAAAGTGGTTGAACAAGTTTACACTCCCACCAACAATGCAGTAAGATTCCCTTCTGTCCACATTCCCTCCAGCATCTGTTGTTATTCGAGTTCTTGATTATAGCCATTCTAACTGGGGTGAGATGGTATTTCTAAGTTGTTTGAATTTGCATTTCTTTATGGCTAGGGAGGTTGAGCATTTCTTCATGTGTCTATTGGCCATCCTTCTTTCCTGTTCAGAGAAGTTTCTCTTTAAGTCTTTAGCCTACTTATTTATTGGGCAGTTGTTTCTTTGAAGATCCCTATGTTTTTTTCTTTCATGTGATTGTTTCTAACACATTTATAAGACTATTTCTTTGTTGCTTTGTATGTCCCTCCCCCACCGTATAACCCCTGCTTTCACTGTATTTGATGTTGGTATAATTTGTGGAGGGGAAGGGAAAAAACAAATCGTTTAAATAGGGATACAGGTGGACCCATGCCAAATAGTCATGCCAAATAGTAAGAATTACAAGATGCATCAAGACAGAAGAAGTAATCTGGGATTAAATACCTTGAGAAGTCTGAGATCCTACTGATGTTGCTTTCATCTTTTCTTCTCTTTTATGGCTTAATGGCTTTTTTTTTTTCTCCTTCCAGATGGATGCTATGTTAAAAGACCAGGACATACAGGAACAATTATCCTTCTATTTTTAGCTGTTCACAGAGCCAGAAAATGTCTTCAGAATTTGATTTACCTTTTTAGAAATGTGGCTGACTCTATTACATTACATTACATCTTTGAGTTGGATGCCAAGAACCTTTATATCTGTAGGGCTGTATGATAGATGTCCTGGAAGATAACCACACAAAGTCACTCTTAAAGCTTCAAAGATTGGAGTCAGGGCATCCAGGAAAGTGTCTCTTCCCAGACTTATCCAACCTTGAAAAACTCACTGGTAAGATAAGGATTTGAGAAATGGAGGTGTCATTTTCTCTATGAAGCAAATTACAAACCCTACCAAATACAAAGCACAAATAGACGCCAGTGTAAAAATAGTGGGTGACTTCAGCACATCACTTTTTTATTGAAAAGGTGATGAGCTGTGGGCTTACAGTTACATAGGTAAGGAAATAAGTACATTTGTTTTTAATCATTGTTACACCATCCCTCTTTATTGCCCACTTAACCCTCCCCATCCCCCCCCTCAAGTTGTAATGTTCATATCCAACATAGTGTTAAGTGAGTATCAATGTTGCTGTGGTTCATGTTCTTTCCCTTTCACATTCTGCATTGTCTATTATGCAAAACATGAGGTACAAAAAAATTAAGAGAAATGAAGAAAAAAAAACTATTAATAGAGAACAAAGAGTGAACTATATACAGGGTCTGATGAGAACTTCTTGTTTCCATAAGTTGGAGTTCAGGTTAATATGCTTCATTACATATAGTCCTTTGCACTGAACTCTTGGGTTATTGAGATCCCCTGTTAAGAATATCATATACATATTCTAGTTCTTAAAAATGAGGAAGGTCATACGACCTGCTATACTTGGGGTCTGACTCCTTCATATAATATAATTTTTTCCAAGTCTTTCCATTTCCTTATAAATGGAACAATGTTATTCTTTCTGATGGAAGCATAGAATTCCATTGTATATTGTATGTACCACATTTTCTTGATCCATTTATCTACTGGGGCATTTGGGATGGTTCCATATTTTGGCTATGGTAAATAGTGCTGCTATCAACATTGCCATACTGGTTGGTGGCTTTAGTGTGGCCTTGTTTGTGGTCATTTGGGTAAATTCCCCAAAGTGGTATTGCTGTGTCATAAGAGAGCTTTATGTGTAGTCTTTTGAGGAACCTCCACACTACTTTCCAGAGTGGTTGAACAAGTTTTCACTCCCATCAACCATGTAGTAGCATTCCCCTTTCGTCACGTCCCCGCCAGCATCTGTTGTTATTAGGTTTCTTGATTTATGGACATTCTAACTGGTGGAATGTGGAATTTCAGTGTTGTTTTATTTGCATTTCTTTTATGGCCAGAGATGGTGAGCAATTCTTCATGTGTCTCTTGGCCATTGGTATTTCCTCTTCAGGGAGGTCTCTATTAAGGTCTTTAGCCCACTTTTTTAATGGGGTAGTTGTTTCTTTGGGGGTTTGTTTTGGGGCAATTTAATTTCTTGAGCTATTGGTGTATATATTGTCTGTTGTGTGGGTGTGAAGATCTTCTCCCTGTCTCTGAGGTTTTGGTATATTTTGCTAGCTCTGTCCTTTGCTGTGCAGAAGCTCTGCAGTTTAATGAAATCCCATTTATCCAGCCTTTATTTGATTTGTTATGTTTTTCCTATTTCTTCTTCTTATATTTTCAAGGTATCTGCTTTTACCTTAAGGTCTTTTTGATCCATTTGGAGTTGATTCTGGTGCAGGGTGATATATAGGGATTTAAGTATAGTTTTCTACATGTGTTTAGCCAATTTTGCCAGCAGCATTTGTTGAAAAGGTTCTTGTTCTTCCATCCAATATTTTGGTTCCCTTGTCAAAGATTAGGTGGCTGTAGGTCTGTGGATTCATTTCTGAGTCTTCGAATCTATTCTATTGGTCCTCAGGTCTGTTCTTATGCCAGTACCAAGCTGTTTTGAGTACTATAGCTTTGTAACAGAGTTTGAAGTTCGCTATTGAAATTCATCCAGCATTGTTCTTCCTGCTAAGGATTGTTTTTGCTATTCAGGGTCTTTTGTTTGTTCCATATGAATTTTGGATTGCTTCTTCTTGATAGGTATTGCATTGAATTTGTATATAGCCTTTGGAAAATTGCCATTTTCACAATGTTAATCCTCCCAAACCAGGAACATAGAAGGTTATTCCATTACCTGAAGTCTTTTTTAATTTCCTTTTCCAAAATTTTGAAGTTTTTACTATGGACGTCCTTCACTTCTTTGGTTAAGTTGACTCCTAGGTGGGTTTTTTTTGTTTGTTTGTTTTTTTGTTTTTGGATATTGCAAATAGAGTTGCTTTCCTCATTTCAGCCTCTCCTCATTGCTGAAGTAGAGAAAAGCTACTGAGTTTTGTGATTGATTTTATACTCTGCTACTTTGCCAAAGTTTTGGATCAGTGCCAATAACTTGGGAGTGGAGAACTATTGGGTTCTGTAGGCATAGGATCATGTCATCTGCAAAGAGTGAGTTTTATTTCTTCTTTTCCTATTTGGGAGCCCCTTTATGTTTGCCTCTTGCCTTATTGCCGTAGCGAGGAATTCTAATACTAGATTGAAGAGGAGTGGAGAGAGTGGACAGCCTTGTTTCATTCCTGATTTTAGAGGAAATGGCTTTAACTTTTCACCATTGAGTATTATACTGCTGTAGGTTTGTCATATACAGCCTTGATTATATTGAGGAATACTCCATGGATTCCTAGTTTCACTAGAGCATTCATCATAAAGAGGAGTTGGATCTGTCAAATGCTTTTTCTGTATCTATCGAGATAACATGTGGTTCTTGCCCTTGTTTCTATTGATGTGTTGAATTATATTAATTGATTTGCATATAGTGAACTAGCTTTGCATCCCTGGAATCAATACTCTTTGATCATAGTGTATAATTTTTTGATTAGTTGTTGAAGTCAGTTGGCCAGAATTTTATTGAGAAGTTTGACATCAGTGTTCATCAGAGAAATGGGTCTATAGTTCTCTTTCTTGGATGAGTCTTTGGTTTTGGGATGAGGGTTATGATGGCTTCATAGAATGAGTTTGGTAGTGAGCTTTCATTTCTGATTTCATTGAAGAATTTGGGGAGAATAGGAGTGAGTTCTCCTTTGAAGGCCTTATAGAATTCAGCTGTGAATCCATCTGGTCCTGGGCTTTTCTTGGAAGTGAGGTCTCTTATTGCTGTTTTTATTTCATTACTTGATATGGGTCTAGTTAGTAAGCTTAATTCTTTTTGATTTAGTTTGGGAATATTTTCTTCCATATTCTTGAATTCATTAGTATTAAGGTCTGCAAAGTATTCCCTTATGATATTCTGAATCTTGCTAGTTTCTTTTTTTGTGTGAGTTTTTTTGGTGAGTTTGTCAATTTTGTTGATTTTTTTAGACAAACCAAGTATTTGTCTTGTTGATTCTTTCTGTGTTTTTTTTTTTGTTGTTTCTAATTCATTTAACTATTTTAATTTTAAATATTTACTTCTGTCTGCTGGATTGGGGCTTGGCTTGTTGCTGTTTTTCAAGGAGTTTAAAGTGTAATATTAAATGGTTGCTTTGAGTTTTCTCCAATTTGTTGACATAGGCACTCAGAGCTATAGATTTTCTTCTGAGTAATACTTTTGCTATGTCCCAGAGGAGCTGGTATTTTGTGTGCTCCTTTTTGTTAAATATCATAAATGTTTGAATTTCCAATCTGAGCTCTTTCGTGACCCATTGATGATTAAACAATGTTGTTGAGTCTCCATGTATTACAGGATTTTCTATTGTGGCTTTTTGGCACAATAGAGCTCTAATTTTATTCCATTATAGGCTAAAAGAATGCATGAAATAATTCCAATCTTTCTGAATTTGAACAAACTTGCTTTGTGCCCTAAAACATGGTCTATTTTAGAGAATGATCTGTGTGCTGCCAAGAAGGATGTAAATTCTGGTGGTTTTGGATGGAATATTCTGTAGATGTCTGTTAAGTCTTGGTTAGCTCTGTAGTTCCTTTGTTGAGTTTTTGCTCTGTAGATCTATTGAGGAGTGACGGTGATATGTTAAAGTCACCAACAATCACTGTGTTGGGTCTATGTGTGTTTTTAGATTGAGTAATGTTTGTTTGATGAAAGTGGGTGCTCCAACATTCAATGTATAGATGTTTAGGATTGTTATCTCCTCATGTAGGAGCATTCCCTTTATTAGTATGTAATGCTCTTCTTTGTGTCTTCTGATTAGATTTAATTTGAAATCTATTTTATCTGATTTGAGGATTGCAGCTCCCACCTACTTATGGGGACCATTTGCTTGATAGATTTTATTCCAGCCTTTTATTTTCAGTATATTTTTGGTTTTAGGGTCAAGATGTGTCTCTTGAAGACAACAAAAAGATGGATCTTGGATCTTGCTTTCTAATACAAATGCTCAGTCTATGTTGTTTAATTGGGGAATCAAATCCATTGATGCTTGAGAGTTAGGATTGAGAGGTGTTTGTTCCTTACTTTTTATCCATTTTTTTTTGGAGGGGGCCCTGTGCCTTGACTGTTCTTGCTATAATTACATACTTCTCTGGGAGACATTTCACTGCCAATGTCATGTTCTTGTTGGGTTTTGATACATAGTGTGTAGAATGTCTTTGAGGATTTTTTGTAATGCTGGTTTGGTAGCATGTTTTTTTTCCTTGCTGTGGAAGGTTTGGATTTGTCCCTCCGCTATGAATGAGAGCTTAGCTGGATAAATTATTCTTGGTTGGTAGTTATTTGTCTTTTTTTTTGGGGGGGGGGTTCAGTCATGGTGCCTGAACTCTTCAGCTCAAGGCTAATGCTCTACCACTTGAGCCACAGCGTCACTTCCAGCTTTTTTCTTTTTGCTTATGTGGTCCTGAGGAATTGAACCCAGGGCCTCAGGCATGAAAGGCAAGCGCTCTACCACTGAGCCAACTTCCCAGCCTCAGTTATTTGTCTTTAGGTCATGGCATACCTCATTTCAGGCCCTCCTTGCTTTCATGGTCTCTGCTGAGAAAGTTGTGGTTATTCTGATTGATTTACCTTTATAGATGATTGTTCTCTTCTCCCTGACAACTTTACGAATTCTTTTTTTGGTTTCTATTGATCCTGTATGTGTTATAATGTGGTGGTGGCATGTCCTGTTCTGGTCTGCTCTATTTGGGGTTCTAAAAGCTTCTTTTTTTTGTTTTTGTTTTTGTTTTTTTGGGGGTCCGGTCGTGGTCCTGAACTCTGGGCCTGGGCGCTGTCCCTCAGCTCTTCAGCTCAAGGCTAGCGCTCTGAGCCACAGTGCCACTTCCGGCTTTTTTCTTTTTGCTTATGTGGTGCTGATGAATCGAACCCAGGGCCTCAGGCATGCAAGGCAAGCGCTCTACCACTGAGCCACCTTCACAGCCCCTCTAAAAGCTTCTTGTATCTGGATGAGCCTATCCTTTTGTATAGTTGTGAAGTTATCTGCTAGGATTCTGCTGAATATATTTCCTAATCCATTGGTTTCCCTCTCCATGCCCTCCTCAGTACCTATTAGCCTCAAATTAGGCTTGCTGATGGTATCTTGTAGCTCCTGCAAAGATGTATCATGCTTCTTGGTTTTGTTATGATTATCTGTGTGCTCTTTCTCTATGGAGTCTAAACTATATTCTGCTTCAGAGAATCTGTCTTCTCCCTCCTCCATTCACTTTCAAGGCTTTTTACTTTGCTGTTTACTTCCCTTCATTCTTGCTGGTCATTCTTAATGGCTAACAGCTATTTATTGAGGTTTTCTTTTTGGTCTTGTATGGGCTGCCTTACCTTCTGGAGTTGGTTTTTGGTCTTCTCTTTTCAACTCTTTTAACTGGGTGTCCATCTTTTCTTGGACTCCTCCTTCTGCTAGGTGTCTTTATCTTTTTATTTGTGGAGACCATGAATTCATCTATTACTTTTTGGTTGGCCTCATCATGTTCTCATATAGCCCTGTGCAGAGTGTCCATCTTTTCATTCAGCAGAATGCTTTTAAAATATTTTGAGCATTATCCATTGCTCTATTGCCTGTTTGTGTGGAGTTGGAGTTGAGGTTAGTTGACTGGCCATGTTTCTTGTATTTCTGAAGTTAGTTCTACCCATTTGCAGACAAGAGCCACTATGATACAAGAGGACACCCTTTTAGAACAGGAGCCAACCAGTGCCATGTAGATGTATAGAACTTTGGGTTTCAAAATTATGGGTAGGTGTTCCCTGTTTAACTCTTTTTTTCTTTGTTCAAAAGGATGTTGTGGTTTAGGGGTGGAGATTATGTGTAGTTGTAACTCATTAGGTGATGTGGGTTTAGCTGTTAAGTATTCTGAACCTTAGGGTTAACAAGATGGGCCCCTGTACTCAGTCAAAATAGCACTGCAAATTGGCTCATAATTAAACAGCCATCAGTGGACTGATGAAAATGGAGAAGGAGGGGTTAGGATTGGAGGGATATGAGTTTAAGTAAACTAAGAAGAAAAATTGGGCATAATGACAGTAAAAGGGTAAGAATAGCTTAGTGTAGTAAGAAGAGAATAGAGGCCAGGGAGCTAAGACCTTGTTTCAGAGTGAAAGGAATAGAAAGAATTTGAAGAAATATTATGTAAGAAATAGCTTACAAATCTAGATGAAGTAAGAAAAGAAATTATATATATATATATATATGAGAGTAATACTTATATTAGAAAAAGTACTATTTAAAGAGTAGTAGAAAGTTGATTAATCTAATTCCTATATTATGTTCACAAACAGAGAAGGCCTAGTAGTCACTTTACTTTGTGTGTAGAACTAGACAGGTTGGCTCTGACAGAGTAGTAGTGCATTGTAGAGAGAAAGAGAAAGAGTGAAAAGAAAAGAATTAAAATTAGGAAATTTAAAAATTGAAGAAAAAACTAAATAGAAGTGAAAACATAGAAGATTAAAGTAAAATATCAAAACCAAAAAACAAAACCAAAAGGGAAACACACAAAAACAAACAAAAAACCCAAAGAGTGAGTTTTTCGGTTTGTTTGGAGGAGGCTGAGTCTCCAGTAGTCCTCTAAGCAGTTTCTTGATAAAATCTTGTTTAGCTTGCAATAGTCCACTTTCCCTGTGGCTTGGTTGGATTCAGACAGCCTTTTGACAAGGAAAGGTGACTGCCACCAAGAATCCCACTCTCAGGACTGATGGTGGAAAGTTGGGTGATTCAGATTTGTAGTTTGCTAGCAGGGGGGAGAGGGCTGTGTTCCCTGGCTTTGCCAGGTAGCCACAGGAGAGTTTAGTTTTGTGTTCCCTTCTGATGTGATCCCTCCCTTTTAGGCCCATGGATATCCTTCTTTCCCAAGGGAAAGCAGTTCAAGGGAGAGAGTAAGTTTCCTGCTGCAGGAGAGACTGAGGCTAGACAATAGAAGGAACTTTCTGCCCATGAAAAGTAACTCAGTAATTTTGTGGTGGGGATTATCATAGTATCTATTTCCATATTCTACTTTTATAATACTGGCATTATATATTGTATGAGTTCTTTCCTGTGTGATTAAATACTCTGTAAAATCATTTTTTTGTTTTCATTCTGTCATATGACCATACTATTCAGTTATTTAATGGAACTACAGCTTTTAATGGAACTATTTTAAGATGGAACTGAATACTAATTGTCTTAAACTGTTAACACCACATGAAGCAGACGTGTATATTTGTTCTCTGTAGTCCTTTCTATTACTACCTTTAGTCCCACTGCCAATATGATTATAGCAGAGCATCTTGCTATACTTGGTGAATTGTTTTAGGTGTTTTATTGTAGAAATACTGTATAGAGGGGTTACAGTTACATGAGTAAGGAAATGAATACATTTCCTATTGAGCATTGTTACCTCCTCCTTTGTTTTTTCCCTAACATCCCTTCCCTCCCCACGTTCCCAACTCATGCCTCCCCTCCCAACTTGTAATTTTTGTTTTCAACATAGTGTCTTGTACATCTCATTGTTATAATGGGTCAACCTGTATCCTTATTTCAGAATTTTATTTCCCTTCCTATCCCAAAATATAAAAATGTATATACAAGATGCAGGGCACTGACATCAAATACAATGAAAAACAGGTTATAGCATGGGGGAAGAACATACAAAAGAAAGAAAAAATTCACATAGTATATTTTAAATATGTTAAAAACAATGCAAGAAAGAAAAAATCAGTTGTGTCCCTATTTGGGGGTTCATTTCACTTAACATCATCTTATATAGTCATACTTGTATAGCTTTTGACCTTTTCTGCTTGTCCTAGACTTTTACTAGTTATTGCAAATAAAGAAAGCAATAGGGCCTGTGGTTCTTTGGGCCTGGCTTACTTCACTTAATATAATGTTTTCCAGGTTTTTCCATTTCCTATCAAATGGGGCAATGCCATACTTTCTGATGGAGGCATAGAATTCCATTGTATATATATACCACATTTTCTTGATCCATTCATCTACTGAGGGGCATCTGTATTGGTTCCATAGCTTAGCTATAGTAAATAATGCTGAGATAAACATAGTTGTGCTGGTAGCTTTAGTATGGTCTTGTTTGTGATCGTTTCTGTAAATGCCCAAAGCGGGATTGCTGGATCATAGGGGAACTCTATGTGAACCTCCATACTGCTTTCCAAAGTGGTTGAACAAGTTTCCACTTCTACCAACATTGCAGTAGGGTTCCCTTTGGCCACATCCCCTTCAGCATCTCTTGTTATTAGATTTCTTGATATTACCATTCTAACTGGGGTGAGGTGGAATATCAATGTTGTTTTGATTTACATTTCTTTTATGGCTAAAGAAGTTGAGCATGGGCTGGGAAGGTGGCTCAGTGGTAGAGTGCTTGCCTTGCATGCTTGAGGCCCTGGGTTCGATTCCTCAGCACCACATAAACAGAAAAAAAAGCCAGAAATGGCGCATTGGCTCAAGTGGTAGAGTGCTAGCTAGCCTTGAGCTGAAGAGCTGAGGGACTGCCCAGGCCCAGAATTCAGGCCCCATGACCAGACCCAAAGAAGAAGAAAGAAGAAGAAGAAGGAGGGGGAGGGAAAGAAGAAGGAGGAGGAGGAGTAAGGGGAGGAGGGGGAGGGGGAGGAGGAGGGGTGCAGGAAGGGGAGGCGGAGGGAGAGGGGGAGGAGGGAGTCCCAAGGGTCTTTGCTTCCTCCACCACTCTGCAGAAAACGACAGCAAAAAACAAACCAGCCTTTGCCCCTTTAATTTCAATTCAAACAACAAGGAGATTAAATAGAAATATGGTTAAGCAGGGCTTGCCTAGAACTTGTCAACAATAAATACTGCAAGAGTTATTTTTCCTTCTGTGGATCTAAATATTGCAGAGGAATAAGAAATGCAGAGGAATAAGAAATGTACTCATTACCTTGCTCATGTAACTGTAACCCCTTTGTACAGCATTTTCACAATAAAAAAACTCATTAAAAATAATGCAGATGACAAAATCTGCAATGACAAAATTGTCTACTATTGAGTTTTTTAAATGACTTACCTTTTAATTGAATATAACACTTTAGGATATTACTAATTAAGATTGAAATGATTGTCAGCTCTTTATCCAAGGTGGTTTATATACTTGGCAAACACATTAGCAGTGAAAAATAGTATGTGAGTTAAAAAGTGTTCATTTGAAAGACCTTGACATAAACAAATACTTAAGTGAACTTTGGCACTCTTAATTTTTCCTTTATTCCACTTTGAAATAAATATTTAGGACAAGTCTTACTACCCAAATTCCATTTTTCTTTTTTTTTTTTTTCCCTGTCATGGAGCTTGAACTCAGCCTGGGTGCTGTCTCTCAGCTCTTCGGCTCAAGGCAAGCACTCTACTACAGTGCCACTTTCTAGTTTTCCGGTGATTAATTGGAGATAAAGAGTCTCACAGACTTTCCTGCCTGGACTGACTTTGAACCACAATCCTCAGATCTCAGCCTCCTGAGTAGCTAAGATTACAGGCTTGAGCCATCTGCACCTAGCCAAAATTCTTCTTATGCAAAGGAAGCCATTATTTTATTTTGCTGGGCACAGTGGCTCACACCTGTAATCCTAGCTACTCAGGAGGCTGAGATCTGAGGATCATAGTTCAAAGCCAGCCTGGGCAGAAAAGACAGCAAGTCTGTTATCTCCAATAAACCCCTCAGAAAACTGGACGTGGCATTGTGGCTCAAATGGTAGAGCGATAGCCTTGAGCTGAAGAGTTGAGAGACAGCGCCCAGGCCCAGAGATAGCCTTGAGCTGAAGAGTTGAGAGACAGCGGCCAGGCCCAGAGTCAAGACCCACGACAAAAAAAAAAAAAAAAAAGCCATTTTTAAGTCTCACTCTATAGCCATTCTTTACCAAACTTCCCAGTTTTGCTTTACACTCCCTTTGCTTTAATTTGTACTTAAGATAATCCTTAGAAAACCTCTTTAATACCATATAATAATCCTTTGAAATATTTGGTAATGCCCAAATCTGATCACCTTTTTTGAGTTTAAGTTTAAACCTGCCCAATGTTTCTTTTGGTATGTGGAGCCAGTTAAGTAGTTACAAATGAAGCCAAAATCCAAATACTTTTAGGAAATATCAGTACCAAAAATATCAATATTTAAGGCAGAAGCATGTTAGTTTGGTAGAAAAGACTTTTTTACACCATGATCACAGATTTTATGCGTTAAAATGAGTTTGTTTTGAACATGTTCACACACCCTCACGTACTTCTGCAACTGTTCTAAGGCATGCTTAGGTTTTGAAAAATGAAAATCGGCCCATTGTATGATCAAACCACTTGGTTAATGCTAGGAAAAGCAGGCAACACCAAACAAAATACAAGGCAAAACTTAAAACACAACAATTTTGACAACAACAAACAGAATTTCTTACAGATAACCAAGACCTCGATTGGCAAGAACAGAATAAGTTTAGATATCTTTGATAGAAAAGCACATTAGATAGGTGGACCTCCATTTCCAGGGCTTGGGAAAAGATGTGGCAACTTTGTTAGCAAGGCATATTAGCATATGAATTGATCATTGAATACCTTCTAAAATGGGTAGAGTAGTAAGCTTGGAGGCCACCACATGGCATAGATGGCAAATTTCTGAACAAGTCAGGATTGTAAGAAAACTTGGCAGAGCTTTATTGAGAAAGCAAGCAGACAAACAAGCAGAAAGGAATGGGCACACTAACAGAGAGTGGGTGCTCTTCAGGAAAGTCAGAGTTTTAAATGATCTCCAGTCTGGAGGTGGTGTGTGTGTATGTGTGTGTGTATGCGTGTGTGCACGTGTGCACATGTGTGCATGTAAGGGGGAGAGAGAGAGAATTGAACTGTAAGACAAGGAACATTACCTTTCTAGAGGAGATGGCTGGGAGGCAGGATGAAGGCTGACAGAGAGAGTTTGCTTACAGAGACAGAGAAAGACAGGTAAAGAAAACATGAACACATGGAAACGCTGATCATTTACCATTGTCTTGGAAGAACTTGTCTAAATCTTGCAATGTTGTGGGGTCAAAAGTGTTGTATTTAGGTCAGTGATTGCAATTATCCAATTGGTACTAAGGCTAAATTTCTCAGTAGTTAAGTTTTTTTAACTTTGTGATCATACAATTGATACTGAGGCCCAATTTTAAGCAGATACTTTTTTTTTAAATTTTAGATCTGGTTTCAAGCCCAGAATGGCTAGCCTATGAGAGGGAACCTAGAGGGGGGTCCCTGGGATAGAGCCTGCAACAATTGAGACTGATTTTCTACGCTATAAGGCATTTTGGCTTGCATAGAAGAATAACTAAGGAGCAAAGGAGACATCCTAAGGGAGATTCCCGGCTCAGGCATGACAGGTGGCACCCCCTTGGAACCAGAAACTCTGGCAGGGTATCTGGTGAGGACATGGTGTGTGTGTGGCGGGGATGGGGAGGTGAGGGGTTATGAAGAATATAGAAGGGCAGGATCCTGTAGGACATAGAAGGGCAAGGAGTCTGGTTAGTGTGAAGAGGTTATAGATGGAAGGCATCCCTATCTACCCACAGTGCCTCTTCTAGAGTGAGGCTCAGATTCCTTGATTTAAGCATCTCCAAGACAGGAAATGACAAGCCAAGGAGGTGTAGGAACCCTCTGGTATGGTGTAATATTTAGACAGACACAGAACAGAGGGCTTGTAGACACTCTCACCAGATGTAGTGAGGAGACAATATGGTGGATGTGTAGCCAGCAATGGTAAAGGTCAGAAGTCTGAGGTGGGGTTCCTCCAGCTTCCTGCAGTTTGGTCTGAGGAGGGGCAGTCAAGGAGGCAGATTGACCCTCAGAAAGAGAAGAGGAGGGGATCCAACAACTCCTGACCCACCCCAGATTTTTTGGCACCAGATAAAAGGTTTGCCCAAAGGAAATTGCCACATGGTTCAGGTAGGAAAAGAGTTTATTGGGCCGAGGAGGGGGCGGGGAGGACAAACCACCAACACACACAAGATGGAGGCTTGAAGAGAAAGAGGAGAAAGAAAAAGAGGGAAGAGAGGACTTGTATTGAGCCAGATTATATAGGGAAAGGTGGTAGAAGGGACCACAGCAGCTGTGGAAGTGATCTCAGAGCCTGGGGAACCTCTCACTGTCCGAAGGAGGTGTGACCGAGGTGTTCAGGAAGTGACCTCAGCATCTGGGGTCCATTACTGACTCACAGTCAGGTGATTGTTAGGTGACTACTGGTTTCAGGCAGGTGAAGTTCAAAGGAAGGGGGAAGGGGCTGTTCTCCCAACCAGAACTAACTTTCCAGGTAGTATTCCAGGTAGTATTCCAGTTGGTATGGCTTTGTGTCCTTCCTTAGCTTTTTTGTTCAAGGTTGGCACTCTATTACTTGACTCAAACATCCATTTTTTTTTTTCTGGGTAATTGCAAATAAAAGTCTTAGAGATTTTTCACACCAGACTGGCATTGAGCCGCAGTCTTCAGATCTCAGCCTCTTGAGTTACTGCAGATGATCCACTGGCACCAGCCCTTGACATTTGTTTTGATTTTGACTTTTCTATTCTGTTACCAAAGTTGTCTAAAACCTTTCATGGAAGATCATGGAATAAAGTTTCAGGCTTGCTGTTGTGTTTCTGGGATGCATCAGGGCCTAAGGAATGGGCTAGACACAAGATATATCTTCTATATAAACTTCATATTAAAAGCATGGTCAGGCTTCTCTGAGTTGAGTGAAAGCAGGGGCCTCAAAAAGTAGACACCTTCTTTTGAAGGCTCCCAATTTTTTGGACCTGAACATTTGAAGGGGAGTTGAGATGCCGATCTATCCTCCTATCCCAGATACCTGGGAGGCCATGATTGTGGGATTATTGATGTTTTAGCTCACCTGGGAAAATGGGCATGGTGGTGTATGCCTGTTACCCCTGCTTCCAGGGAACTACAATGGCTGGGTACAGTGGCTGGTGTCTGTCATTCCCAGGGAAACCAGGAAGCAAAAGTAGGAAGATTTTGGTTAAGACTAATCCAAACATAATAGAATTACAATAACCAATGCAAAAAGGGGCTGGAGAAATGGCTCAACTGGTAGAGCACCTGACTAGCCAGTAAAAGTCTGTGTTGAGTTCCATCTTAGTGTCCCTCCCCCAAGAAGGAGGGTTCCAGATGAAAACAAAGGGGTCCTAGTCTCACTGCTTAGTGACATAGGCTGGTTTCAACCTGGCTGAATCTGGAACAGAATCAGACATGCTAAATTTGAATACTAGGTAGTCAACATTGTCTCTAATTGCTAGGATTTGGGGTGGCCTCTTTGGGATGGTGTTCTGAGAGCAAAGGATTTTTTTTTTGACAGGATTGGGGTTTGAACTTGCTAACCAGGTGTTCTACCACTTGAACCTCAGATCCAGCCCTTGGTAACAAAGAAATTCTGAGAACCCTCAAGCCACAAATAAGAGGACCAGTAAGGTTTTGTGAATCTGCATTTTAGAACGTTCTCCTGAATGCTTGGATTCAGAAGATTGAATCCAGAGTGCATTTTCTTTTAAGCATTAGCATCTTATGTCTTAGAATATTGCCAGCTCCACATATCTTCATTTGAACTCTTCAAACTGCTTTCTCTCTAGTATCCGTGTCTAGATGTTTTTTTTTTTTTTTTTTTTGGGTCCAGTCATGGGGCCTGAACTCTGGGCCTGGGCGCTGTCCCTCAGCTCTTCAGCTCAAGGCTAGCACTCTACCACTTGAGCCACAGCACCATTTCCGGCTTTTTTCTTTTTGCTTATGTGGTGCTGAGCAATTGAACCCAGGGCCTCGGGCATGCAAGGCAAGCGCTCTACCACTGAGCCACCTTCCCAGCCCCGGTGTCTAGATCTTTTAAGGCAAAGTCTCAATACATAGCCCAAATTGGTATTGGATTCTCAATTCTCCTGCCTCCACCTCTGGATTGCTGCAATTATGGTGTGTTCCACCCTACCTAGATTAAGTCTGTGCCTTATAATGAAGCCATTGTAATAAATGAGATAAATGAGCTCTTGGCTTATAGTAGGTGGTAGAAGGATCAGGAAGTGATTAAACTTGAAGTACATCTTGAAGCAAACAAGAATATAATTACATGATCTTTACCAGACAAGTTGCTAAACAAAAGTTAGGCCAGACTCACAGTAGAAAAATACACTTGAATCTGACTGGTAGAAGAATCCTACCAAACCACACTATTCTCAAAGAGAAGTTCATATTTACTTTTAAACTTTTTATTAGAATTATTATTAGCTTGTCAACACTTTTATTGTATTTTTGTTATTATAATAAATATGAGCACTCTCAGAGTAGAGAAAAAACTTTTTTTTTTTTTTTTGGGTCTGGTCGGGGGGCCTGAACTCTGGGCCTGAGCACTGTCCCTCAGCTCTTCAGCTCAGGCTAGCGCTCTACCACTTGAGCCACAGCGCCACTTCCAGCTTTTTTCTTTTTACTTATGTGGTACTGAGGAATTGAACCCAGTGCCTCAGGCATGCAAGGCAAGCGCTCTACCACTGAGCCACCTTCCCAGCCCCGAGGAAAAACTTTTTATGAATTTTTTAAAAAGATACTTTCAAAATGAGTACTTTCTTTTTCAATGAACTTCCACACTAAGAATTGTCAAATTACCATCCTTCCCAAGGCCATAATTCTAAAATCCCAGTTTTGTTTCCTGTTTTGTTTTAGGAGTTAAATATCTCAGATACAAGAGTAAAGTTATACATGGTTAATTCCTAATTCTATTACTCAATAAATAGCCTTATTGCTTATTGTCTCTGGGAAGTTACTTTTCCTCAATGTGTTGAGGGGGTGTGTGTGTGTGTGTGTGTGTGTGTGTGTGTGTGTGTGTGTGTGTGTGTGTGTGTGTGTGTGTGTGTGTGTGTGTGTGTGTGTGTGTGTGTGTGTGTGTGTGTGTGTGTGTGTGTGTGTTGGTCTGGGGGCTTAAACTCATGGTCTGGGCACTGTTTCTGAGCTTTTGTTTCCTTGCAGCTAGTGCTCTACCATTTGAACTACAGCTCCACTTCCAGCTTTTTTTTGGTAGTTTATTGGAGGCAAGAATCTCGTGGACTTTTCCTGCTAGGCTTTGAACAGTGATCCCCAGACCTAGCCTCCTGAGTAGCTAGAATTACAGACATGAGTGATGGGTGTTCCATATTAATGCATTATTTTTATCATTTATACAATGGAAATAATAGTGATAATAGTTATGTTTTTACTACCTTTCTTCTACCAAGAGTTCGTTTTGAACTACAGTTTTTTGTAGGTCAGCTTTACCTCCCCAACTGCAAAGGGAGGAATCTGGTTGTCTTAACCTTGCTACCAGTCCAGGAATGAGCATCTGACCTGTGTTAGTTCAATCAGGAGTCAGAAAAGTAGTTTTATCTCACTCTTAAGTGGAGAGCTCCTTGCTACCTTCCTTCTGTTAGATGGCAAGGTTGCCATCTTGTGGACAGTATGTAGTTCTGCCATGAGTATATACATACATATATAATTTTAGTATTTTTAAAAATTTTTGTCAAGGTGATGTACACAGGAGTTACAGTTACATAAGTAAGGTAGTGATTACATTTCTTGTCTAACTTGTTACCCCTTCCCTCATTTTTCTCCCTCTTTCCTTCCCCTCCATCCTCCCAGCAAGTTGTACAGATCATTTCCAACATACTGTCTTGTGAGTATCGCTGTTGCATAGGTTCCCCCTTTGTCCTTTGTCTCACCATAGCCGGGGTGCAAGGATAGCAGACGCAAAAGAACCTGTAAACTCGATGAGGTATTTGGACAAATTTTATCCTACCTGGATTTCTGGTTATGTAAGCTAAGGATGCCTTCAAGTTAAAGTTTTAGTCATAGTTTTCTTATACCTTCAGCCAAAGACATCCTAATTGCTATGTTTATTTCCTTTAGATTCATTTTATTTTATATTTTGTTATTATTTTATTATTTTATTTCACTATTTTACTATTTCCTTTTACATTTAGTCATTTTTGTTTTTATTTTATTTTTATTTCATTTGATTGTCTTATTTTGTACTTTTTAAATTTATATTTTATTTATTTATTTATTTATTTGTTTATTTTTTGCATAGGAACTGGGTTCTGTCCCTGAATATTTTTGCTCAAAGATATCATTCTACCACTTGAGCCAAAGCTCCGCTTCTAGCTTTTTGGTAGTTAATTGGAGATAAAAGTTTCAGGGACTTTTCTGCCTGGGCTGGCTTTGAACTGTGGTCCTCAGATCTTAGCCTGAAGTAGCCAGAATTATAGGCATGAGCCACCAGTGCCAGGCTGTTATATTTTATTTTATTGGCACTGAGGTTTGAATTCAGGGTGTTGCACTTGCGAGACAGATGCTCTAGTACTGGAGCCACAATGCCAGACCTCAGTGTGCCACTGGGAGTGATATGGTGAGGATTATTAGAAATAATAAATAATAAATGGGGAAAGTAGACACTGATGTCACACTGGGCAGTCACTAAACATGGGCTGTAAATTACTGTTTTTGTTTTTAGCTAATCTCACTACAGAGTGACCTTATATTCATAATCTCCCTGCTTCAGCATCTCAAGTGCAGAGATTATAGTGGTCAGATTAACACTTGGCCGGGCTACTATAATCTAGGATCTAAAGACTCTGTAGTCTGGACCTGACATTGGTAGGACACTCAGTAAGGGGAAGTAGCAAACAGGAATGCAATGCTCTGCACTCAGACAGGAACAAGGAATAGGTTTGCTCTTTTCTTTGGTGTCTATAGTGGAGTTTAAGGGAAGTCAGTCTTCAGAGTCTAGATACAGAGCAGGGGAGGGGAAATCATTTTTATTGCAAGAGCCATTTTGGCCTGTGATATGAGCTGGTATTGATGTTTCTGCTGCTATGGAAAAACCAACCTCCCAGAATGCTGAAGTTCAAGTCTAGACAGCAATTGCTTTTGCAGGGCCAGGATACACCGTTTGTAGGGTCTTCTATAGCCTGAAAGGGATCTGAGCCCATTGCTCCAGGTTTTGTGTGTGTGTGTGTGTGTGTGTGTGTGTGTGTGTGTGTGTGTGTGTGTGTGTATGTGTGCGTGTGCCATGCCTGGGGCTTGAATTTAGGGGCTGGTTGCTATCCTTGGCCTATTTTTGCTCAAGACTAGCAGTGTACTAGTAGTGTACTACTTGAGCCAGCCATAGTTCTACTTCTGGTTTTTTGTTTTGTTTTGTTTTTAGGTTAATTGGAGATAAGAGTCTCAGGCTTTTCTGCCTAGGCTGGCTGCAAACTGAGATCCTCAGATCTCAGCCTCCGGAATAAAGATAGGATTATAGGTCTGAGCCTCTGACACCTGGCAGATGAGTATTCTTTGTATGCTAATGAGATGGTTGGTGAGTGGGGTCCCCTCAGATAACTTTGGGATGGGCTAGTCAAAGAAAAAGTCAAAGCATGATAAGAACGTTAGAACATTTTTTTTGTGTCCATGGAGGATGTTGAACTTGGTACAAGGACTGTCTCTGAGCTCGCTTTCTTTCTCTTTCTTTCTTTCTTTCTTTCTTTCTTTCTTTCTTTCTTTCTTTCTTTCTTTCTTTTTCTTCCTTCCTTCCTTCTTTTCCCTCCCTTCCTCCCTTCCTTACTTTTCTTTTTTTCTTTTTCTTTCTTTTTCCTTCCTTCCTTCTTTTTCTTTTTTCCTTCCTTCCCTTTCTCTCTCTTTCTTTCTCTCTCTCTCTTTCTCTCTCTTTCTTTCTTTTTTTCTTTCTTTCTTTCTTTCTTTTTCTCTCTCTCTCTTTCTTCCTTTCCTTATTTTTTTTTTAACTTAAGACTAGCACTCTACTAATTGAGCCACAGCTCCACTTCTGGATTTTTGGTAGTTTATTGGAGATAAGAGTCTCACATGGACTTTCTTTCCCCAAATGGCTTTGAACCATAGTCCTCAGATCTCAGCCTCCTGAGTAGCTAGGATTACAAGTGTGAGCCACCTGTGCCCAGCAGTTGGGACTTTTAACCTTACTCTGCAGATTCCAGGGTGAGTGTTGGATGCTAAGATTAAGTCGATCATCATGTATAGTTAATGAAATTCTATAAATGCCAAAAGAACTGAGTTCAGAGGGATTGTGAATAAATCAAACAAATGGTGCTTCCTTCATCTCCACATTTGGATCCTTTAAACTGTTGTTTACAATAACCTGGTAAATGCAAAGGAAGTTGTTGGCTTGGGTTCTGTGGGTTGCTCTAGCAAATTACTGGAAGATAAACTTTTGCAGAATTGAATGCTTGGTTGCTATGGGGGAAATCTCCCACACTTCTTCATTTTTGGACCTTGCACTCACTTGGCTTGTTCTCTGATAGTCGCTGCTTTACCACTTGAGCCAGTAGTCAATTGATGATAAAATCTCTTACACTTTTCTCTTCAGGCTGACTTTGAAACTCAATCCTCTTGAATGGGATTACAGGCATAATCCACTGGTTCCTAGGCCTTGTGTTTTACTTATTTATTTTTAGTAATAAGAGGCATTTATTTAAAGTATTAGCATGATGTCAGTGGCTAACTCATGTAATCTTTGCTACTCAGGAGGCTGGAATCTCACAGTGAGTTTTGAGGTTAGCTTGGAGGAAAAAAAAAAGTATGTAAATCTCTATCTCCAAAATAACCAACACAAAGCCTGGGTGGAGGCATGGCTCAAACAGCAGTAAAGCTCCAGCCCACCAAACTTGAAACTCTTGAGTTCAAACCTCTATACCATAAAATTAAAAAAAAACAAAGAAATAAGGGTAGTATAATAAATCTACACCAACAAGTCACTCATTATCATTGTCAAATACTGTGTAGTAGTATACATTATTGTATGGTTGTATTTTTCACAATTAGTGCTGTGTGGCCTGCACCAGAGTCACCATGAACCCAAGAGACACTTGTTATGTGACAACATTAAAACAGATGTGATGTCTGCCGGTGACAGGAAGTTTTCAGCTGCATCTTTCTGTCTGGGAATAACTATGGTACCCAGGGTTCTGGTTAACTGAAGCATGTGAAGTGGAGATTAAAGCACAACAGGAGGAAAGGAGGAGAGAGCCATGGAAGAGGGCTGTGTGTTTATGAAAGAAAAGAGGATGAAAGCAAGAAGCTGCGGATAGGGAGGAGTCTCCAGCAGGGACTTGGCCATGGAGAGGAGTGGAATCAGTTTTCTTGAATGGTAAGGAACCGATCCCGGAGGGTATCAGCCTCCATCTTTATTTATCCCCAGTGGATGTCTGGGAGGAGGGCTGTGCATGTGGGGTTCTGGAGATTATTAACTTGAAATCTAAGTGGGGTGGCATCCTTATGTATGGCAGTGGTACCCCAAGCTGCAAAAACAAGGAAGGTGGGGGCATCTGGGGTCACAAGTCACAGGACTGGAAATAAAGGAAGCCTTACCTTTAGGTAAGGGGAAAAAAAACCCAAATACGTGGAAAGCTTTAAAAGTCACTACAGGCACTGGTGGATTACATCTGTAATTCTGGCTACTCGGGGGGCTGAGACCTGAGCATCATGGTTTAAAGCCAGTGTAGGCAGGAAAGTGCAAGAGATTTGTATCCCTAATCAACCACCAAAAGCATTCTATCCTGTGTGTGTATGTGAGAGAGAGGGGGGAGGGGTGTGCGTGTGTGTACTGGGGCTTAAAATCTGGTATTTGATTTTTCTCAAGGTTAGGACTTTGCTCCACTCCTGACCTTTTACTGGTTAACTGGAAGCAAGGATGTTCCATGCACCAATTTATTTTCACTAATGTTAAAGCTAATTGAATAGGAACACCCCTGTTGCGTCTCTTTAGAATCAGACTGGGAAGCCCCCTCTCCCCTCTAGAATAACATTCCCACAACATACCCTGTTGTGGCTTTGCCACTATGTCTTCTGGAGCCCTAACATTCTGAGCTTAGTTCAAAATAAATCTGGAATTAGTCCTGACCATTAATCTTTGTACTAACAAAGTTACTAGTAGATCAGAGCTAATGGCTTGTGTGTATGTGTGTGTGTGTGTGTGTGTGTGTGTAAGTGTGTGTAAGCATGCATGCCTGTGTTTTGATACTAGGGTTTAGACTTGGGGCCTGGAACTGTCTCTGAGGTTTTTATGGTACTCAACCACTCGAGCTACAGCACCACTTCTGGCTTTTTGGTAGTTAGTTGGGTATAAATCTCATGTCCATTCCTGCTTAGGCTGGCCTTGAACTTCGGCCATCAGATTTCAGTCTCCTAAGTAGCTAAGGTTACAGCCATGATCCACTGACTGCAGGTGAATTATTTACAGGTGAATTATTTATTATTTATTTATTGGTGATGGTCCTGGGGTTTGAACTCAGAATGTGTGAACCATCCTTTAGCTCTTTTTTTTTTTTGTAAGTTGTGGGGGCTGAACTCTGGGCCTGGGCACTGTCCCTAAGCTCTTCAGCTCAAGGCTAGTTAGCTTTACCACTTGAGCCACAGTGCCACTTCTGGCTTTTTCTGCTTATGTGGAATCAAACCCAGGAACTCATGCATGTGAGAGCAAGCACTCTACCACTGAACCAACTTCCCAGCTCCTTTAGCTCTTTTTGCTCAAGGCGATCATTCTACCATTTGAGGTACAGTTCCATTTCTGGCTTTTTTTTTTTTTTTTTGGTGGTTAGTTGGAGGTATGAATTTCAGACTTTGCTACCTGGGCTGGGTTTGGGCTGTGATCCTCAGATCTCGGCCTTTTGATTAGTTAAGATTACAGGCTTGAACCATCAGCATCCAGCCATGACATTTTTTAAACAAAGAATGGAAAATGGTCCCATTTGGTATCCACCTGACCTTGTTGCCATTGCTTAAAAAAAGAAATCCTTATTTCCATTTCTTATCACTTGTCTAGCAAACTCTTGTTTTACTGGTTTAAGTATACTTTTTGTTTGTCCTAGTACTGAGGCTTCAGCTCAGCCTCTCATTTTCCATTAGCTATTTTGCTCAAGTGTTCAAGGCTCTACCACTTGAATCATACCTTCACTTTCTGCTTATTGTTGTTTAATTGGAGATGAGTCTCTCAGATTTGTCTGCCAAGGCTGGCTTAGAAATCTAGTCTTCACATCTCAGCCTCCTGAGTAGCTAGGATGATAGCCATTGGTGACTGGCTGAGTATGACTAATCTTAAAAGCTGAATTTGAAATACACTGAGATCTAACTTTTTGTGTGTGCTGGCCCTGGGGCTTGAACTCAGGGGCTGGGCACTGTCCCTGAGTTTCTTTTGGTCAAGGCTAGCCCTACTTGAGCCATAGCTCCACTTCCAGCTTTCCGGTGGTTAATTGGGGATAAGCATGTCATGGACTTTCCTGCCTGGCTTTGAACCCAGTCTTCAGATATCAGTCTCCTGAGTAGTTAGCAATACCAGTGTTAGTCACCAGTGCCTGGCCAAAATTTAACATTTTGAGTTTATTTCATGTGTGGATTATTAAAAACAGTATATAATTCTTGTTGGTTTTGGTTGGTTGTGAGGCTTGAATTCAGGATGTGGATGCTGGTCTTGAGCCTCCTTGTGCTCAAGGCTAGTGCTCTTCTTGTGAGCCACAAGCACAAGTTCTGGTTTTTTGAGTGGTTAATTGGAGATAAGAGTCTTTCAGGGACTTTTTTGCCCAGTCTGGCTTTGAACTGTGATCCTCGGAACTCAGCCTCCTGAGAAGCAGGTTTGAGAAGCAAGTGTGAGCCACCAGTGCTGGGCTGCTGCTGCTGCTGCTGCTTCTCCTCCTCCCCCTCCGCCTTCTGTCCTCCCCCCCCCCCCCATCCTCTTTTAACAGCTTGTTTGGCATTAACATTTGTTTGGCATTTGCCTGAGTCTGGGCTCAATCTCCAACAACTCATCCCCTTAACAAAAAGTACTGCATAAAAAAAATCACCTTCAGATTTTATGCACAACTTGTGTATGAAGTACATGAATTTCATGCTTGGACGAGGAGCTCATCTCCAGGATATATAATTAAATATTTGCGAATAGTCTGAAATCCCAGACACTTCTAGGTCCCACAAATTTTAAATAGGAGATATTCAACGCTATCTAATGCAATATACACATGCACTGATACCTGAATAAGTAGTTCAGGACAAATTTTTTTTTCTATAATACCCTCAAGAGAATTCACCCTTATTCTCAAGTTAAGATTTCTTTAGCAACAATTGTAAGAAAAAAAATCTGTATTTCAATCCCAAATCACTGTACAGCTGATTAATCTGGAATAGGTAGGTCAGAACCAGCCAGTTAGTTCTAGATAAAAACAGTCACAGTAGCTGTTTAAGACATTTTTTAATGTTTTACTTTAAAACAAATAATCCCAGTAAAAGAGAGCAAAGGAAATTACATTTTAATGATAGCTTGAAATGGATATGGTATTCTTGATTTCATTGTTTTCAGGAAATGGACAATTGCATTGTCATATGTGACTTTGAGAGCTGCTCACTTAAATGCACAGAATTATATTAAAGTAAGTTTTTCTTACAAAACCACAACCATGTCATTTAAGGTAAAAAAAAAAAAAAAAAGCCAGCTTCTGGGGAGTTGATACTGGTATTTCCTTAATCAGATTGAATGAAATGATCCATTTGTTTAGTTGCCCCAATGTTGTTGTTCTTTAGATTTTGCTCTGCAAATGGGTATGGAGTTCATCAGTGCCTCATTTCCTCTCTTTATTGGGCCAATTTGATTTTCAAATTGGGAACTTTCAGAATCACTGAGTTAATGGGAGGTGAGAAAGGCACGTAAGAACAAGAAGTAAGGATTTAAAAACACAACCAAGTAGCTTGCTTTAAGCAGAACCTGCAATCTACAGATACAAATTTAATTCAACAGAATGCAAACATTTAATAGATCAGACCCCGTAAAGATTTTTAGTTAACATCTTACTTGAGATGTTTGTGATTAAGTATCAGCTTGAAGAAGGCAGACAACGGAATGGAGAATGTGTATGGAGAGCCATTGCTCTACTAAATTGTGCTTCCAGACACCATTTGGGATTGGCCACAGGTATGAAGGGTACATGGGAGACCCCTTGTATTCCCACAGGGTGACAATAACAGGTGGACCCCTGCACTTTTCATAACATTCGAGAGTTTTTATGCTAGAACAAGACACACACAAAATGGTCACGTTTTTAAGGTATGAGTGTTCTCCACAATATGATTAATCACATTTGGCTGTGATTCCGACCTTGCTGATGTGTTTTGACTTTGTTTCCTTAGCAATGTTGAATAAACTATACTGTCTGGACTCTGACAAGGCCTCAGAATCCCTTCCCAAGTCCTGCCACCAGTGGGTATCCATCTGGGACACAGTCTGTCCAAGAATCAGTGCTACCAAAAGTTGCCACCTTCCCGCCTTCTTTTCCTTTTGAGACAGCCTGCTTAGTGTGGGGCAGGTGTATGGCTTAAGTGAGCAGAAGGATGTGTATGTGTGTGCAATGTCTTTGGGAAGGTATATCTTCACGTTAAGTACAGACATGGGTGGATGAAAATTTCATAAATTAATTGGGTTTGAAAATAATTGTCTTAAGAGTTTGATAAAAATATTTTTAATTAGAGTATAAAATTTAGATTCTATTTTCTGTGTATCTCCAGCAGCCAAGATTCTACATAATATACTCCACAGGAGCGGTTTAGAATCTAAGTGGGATAAGAAGTGGAAGCCTTAAACAAAAAATGCAGTGTTGATCAATTAGAGACAAAGGAATTAGAGACAAAGGGTTTTGTTTTGTTTTGTTTTGCTTTGCTTTTTGGTTGGTTGTGGAGCTTGAACTCTAGGCCTGAAGGCTGTCCCTGAGCTCTTCAGCTCAAGGCTAGCACTCTACCACGTGAGCCACAGTGCTACTTCGGCCTTTTCTGTTTCTGTGGTGCTAAGGAATCGAATCCAGGGCCTCATGCATGCAAGGAAAGCACTCTACCACTGAGCCACCTTCCCAGCCCCCAAAGATTTTTTTTTTAATGGTTGAAAGGTACATTTTAGGTAGAGAGTAGTGGTTTACTGAAGGACAGAGGCTGCTTAAGGCCTAGTGAAAATCTGAAGCAAAACAGTGGTAGGAAAGAAGGAAAGTAAGGGAGGACCAATGATTACAAATGTCTGGCTTGTTGCCAGTGGCTCATGCCTGTGATTCTGTCTACTCAGGAGGCTGAGATCTGAGGATCACAGTTTGAAGCTCACCTGGGCAGACATTATCTCCAATTAACCAACCACTCAAGTGGGAGTGCCAAGCAAGAGCACAGACCCTGAGTTCAAGCCCCAGTAACAGCATAGTAGCTTGCACATGCGTGCATGCGAGCATACACACACACACACACACACACACACACACACACACACACACACACACACACACGAAAATGGTTGGGACGAGTTGGTGGATTTGGGAATCTCCTTTCTTTGGGTGGCCATTTTATATCCTTGCTTATTCTTATGGGTTGTTAGAGATGGGATTTGTAGGCAGTTCTAATGTTTGTCAAGGAGAAAATCTTCAACTTTCTTGACCAGAGTTGAAGTGAGTTGAAGTGCTGACTCCTTTCTTTGCCTCTAAATACCATTGCTTTGACCAAAGATCTGCTAGTCCGACATTTATGCTAGTTTCTTCCTTTCCTTTATTTTTGTTATCATCATCAATATTGTGATTATCCTGCCTCCACCTCTCCTGTGCTGGGAGTAAGTTGTGTATCATCAGTCTGGTTGCTTGCTAGTTTTCAACAAGAAGTCAGCACTGCTTGTTTCCTGATAAATATAGTTTAAAATTCCTGCCCTCTCTGGTCTTTTTGCTACCATCATATACTAGCAAGTGATTTGATTTACAGTTCCTGCATCTGGCTTCTATTGTAAATATTTCTACTAGGAAATTGAACCAATAATTTCAGATTTGGTTTAATATTCCCAAGGAAACTAGAAAATGTTCGATACAGTATAAAAAAAGTAAAGAAAGTGTAGTCTTAGCCTTTCATATGTAAAATGTACTCCATAATAGCAAAACATGTTCAGGGCATATTTAAAAATAAATACTTTGCAAAATTCTCTTATATAAGAATAAGGGATGTTTAGGTAGTTGAATCCTCTAGCAATACTTGCTTTCTTAAAAAACCCAAATAAACAAAAAAACAAGAACTGTATTTTATTTTGGATTCTTTCTTTCCTTTTCACTGCCCATTGAGGGGAAGAGCCAATTTCTTTACCTATTTTCTTGTATTGTTTCTAGATTTTTTTTCCTAAGCCTTTCTTCTCTCAGTCCTACTCAAATTTCTTCTTCTCTGGAGTCCTACCTACATCTTAGGTAAATGAGATGAGCATCTCAAAAGATTAGCCTCTGGGTCTGGGCGCTGTCCTTCAGCTCTTCAGCTCAAGGCTAAGAGCTCTACCACTTGAGCCACAGTGCCACTTCCTTTTTTTTTTTTTTTTTTTAAAGCCAGCCCTAGATTTTGAACTCAGGGCCTGGGTGCTATCTCTGAGCTTTTTTGCTCAAGGCTAGCACTCTACCACTTGAGCCAAGGCTTCACTACTGCTTTCTTTTTTTTTTTTTTGTCTGTCGTGGGGCTTGAACTCTGGGCCTGGGCGCTGTCCTTCAGCTCTTCAGCTCAAGGCGAGCGCTCTACCACTTGAGCTACAGCGCCACTTCCGGTTTTCTGGTGGTTTATTGGAGATAGGAGTCTCACAGTCTCTCCTGCCCGGGCTGGCTTTGAACCGCGATCCTCAGATCTCAGCCTCCTGAGTAGCTAGGATTACAGGCGTGAGCCACCAGCGCCCGGCTATTACTGGCTTTCTTGGTGATTAATTGGAGATAAGATTCTTATGGACTTTCTTGTCTGAACTGGCTTCAAACTTAAATCTTCAGATCTCAGCCTCTTGAGTAGGTAGGATTACAGGTGTGAGCCACAGGTGCCCATTTTAAATTGGCATTTGTACGTGGACAGGATCAGCAAGCCTGGAGCTGATACCACTGAAGAAAATCCAGCCTAGACATGCTGGCTGTCACACTGACCAGTGCTTCCTATGCATGTGTAGAAGCTTGACCAGTTACAGAGTGGATTTGGCCCCCCTGGGAATGTCAGATATGTCAAAAAGCCAGTCTATTCACCCCACTGACCTCAAAAGTCATGATTCACACTTATTTTTTTGTTTCTCATTGAAAAACATTCTCATTGTAAAGGACAACATGAAAAGGGTGCGTAGCACTGCTTGCCACAGCGTTAAATCACCAAAAAATAAATTAAAAAAAGTTAAAAAGCACACAAACTGACATTCAAAATACATTAATAAGAAAAAGACTGAGTAGAAATAGGTTGGCAGAGATTTCTTGAAGGACACAGCCATTTCTATTATCCTCAAATTCTGCGTTCCTTGATTCCTTAAGAGCAGCTGTTGATAGTTATTGTGTTTAGACGTTATGGCCTAATTTTAAAGATGATTTTGTACTGAATCACAAAGCAGAAATGCCTGAAATTTGAAGGTGTTTACTCCCACAATTTCAAAACTATTGCGTCAATTCTTGTCCTTGATCTAATCTTGGCAAGTTCGTACACCCTGTAAGCATTAGCAATGCTAGGATTTTCAGGTTTGTAAACTCAAAGGTACATGAGTAAATGAGCGGGTTCTATGTTGATGCACCTTGGAATTTCAGCCATCCCCAGACATGCATTTGCATGCAAATGAAAAGATAATGGGCTTATTAGAAATGGCCTTTCCTGGACTTCCTGATTCTTGCAATGTCAACTTCTTTTTTTTTTTTTCTTCAAGAAGGGCTTTCAAAAATAGTTCATGCAATGATATGTATGGCTAAAGGAACTGCTATGTCTAGAAAGAAAATGAAGATCTTATTTCAGCTTGACGGGAGGCAAGCTGAGGACATCTGTGCTCTCCCCAGCCTTACAAACACTCTGAGATGATGGCGATCTTCCAGTCCTTAGAGAGTCTGACACAAAAGTAGCTTCCTGGGCCGGCTGTGCTGTCACCTCAAAAGTGTCTGTCTCTGTCTCTTCCGGACCCACCTCTTCTTCAGTTATAAACAATTTAGATTCTCTCCATTTGGGATAAAAATCTTGGCTGCCTCTGGAGCCACTTGACTCACTCCCTGAAAGCTGTAAACTCAGTTCCTCTGTTGATCTGATGAGGTTTTGGACGGACAAAGACTTGCCCAAGTCCTTGGGGACCATGGGGCGGATAGACAACAGAGTTTCCCCACCCATGTCAAAGCTTTTCCTCAGAGCACAGTCCTTCGTCAGCTTTGATGGGGCAACCTGGACATGTTCCGTGGAGGCTACAAGGCAGGTGGTGACATCGGAGAAGCTCTCCTGCAGGCCTGTGGGGTTTGGGTGCAGGGTCTCTGGCCGGGGCAGGTGCTTGGTGGCTGGAAGAGGAGGTGGGATCTGTAAGGTTGTGGGGGCTAGCGGCTTGGGGGCTGCATTGATTTGGTGTGCAATGTTGTTGGTGGCCGTCACGGTGGAGCCATCGCTTTGGCTCAGTGGCACCTGTGTCGCTTGACTGTGTATAGTAGGGCTAAGTGCATAGAAAGTCTGAGCGCTGAACTCATTTGGTGTCAGAATGAATTGCAGGCCTCGGGAGATGTTGGCACTAGCCGATCTGGTTAGACAGCCGCTGTTTTGGGCAGAACTGGACAGGTCTTTGCTGTCCACAGGGCTCTGATAGTCAGATGTCTGTTCACATTCAAAAGGCGGGATCTGGAAGGACGCCAGGGCCAGGGCCGAGGCAGAGCCCTTCCGCAGGACCTGCTGGTAGATGTCTAGCAGGCAGTCCAGCTTTGACTCAATGGATTGGACCTGAAAGTAGGAAATGAGAGTTCACATGAAGATGCCTGATGGAGAATTACCTTTGCTCATGGAATCAGAAAGGATGAGACTCTTGTCCATACAGTAACTACAGAGTGTGCAGTACACTTTTGACTTGTAGTAATGGAGTATTTGGCCGCCCTGGGCGAGAGGAGGTTATAGCAGAAGAGGAATGCTTTGAACTTCCTCCACTCATGTCTTTCAGATCGAAAACTCAATATAAGCACTATGAAAGGGTAGCTTCCATTCTCCTCATCTCAGTCAGATCACTTTTCCTCAATGCTCCTGATAATCATTCTGGAACTCTACTGAATTTTGCTAAAGAACTTACTCTATACTGCAATTAAGACCTTAAGCAGCAAGCCAGGTGAGTCTGGATTTTAAAATAAAAGTCCAGAGTGCTGGACTTGGGACATTCATGATTCCATTCTTTGGGATAACAGTTTGATTTCTGGAACATTGTATGAGAAGATGGAACTTCAAGGTTTAAAAAAATATTCAGTGTTGTAATTATGGTGAGTTTAAAAAAAATTAGAGGGTGACCTTAAAGAGAGACAGTGAAAATCACCAAAATGCAAATGAAAAAGTAGATCTTTGCTACTTTATTATTGAAAAACTATAGTTACTTCCAGTTACATATTAACAAGGTAAAATTTTCTATTGCTTAAATGGAAGAAGTCCAAAGAAGTATAGAATAGTGCCAAGACACTATGAAAATTAATTTTCATTCACTCTTTCTTCACTTTTAGTGTCCTTTAAAATTTTAGTAATCATTAACATTAAGATCAACCTTAACTTTAATGTTTAACTTTCTTATCATTTATTGATTTTGTGTGTGTGTATATATATGTATATACATATGTATATATGTATATACACATATATGTCAATATATATGTATATGCTGGTCCTGGAGCTTGAACTCAGGGTCTAGGCACTGTCCCTGAACTTTTTTGCTCAAGGCTAGTGCTCTACCACTTGAGCCACAGCTCCACTTTGAGATTTTTTCGGTGTTCAAATGGAGATAAGAGTCTCATGAACTTTCCTGCTTGGGCTGACTTTCAACCCTCATACTCAGATCTCAGCCTCCTGAGGATTATAGGAGTGAGTCACCAGTGGTGGCCTTCCCATTGATTTGGTGAACAATTACAGTGAAGTACACTATAATCAGTGTAGTCCAGTTGTACCTGTTTTTCAACCTTGACTACCCGGCCAAGCATGCTGACATCATCTGTGGTCTCATGTTCTGCTGTTATTTTCTCTCCACTCTTCTTATCTGATGTGATTTGACCTTTTCCAAGAATTTGATCAACACTATCAGAGAGAGAGAACAAGAGAAAGGAGATTCAGTTATTAGTGCTGAAAGTGGATATTGCCCTAGGTCACACTGAGGTGTTTGGAAAACAAAAGTATGAGGCCAGGTGTAGTTGTGCATGCACATATTATGAGCTGTTCTAGTAGCAGAAATAAGAGAATCACAGTCTATGCTGGTCTGTACAAAAGCACAAGTCCCTACATGAAATAGAAAGCTAAAAAGCTAGGAGTGTAGCTCAAACAGTAGTATGCTTTTCTCACAAGCATCATGCTCTAAGTTAATATACCCCATTATACCAAAAACATTAAATACAGCATCTTTAATTTGTGTAAGATGCAATAAGGATGCATGTGTTCTAGTTGGTGTTATCTGTTTTCCTGACATGAACAAATGTGATTATTTTCTTATTTATCACTCTGTTCCCTTAGGAAATCACTTATGGAAGACTTTCTGGAGGAAAAATTGTCCTAAACAAAGTAATTGACTCTACCTTGGAGCAGACATTTCTGAATCCAACCATTGAAAAATAATTGTGATTGACTTGCATTAGTTATTATGTTTTAATTATTTTAATTTTATTGTCAAGGTGAGTTACAGTTACAGTGAGTTGCAGAGGAGTTACAGTTACATAAGTAAGATAATGAGTACATTTCTTTCTTTTTTTTTTTTTGGTCAGTCATGGGGCTTGAACTCTGGGCCTGGGAGCTGTCCCTCAGCTCTTCAGCTCAAGTCTAGTGCTCTAACGCTTTAGCCACAACACCTCTTCCGGTTTTCTGGTGGTTAATTGGAGATAAGAGTCTCATAGACTTTCCTGGCCAAGCTGGCTTTGAACAATGATACACAGATCTCAGCCTCCTGATTAGCTAGGATTACAGGCATGGGCCACTGGTTAATTGGAGATAAGAGTCTCATGGACTTTCCTGGCCAAGCTGGCTTTGATCAATGATACTCAGATCTCAGCCTCCTGATTAGCTAGGATTACAGGCATGAGCCACTGGCACCTGGAAGTGAGTACATTTCTTGTCCAACTTGTTACCTCCTTCATCATTTTTCTCCCACTCTCCCTCCCGCCTAGTTATTATTTTATTTGTGACATTTTATTAGCATAATTTGCCGTATAAGGGGATTTAATTTTGACATGTCCATTTATACATACCATGCCCCTACATCAGATTCATCCCTTCTGAATAGAAAAGATTATTCATGAGAATTTGCTATACATCTATAAGAGGATCAGCAGATGAGAAAGTATGGTCTCTTTCTTTTGCACCTTTATTTGGGATAATATAGATGAGTGATAAGCCTTGGGAACCACAAAGAGCTGTACTAAAGGACTTAGAATATGATGGCCACCTCAGTAAAGACTGTGACATGAACACAGCACAAGTGAAAGCAATTCCCATGGAAACCTGATCAGCCCAAATGGTGGTGTGTGTTGTGTATGTTGTGTGTGTGTGTGTGTGTGTGTGTGTTTGATTTGAATTATGAGGGGTATTGACTCAATATTCCAGTTTTCTTTATCTGTATAGACATAGGCAGTGTCCTCTTTCTGTCATGATACCTAGTCTATTAAACTGGAAGTACAGAAGTGCCTGGGTCATGGTTTTATGAGTCAGTAGATGTCTGCCCTCCCTGGCATACATGGACTGTTTTACTGAAGACCTAGTTTTTAGGGCCTCACATAGAGTTAAATGTACTGTGGGGATACAAAAACTATTGAAGATTCAATCTTTGATTTTTTTTTTCCTTTTTGTGCCTGTCCTGGGGCTTGAACTCAGATCTCGAGCACTGTTCTTGATCTTTTCTGTACAAGGTTAGTGCACTATCACTTGAACTACAGCTCCATTTTCCTTCCTTAGCTAACTATGAGCCTGCATCCTCAGATCTCAGTGTTTATTTACCCAACTGCTGCCCCCACCTTGCATGATGGAGAGGCAAAGCTGAAAAAGGAAGGGGTGACCCACCTCTGGGCCAGAACTTATCTAGGCCAGGGACAGGAAGAGGTGTAGCCAGGTGGTGGAAAAGTGTGGACCACTGACTCCAGATGTGACTTCAGGGTCTGGGACCCTCCTAAAGTCAGATGGGAGGCATGTGACCAGAGGTGGCCCAGGATGTGGCCTAGGAGGGGAAGGTGACTGCTTCCAGGTGTGCCAGTTACCTAGGTAACAGATACTGGGTGGAAACGTAGCCAAGAGGTACGTAGGTGTCCCTGTGCAGACCCTACAATGAAAATCTTAGGATTGTAGGCATTATCCACCAAGCACACTTATTTGTTATTTGTATCCAAGTTGGTACATAGAGTCACTGTATCTGTTGGACAGGAGGCTTGAAGATAGCAGGTAAAATGACATTTTTGCCAGATGACACCCCATTTTTGGAACACACGGAGTTCAGGAGACAAATGCAAACCATGATTCTTTTCTGCTTTCAGATCACTATGTAATCACTGTTTAAAACTGAAATATGAACAAACCAACTACAAATGTGAACATCTGAGATCTCTTGAGAGAGGCTGTGTGTTTCCTAAAAGTTGGGAGGGATTATGAGAAAATGAATGGCAGGATAAGCTTACAAAGAAAGAAGGGGGAGAGGAAGAGAGGGAGCCACATAGAGGCAATGCAGACTGCATAACCAGTTTTATTGGATATCATTCAACAGCAGAGCACATTCTTTAGAAGACTCCTTCAGATATGTGTCTAGAAGGCCTCAGGTAGATAACAAAGGCGAAAATGTCAATGTCCACCACTGTCTGACATGTCTTCACTTAGCTCTGCAGAGGAGGTGGGTCTTCCTGGGATAATGAAGGACATGGGAGCCCAAGACACTGAAGCACTCAGCTGAAGGAAGCCTTGAGGAACATGGAGAGCTGGATCATTCATCCTGATAGCCTTTCACCACCAAGGAGTCAAGCTGCACACTGGGATTGGCAGCCAAGTCCTTGTTGGTTAGAGGCTGGCTCCGGACACTTTGCAGCATCTGGTAGCCTTGGGAGGAAGAAGAAAGGTCAGAGCGTTTAAGAGCACAAGAAACCTATGGGAACACAAAGGAAGGAGGGGGAGGCAAGAGAAATCCCAGCACACCCCTCTAAGAGAACCCATTCATATCCCTCATTTCCTTTTCCTCCCTCGATGACTTGATTCATAATATGGTTGACTCTGGGGTCCTGCAGTGCAAGGGCTGTGGGAACATCTGGATTCTCAGATTCCTGAACAGTCCAAGTCTTCAAGATGCCATGTAGGAGCACCAAGTTTGGCATCAAGGCCTCAACCGCAATTACATCACAGACACTTACCTCGAGCTCGATAGTGAAAGCTCCTGTGTTCCAAAAGCCATATCATGCCCATCAGCCATCGCCTGGCCCTAGGTGGACCCACCACAGTGACTCGGGTGTGGCCTGTGACTGTGAACCAGGACTCCAGCTGAATGAGGGTGTGGCTGTGCTCCTCTATGCAGCGGAGGTATCTGTCCTCCTGCCCTAGGAACAGAAAAGGAGAGAGGAAGAACAGGAAAACCACCCACAGAACTGGGAGTTAGGTGAACGTGAGGGTGGAGGCTTGGCACAGATCCCAGAGGAAACATGGGGAGAGACTGATGAATGTGAAGAGACAGGAGATGGCATAAGGGCCACCTACCGAATATTATCTGCTCCAGCTCCTCTTCCAGGTAAAAGACCAATGGGGCATTGAAATTTTCAGGCTTGGTCCACCATTCTCCTATGCCAAAAGAATTCATGTCCATGTTGTCCTCTGTCCTTGCTTTACTCAGCTTAGAGCAAGTCCAAGAAGCTGATTGTAGAGATGATTTTCTGAAGCTCTGGGTTTTATGTGCACACTCAGATAATCCACCCTTCCCCACCCTGGACCCACCCTAGAGAGGCTGAACTAGCCCTTAAAACCTTCAAAGATAATCCACTCAATCACAGATGAATCCAGCCCTGGATTCCTCCAGTCTAGATCCAAACCTTCATGATAAACTAGTTAGTTAACACAACCCACGTATCTGGTGCCTAGGAATGCAAGCTTGTCTTCACTCTGATAAGAGTGAGCATGACTGAGGTTTGAGGGGTGCATATGCTAGAACAAAAATGGCTTCAGAATGGGTCTTGTTGGTTTTTCTGTCCCAACCGGGCAGGATATGGAACAAAGAGGATGGAGAATGAGGGGATCTATCCATAAACTATCTCAAATTAATAAAAGTTAATAAAAGCAAATGGTTTGGGATGTGGAGCAGTCCTAGAGCTAGGGAAGTTTCAGCACTGACAGCATTCAATCCAAGATAGGATAGAATAGGATAGGGGAGGATTTGTGAGGAAAAGGAGAAGAGAAGTGGGGATGAAACGAGATAAGACAGCGCAGGACAAGATGGGAGGACAAGGGAGAGGATGGGAGAGGAGAAGGGAAAGGGGACATTGCTTCATTGAAGGCATCTGTTTCTTTACCTGAAGTTTGTGCTTCAGGTCTCTTTCCATGGATGATTTTGTTTCTCTGCTTCACTGTAGAAAGCTCAGTTCATGGTTTCCAAGTGGGGTCCTTTCAATCAAGGTCCAGTTAACTTTTCATTAGACATGGCTCTCTTCTAAAAGACTACTTCCTTAGGTTCTACCCATGCAGAGGCTAATGTAGCAATTTTCAGGTTGTTGAAAACTGAATTATTTATTTTAAATTCACAAACACCTTTTGATCTTCATAATGATAGTCACTGTAAGCCTATGCCCAACTTTGGTCCTCAGCTCCATCCAGACCTGAGCCCCTCCCTGCCATGGAGTTCCCAGGGTCCAGCTGGCCTCTCCCTCTCTCTGCCCAGACCCACCTAACTCCCATCTACCTCACTTCCTAACCTCCAGTCCCTGCTGTACCTAGATAGCAGAGGATGCCATGTGCTCTCTCTTCGGGGCAAATATGGCTCCTTTATTAATCCTTGTAATGATCTTTCTCCTGTGCCTGCCTGCCTCCCCATGGTCTCCTAGGATGGATGTGATGGATCCTTTCAGTCATCATTTCAATCTACATTGCTCATGAACTCTATGACCTTTTACAATGACACTTTTTTCTTTACAAATAGAGTGATATGTACATTTCTTTCCTTTTGCTTCATATTGCCTATTCCCTTATTCTCTCTCATTCCCTCCAATCCCATCTCCACCCTTGCGTTGATTAGTTCACTGTCACCAATGTCCAGTGTCCCTTATGGGCCCTTCAGCTGTATTTTTTCACCTGCTTTCCACTGATTCTGTGCTCTGCTCCTACCTTTCCTCAGATGTACACATGTATACACCATAGATGAGGTAAAGAATACAGAGTCATCTAAAATGATCACACAAACTAAGAAGCTGTTCTTTGTTTTCTATCTTTGGGGTTCTTTTCAGTATGCATATTATTTTATATATAAATGGAGAGGTGCTTGGGTATTGCAGTTTGGTGGATAGCTGAATTTTGAAGAGTATTCTGAATTTACTTTTGGAATCCATATTTTCTCTCTCTGTTGATTCTAATTATTCACCGAAAACAGGGAGGAATTTAATAGCTTTTCTTAGGACAGTAAAAAATGTCAGTAATTCTTCAGTAACAGAGTGAAATATAGCCCACCTTGCTGAAACGGACTTTTGAACCTGACCACTAACTCAGCCAGGAAATCTTACCTACTTAGGAGTCTGAGACCTGAAAGAACGCTGATCAAAACAGTGCTGTCAGAAAATTCAGGGAGTCCACATCTCCAAAATAATCAGTAACAGCTGGGCTGGTGAAGTCATGTTTCAAGTAGTAGAGTGACAGCTGAGCAAGCAAGAAGAGCAAACCTGAATGCCTGAGTATAATCCATAGTGCTAGATAAAAAAGGAAAGGTGTTTCCAGACATGGGCTTGCATGTCTTTAGTCCCTTGAATCCCTATTATAGGAGACAGAGGAAGGAAGATGGTGAGCTTGAAGCTAGTCTCAAATTCTGCCTCAAAACACGAAGGCTTGTATACAGAATATTTTTTAGTTTTGTAAAAAGTGGCCAAACTTACTTTCCTGTACTTTACCCTACTCAATGGCATTTAATGTTACTAATATTCCTTGCCGTATTTTGTTTCCATTTTCCAAAGTGGCTGTCCCATCTTGCATTCCCACCACCAAGGAATGAGAGTTGCTAAAGCTTCATATCCTTGCTCATATTTAGTGTTCTCCATTTATTACCTTATTGTTGAGAATTTCTTAGGGTTTTTCTACTTATCTATTTACTTGTTTGTTTGTAACGGTGCTGTAGAGAGGGGTTATTGTTACATACATCCAATTCAGAGTACATTTCTTTTTGATCAGTGTCACCCATTTTCTAACTCTCACTCAGTTTTTCCTTCCTGTGCCCACCCATGTGTCCCCACCCAATTTCAATCGTGTTTTGTGAGTGTCACTGCTGTATTTGCTCCCCTTTGTCCCTCCATTTCTGTGCTGACCATACTATCCTCTCCCATGCTCTCCCATTTTGTCCTGTCCTGTCCTGTTGTCCTGTTCTGTGTTCTCTTCTCTCTTCTTTTTCTCCTCTATCTGATCATATCCTATCCTGCATTGAATGTGTCTGTGCTGAAGCTTCCCTAGCTCTGCAACTGTACCACATCCCCAAATGTTCTGACCATACTATCCAGCAATAGTACATGTGGGTATTTGGCTCCAGGACTCCAAAGTGTATATTTACATAAGCATTTCCACATCAATATGTGTTGTAACTTTATTCTCAATTGTCAAAAGCTAAAGAAAGCAAGGTATCAGTGAATGGATAAATAAACTATGATATATCCAGACAACTTGGTAATCTTCACCATTGAAATGAACTGTCACACTGAAAAGACTTGGAAGAGCCTTAAGTGCCTATTTCTATGTGAAAGAAAATCCACCTGAAGAGAGTCAGATCTGTACCTTTCCAACTATTTTATCCCTATGGATAAAATTAAAAGATCAGGGCTGCCATTTATGGTTAGGAAAGAGGAGTAAACACAATACAGAATATGTAGGACAACAAAAATATCCAATCCTACTGTCATGATACTCTCAAGACCCATATGATGTACAAAAGGTACAAAAGTAGGGGCTGGGAAGGTGGCTGAGTGTTAGAATGCTTGCCTTGCATCCATGAGGCCCTGGGTTTGATTCCTCAGCACCAAATAAGCAGAAAAAGCCACAAGTGGTGCTATGGCTCAAGTGGTAGAGCACTAGCTTTGAGCTGAAGAGCTGAGGGACAGTGCCCAGGCCCAGACTTCAGGCCCCAAGACAGCCAAAAAAAAGAAAAGAAAAAGTATGCCATCAGTTATAACAGATGTTCCCCTGAGATGGAAGGCATTGGTTAAAAATAGATGAGTTGAGGGGAGGGCAGGACATATTTGGGAAATATCTTTTAGGGTTTAAGTAAAATAAATCTTTCACTGAAATAATAAAATCTCTTTCTCTCTTACCTTCCCCTCTCTCTTTTTGTTGGTCATGGAGCTTGAACTCTGTGCCTGGTTGTTGTCCCTCAGCTCTTCAGCTCAAGGCGAGTGCTCTACCACTTGAGCCACAGCACCACTTCCAATTTTCTGGTGGGTTTTTATTGGAGGTAAGAGTCACATGGACTTTCCTGCTCCAGCAGGCTTTGAACAGCAATACTCATATCTCAGCCTCCTGAGTAACTCGGATTACGGGCGTGAGCCACTGGAGTTAGGCATCACTTTGTATTTTGAAAAAGCAGGGAAAGAAGACCATCATGAATTGGTGTGTGGCCAGTGGTAGAACACGTGGCACACTCAAGTCTACCAGGAAATTATGTCTGAGGAATACTGGCACTTGCACAAACACTGTGTTGCCATTTTCTTTTATCAACCCATACTATAAACTAGGGTTCTTATTTCCAGTGAGAAGTATAATTAATACCGGATGCTGGGGATGGGAATGTGGCTTAGTGGTTGAGTGCTTACCTAGCATGCATATAAGGCCCTGGGTTTGATTCTCAGATGCTAGTGGCTCACACATCTAATACCTAAGTCCACTACTCAAGAGGCTGAGATGTGAGTCTGGGAAGACCAATCTGACCATAAATTGACAGGGAAAAGGCTGGGAGTGGGTCAAATTCAATGGTAAAATGGCAGCCTTGAGAAAAACAGTCAAGCAAGAGTTCAGGCTCCAGTGTGTCCACAAAGAGGAAGGAAGGGAGAAAAGAAGGTGTGAGAGAGAAACCACCAGTTCAACTCCAGTACTAGCACAGATACACACAAAGGGACAATTAACATCCAATATTGTTTGTCACTTTTTTAACTCTATTTTTTGGTAATTATAAATTAATTTATTTTTGTAATTATAAATATATTTGAGTTACTGAAATCACTGAGAATGTCAAGCAAACTCAAGTGTTCCTAAAACCTTTCCTTATAAGAAGAAAGGTGTCATTTTTACTAATGATGGTCAAACCAAAACCAAAACACAGATAAAAGTCCATTTTTCCAAGATGCATCTCCCTATGGGGGAGACAAATGGGAAGTTCTTGGTCTCACTGAGGGAAGAATTCAGGAGCTGATCCACGGAGAACTTTGAACACAAGTTAACTTCTGGCAAATCTACATCTTAAATTACATTTTTATTGTCTTTAGGTATACAAAGGGACTTCCAGTCGACAAATCTGTTCATAAGAACAATGCATTTTGATCAATGTCACCACTTTAATCATTCTCCCCTTTTCCTTCCAAGTCACCCCCTCTTCTCGGTTTTCTTGGATATGCATTGAATATTAAGAGTGCATTCTCTCTCCTCTTCTCTTCGTTTGATCGCCTCCTCCCCTTCACCTCCCCAAGTACCAGTTTCCCAGACTTCTCTTTGTTTAACTGTGGGTTAGTTGCTCTTTTCCTTTTATTTTTTCTTCTGGATTTTTGAGTCTTGTGGACATCTTTCATAGGGAAGCGCTGAAAAGGACACAAAACCAGGAAATATATGTATCATATATATGCATATAATCTTATTTTATAGTATACAAAGATAGGGTCCTCTGAGGGCAGATTGGGGGCAGCAGGCCCCCTAACAGAGAGCAGCCCTTGGCTCCACTCTCCAGACTCCTCCCCTTCCAGCTGTCAGGGTGAAGGACTGGTCTGACACTGACAGCTCTTTCCAGAGTCGGGGTCTTGGGAATTAAACCTTCTGAATTCTCCGCTGCAAAGACCATCCTTCCATTAATACCTTTGTGTACACAACATACAACCACGATGCATTTACTTCTACATGTCTCATCTCCACTAACCACAGAAAGTCCGAGAGTAGACAGTGCTAGCTGTGATATCTAAGTTGCTATTCACTGGCAGAATGTTCTCTACTGTCTGGCCTCAGTCTCTCGTTATTAGAAATTTACTCTCTTCCTTGATATCCATGAAAACAAAATGTGAAATCAGAAAACAGAACAAAGTTACTGATAAAGGACAAACTCCTTGCTAAAGGAAAACTCCAGGCTAAGGTTGACCAGCAGTCAGCTCTAACCTTTTACATCCTTGCTAAAAAGCAAAAGAATGTCTCTCCACCTTCTCTCAAGTTTACCAACCAAGCTGGCAGTTTTGCAGATTACCACAAACTTTGCTGAAGCCACTGACAACCTTGAGGCTTATTACCAGCTGAACTGAGTTGCTGTGTTAGTCCGGAGCTTATAATGAAAATCATTTCGGCCTGGCATCAGTGGCTTATGCTGTAATCCTAGCTACTCAGGAGGCTGAGATCTGAGGATCACACTTCAAAGCCAGCCCAGGCAGGAAAGTCGGTATGACTTTTATCTCCAAAACACACACACACACACACACACACACACACACACGCACCAGAAAACCAGAAGTGGTGCTGTGGCTCAAGTGGTAGAGTTCTTGCCTTGAGCTGAAGAAGTGAGGGACAGCCCCGAGGCTCAAGTTCTAAACCAACCACTGACCAAAATTTTTTTAAAAAATCATTACTGTAAAATAGACTATCCCCACCCAAGCTTGTATTTTGACTTCTGTAAACCATGCATATGTTTTGACTTTTTGTAATCAAGTAACAATAATGTCAATAGCATTGATAGTATCAGTCATGCTGACCAAGGAAAGATTGTTTTGCCTGTGCTCCTGTGACTCAAAGCTATGTTTTGTTTCTATGTATCTTTACTTCCTTGCTTTGGTAAACATCACCCACATGAAAACCCTCCTTATAAAACCCTCCAGGAAAAGCAAACAGGGCTGTTCTGCAGCTGTGCGAGCTGAGGGCAGATGCCATGTGGTTAAGTAAAAAGCTTCCAGCCAGATTGACTGGGAAATTGGAGTACTGCATTTTAAATTGGAACACAACACTAGCCTTAAACAAAATAGCTCAGTGACTAGAACCTGAGTTAAAGCTATAGAGCCACCAAAAGATAGATAAATATATAAATATAATCAAAGCACTTTCAAAATTAACAATTTAATTTCCACCTTCTGATTTCACATCTCGGGAGATACGGAAAAGTCAGTTCTACACTCAGCTATCTACATAACTGTGTTTTCTGCTGCAGGTGTCTGTGCAATTTATATATTTCATGAAATCATTTTGATGCCCCAAAAGCAATGTATAATTTATGTGCTTAATTGATGTGGTAAAATAAAAAACCTGAAATTTCTTGAGAGGGGTTGTTTTTCCAGGGGTGTTGGAGGCATTTCAGGAAGAATGAATGAGCTTGTAAGCTTTTAAAACAACACAGGCATTAAAGATTACTGAGGCTTTCCTCAGCACATGCCCAGAATGCATGAGGGAGCCAATGGGTCCCCATGTGCAAACCTGTCAATATCTTCCAAGACTTTCTCATCATGGGCTGAGCAAGACTCACCTCCCATCTCAGCTTCCCAGGGGAGGTCAGCCTTTATAGCAGATAGAATGAACAGAAATGAAACCAAAGACCAACAAGGAACTGAGCCTGGGTAACCAGAGGAAGATGGAAAGACAGATACCAACTCGTGCTGACAGGCAAACACAGGTGCCAGGTTTCCAGCTGCATATGGAGACAACTGACTAAGTACGATTTACTCAGGCATTGGCTCCAGACACTCTGCAGCCTTTGCAGGCCTGGTCAGAGGGAAGAACTGATCAGAGCCTACAAGTAAGCCAAGATGCCTATGGATCACTAGGGGATAAGGAGACACCCAGCCCATCCCTGCCTAGGGATTCACGAATATCTCCCCAATCCCTTCTTCCTGAGTAACTTCATGCCACAAAGTGCTCAGTTCTGGGTTCCCACCAACAGAGTGTGTCTTCAAAAATTTAACCAGTCTTCAAGAATAGCAGGGCTGGCATGAAACCTTCAAACCCAATTCAGTCACAGACATCTACCTTGGCCTTGACAGTAAGTGTCTTGGTGCTCCAAATACCAAACCCTGTGTATGAGCCACTGCCTGGCCCTGTGTGGACAAATGACAGCAATGGACAGGTGGAGTCTGGCCTGTGCCTATGAACTCTGGCTCCAGCTGAATGAGGGCATGGCTGTGCTCTTCCACGCAGTAGAGGTAGCTGTGCCTTTGGCCTTGGAACAAAAGAGAGAACAGCTAAGCCACCAGCATTAGGGGGTGTTGGAAGGGAAGAGGAGGTGCTGAAGATGGCGGCCTTTCCCAGACACAGGAGGAGGCACAAGGAGATTCTGGAAAGCATACTGAAGACAGGAGATAGGCTTGTGTTTGTCCCACAGCATTGCTTAGGAAACAAATGTTCAGTGCAGAAGCCAGAAAGGAGCCTGAGCCGAGGAGAGAGGTTCAAACCAGAGATTTAGCTGTGTGCCATGATAACAAGGCCAGGAAACTGTGTGTATGCATGTATGTGTGCATCACAAAGCCATGTGTACGTATGGCCATGTAAATGTGTGTATGCATGTGTGCACCACAAATTTATTATATAGATATTTGTGCATGTATCTATACATAAGTGTGTATATCTGTTACACGCCTGGGTGTCCCTGTGGGAGAATGCAGCTGCCCTGTCCCATCCTGACTGTGCAGGTCCCACTGGAAACCTCTGCAGTGGTGACCACCATGGCCGCCGCTGGGGTTCGCGGCCATGCACAATGACAACATGCCAGGCCATCCCAGGACACATGTCACCGGGAACGGGTGGGTCTGTGCAGGCCCCAAGAGACAAAACGACGCATCCAAGGTAACCACCAAGCAGCAGAGGAGGGGTTCGAGTCCACCCAGGTCCCGGAGGCTAAGTGCTGCCACACGGGGCCACCCAGGCATGGAGGACAGGGCTGAGACATCCTGCTGTCAGCACGTGACAGGCGGGGCTCATGGCGTGGGGGCGGGGAGGGCCCACGCGGACACGGAGATGACCTCACTGGCCTCACAATGCACGAATGGAACCTGGAACCCAGGGTCCAACAGCCACGCTCGCCGCAGACCCTGGCTCACTTGTTAGGCGACGGAGGAGCAGGCAACATGTCCTGTGAGCTCCCTTCGTCCCCTGGCTCAGATGTCAATGGATGGTGGGGAGGGAGGCTGGTCCGTGCTCTGCGCCGCTGGACCACAACCCGGGTGACACCCCACTCCGGATCCAGATATCAGCCAAGATCCCATCCACAGCCCCCGCCCCGCCCCCGCCCCGAGCCCAGAGCCGAGCCAAGACCCGGGCAGAGACCTCGGCGTGGACCCTGGCGCTTCTGGCCCTTTCGCTGGAGGAGCACGAAGGTGGCCCCTGCCAGCCAGGAGCAGACCCCTGAAGGCCAGGGGGACACCCAGACTGCTCATCGCCCAGCCAGTATGCTTGTGGTCCAGGAGCACACCCTGACCACCCGTGACTTTTCCTGGATTTATGGGATCCAGGGCTGCCCAATGTCTGTCCTGGGGCCCGGTGTCCGGGGACTCCCATTAACTGTGCGCGACCCACCCCAGGGGCTCGGTATCCTGGGACGCCCAGTGACTGTCCGCAGCCTGGCCCAGGGGCCTGGTATCCTGGGACACCCAGAGATTGTCTGCGGTCTGGCCCAGGGGCCCGATATCCAGGGGTGCCCAGTGACTGACTGCGGCCCGACCCAGGGGCCCCGTATCCAGGGACGCCCAGTGACCGCCCGTAGCCCGGCCCAGAGGCCTGGTATCCAGGGGCGCCCAGTGACCGCCCACGGCCCGGCCCAGAGACTCAATATCCAGGGGCGCCCAGTGACCGCCCGCGGCCCAGCCCAGAGACTCGATATCCAGGGACGCCCAGTGACCGCCGGCGGCCCTGCCAGGATCCCCAGCATTGGGGGTCTGATATTCAGGGAAGGGACCTTGGCGGAGGCACCTGAGAAGCCACTGCAGCCCAAAGTGGCCCTGAGGTCCTTCCTGGCAGTGCCCAGGCCCTGGGCGCAGCAGCTCCCGGTCTTGGTGGAGGAAGAAGAACCTCAGAGCGACACCGACGCCGAGGACCCGGAGCCCCCAAAGGCAGGCCACGACGCTGAGGACCACGTACTGGCCCCGATGGACCAGCGAGCCCCGGCCTGCTCCGAGGCCAGGGACCTCCTGGAGGCCGAGCAGGCCTTGGAGATGGAGCTGGCTATGCTCGACCTGGCGCTGGCCAAGCAGAACCTGGGCCTGGTGTGCGACAAGGTAGCCTCCAGGACCCCCTACGACGACAACCTGGACCTGGACCTGGACCTGGACGACTGCCTGGACCTCGACAGCAACTCGGACTTGGAAATCTAGTGCCCCATCATCTCCCACGAGGGCCCGGCGTCGTTGTGATCTGGGACGCTGAGGTCCAGCGGCCCTGCTGACCCCGTGGAGGAGGCCGCACCCCCAGACTCGTCCACCACCCATCCAAGTGTCCAAGCTGAGACCCGCAGATGTCACAGCCTCTCCCTGAACCCCCCCCACCCCGCCCTCCTCAGAGCCCCGTGCCCGCCCCTCCCAGAGACCCCGCCCTCCCCTTGGACCGCTGAGACTGCACTTTCCCCTCATTTATTTCATATTTGATTTGTAATGATAGTATTTTAATAAAAGTTGTTGTGACTCACTTCAGTAGCAACACTCAAACTGTCTACGCACACGGGGTTCCACAGGCGCGAGAGGCCCTGCAGTTGGAAGCCATGGCCTAGCATGGCGGGGGAGGCCGCAGCCAGCCTGGAGGAAAGGGTGGAAGGGGGGGGAGCGAATGCCTGGGGCCAGGGGACAGATGGGGCCTAGAGCTCGACCAGGGCCCCGGGCCATATGGGGATCTTGGGTCCCCTGGCAGAGTCCCTGTGCAGGAGGCCCTAGGAGGAGGCCCTTGGTCGTGGACCCTGTGGTTAGACGGCAGTGGAGTCTAAGGAGCAGCGGACTCTGCATCTGCCAGATGGGCTGCTGCCCTCCAGAGCAGGATGAAGAAGAATCACACAGCAGGGTGTGGGGTCACTTCAACCCCCTGAAGCGATGCACAATGTTGAGAGCAGAAGGCGGGCTTCTCTTCTGGAAATCTTTAATCCATCCTAGACACACAAAGCCAGGCTGATTTTAGGAGGGCGTGACTGAGCCTTTCCCCACAGGGTGGGGTGGACTCTGAAAGACAATCTTGTATGAAAATGGTCTGGATGCCATCCCACTGCCCTTGTCCCCACCACTGCTGTCCTGATAGTCATGGCACCTGGCACAAGAGCTGTTGGGACAGGGTTAGGCCCAAGGGGATTGAGGATTCTCTAATAATAGATTAGCTCCTGCCATATCAAGGGAGCCATCATTATATTCTCTGCACAGTGGCCAAGCTGAGCCACACCTGGTCCCAGGTGAGGAGACAGGGGAGGCCCAGTGCTGCAGGTACCTGAGTTAGGCTCCCACACCCAATGAAGATGAAGTGGGGTTCTGAGGTGGCCATGGCCATGGACAGAGTGGATAGAGGTAAGGGGGCAGAAGTCAGCAGCAGGGCATCAGCAGGAAATTATTAGCAGCCACAAACAAAAGGAAATACAAAGTATACATTCACAAGTCACAGATGACCTAATACTATATACACACAATTCTAGGGAGTCTAGAAAATACCCTTTGTGCCAATAAATGCAGCAAACTTAAGATAAAATAACGTCTATAGTTAAACTAGCAACTGAGGATGATAAACATGGCTGAGGGTGCAGAATGCCACTGTATGCTTTAAGGTCCCCCACCTCCCCTCTGATCCTCCCCCCTGGCTCCCTACACACACACACCCTCCCCTCCTACCCTACCCCCCCTGCAGCTCCCCCCTTTCTCCTGATCCTTCCCCCTGGTCCTCCCCCCTGACCCTCCCTATGATCCTCCTCTCTGATCCTCCCCACTGGTCCTCTTACACAAGAGGCAGAGTGCATGCTGTGGCCTCCAGGAGGATGGACAGACATCTCACTGTGCTTTGGGCGACTCCCTCATGGGGCCCAGCATCTCCTTGTGACACAGGCCGGGCCCTGAAGATGGAGGCCACAGGCTCACTGCTACTTTCTGATACAGCGTGGCTCCCCGCAGTCCAAAAGACATGTCCGGGGCTCAGAGTCAAAGCTGGTCCAATGGAAAGGGCAGACAGTGGGGCAGACATAAAACCAAGAGATGGGGATGCAAACATGGCACTTGAGCGTGTGTATCAAAGATCGATAGTAAATTAGGGCATTATTTACAAAGCCTTTAGTATAATTCTCTCCTCCTTGAAAGTCCAAGAACATAGTTTTTCCCCTCCCTTTCTTCCTCTGATAGTACAAATTTCATTTTTATATACTTTTTCATGTTCTTCATGTTCATCAGTATCATTGGGTGTGCAGAGGAGGGCAACGGCTGTTCCTGGCTTGGGGAGATGAGTACCATGCTTCCTTCCATAATGGGAGGAAGTGGGTCTCCACTTCACCAGTTCAGAGCCCGGGCAGCAGACAGCCCAAAGCTGGGGGGGGGGGGGAAGCGTGGCTCGGCAAGGCCAGGGGCCACCCAGCTCAGCCAGCCTCCTCATGGAGAGACCCTCTGCGTGTCATCCTTGCCGTCTCAAGTAAACCGACTCTGTCTGCTCTAACCACCTTCTATCTTTTAAATCTTTCGTTAGAGGACACATGAACCCAAACCCTAGAAGGCATCAGAGAGGCACAGATGTGACCAGGCCACAGATGCCACAGGACTCACGATCAGAGTCTTCTGTCCCTTCTCACCTTCCCTCCACCCGTGTCCCTACTTGTTTACTTATTTAACTATCTATTTTAAATATGTGAGAACAAATAAACAAAATCCCCTGCATTCAAACACAAGCCAGGACAGTGTGAGCCATTGCTCCTGCACATCTCAACACGTCTCCAGATTCTCTCTCTCTCTCTCTTCCCCATGCAGGCCAGTTGATTGGGGGACATTGTGTTTGCTTATCTAATTTATTCCAAAATCTCCCACCTCATTAAGCATCCATGGGAGCCACTGACTTAAGCCTGTGTAATATTCCCTCCCTCCTCCATTCTTAACAAATTAATCTCAGAACACAAGGTACCTCCACCTCTTGTAAGTTGTATTTCAGTGTCTCGTGCAATGGCTTCAACGGCAATCCTCTCAGCGAAGTGCCACTGGGTTGGGTGTCACCATCTTTTCTTCACAACATTTTGAATGCTTGACCTCTGTCATTCCTAAGACTGGACATCTGCCAGAACTCACACAGTAATTGCAGTATTAGATACATTTTTTCTGGCAATGGAACAGCTTATGAATTCAGAAATTGTGTAATAATCGGAAGACAAATACAATGAAATAAAGAAGCAAATTTTCAGTGAGAGAAAGGATTTTTGTAATGAAAAATTTCCTCTTGCTATTTTTCTCTTCAAACCCCACCTTTTTTTTGTTGTTGTTGTTGGTTGGGGGCTTGAACTCTGGGCCTGGGTGCTGTCCCTCAGCTCTTCAGTTCAAGGTTAGCACTCTGCCACTTGAGCCACAGCACCACTTCTGACTTTTTCTGTTTATATGATGCTGAGGAATAGAACCCAGGACCTCATGCATGCGAGGCAAGCACTCTACCACTGAGCCACCTTCCCAGCACCAAATCCCACTTTTAAAAGAGGAATTTGAATAAAGTATTTCCAAAGAGAATGTGCAGCCTCTGTGGAATTACACAAGGAAATTCCTGATTACACAAAGCTTGATCAATTTCATGCACAAACCTTTCAGATTATTCTTACAATATATGATTTTCTGAAAGATCATTCTTTCCTAGATGCTTTTGTTCTAAACACCTTCCAGTACAAGTTTGCAGAGGCTGAGACTCAATCAAGCAAATTCAGTCAGTCATATATATTCCTACTCGCCCCCAGCACTTGGGTGACATTCTTAATCACCTATTAAGCACAGAGAGAGAGAGAGAGAGAGAGAGAGAGAGAGAGAGAGAGAGAGTATGCTGGTCTTGGGGCTTGAATTCAGGGCCTGGGTGCGGTCCCTGAGCTTTTTTGCTCAAGGATGACTACCACTTGAGCCACAGCTCTATTTCTGGCTTTTTGGTGGTTCATTGGAGATAAGAGTCTCACAGACTTTCCTGCCCCAGATGGCTTTGAACTGTAATTGTTAGTAATCTTAGTGAGAAGGTAGGATTATCGGCCTGAACCACTAGCACCCAGTAAGGCCATATCTTTTGATATCCTAGGGAACTTCAGGTAACATGTTCCCCTATATAAACTTCTTAAAATCCTTAAATCTCCATAATCAATACAAAAGCATGCAAGTATAATTTGTACTTAGTATGAATATAATTATACTGGTATTTATATACTATGAAGTAAGGTCATAATTCAAATTACATTTTTATAATAATATAAACAATATTAATCAGATGTAAAGGAATAGTATTTATTTTAGTTTTATGCCTTAATGTACGCACTAGCAAGCTTCAGTATATGATGAACATAATATATTTACTCTTTCCAGAGCTTCTGTTTCTTTCATTTCCCACACTGATCTTTTATTATTGATGTAGCCCCAATTATTTAAGTTTCAATGTTTCTTAATCTCACTTAACTATTCTATAATTTAGATTTTTCTACAGATTAAGTTTTCTCTAGAAAATCTCCCTGGCTGCTGCTAGTGTTAAGTAAATAGAGTTGGGATAGAGTTTGCTCTGCTTAGTGTTTTAAAGTAGATACTCACAGTATGAAAAATTGCTCTTCTACATATTAGATTTTGAAAACCATCTATAATCCCATTCAAGGAATATATGGTACACCTGCACTGTCCACCTGCACTTCAGCTTACCTGTTTCACTTTCACTGCTACAAGAAACACTCAAGATAATCAAATTGAGATAGGGAAAGGGCTGTTTAGTGTCATAGTTTTGGGCTTTTTGCCTGTGACTGCTTGCCTTGCTCCTGAGGGACAGAACAGGGTAGGACACCATGGCAGAAGACTGTCAGAGCAGCCGGGAGGAGGAGGAGGCAGGGCGAAGGCCCATGTCCACTTGGAAGGCAAACCCCAAACATAGCCACATGTCACCAGCCCACACTCTGGTGAGGTTCTACCATTGCACAATGCTGCTATGCTTGGAATCAAGAACACTTCTCAGGATCCTTGAAAGCCAAGAGCTGGGAGATGGCTCAGGGAATAGAGAAGCTGCCTAGCAAGTGCAGAAAAAAAAAGTATAAGCTACTGTAGCATTATAAGATACTCAAAGTACTACACATAATTGTGTGAGCTTTCTAAAGAGATTTTTATTGTGAAAATACCATAGAGTAGTATATACGTGAGCAAGGTAATGAGTATATTTCTTATCAAGCACTGTTTCCTCCTCCTTTGTTTCCCCTTCCCATCACCCCCCCACCCTTGTGCCCCCACTTCCCCCCCCCGCCCCCAGCCAAAGTTATATAGTTCATTTTTCGACATTATGTCTTGTACACCTCATTGTTGCGACTGGTCCACCTGTATCCCTATTTAAACAATTTGTTTTTTCCCTTCCCCTCCAACAAATTATACCAACATCAAATACAGTGAAAACAGGGGTTATACCATGGGGGAGGGACATACAAAGCAACAAAAAAATCATCTTATAAATATGTTAGAAACAATCGCAAGAAAGAAAAAAACATTTGAATCCTTATCTTGGGGTTCATTTTGCCTAACATCAACTTATCTGACTGTTTCTACTTATCTCAGACATATGCTAGTTATTGCAAATAAGGAAAACCATGGGACCTATGTTTCTTTGGGCCTGGCTTACTTCATTTAATATACTTTTTTCCAAGTCTTTCCATTTCCTAACAAATAGAGCAATGTGTGTGTGCGTGTATACACACACACACACACACACACACACACACACACACACACACACACTCACCACATTTTCTTGATCCATTCATCTACTGAGGAGCATCTGGGTTGGGGGTTGGTTCCATATCTTAGCTATGGTAAATAATGCTGCAATAAACATAGCTTTAATAAGGTCTTGTTTGTGATCATTTGCGTAAATGCCCAAAAGTGGGATTGCTGGGTCATAGGGGAGCTCTATGTGGAGTCTTCTGAGGAACCTCCATACTGCTTTCCAAAGTGGTTGAACAAGTTTACACTCCCACCAACAATGCAGTAAGGTTCCCTTCTGTCCACATTCCCTCCAGCACCTGTTGTTATTAGAGTTCTTGATTATAGCCATTCTAAGTGGGGTGAGGTGGTATCTCAATGTTGTTTTGATTTGCATTTCTTTTATGGCTAGAGAGGTTGAGCATTTCTTCATGTGTCTATTGGCCATCCTTCTTTCCTCTTCAGAGAAGTTTCTCTTTAAGTCTTTAGCCCACTTATTTATTGGGCAGTTGTTTCTTTGAAGATTTGTTGTTGGGGGATTTAATTTTTTGAGTTCCAGGTATAGTTTAGATATGAGACCCTTGTCCATTGTATGGCTAGTGAAGATCTTCTCCCAATCCGTGGGCTTTCTACTGTTCTTGCTAGCTATGTCCTTTGCCATGCAGAAACTCTGCAGTTTCATGCAATCCTATTTGTTCAAACTTTCTTTGATTTGTTGTGTTTCTGGGTCTCTATTAAGAAAATTTCGGCCTGTGCCAAGGAGACCTAGGGTTTCTCCTATTCCATCCTGTAGTGTTTTCAGAGTGTCTGCTTTGATTCCGAGTTCCTTGATCCATTTGGAGTTGATTCTGTTACAGGGTGATAGATAAGGATCTAGCTTTAGTTTTCTACAAGTAGTTAACCAATTTGGCCAGCACCGTTTACTGAAGAGGCTGTCTTTCTTCCATTCTATTTTTTTAGCTCCCTTATCGAAGATTAGTTGGCTATAGGTCTGTGCGTTCATTTCTGGGTTTTCAATTCTATTCCATTGGTCCTGAGGCCTGTTCTTGTGCCAGTACCAAGCTGTTTTGATTACTATGGCTTTGTAGTAGAGTTTGAAATTTGGTATTGATATTCCTCCAGCACTGTTCTTTCTGTTGAGGATCGTTTTTGCTATTTTGGGTCTTTTATTGTTCCATATTGAATTTTTGGATTGCCTCTTCTATTTCCTTGAAGAATGAGGTTGGAATATTGATAGGTATCACATTGAATTCATAGATAGCCTTGGGAAGTATTGCCATTTTCACGATGTTGGTCCTAATCCAGGAGCATGGGAGGTTTTTGCCACTTTCTAAGTTCTGTTTTGATTCCCTTTTTCAGGTTTTTAAAGTTTTCATCATAGAGATCCTTCACTTCTTTAGTTAATTCCTAGGTATTTTATTTTTGTGGGGCAATTACAAATGGAGTTGCTGGGGCTGGGAAGGTGGCTCAGTGGTAGAGCACTTGCCTTGCATGCCTGAGGCTCTGGGTTCAATTCCTCAGCACCACATAAGCAAAAAGAAAAAAGCTGGAAGTGGTGCTGTGGCTCAAGTGGTAGAGCACTAACCTTGAGCTGAAGAGCTGAGGGACAGCGCCCAGGCCCAGAGTTCAGGCCCCACGACTGGACCCAAAAAAAAAAAGCTAAAAAAAAAAAATGGAGTTGCTTTCCTGATTTCAGCCACGCTTTTTTCATTGTTGGCATACAGAAAAGCCATTGATTTTTGAGGGTTAATTTTATACCCTACTTTGCCAAAGTTTTTAATCAGCTTGAGTAATTTGGAAGCAGAGTCCGTGAGATTCTTTAAATACAAGATCATGTCTTCTGCAAAGAGGGAGAGTTTTACTTCATCTTTCCCTATTTGGATCCCCTTTATGTTTGCATCTTGTCTTATTACTGTAGCCAGGCATTCTAATACTAAATTGAACAGAAGTGGAGAGAGTGCACATCCTTGTCTCGTTCCTGAGTTAAGAGCAAATGGCTTTAATCTAAAAGAGAGAATTTATAACCAAAATATCACCATACATTTTGCAAATAAAATAAAACAGAAAACTAGTAGAATATAGAAAATACAAAGCAAAACAAAATCAATACATATAATGCCACTTTTCAACATTTTTGTATTCATTTTAAACGCAAAAATACATGATTTTTTTTGTTTTGGGGGGTTTTTGGTGGTAGTGGGGCTTGAACTCTGGGCCTGGGTTCTGTCCCTGCACTTTTCAGCTCAAGGCTAGCACTCTATCACTTGAGCCACAGCACCACTTCTGGATTTTTCTGTTTATATGGTACTGAGGAATCGAACCCAGGGCCTCATACATACAAGGCAAGCACTCTACCACTGAGCCACTTTCCCAGCCCATTAGGTTAATATTTTTATGTTCGTTGGGTCACACACACACACACACACACACACACACACACACACACACACACACACACGGGCTGATCCTGGGATTTGAACTCAGGGTCTGGGCACTGTCCCTGAGGTATTTTGCTTGAGGCTGGTACTCTACCACTTGAGCCATAACTCCTCTCTGGCATTTTTGGTAGATAACTGGGAAAAAGGTCTCAAGGACTTTCCTCCCCAGGCTGGCTTCAAATGATGATTCTCAGCATCTCAGTTTTTCAAGTAGCTAGGATTACAGATGTGAGCCACCAATGCCCAGCCTCAAGCATATTTGAATATGCTTAGAATTATGGTTACTATTTGAACCTTCACAGTGATCCTTTAGCATTAGGAAAATTATTGACACAAGATGGGAATCACAGGGAAACTTCTTTAAATGTGTAGAGATAATAGGCACAGAAGTGCCAAGGAAATGAATGTCAGGGCAATGTAAATGAACAACAGGAGCCCCTGGTGCCGGAATTTACAGTGCACAGCAGATTATGCATGAGGGGATTCCAGCACAGGAGGAGATAATGTGCGGCCACTCATATATTCCCTTTGTCACTCCTCTCTCCAGATCCAACTGCTAATACCCACGTAGATTTTCTTGGGTTGCAAAACAGAGCCAGAATCCAGGGGCTATAATCCTAGCTACTGGGAGGCAAAGATCTGAGGATGGCAGCAGAAATCATGAGATCAATCCAGGCAGGAAAGTCCAGAGACTTTAGTTAACCACAAAAAAGATGGAAGTGAAGCTGTGATTCAAGTGGTAGAGCACTCACCTTGTGCAAAAATAGCTAAGGGACAGCACCCAGTCTGTAAGTTCAAGGCCCAAGACCTGCACTCATGCACAAATGTACACATGTGCGCATGCAGGGGCACACGCACGTGCACACACACAGCCCTAGCACATTCATTTTAAAGGGTAATTGTGGGACTAAACTCATCACCAGTTCTTCTAACTCCTATACCCTGACGACCACATCTTATTTATCCTCTCCAGTCTGTTCTCTCGTTCTCTTATTTCCTCATTTTATGATGAAATCCAGTTACAGCTTAAATAACATAAGTAAAATGTTAAGCAGAATGCTGGCATAAAATGAGTGCTCATTCAATGGCAGTGATTTTTCTGTTATTGAAACTACAAAGCAGCCATGCTGATGGCTTTGGCTGAAAATAAGTATGTGAAGAGTAATCGAGTGGCTGTGATAACCCAATGAGACAAAAATAAAAGACATCCCTTAGACCAGGTGACTTTCTCTTCCTTCCTTAGGTGATGTCATTGGAGATGTCCCCCTCCTCCCTTAAACACAGAGACATCTCCCTCCTCCCTTAGACCTGGTGACATCATTGGAGACTTCCCCCTCCTCCCTTAGACCTGGTGACATGGTTAGAGACTTCCCCCTCCTCCCCCAGGCCCTGGCTGAGGGAGTGCAGAACACTGCTTACCTTCAGTTACACTGCGGTGGATGTGTTCTTAAGAGTCATTTCACAGCTGGTGATGTTACTCATGTCCTAAAATAAGAGGGAAAAAAACTCCAATTCTGGCTGAAGCCATTGCCTCTATTCAACAGATGATCACCAAGTGAATTCCAATCTCTCCCTCTCACAGGGCCTTTTGGTTCATGGCTGTTGCTCTACCTCCTGAGCCATGCCTCTGGTTCAGCTTTTTGCTAGTTAATTAGAGGTAGAGGGGTATGAACTTTTCACAGTACTCTTAATCTCAGTTTTTGGCAGCTGGAGTTGTTAGAGGCGCCAGCAGGCTGGTCACCGGTGCCACTTCCGCTCCCCCACTTCCTAGAATTTCACATAATAGGGTTACAGCTTTGAGAGCTGCCACATTCCACCCCAAATAAGACACCTATGACTATTAACTGAAAAAATGGTACAGGTACATAAAGTATGACCATTTCCAAATCAAATAATTATGTTATCACTGTACATCAGAGAAATATAAATTATGAAGAAGTACAGTGAGTTTGGATATTCTGTTATTCTCTTCAAAAGATGCCAGGATTTAGGATCTTGATTGTTATACTTTCCTTCTTTTTAAAATTAGCATATATTAATTGCACAAGGTGAGTTACATTTTGACATGGAGGAGAGGGAAGAGGAGAAAGTGGTAGAAGAGGAGAGGAGGAGGAGGAGGCAGAAGAGGAATAGGAGGAGGATGAGAAAAGGTGGAAGGAGGAAATTGTAAATGGAAAACAAAACTATCCTATTTAACAGAAGCTTTAGATATTTATTTCCCATATACTAACTGTATTCTAGAAAAACTGTCAAATGCCATATCAAAGATCAAAAAGAGGTCAACTGGAAAAGTAAAAGTTTTCTACCAGTAACAAAGCATGAAGGATTAAAAACTTTAATAGTTTATGAGTGATGGGAAGCTGCTAGCCCAGGTGAATCATGAAGTAGACCAAAATAAAAATAGTAATTTTGTCTTGTAAAAGTTAATTTCTTAAGCCAGGCATTTAAGGATTACAGTGTGATACCTGTAATCCTAGCTACTCAGGAATCTAAGTAGCTAACCTGGCAAGAAAAATCTAAGACACTCTTATCACCAATTAATTGCCAAAAAGCTGCATGTGGAGGTATGGATGGTAGAACAACAGCCTGGAGCCAAAACAAAAACAAAAAACTAAGGGATTACACCCAGGCCCTGAATAATATGGGCACATTAAAAAAAAGTAATTTCTTGGTGATGGTGATGGTGAAATTCTTGGAACTTTTAAAAATGTCAACTTGCTGTGATTTTTTTCAGACGTAAAATTTGCTTTTCTTTTAAAGAAATACAACATTAGCCTAGAATTCAGTAAAATGGAGTCCAAAAGGGGAATGTAATCAACATACTGACTGTGAGGAGGAATGCTATGCACTTCTTGTAAAGAACTCTAACCAATACAAAACTCTTTTCCTTCCATCAGATATCACAGTACCATTATTAAAAACTACTCTTCATATAAGATTTCTTTGCTTATATTTCTCATTTTTTAATTATGGAAGATGTATCTACCTTTATATTCCATGAAGATTCTTTATTTTTTAATCGAAGACGCTTAATGAAACTTGCCTGCAAGTTGGAGGGACCAAGCTGGGGTCCAGCAGGAACTAACCCTATCCATCATCTCCTTCGTCTGAACTTCCCCTGGCTGGGGGATTGATGCGCCTGATGATTTTGCTCGCCCCTCCGTTTGTACGTGGATGGCAGCCCTGAGGGTGGGTGTGGCGTGGAGAGGCCTTTGCACCCCTCCATGCAGCACAGGCCTTGGGCCTCACTGCCCAGCGCATCTTCTGCTTCTTCGCCTCTCCAGGTCTTCACCAACACTGCACTTCAGCGGGTCACTGGGAAAGAACAGGGACCGGCCATGAGTAGCAGAAACTGCAGAGCAAGAAAGGGACAGCTAGTCTTGGTATAATAGGCACTTACAGACCCCAATAAAAGAAGGAGCAGTGGAGCTGTTTGGAAGGCATGATTGTGTGGGCAGGAAAACAATGTACAATAGAACTAAACACTTTCCAAACAACGAAGTACAAACAGCCAAAAGATGTGGGAACAAGTGTTCAGCACCCTTTGCCATTAAGACAGTGTAAATCAGAAAAACACTGAGATTCCCATCCCTCTGCTCAGACAGGCTGTCACCAGGAAAACAGCTAACACCAAATGCTGGAGAGTGTGCAGGGAAACGAGTCTCCTTCACCACTGGCAGGGAAGCAAATCCATCCTGTCTCAATGGAATCAGTGTAGAGGCTCCGCCAAAAGTTACAAAAGGAATCTCCTATGACCCAGCCATCCCACATCTGGATGTACATACTCAAAGAATCACAGTCCGCTTGCCACAGAAATACCAACTATTCAGATTCTGCACTGAGCGACTTACAGTAACCACCTGGGGACTCCAGCTAGCCAGCCAACAGTGGATGGATAAAGAAAACGATGTTCTCCTCTGCCATGGAGAAGGAAATGGTTTTGTCTGCTGGAAAATAGATAGAACCAGAGCTCAGAGTATTAAGTGTCCACACATGGACAAGCTAGAGATTTTCTTTCGCATATGGAAAAACAAACAAAACAAGATCATGATAGTGAAACAGGAGGTTCTGAGAAGACAGATGAGGGAGAGAATGTGGTGGTGGGAGGTGGTGAAGAGTTTCATGTCTTACACCTATGGAAAAGTCCAGATACAACTCTCTGACGGTACACATGAGCATACACACCCATTTTTAGTATTGATATGCATGCATGATGATAGTCTCCTTTCTCATATGTATATATTTATATGTATTATGTACATATATGTATATACAATATATACTATATGCCTCTATTTAGAAATTGGACAAGAGAAAAGCCAATATACACTTCAAGAAAATCATTTCATATTGCTTGATTTTCTTGGCATGTGATGTTCAAAATAGATTGTTCTGAAATGATCTGGGATTTGAAACATATACTGGTAAACAATTTAATTGAGACACTGCATATGTACCCAAAAGTGAATACATCATCATTTTACAGCTCAATCAACTGAACTCTTCTACTTCCTTTCAGATTGCTTAAAACTTAAAAGGGAGCTGTTTCTGTGTTTGCAAAGACAGAGCACAGATGGTGCGTGACTCTGTGGGCCTGGCGGAGGTCTACAAGCGTCGCAGTGGGATGGACAGCCCGAAAGAGCCACATGGCACTGCAAAGCCCAGGGCTCAGACCAGCCCCTTCTCAACTCCCTGGGCGGGTGGGCGGTGTCTGTGCACAAGACCCCAGGGAGGGTGTGGCAAAGGCAGAACCTGTGCTCAGTGAGGAAACCGGAAACTGAGGCTCTGAGTCATTCCAAGCCAAGCTTTCCTACCCTGGTATAAGGACCAGCAACCTCTCTCCTACCCAAACCATGTCAAGACGTGCGGACACCGGGCCTTCCGTGCTGAGGCAGAGAAGGAAGGGTTTGCAGAGAACTCTACCCAGCGGCCCCCACGCTGGCCGGGCCTGTCGAGGCTGCACCCCAAGAACCCTGCATCTCCGCTCTCCAGCACTATCACCTAGCGAGGGACTGGCAAGCACCCATGCAGTCCTCTACAGGGCTGGGGAAGCGGCAGAGACCGCCCGGACCGCAGGTCCAACGAGGCTCCACCGCACTGTACTGGTCCCGGGCGGAGGCCCTGCGGCTGCTGCCTCTGAGGGCCTCCATTCAGCCAACCAGCCTCAACCCAGCCGCCCCGCGGCCTGCCCGACCCCATCTCAGGGGCAGGACGCGAAGCGTGGGCACAGGGAGGAACGGTGTGCGTTTCCACACAAAATACGGCCTAACAAGCCCGAAGCCTCCAGTTCCAGACCCCGTGTCTCCAAAACGTGACACGATGGGGAGCCGCTAACGCGTGGGGATGTGGACTGCTCCTCGTGAGGGCTTTTTCCATCAATGTCCTCTCTAGCGTCCCCATCCCCCGCCCATCTGACCATAGACTGGCCCTGCCCTACCTAGACACTAGACATACACACAGGGATTAGATGGTGTCTTCTTCCAATCAGGTCCCTTTGTTCAAGCTGACCTGGTGACATCTCTTCTGAGTTTTCTTTTACCAGAGTTATTTGTTATTGGAATGAAGAGTACAGACATGCAAGAGAGGAAGAGAATTTCAATTCATGGAAAATTTTCAAGGTTAGCATAAAAAATGTATGGTTCCTCCATACTGCTTTCCAGAGTGGTTGAACTAGTTTACACTCACACCCACAGAATAGAAGCGGTCCCTCTTGGCACATCCCCACCAGCATCTGTTTTTGTCAACTTTCCTGATAATGGCCATTCTAGCTGGGGAGAGATAGAATCTCAATGTTGTTTTGATTTGCATTTCTTTTATGGCCAGAGATGTTGAACACTTTTTCATGTGTCTATTGGCCATCCTTAATTATTCTTCTGAGAAGTCTCTCTGTAAATCTTTAGCCCATTCATTGATTGGGTGGTTGAGTTTTTGAGGGTTTATTTTGGGGAGGTTGAATTTTTTGAGCTCTAAGTGTATGTATAGCTAGTGAAGATTTTCTCTGCATTTCTATAGAATTTTGTTGTTCTTGTCACTTGTTTTCTTAGTGTGTTTATTACAATAGAAACATGGTTTGGCCTTTCTAGTTTCAGAGTCTCTCAGAATTGCTGAAATTATCCTTTGTGTCTTAGAGATTATGTGTAGATTCATCTAAATTTACTACTAAAAGGCAATCAAATAGGAGTACTTTTAAGATAATACATAAAATATTTAGCAGACATTATATTTTTACTCTTATTGTTGTCTTGGGTTTGCATAGTGAACGTTAGAGCTCTATTTGTATTTCTTCACCATCATTCATCAGGTTGAGATGTATCATTGTATTTTTTGCTTTGAAAATATTTCTATAATAGATAATGATTCAATGCTATAAAATGTTCATTCTCTCATTTTAAGACAAACATTACTTTTTTTCAGTTTCACACTATTTCTCTATTCAGAGTCAAATGTTATTGTTCATGGAGGTGCTGATATTTTACATGTCTCACTATGAATTTTATAGCTTTTCTTCAAGTTTCTATGTTGAGTGCAGAAATGAGTTTGAGTATTTTCAAAGCATTCATCAGTCTTTATGTACTATCAATGATACACCTTAACCTTCACCTTTGTCATTCAAACAGGAACCCTGCCATGCATTCCTGTGGATACAAGCTGAATACATAAGCTATCAAACAATGGATGATGAGCTCTCTGGTTCACCCACAACAACTTGAGCATTCAGAGGTCTTTCCTTATGTTGCTATATAAAAAGTCTCCCTTTTCTTTTACAGACTAGATGCATTTTTTTCATTCTTTTGCTTTTTATTCTAACACTTTTGTAAGTTTGTATGTAGGTCTAAAGAATAATACCAGGATATCTCATTTATTATTAGGGACCAAGTTACTCAAAGTAGTATCATTCTACACAATAGTGTAGCAAATGGAACACTGACAATGGGCATCAGCTGAACAGATTTGTCATTAACCAGTTGGGCAGGTTGTGATTTGTGCAAACAATGTGTCCTGTGCTCGGCCATACTTCCTGTGTTTATTTACATGTGTTTGTACCAATTTTTGGGCAGCCTGTATCTGATGTAACAGGGACACTTTGAGTTTAACATGTACACAGTAAAATTTTCCCCTTATATTTTATATTTTAGTTTTAATTTTCCTGCTCATAATCCTGCCCCTAGTAATGTCCTGCTCAACAGCAGACTCCATAGATGACAGCAATGGAACTGGGAATGCCACATCACCCAGTGACAGTGTGAACCTGGCAAGGTCAGTGTGATGCACAATGCACATGCGTGAGCACTCTGTTGTGAAAACTTACTGCGCCACTGTCAAAAACCACAGAGCACACAATTATGCACAGTGTGTCATACTCAACTATGTAATAACTAGCAATGCTACTGCTTGAAATGGTTTCGATATTATCTGTTTTAATATTATTTTAGAGTGTAATCCTCTTCTTATTTAAAAAGTTGCCATAAACCAGTTGCTATCTGCAATAGCCCTGTCCACCTGTTCACTGAGCTTACATTTTTCTTGCATTTGATTTTTACCTCTCTTTTTATTTTTTCTCCTTGTGAGTCTTAAATGCATAAAAGTGCACCACCAACATTGACAGCAAGATGACAGAGCTGAGGGGCGAAGGAGCTTCTGCCATCCAGCTCAGAGGCTGGACACAGCAATGTGCACGCAATGAAATCACCTATCTCATTTATCAAGATATATTCTTTTGTTGTGAAGGGATAGATGAGCTGCTTCAAAACAAAAATGAAGTAAAATCATATAGCTGTATCAGGTTTTGAAGTCCATTTTCCTTAGAATTGTTTTTCATGATCTCTAGACCAGTCGGATTTATTACAATTTGCCTGAAGTTACATTTTTTCCTTTTTCTCCCTTATGACTCCAATTAATAGTTCCCCTTTCTGTCCTTTTTCTGTTATTTAAGCATTCTTTTTCAATTCCACTTTGATTTATTCCACCTCATTGATGTATTTCAGCACTAAATTCAGGCAGAGGTGATGCTCTGAGAAGGTAAATCATAAAAACAGCTTTTAAACTGTTAACTTGACCCATTAATGATAGCTCCCAGGAGTGCTTGCTTTGGGGGAAATCTGTTATTGGTAGAGATAAAAATGGACACAATCTTTTAAGATAAAGAAATGTTTTTCATGTAACCAGAAAACTCAAGACTCATCCAAGATGAAAGCACAGATTCACACATACAGTAAGTGTCAATGTTCATAGTGACATTACTTTTAACAAGCAGCAAATGAAGACAAATACACTTCACTCAAGATTGGACAAGCACTTTGAATGTGGACATGCTCACTGGGAAAAGCTTCAATATTTGATACAGGCAGCACATAGACAAATCTCTAAAACACTCTAATTAAAGTGTCCAGGGATAACAGAGAAGATAACAGAGAACCAACTGAGCTCTCTCAGAAGAAGCACTCCAGACATAGTGGAGCTCAGCTTGCAGCCAGCCAAGCACCTTGGAATTTCAAAACAGATGTCTCTAAAATTTCACTGAAAATTCAGGCTGGGCTAGGAGGACAGTCTCAGAAGCTAGCCTCTTGGGGAAGGCCACTGATTCCAAATACAACACAGTACTGCCCACAGCCAAGCTGGCTTCAAGAGATGCTAGCCGCAGGTAACAGCCAAGTCTTACTTATTCTAGCATGCAATGCAACTCCCTCCTCCAACTGCAGCCTGAGACTCCATGATTGTAGGCCAAGACTTTAATCTGGCCACTCAACCAAACTAACTAAAGAATTCATCTGAGTGGGAGAATCTAGATAACAGTCACATCCCCATATTAATAAGTTTCTGAATCCACCATGCCTCAAACCCATACACATTAAACAATGAGTATCCCAACGTACAAACACTACAGATTTGTGAAATAAGGAACTCCAATCTCCTCCTACACATAGCCTTCCCCGGCCCCTCCACCCCCGCCTCCCAGACTTTGGCCACAGCCAAAGACAGCTGACCACAGCAAGAGAATCAGAGATTCCGCTGACAAACTGCATAGCAAACATCCAGAGATACAGGGTCCCTCCAATTTTTTTCATTGGTCATAGGGCTGGAACTATGAGCCTAGGCATTGTCCCTGAGCTCTTCAGCTCAAGACAAGTGCTCTACTACTCGAGCCACAGTGCCACATCCAGTTTTCTGGCTGTTAATTAGAGATAAGTCTCACAGACTTTACTGCCCAGGCTGGTTTGAACTTTGATCCTCAGATCTCAGCCTCCTGAGTAGCTAGGATTATAGGCGGGGGCCACCAGTGCCTGGCCCTCCAAAATTTTTTTGTTCCATTTACTTTTAGATATACAGTCTATGGTGATTACTAGGCCTCTTTCTTAGTTGTTTGCATACTAAATTTTGGCTACATTTCTGGTTGCTCAATTTTCTATTTCTTTAGTTTCTATGTTATTCTATTATATATATATATATATATACATATATATATATATATATAATGTTTTTTTTAATTTTAGGTCTTAGTTTTCTTCCTTCTGTTCCTTTCCTTTTCTTTATTCTTCTATTCTTTTTTTTCTTTTTTTTTTTTTTGGTCCGGTCATGGGGCCTGAACTCTGGGCCTGGACGCTGTCCCTCAGCTCTTCAGCTCAAGGCTAGCGTTCTACCATTAGAGCCACAGCACCACTTCCAGCTTTTTTCCTTTTGCTTATGTGGTGCTGAGGAATCGAACCCAGGGCCTCATGCATGCAAGGCAAGCGCTCTACCACTGAGCCACCTTCCCAGCCCCATATTCTCCTATTCTTATTGGCTCCTCCCTTTTAGTTTTCATTTTTGTTTGTTGGTCAATGTCCTGAACTCTGGGCCTGAGCGTTGTCCCTCAGCTCTTCAGCTCAAGGCTAGTGACCTATCACTTGAGCCACAGCACCATTTACAGCTTTTTTTTCTGCTTATGTGGTGCTGAGGAATTGAACCCAGGGCCTCATGCATGTGAGGTGAGCACTCTACCATTGAGCCAACTTCCCAGCCCTTATCTCTTTCTTTTAATTTCACTTTAATGTGTTTTCCTTCTTATTCCTTTTCTTTAGTTCAGTTATCTATAATTATTTATCTATGAGATTATATTTGTTTCCATCTTGACTCTATTTGGCTCATCCTATTATCTTTTGGGTTAGTATTTTTTTATCCCTAACAACAGAGTTGTACACTGGCTACAACTATATATAATCTCCTTTCCTGGACCATAATACCCCTTTCCAAACAAAAGGGAGGGAGTATTTAGATAGGGGAATACTTATCTATGCATTTAAATCCTAATTTAAAAACAGTAATTATATGGCTCTGGGTGGGTTTTTTATTTTAAGTTGTCTTCTGTTATTATTTGGATTTGCTTTTGTTTCCAAATGGAAGAACATACCACAGAAGAATTAAAATGCAAGCCAAGGAACTTTAACTCCCACATAAAATAACCAGGCAATAGAGCAATCAATGGCATTTCTGGAAGACAGTTCTCAAAATGCTTTAAAAACACTGCTGCTAAATGTTGTATGAAAGGACAGAAAACCTGTACAAAGCTATGTGTGAGCATGATGAGACTAAGCCAAGATTATTATTAGAGGAATTAATGGAATCCACAACAGAAATCTAAATGAACTCCAACAGAAGGAAAGAGAGTCCCATGAATAAAGTCACTCAGCTAAAGGATATAAGAGAAGGACATTGAAAAATCAAGGAGGTAAAGAAGTCTATACAAAAAGTATATACAAACCTAAAACAGCTTCAATGAAGAGATTGAAGCCATAAGAAATGATCAACTAGAAGGCAGGGAAATAAAATATCAAGTACAAAGTTTTGACGACACAGAGACAGAGTCTCTGGAATAGAAGATAGACTAAATAGTATAGAGAAAGAAGAGACAATTATTCATAACATGCCCAAGAAACCAGAAGCATTCTTATAGGAGTTTCAGGACTGAATGGAAAGACCTAAGTGAACCCCAATAGGTAGTAAGGTAGGTCAAGAGAAGGAAGCTAAAGGTTTAGGAAACATTTTAACAGAATTCTAGCAGGGAACTTCCTGAATGTCCAAAAGGATAGGTTCATTAGGACACAGGATCCTTTATCACCCCAAACAGACCAGACCAAAAAAGAACATCCCACTGACACAGTTAGCCTCACAGGATCAATAGAGACCAAGTAAAGCATCCTTAAAGCCATGGGGGATAAAAGTTAATTATCTATAAAGGAAACCAATCAGAATAACTACAGGATTCTCAGCCAAGACCATGAAAGCAAGGAAAGCCTAGATTGAGGCATGCCACTCCTTAAAAGCAAACAACTACTAAGCAAAAATACTATACCCTACAAAGCACATCTTCATAACCAAGGGACACATACAAACTGTCCACAACAAATTTGAAACAACTTAACTCCACCAAACCAGCATTACAGAAGACCTTTAAAATGTACTACATTTAGAAAACCAACAAGATCATAGTACTGGCAGAGAAAGGGCCCCTTACCAGAGAACCAGATAAATACAGGGTCACAGCCCCTAAGAAGGTGGATAAAATGGGAGAGACTACCAAACACTTCCTTACTTGCAATAATTAATGGACTTCACTCTCCATTTAAATGAAATAGATTGATCAAAAAGCAAGATCTGGGTTGGGAAGGTGGCTCAGTGGTAGAGTGCTTGCCTTGAGCTGAAGAGCTGAGGGACAGTGACCAGGCCCCATGACCAAAAACAACAACAACAACAACAACAACAAAAAGCCAAGATCTATTCATTTGTTGTCAAGAGAGACAGCTTGCCCACAAAAACAAACATATTCTGAAACTGAAAGACTTCAATAAAATCTGTCAGGCAAATGGCCCCATAAACAGGCCAGAGTTGCTAATATCAGATAAAACAGACAACAAATTGAAATTAGTAGGAAGACACAAGGAAGGACAATACATACTAATAAGAGGATCTCTGCTATAGGAGGAGCTCTAGTTGGACTTGTTTTTTTTGTTGTTGTTGTTGATTGTGGGGCTTGAACTCTGGCCTTGGGAGCGGTCCCTTAGCTCTTCAGCTCGAGCCACAGTGCCACTTCTGCTATAGGAAGATACTACAAATCTAAATATGGATACACCAGATGCCGGAGTACCCAACTTCATCAAACAAATACTACAAATCTAAAAACACATTGATTGTTGGTGACTTTAACACATCACTATTGCCTCTGCATAGACCAACCAGGCAAAAACTCAACAGAGAAACCTCAGAAGTAAATAAGTGCATTAACCAAATAGACTTAGACATCTACAGAATATTTCACCCAGCAGCATCAGAATATACATTCTTCTCATCAGCACATAGAACATTCTTCCAAAATAGATCCTATTTTTGGCCACAAAGCAAATCTGTGCAAATTCAAAATTGAAATTATGCTTTGCATTCTGTCAGCCCATGACTGAATAAAATTACAGCTCAACACAAAAAGCCATCATAGAAAATCCTCTTACTCATGGAGTCTGAACAACTCATTGTTGAATGACTAATGGGTCATTGAAGAGATAAGGATGGAAATTCAAACATTTATGGAACTTAACAACAACAAGCACCAAATACTAGCTTCTCTGGGACACAGGAAAGGCAACTCATAGCAACATGTAGGCTCTGAATGCCTACATCAACAAACTGAAGAAATCTCGACAATTTAATGTTACACTTTAAGCAACTTGAAAAAGAGCAACAAGCCAAACCTCAAGCCCTTGACAGAAACAAATAATCAAAATTAAATAAAAATAATTGAATTAGAAACCAAAAAAGAAGTACAGAAAGAATCAACAAAGAGTTGATTCTTTGGAAAAATTAACAAAACTGACAGACCCTTAGTAAAGCTGACCCCCCCAATAAGAGAGCACATTCAAATATCTTTCATAATTACATAATTGCAGTATGTACATTTGCTCATGTGATGAATCACATGACTCTCCCACTGCATATGAACTAATGAAGATCGACTTGGTCTATATTCTTGGGGGGAGGGGAAGGCTTTTTAAGTCCTTGGTATGGAGGAGCATCCTAGGGTCCAGCAGCACCTTGAAATCTTGCAGCTTCCAAGCCAAGCATCTCCATCCTTGCTCCTGCCATCATCAACCAGCTCCATCCGTGACTCCCTCCCCACTCTCCTAACCCATCCATCCTCAATCACACACCCCTTCACCCCTTCCCCATCTTGGACCCTCCACTGACCCCTCCCCTGCTCCCTGTTCCCCACCTGCAGGCCAGTTAGACGTGGTGGGTCCATGCAGCAGAGAGCGAGGAGCGGATGAGTGCAGCCCCGGGATGGCTGTGCAGGGGCCGACAGACCAAGCTGCCCCACAGTCACTGCCAGTCACTTTCGTGGCTGTAGCGCCACTGCTGCGGCCCGGGCTCCACGCGGGCGGCGGGAGGGGGCGGGGCGGCGGCGACCGGAAGTTCCCCCCACGCCCAGCAGATGTCCTCCGGCCATCTTGTCCACCTCCGAGGAGGGTGACCCCATAGACGAAGCTGACTTCAGAGCTCGAGCTCGCCCGGAAGCCGGGGGTCTGAGGGAGGGGCCGGGTGAGGGCCACTCGGATGAAGGGCACTGTCGCTCAAAGGGCAGAGGCGGGCGGCAGAGCTCAGGGCCGGCACCGGGGCGCACCACTTCGGCGCTCTCCAACTCGTGGAGGAGCAAGACGGGGCTTCCCTGTGTGCCTTCGGGAAGCCTGCCCGCGGAAGCCAGCAAGCCGGCTGACTTCGCCGAGGCGACCCGCACGAGGCAACACACGCCCGAGGAGCCGGAGAAGAGGGAGCAAACCAGACACTGCCACTACTGCGCCCTCGTCTCTGCAGCTAACCTTCCCGCGTGCTGCCCCAGGTCGTGAGGCCAGTACGCAAGCGCCGTGGCTCTTCCCCCCCTCCCACTGCCAAATCCCGTAGCCCAATCTCGCGAGTCATGCCCCCTTCCTATGGAGGTTTCCATGCTGTTGATGCACTCTTCTCCCCCACTGCCAAATCCCGTAGTAAAATCTCGCGAGACATGCCCCCTTCCTATGGAGGTTTCCATCGATGCACTAGGGTGAAACGCAGAGGGCAGGGAAGACAGAAAAGGAAATGTAGCAAGTTCTCTGAGGTTCGTGAACGTGGTTAGTCCTGGAAAGGGGGGTGTCTGTCGGCAGCAGTCTCGCAGGATTCTTCCCCCTCTGGATTTCCAGGCGATGTTGACAGTGACACAGTGTCCTTTGGAAGGGACGTAGGTTTGGGATGGATTTAACCCTTTTTGGGTGTTGGTCGTGGGGCTTGAACTCGGGGCCTGGGCGCTGTCTATGAACTCTTTTGCTCAAAGCCAGCGCTCCAACACTTGAGCCACAGCTTCACTTCCGGTTTGGGCGGTTTATTGGAGATAAAAGTCTCTTGGATTTTCCTGCTCAGGCTGCCTTCCAACCATGGTCCTCAGATCTCAGCCTCTTGAGTAGCTAGGATTACAGACGTGAGCCACCAGCACCTGGCTTGCTTGCTTTGATTTGTTTTGTGGTTGGTTTTTGTTTTTTTTTTTTTTAAATAAAAAAACCTTGCCTTTCCTGCAATAGAACAGACAACAGGGAACAAACACATCTTGTTTTGCTGTTACTACCTGCACCTAACACCTGTAGCTATTCGAGATTTTTGCTCAAATAAATGAATGAATGAATGAAAGAACACATTTTCAAATGTTCCAGCCTAGTTAAATAGACTTTCTTGGAGCCTACATTATAAGCTTAGTGTTTTTTTAATGAGATTGATTTCAGCCTGCCAAGGCTGAATTGATTTCAGTCCCCTTTCAAAATCCAGGAGATGGCCGAGAACCGGTGGCTCATGCCTGTAATCCTAGCTACTCAGGAGGCTGAGATCTGAAGATCACGGTTCAAAGCCAGCCCAGGCAGGAAAACCCATGAGACTCTTATCTCCAATAAACCACTAGAAAACCACGTGGTTCAAGTGGTAGAATGCTCACCTTGAGCTGAAGAGCTGAGGGACAGTGCCCAGGCTCAGAGTTCAAGCCCTATGACCGACCAAAAAGAAAAAAATTAGGAGTTGAAATTTCCCACCCTTGTGATGGCATTAAATGGTAAAGCTTTTTTCTTCTTCTTTTTTTGATACCAGTTGAGGCTTGAACTCAAGGAATGGCCAGGCCCTGAGCATTTTTGCTCACTGCTAGTGTTCTCCCCCTTAAGCCATAGTTCCACTTCCAGCTTTTTTGGTGCTTAGTTGAAGATGAGTCTCATGGACTTTGCTGCCCAGGCTGACTTTGAACTGTGATCCTCAAATCTCAGCCTTCTGAGTAGTAGGATAATAGGCCTGCACCACAAGCCCAAGAGAAGAGGTAATTATGACATATGGTCATTGGGGTCAAAAGACACAGAGAACAGACAAACAGATGGCTCAGCATCAGCACCGGTTTATCTGAGAGAAAACCTGAGGAGCACCACCAGCCACGGCTTAGAGACCCATCATTGCATGCAGGCTAACAGTGGGTCGGAGGGACTGCTGGCATTGTCTATGGGGGACTGCTATAAAAGCAGCTAATGGGGCGGGGGGACAAATAATAATGTGTGAAATGAGTCACAGGCAGGGGCAGGGAGGGAACCAGGTTGGGGTGTCTGTTCAAGTCCCAAATCTGTTAAAGAATCAGCAAATTCTTTTTTTTTTTTTTTTTATTATTATTTTGTTTTTTTTTACCGGTCGTGGGGCCTGAACTCTGGGCCTGGGCGCTGTCCCTCAGCTCTTCAGCTCAAGGCTAGCGCTCTACCACTATGAGCCACAGCGCCACTTCCGGCTTTTTTCTTTTTCCTTATGTGGTGCTGAGGAATCGAACCCAGGGCCTCATGCATGCAAGGCAAGTACTCTACCACTGAGCCACCTTCCCAGCCCCCAGCCTCAGCAAATTCTGATCCAGCACCAGCCACATGAGTTACTGCAGGTCAGAGAGGAGAGGGGCTGGAGTGGTCATAAATCAAGGGTCTGGCCTGGGGTCACAAGACAAGGACGCCTAGCTATTCAGAACTAACATTTCTTCCTTCTTAAAACTATTATTTTTTCTTTTCTTTTTTTGGTACTGGGGATCGAATTCAGGACTTTGCACTTGCTAGGCAAGCATTTTGCCACTGAGCTATATTCCAGCCCCTTCCTGTATTTTTGTAAAATACTATTGTTTATTGAGAGTAGTAGATTAGAAGCTAGGGTAGAAAAGGCTGTTCTAAGACTTCCTGCAGAGAGGTGTCTTCTTCAGTGAGGTATTGAGATTAAAGGAAGAAATCCCTTAGGTCCCTGTCTGGGAACTGAGCAATCTGCTGGAACTGAAGCCAGTGTGAGGGAAAACATTGTCTACAGGTTTTTGAGTAACTGCCTGTAAATAAATATATATACATATATATACATATATGTATATATACATATATATATATATATTTATATTATGTAAAATAAAAAAGATTTCAAACTATTGGGACAAGGAAGGGGGTTTTATTATGAGATTAATAATGCATGAGCCAAACGAGTATTTTTTTCTTTTTGTTTTCTTTCCTTTCTGTTTTCTCCCTCTCTGGGGGTGGGTGGGGGAGAGGGGCACAGAAATGGAGGGACAAAGATTCAACAAATGCCACTGTAGTATTCACTAGACACTATGTTGAAAAGGAACTATACAGCTTATGGTTGAAGATGGGAGGGGAAAACTGGGAGAGCAAGGGAAGAGGTGACGTTGTCCAAAAAGAAATACACTCTTTTTCTGACTTACATAATTAACTCCTTTGTACATCACCTTTATAAGAACAGTATTTTTAAATGTTCTCATTACCTGACTTATATACACTAAATCCTCTGTACAGCACCTTCATAATAAAAATAAAACATAATGTATGGGCCAAACATCATTATTAATAGTGTAAGTAGGGGCCAGCGGTCCCAGGAACTGATTTTTGTTTTCTCAGTCAGGAGGCTTTGTCTCTGAGCCTCTTTGCTGCCTCTAGAACTATCCTCAATAAGAGAAAAAAAAGTCCATGGTACTCATCTCCAATTCACACCAAGAATCCAGCCATGGAGATGTGGCTCAAGCCGAAAAGGGAAAAGCTAACTGGGATCAGTGAAGTTTCAGTATTGCAACAAAAGACAAAAAAAACAAATAATACCATCAACAACAAAATGGTGCCCACAGCTCAGCCTATATTCCTCCCTACTCAGAAGTTTAAGATGGAAAATTGCAGTTCAAAGCCGACAAAACAAAGAAATCCAAAAGAACCATTTCCAATTAACCAGCATAAACACAGGCTGAAGGTGTGGCTCAAGTGGTAGAGTGCCAGTTGTGTGAACCAGCTGAACAAGAGTGAGGTCCAGAGTTCAAATTTCAGTACTGCCCAAAATACTAAAAGTTAAAAATAACAAAACGTAATCAGGGGCTGGATGGAATTTCATTTGTTTCCAAGGTCACTCTCCCTGGTGCTAATTTACATCATTAATGTTTCAAATTTTCAATTGCATCTGTTCACTGCACTTAGAGCAACAGAGGTTATATTTGTGCACACAACTTTGTACACTGTGATCCTTTAATAGCTTTTAGTTCTAAAAACTATCTGTGACAAAAACCAGGATTTTCAAAATAAACAAGGTCATCATTTATTCAATTTACTTCCTACCTTCAGTTCTAACATTCGGTATTTGTATGAGTCTTCTCTTTCTTCATCCTTCTCCTCTCCTCCTCTTCCCCCTCCTCCTCCTTTCTGGCATACTAGAGATTCGCCATTTTCTTTATCTTTTGAAGACAACAGTGGTTGGATACAGAGATTTCCTTAGAGATTTCTCATTTAAAATATTATTTAACAGTCTCAACAATCTTCTATAACTGAATGGATTATGCTGCTGGAGTTTCTGAAAGAGTATTTTAAGTTGTCAATGTCAGATGTTTCTTTCCATGCCATCAATATCCTTATAATCACTGCATTCCTGGCATTCTATAGGCTTTAATTTAAGTTATCACTTGAATTTAGCACAAAATATTTCATGTGGCTACTGAGATTCATTCTTGACAAGCAGTCCATTTAGAATTTTAACATCCAATAATAAGGAATTTTCTTTTTATATGTATTATTATTATAAAAATACTAGGCTGGGAAAGTGGGTCAGTGAGAAGAGTGTTTGCCTTGCATGCATGAGGCCCTGGATTGATTCCTCAGCACCACGTAAGCGAAAAAAGCCTGAAGTGCTGCTGTGGCTCAAGTGGTAGAGCACTAATCTTCAGCTGAAGAGCTGAGGGGTAGTGCCCAGGCCCAGAGTTTAGGCCCCACAACCGGTTAAAAAAAAAAAAAAAAAGGAAAGAGGGGTTAGAGTTACATGAGTAAGGTAATGAGTACATTTCCTATTGAGCATTGTTACCTCCTCCTTTGTTTTCCCCTACTATCCCTTCCCGCCCCCCCACCCCACCTCCCACTGAAGTTGTAAAGTTTGTTATCAACATAGTGTCTTGAACATCTCATTGTTACAATGGGTCAACCTGTATCCTTATTTCAGCATTTTATTATTTCCCTTTTCCTCCCCAAATTAAAAACAAATGTATAGGGGCTGGGAAGGTGTCTCAGGGGTAGAGCGCTTGCCTTGCATGCCTGAGGCCCTGGGTTTGATGCCTCAGCACCACATAAGCAAAAAGAAAAAAGCCAGAAGTGGTGCTGTAGCTCAAGTGGTAGAGCGCTAGCCTTGAGCTGAAGAGCTGAGGGACAGCATCCAGGCCCAGAGTTCAGGCCCCACAACCGGACCAAAAAAACACAAAAAACAAATGTATATACAAGGTTTTAGGGCACTGACATTACATACAATGAAAACTGGAAACGGGTTATACCATGGGGGAAGAACATACAAAAGAAACAAAAAATATACATAGTACATTATAAATACATTAAAAAAAACAGAAAGAAAGATAAAACCACTGTGTCCCTATCTTGGGGTTCATTTCAATTAGCATCATCTTATATGGTCATATGTATCTAGCTTTTGACCTTTTCTGCTTGTTCTAGACGTATACTAGTTATTGCAAATAAGGGAAACCATGGGACCTATGTTTCTTTGGGCCTGGCTTACTTCACTTAATATAATTTTCTCCAAGTCTTTCCATTTCCTAACAAATGGGGTGATGTCATTCTTTCTAATGGAGGTGTAGATTTTCTCAATCCATTCATCTACTGAGGGGCATCTGGGTTAGCTCCATATCTTAGCTATGGTGAATAATGCTGTGATAAACATAGTTGTGCTGGTAGCTTTGTATGGCCTTGTTTGTGATCATTTGGGTAAATGCCCAAAAGTGGAATTGCTGGGTCATAGGGGAGCTCTATGTGAAGTCTTTTGAGGAACCTCCATACTGCTTTCCAAAGTGGTTGAGCAAGTTTACACTCCGACCAACAATGCCGTAGGGTTCCCTTTTGGCCACATCCCCTCCAGCATCTGTTGTTATTAGACTTCTTGATTATAGCCATTCTAACTGGGGTGACATGGAATCTCAATGCTATTTTGATTTGCATTTCTTTTATGGCTAGAGAAATTGAGCATTTCTTCATGTGCCTATTTTCCATTCTTATTTCCTCTTCAGAGAAGTCTCTTTAAGTCTTTAGCCCACTTATTTATTGGGCAGTTGTTTCTTTGAGGATCTGTTGTTGGGGGATTTAGTTTTTTGAGTTCTAAGTATATTTTAGATATGAGACCCTTGTCTGCTAGTGAAGATCTTCTCCCAATCCGTGGGCTTTCTATTGATCTTGCCATGTCCTTTGCCATGCAGAAGCACTGCAGTTTCATGCAATCCCATTTGTCCAACATTTCTTTGATTTGTTGTGTTTCTGGGTCTCTTTTAAGAAAATTTCTGCCTGTTCTTGTAATGTTTTCAGGGTATCTGCTTTTACTTCGAGGTCTTTGATTCCTTTGGAGTTGATTCTGGTGCAGGCTGATAGATAAGGATCTAGCTTTAGTTTTCTACAGGTGTTTAACCAATTTTGCCAGCACCATTTACTGAAAAGGCTGTCTTTCTTCCATTCTATTTTTTTCAACTCCCTTATCAAAGATTAGGTGGTTATAGGTCTGTGGGTTCATTTCTGGGTCTTCAGTTCTATTCCATTGTCCTCAGTTCTGTTCTTGAGCCAGTACTAAGCTGTTTTGATTACTATGGCTTTGTAGTAGAGTTCAAAGTTTGATATTGATATTCTTCCTGCACTGTTCTTTCTGCTAAGGATTGTTTTTGCTAGTCACGGTCTTGTTCCATATGAACTTTTCATCTATTTCCTTGAAGAATGAGGTTGGAATATTGATAGGTATCGCATTGAATTTGTAGATAGCCTTTGCAGTGCTGCCATTTTCATGATGTTAATCCTCACAATCCAGGAACATGGGAGGTTTTTCCATTTCCATAGTTCTGCTTTAATTTTCTTTTTCAGGTTTTTAAAGTTTTCATTGTAGAGGTCCTTCACTTCTTCAGTTAAGTTAACTACTAGGTATTTTATTTTTGCTGGGGCTATTACAAAAGGGTTGGCTTTCCTAATTTCATCTGCACTCTTCTATAATGAGAACAGAAATGGCAAACAGAAAATGGCAAACAGAAAAGCCATTGATTTTTTGAGGGTTAATTTTATACCCTGCTACTTTGCCAAAGTTTTGAATCAGCTCCAGTAACTTGGGAGTGGAGTCCATGGGGTTCTTGAAATACAAGATCATGTCATCTACAAAGATGGAGAATTTTACTTTATCTTTCCCTATTTAGATACCCTTTATGTTTGCATCTTGTCCTATTGCTCTAGCTAAGCACTCTAATACTAAGTTGAAAAGAAGTGGAGAGAGTGGACATCCTTGTCTTGTTCCTGAGTTTAGAGGAAATGGCTTTAGGTTTTTGCCGTTAAGTATAAAACTACCTGTAGGTTTGTCATACACAGCCTTTATTATATTGAGGAATGTTCCATAGATTCCTAATTTTTCAAGAGCTTTCATAAAGGGGTGTTAGATCTTGTCAAATGCTCTTTCTGCATCTATTGCGATAATCATGTGCTTCTTATCTTTCCTCTTGTTGATGTGATAAATTATATTAATTGATTTACTTATATTAAACCAGCTTTGCATCCCTGAAATGAATCCTGTTTGATCATGGTGTATGATTTCTTTGATGAGTTGTTGAAGTCGATTGGCCAAAATTTTGTTGAGAAGTTTTGCATCAATGTTCATCAATGGGTCTATAGTTCTCTTTCTCTGATGAATCCCTGCCTGGTTTTGGGATAGGGGTTATGATGGTTTCATAGAAAGAGTTTAGTAATGAACTTTCACTTTCAATTTCATTGAAGAGTTGGAGGAGTATTGGTGTGAGTTCTGCTTTGAAGGCCTGGTAGAATTCAGCTGTAAATCCATCCGGTCCTGGGCTTTTCTTGGATGGGAGGTCTCTTATTGCTGTTTCTATTGCGATGCTTGATATGGATCTGTTAAGTTGGTTTACGTCATCTTGCTTTTCTTTGGGCATGTCAATATTTGCTAGATATGCATCCATTTCTTCCAGATTCTCAAACTTATTAGCATAAAAGTTTGAGAAGTATTCCTTTACATTGTTCTGAACCTTGGTTGCTTCTATGCTGATGTTTCCATTCTCATCTCTGAGCTTGTTTACTTGGTGTGTTCTCTTCTTTTTCTGATTTGCTAAGGGTCTAACAATTTTGTGAATTTTTTTGAAGAACCAACTCTTTGTTTTGTTGACCCTTTCAATGTTATTTTTGGACTCTAATTCATTTAATTCTGATTTAATTTTAAATATTTCTTTCTGTCTACAGGATTGAGGTTTAGCTTCTTGCTCTTTTTCAAGGAGCTTCAGGTGTCTCATTAAATTGTTGGTTTCAGATCTCTCCAATTTGTTGATGTAGGAACTCAAAGCTATAAACTTGCCTCTAAGTACTGCCTTTGCTGTGTCCCAGAGGAGCTGGTAATTTGTGTGTTCATATTTGTTAAATATCATGAACACTTGAATTTCCTTTCTAATTTCTTCCATGACCCACTGGTGGTTCAACAGTGTGTTGTTCAGCCTCCATGTGTTACAGGATTTTTTTTTGGTGGCTTTTGGTGTTGAATTGTAATTTTATTCCTTTGTGGTCTGGGAGAATGCAGGGCATAATTTCAATGTTTCTGATTTTGGACAAATTTGCATTGTGACCTCAAATGTGGTCAGTTTTGGAGAATGTTCCATGTGCTGCTGACAAGAATGTGTATTCTGATCCTACTGGGTGAAATATTCAATAGTTGTCTGTTAAGTCTAGTTGATCTATGCAGTTGTTAGATCTGTGGTTTCTCTGTTGAGTTTTTGCTTGATTGATCTATCCAGTGATGATAGTGGTGTGTTTAAGTTCGCAACAATTAATGTCTTTGGATCTATGTGAGATTTGAGGGAAAATAGTGTTTCTTGGATAAATTTGAATGCTCTTTATTTGGTGAATAGATATTTAGAATTATAATATCCTCCTGAAGGAGAGATCCCTTAATTAGTATGTAGTGACCTTCTTTATCTCTTCTTGCTAATTTTAATTTGAAGTCTATTTTATCTGACATTGAGATTGCAACTCCGCCTGTTTATTGGGGCTATTTGCTTGGTAGATTTTATTCCAGCCTTTCACTTTCAGAATGTTTGTTTTTGTAGGCAAGGTGTGACTCCTGAAGGCAACAGATAGAAGGATCGTGCTTTTTGATCCAACTAGACAGTCTATGTCACTTAATTGGAGAGTTAAGTCTGTTCATGTTGAGAGATAGGACTGAGAGGTATTTGGGAGTTCCTGCCATTTTATCCACCTTCTTGGGGGTTGCAGCAACTGACTCCTTCCTATGGTTCTTGGATTCTCTGTTTGGGGGGCTGTTTCTTGGCCTTTATCATGCTCTTTTTTGGGTTTTTTTTTTGGGGGGGGTCCAGTCGTGGGCCTGAACTCTGGGCCTGGGCACTGTCCCTCAGCTCTTCAGCTCAAGGCTAGAGCTCTACCACTTGAGCCACAGTGCCACTTCCGGCTTTTTTTATTTCTGCTTATGTGGTGCTGAAGAATTGAACCCAGGGCCTCATGCATGCAAGGCAAGCGCTCTACCACTGAGCCACCTTCCCAGCCCTTCTTGTTGGTTTTTTATGTGTAAGACATCTTTAGTTATCTTTTGTAGGTGGAGATATATTGTTTCAATTTTTCTTTGCTGTGTTTTTATTTGTCCTTCTGTTATGAAGGAGATTTTAGCAAGGTACAGTGTTCTTGGTTGATAGTTGTTTGTACTTAGAGCATGGCATACATTATTCCTGGCTCTTCTTGCTTTAATTGTCTCGGCTGAGAAATTTGAATTTATTCTGATTGTTTTCCTTTCATAGGTGATAATCCTTTCTCTTTGATAGCCTGAAGGATCCTTTTGTTGGTCTCAATTGATCTTGTGCAGATTACAATGTAACAGTGGGATGTCCTGTTCTGGGCTGGTTTATTTGAGGTTCTAAAAGTTTCTTGTATCTGAATGGGCCTATCTTTTTGTATGTTTGGGAAGTTCTCTGCTAGGATCCTGTTAAATAAATTTCCTAGACCTTTAACTTCTGTCTCCAGGGCCTCCTCTACACTCATTAGCCTTCAATTAAGCTTTCTGATGATGTCCTCTAAAAAATGTTGAATATATCTATATTTCATATTTCTTGGATTTGTCTTGAATACTTGTCTGTTCTTTCTCTATAATGTGTAGGCTGTCTTCAATCCCAGAGATTCGATCTTCTGTATGGTCTAACCTACTGTCAAGACTCTACTTTGTTTTTTATTTCCTTTCCTTCTAATTGGTCAGATTTGATGGCTTCAAATTCTTTGTTGGAGCTTTGTTTTACATCTTGTATGAACTTCTTTACTTCCTTAATTTGGTTTTCAGTGATCACTCTCAAATCCCTTAATTGGCTGGTTATAGTTTCATTGGACTCCTTTTCCTTCTATTGGGTTTCATTCAGCATTTCCTTTGTGGACCCATGGATTCCTCCAGCTTTCTGTTTGTGGATTCCATGAATGCCTCTATTAATATTTGGTTATTCTCATCATACTCACTCTATTCCCCCATTAATCTGTGATTAGCTTTGTCACATTCACAATTTTCTTGTATTAATCTTTGTTTAGTCTCATCAACTCACGCATTTCTCTATCCCACTCATGCATTTCCCTTTTATGCTCACACAGAGCCCTCTGCAGGCTTTCAACCTTTTCATTCAGCATGTTTACCAGTACTGTTTGTAGAGCATTTTGGGAGCTCTCCTATGAATTATTCATTAACTGCTCTGTTGCCTGATTATCAAGGGTAGGAGTTGAGATACTGGACTTACCATTTTTCTTGCATTTGTATGGATTGTTCTGCCCATTTAGGTATGAAGGCAAAACTAATTCCATACTAAAACACTATTTTAAGGCAGGCTTCAAACCAAGCCCTGTAGTTGCACAGATTGATGCAGTAAAAATGAGTACACATACAATCTAGTTCAACATCAAATAACTAGGGATCATTGGACTAAGAAAATCAAAGAAGGAGTCAGCAGATGAGAAATTAATATGTTTAGGGAGAACTGTGAGGAGAAAGTAAGATTAGAAGAATGTAGGGAGGGAAACAGAGAGAGGGAATATATATAACCAAGACCTGAATTCAGAAAGAGGATGGGGATAGAAGGAAAGGAGAAGATAAAGATGAAGAAAAAGGAAAAAGGAAAATAAAAAACTTTAAATGATACAAGTTGACCCATTGCAACAATGAAATGTACAAGATGCTATGGTTGAAAAATGAACTTTACAATTTGGGGAGGAGTGTAGTTGGGGAGGTGGGAGGACAGGGATGGTAGGGGAAAAACAAAGGAGGAGCCAACAATGCTGGATAAGAAGTGTACTTACAGGGCTGGGAAGGTGGCTCAGTGGTAGAGCGCTTGCCTTGCATGCTCGAGGCCCTGGGTTCGATTCCTCAGCACCACATAAGCAAAAAGAAAAAAGCCAGGAGTGGCACTGTGGCTCAAGTGGTAGAGCGCTAGCCTTGAGCTGAAGAGCTGAGAGACAGCGCCCAGGCCCAGAGTTCAGGCCCCACGACCGGACCCAAAAAAAAAAAAAAAAAGAAGTGTTCTTATTACCTTGCTCACATAACTGTAACCCCTCTGTACAATATTTTCACAATAAAAAACTTATTTTAAAAAATTTTAAATGCAACACTTAAAAATTATATAAGCATAAAGAAATAATGCTACAATTAAATGAGTTAAAGCTGATAGTTTGTGAATTGAGTAATCTATATCTGAATTAAGTATGCACACAATGAAGGTTAAGATCTAATCATCGAAGACGGGTATATATATCTGGGGATGAACAGAACAGCAATTAAGTAAAGCAAAAAAAATAAATAAATAAAGGACCAAAAGGGGAAAGAATATAAAGAGAATAAAAACAAGAAAGACTAAACATGGTCTTGACTTTGTATCAAGCCATTACCATCATAGGCATCAATGGTGACCAAAAGGCTGTGATCTAAATTCTAGATTAACCAATAAAATTAATTCAATCACTCAGGCTCCTCTACTAAAAGTGGGGGGGGATGAGTTGCACCAGTCCTGGGACTTGAATTCAGATCCTGGGCACTATCCTTTAGCTTTTTTGTTCAAGGCTAGTGCTTTACCACCATGAGCCACAGCTCTAGTTCTGACCTTTTTAGTGGTTTATTGGAGATAAGAGTCTCAGATTTTCCTGCCCCACTGGCTTTGATCCAGAACCCTTAGATCTTAGCCTCTTCAGTAGCTAGGATTATAGGCTAAACCACTTCTTTCCTCATCTCTCCGCCTTCTGTCAGCAGCAGTCCTGAACTGTGACTTGCCACTAGGGCATAGCTCAGAGAGGCCCACTGAGCCCTGAAACACACTCTAAAGGACCAAGGGACATTGGTGCTCAACTTTTGCAGAGAGCAGATTGAGAGGAACCACCATACCCCAAGTAGAAATGTTCAGAGCCTTTCCCGCTAGGCCCATAGTCTAAGAAGGAAAGACCAGTTGCTCTCTTTCATTAGTTGTCTCAGCGTGTGGCAAGGATCTTTTCATTCTGTAATGCTTTCCCAAGTGGCAGCAAGGCTCTAATTGACTCATTTCCAATTCCCACGGACTGTAACTAAACACTTTTAAAGGTGACAAGAGGAACTGTGGGAATGGTGTGATCGTATGGATAATGGATAATGCCTTAAACACTAGAAATACATGGGAGAAAGTGGACAACAAATTAAAAGTGCTACCACGTCTTTTTTTTTTTTATGGACTGGTGTAAGGAATCTAACTGGTTGGATTTTCATGTAAGAGTTTTCTTTATCATCAACTATTTAGAAATGCACTCATTTTCTTTAGGATCTTCCTTCTGTTTCTCTGGGTTCTTTTGCTGATAAACAAGAACTAATGTCATTCAGAGCTAGGAAACCCACATGAACGGTGGTGCTAGCATGTTGGCTATATTTATTTTTAGAGGGAGTTGACAGCACTTCCTAAAAATGATGGCTTCATCATGCAAGGCACCGGGCAAGCGTGTGTGTCATGTCTGTTGCATTCATCCTCAAGACCAAGGCCTCTGCCCATCCCCGCCCCTCCGACACCACAATACTCCAGCACAGAAACTTCCCACCGATCTTCGGCTGCTGCTGTCAGTGGCCATCCTGGTTTAGGCCCCAGTCTTCCATCCATGTTGCTAGACAGCAGTGGGGAATAAGAAAATCTCGCTCAAGTTCCCAGGCAGCCAGAAGCACCATGTTTCCACATTGTGGCTACTCGTACTGGGGCTTGAACCCAAGGCCTTGAGCTCTCATTTTGCGTTTTCACTGAAGGCTGGTCCTCTGCCACTTGAGCCACAGCTCACCATTAGGTGGGCATCAAAGTCTCACAGATTTTCTTGCCCTGGATCCGAACCTTGATCCTCAGATCTCAGTCTCCTGAGTAATTGCCACCAGTGCCTGGCTGTCCTCATTTGTCGCTTCAACGTTTTTCTGCCTGTAAATTTGGACTTTCTAAGTTGTACCACTTCCTCCGTTTTTCTGGTTTCCCGTTTTGTTTGGGTTTTGTGTGCATCTGAAGATGGATCCTTTCCAGCCACAATCGTGGTGTCATTTGCACCTGTGCGGGAGCAGGCTCGGGTGACAGCCACATGGCGGGTGAGTGGGGGTGGGAGGGTCACCATGCTGAGTGATCCTGATGCTTCCCAGGGACATCAGCCCACCGACGCGCCCCCGGCGCCCACCACTGGGACCAGCCCGGCTTGGAGATATTGGAGCCATCGGTCACCTCCATCCTCCTTTTCCTCCTCTTTCTCTCATCCCCATTTTAACACAAGTTGTACAAGAAGGAATGAGAGGGAGAAGGGAGGGAAAAAAGGAGGGAGGATTCTCTCAATATCAGTCTCTAACCGAGCTGCAGCCTCATCATAAAGTAACTGGTTGTGCGCCATGAATTTATTTAAAAGAATTTCACAAACAATGGTGTCATGGGGCTGGGAAGGTGGCTCAGTGGTAGAGCGCTTGCTTTGCATGCCTGAGGCCCTGGGTTTGATTCCTCAGCACCACATAAGCAAAAAGAAAAAAGCTGGAAGTGGCACTGTGGCTCAAGTGGTAGAGCGCTAGCCTTGAGCTGAAGAGCTGAGGGACAGCACCCAGGCCCAGAGTTCAGGCCCCACGACTGGACTCCCCCCCAAAAAAAAATTGGTGACATTTTACCCACCAAACAGCAGATTTGGTGCTAAAAAAAAAAAAGTGAAACAAGTTATTGCTCACATGTATCATTTGTGATTTACTGCCTGTATTAACATCTTAAAAATATTTTCCTATTGGGGCTTGGGTGGCTCATGCCTGTAATCCTAGCTACTCAGGAGGCTGAGATCTGAGGATCCTGGTTTGAAGCCTGCCAGGCAGGAAAGCCTGTGAGATTCTTATCTCCAATTAACCACCAAAAAACTGGAAGTGGAGCTGTCACTCAAATGCCAACCCTAAGCAAAAACTGCCAAAAGATAGCTTGAGTAATGGTATGCACACACACACACACACACACACACACACACACACACATGACTTGAGGATTAAACAAAGTTTTGACTTATCACAAGACTAAATATGAAAATCATCACATTTCACATTTTAGCACCTACATAACCTGACTCAATTTTGAAGAGAAGAGCAAATATATATATATATATTTTTTTACAGCAATGACTTGAGAAATTATATGTCAAGTCAATCTCTCTTCCCTCAACTCTACAATAGCAGAAGCTTTGAGTACGAGGGTGAGAGCAATACTGGTTTGAACTCAGGAGCTTCCTGCTTTTCCTGTTCACTTACTTGTTAGACTAGGCTCTACCATGGCAGCCAGGCCTCCAGCCCTGCTTTTTGCTGGCTATTTTAGAGATGAAGACTCTTCAGCTTTTCTGCCCCATTTGGCTTTGAACCATAGTCCTCCAGATTCAGCCTTGTAAGTAGCTAGGATTATATATGTGAGACCTTAGTACCTGGCTAGAAGTTCTGTTTTTAATTATATGCTAAACCTATGAACATTTGAAATAAAACAGTCTATACATGTCACCATTTGTCTAGTCATGTAGAAGGCTTACGGTTCAATCAGGATTGTAATTAATGACTTCTTAATTTTCCTTTATTACTAGCTTGACAGTGGCCCATCTTAGTGTTGTTTCAATGACTTAAGTAGGATATGCTACTTCTGTGTTTTTTCTAATAACATCTTAGAAATGTAACCCATAATTTCAATGACCTTTATTATACAGAAAAGGGTGATTCAAAAATCTAGGAATATTTTCTAGTTTTAACATTAGCTTACTCTTTGCTTCTACCTAGTGGACAACTGCTAGTATAAGAAGTTTTTAAATCACCTGAGTAAAAATGTGGGCTCTTTGGTTTCCACAGCATATGGGTTTTGTTTCTTTTGTCTGGGTATTTCAAAATCATTGTGGTTTTTGTTCCCAATCTAAGGAATTAAGTGAAGACTTAAAAACCTATACTAATGTGAATATACTGGCCTGTAATAAGAAGCATGCTTGGCCACATTACCAAGTCTTCGTTTGTATATTTATAAACTGGCAGTCATTTCATTGACACTTCTACTGCACCAATGAGTGTAGCTGTTTAGCTAAACTGGAAGTCACCCAGCTCCCAACAGTGGCTCCTATCCATGGAACATGATTTATTCTAGTTAGCCTCAAAAAGAATAACAATAAAAACATAGATTCTCAAAGTGCACTGGTGGCTCATGCCTATTCAAGAAGCTCAGATCTAAGGATCATGGTTCAAAAGCCAACCCAAGCAGGAAAGTTCTTGAGACTCTTATCTCCAGTGAACCACCAAAAGTAGAGCTATGGCTCAAGTGGTAGAGTGCTAACCTTTAAAAAAAAAAATTGCTGAGGGGCAGCACTCAGGCTGTTAGTTCAAGATCTAGTACTAGCACATACACACAAAATCACTTAAATTCTCCAAATCACACAAACTCACCAAATTTAATATTCTTTCCATAATATGCACAATGAACATGTCTTATAAAAGAACAGTTATGGTATAATATCCCCGATTCAAAAGGGACTCCAAGACACCAGTTAAGGCAGCTAGAAACTTTATTACTGCCACGTGGGGTCCCCTTCCTACCACTGGGAAAGTAGGACAGCCCCAAGCTCAGGGTAGAATGGGTTTTTGTTTTTATGCTTTTTGTGTTTTGTTGGGGTTTTGTTTGTTTGTGGTTTTTTGTTTTTTGGGTTTTTTTTGTCGATTGTGAGGCTTGAACTCTGGGCCTGGGTGCTGTCCCTCAGTTCTTCAGCTCAAGGCTAGCGCTCTACCACTTGAGCCACAGCGCCACTTCTGGCTTTTTTCTTTTTGCTTATGTGGTGCTAGGGAATCGAACCCAGGGCCTCATGCATGCAAGGCAAGCGCTCTACCACTGAGCCACCTTCCCAGCCCCTTAAGAGTTTTGTAATTGCTAATATTCTCCAATATTAACAACTCATAATAAGTCAAGGGAATTAGGCAAGTTGCATTGCTGTAACAAAATACCACAGTTAAACAACAATAAGATTGTCAATGTAGGGTTTAGAGAACATTTTCCACCTTCTCACCACATCCTAGCCTTGAACTGTGTGTGTGTGTGTATATGTGTAGGTGTGTGAGAGAGAGAAAGAGGGGGGAGATCTGATTTTGGCATTCATTCATTTTGGCATTAATTGATTTATTTTTTGTGCCAATACTGGGGCTTGAACTCAAGATGTGGGCACTATCCTTAAGCTTTTTTTGCTCAAGGCTGGTGCTCTACCACTGAAGCCACAGCTCCACTTCTGGCTTTTTGCTGATTAGTTGGAGATAAGAATCACATTCCCACCTGGGATGGCTTCAAACTGAGATCCTCAGATCTCAGCCTCCTGAGTAGCTAGCTGACTCCAGGGCCTAGGCTTAAAGGAAATTTTGATTTGCATGACATCTTGAAGTGTTTTCTTTTTATCTGTAGGGATGTATCCTTCTTTCTCACACTGGCAAACTCTTCCCTGGCGAGGGAAGAGGAGAAAACTCTGCCTTAACCACTCTTTATAAAGAGGAAACTAGGCTGGGAAGGTGGTTTAGTGGTAGGGTGCTTGCCTTGCATGCATGAGGCCCTGGGTATGATTCCTCAGCACCACTTAAGCAGAAAAAGCCGGAAGTGGTGCTGTAGCTCAAGTGGTACAGCACTAGCCTTGAACTGAAGAGGTGAGGGACAGCACCCAGGCCCCAGAGTACAGGCCCCACAACTGACAAATAAATAAATAAATAAATGAATAAATAAATGAATAGATAGATAAATAAATAAGGGAACTATTTTCTAATTCTCTAGGAGTGTGTGCAAATTACATTACTGAAATCTCTAGGACAGCATGTACTTGGAGGCTGCTGATGCAGAGGTGCAGAAGACCCAAAGATTCGCCCATGATGATTTTGTTTTGTCAGTGATCAAATGGGAATTTTCCCACAGATAGAATGAGTCCCATGCCTGCACCCTCAGCCCTGCCTTCCTCCAGGCTGTGTTCTGCTGGACAATCAAACAGCAGGGTAAGCACATTAGTTTCAAAATAGGCCACTGAGCCACTGAGCAGAACACATGACAAGATAAATCATTTAGTCTTGGTCTTTAGAATCACCTGACTAAGAAAACAAGCAGACATTATTCTCGAACTGCCACAGGCAACAGAAAGTCTATGAGGAGGAAAGACATGGAAAGTAAATTCCTGACAAAGGGGCGGTGCCTCATGATCTCACCTGCAGCCCTCATAGCTGTCTTCCACCTAGGGGAAATATTAACAAGGTATGCAATGTCTGAATTATATTTTCCATTGTTACCCCCCAAATATATTACTAGAATGGTCGCTATGGACATAAGTGGAAACAGAGGCACAATGGTGTAGACACAGTTTCTGATGAAACAAAACTAGCTGGGTTTTCGTGCTTTGGTATTATTAACAAAAGGGAATGCACAGCCAGGCTGGTGCAGGTGGCTCACACCTACAATCCTAGCTACTCAGGAGGCTGAGAGCTGAGGATTGAGGCTCGAATCCAGCCAGGACAGGAAAGTCCATGAGACTCTTATCTCTAGTTAAGCACCAAAACAGCTGGAAGAAGAGCTGTAACTCAAGCGGTAAACTGCTAGCCTTGGGTAAAAAAGCTCAAGGACAGCACTCAGGCCATGAGTTCAAGCCCCAGGACCAGCACAAAAGAGAATGCCCCCAATATTATTCTGTGCCTTTTTAAAAATGGAGTTGTAGTAAGTAGGCTTACTGATTTTCTCTATGCTTTTCTCTATATGTAAAAGTGTATTCAGCTCAGACAGGCAAGTCTGTGAGACTCTTATTGCCAACAAACCAGAAATAAAAAACTGGAGGTGTGGCTCAAATGGTAGAGGGCCAGCCTTAACAGAAGATGCCAAGCAAGGGCGTGAAACAAAAACAGCACAAAACAGTAATACTTTCCCGTGAAGAATTATGTCTCACTTAGCCACACTCTGTGTGGTGATTAAAGACGTAAAACCAGGGAAGAAAGCGAGCCCAGGACTCACTTAAGTAGCCAGGCTACTTAAGACCATGACAGCTGCAGAAGGTGACCTCGTGTCAACATGGCGCTTCGCAGAGGTGCAATTCCAGTGCGTGTCATTTCCTGTCACGTCTGCTCATGATCGAAGTCTCGTGACAACCACTCTCCTGGGACCCAGCTACTCAGGAGGCTGAGCTCTGAGGATCGCAGTTCAAAGTCAACCGTGGCAAAAAAAAAAAAAAAAAAAAAAAAAAAAAAAAAAAGTCCACTAGCCTCATCTCCAATGAACTACCAGAAAGCCGGAAGTGGTGCTGTGGCGCAGGTGGTAGAGCGCCAGCCTGGAGCCAAAGAGCACAGGGACAGCGACAAAGCCCTGAGTTCAAATCCCAGGACCAGCACAGCAAAGAAAAAGAACGTGAATCTGTTCAAGTGGTTTTGATTACCGAACGTGCCTCAGGCTCTTTTCCGCGGCTGGTGTTGGACCGGCAGATCGCTACCTTGAGGGGCTGCAGGGCCGCGAATCCTGGCGGGAGAATTCCTAAGTGGAGCACCAGGCGTGCTCTGATCACTGCGACCCAGAGGGGACACATTTAGGTGCCGTTCACCCCCAGGATGTGAGGAGGCACCAGAGACCTTCGATCACTTTTTAAATAAATAAACAGGACACAGAAGCATGTGAAGATAGACCAGAGAAGAGCCCCGGTGCGATTCAATAGCTTTATTCAGTGGCTAGCCTGGCGGGCGCAGAGCGCATGCGCACAGCAAGCCCTGGCGAGGGCGGCCCTCGAAGGCAGCAGCGCACAGGCCGTCCTGCGCGGGGCGTGAGGCCTGCCTGGAGCGGGCCCCGCGGTGCCCACGCGTGACCCAGGCCACCGTGAGCCCCGCCAGGTGCACGTGCAGCCACTGACCCTCCCAGCTAGCGCCGCTGCGGAGCCAGCAGACGCCGTACTTCTGCAGGGAATGTTACAGCAGTGTGCGCACACGCGCGCATGCACACACGCGCGCATATGCTGGGGACAACGCCAGGGGCCTGGCCGCGCTTCCTGGAGACGCGCGCGCGCGCCCGGGCCTGTGCGAGGACCAGGGCGGGGGCACGCACGGCTGCGGCTGCGTAGCCGGTGTGAGCGTGGCGGGGCTCCAGGCCCAAGGACGTCCTGGCATAGGTGTAGCCCGCCTCCGGGCGGGAGGGAAGGGGACGAGGCCGCCACCGCGCCCACAAAGTCGGTCCCCCTGGCCCAAGCGCAAAGCTGGTCATGAATACCAGCACCTGGCACGTGATCTCCTCCCGACGCGGGACCGGGCTGCGCAAAAATGAGCGGGGGAGGGGGGGGGGAGAGACACACCGAGAGACGGAGACGGAGAGAGGCTTGCTAAAGGCAGAACACATGGTGGCGGCGGCGGCTGGAGGCCGCCAGGAATACATGGCTAGATTGTCCTTTAACAGCAGGAAAAAATAGTGTAAATACCGCGATCCCCCAAAGACCCGGAAACCAACAGCAAGACTTCTTCATCCCGATCCTGTCTATCTGCCTGTCTGTCTCTCTGTCGGCTTGTCTGTCTCTCTGTCTCACTGTCTGTCTGTCTCTTTCTGTCTCTGTCTGTCGGTCTGTCTGTCTCTCTCTTTCACACAGCTTGGTGGATAGAGATCTCACACTACACGGAGACAGAGTCCACATTTTCAAGCAGACGCCGCGCGTGCGTCTCAGTCCAGGCCCCTGCGGGAGGCCTCGGACACGGGCTTGTTTTCCAGAACGATCGGTGGCTCGGAGATCAGGAGGTCGTCCTCGGCGAAGGAAGAGCTGTGGTCCGTGTTCACGAAGTTGGGGAGGTCGAACTCCACGAGGTGGGGCGGCGCGCGGGCGGGCGGCCCGTCTCCCCGGGCGGCCTCGGGCGGCCGGCGGGTGTTGTCCGGGGCCGGGGTCCCCGGGCCGGCCGCGGCCCCGCCCGCCCCGTCCAGCTCGCTGATGTAGCAGTGGAACACGGAGCGGGACTCCTCCGGGCCCGGGCGCGCAAACACTTTCTCCGGCTCCAGAGGCTTCCCGAAGTCGGACACGAAGCTGTTCATTCTGAACCTCTTCTCCGAAGACTCCGCGTTGCTGCACCGAACACGGAGATAAAAGATGCTTTAGATGCTGGCCCTCCATCTGCTGGGCCCCGCCCCTCCGCCCCGGGGCCCCGCCCCTCCGCCCTTGGGGCCCGCCCTTCCATCCCTGGGGCCCAGGCAAAGCACTTCCCAAAGGGTACAAGGAAACCCAAGGCCAAGATGGGGGAGTTGGGATCATCGCAAAGATAGAACCTGCCACTCTTCTTCAGCACAATGAATGAGCAAGTAACTCTCAGGCCCAGAAGTGTGGCACTCCCTCCTCCACTGTCAACCTTTCAGACTCAGAGAGAGTGGTTCCTGGATCTAAGACGCAGTGGCTCACATCTGTCATCCCAGCCACTCAGGAGGCTGAGATCTGAGGATCACGATTTGAAGCCAGCCAGACAGGAAAGTTCATGAGACTCTCGTCTCCAATAAACTACTCCGAAGAAGCTGGATGTGGTGTTGTGTGTGGCTCAAGTGATTGAGCACCAGCCTTAAACAAAAAAGCTAAGAGACAGCACCCATGCTCCGAGTTCATGTCCCAGGACTGGAACAACAACAACAACAAAAAAGCATCCAGACTGGAGCTTAGCTGAAGAAGTAGGCTGCCAAGCACGCCAGCTTGCCGCCCTTTGCAAAAGAAAAGCACCTCATGGAAAGAAAAGGAGCAAAAAAAATTGTTCCCGAAGTACAAGAAGCACAGTGCACGCTTTCACAGGCAGAGCAGACCTCCCAAAAGCAGGCTTTGGAGTCTGTGTGCAATGAATGCATAATCTCAATGATTGTATTCTTAAATCTTTTCTTAAATCTTAAATCTTTTCTTTCCTACCTGAACACTTGCTACAAATTTCACGCTTTTTTTTTTTTTTTTTTTTGCCAGTCCTGGAGCTTGAATTCAGGGCCTGGGCACTGTCTCTGAGCCTCTCTGTGCTCAAGGCTAGCACTCTACCATGAGCCACAGCACCACTTCTGGCTTTTTCTGTTTATGAGGTATTGAGGAATTGAACCCAGGGTTTCATACATTCTGGGCAAGCATACTACCACTAAACCACATTCCTAGACTTGGTACAAATTTCTAATGATCACCTTCTTATGGATGAGGGGCCTTGGAGGTCATGCAAGTCTGATTCATTTCACCAACATCACCATTATCAAGAATTGGACCAGGTGTGATGAAGCACATCTGTAATCCCAGGACTCAGGAAGGAGCTTAAAGAAGGAAGGCCGGGAGTTCAAGGCCACCCTGGGATATGTGGTAAGATCCGGACTCAGGAACATCACACACACACACACACACACACACACACACACACACACACACACACACACACACACACACACACACACACACACACACACACACCACATTTGCTGACTTCTGAAATCCAGTGAATTTGTTTGTGAATTGGGCTTGCTAGCAGCAAATAGAAGAGAAGAAAGGAAGTGTGAGGCTGCACCTGACCAAGACACAGGGTGTGCATATAAAGGACAAGGAAGGCAAACTAATTGATGCTGATGAAAGATGCGGGCCTGGGGGTGGCGGGAGCTTCAGGCTTCCAAGAGGAAGCACTTTTCTGCGGTTACCAAGGTAACGACCCTAAGCAACGCACCTGCTACCAAAGGACCTCAGCTAGCTGGATTGGGAAAAAAAAATAAGTATGTTATTTGATATTTAGTAAAACCTATGTGCTGCTCTTCTTTCCTAAAGTATCTGGGTAAATCTTTTCCTCAATGTAAACACTGCAATGTTATTGCTGACTCATAGAAGTTTGGATATATTTGGTGTACAAGGTATTGTGAAGGTGTTCTGTGTGTGTGTGTGTGTGCACACGCACCCATGCTGGGGCTTGAACTCAGGGCCTGGGTGCTGTCCCTGAGTTGTTTTGCTCAAGGCTAGCATTCTATCACTTGATCCACAGCTCTACTTCTAGCTTTTGGTGATTAATCAGGGATAAGAGTCTCACACACTTTTTTCTCCAGAGATGGCAGTAAACTGCAATCCTCAAATCTCAGCCTCCTTAGTAGCTGGGATTACAGATGTGAGCCAAAGCACCAGCTGGACATGTTCTCTTGATCTGAGTTAGTGTTTTCCTTTTTGTAAAGATCTCTTTATATGAGCTACAGGAGCTCAGGTGCCGTGGGGGAGATTTCTTGTCATTTGTTGGTGAGAAAGGCCTCGAGGAAGACAGAAAAATGAAGGTATCCCGTCTGTTTGTTTGTTTGGCTTGAAGTCAGGGCCTCATGCTCTCACTTGGCTTTTTTCACTCAAGGCTGACACTCTACCACTTGAGCCACAGCTCTACTTCAGGCTTGTTTTTTCTTGGTTAGTTGTTGCTAAGAGTCTTGGGGACTTTTCTACGTGGGCTGGCTTTACACCGCAATCCTCAGATCTCAGGCTTCTAGGTCGGTAGGATTACAAAGCATGAGCCACTGGTGCCTAGCTCTGACCCTGTGCTCTTGTCACCTGGTCCTTCCAGGGTGCTCCCTTGCCAGTGCTCCTGCCATCCCTACAGGCCAGATACCTAGAAGCTCTGTGCCCACTTCCAAGCCTCTGTGTGGCTATCTTTCCACCCATCTGTCAAAGTCAAGCTTTTCTGTTCTGTGACGCCCCATGCGACCCTCCCAGAGGAAGGAGTCTGTCTGTCCTCTTGCCCCTCGCCCAGGCGCCCCCTTTCCTGTCTGGATCTGGATTAGTCACTCAAGTCCTTTTCCTCTCTCTAACCGAGGGGTGCAGTCTTCACCAAAAGGCCTTGCCAGACGCAGACTGCCCGCGTTCTCTGCAAACCACCACACACTGAGCATCTATCTGCCACCTGCCCAGCACCATGAGCACCAGGTGGCACCAACCACCCCCACATTTGTTTTTCTGGGGCAGACAGGCTGCCAGTGTCCAGGGACCTGGATCCCCCAGCTCCCTCTGCAGAGGGACAGCATAGCAATGTTCTGGTCATTTCCCAGGAACTTTCTAGATTGAGAGGATGGAGACAATGTGTGCAGGTGGCATCTCCAGCAGCCATTGCCCCAAGGCGTTTAAAGATGTACAAGCTAAGCAGAGACCTATGAGTGACTATTTCTGTACAAAAACAGCCACTACAAATAGATAGAGCCCTAGCCTGTGTGGAGAGACGCGTGCCATGGAGAAAGATGTCTTCAGCAAGCCTGGCTGAACCAGGGCTGTGGGAATCCTGGCTGACTAGGAAAGAGGCGAGCTAAGATGGACAGAGAAGATTCTGTCTCCTTCCAATGATCTATGGCACAGCCCTAGAAAAGGCAGAGCTGGGCACTCAATAAACATCTTCTAACTGATAGAGAATGAAAGACAACAGCCAGGTACGCATGGCTCACACCTCTCATCCTAGCTACTCATGAGGCTGAGATCAGAGGATTATGGTTCAAAGCCATCCCAGGCAGGAAAGGCCATAAGACTCTTATCTCCAATTAACCACTGGTGGCTCAGAGTTGTAGAGTGCTAGCCTTGAGCAAAAAAGCTCAGGGGCAGCACCCAGGCCCTGTGTTCAAGCCCCATGACCTACCAGAGAGAGAGAGAGAAAGTGGAAGAAGAAGAAGACGAGGAGGAAGAAGAGGAGGAGGAGGAGGAGGAGGAGGAGGAGGAGAAATAATCATGAGTGGCCAGATGTCCTGCCACATCTGGCCTTGGCCAGCTGGCCCTAGCCATGGTCATCAGAGACTTTGAGCCATGACATTTTCCTGCTCAGAGATCTGGCGGCTCATGCCCATCCTTCCCTGAGCACCATAGTCAGGAACCTTACAACTCAAGGCACAAAGTGATTCTCCTCCTCCACGGTCACGAGCATTCTGCCCTTGCCCCTCCATGAAAGAAGGTTAAAATATTCAGCATAAGGAAACATCCCGAGCCTCTCCCATGGCTCTCCCTGTGAGGCAGCAGCATGATGATGGAGCCCTAGCGCGGGTAAGATGGCTCTTCACCCTCACTGCCCACAAAGCATCCACAGGGTGGCAGGTGCTTCGTGGCCTTGACCACATTGGGGAAAGGTGCTACTGGCTTTGTAACAAGTCTCTCCTGCCCTGCCATCTGCCTTCCTTGTGATGGCTGACACTGCACACAGATCTACTCTCCTTCTGCACATGAACCTATTCTCTCTCCTGGCACAGGGTGACTGGGTGAATGTGGCTAGGTGTGATGGATGAGCTGTGGGAAGCCACTTCCTGCTGAAGAAGCCGAGGCAAAGGCAGGCTGAGGTCCCATGCATCCTTGGGTCCTTTGGCCATGTCTCAGGCAGCCCAGGGGCTGAGGAGCGGAGGCTGCATCGGTCTAGCTGTCTCTTGCCAACTCTGCCAACATAGAGATGAGCGAGAGCCAGCTGGTGCTATGCAGAGACTTGGGGAGCTCCTGATTTATAACCTGCCAGCCCAGCTCGGACACCTTCTTCCCAACGTGGAATCTCACACTGGGCACAGAGGCGTTTCAAGCATGGTCCTTGGGGATGAGCCAATATTTTATTAAAAATGTTCTGACTTCATCTTGTTAGAGGAGCTCTGGGTTACCTGGCTCCCGTTCTGTGGCTGAGCACTGTTTGGAATTGCCACGGAAGAGAGAAATCCCCTTGGGGTAAAAGCGAATGGACAAATGCAAGTCTAGAACTGCAGGTCTCAAGGTCTCCATGACACCTGAGAGAAGTGGACAGTCACGGTCCCCCCTCTCACCCCTGGCCCCGAGACTCAGCTCACTGGATGCTATTGTGTGTGTGTGTGTGTGTGTGTGTGTGTGTGTGTGTGTGCATGTATGTATGTGTAAGGAGAGATTTATTTTAAGGAACTAGATATGTCATTGTGCAGGCTAGCAAGTCCAAAATCTACAGAGGAGGCCGATAGGCTAGAGACACAGAGAAGAGATGTATTTCCTGTCAGTTCTGGTCTTCTGGAAGATTCTGTTTGGAAGATAGGTCTTAAGTCTATTGAGGCCTTCAATGGAAGAGATAAGACACCCACATTATAGAAAGTAATACACTTCATTTAAAGTATACTAGTTTATGCTAATTTAAGATCTTTGAAGAATGATCTTTAAAAAAAATTACCTTCACCGGACTGGAGGACAACTCAAGTAGTAGAGCACCTGCTTAGCAAGCTGGAAGCCCTGACACTGACATTAAAAAAGATGAAGAAGAAGAACCTTCACAGAAGCATCCAGAATAATGTTTGACCAAGTATCTAAATGCCGCAACCTAGACACGTTTCAACTCAGAAAGTCATGCTCTATTAGTGCAAAGGTGTTTTTATAAATGAAATCATGCACCTCAATGATTCTGCAAAAAAAAAAAAAAAAAAAAATCCAAGGAGCAGGGAGATCATCGAGTGTTACTATTCTCTGACCATTCCACTCTCTTCATTGCTCTTGCAAATCACTTCAAATTTCCCAATTCCTTAAACCCACACAGTGAGAAGCAAAGGTGTACATGGCTGTTTGGAGGACATGGGGTGGGGGGAAGGAAGGGTATTTCTTTTTTTTGGTCAATCATGGGGCTTAAACTCTGGGCCTGGCCGCTGACCCTCAGCTCTTCAACTCAAGGCTAGCACTCTACCACTGGAGCCGCAGCGCCACTTTGGCTTTCTGGTGGTTTTTTGGAGATAAGAGTCTCACAGCCTTTCCTGCCCAGGGTGGCTTTGAACGGAGATCCTCAGATCTCAGCCTCCTGAGTAGTTAGGATGATAGGCATGAGCCACCGGTGCCCTGCTGAGGAAGGGTATTTCTATGGCTTCTGAAGTGCTTCTCAGCCACCGTCCCCCTGTGCCTTGAGAAGTGGTTCTTTTCTTACCATTCAAAATGATTGTGTTGAAAATTTTTTCCCAATCCTTGATGTCTAAGTGCTGGGCAGAAGCATTTGTTATCATTCGAGGGCAGAATGAAGGCCAAGCAACAAGCACCAGGGCTTGAGTTATGTAACTGTTAGGGACCATGTGCAACCTCCTCCAGTCCCTCCCCCAGCTCCCTCCACTTTCCCTGCCTGCTCTTTGCTCTAGGAAATTGCCCTAGGATGGAGCTTCAGGCTGCTGGTCCTTGTTCAGCCAACAAGGGGCAATGGTGAAACATGGGAAAGAGGGAGCAGAGAGAAGGTTTACTTTGAGGCCAATCCGCCTGCTGCACCCCTGAGATCCAGGGCAGGTGAGAAAGGCCCCTGTGTAATGAGCCTTGGAAACTGCCTTTACCAAAAGCACTTCTAGTTACCAACTCGAGTAGTTATCAGTTGCTCAGTAGAACCAACTAATAAGTTCTTTGACACATTATTTTCCTGTTTGCATTTAATGAAGTATATTTTTTAAACCATCCCTGTGAAGTGTTTTCTGCAGGCATGGCAGCTCAAGCCTGTAATCCTAGCTACTTGGGAAGCAGAGATTGGAGAATCAGTTTCAGGCCAGCATGAAGTTCAGGCCAGCCAAAGGATGCTTAGGAAACTCCATCTCAACCCGTGGCTTGGAGTGTTGGCGTGTGCCTGTCATCCTAGAGGAGGCCCATGTAGAAGATTACAGCCCAAGCTGGCCCACATATAATAATAAACCCCAATAACAAACAATGGAAAAGGGGACTGAAGGTGTGGCTTAAGTGTCAGAGAGCCTGCTTAGCAAGCACAAGGCCCGAGTTCAACGCCCCCTCCCCTAGTACAGACTGGAGAAAAGGGGGTATTTTCTGATATTTTTGATCTGACGTTAGCTCACTTCACAAATCCATGAAAAAAAACCTCCTTCCTAAGTCCAAAGCCTAATGTTGATGCTTTTCATCTTGTTAGGAGCATTAAATAAGAGATTTCCTTTTATCCTGTTATCAAGGAAATTCAAGCTCAACTCAGCAATGCATCTGGGTAAGTAGTTTAGCTGAGTGCTTACTGACAGCTATTCCTCAGCTCATTTTGCATTGTCTTTTTTCCTCTACTTTGAATCTGGCAAGCTGTGTACATCCTTTTCAAAATAAAGAGAAAATGCATCCTGATTAATCACCATTTCAATATAGAAATCAGCCCAGGTCAACATGAACATTGTAGAAAAGGACAAGGAAGCTCAATTTCACCAGGGAAGCAAGAGGCAAAAAGCCAGGAGGAGCCAGGCACCATACGTGCACCTGTCAGACCAGCTATAGAGGAAGCATAAATCGAGGGACTGGGGTCCAGCAGGTTGGCCTAAGTAAAACACATGAGACTATCCCAGACATAGCCTCAAAGCTTCAAGGGCTATGAGCGTGGATCTAGTGTAGAGCACCTGCCTAGCAAGAGCCATAACATTATCCCCACTCCTGGCACCTGGGCCCTGGCCACAAACCACACACTGCCAAGTCTCTCCATGCATAGGCAACAACCAGCCCTGGTACCAGGTGCTGTTTCTTTAGGTCACTATGGAGCATGAGACATTTAGGTGCAGCCCAGACTTACTCTTGGTGTGGGGCGCCCGTCTTGGTCAGCAAAGTGAGCACAAAAACCATGAAATTCACAAAGACTGCAAGGCCAACCCAGAACCCAATCACGATGGAATCTGCAAAGCAAACAATAGTGATATCAGTGTATCACCAGTGGTACACACAAGGTCCTGGGGGCTTGAACTCAGGGCCTGAGCACTGTCTCTGAGCTTCTTTTGCTCAAAGATAGCTCTCTACAATTTGAACCACAGCACTCCTTCAAGTTTTTTTCTGAGTGGTTTAATGGCAATAAGAGTCTCATGGACTTTCCTGGCCCATCTGGCTCAGGTCTCAGTCTCCTGAGTAGCTAGGATTACAAATATGGGCCACCCGTGCCCTGCTCCAATGAAATATTTTTATTCCACTATTAAAGTATGACTGATGGATAATTTATTTTCCCAGTAAGACTTTTAGGTCCTATCTACTCTAACACCATTAATCAACACTACAAGCATCCTTGATTCTATCATTTTAATATAACTCATTACAATTGAGCAGAAATTACTTCAAAGACTCTTTGAATTTACTTGTCCAATTATTTGATAAATTAAGATCTGTGTAGGTAAGGTTGAAATCATTAGTGGATCAAATGGTACAGTCTGATAGACATTTTTATTGTTATTGCCGAGTTGATATGCAGAAGGGCTACAGTTTCATGAATCAGGTAGTGAGTAATGAGTACATTTCTTTTTGAACCATGTCTCCTCTTCCCTTACTCTCTCCCAGTTTTTCCCTTCTATCCCCACCCACAAGATATCCAGTTCATTTTCCACAGTGTCTCGTGAGCACCACTGTTGTATTTATTCATCCTGTCATACCTTTTCTGATAAAGATTAAGAAGTTTATGTAAGGTCAAGCACCAGTGGCTCACTCCTGTAATCCTACCTACTCAGGAGGCTGAGATCAGATGATCACAGTTTGAAGCCACCCCAGGAAGAAAAGTCCCTGTGAGATCTTATCTCCAATTAACCACTCAAAAACCGGAAGTGGCACTGTGGCTCAAAGTGGTAGGCACTAGCCTTGAGCAAAAGAGCTCATAGACAGCACCCAGGCCCTGAGTTCAAGCACCAGTTATGGCCCTAAATAAATAAATAAAGCTTGTATATTAATTGGGCTTACATGTAAAACATGATTTTAATTAAATTATGTCTATGTTATACAATTTGCTTTTTTAAAAAAGGAGAATTAGCCATTTGCTCTGCATAATTCTTATTTTTATGCTGCACATCCTGCTGCAGTTAACATTGTCAAACGCTCTGGATGCAAACTTTAATGTACTGTTCCAACATCTAACTATAAGTGCTAAAGGAATAGCAACTTCTTCAGATGTTGCTTTGTAAAATAATGGCAATGAGGCATAAAGGAAGACATAAGGACAAGTACCAAAAACACATGTCCTCAAGTGTAACTAACGTGGAATGATGGACTCTCCCAGGTCTGCCTGACTGTGAAGAAATGTTGACGAGTTAGTAACTGTCGAGACACTGTGCCTGATCAGCTGCTTCAGAGGAAAGCAAATCCGAGAGGAGACAGAGGAGGGCTGCCAGTGATGCAGCCCAGGGCCTTCCTTCTCTGGTCTTGTGCCTTGGGCAGCTGACACAAAGCAGCAGAAGTGGGGGGCCTGGGAGGCCCACAGCCTTCCCAGAAATAATGTGGCAGAGTGGGAGACAGAGTTGTAAGACCGGAGATCCCCAACCCAATGCCATTTCCGAGTGTTGCCCTGCTGATGTGACAACCGTGTTTCCCATGACAGCCGGCCTTACCTAGCTCTTATTCATCATCCCTTTCAAATAGAATTCTGCTTCCTCTGATTATTTGCAGGAGCTTCCCCTTACCCTAGTCCTGAGCACATGACAGACCCCAGGTTACTTTCCCACCCGGAACTTCTCCCAGGAACACTAGAGCACTCTCTCCACCCAAGAACATCTAACTTCTCTTGAAGTTTTATTTTCCTGCCATGTTTGGTGTCACTGGGTCCAGTGTGATTTAGGAGAAGCCGGAGCCAAGTAGCCACACTCTGCCATGCGTCTCTGGGCTGTGTGAACAAATGACCCGGGACACTTCCCAGTGGAATATAATACAAATATTTCCCTCACACAAGCTCTGGTGGTGAACCATGCCTGTAACCCTAGCTGCTTAGAAGGCTGAGACCTGAGAATCAGATTCCAAAGCCAGCCAGGGCAGGAATGTCCATGAGACTCTTATCTCCAATTAACCAACCAAAAGCAGGAAATAGAGCTCTGACTCAAGTGGTAGAGTGTAAGCTAAAAACCAAGCAAGAACAAAAGGCCCTGAGTTCAAGCCCCGGTACCAGCACAAAACAAAAACAAAATCAAAACCCTTCCCCCTAACCAGACTTATAATGGATGGCCTGAAACAAGAGAGCTGAAATCTAGCATGCACTTCCTCTCCAGGTTTGCTCTTTGCCATTCCTCCAAAGAATCCAGAAAAGAGTATGACCGATGACCTCTCCCACAGGGTCAGGACAGCAGAGACGGCAGGGTCCTCACCCAGCAACCACAGTGATGGATGGGTGTCCCTCAGCGGGGCCTCTTGGCCCTGATCTCTCACTGTGGGCCAACTGACCTCTCCCCCCGGACCTCTCCCCCAGTGGCTGCACCTGCCCTGTGGACAGCTTCTGGCTGACCACCCATGAGGGACATCCTCAGGTTAGCGTATGAGTGAAGTGTGAGGTTTGCCTGCCACTGGTAGCTCAGAATAAGCCGGCTTCCTGTTATACCCCACTAAACTGTGAGTGTCTGGTCAGCCACTCTGGGCTTTTGTTCTTTGAGAACAAACCCACTGTCTCCCCCAAGCCAAGCCCTTCCTTGAGGCTCACGGCTTTCCTTCCCTTTGTAGGAAGTCCTTCAGAGATCTCTCCATGTCTACTAGTTCCAGCCTCATGCACTTTCCTGCCCAGACTGGCTTTAAACCCATAATCTTCATATCTCAGCCTCCTGAGTAGCTAGGATTACAGGTGGGAGCCCCTGGCAACCCACCCACAACAATAGTTGACTTAATCTTTTTACTTTCCTGAATATGGTGGGATTTTGCTTCCATTACACAGCTCTAGCTCATGCAAGTGAGTCCAGGATGTGAAGTGTCTTTCACAGATCTCTTACAGCAGAACACACAGTAGCTTCTCACTTGAACAGTTTTGTGTTTTTGTGATGTGCATACTAAAACAAATTTCCACTACTGGTATATTCAGTGAAATAAGTATCTAATGTGTCACAGCTCTAAGTTTCATAGAGATTTATTTCAAGTTGCAGTCATGTTTACAATATACTATGGGCAAAAAAGATCTTCTACAGTTGTTTCTAGAAATGCATCAACAAAATTACAGCAGTAGGACTATCTTCAGGCCTCCTCAAAACTAAAGAAAAGAGACAGAGGCAAGTTGGCATGAAGCTGGAGCAAACAGAAGCACACTGGCATGAAGCTGGGGCACAGATCCTGTCAGAGGGCACAATGCAATGGTTCACCCAGGCATTTTGATTTCTGCCATAATTTATAACAAACAAGTGTCCTTATTGAAGGTCATCCCTGAAAAAAAAACACAGACTGCCAATCTATGTGAATTTAGGACAGTGATTTCGCTCCCAGCACAATGATTTCACTCCCACACTTCCATCAAATAATTAATGACAGCCTGTCCTAACGAGTTCATCTCCTTTTTCCTCCATAAATACGGAGAAAATGTTACCCAAAGACTGAGAAAAATCATTTAATTATTACTTGAGGCACAAAAGATATATGAAAGGCAATGACCTTTTTTCTCAAGGGGGAAAAAAATCCTAGCTAGCCTTCCTTGCAGCGCATGGGTATAATGGGTCATTGATGCACACAGGTCATAAGTGAGGGAGGGAAAGCTTTTCTTTTGCTCCATTGTGCCTCTGGTTGTAATCTCCCTTGGGCTTCTTGATGTGTCACATTCGTTTGGATCATTTAAGCTACCCATACTCTGTAATTCTAGCTACCCACCACCTGTACTTCTAGCTATTAGGAAGGCAGAGGGTTGAAGGATCATGGTTAGTGGCCAGCCGGAGTAGAGAAGTTCTCAAGACTCCATCTCAGCCAGTTGCGCCTCCTGCTGTCTCAGCAATGAGAGAGTGACTGCTGGGTTGTGTTGCCCCTGCAGGCCCCAGTGACAGGAGAAACACAAATAGGAGGATCACCTCTCAGGCTGGCCCTGGGCATTAAAAAAAAAAGTGAGAGACTGGACATCAGAAACAACCAATGGGAAAAGGGACTGCAGGCAGGCTTGGCTCAGGTTGAGAGAGCATGCACCCAGCAAGCACGAAGCTCAGAGTTCAATCTCCAGTACTGACAAAAACCAGCAAACCTAACAAGTGGTCATGATGACACAGATCTATAATTCCAGCGTGTGGGAGGCTGAGGTAGGAGGAAGGCAAGTTGGAGGCCAGCCTGGGTCACTATCAGAAAAAAATAGAATAAAGGAAAGGAACTTAAACTCTTTGATATACATATATATATATATACATATATACACATATATATATATGCATTTCTTAAGCAGACAGGACCTGGGAGAGGGCAGCAGACCCAGCCCATCACCCCAGCTCTGCTCTATACAATGCTCTATACACTTCTGCTGGCAGCCAGCACTACGTTTTATTTTTTATCTTATTTTTAACTTTTTCATAATTATAAAGGTGATGGACAGAGAGGTTACAGTCACATAAGTCAGATGAAAAGCGTATTTCTTTTTGAACAGTGTTACGCCTTCCTTCACTCCCTCCCAGATTTTAGCTCCCATTCCCACCCACAAGTTGTATAGTTCATTTTCCACATGGTATCTAGTGAGTATCACTGCTGCATGTGTTCACCCTTTGTCCCTCCAGTTTTGATGAGAGTCCCTTCCATGGCTGTGCACTTCTTGTCTTTGTGTCAGATCGTTAACCATCTGCATAATACAAAACACACTGGAGTTCAGAACAGAGGCTGGCTGATCCCAGTGAAGACACACACTGCGTTTCACAGGTCTAGAAAACCAAGTGTGTGTGAACAATACCATTGCTGTCGCAATGGTATTGGGCTGTCGCAAAAGAAAAGTCCCCACATAATAACCTCCAGAGTCCATTTTGCATATATTTCTGATAGTCCAAACAGTTAGACTTTGGGGTACCTGGAATCATTCATGCCAAAAAAAAAAGAGGCTTGATCTGAATTTTACATCTCTGCATGAATCAGAATGAGGTCCCCAGAGTGAGCAATCACTCCATGTGTGGAATGGGTGTTTTGTGGGTAGAAGACAATTATGTAAGAAGGTGGAATTTTCAGGAAACATAACCCATGGGTATTTCACAGGTAAAGACAAATACACCACATGCTTACAGTGGAGAGTTACATGAGACTTACATTTATGAGCCTTCAGTCCTTCAAAGGAAACTGGCCCGATTTCGTAATATTCATACTCCCAGGTGTAATCAGAATGTGATGCCAGCGGCTGGGAGGTTCTGTTAGAAGTTAACCTCTGGGAGGACATCTCCACTCTGCACAGGACAAAAGAGCAGGTTTGGAACTCATGAACAGACTGGTGATCTCCCATTTACCCTGGTGATGCTGGACCCCACTTAGGAGTCCAGGAGCCAAAACCTCCTCAGGGGGGTGGTGGAGGGGGTGGGACCTTGCTAGCTCCCATACCTCCTGCCAGGGGGCGCCATTCACTTCTTTTTCCCACTCTACTTTTCTAGAATATATCTGAAACCAGGCATTGATGTCTTTTTTGTGAACTTCACAGAAGGCCTGGCACATAATCAATGTTCAATAAGTGAGGAGAGCAGGCAGAAGGCAAGCTTACAGATTCAGCCTCCTAATCTCTATTGGTGCAAATATACAAAAAGACTGTGAGCATTCCATAAACAAGTCCTATCTGTTTCAAGCACCAGCCAGCTCAATGTGCATCTCTTGAGCATCTACTATGCAACAGTAAAGATGTGCAGCTTTGGCCAGATGCCTAAAATCCTAGCTAATCAGGAAACTGAAATCTGAGGATCATAGTTCAAAGCCAGCCTGAGCAGGAAAATCCCATAAGACTCCCATCTCCAGTTAACTACAGAAAGCCAGAAGTGCAGATGTGGCTCAAGTGGTAGAGTGCTAGCTCTGAGAGGGAAAAGCTCAGGGACAGCACCTAGGCTGTGGTTCAAGCCCCAGAACTGGCATAATACACAGCTTTTGTTTATTTACTTATTTATGGGGTTGAGTGAAGAAGGAGAAGCCACTGGAGACACATATGGGAGATGACATGCAAAGGCGACACCTTGGGTGCTCTTGCCCTGGGGTGAACCCAAGTCCCCAAGCATCTTCTTTGCCAACTGACAAAGATGATAAGACATGTTGCTAGGCCTGTGTCCTACACCTGTGCACAAGCGTGCCCACAGTGAGGCCGGCGCAGACGCCAGAGCCACACACCAGATCCCCGTCACCTCACCTAGAAAACCTTCTCGAGAGTTCCCCTCTCCCCACCTTACCTTCATCACAGCCACCACAGCCATCATCAGGGCCACAGGACAACACCAGCAGCACCCCTGCGCCCCCTACTCGCAGGCTCTCCTCCACCGCAGACCCGGCCCCCCTGAACAAGCCTCTGTCCCCATAGCGTGGTGATGTTCCAAGGATAGGGTGCTCAAACCCAGAGACACCTGCCAGCATCAGGAACTGTGTGTGACTCCCCGTTCCTTCCTCAAAGGTAGGAAGGAACCAAACTTCGTGTGGACACATTGGGCTTCACTCTGGGCATTCCGCTCTGCTTGCACCTGCTCACAACCAGTGCCACACTCAGCCCCAGCTGTGGTGTTATTCAACAAGAGAAGCCAGTTTCCCCAGGAAGGAGTGCCACACCCATCTTTGCCCTTCCTGAGGCAGCAAGGCCACCAGCACCTGGCTGGCCCCGCCCATTCCTCAGGCCTCCTGCTTTCTTCTGGTCTTACTCTTATCAACCCCTGTGGCCCAGTCTCCTCCCCTCAGCCAGGGTTCTTTGGAACAAATAAATGGTTCTTGCCACTGCTCTGCTTAATCCTTTCAATGGCTTCCCATTGCTTCAAGTGCAAAACCCCGAAAACGTCTGGTGCGGCTGGAATCATGTATATCAATCAATCGTGCTCCCCCCCCCCCCCCGCCCCCCCCCTCCCCCCGCCGGCCCCAAGGTCTGTGAGTGTCAAGCTGTGCCTGTAGCATGAGGGGCTATCTGGAGACAGTTCAGCCCTTAGGGGTCGGAGCTTAGTAAAAGAAAGCAGTCAGCGGGGCCAGCCCTTGAGGTGGGCCTGGGACCCCTTCCTTCCTCTTCTGTAGTTCCTGGCCACCATGAAGCCAGAAGCTTGGCTCCACCACACACACTTCCTACCATCTTGTTCTGCCCAAAGTAGAGACCAAGGGACTATAGACTCAAACCTCCGAAACCATGTGCCAAAATAAATGTTTCCTTTCTTAGAAGTTGATTGTCTCTGGTGTTTTGTTACAATGATGGAAAGCTAACACCAAGAGGAGGCTAACAGATGGGATCTTGCCTTCTCCTTTTCCCCCAAGCCATTCGACCTCAAGCATTATCCTACTATAATACACTCATTGCAGTTCTTCAAATAATGCATGTTCTCTGCTGCTCACATGCAGGCCAATGTCTGGCACAAGTGCTTTTCCATCACCCCCACCTTCTCCTCCCTTCTTCCCCTGGATTCTCCTATCCTCTTGATCAGGGCAACATCGGCAAATCCAACTCAGTGCCTGCAAGGAAGAATGCTTGCAATTCTAAATGGCTAAAGAAACACCCAAAGGACTGCAGGTGGCAGAGGAGACTATATGACATCCAAATATCAGCATGGGTAGATATTTATTGCAAATACCTGCTCATTGTTTCTGTCTTCCCTGACTTCTGGCTTCTTCCCATTCCAACAGCAGGCCGAGTATGAGGCAGAGACTGGTTGGCCCCAAAGCCTCCAGTATTTACATCCTGGCATTCATGTGTTCTACCAGTTCAGAAATACAGTAGCAGCTGGGTTCCAGTGGCTTAAACACCTGTAATCCTAGCTGCTCAGGAGGCTGAGATCTAAAGGACCTGGTTCAAAGCGAAACCAGGGCTGAAAAGTTGTGAGACCCTTATCTCCAAGTAACCATCAAAAAGCTGGAGGTGGAGCTGTGGCTCAAATGGTAGAGCGCCAGCCTTAAACAAAAAAGCTAAGGCAGAGTGACCCTGAGTTCAAGTCTCAATCCTGGCACAAAGAAAAAGAAATACAGTAATACTCCTTTTTCTTTTTAAAAGAGAAAGAAAATAATATGAAGCCTGTGTTGATTATTAGGAATGAACATCATAGTTCATCATGTAAGCAGAGCGGAGGAAAGCACTAGGCTTTGTTTACAACAAAGGTATATAAAACAAACACAATGACATGGAATGTTGTCTCTCTCCCTGGAGTGGGCACACCACTACCTGGCCTGCTGTTCTGACTAGCAAGCAAGGGCACACACCTCCCCTACAGCAGCATCCCTGTTCTGACCCCCCAGCCTCTCCTCCTGACACCCAGCTCCCCACACCCCTCCTGAGCGGGTTTTTCCTCGCTGAATACAGGATGAGCAATTCTCCCCACCTCCATGTGTGGAGTGAAGGATGCTCCTCACCTGCCCTGGATGAGCTATGATGGGAGATTTTCCTTTGAGTCTCCATCTTTATATCCATTTAAGCCACAAGCATCAGGAGAGGTGTTTTTCACATTACTGCCAACTCAGGCATAGACCTAGCACTTTAAGAAAATCCAAGAGATGCCCAGAAATGCTGAAAGATGAGCACATACTCTCTCACGTTCTCTCTCTCTTTCTCTCTCTCTTGCTCTCTCTTTCTCTCTCTACACACACACACAAACACACACACACACACACACACACACACACACACACACACACACACACACACACACACACATGGACAGACGGACAAAAGAACACAGGAACCAGGTCAGGAAGTTGCTGACCAATATCACAAACACAAGGGCCATGATGAGCAGCTTGCACAGAAGCAAACCCAGTTGCATTCTGCTTTGAGATCACAATTCCCAATTTCAGGGCTGGAGAGGAGGTCTTGGGTTCAGTCCCCACCAGTGAAAAAGAGAGAAACAAAACATCAGAACAAAATTTCCAGTTGCACTGATTCATCCTCCTTTGTTTTTGATCCTCAAGCTCTAGAATAAGGCATGCCACCCAGGAGCAACAATCATTTTGGGGAGGTTTTTTGGTGCCAGTTTTAGGGCTTGAACTTGGGGCTAACAGAATGTCCCAAAACAAGACAGGACTTAGATTTTACTTAGATAGACATAGACACATGGAATTGAGGCCCATTTAACAGGCCAGTGGGCACCCTTTCTCCACCAACACAGGCCTTGGGAGGACCAGCAGTTTGACCCTTCAATTTCACTTTTCCTCCTATGCCCTATGCTCTCATAGTCATAATAGAAAACCCATGTTGCAGGCCCGTGTTCTTGGCTGTGTGGTCCTCCCAGTTCAGCCCACACGATGCTCATGACCTACACATGACATCAGGTGCTAGAGCAGGTAAACTGGCCTTGAGCTTTGGAGGGCTGTTTGGAGAGGGTGTCAGCTGACCTGTTCTTCAAGCTGCATAGGCAAGGAGCTCTGGAATTTTGCTCACAGCTGGATTTCTAGCCAACACGTATCTCATGGTTGGTGTCATCCAGAACTGATGTGTTGGAACTTAATATCCAATGGGATCGTATTCAGTGCCGGGGCTTTCAGGAGTGTTTAGTCCCTGAAGGCTCACCCCTCAGCCATGTGCTTAGTGCCTCAATGGGAGTCAGAGCCACCTGAGTTGGCTCCACCAGGGCCGGCACGAGCTCTCCCCATGAGACTCTGACCTCCAGCCACACACCGAATCTGCTGCTGCTTCCATCTTGGACATCTCAGTTTTCAGAATTGTGAGCAATGAATTTCTCTCATCCCTGTATTCCCTAAGCTAAGGCATTTTGTCTTGGTGTCATGAACAGCCTGAGACACTGCACATGCCTAGGATCATAGCAGACATGCAAGACAGGCTTGGGAATTCTGATGTGAAAGAAGCACAAAATTATCCTGTCTTTTTCCACCCTGAACCTGAGAGCAGTGGTCTACATCATTTTTTTTTTTGGTTGGTAGTGGGTCTTGAACTCTGGGCCTAGGCACTGTCCCCGAGCTCTTCAGCTCAAGGCTAGGGCTCCCACTTGAGCCACAGAGCCATTTCTGGTTTCTGGTGGTTCATTGGAGATAAGAGTCTCACAGACTTTCCTGCCCGGGCTGGCTTTGAACTGCCATCCTCAGATCTCAGCCTCCTGAGTACTAGGATTACAAATGTGAGCCACCAGCGCCCAGCATTTTTATTCATTTTTTTAAATTATCTTTAAGTAGTTGTACAAAGGAGTTGCCATTTAACAAAGCAGTTTATGAATACAATATATCCCCATCAATGTCACCTTTTCAACAATCTCACCCTTCCCTTTTCAACCCACCCCTTCCCTCACTCTACTTAATCTTGTAGGATATACATTGGATTCTTGTCTGCATTTCCCCCTCTTCTCTCCTTCATTCATTTACTCCTTTCCCTTTGGCCTCACCCCACCCCTTTCAAGGGTTCACTTTCCAGTGTTTTACTTTGTTGATCTTTGCCTTTTCCCTTTTAAGGAATTGTACTATCTGATTTCTCCCTTGCATTTACTGTATTTCAACTAATACAAGTTGTATACCACCCAACGCATTTACTTGTAAGTTTACAAACTAAATCTAGTCTGCCAGGGAATGGGGCTAAAAATTGCTTGTACTTGCAGAGAATTTCTAGAGCAGAGGCGAAGCATGGCCTGGGAGCTGGTGGTGGCTGCAGGCACACTGGCCCAGCTGGGTGAAGAACACGGGACTCAGCCTCTGCACAGCAGGGGAACTGGCTTTCCAAACTTCTGTAATAGGAGAGCCCAGTTGCACTGAGCCACGTTTAGAGAGTGCTTCTAACTGTAGCATCCATGTTACATTCCAAGGAAGAATGCAGTGGCCAAGCACAGCACATGTGTTAGACAGTTGGAAATAAGATTTAAGGTCAGCAGGTTCAACGGTGACTGTGGGATTAAAACAGGGTGGGGACAGATAGGACACAGTAGGGCCTGCTCAGCAGCCAGCTTCAACTCCTGCCTCATCCTCATCCCTGTTTTCCTTCAAAACACTTCAAGCTTGTTGAGGGTGTGAATGGAATTCCAAGCTCAGATACAGGCAGGATTTCTGGATCCTGTGCTTGTTTGTTTTGACTCAGCCTTTGGTAAAAGTCTACTTAAGATGACTAGTGCCAAGTCAAAGGACCGACTATGGAAAAAGCAGCTCTCCTGAGGGAGACCTCGCAGCTGGGAAGGCTGGGAAGGCTGTTAGCAAACATCAGAAACCATGGGTGCAGAGGGTCAGGAAGCCCGGGGCATCATGGGAGTGGAAAAGCTTGCCTCTGCTGTGGAAGTCTGCACAGAAGCTGGTCAAAACCTTACACAGGACTGCTTCCCAGACTCTCCTTTCTGTAAACACCTTCATTGACCCTGTCATAAGCCCAGGGCATTTCAGGAGAACCCATTACAAGTCATTATTGTAAAGATTTCAGGTCCTTCTCAGGAACTAAGAACCTTCATCTCATTAAGCTGTGGAAGCCAGCTGGGAAATGGGGCTGCCAACTCTTCTATGGTCAATAAAGATTGCAATTCAAAGCCAGCCGGGGCGGGAAAGTCCATGAGATTCCTACCTCCAATAAAATTCCAACAACAACAACAACAAAAAGGCCAGAAGCAGATCTGTGGCTCAAGTGGGAAAGCACTAGCCTTGAGAGGAAAAAGAAAGAAAGAAATCAACAACAACAACTCAGGGACAGCACCAGGCCCTGAGTTCAAGCCCCAGGAAGGACAAAAAACGAACAACGACCATGAATAATTAGCATTTGTAAAATGACACCAGCAGCCACCTTGCTGCTGGAACCAGAGGTGCATTTAGGAGGCCTGAGCACGACTCTGTCACCCTGAAGACATTAGAAAGAGTCCAGTGGTGAACTCTGATTGGCCGGGGAAGGGGGAGCAACAGACCCTGGGAGAAGGAAAGTTGCCCTGTCCGGATGTGCACCTGCCGTCACCCTCAGTAATAATAGCCTGGATGGCCCCCTCGGGCACGAGGTGAGCAGAGGCAGCAGGCTAAGCAGTGCACGCGTGTGAGTGCGTGCACACACACCCAGGAGCAGTTCGCAAAACAACGCATCCTCGTGTTTTCTTTTCCACTAAACTGGAACCATCACCCTAGGGTGTCATGACCCCCACAGAACAAACCCTGGTGGGGGCCCGGCCGGCCGAAGTCCAGGCGCTGGCCAGCACAGGCAGATGGTGCGGGTGCTGGTCTCTGCAAACGCTTTGCTGGGGGGAAACAGGAGTTGTCTTGGTACAGAACGGGCTCTGGCCTGTGGCTGGGGCTCCATGCCCCCGGGGGTTCCGACCCCAGCCCTCAGGTTGGCTCTGGGCTGAGCCATCTCTACTGGCCTGCCACCTTCTCTGGTCCCCGCCACCCCCCCCCCCCCGCCCCCGGACCCTGGCCGCCACCGCTGCCGTGTTGCTCTGCTGTCCGGTGGGATCGAGTGTGTCCCTGTGTCCGCGGGGACCGCCCGGCTCCGAGCCGCGTCCACCGCTGCCCGGCAGATGCCTCGATTGCTCCCGGGGAAGAACTGCAGGGCGCAGAGGCCCTGCCCGCTCTGGCGGGAGGCTGCGGCCGCCCTAGGCTCATCCTGAGACGCAGGCGGGGCTTGGCAGGGCGGCGGGGGCCCCTTCGGCGGCCCCATCCCGCAGGCCCCGGCCCTGGCCCGGGAAAGTTTTCTCCTGGCGGACTGGAGGGAGGGAGGCATCCCCTGGGCGCTGGGCCCGGCGCGGGCACCGCGGCCCCGATCGCCGCCCTCGGGGGGCGGGAGGGGCGCCTCTGTGGGCCGCAGGCGAGGTTCGCAACGTGAATGCATTCCCCAGTGTCCCCACACTTCCCCTGCACCCCTCTAAACCCTGCCCGCCTTCTCTCACCCAATTCTCCAATACCCGATCTCCCCCAAAATCCACCCCACCCCAACCCCCGCTGCCTGGACCCGAGCCGCAGGCATCACACCCCGCGCCCGTCCCTCCCGGAGTTACCTGCCGGCGCGTCCTGGCCACGCTGGGCCCGGTGTCCTCCCCTTGGACCGCGGTGCGTGGGCTCCGCGCGGCGGGCTCGGCGCGTCCCAGCGCGGTGCAGGAGGCGCGCTCCCGACCTGCGGGGCCGCGGCGCCGCTCCTGCGGAAATCGGGGACCCCCCCTCCAGTCTCCCTCCTCCTCCCTCGCACACTCTCTGTAGAAGGAGATGCGCCTGGCCAAACCCTCACCAGCACTCGCCAGGCCTGAGCGAGCCTCAGACTTCACGAGATCCTCTGCACTTCCCAGCTCTGCGGGGGGGGGGGGGGGGCTTGGCTAACTTGGGGTACCAAGGGCTCCTGGCTTGAGCAAGAAGGAAAGGCCCAAGGCTGGCTCTCTATCACTTGAACCACAGCTCCACATCCAGGTATATGGGTTTTTTGCTTGCTTGCTTGCTTGCATTTGCTGAAAGACAAGACTCTCATGGACTTTCTTCTCAGGCTGCCAATGCTCAGACCTCAGCCTCCTGAGTTTGTAGGATTATAGTTCACTTTCAATATAGTGTCTAGTGAGTACCACTGCTGCATTGTCCACCCTATGTCCCTCCATTTTTAATGGGCACAGTTTTTAAAGGGTGGTCAGAGAGGCAGCATCTCTGGTAAGGAGTGGAGAGCAAGCCAGGCAGGTGCTGCTGAGCACCAGGTGCTGAGATGTTCTCTCATCTAGCACACGGTCATCAATTCTTAACCACAGGTACCCCAGCAGGCAGGTGCATCACCATTTCCAAAGATGGCGACCAATTCCAGGAAGGAATTGCCCAAGGTGACATTAGTAAATAGAGGAAAGGGCTAATCTCAAAGCTCAGAAGTAGGGGTGCTCATCTCCATGCTCAGGAAGCCTGAACCCCACACCCCTAGCTTACCCCACACCAGCCTGCAGTGAGGAGGGAGGGCACCCAGCACAGTGCACAGTCTGGAGAGCAGGAATTTCGTGTGCAGGTATCACAAAAAGATTCCTGGAAATGACAGAGATTCAATGACGTAAGTCATTTTATTAACACACGTCAAATGAAATATTTTGAAAACCATCTTCATAGCATATGCCTGTCTGTTCCTCTGCTCAATTCTCAGGCAATTTAATTCTAAGTGACATTATTTGGCTATCTGTGATGAGAAGTGCTAGCAGCTCCCTAGTCTTCTAAACTAACACTTCCCTGATAAATTCCCCCTGCAAAATGTAACTAGCTTTGGGGCCTCAGAAGGAGTGCTGGAGGTTAAATGAGATTTTATGGCTGGGCCCTAATCCAACTTGATATGTTTGTGGAAGAAAAAGAAGACATTAATAGAGAAACGCACAACACAGTCACAGGACAGCATTCCACAAGCCAAGGACAGAGCCCAGCACACAGCCTTGGCCTATGGTCCTCAGAAGAAATGATGCATTGATTTTGGACTTCTAGATTCCAGAAGGAGATAAATTTCTACCATTTAAATCCCCCATCCTGTGGTATTTTGTCCAAGTGGTTCAAACCAAAGACCACCAACTCAAAATTGAAACACAAAGACTTGATGGAATTCAAGATGGCAACTGCAGAGAAATCAACTCCCAGGGAAGGGCCACTCTAAGCACATGTGCTATGCTGCAGCCCACTCAGATGCCCCTGAGGCCACGTCCTGGGAATACACAGGAGTGGGAATCTCAACACACCTTGGGCTTCAACTGCAGAAAAGTGAGGTAGAGTGGATGGACAGATGTGGTCTCTGTAACAGGAAATGAGAAAAGAGGAGAGGAGAAAATAGGAGGGGAGGAGACCTGACATCAGAGGAAACAAGTAGAGAATTAGGAGGTAGACAAGAGAAGTGGAGAAGTGGATAGTGACTGGAGCAGAAGGTCATGTGCTTAGGAGTCAAAGTCAGCTTGGCACCAGTTGCTCACACCTATAATTCTAGCTACTCGTGAGACTGAGATGTAAGGATCATAGTTCAGAACCAGCTCAGGCACACAAATCCATGACTCTTCTCTCCAGTAAGTCAGCAAAAGCCCAGAACTAGAGACATGGCTCAAGTAGTAGAGAGCCAGCCATGAGTGCAAAAGCCAAGCAATCTAGAAAAGCCCTGAGTTCAAGCTCCCTGTCCACACACACACACACACACACACACACACACACACACACACACACACAGAGTGGTGTGACTCAAGAAGGCCGTGATGGAAGGTCTTTCAACACTGGCAATCTAGTGTAGAGTTGTAACAAGAGCTTTACTTGATTACTTGTGTGTTATCTGATTCCTTTTCATAGGAACTGCACCGGCTCAATTCAGCACCAAGGACAGCTCCCGCACACCCTGGGTTCCAAAGTCTTTATTCACTGGTTTCAGATAAGACACTCCGATATGTTTACTGGTTGAGAACAAGGACCCAAAAGGAAGAAAAATATTTGAAGGCAGGGTTGAGAGGGAAAATAACTGATGAAATAAAATACTAGAGAAAATAATAAGAGAATAAAGCAAGAGAATGCTAAAAGCAGGGGGGGAGGGGGGGCTTTGAGGGAAAAATGCACTTTCTTTCCCTTTACCCATTCAATAGTGAGATTCTTAGCTTGTCCAGCCAGAGTCCTTGTGGAATGGCAAACTTCTTGGATTGAGGAGGTATACACACACACTCCAAATGTCACCCAAGGGAGAAGGAGGCCCCTCCCACCAAGGCCACAGTGTTCTCCTTCAACTCTCAAATTTTCAGAGGAGACATGGGTCAATGCTCAGAAGGCCTGGTCCCCTCAGGCATGATGTAGACAGGCTACCAGCCAGGTACAAGGCACAAATCTCTCTCCCTCATCTTTTAACAGAGGTTTCTCTCCACTCAATTTAGTCTTAGGTAATTTGAAGGCTATCCCTTAGTGTATTTTTTTCTCCTTCTTATGATGTTGGTTTAAGTTAGATTTCACTTGCTTGTCTTGGTTTTGCACCATTGCTTTCTTGCAAATTAGTGCAATTGTTCCTGAACAGATCCACAGCCTTCACTTGCAGGTTCCTAGGTCATAGGTCAGGCAGGCATGTCCCTCATTGGGCTCCTCCTATTCCCCACCCCATTGCTTCTCCTCCAGGGCTCAAGTGTTCACTCAGAGCTTCAGGTCCTCTTGTTCTCCCAATGGAACAGTGCAGATATCCACTCACAAGGATGGCATCAGGCAGGCAAAACATCTGCTGAGCTTCCCACATGCTTCAGTTCCTCCTTGGTGATCAGTTGGCTGGACAGCATCAAACCACTTGCAAATGTCAACTCAAAAGCACTTCACTCACAGAGAGACAGACAGAGGACCCACATACAGAGAGACAGACAGAGACTAGAGTCTCATGGAGTCACGAAGTCCTGGCTTTGACATGCACATCTTTCTCTCAAGATAGTGTTGGTGTGAATTTCTGTTTTCTGTGCTTCAGTTTATCAGCTCTGGCTTCATCTCTCTGGCTGCAAATGGATAAGGGAGTCTGGCTTGTTATTCTTTAAATTATATTCCAGACATGATAAGGCATGTTGGTATTATTCTAAAATGGAAAAAGATCCAGAAGTGACGCTGTGGCTCAAGTGGTAGAGCACCTGCCTTGAGCTGAAGAGCTGAGAGACAGCACCCAACCCCAGAGCTCAAGCCCCACGACCAACAATAAATAAATAAATAAATAAATAAAATGGAAAAAGATGTTCAGGCCAGCTGCCATTGCTGCTCACAGCTATGTGGGTGCTGGACCACATGTATTCATTCTGCACATGGCCCTGTCTGCCCCCCCACCCCAGCTGCGCAGCCACGAGGCCTGGCTTCTCCACCAAGCTCCACCATCCAGTGGCAGCTGCCTTTCCCTCCTGGTCCAGCCAAGTGTCTGACATCATGAGCACATGCAGCTCTAGAGGAAATCCCCAAAATGTCTCCCACCCACTGCTCATGGAGACACTAAGATGGTCTGAAGGCCTCTGAGCCCATGTCCTTCCAGAACATTCTACACCCTCTTGTTAGCCTTCATTCCTGGTCACCATTCAGCAGCAGGTAGAAAAGCCCTCAAGGCCTTGCCTGTCAGAGCTGGCCTGACCTCTCAGCCACAGTTCTGCCCTCTGGTAACCTCCTTGGGCCTGCCTTGATTGGTCAAATTAACACACACACACACACACACACACACACACACACACACACACACACACACACACACACACACACACACACACACACACACACGCTTGAATCCATTGCCCTAGTAATTGACATAGAAGCCAGTAATACTCAGAGCTCTCCTCTAGGGCAAGCCAAGTGCTATGCAAATGGATGTTTTACAAATTTATGTTATGCAAATGATTGCTATGCAAATGTAACAGCTGGGAGTCACTTCCTGTCCTGTTCCTGCAGAACCTAATTCCCCAGGGAGAGACAGCAGGCCTAGTGCTGACAGAATGTTCCTATTCCTTTCCCACCTCAAGTTATCCCATCATAATGCATGCTTCTATTCTGTAGAAACAGAATGTGAAGAGGATGGCTTGTGAAGCATTTGTCAGCTTATATGTCTGGGTGTTTGTGTATACAAATCTCAGAAAGAAATATTGTAACAAAGTAGTAAAACAAACAACAACAAATATTTTATTACTTTATTTTATTTTGTGGGGCTGGTACTAAGGCTTGAACTCAGGGCCTCATGCTATTGCTTGGCTTTTTCACTCAAGGCTAGCACTGTACCATTTGAGCCATAGCTTCACTCCTGGCTCTTTCAGTGATTTGCTGGAGATAAGAGTCTCACAGACTTTCTTGCCTAGGCTGGCTTTGAACAGTCATCCTCAGATCTCTGCCTCCTAAGTAGCAACCAGCACTGGCTAGTTCTTAATTATTTTAAAGATGATGCCAACACTTTATTGAAAACTAAAGGGAAGAAAAGGAAGTTACATGTTTTTTAAATGCTCTTGTTTTTACTTTTATACTTAGCAGCTACAGCTGTTTGCATAGTATCTACACAGTACTTGCGTAGAAACTATACATTCAAATATTGAGTTGATATAATTGCACTGCATTGTAGGCATTTTTTGTTTTATTATATAAGCTCAATTTTTTAGTTATCTTTATTATTTTGAGATAGGATGTCACTGTGTAGCCTATGTTTTCCTCAAGCTTGAGATCTTCCTGCCTCAGCCTCCTGAGTGCTGGGATGACAGACTATACACCACCACAGTGGTCAAGCGGTAGTACTTCGTTGAGCATTTCATTCAATAGCTTATTATTGGTAGGTACTCTGGGAGACTCTGGGCTCTTTTCTACTGTACGTGTTGCTACAACGATACTTATCTTTTTCTTACACAATGGCAGCTATTACAAAACACAAAGCATGTATGTTCTCTATACCTCAATGTTAATTGTATCTTTGCGGGCATTTTCAAGTCTACTGGTAGATGAGGCCATGAGTGTGTGTCTTTATAAGCCAGGGTCTGCTAAGAGTGACAATAGACATATACAATAAAGGAGTTTTTGCTTCAAATCATACATTTCTGCTTATCTTATTGAGAAGAAACATAGTCTGTGTTTCAAGTTTTTTAATATTTTATTGTAAAAATACTGAACAGAGGGGTTACAATTTGTGTTTCAAGTTTTTGAGCAAGAAATAGTAGACTTCATCTAGACATGAGACATGTGATGGCGGGGAGGGGAGAAGGCCCGAGCTGCTCTATGGCCTCAGGGGCAGGTGAAGGGAAGTCCTGCCAGGTGGCAAGAACATGCTGCCCAGGGCTATCATCTGAGCAGGACAGACAAGCACAAGGCAGGTCCAGAGCATTCAGGTGACTGCAAGGATGGCTATTAGACTTTAAGACCCCTTGCCACTTGCCAGGGGCAGTGGCTCAAGCCTTTGGAAGGCAGCGATGGGAGGATTGTGGCTCAAGGCTAGTAAGAGCTACAAGAAATCTTTTGAAACTCCATCTCAACCAATGATGAGCTGGTGGCATCTGTCTGTTGCCCCCGCTGGGGGAGGCACAGTGGCTGGGCATGGTGACTTGAGCCTGGCATCCCTAGCAGCACAAGTAAAAAGAACCCAGCCCACACGGGCCTGGAAATAAAGACCTTTTGAGACCTTGCCTCAAGAATTAGCCAAAACAAAAGGGGGCTGGAGGCATGGCACAAGAAATAGAGTGCCTGCCTGGCAAGCCAGAGACCCTGAGTATAATCCAAAACACAAAGAACAACTCCCTCAGAAGGACTGGGTTTGGTGGCACATGCTTTAATCTCAGCCATTCAAGGGCTGGGGATCAAGAGGACCCCACAGTTTGAGGCCAGCCAAGGCAAATGTTAGTGAGACGTCATCTTAATGAATAGCTGACCATAGTGGTTTCAAATGTGTAATCTCAGCTACACAGGGGACCACAGGTAAGAGGATCGTGATTCAAGGCTGGTCCTTGGCAAAAATGAGAGTCTAAAAAAATGAGCAAAGCCAAAAGGGCTGGAGGCCTGGCTCAAGTAGTAGTATACCTGTCTAGCAAGTGAGGCCCTGGGTTCAAACCCAAAAGACATTGAAAAAAATAGAACATTCCTCCCCCAAGATTATGAGATGCAGTGACTCACTTGGGAGGCTATACAAAACAAAAATGAGTGTCTTTCTTTTGGAAAACAGGAATCAATTAACATAATTTTGAATAATTTAAAGTGAAAAGGCAAGTTCTTTCTTCATGGCATGCATTCACTCAGTAAATAGGTGCCTTGCACTGATCACAGCGCAGGCTTCTGTTTGAAGACAGGGATGGAGGAGGGAACAAAGCAGACAAAACCCCTGCCTTTGTGGCACTGACAAACACCTAACATGTTTTCCCAAATGTTTCACAGGTGTCTTCTCATTGGTCCCCACGAGGCTTGGGGAGGGAAGCCCGGGATGCTGAGGCTTAGAGAGGCTCAGTGATTGGCCCAGGAGATGGAGAGAGAGAGGAGGCCCAGCCCTGCTGCCTGGCCTGCAGCCCTTGCGCCTGAGCAGCCTGTTCCAGAGGTGTAGAGCAGGCAACTCGCGCTGACTCCACTACGTTTGACATTCTTTTTCGGTGCGGATATTGGGGCTTGAACCCAGGGCCTCTCTCTGGATATTGAAAAAAAAAAAAAAACACCGATTGTATTTCTTCCTGCCTTCCTCCTTCCTTCCTTCCTCCCTTTCTCTCTCCCTCCTTCCTTCCTCCTTTCCTCCCTTCCTCCTTTCCTTCCTTTCCTAACCTTCTTCCATGGGCCAAGCCCACAACTGACAGGAAGAGGTTTAGGAAGCAACTTTTAATGCGTGACAATAAACACGCATGGGACTCGATGGAACAAAGACAGGGCCTAGTAATACTGAAGTGAAGATTAATCCAGAATTTCTCAAACGGATGAGAAACCAGTAATTCCTCAGTCATTTGTGGAACACCTGTTCAGGACAGCCACTGCAGGAACCGGAAGAGCCGCCTTAGGAACCGGAAGTGCCGCCGTAGAACAGGAAAAGCCTTATTAACTGTCATGATCCCAGGCCCAGCCTGGGATGAAGCAGGGATGGAGAAAAACACAATGCCTGCTGTACAGCACTCAAAAGCTTTGAGAAAACTCCCCTGGCCCACCCCAGTTACAAATGCAATTACAAGTTACCTAGCATTATGAATTATACTCCCAACTTGGCTTTGTCAGGTGCTGAGATCCCTGCAGTGGAAGCCATGTTCACAGGAACTCCGCATTCAGCCAGTTTCTCATGGCCAGCTTTTGCAGTGCTCATGATTTTGGATACAAGGCAATTGAACTCCAACTTCCCAACTTACCTCTGCTGGGTCATGTCATTCATATTCTAGAAGCAAGGCATGAAGGAAAACTTCATTTTAATGGACACACAAGGGTTTTAATTCACAGTGTGGAAGAAATACACAGAAGTAGGGAAAAGATATTCCATTGGTGCTTCTTTTCCAACCTCTGTGTTTATATAGAATCAGGGTTTGGTAAGGAAACACCTGAAGCTATATAACTAGTTCCATATCCTTGGACTAAGTTAGGGTGTGGGATTTGTACGACTTTGTAAGACGTGCTTTTAGACCCCCAGTTGAAGTAAAAACAGAGCAGGCTCACCCATTACTCCCATCCCTTTCTTCTCCAGCTGCAGCTCCTTGCACACATCTGGATTTATGGCCTTATACGTTTTACTAACCTGAGTGGTTCTAAGCAGGCTATGCATTCCCCTTGGGGCTCCATAAAATATCTTTAGAACTGAGTTCCATGCCCTTAGAACAAAACCCACCATTTTGATGCTGTGATTCAAAGCATTTGTATGTGCTCTGAATGAGCCACAACGATGTAACAGTGAAGAGATGCCTAGAGCATGGTCTGTTGTCAGCAGAGGAAGATCTTTTCATAGCAATCATAAAAACTTTGAATAAAGCTTTGCTGGTGAAATTTCTGGTTCCTGTAGTGACTTCACTTGTCCAAAGCCACACAGCCTACAGTGCTATGAGGTAAGTGGTCATTTTGTTTAATCTGATTAACAGTAAATGAGACTAAACACTGGGAAAGGTCTCAGACCATTGTCTCATTTCCTGTCCTCCAGAAAAACAAGTTCCCAATTCTGTGACTCTCTGGAGGAATAAAGGAAAAAAGAAAATTACCAATAAGGTTTTAGCCTTTAACTTTCATTCTTTTACCACATCAGATTCTAAGAACTTTAATACATAAATCACAACAAACTGAAGGAAATTCTGCCCCAGGTTCAAATTGATTAAAAACCAATCTAATTTTTTTGTTTCTGAAAAGAACATGATTATAAGTTTTATGTGTATTTGTATTCTTCCCTTTCTGAGGCCAAGAGTGGAAAAAATAAAAGTTGGGTAAAGAAATGCAGGGAAAAAATTAAAAATAAGAACCAATTAGGTACGGATGGATATCTGCAAGGTGGGAGAGGAGGTTCTCATTCTAAGACTTACCAGACAAAAATTTAAAAAACACCGGGCGCCAGTGGCTTCTACCTATAATCCTAGCTACTGAGGAGGCTGAGATCTGAGGATCACAGTTCAAAGCCAGCTTGAACAGAAAAGTACGTAAGACTCTTATCTCCAATTAACCACTAGAAAACCGGAAGTGGTGCTCTGGCTCAAGCTGTAGAGTGCTTGCCTTGAGCTGAAGAGTGCAAGGATAGTGCTCAAGTCCACAGTTCAAGCCCCACAACGGACAAAAATTTAAAAAAAAAAAAAACAGTAAAATAAGTAAAGCACAAAGGTCTGGAGGAATGGCACATGTGGTGGAATGTTAGACTAGCAAGTGAATTTCTTTCACACTAAACCTCCAGGAACTCTTTCCCTAAGATTGTTAAAACAAACAAAACTTATATAAAGGCTGGGTTACACATGATTTGGTTTTTACATGATCTTTTTCTTATGAATTCTTGCATTAGAGAGGAAAATCTGTTAATAGCAAGAGGGCAAATTTTACAAGGGAGTTATAAGCCTTTCTCTGAGCAAAACCAAAATCTATCCATCCATCCATCCATCTATCCTTCCTTCCTTCCTTCTTTCCTCTCCCTTCCTCCTTCCCTCACTTTTATTTTAGTTCCTGGCTTCAGAGGTTTCAGTCCAGCGTTCTTGTCTGCAATGACTCTGGGCCCCTGGTGAGACAGAGCGTCATGGCAGTCAGGGCATGTGGCACAAGCTGCTCACCTCATGGCAGGCAGGGAGCAGCAAGAGGAAGGAACACACCAGAGATCTTCACAGGCTTCTGAAGGTCTTCACAGGCCCCACTTTCTGCAGATAGGCCCTTCCGAATTTTCCACCTCCTCCCCAAATAGCACCACCACCTGGGGCTAAGCGCTCAGCACATGATACCATGTCACATCACAGCACTGTTGGGAGATAAGTGGGGGGTAGGTGGGTGGGTTTTTGTATGCCAAGGACCATTAGGATATCTATAATACCATGCAAGAGCAGCTGAAAAGAAATATATGTGTCTGTCCCATCATGTTCCAAATGATTTTTCAAGCCTTGGTTTGTCTGGAGGGCCTGGGGCTACCCACCTCTGCCAGGAAATCCCTAAATAGACAGGAAAGAATGGGAGAGGACAAAGCAACAGAGAGACAGGCTTCTGGGAACCTGAAGAGCATTAGAAAGATAGATCTAGAAATAGATACAAAATTGGAAGAAAAAAAGCAAGCTAAAATAGACATAGTAAGGTCATGAGAGTGAAAGAGAAATGTATTTCCTTCAAAGGCTGACCACAATTAGAAAGAAACCACCAAGTACCCAGCATGTAATTGGACTTACCAACAAAGGAAAGAAAAGAACTTACTACGGAGATTGAAGGGACAGAAACAAAATAGTCAATATTATATGCCTCCAGCAAACAAAAACTGTAAATGGTATACTCTTGGAAATATAAAAGAGTCATAGATTGAAATAGGAAAATGAAAAAAGAATACCACAATTTGTACTATTCCTCAGGGAAAGGTATCACTTAAGGTTTTAAATTGAAGTGACATAGCAGAAGATATAAATTACAAAAGGAAAAATATTTAGAAAATTGTTGAGTAAAACTGGGAGCTGTGAGATTTAAGGGAAAAATATGGAAATATCTTTGCCCATGGTAGGGAAAATAGATGTCTCTAAAACAAAGTACTATGTAGCCATAGTTACAGAGATAACCACAAAATGATGAGCCTCCTAAACATCAGATAACTCTTCCCCAATGTAAAACACAAAAGCACATTACAATGTGAAATACTGTTTTAAAACTATAGAAATAGCAAATATAAATAGTATAATGAAAATAAGACCTTAGGCGGCTGGCAAATCAACAAGACAAATCGCCCTGTGACATGTATTTTTAAAAGAATTGCAAACTAGATAAAAAGGAAAATACAACTCCAAGCTATGTCTAAAATAAGAAACAAAATAAGAACAATTTCGAATGATTAAAAAGCAAAGAGTTGTTGTAGTATATGAGATAAATACAAACTAAAGGCTACAAGAATCTACTAAATTGTGCTTCCAGACACCATTTGGGATTGGCCACAGGTATGAAGGGTACATGGGAGAACCCTTGTATTCCCACAGGGTGACAATAACAGGTGGACCCCTGCACTTTTCATAACGTACAACTATCTTTCAACATTCGAGAGTTTTTATGCTAGAACAAGACACACACAAAATGGTCACGTTTTTAAGGTATGAGTGTTCTCCACCATATGATTAATCACATTTGGCTGTGATTCCGACCTTGCTGATGTGTTTTGACTTTGTTTCCTTAGCAATGTTGAATAAACTATACTGTCTGGACTCTGACAAGGCCTCAGAATCCCTTCCCAAGTCCTGCCACCAGTGGGTATCCATCTGGGACACAGTCTGTCCAAGAATCAGTGCTACCAAAAGTTGCCACCTTCCCGCCTTCTTTTCCTTTTGAGACAGCCTGCTTAGTGTGGGGCAGGTGTATGGCTTAAGTGAGCAGAAGGATGTGTATGTGTGTGCAATGTCTTTGGGAAGGTATATCTTCACGTTAAGTACAGACATGGGTGGATGAAAATTTCATAAATTAATTGGGTTTGAAAATAATTGTCTTAAGAGTTTGATAAAAATATTTTTAATTAGAGTATAAAATTTAGATTCTATTTTCTGTGTATCTCCAGCAGCCAAGATTCTACATAATATACTCCACAGGAGCGGTTTAGAATCTAAGTGGGATAAGAAGTGGAAGCCTTAAACAAAAAATGCAGTGTTGATCAATTAGAGACAAAGGAATTAGAGACAAAGGGTTTTGTTTTGTTTTGTTTTGCTTTGCTTTTTGGTTGGTTGTGGAGCTTGAACTCTAGGCCTGAAGGCTGTCCCTGAGCTCTTCAGCTCAAGGCTAGCACTCTACCACGTGAGCCACAGTGCTACTTCGGCCTTTTCTGTTTCTGTGGTGCTAAGGAATCGAATCCAGGGCCTCATGCATGCAAGGAAAGCACTCTACCACTGAGCCACCTTCCCAGCCCCCAAAGATTTTTTTTTTAATGGTTGAAAGGTACATTTTAGGTAGAGAGTAGTGGTTTACTGAAGGACAGAGGCTGCTTAAGGCCTAGTGAAAATCTGAAGCAAAACAGTGGTAGGAAAGAAGGAAAGTAAGGGAGGACCAATGATTACAAATGTCTGGCTTGTTGCCAGTGGCTCATGCCTGTGATTCTGTCTACTCAGGAGGCTGAGATCTGAGGATCACAGTTTGAAGCTCACCTGGGCAGACATTATCTCCAATTAACCAACCACTCAAGTGGGAGTGCCAACCTTGAGTGAAAAATCCAAGCAAGAGCACAGACCCTGAGTTCAAGCCCCAGTAACAGCATAGTAGCTTGCACATGTGTGCATGCGAGCATACACACACACACACACACACACACACACACACACACACACACACACACACACACACACACACGAAAATGGTTGGGACGAGTTGGTGGATTTGGGAATCTCCTTTCTTTGGGTGGCCATTTTATATCCTTGCTTATTCTTATGGGTTGCTAGAGATGGGATTTGTAGGCAGTTCTAATGTTTGTCAAGGAGAAAATCTTCAACTTTCTTGACCAGAGTTGAAGTGAGTTGAAGTGCTGACTCCTTTCTTTGCCTCTAAATACCATTGCTTTGGCCAAAGATCTGCTAGTCCGACATTTATGCTAGTTTCTTCCTTTCCTTTATTTTTGTTATCATCATCAATATTGTGATTATCCTGCCTCCACCTCTCCTGTGCTGGGAGTAAGTTGTGTATCATCAGTCTGGTTGCTTGCTAGTTTTCAACAAGAAGTCAGCACTGCTTGTTTCCTGATAAATATAGTTTAAAATTCCTGCCCTCTCTGGTCTTTTTGCTACCATCATATACTAGCAAGTGATTTGATTTACAGTTCCTGCATCTGGCTTCTATTGTAAATATTTCTACTAGGAAATTGAACCAATAATTTCAGATTTGGTTTAATATTCCCAAGGAAACTAGAAAATGTTCGATACAGTATAAAAAAAGTAAAGAAAGTGTAGTCTTAGCCTTTCATATGTAAAATGTACTCCATAATAGCAAAACATGTTCAGGGCATATTTAAAAATAAATACTTTGCAAAATTCTCTTATATAAGAATAAGGGATGTTTAGGTAGTTGAATCCTCTAGCAATACTTGCTTTCTTAAAAAACCCAAATAAACAAAAAAACAAGAACTGTATTTTATTTTGGATTCTTTCTTTCCTTTTCACTGCCCATTGAGGGGAAGAGCCAATTTCTTTACCTATTTTCTTGTATTGTTTCTAGATTTTTTTTCCTAAGCCTTTCTTCTCTCAGTCCTACTCAAATTTCTTCTTCTCTGGGGTCCTACCTACATCTTAGGTAAATGAGATGAGCATCTCAAAAGATTAGCCTCTGGGCCTGGGCGCTGTCCTTCAGCTCTTCAGCTCAAGGCTAGAGCTCTACCACTTGAGCCACAGTGCCACTTCCTTTTTTTTTTTTTTTTAAGCCAGCCCTAGATTTTGAACTCAGGGCCTGGGTGCTATCTCTGAGCTTTTTTGCTCAAGGCTAGCACTCTACCACTTGAGCCAAGGCTTCACTACTGGCTTTCTTTTTTTTTTTTTTTTTGTCGGTCGTGGGGCTTGAACTCTGGGCCTGGGCGCTGTCCCTCAGCTCTTCAGCTCAAGGCGAGCGCTCTACCACTTGAGCTACAGCGCCACTTCCGGTTTTCTGGTGGTTTATTGGAGATAGGAGTCTCACAGTCTCTCCTGCCCGGGCTGGCTTTGAACCGCGATCCTCAGATCTCAGCCTCCTGAGTAGCTAGGATTACAGGCGTGAGCCACCAGCGCCCGGCTATTACTGGCTTTCTTGGTGATTAATTGGAGATAAGATTCTTATGGACTTTCTTGTCTGAACTGGCTTCAAACTTAAATCTTCAGATCTCAGCCTCTTGAGTAGGTAGGATTACAGGTGTGAGCCACAGGTGCCCATTTTAAATTGGCATTTGTACGTGGACAGGATCAGCAAGCCTGGAGCTGATACCACTGAAGAAAATCCAGCCTAGACATGCTGGCTGTCACACTGACCAGTGCTTCCTATGCATGTGTAGAAGCTTGACCAGTTACAGAGTGGATTTGGCCCCCCTGGGAATGTCAGATATGTCAAAAAGCCAGTCTATTCACCCCACTGACCTCAAAAGTCATGATTCACACTTATTTTTTTGTTTCTCATTGAAAAACATTCTCATTGTAAAGGACAACATGAAAAGGGTGCGTAGCACTGCTTGCCACAGCGTTAAATCACCAAAAAATAAATTAAAAAAAGTTAAAAAGCACACAAACTGACATTCAAAATACATTAATAAGAAAAAGACTGAGTAGAAATAGGTTGGCAGAGATTTCTTGAAGGACACAGCCATTTCTATTATCCTCAAATTCTGCGTTCCTTGATTCCTTAAGAGCAGCTGTTGATAGTTATTGTGTTTAGACGTTATGGCCTAATTTTAAAGATGATTTTGTAATGAATCACAAAGCAGAAATGCCTGAAATTTGAAGGTGTTTACTCCCACAATTTCAAAACTATTGCGTCAATTCTTGTCCTTGATCTAATCTTGGCAAGTTCGTACACCCTGTAAGCGTTAGCAATGCTAGGATTTTCAGGTTTGTAAACTCAAAGGTACATGAGTAAATGAGCGGGTTCTATGTTGATGCACCTTGGAATTTCAGCCATCCCCAGACATGCATTTGCATGCAAATGAAAAGATAATGGGCTTATCAGAAATGGCCTTTCCTGGACTTCCTGATTCTTGCAATGTCAACTTCTTTTTTTTTTTTTCTTCAAGAAGGGCTTTCAAAAATAGTTCATGCAATGATATGTATGGCTAAAGGAACTGCTATGTCTAGAAAGAAAATGAAGATCTTATTTCAGCTTGACGGGAGGCAAGCTGAGGACATCTGTGCTCTCCCCAGCCTTACAAACACTCTGAGATGATGGCGATCTTCCAGTCCTTAGAGAGTCTGACACAAAAGTAGCTTCCTGGGCCGGCTGTGCTGTCACCTCAAAAGTGTCTGTCTCTGTCTCTTCCGGACCCACCTCTTCTTCAGTTATAAACAATTTAGATTCTCTCCATTTGGGATAAAAATCTTGGCTGCCTCTGGAGCCACTTGACTCACTCCCTGAAAGCTGTAAACTCAGTTCCTCTGTTGATCTGATGAGGTTTTGGACGGACAAAGACTTGCCCAAGTCCTTGGGGACCATGGGGCGGATAGACAACAGAGTTTCCCCACCCATGTCAAAGCTTTTCCTCAGAGCACAGTCCTTCGTCAGCTTTGATGGGGCAACCTGGACATGTTCCGTGGAGGCTACAAGGCAGGTGGTGACATCGGAGAAGCTCTCCTGCAGGCCTGTGGGGTTTGGGTGCAGGGTCTCTGGCCGGGGCAGGTGCTTGGTGGCTGGAAGAGGAGGTGGGATCTGTAAGGTTGTGGGGGCTAGCGGCTTGGGGGCTGCATTGATTTGGTGTGCAATGTTGTTGGTGGCCGTCACGGTGGAGCCATCGCTTTGGCTCAGTGGCACCTGTGTCGCTTGACTGTGTATAGTAGGGCTAAGTGCATAGAAAGTCTGAGCGCTGAACTCATTTGGTGTCAGAATGAATTGCAGGCCTCGGGAGATGTTGGCACTAGCCGATCTGGTTAGACAGCCGCTGTTTTGGGCAGAACTGGACAGGTCTTTGCTGTCCACAGGGCTCTGATAGTCAGATGTCTGTTCACATTCAAAAGGCGGGATCTGGAAGGACGCCAGGGCCAGGGCCGAGGCAGAGCCCTTCCGCAGGACCTGCTGGTAGATGTCTAGCAGGCAGTCCAGCTTTGACTCAATGGATTGGACCTGAAAGTAGGAAATGAGAGTTCACATGAAGATGCCTGATGGAGAATTACCTTTGCTCATGGAATCAGAAAGGATGAGACTCTTGTCCATACAGTAACTACAGAGTGTGCAGTACACTTTTGACTTGTAGTAATGGAGTATTTGGCCGCCCTGGGCGAGAGGAGGTTATAGCAGAAGAGGAATGCTTTAAACTTCCTCCACTCATGTCTTTCAGATCGAAAACTCAATAGAAGCACCATGAAAGGGTAGCTTCCATTCTCCTCAATGCTCCTGATAATCATTCTGGAACTCTACTGAATTTTGCTAAAGAACTTACTCTATACTGCAATTAAGACCTTAAGCAGCAAGCCAGGTGAGTCTGGATTTTAAAATAAAAGTCCAGAGTGCTGGACTTGGGACATTCATGATTCCATTCTTTGGGATAACAGTTTGATTTCTGGAACATTGTATGAGAAGATGGAACTTCAAGGTTTAAAAAAATATTCAGTGTTGTAATTATGGTGAGTTTAAAAAAAATTAGAGGGTGACCTTAAAGAGAGACAGTGAAAATCACCAAAATGCAAATGAAAAAGTAGATCTTTGCTACTTTATTATTGAAAAACTATAGTTACTTCCAGTTACATATTAACAAGGTAAAATTTTCTATTGCTTAAATGGAAGAAGTCCAAAGAAGTATAGAATAGTGCCAAGACACTATGAAAATTAATTTTCATTCACTCTTTCTTCACTTTTAGTGTCCTTTAAAATTTTAGTAATCATTAACATTAAGATCAACCTTAACTTTAATGTTTAACTTTCTTATCATTTATTGATTTTGTGTGTGTGTATATATATGTATATACATATGTATATATGTATATACACATATATGTCAATATATATGTATATGCTGGTCCTGGAGCTTGAACTCAGGGTCTAGGCACTGTCCCTGAACTTTTTTGCTCAAGGCTAGTGCTCTACCACTTGAGCCACAGCTCCACTTTGAGATTTTTTCGGTGTTCAAATGGAGATAAGAGTCTCATGAACTTTCCTGCTTGGGCTGACTTTCAACCCTCATACTCAGATCTCAGCCTCCTGAGGATTATAGGAGTGAGTCACCAGTGGTGGCCTTCCCATTGATTTGGTGAACAATTACAGTGAAGTACACTATAATCAGTGTAGTCCAGTTGTACCTGTTTTTCAACCTTGACTACCCGGCCAAGCATGCTGACATCATCTGTGGTCTCATGTTCTGCTGTTATTTTCTCTCCACTCTTCTTACCTGATGTGATTTGACCTTTTCCAAGAATTTGATCAACACTATTAGAGAGAGAGAACGAGAGAAAGGAGATTCAGTTATTAGTGCTGAAAGTGGATATTGCCCTAGGTCACACTGAGGTGTTTGGAAAACAAAAGTATGAGGCCAGGTGTAGTTGTGCATGCACATATTATGAGCTGTTCTAGTAGCAGAAATAAGAGAATCACAGTCTATGCTGGTCTGTACAAAAGCACAAGTCCCTACATGAAATAGAAAGCTAAAAAGCTAGGAGTGTAGCTCAAACAGTAGTATGCTTTTCTCACAAGCATCATGCTCTAAGTTAATATACCCCATTATACCAAAAACATTAAATACAGCATCTTTAATTTGTGTAAGATGCAATAAGGATGCATGTGTTCTAGTTGGTGTTATCTGTTTTCCTGACATGAACAAATGTGATTATTTTCTTATTTACACTCTGTTCCCTTAGGAAATCACTTATGGAAGACTTTCTGGAGGAAAAATTGTCCTAAACAAAGTAATTGACTCTACCTTGGAGCAGACATTTCTGAATCCAACCATTGAAAAATAATTGTGATTGACTTGCATTAGTTATTATGTTTTAATTATTTTAATTTTATTGTCAAGATGAGTTACAGTTACAGTGAGTTGCAGAGGAGTTACAGTTACATAAGTAAGATAATGAGTACATTTCTTTCTTTCTTTTTTTTTTTTGGTCAGTCATGGGGCTTGAACTCTGGGCCTGGGAGCTGTCCCTCAGCTCTTCAGCTCAAGTCTAGTGCTCTAACGCTTTAGCCACAACACCTCTTCCGGTTTTCTGGTGGTTAATTGGAGATAAGAGTCTCATAGACTTTCCTGGCCAAGCTGGCTTTGAACAATGATACACAGATCTCAGCCTCCTGATTAGCTAGGATTACAGGCATGGGCCACTGGTTAATTGGAGATAAGAGTCTCATGGACTTTCCTGGCCAAGCTGGCTTTGATCAATGATACTCAGATCTCAGCCTCCTGATTAGCTAGGATTACAGGCATGAGCCACTGGCACCTGGAAGTGAGTACATTTCTTGTCCAACTTGTTACCTCCTTCATCATTTTTCTCCCACTCTCCCTCCCGCCTAGTTATTATTTTATTTGTGACATTTTATTAGCATAATTTGCCGTATAAGGGGATTTAATTTTGACATGTCCATTTATACATACCATGCCCCTACATCAGATTCATCCCTTCTGAATAGAAAAGATTATTCATGAGAATTTGCTATACATCTATAAGAGGATCAGCAGATGAGAAAGTATGGTCTCTTTCTTTTGCACCTTTATTTGGGATAATATAGATGAGTGATAAGCCTTGGGAACCACAAAGAGCTGTACTAAAGGACTTAGAAAATGATGGCCACCTCAGTAAAGACTGTGACATGAACACAGCACAAGTGAAAGCAATTCCCATGGAAACCTGATCAGCCCAAATGGTGGTGTGTGTTGTGTATGTTGTGTGTGTGTGTGTGTGTGTGTGTGTGTGTGTTAGATTTGAATTATGAGGGGTATTGACTCAATATTCCAGTTTTCGTTATCTGTATAGACATAGGCAGTGTCCTCTTTCTGTCATGATACCTAGTCTATTAAACTGGAAGTACAGAAGTGCCTGGGTCATGGTTTTATGAGTCAGTAGATGTCTGCCCTCCCTGGCATACATGGACTGTTTTACTGAAGACCTAGTTTTTAGGGCCTCATATAGAGTTAAATGTACTGTGGGGATACAAAAACTATTGAAGATTCAATCTTTGATTTTTTTTTCCTTTTTGTGCCTGTCCTGGGGCTTGAACTCAGATCTCGAGCACTGTTCTTGAGTTTTTCTGTACAAGGTTAGTGCACTATCACTTGAACTACAGCTCCATTTTCCTTTCTTAGCTAACTATGAGCCTGGATCCTCAGATCTCAGTGTTTATTTACCCAACTGCTGCCCCCACCTTGCATGATGAAGAGGCAGAGCTGAAAAAGGAAGGGGTGACCCACCTCTGGGCCAGAACTTATCTAGGCCAGGGACAGGAAGAGGTGTAGCCAGGTGGTGGAAAAGTGTGGACCACTGGCTCCAGATGTGACTTCAGGGTCTGGGACCCTCCTAAAGTCAGATGGGAGGCATGTGACCAGAGGTGGCCCAGGATGTGGCCTAGGAGGGGAAGGTGACTGCTTCCAGGTGTGCCAGTTACCTAGGTAACAGATACTGGGTGGAAACGTAGCCAAGAGGTACGTAGGTGTCCCTGTGCAGACCCTACAATGAAAATCTTAGGATTGTAGGCATTATCCACCAAGCACAATTATTTGTTATTTGTATCCAAATTGGTACATAGAGTCACTGTATCTGTTGGACAGGAGGCTTGAAGATAGCAGGTAAAATGACATTTTTGCCAGATGACACCCCATTTTTGGAACACACGGAGTTCAGGAGACAAATGCAAACCATGATTCTTTTCTGCTTTCAGATCACTATGTAATCACTGTTTAAAACTGAAATATGAACAAACCAACTACAAATGTGAACATCTGAGATCTCTTGAGAGAGGCTGTGTGTTTCCTAAAAGTTGGGAGGGATTATGAGAAAATGAATGGCAGGATAAGCTTACAAAGAAAGAAGGGGGAGAGGAAGAGAGGGAGCCACATAGAGGCAATGCAGACTGCATAACCAGTTTTATTGGATATCATTCACCAGCAGAGCACATTCTTTAGAAGACTCCTTCAGATATGTGTCTAGAAGGCCTCAGGTAGATAACAAAGGCGAAAATGTCAATGTCCACCACTGTCTGACATGTCTTCACTTAGCTCTGCAGAGGAGGTGTGTCTTCCTGGGATAATGAAGGACATGGGAGCCCAAGACACTGAAGCACTCAGCTGAAGGAAGCCTTGAGGAACGTGGAGAGCTGGATCATTCATCCTGATAGCCTTTCACCACCAAGGAGTCAAGCTGCACACTGGGATTGGCAGCCAAGTCCTTGTTGGTTAGAGGCTGGCTCCGGACACTTTGCAGCATCTGATGGCCTTGGGAGGAAGAAGAAAGGTCAGAGCGTTTAGGAGCACAAGAAGCCTGTGGGAACACAAGGGAAGGAGGGGGAGGCAAGAGAAATCCCAGCACACCCCTCTAAGAGAACCCATTCATATCCCTCATTTCCTTTTCCTCCCTCGATGACTTGATTCATAATATGGTTGACTCTGGGGTCCTGCAGTGCAAGGGCTGTGGGAACATCTGGATTCTCAGATTCCTGAACAGTCCAAGTCTTCAAGATGCCATGTAGGAGCACCAAGTTTGGCATCAAGGCCTCAACCGCAATTAGATCACAGACACTTACCTCGAGCTCGATAGTGAAAGCTCCTGTGCTCCAAAAGCCATATCATGCCCATCAGCCATCGCCTGGCCCTAGGTGGACCCACCACAGTGACTCGGGTGTGGCCTGTGACTGTGAACCAGGACTCCAGCTGAATGAGGGTGTGGCTGTGCTCCTCTATGCAGCGGAGGTATCTGTCCTCCTGCCCTAGGAACAGAAAAGGAGAGAGGAAGAACAGGAAAACCACCCACAGAACTGGGAGTTAGGTGAACGTGAGGGTGGAGGCTTGGCACAGATCCCAGAGGAAACATGGGGAGAGACTGATGAATGTGAAGAGACAGGAGATGGCATAAGGGCCACCTATCGAATATTATCTGCTCCAGCTCCTCTTCCAGGTAAAAGACCAATGGGGCATTGAAATTTTCAGGCTTGGTCCACCATTCTCCTATGCCAAAAGAATTCATGTCCATGTTGTCCTCTGTCCTTGCTTTACTCAGCTTAGAGCAAGTCCAAGAAGCTGATTGTAGAGATGATTTTCTGAAGCTCTGGGTTTTATGTGCACACTCAGATAATCCACCCTTCCCCACCCTGGACCCACCCTAGAGAGGCTGAACTAGCCCCTAAAACCTTCAAAGATAATCCACTCAATCACAGATGAATCCAGCCCTGGATTCCTCCAGTCTAGATCCAAACCTTCATGATAAACTAGTTAGTTAACACAACCCATGTATCTGGTGCCTAGGAATGTAAGCTTGTCTTCACTCTGATAGAGTGAGCATGACTGAGGTTTGAGGGGTGCATATGCTAGAACAAAAATGGCTTCAGAATGGGTCTTGTTGGTTTTTCTGTCTCAACCGGGCAGGATATGGAACAAAGAGGATGGAGAATGAGGGGATCTATCCATAAACTAAATTAATAAAATTAATAAAAGTTAATAAAAGCAAATGGTTTGGGATGTGGAGCAGTCCTAGAGCTAGGGAAGTTTCAGCACTGACAGCATTCAATCCAGGATAGGATAGAATAGGATAGGGGAGGATTTGTGAGGAAAAGGAGAAGAGAAGTGGGGATGAAACGAGATAAGACAGCGCAGGACAAGATGGGAGGACAAGGGAGAGGATGGGAGAGGAGAAGGGAAAGGGGACATTGCTTCATTGAAGGCATCTGTTTCTTTACCTGAAGGTTTGTGCTTCAGGTCTCTTTCCATGGATGATTTTGTTTCTCTGCTTCACTGTAGAAAGCTCAGTTCATGGTTTCCAAGTGGGGTCCTTTCAATCAAGGTCCAGTTAACTTTTCATTAGACATGGCTCTCTTCTAAAAGACTACTTCCTTAGGTTCTACCCATGCAGAGGCTAATGTAGCAATTTTCAAGCTGTTGAAAGCTGAATTATTTATTTTAAATTCACAAACACCTTTTGATCTTCATAATGATAGTCACTGTAAGCCTATGCCCAACTTTGGTCCTCAGCTCCATCCAGACCTGAGCCCCTCCCTGCCATGGAGTTCCCAGGGTCCAGCTGGCCTCTCCCTCTCTCTGCCCAGACCCACCTAACTCCCATCTACCTCACTTCCTAACCTCCAGTCCCTGCTGTACCTAGATAGCAGAGGATGCCATGTGCTCTCTCTTCGGGGCAAATATGGCTCCTTTATTAATCCTTGTAATGATCTTTCTCCTGTGCCTGCCTGCCTCCCCATGGTCTCCTAGGATGGATGTGATGGATCCTTTCAGTCATCATTTCAATCTACATTCCTCATGAACTCTATGACCTTTTACAATGACACTTTTTTCTTTACAAATAGAGTGATATGTACATTTCTTTCCTTTTGCTTCATATTGCCATTTCCCTTATTCTCTCTATTCCCTCCAATCCCATCTCCACCCTTGCGTTGATTAGTTCACTGTCTCCAATGTCCAGTGTCCCTTATGGGACCTTCAGCTGTATTTTTTCACCTGCTTTCCACTGATTCTGTGCTCTGCTCCTACCTTCCCTCAGATGTGCACATGTATACAGCATAGATGAGGTAAAGAATACAGTTATCTAAAATGATCACACAAACTAAGAAGCTGTTCTTTGTTTTCTATCTTTGGGGTTCTTTTCAGTATGCATATTATTTTATATATAAATGGAGAGGTGCTTGGGTATTGCAGTTTGGTGGATAGCTGAATTTTGAAGAGTATTCTGAATTTACTTTTGGAATCCATATTTTCTCTCTCTGTTGATTCTAATTATTCACCGAAAACAGGGAGGAATTTAATAGCTTTTCTTAGGACAGTAAAAAATGTCAGTAATTCTTCAGTAACAGAGTGAAATATAGCCCACCTTGCTGAAACGGACTTTTGAACCTGACCACTAACTCAGCCAGGAAATCTTACCTACTTAGGAGTCTGAGACCTGAAAGAACGCTGATCAAAACAGTGCTGTCAGAAAATTCAGGGAGTCCACATCTCCAAAATAATCAGTAACAGCTGGGCTGGTGAAGTCATGTTTCAAGTAGTAGAGTGACAGCTGAGCAAGCAAGAAGAGCAAACCTGAATGCCTGAGTATAATCCATAGTGCTAGATAAAAAAGGAAAGGTGTTTCCAGACATGGGCTTGCATGTCTTTAGTCCCTTGAATCCCTATTATAGGAGACAGAGGAAGGAAGATGGTGAGCTTGAAGCTAGTCTCAAATTCTGCCTCAAAACACGAAGGCTTGTATACAGAATATTTTTTAGTTTTGTAAAAAGTGGCCAAACTTACTTTCCTGTACTTTACCCTACTCAATGGTATTTAATGTTACTAAAATTCCTTGCCTTATTTTGTTTCCATTTTCCAAAGTGGCTGTCCCATCTTGCATTCCCACCACCAAGGAATGAGAGTTGCTAAAGCTTCATATCCTTGCTCATATTTAGTGTTCTCCATTTATTACCTTATTGTTGAGAATTTCTTAGGGTTTTTCTACTTATCTATTTACTTGTTTGTTTGTAAAGGTGCTGTAGAGAGGGGTTATTGTTACATACATCCAATTCAGAGTACATTTCTTTTTGATCAGTGTCACCCATTTTCTAACTCTCACTCAGTTTTTCCTTCCTGTGCCCACCCATGTGTCCCCACCCATTTTCAATCGTGTTTTGTGAGTGTCACTGCTGTATTTGTTCCCCTTTGTCCCTCCATTTCTGTGCTGACCATACTATCCTCTCCCATGCTCTCCCATTTTGTCCTGTCCTGTCCTGTTGTCCTGTTCTGTGTTCTCTTCTCTCTTCTTTTTCTCCTCTATCTGATCATATCCTATCCTGCATTGAATGTGTCTGTGCTGAAGCTTCCCTAGCTCTGCAACTGTACCACATCCCCAAATGTTCTGACCATACTATCCAGCAATAGTACATGTGGGTATTTGGCTCCAGGACTCCAAAGTATATATTTACATAAGCATTTCCACATCAATATGTGTTGTAACTTTATTCTCAATTGTCAAAAGCTAAAAAAAGCAAGGTATCAGTGAATGGATAAATAAACTATGATATATCCAGACAACTTGGTAATCTTCACCATTGAAATGAACTGTCACACTGAAAAGACTTGGAAGAGCCTTAAGTGCCTATTTCTATGTGAAAGAAAATCCACCTGAAGAGAGTCAGATCTGTACCTTTCCAACTATTTTATCCCTATGGATAAAATTAAAAGATCAGGGCTGCCATTTATGGTTAGGAAAGAGGAGTAAACACAATACAGAATATGTAGGACAACAAAAATATCCAATCCTACTGTCATGATACTCTCAAGACCCATATGATGTACAAAAGGTACAAAAGTAGGGGCTGGGAAGGTGGCTGAGTGTTAGAATGCTTGCCTTGCATCCATGAGGCCCTGGGTTTGATTCCTCAGCACCAAATAAGCAGAAAAAGCCACAAGTGGTGCTATGGCTCAAGTGGTAGAGCACTAGCTTTGAGCTGAAGAGCTGAGGGACAGTGCCCAGGCCCAGACTTCAGGCCCCAAGACAGCCAAAAAAAAGAAAAGAAAAAGTATGCCATCAGTTATAACAGATGTTCCCCTGAGATGGAAGGCATTGATTAAAAATAGATGAGTTGAGGGGAGGGCAGGACATATTTGGGAAATATCTTTTAGGGTTTAAGTAAAATAAATCTTTCACTGAAATAATAAAATCTCTTTCTCTCTTACCTTCCCCTCTCTCTTTTTGTTGGTCATGGAGCTTGAACTCTGTGCCTGGTTGTTGTCCCTCAGCTCTTCTGCTCAAGGCGAGTGCTCTACCACTTGAGCCACAGCACCACTTCCAATTTTCTGGTGGGTTTTTATTGGAGGTAAGAGTCACATGGACTTTCCTGCTCCAGCAGGCTTTGAACAGCAATACTCATACCTCAGCCTCCTGAGTAACTCGGATTACGGGCGTGAGCCACTGGAGTTAGGCATCATTTTGTATTTTGAAAAAGCAGGGAAAGAAGACCATCATGAATTGGTGTGTGGCCAGTGGTAGAACACGTGGCACACTCAAGTCTACCAGGAAATTATGTCTGAGGAATACTGGCACTTGCACAAACACTGTGTTGCCATTTTCTTTTATCAACCCATACTATAAACTAGGGTTCTTATTTCCAGTGAGAAGTATAATTAATACCGGATGCTGGGGATGGGAATGTGGCTTAGTGGTTGAGTGCTTACCTAGCATGCATATAAGGCCCTGGGTTTGATTCTCAGATGCTAGTGGCTCACACATCTAATACCTAAGTCCACTACTCAAGAGGCTGAGATGTGAGTCTGGGAAGACCAATCTGACCATAAATTGACAGGGAAAAGGCTGGGAGTGGGTCAAATTCAATGGTAAAATGGCAGCCTTGAGAAAAACAGTCAAGCAAGAGTTCAGGCTCCAGTGTGTCCACAAAGAGGAAGGAAGGGAGAAAAGAAGGTGTGAGAGAGAAACCACCAGTTCAACTCCAGTACTAGCACAGATACACACAAAGGGACAATTAACATCCAATATTGTTTGTCACTTTTTTAACTCTATTTTTTGGTAATTATAAATTAATTTATTTTTGTAATTATAAATATATTTGAGTTACTGAAATCACTGAGAATGTCAAGCAAACTCAAGTGTTCCTAAAACCTTTCCTTATAAGAAGAAAGGTGTCATTTTGACTAATGATGGTCAAACCAAAACCAAAACACAGATAAAAGTCCATTTTTCCAAGATGCATCTCCCTATGGGGGAGACAAATGGGAAGTTCTTGGTCTCACTGAGGGAAGAATTCAGGAGCTGATCCACGGAGGACTTTGAACACAAGTTAACTTCTGGCAAATCTACATCTTAAATTACATTTTTATTGTCTTTAGGTATACAAAGGGACTTCCAGTCGACAAATCTGTTCATAAGAACAATGCATTTTGATCAATGTCACCACTTTAATCATTCTCCCCTTTTCCTTCCAAGTCACCCCCTCTTCTCGGTTTTCTTGGATATGCATTGAATATTAAGAGTGCATTCTCTCTCCTCTTCTCTTCGTTTGATCGCCTCCTCCCCTTCACCTCCCCAAGTACCAGTTTCCCAGACCTCTCTTTGTTTAACTGTGGGTTAGTTGCTCTTTTCCTTTTATTTTTTCTTCTGGATTTTTGAGTCTTGTGGACATCTTTCATAGGGAAGCGCTGAAAAGGACACAAAACCAGGAAATATATGTATCATATATATGCATATAATCTTATTTTATAGTATACAAAGATAGGGTCCTCTGAGGGCAGATTGGGGGCAGCAGGCCCCCTAACAGAGAGCAGCCCTTGGCTCCACTCTCCAGACTCCTCCCCTTCCAGCTGTCAGGGTGAAGGACTGGTCTGACACTGACAGCTCTTTCCAGAGTCGGGGTCTTGGGAATTAAACCTTCTGAATTCTCCCCTGCAAAGACCATCCTTCCATTAATACCTTTGTGTACACAACATACAACCACGATGCATTTACTTCTACATGTCTCATCTCCACTAACCACAGAAAGTCCGAGAGTAGACAGTGCTAGCTGTGATATCTAAGTTGCTATTCACTGGCAGAATGTTCTCTATTGTCTGGCCTCAGTCTCTCTTGTTATTAGAAATTTACTCTCTTCCTTGATATCCATGAAAACAAAATGTGAAATCAGAAAACAGAACAAAGTTACTGATAAAGGACAACTCCTTGCTAAAGGAAAACTCCAGGCTAAGGTTGACCAGCAGTCAGCTCTAACCTTTTACATCCTTGCTAAAAAGCAAAAGAATGTCTCTCCATCTTCTCTCAAGTTTACCAACCAAGCTGGCAGTTTTGCAGATTACCACAAACTTTGCTGAAGCCACTGACAACCTTGAGGCTTATTACCAGCTGAACTGAGTTGCTGTGTTAGTCCGGAGCTTATAATGAAAATCATTTCGGCCTGGCATCAGTGGCTTATGCTGTAATCCTAGCTACTCAGGAGGCTGAGATCTGAGGATCACACTTCAAAGCCAGCCCAGGCAGGAAAGTCGGTATGACTTTTATCTCCAAAACACACACACACACACACACACACACACACACACACACACACACACACACACCAGAAAACCAGAAGTGGTGCTGTGGCTCAAGTGGTAGAGTTCTTTCCTTGAGCTGAAGAAGTGAGGGACAGCCCCGAGGCTCAAGTTCTAAACCAACCACTGACCAAAATTTTTTTTAAAAATCATTACTGTAAAATAGACTATCCCCACCCAAGCTTGTATTTTGACTTCTGTAAACCATGCATATGTTTTGACTTTTTGTAATCAAGTAACAATAATGTCAATAGCATTGATAGTATCAGTCATGCTGACCAAGGAAAGATTGTTTTGCCTGTGCTCCTGTGACTCAAAGCTATGTTTTGTTTCTATGTATCTTTACTTCCTTGCTTTGGTAAACATCACCCACATGAAAACCCTCCTTATAAAACTCTCCAGGAAAAGCAAACAGGGCTGTTCTGCAGCTGTGCGAGCTGAGGGCAGATGCCATGTGGTTAAGTAAAAAGCTTCCAGCCAGATTGACTGGGAAATTGGAGTACTGCATTTTAAATTGGAACACAACACTAGCCTTAAACAAAATAGCTCAGTGACTAGAACCTGAGTTAAAGCTATAGAGCCACCAAAAGATAGATAAATATATAAATATAATCAAAGCACTTTCAAAATTAACAATTTAATTTCCACCTTCTGATTTCACATCTCAGGAGATACGGAAAAGTCAGTTCTACACTCAGCTATCTACATAACTGTGTTTTCTGCTGCAGGTGTCTGTGCAATTTATATATTTCATGAAATCATTTTGATGCCCCAAAAGCAATGTATAATTTATGTGCTTAATTGATGTGGTAAAATAAAAAACCTGAAATTTCTTGAGAGGGGTTGTTTTTCCAGGGGTGTTGGAGGCATTTCAGGAAGAATGAATGAGCTTGTAAGCTTTTAAAACAACACAGGCATTAAAGATTACTGAGGCTTTCCTCAGCACATGCCCAGAATGCATGAGGGAGCCAATGGGTCCCCATGTGCAAACCTGTCAATATCTTCCAAGACTTTCTCATCATGGGCTGAGCAAGACTCACCTCCCATCTCAGCTTCCCAGGGGAGGTCAGCCTTTATAGCAGATAGAATGAACAGAAATGAAACCAAAGACCAACAAGGAACTGAGCCTGGGTAACCAGAGGAAGATGGTAAGACAGATGCCAACTCGTGCTGACAGGCAAACACAGGTGCCAGGTTTCCAGCTGCATATGGAGACAACTGACTAAGTACGATTTACTCAGGCATTGGCTCCAGACACTCTGCAGCCTTTGCAGGCCTGGTCAGAGGGAAGAACTGATCAAACAGAGCCTACAAGTAAGCCAAGATGCCTATGGATCACTAGGGGATAAGGAGACACCCAGCCCATCCCTGCCTAGGGATTCACGAATATCTCCCCAATCCCTTCTTCCTGAGTAACTTCATGCCACAAAGTGCTCAGTTCTGGGTTCCCACCAACAGAGTGTGTCTTCAAAAATTTAACCAGTCTTCAAGAATACCAGGGCTGGCATGAAACCTTCAAACCCAATTCAGTCACAGACATCTACCTTGGCCTTGACAGTAAGTGTCTTGGTGCTCTAAATACCAAACCCTGTGTATGAGCCACTGCCTGGCCCTGTGTGGACAAATGACAGCAATGGACAGGTAGAGTCTGGCCTGTGCCTATGAACTCTGGCTCCAGCTGAATGAGGGCATGGCTGTGCTCTTCCACTCAGTAGAGGTAGCTGTGCCTTTGGCCTTGGAACAAAAGAGAGAACAGCTAAGCCACCAGCATTAGGGGGTGTTGGAAGGGAAGAGGAGGTGCTGAAGATGGGGGCCTTTCCCAGACACAGGAGGAGGCACAAGGAGATTCTGGAAAGCATACTGAAGACAGGAGATAGGCTTGTGTTTGTCCCACAGCATTGCTTAGGAAACAAATGTTCAGTGCAGAAGCCAGAAAGGAGCCTGAGCCGAGGAGAGAGGTTCAAACCAGAGATTTAGCTGTGTGCCATGATAACAAGGCCAGGAAACTGTGTGTATGCATGTATGTGTGCATCACAAGGCCATGTGTACGTATGGCCATGTAAATGTGTGTATGCATGTGTGCACCACAAATTTATTATATAGATATTTGTGCATGTATCTATACATAAGTGTGTATATCTGTTACACGCCTGGGTGTCCCTGTGGGAGAATGCAGCTGCCCTGTCCCATCCTGACTGTGCAGGTCCCACTGGAAACCTCTGCAGTGGTGACCACTATGGCCGCCGCTGGGGTTCGCGGCCATGCACAATGACAACATGCCAGGCCATCCCAGGACACATGTCACCGGGAACGGGTGGGTCTCTGCAGGCCCCAAGAGACAAAACGACGCATCCAAGGTAACCACCAAGCAGCAGAGGAGGGGTTCGAGTCCACCCAGGTCCCGGAGGCTAAGTGCTGCCGCACGGGGCCACCCAGGCATGGAGGACAGGGCTGAGACATCCTGCTGTCAGCACGTGACAGGCGGGGCTCATGGCGTGGGGGCGGGGAGGGCCCACGCGGACACGGAGATGACCTCACTGGCCTCACAATGCACGAATGGAACCTGGAACCCAGGGTCCAACAGCCACGCTCGCCGCAGACCCTGGCTCACTTGTTAGGCGACGGAGGAGCAGGCAACATGTCCTGTGAGCTCCCTTCGTCCCCTGGCTCAGATGTCAATGGATGGTGGGGAGGGAGGCTGGTCCGTGCTCTGCGCCGCTGGACCACAACCCGGGTGACACCCCACTCCGGATCCAGATATCAGCCAAGATCCCATCCACAGCCCCCGCCCCGCCCCCGCCCCGAGCCCAGAGCCGAGCCAAGACCCGGGCAGAGACCTCGGCGTGGACCCTGGCGCTTCTGGCCCTTTCGCTGGAGGAGCACGAAGGTGGCCCCTGCCAGCCAGGAGCAGACCCCTGAAGGCCAGGGGGACACCCAGACTGCTCATCGCCCAGCCAGTATGCTTGCGGTCCAGGAGCACACCCTGACCACCCGTGACTTTTCCTGGATTTATGGGATCCAGGGCTGCCCAATGTCTGTCCTGGGGCCCGGTGTCCGGGGACTCCCATTAACTGTGCGCGACCCACCCCAGGGGCTCGGTATCCTGGGACGCCCAGTGACTGTCCGCAGCCTGGCCCAGGGGCCTGGTATCCCGGGACACCCAGAGATTGTCTGCGGTCTGGCCCAGGGGCCCGATATCCAGGGGTGCCCAGTGACTGACTGCGGCCCGACCCAGGGGCCCCGTATCCAGGGACGCCCAGTGACCGCCCGTAGCCCGGCCCAGAGGCCTGGTATCCAGGGGCGCCCAGTGACCGCCCACGGCCCGGCCCAGAGACTCAATATCCAGGGGCGCCCAGTGACCGCCCGCGGCCCAGCACAGAGACTCGATATCCAGGGACGCCCAGTGACCGCCGGCGGCCCTGCCAGGATCCCCAGCATTGGGGGTCTGATATTCAGGGAAGGGACCTTGGCGGAGGCACCTGAGAAGCCACTGCAGCCCAAAGTGGCCCTGAGGTCCTTCCTGGCAGTGCCCAGGCCCTGGGCGCAGCAGCTCCCAGTCTTGGTGGAGGAAGAAGAACCTCAGAGCGACACCGACGCCGAGGACCCGGAGCCCCCGAAGGCAGGCCACGACGCTGAGGACCACGCACTGGCCCCGATGGACCAGCGAGCCCCGGCCTGCTCCGAGGCCAGGGACCTCCTGGAGGCCGAGCAGGCCTTGGAGGTGGAGCTGGCCATGCTCGACCTGGCGCTGGCCAAGCAGAACCTGGGCCTGGTGTGCGACAAGGTAGCCTCCAGGACCCCCTACGACGACAACCTGGACCTGGACCTGGACGACTACCTGGACCTCGACAGCAACTCGGACTTGGAAATCTAGTGCCCCATCATCTCCCACGAGGGCCCGGCGTCGTTGTGATCTGGGACGCTGAGGTCCAGCGGCCCTGCTGACCCCGTGGAGGAGGCCGCACCCCCAGACTCGTCCACCACCCGTCCAAGTGTCCAAGCTGAGACCCGCAGATGTCACAGCCTCTCCCTGAACCCCCCCCACCCCGCCCTCCTCAGAGCCCCGTGCCCGCCCCTCCCAGAGACCCCGCCCTCCCCTTGGACCGCTGAGACTGCACTTTCCCCTCATTTATTTCATATTTGATTTGTAATGATAGTATTTTAATAAAAGTTGTTGTGACTCACTTCAGTAGCAACACTCAAGCCGTCTACGCACACGGGGTTCCACAGGCGCGAGAGGCCCTGCAGCTGGAAGCCATGGCCTAGCATGGCGGGGGAGGCCGCAGCCAGCCTGGAGGAAAGGGTGGAAGGGGGGGGAGCGAATGCCTGGGGCCAGGGGACAGATGGGGCCTAGAGCTCGACCAGGGCCCCGGGCCATATGGGGATCTTGGGTCCCCTGGCAGAGTCCCTGTGCAGGAGGCCCTAGGAGGAGGCCCTTGGTCGTGGACCCTGTGGTTAGACGGCAGTGGAGTCTAAGGAGCAGCGGACTCTGCATCTGCCAGATGGGCTGCTGCCCTCCAGAGCAGGATGAAGAAGAATCACACAGCAGGTTGTGGGGTCACTTCAACCCCCTGAAGCAATGCACAATGTTGAGAGCAGAAGGCGGGCTTCTCTTCTGGAAATCTTTAATCCATCCTAGACACACAAAGCCAGGCTGATTTTAGGAGGGCGTGACTGAGCCTTTCCCCACAGGGTGGGGTGGACTCTGAAAGACAATCTTGTATGAAAATGGTCTGGATGCCATCCCACTGCCCTTGTCCCCACCACTGCTGTCCTGGTAGTCATGGCACCTGGCACAAGAGCTGTTGGGACAGGGTTGGGCCCAAGGGGATTGAGGATTCTCTAATAATAGATTAGCTCCTGCCATATCAAGGGAGCCATCATTATATTCTCTGCACAGTGGCCAAGCTGAGCCACACCTGGTCCCAGGTGAGGAGACAGGGGAGGCCCAGTGCTGCAGGTACCTGAGTTAGGCTCCCACACCCAATGAAGATGAAGTGGGGTTCTGAGGTGGCCATGGCCATGGACAGAGTGGATAGAGGTAAGGGGGCAGAAGTCAGCAGCAGGGCATCAGCAGGAAATTATTAGCAGCCACAAACAAAAGGAAATACAAACTATACATTCACAAGTCACAGATGACCTAATACTATATACACACAATTCTAGGGAGTCTAGAAAATACCCTTTGTGCCAATAAATGCAGCAAACTTAAGATAAAATAACGTCTATAGTTAAACTAGCAACTGAGGATGATAAACATGGCTGAGGGTTCAGAATGCCACTGTATGCTTTAAGGTCCCCCACCTCCCCTCTGATCCTCCCCCCTGGCTCTCTACACACACACCCCCTCCCCTCCTACCCTACCCACCCCCCCCGCAGCTCCCCCCTTTCTCCTGATCCTTCCCCCTGGTCCTCCCCCCTGACCCTCCCTATGATCCTCCTCTCTGATCCTCCCCACTGGTCCTCTTACACAAGAGGCAGAGTGCATGCTGTGGCCTCCAGGAGGATGGACAGACATCTCACTGTGCTTTGGGCGACTCCCTCATGGGGCCCAGCATCTCCTTGTGACACAGGCCGGGCCCTGAAGATGGAGGCCACAGGCTCACTGCTACTTTCTGATACAGCGTGGCTCCCCGCAGTCCAAAAGACATATCCGGGGCTCAGAGTCAAAGCTGGTCCAATGGAAAGGGCAGACAGCGGGGCAGACATAAAACCAAGAGATGGGGATGCAAACATGGCACTTGAGCGTGTGTATTAAAGATCGATAGTAAATTAGGGCATTATTTACAAAGCCTTTAGTATAATTCTCTCCTCCTTGAAAGTCCAAGAACATAGTTTTTCCCCTCCCTTTCTTCCTCTGATAGTACAAATTTCATTTTTATATACTTTTTCATGTTCTTCATGTTCATCAGTATCATTGGGCGTGCAGAGGAGGGCAACGGCTGTTCCTGGGTTGGGGAGATGAGGACCATGCTTCCTTCCGTAATGGGAGGAAGTGGGTCTCCACTTCACCAGTTCAGAGCCCGGGCAGCCGACAGCCCAAAGCTGGGGGGGGGGAAGCGTGGCTCGGCAAGGCCAGGGGCCACCCAGCTCAGCCAGCCTCCTCATGGAGAGACCCTCTGCGTGTCATCCTTGCCGTCTCAAGTAAACCGACTCTGTCTGCTCTAACCACCTTCTACCTTTTAAATCTTTCGTTAGAGGACACATGAACCCAAACCCTAGAAGGCATCAGAGAGGCACAGATGTGACCAGGCCACAGATGCCACAGGACTCCCGATCAGAGTCTTCTGTCCCTTCTCACCTTCCCTCCACCCGTGTCCCTACTTGTTTACTTATTTAACTATCTATTTTAAATATGTGAGAACAAATAAACAAAATCCCCTGCATTCAAACACAAGCCAGGACAGTGTGAGCCATTGCTCCTGCACATCTCAACACGTCTCCAGATTCTCTCTCTCTCTCTCTTCCCCATGCAGGCCAGCTGATTGGGGGACATTGTGTTTGCTTATCTAATTTATTCCAAAATCTCCCACCTCATTAAGCATCCATGGGAGCCACTGACTTAAGCCTGTGTAATATTCCCTCCCTCCTCCATTCTTAACAAATTAATCTCAGAACACAAGGTACCTCCACCTCTTATAAGTTGTATTTCAGTGTCTCGTGCAATGGCTTCAACGGCAATCCTCTCAGTGAAGTGCCACTGGGTTGGGTGTCACCATCTTTTCTTCACAACATTTTGAATGCTTGACCTCTGTCATTCCTAAGACTGGACATCTGCCAGAACTCACACAGTAATTGCAGTATTAGATACATTTTTTCTGGCAATGGAACAGCTTATGAATTCAGAAATTGTGTAATAATCGGAAGACAAATACAATGAAATAAAGAAGCAAATTTTCAGTGAGAGAAAGGATTTTTATAATGAAAAATTTCCTCTTGCTATTTTTCTCTTCAAACCCCACCTTTTTTTTGTTGTTGTTGTTGGTTGGGGGCTTGAACTCTGGGCCTGGGTGCTGTCCCTCAGCCCTTCAGTTCAAGGGTAGCACTCTGCCACTTGAGCCACAGCACCACTTCTGACTTTTTCTGTTTATATGATGCTGAGGAATAGAACCCAAGACCTCATGCATGCGAGGCAAGCACTCTACCACTGAGCCACCTTCCCAGCACCAAATCCCACTTTTAAAAGAGGAATTTGAATAAAGTATTTCCAAAGAGAATGTGCAGCCTCTGTGGAATTACACAAGGAAATTCCTGATTACACAAAGCTTGATCAATTTCATGCACAAACCTTTCAGATTATTCTTACAATATATGATTTTCTGAAAGATCATTCTTTCCTAGATGCATTTGTTCTAAACACCTTCCAGTACAAGTTTGCAGAGGCTGAGACTCAATCAAGCAAATTCAGTCAGTCATATATATTCCTACCAGCCCCCAGCACTTGGGTGACATTCTTAATCTCCTATTAAGCACTGAGAGAGAGAGAGAGAGAGAGAGAGAGAGAGAGAGAGAGAGAGAGAGAGAGAGAGAGAGAGAGAGAGAGAGAGAGAGAGAGTATGCTGGTCTTGGGGCTTGAATTCAGGGCCTGGGTGCGGTCCCTGAGCTTTTTTGCTCAAGGATGACTACCACTTGAGCCACAGCTCTATTTCTGGCTTTTTGGTGGTTCATTGGAGATAAGAGTCTCACAGACTTTCCTGCCCCAGATGGCTTTGAACTGTAATTGTTAGTAATCTTAGTGAGAAGGTAGGATTATCGGCCTGAACCACTAGCACCCAGTAAGGCCATATCTTTTGATATCCTAGGGAACTTCAGGTAACATGTTCCCCTATATAAACTTCTTAAAATCCTTAAATCTCCATAATCAATACAAAAGCATGCAAGTATAATTTGTACTTAGTATGAATATAATTATACTGGTATTTATATACTATGAAGTAAGGTCATAATTCAAATTACATTTTTATAATAATATAAACAATATTAATCAGATGTAAAGGAATAGTATTTATTTTAGTTTTATGCCTTAATGTACGCACTAGCAAGCTTCAGTATATGATGAACATAATATATTTACTCTTTCCAGAGCTTCTGTTTCTTTCATTTCCCACACTGATCTTTTATTATTGATGTAGCCCCAATTATTTAAGTTTCAATGTTTCTTAATCTCACTTAACTATTCTATAATTTAGATTTTTCTACAGATTAAGTTTTCTCTAGAAAATCTCCCTGGCTGCTGCTAGTGTTAAGTAAATAGAGTTGGGATAGAGTTTGCTCTGCTTAGTGTTTTAAAGTAGATACTCACAGTATGAAAAATTGCTCTTCTACATATTAGATTTTGAAAACCATCTATAATCCCATTCAAGGAATATACGGTACACCTGCACTGTCCACCTGCACTTCAGCTTACCTGTTTCACTTTCACTGCTACAAGAAACACTCAAGATAATCAAATTGAGATAGGGAAAGGGCTGTTTAGTGTCATAGTTTTGGGCTTTTTGCCTGTGACTGCTTGCCTTGCTCCTGAGGGACAGAACAGGGTAGGACACCATGGCAGAAGACTGTCAGAGCAGCCGGGAGGAGGAGGAGGCAGGGCGAAGGCCCATGTCCACTTGGAAGGCAAACCCCAAACATAGCCACATGTCACCAGCCCACACTCTGGTGAGGTTCTACCATTGCACAATGCTGCTATGCTTGGAATCAAGAACACTTCTCAGGATCCTTGAAAGCCAAGAGCTGGGAGATGGCTCAGGGAATAGAGAAGCTGCCTAGCAAGTGCAGAAAAAAAAAGTATAAGCTACTGTAGCATTATAAGATACTCAAAGTACTACACATAATTGTGTGAGCTTTCTAAAGAGATTTTTATTGTGAAAATACCATAGAGTAGTATATACGTGAGCAAGGTAATGAGTATATTTCTTATCAAGCACTGTTTCCTCCTCCTTTGTTTCCCCTTCCCATCACCCCCCCACCCTTGTGCCCCCACTTCCCCCCCCAGCCCCCAGCCAAAGTTATATAGTTCATTTTTCGACATTATGTCTTGTACACCTCATTGTTGCGACTGGTCCACCTGTATCCCTATTTAAACAATTTGTTTTTTCCCTTCCCCTCCAACAAATTATACCAACATCAAATACAGTGAAAACAGGGGTTATACCATGGGGGAGGGACATACAAAGCAACAAAAAAATCATCTTATAAATATGTTAGAAACAATCGCAAGAAAGAAAAAAACATTTGAATCCTTATCTTGGGGTTCATTTTGCCTAACATCAACTTATCTGACTGTTTCTACTTATCTCAGACATATGCTAGTTATTGCAAATAAGGAAAACCATGGGACCTATGTTTCTTTGGGCCTGGCTTACTTCATTTAATATACTTTTTTCCAAGTCTTTCCATTTCCTAACAAATAGAGCAATGTGTGTGTGCGTGTATACACACACACACACACACACACACACTCACCACATTTTCTTGATCCATTCATCTACTGAGGAGCATCTGGGTTGGGGGTTGGTTCCATATCTTAGCTATGGTAAATAATGCTGCAATAAACATAGCTTTAATAAGGTCTTGTTTGTGATCATTTGCGTAAATGCCCAAAAGTGGGATTGCTGGGTCATAGGGGAGCTCTATGTGGAGTCTTCTGAGGAACCTCCATACTGCTTTCCAAAGTGGTTGAACAAGTTTACACTCCCACCAACAATGCAGTAAGGTTCCCTTCTGTCCACATCCCCTCCAGCACCTGTTGTTATTAGAGTTCTTGATTATAGCCATTCTAAGTGGGGTGAGGTGGTATCTCAATGTTGTTTTGATTTGCAATTCTTTTATGGCTAGAGAGGTTGTGCATTTCTTCATGTGTCTATTGGCCATCCTTCTTTCCTCTTCAGAGAAGTTTCTCTTTAAGTCTTTAGCCCACTTATTTATTGGGCAGTTGTTTCTTTGAAGATTTGTTGTTGGGGGATTTAATTTTTTGAGTTCCAGGTATATTTTAGATATGAGACCCTTGTCCATTGTATGGCTAGTGAAGATCTTCTCCCAATCAGTGGGCTTTCTACTGTTCTTGCTAGCTATATCCTTTGCCATGCAGAAACTCTGCAGTTTCATGCAATCCTATTTGTTCAAACTTTCTTTGATTTGTTGTGTTTCTGGGTCTCTATTAAGAAAATTTCGGCCTGTGCCAAGGAGACCTAGGGTTTCTCCTATTCCATCCTGTAGTGTTTTCAGAGTGTCTGCTTTGATTCCGAGTTCCTTGATCCATTTGGAGTTGATTCTGGTACAGGGTGATAGATAAGGATCTAGCTTTAGTTTTCTACAAGTAGTTAACCAATTTGGCCAGCACCGTTTACTGAAGAGGCTGTCTTTCTTCCATTCTATTTTTTTAGCTCCCTTATCGAAGATTAGGTGGCTATAGGTCTGTGCGTTCATTTCTGGGTTTTCAATTCTATTCCATTGGTCCTGAGGCCTGTTCTTGTGCCAGTACCAAGCTGTTTTGATTACTATGGCTTTGTAGTAGAGTTTGAAATTTGGTATTGATATTCCTCCAGCACTGTTCTTTCTGTTGAGGATCGTTTTTGCTATTTGGGGTCTTTTATTGTTCCATATTGAATTTTTGGATTGCCTCTTCTATTTCCTTGAAGAATGAGGTTGGAATATTGATAGGTATCACATTGAATTCATAGATAGCCTTGGGAAGTATTGCCATTTTCACGATGTTGGTCCTAATCCAGGAGCATGGGAGGTTTTGCCACTTTCTAAGTTCTGTTTTGATTCCCTTTTTCAGGTTTTTAAAGTTTTCATCATAGAGATCCTTCACTTCTTTAGTTAATTCCTAGGTATTTTATTTTTTGTGGGGCAATTACAAATGGAGTTGCTGGGGCTGGGAAGGTGGCTCAGTGGTAGAGCACTTGCCTTGCATGCCTGAGGCTCTGGGTTCAATTCCTCAGCACCACATAAGCAAAAAGAAAAAAGCTGGAAGTGGTGCTGTGGCTCAAGTGGTAGAGCACTAACCTTGAGCTGAAGAGCTGAGGGACAGCGCCCAGGCCCAGAGTTCAGGCCCCACAACTGGACCCAAAAAAAAAAAAGCTAAAAAAAAAATGGAGTTGCTTTCCTGATTTCAGCCACGCTTTTTTCATTGTTGGCATACAGAAAAGCCATTGATTTTTGAGGGTTAATTTTATACCCTACTTTGCCAAAGTTTTTAATCAGCTTGAGTAATTTGGAAGCAGAGTCCGTGAGATTCTTTAAATACAAGATCATGTCTTCTGCAAAGAGGGAGAGTTTTACTTCATCTTTCCCTATTTGGATCCCCTTTATGTTTGCATCTTGTCTTATTACTGTAGCCAGGCATTCTAATACTAAATTGAACAGAAGTGGAGAGAGTGCACATCCTTGTCTCGTTCCTGAGTTAAGAGCAAATGGCTTTAATCTAAAAGAGAGAATTTATAAACAAAATATCACCATACATTTTGCAAATAAAATAAAACAGAAAACTAGTAGAATATAGAAAATACAAAGCAAAACAAAATCAATACATATAATGCCACTTTTCAACACTTTTGTATTCATTTTAAACGCAAAAATACATGATTTTTTTTGTTTTGGGGGGTTTTTGGTGGTAGTGGGGCTTGAACTCTGGGCCTGGGTTCTGTCCCTGCACTTTTCAGCTCAAGGCTAGCACTCTATCACTTGAGCCACAGCACCACTTCTGGATTTTTCTGTTTATATGGTACTGAGGAATCGAACCCAGGGCCTCATACATGCAAGGCAAGCACTCTACCACTGAGCCACTTTCCCAGCCCATTAGGTTAATATTTTTATGTTCGTTGGGTCACACACACACACACACACACACACACACACACACACACACACACACGGGCTGATCCTGGGATTTGAACTCAGGGTCTGCGCACTGTCCCTGAGGTATTTTGCTTGAGGCTGGTACTCTACCACTTGAGCCATAACTCCTCTCTGGCATTTTTGGTAGATAACTGGGAAAAAGGTCTCAAGGACTTTCCTCCCCAGGCTGGCTTCAAATGATGATTCTCAGCATCTCAGTTTTTCAAGTAGCTAGGATTACAGATGTGAGCCACCAATGCCCAGCCTCAAGCATATTTGAATATGCTTAGAATTATGGTTACTATTTGAACCTTCACAGTGATCCTTTAGCATTAGGAAAATTATTGACACAAGATGGGAATCACAGGGAAACTTCTTTAAATGTGTAGAGATAATAGGCACAGAAGTGCCAAGGAAATGAATGTCAGGGCAATGTAAATGAACAACAGGAGCCCCTGGTGCCGGAATTTACAGTGCACAGCAGATTATGCATGAGGGGATTCCAGCACAGGAGGAGATAATGTGCGGCCACTCATATATTCCCTTTGTCACTCCTCTCTCCAGATCCAACTGCTAATACCCACGTAGATTTTCTTGGGTTGCAAAACAGAGCCAGAATCCAGGGGCTATAATCCTAGCTACTGGGAGGCAAAGATCTGAGGATGGCAGCAGAAATCATGAGATCAATCCAGGCAGGAAAGTCCAGAGACTTTAGTTAACCACAAAAAAGATGGAAGTGAAGCTGTGATTCAAGTGGTAGAGCACTCACCTTGTGCAAAAATAGCTAAGGGACAGCACCCAGTCTGTAAGTTCAAGGCCCAAGACCTGCACTCATGCACAAATGTACACATGTGCGCATGCAGGGGCACACGCACGTGCACACACACAGCCCTAGCACATTCATTTTAAAGGGTAATTGTGGGACTAAACTCATCACCAGTTCTTCTAACTCCTATACCTTGACGACCACATCTTATTTATCCTCTCCAGTCTGTTCTCTCGTTCTCTTATTTCCTCATTTTATGATGAAATACAGTTACAGCTTAAATAACATAAGTAAAATGTTAAGCAGAATGCTGGCATAAAATGAGTGCTCATTCAATGGCAGTGATTTTTCTGTTATTGAAACTACAAAGCAGCCATGCTGATGGCTTTGGCTGAAAATAAGTATGTGAAGAGTAATCGAGTGGCTGTGATAACCCAATGAGACAAAAATAAAAGACATCCCTTAGACCAGGTGACTTTCTCTTCCTTCCTTAGGTGATGTCATTGGAGATGTCCCCCTCCTCCCTTAAACACAGAGACATCTCCCTCCTCCCTTAGACCTGGTGACATCATTGGAGACTTCCCCCTCCTCCCTTAGACCTGGTGACATGGTTAGAGACTTCCCCCTCCTCCCCCAGGCCCTGGCTGAGGGAGTGCAGAACACTGCTTACCTTCAGTTACACTGCGGTGGATGTGTTCTTAAGAGTCATTTCACAGCTGGTGATGTTACTCATGTCCTAAAATAAGAGGGAAAAAAACTCCAATTCTGGCTGAAGCCATTGCCTCTATTCAACAGATGATCACCAAGTGAATTCCAATCTCTCCCTCTCACAGGGCCTTTTGGTTCATGGCTGTTGCTCTACCTCCTGAGCCATGCCTCTGGTTCAGCTTTTTGCTAGTTAATTAGAGGTAGAGGGGTATGAACTTTTCACAGTACTCTTAATCTCAGTTTTTGGCAGCTGGAGTTGTTAGAGGCGCCAGCAGGCTGGTCACCGGTGCCACTTCCGCTCCCCCACTTCCTAGAATTTCACATAATAGGGTTACAGCTTTGAGAGCTGCCACATTCCACCCCAAATAAGACACCTATGACTATTAACTGAAAAAATGGTACAGGTACATAAAGTATGACCATTTCCAAATCAAATAATTATGTTATCACTGTACATCAGAGAAATATAAATTATGAAGAAGTACAGTGAGTTTGGATATTCTGTTATTCTCTTCAAAAGATGCCAGGATTTAGGATCTTGATTGTTATACTTTCCTTCTTTTTAAAATTAGCATATATTAATTGCACAAGGTGAGTTACATTTTGACATGGAGGAGAGGGAGGAGGAGAAAGTGGTAGAAGAGGAGAGGAGGAGGAGGAGGCAGAAGAGGAATAGGAGGAGGATGAGAAAAGGTGGAAGGAGGAAATTGTAAATGGAAAACAAAACTATCCTATTTAACAGAAGCTTTAGATATTTATTTCCCATATACTAACTGTATTCTAGAAAAACTGTCAAATGCCATATCAAAGATCAAAAAGAGGTCAACTGGAAAAGTAAAAGTTTTCTACCAGTAACAAAGCATGAAGGATTAAAAACTTTAATAGTTTATGAGTGATGGGAAGCTGCTAGCCCAGGTGAATCATGAAGTAGACCAAAATAAAAATAGTAATTTTGTCTTGTAAAAGTTAATTTCTTAAGCCAGGCATTTAAGGATTACAGTGTGATACCTGTAATCCTAGCTACTCAGGAATCTAAGTAGCTAACCTGGCAAGAAAAATCTAAGACACTCTTATCTCCAATTAATTGCCAAAAAGCTGCATGTGGAGGTATGGATGGTAGAACAACAGCCTGGAGCCAAAACAAAAACAAAAAACTAAGGGATTACACCCAGGCCCTGAATAATATGGGCACATTAAAAAAAAATAATTTCTTGGTGATGGTGATGGTGAAATTCTTGGAACTTTTAAAAATGTCAACTTGCTGTGATTTTTTTCAGACGTAAAATTTGCTTTTCTTTTAAAGAAATACAACATTAGCCTAGAATTCAGTAAAATGGAGTCCAAAAGGGGAATGTAATCAACATACTGACTGTGAGGAGGAATGCTATGCACTTCTTGTAAAGAACTCTAACCAATACAAAACTCTTTTCCTTCCATCAGATATCACAGTACCATTATTAAAAACTACTCTTCATATAAGATTTCTTTGCTTATATTTCTCATTTTTTAATTATGGAAGATGTATCTACCTTTATATTCCATGAAGATTCTTTATTTTTTAATCGAAGACGCTTAATGAAACTTGCCTGCAAGTTGGAGGGACCAAGCTGGGGTCCAGCAGGAACTAACCCTATCCATCATCTCCTTCGTCTGAACTTCCCCTGGCTGGGGGATTGATGCGCCTGATGATTTTGCTCGCCCCTCCGTTTGTACGTGGATGGCAGCCCTGAGGGTGGGGGTGGCGTGGAGAGGCCTTTGCACCCCTCCATGCAGCACAGGCCTTGGGCCTCACTGCCCAGCGCATCTTCTGCTTCTTCGCCTCTCCAGGTCTTCACCAACACTGCACTTCAGCGGGTCACTGGGAAAGAACAGGGACCGGCCATGAGTAGCAGAAACTGACTGCCGAGCAAGAAAGGGACAGCTAGTCTTGGTATAATAGGCACTTACAGACCCCAATAAAAGAAGGAGCAGTGGAGCTGTGTGGAAGGCATGATTGTGTGGGCAGGAAAACAATGTACAATAGAACTAAACACTTTCCAAACAACGAAGTACAAACAGCCAAAAGATGTGGGAACAAGTGTTCAGCACCCTTTGCCATTAAGACAGTGTAAATCAGAAAAACACTGAGATTCCCATCCCTCTGCTCAGACAGGCTGTCACCAGGAAAACAGCTAACACCAAATGCTGGAGAGTGTGCAGGGAAACGAGTCTCCTTCACCACTGGCAGGGAAGCAAATCCATCCTGTCTCAATGGAATCAGTGTAGAGGCTCCGCCAAAAGTTACAAAAGGAATCTCCTATGACCCAGCCATCCCACATCTGGATGTACATACTCAAAGAATCACAGTCCGCTTGCCACAGAAATACCAACTATTCAGATTCTGCACTGAGCGACTTACAGTAACCACCTGGGGACTCCAGCTAGCCAGCCAACAGTGGATGGATAAAGAAAACGATGTTCTCCTCTGCCATGGAGAAGGAAATGGTTTTGTCTGCTGGAAAATAGATAGAACCAGAGCTCAGAGTATTAAGTGTCCACACATGGACAAGCTAGAGATTTTCTTTCGCATATGGAAAAACAAACAAAACAAGATCATGATAGTGAAACAGGAGGTTCTGAGAAGACAGATGAGGGAGAGAATGTGGTGGTGGGAGGTGGTGAAGAGTTTCATGTCTTACACCTATGGAAAAGTCCAGATACAACCCTCTGACGGTACACATGAGCACACACACCCGTTTTTAGTATTGATATGCATGCATGATGATAGTCTCCTTTCTCATATGTATATATTTATATGTATTATGTACATATATGTATATACAATATATACTATATGCCTCTATTTAGAAATTGGACAAGAGAAAAGCCAATATACACTTCAAGAAAATCATTTCATATTGTTTGATTTTCTTGGCATGTGATGTTCAAAATAGATTGTTCTGAAATGATCTGGGATTTGAAACATATACTGGTAAACAATTTAATTGAGACACTGCATATGTACCCAAAAGTGAATACATCATCATTTTACAGCTCAATCAACTGAACTCTTCTACTTCCTTTCAGATTGCTTAAAACTTAAAAGGGAGCTGTTTCTGTGTTTGCAAAGACAGAGCACAGATGGTGCGTGACTCTGTGGGCCTGGCGGAGGTCTACAAGCGTCGCAGTGGGATGGACAGCCCGAAAGAGCCACATGGCACTGCAAAGCCCAGGGCTCAGACCAGCCCCTTCTCAACTCCCTGGGCGGGTGGGCGGTGTCTGTGCACAAGACCCCAGGGAGGGTGTGGCAAAGGCAGAACCTGTGCTCAGTGAGGAAACCGGAAACTGAGGCTCTGAGTCATTCCAAGCCAAGCTTTCCTACCCTGGTATAAGGACCAGCAACCTCTCTCCTACCCAAACCATGTCAAGACGTGCGGACACCGGGCCTTCTGTGCTGAGGCAGAGAAGGAAGGGTTTGCAGAGAACTCTACCCAGCGGCCCCCACACTGGCCGGGCCTGTCGAGGCTGCACCCCAAGAACCCTGCATCTCCGCTCTCCAGCACTATCACCTAGCGAGGGACTGGCAAGCACCCATGCAGTCCTCTACAGGGCTGGGGAAGCGGCAGAGACCGCCCGGACCGCAGGTCCAACGAGGCTCCACCGCACTGTACTGGTCCCGGGCGGAGGCCCTGCGGCTGCTGCCTCTGAGGGCCTCCATTCAGCCAAGCAGCCTCAACCCAGCCGCCCCGCGGCCTGCCCGACCCCATCTCAGGGGCAGGACGCGAAGCGTGGGCGCAGGGAGGAACGGTGTGCGTCCTGACTTTTCCACACAAAATACGGCCTAACAAGCGCGAGGCCTGCAGTTCCAGACCCCGTGTCTCCAAAACGTGACACGATGGGGAGCCGCTAACGCGTGGGGATGTGGACTGCTCCTCGTGAGGGCTTTTTCCATCAATGTCCTCTCTAGCGTCCCCATCCCCCGCCCATCTGACCATAGACTGGCCCTGCCCTACCTAGACACTAGACATACACACAGGGATTAGATGGTGTCTTCTTCCAATCAGGTCCCTTTGTTCAAGCTGACCTGGTGACATCTCTTCTGAGTTTTCTTTTACCAGAGTTATTTGTTATTGGAATGAAGAGTACAGACATGCAAGAGAGGAAGAGAATTTCAATTCATGGAAAATTTTCAAGGTTAGCATAAAAAATGTATGGTTCCTCCATACTGCTTTCCAGAGTGGTTGAACTAGTTTACACTCACACCCACAGAGTAGAAGCGTTCCCTTTTGGCACATCCCCACCAGCATCTGTTTTTGTCAACTTTCCTGATAATGGCCATTCTAACTGGGGAGAGGTAGAATCTCAATGTTGTTTTGATTTGCATTTCTTTTATGGCCAGAGATGTTGAACACTTTTTCATGTGTCTATTGGCCATCCTTAATTATTCTTCTGAGAAGTCTCTCTGTAAATCTTTAGCCCATTCATTGATTGGGTGGTTGAGTTTTTGAGGGTTTATTTTGGGGAGGTTGAATTTTTTGAGCTCTAAGTGTATGTATAGCTAGTGAAGATTTTCTCTGCATTTCTATAGAATTTTGTTGTTCTTGTCACTTGTTTTCTTAGTGTGTTTATTACAATAGAAACATGGTTTGGCCTTTCTAGTTTCAGAGTCTCTCAGAATTGCTGAAATTATCCTTTGTGTCTTAGAGATTATGTGTAGATTCATCTAAATTTACTACTACAAGGCAATCAAATAGGAGTACTTTTAAGATAATACATAAAATATTTAGCAGACATTATATTTTTACTCTTATTGTTGTCTTGGGTTTGCATAGTGAACGTTAGAGCTCTATTTGTATTTCTTCACCATCATTCATCAGGTTGAGATGTATCATTGTATTTTTTGCTTTGAAAATATTTCTATAATAGATAATGATTCAATGCTATAAAATGTTCATTCTCTCATTTTAAGACAAACATTACTTTTTTTCAGTTTCACACTATTTCTCTATTCAGAGTCAAATGTTATTGTTCATGGAGGTGTTGATATTTTACATGTCTCACTATGAATTTTATAGCTTTTCTTCAAGTTTCTATGTTGAGTGCAGAAATGAGTTTGAGTATTTTCAAAGCATTCATCAGTCTTTATGTACTATCAATGATACACCTTAACCTTCACCTTTGTCATTCAAACAGGAACCCTGCCATGCATTCCTGTGGATACACGCTGAATACATAAGCTATCAAACAATGGACAATGAGCTCTCTGGTTCACCCACAGCAACTTGAGCATTCAGAGGTCTTTCCTTATGTTGCTATATAAAAAGTCTCCCTTTTCTTTTACAGACTAGATGCATTTTTTTCATGCTTTTGCTTTTTATTCTAACACTTTTGTAAGTTTGTATGTAGGTCTAAAGAATAATACCAGGATATCTCATTTATCATTAGGGACCAAGTTACTCAAAGTAGTATTATTCTACACAATAGTGTAGCAAATGGAACACTGACAATGGCCATCAGCTGAACAGATTTGTCATTAACCAGTTGGGCAGGTTGTGATTTGTGCAAACAATGTGCCCTGTGCTCAGCCATACTTCCTGTGTTTATTTACATGTGTTTGTACCAATTTCTGGGCAGCCTGTATCTGATGTAACAGGGACACTTTGAGTTTAACATGTACACAGTAAAATTTTCCCCTTATATTTTATATTTTAGTTTTAATTTTCCTGCTCATAATCCTGCCCCTAGTAATGTCCTGCTCAACAGCAGACTCCATAGATGACAGCAATGGAACTGGGAATGCCACATCACCCAGTGACAGTGTGAACCTGGCAAGGTCAGCGTGATGCACAATGCACATGCCTGAGCACTCTGTTGTGAAAACTTACTGCGCCACTGTCAAAAACCACAGAGCACACAATTATGCACAGTGTGTCATACTCAACTATGTAATAACTAGCAATGCTACTGCTTGAAATGGTTTCGATATTATCTGTTTTAATATTATTTTAGAGTGTAATCCTCTTCTTATTTAAAAAGTTGCCATAAACCAGTTGCTATCTGCAATAGCCCTGTCCACCTGTTCACTGAGCTTACATTTTTCTTGCATTTGATTTTTACCTCTCTTTTTATTTTTTCTCCTTGTGAGTCTTAAATGCATAAAAGTGCACCACCAACATTGCCAGCAAGATGACAGAGCTGAGGGGCGAAGGAGCTTCTGCCATCCAGCTCAGAGGCTGGACACAGCAATGTGCACGCAATGAAATCACCTATCTCATTTATCAAGATATATTCTTTTGTTGTGAAGGGATAGATGAGCTGCTTCAAAACAAAAATGAAGTAAAATCATATAGCTGTATCAGGTTTTGAAGTCCATTTTCCTTAGAATTGTTTTTCATGATCTCTAGACCAGTCGGATTTATTACAATTTGCCTGAAGTTACAATTTTTTCCTTTTTCTCCCTTATGACTCCAATTAATAGTTCCCCTTTCTGTCCTTTTTCTGTTATTTAAGCATTCTTTTTCAATTCCACTTTGATTTATTCCACCTCATTGATGTATTTCAGCACTAAATTCAGGCAGAGGTGATGCTCTGAGAAGGTAAATCATAAAAACAGCTTTTAAACTGTTAACTTGACCCATTAATGATAGCTCCCAGGAGTGCTTGCTTTGGGGGAAATCTGTTATTGGTAGAGATAAAAATGGACACAATCTTTTAAGATAAAGAAATGTTTTTCATGTAACCAGAAAACTCAAGACTCATCCAAGATGAAAGCACAGATTCACACATACAATAAGTGTCAATGTTCATAGTGACATTACTTTTAACAAGCAGCAAATGAAGACAAATACACTTCACTCAAGATTGGACAAGCACTTTGAATGTGGACATGCTCACTGGGAAAAGCTTCAATATTTGATACAGGCAGCACATAGACAAATCTCTAAAACACTCTAATTAAAGTGTCCAGGGATAACAGAGAAGATAACAGAGAACCAACTGAGCTCTCTCAGAAGAAGCACTCCAGACATAGTGGAGCTCAGCTTGCAGCCAGCCAAGCACCTTGGAATTTCAAAACAGATGTCTCTAAAATTTCACTGAAAATTCAGGCTGGGCTAGGAGGACAGTCTCAGAAGCTAGCCTCTTGGGGAAGGCCACTGATTCCAAATACAACACAGTACTGCCCACAGCCAAGCTGGCTTCAAGAGATGCTAGCCTGGTCTCTTAATTCGTGAATTACTCTTTGATTAGTTTCCTCCCTTCTGTGGGATTCCTGCAGTTCTCTTTGAGTGTTCTCTGCCTGCTCACGCCATTCCTCCCTTTCTCTTTGAGTATTCTCAAGTTGTTCATGCAAATCCTGTATCAGTTTTTGAGAAGCTTCCTCACGCTTATGATATTCCTGTATAAACTTCTGGGATGCCTCCTCTCTCTCCCTATCACGCTCATACAGAGTCCTTTGTACATTGTCAAACTTCTCATTTATCATGTTTGCTAGTAGTGTTTGTAGAGCTATTTGGGAACTCTCCTCTGGATTATTCTTTATCTGTTCTAATCCCTGATTATCAAGGTTGGGAATTGAGATACCCGAATTTGCCATTTTTCTTGTGTTTTTCCGGCTTACTCGGCCCATTTGAGATAAAGATTGCACCAGTTTTGTGCTAGAACACTATCTTAAGGCAACCATCAACCAAAGTTTGCATTTGTACAGTCAATAGTCTACAGATACAATCTAGTTCAACAGATACATCTATTCAACATCAAACGACTATATGTTAAAGGACTTCGAACCGCAGAAAAGAATTTGGAAAACCAGAAATTATTAGGATTAGGGAGAGATGTGGGTAAAAAATAGGAGTAGATTGGTGTGGGGAGGCACAGGGAGAGTTAACTAAGTCCTAATCACAGTGCAGGAAATGAGTTGGGTAGGATGCAAGTAGAGAGAGAGAGAAAAAGAAGAGACGGAAAGGGGAATAAAGAGAGACCAGAAAAAGAATAGAAACGTAAAAATTAATGTTATTATAGAGGTTAAAAGACCGTCTATTTAGAGTGGAATGTGAATATGTTCAGAGAAGGGGAGGGACATAGAGGAGATGTGAAAAGCTTTAAGGATGGGAACGGGAGAAGAAAAGATCAGGAGTTCAGTAGAGCTAGATAAAAAACAAAAAGATAATTAAGAAAGAAAGAAAAAGAGAAAGAAGACAAGAAAAGAAAGGAAGACTCTTATTCACGTATTCCTAAAATAAAAATTATAAGATGAGAAAAAAAAAAGGTTACTGGAAAACAATTATTTTTTCAGAAGAGGCAAAAATTAAAGATTAATAAAAGTTTTAGAAGGGAAAAAAATTTATATATATATATATATATATATATATATATATATATATATATATATATAAGGTAAAAGTGTGGCTGAAATTAGGAAAGCAACTCCATTTGTAATAGCCCCACAAAAAATAAAATACCTAGGAATTAACTTAACCAAAGAAGTGAAGGACCTCTATGATGAAAACTTTAAAATCTTGAAAAAGGAAATCAACACAGAACTTAAAAAATGGCAAAACCTCCCATGCTCCTGGATTGGCAAGATTAACATCGTGAAAATGGCAATACTTCCCAAGGCTATCTACAAATTCAACGCGATACCTATCAAAATTCCACCCTCATTCTTTAAGGAAATAGAGGAGGCAATCCAAAAATTCATATGGAACAATAAAAGACCCCGAATAGCAAAAACGGTCCTCAACGGAAAGAACACTGCTGGAGGAATATCAATACCAAATTTCAAACTCTACTATAAAGCCATAGTAATCAAAACAGCTTGGTATTGGCATAAGAACAGACCTCAGGACCAATGGAATAGAATTGAAAACCCAGAAATGAACCTACAGACCTATAGCCATCTAATCTTCGATAAGGAAGCTAAAACAATAGAATGGAAGAAAGACAGCCTCTTCAGTAAATGGTGCTGGCAAAATTGGTTAACTACTTGTAGAAAACTAAAGCTAGATCCTTATATATCACCCTGTACCAGAATCAACTCCAAATGGATCAAAGACCTTGAACTCAAAGCAGACACTCTGAAAACATTACAGGATGGAATAGGAGAAACCCTAGGTCTCCTTGGCTCAGGTCGAAATTTTCTGAATAGAGACCCGGAAGCACAACAAATCAAAGAAAGGTTGGACAAATGGGATTGCATAAGATTGCAGAGCTTCTGCAGGGCAAATGACATAGCTGGCAAGATCAATAGAAAGCCCACCGATTGGGAGAAGATCTTTACTAGCCATACAACGGACAAGGGTCTCATATCTAAAATATACTTGGAACTCAAAAAATTAAACCACCCAACAACAAATCCTCAAAGAATCAACTGCCCAATAAATAAGTGGGCGAAAGACTTAAAGAGAAGCTTCTCTGAAGAAGAAACAAGGATGGCCAATAGACACATAAAGAAATGTTCAACATCCCTAGCCATAAAAGAAATGCAAATCAAAACAACATTGAGATATCACCTCACTCCAGTTAGAACAGCAAAAATCAAGAACTCTAACAACAACAGATGCTGGAGGGGATGTGGACAGAAAGGAACCTTACTTAATTGTTGGTGGGAATGTAAACTTGTTCAACCACTTTGGAAAGCAGTATGGAGGTTCCTCAGAAGACTTCACATAGATCTCCCCTATGATCCAGCAATCCCACTTTTGGGCATTTACCCAAATGTTTACAAACAAGACCACACTAAAGCTACCAGCACAACTATGTTTATTGCAGCATTATTTACCATAGCTAAGATATGGAACCAACCCAGATGCCCCTCAGTAGATGAATGGATCAAGAAAATGTGGTATATATACACAATGGGATTCTATGCCTCCATCAGAAAGAATGACATTTCCCCATTTGTTAGGAAATGGAAAGGTTTGGAAAAAATTATATTAAGTGAAATAAGCCAGGCCCAAAGAAGCATAGGTCCCATGGTTTCCCTTATTTGCAATATCTAGTATAGGTATGAGTCAAGCGGAAAAGGTCAGATAATATGATGTTAGGAAAACGAACCCTTAAATATGTATTTTAATGTTTTCGTTTCTTTCATGCATGTGTTTCTAACGCATTTATAAGATTATTTCTTTGTTGCTTTGTATGTCCCTCCCCCACAGTGTAACCCCCGCTTTCACTATATTTGATGTCAGTATAACATGTGGAGGAGATGGGGACAAACAAGTCGTTTAAGGATTCAGGTGGACCTGTTGCAACAATGAGAAGTACAAAATGTCATGTCAAAACCAGCTTTACAATGTCGGTGTGGGGGGGGGAGGGGGGTATAATTGGGTGGGGGGAGGGGGGTAAAATTGGGTGGGGGGAGGGGGGAGGCGGGGAAGGGAAGTGAAGGGTAAACAAAGGAGGAGGCTGCAATGCTTGGTAAGAAATGTATGCATTATCCTGCCCATGTAATTGTAGCCCCCCTGTACAGTATGTTCTCAAATAAAATAAAATACAATTAAAAAAAAAAAAAAAAGAGATGCTAGCCGCAGGTAACAGCCAAGTCTTACTTATTCTAGCATGCAATGCAACTCCCTCCTCCAACTGCAGCCTGAGACTCCATGATTGTAGGCCAAGACTTTAATCTGGCCACTCAACCAAACTAACTAAAGAATTCATCTGAGTGGGAGAATCTAGATAACAGTCACATCCCCATATTAATAAGTTTCTGAATCCACCATGCCTCAAACCCATACACATTAAACAATGAGTATCCCAACGTACAAACACTACAGATTTGTGAAATAAGGAACTCCAATCTCCTCCTACACATAGCCTTCCCCGGCCCCTCCACCCCCGCCTCCCAGAATTTGGCCACAGCCAAAGACAGCTGACCACAGCAAGAGAATCAGAGATTCCGCTGACAAACTGCATAGCAAACATCCAGAGATACAGGGTCCCTCCAATTTTTTTCATTGGTCATAGGGCTGGAACTATGAGCCTAGGCATTGTCCCTGAGCTCTTCAGCTCAAGACAAGTGCTCTACTACTCGAGCCACAGTGCCACATCCAGTTTTCTGGCTGTTAATTAGAGATAAGTCTCACAGACTTTACTGCCCAGGCTGGTTTGAACTTTGATCCTCAGATCTCAGCCTCCTGAGTAGCTAGGATTATAGGCGGGGGCCACCAGTGCCTGGCCCTCCAAAATTTTTTTGTTCCATTTACTTTTAGATATACAGTCTATGGTGATTACTAGGCCTCTTTCTTAGTTGTTTGCATACTAAATTTTGGCTACATTTCTGATTGCTCAATTTTCTATTTCTTTAGTTTCTATGTTATTCTATTATATATATATATATATATATATACATATATATATATAATTTTTTTTTTAATTTTAGGTCTTAGTTTTCTTCCTTCTGTTCCTTTCCTTTTCTTTATTCTTCTATTCTTTTTTTTTTTTTGGTCCGGTCGTGGGGCCTGAACTCTGGGCCTGGACGCTGTCCCTCAGCTCTTCAGCTCAAGGCTAGCGTTCTACCATTAGAGCCACAGCACCACTTCCAGCTTTTTTCCTTTTGCTTATGTGGTGTTGAGGAATCGAACCCAGGGCCTCATGCATGCAAGGCAAGCGCTCTACCACTGAGCCACCTTCCTAGCCCCATATTCTCCTATTCTTATTGGCTCCTCCCTTTTAGTTTTCATTTTCGTTTGTTGGTCAATGTCCTGAACTCTGGGCCTGAGCGTTGTCCCTCAGCTCTTCAGCTCAAGGCTAGTGACCTATCACTTGAGCCACAGCACCATTTACAGCTTTTTTTTCTGCTTATGTGGTGCTGAGGAATTGAACCCAGGGCCTCATGCATGTGAGGTGAGCACTCTACCACTGAGCCAACTTCCCAGCCCTTATCTCTTTCTTTTAATTTCACTTTAATGTGTTTTCCTTCTTATTCCTTTTCTTTAGTTCAGTTATCTATAATTTCAGGACTGAATGGAAAGACCTAAGTGAACCCCAATAGGTAGTAAGGTAGGTCAAGAGAAGGAAGCTAAAGGTTTAGGAAACATTTTAACAGAATTCTAGCAGGGAACTTCCTGAATGTCCAAAAGGATAGGTTCATTAGGACACAGGATCCTTCAGAACCCCAAACAGACCAGACCAAAAAAGAACATCCCACTGACACAGTTAGCCTCACAGGATCAATAGAGACCAAGTAAAGCATCCTTAAAGCCATGGGGGATAAAAGTTAATTATCTATAAAGGAAACCAATCAGAATAACTACAGGATTCTCAGCCAAGACCATGAAAGCAAGGAAAGCCTAGATTGAGGCATGCCACTCCTTAAAAGCAAACAACTACTAAGCAAAAATACTATACCCTACAAAGCACATCTTCATAACCAAGGGACACATAGAAACTGTCCACAACAAATTTGAAACAACTTAACTCCACCAAACCAGCATTACAGAAGACGCTTTAAAATGTACTACATTTAGAAAACCAACAAGATCATAGTACTGGCAGAGAAAGGGCCCCTTACCAGAGAACCAGATAAATACAGGGTCACAGCCCCTAAGAAGGTGGATAAAATGGGAGAGACTACCAAACACTTCCTTACTTGCAATAATTAATGGACTTCACTCTCCATTTAAATGAAATAGATTGATCAAAAAGCAAGATCTGGGTTGGGAAGGTGGCTCAGTGGTAGAGTGCTTGCCTTGAGCTGAAGAGCTGAGGGACAGTGACCAGGCCCCATGACCAAAAACAACAACAACAACAAAAAGCCAAGATCTATTCATTTGTTGTCAAGAGAGACAGCTTGCCCACAAAAACAAACATATTCTGAAACTGAAAGACTTCAATAAAATCTGTCAGGCAAATGGCCCCATAAACAGGCCAGAGTTGCTAATATCAGATAAAACAGACAACAAATTGAAATTAGTAGGAAGACACAAGGAAGGACAATACATACTAATAAGAGGATCTCTGCTATAGGAGGAGCTCTAGTTGGACTTGTTTTTTTTGTTGTTGTTGTTGATTGTGGGGCTTGAACTCTGGCCTTGGGAGCGGTCCCTTAGCTCTTCAGCTCGAGCCACAGTGCCACTTCTGCTATAGGAAGATACTACAAATCTAAATATCGATACACCAGATGCCAGAGTACCCAACTTCATCAAACAAATACTACAAATCTAAAAACACATTGATTGTTGGTGACTTTAACACATCACTATTGCCTCTGCATAGACCAACCAGGCAAAAACTCAACAGAGAAACCTCAGAAGTAAATAAGTGCATTAACCAAATAGACTTAGACATCTACAGAATATTTCACCCAGCAGCATCAGAATATACATTCTTCTCATCAGCACATAGAACATTCTTCCAAAATAGATCCTATTTTTGGCCACAAAGCAAATCTGTGCAAATTCAAAATTGAAATTATGCTTTGCATTCTGTCAGACCATGACTGAATAAAATTACAGCTCAACACAAAAAGCCATCATAGAAAATCCTCTTACTCATGGAGTCTGAACAACTCATTGTTGAATGACTAATGGATCATTGAAGAGATAAGGATGGAAATTCAAACATTTATGGAACTTAACAACAACAAGCACCAAATACTAGCTTCTCTGGGACACAGGAAAGGCAACTCATAGCAACATGTAGGCTCTGAATGCCTACATCAACAAACTGAAGAAATCTCGACAATTTAATGTTACACTTTAAGCAACTTGAAAAAGAGCAACAAGCCAAACCTCAAGCCCTTGACAGAAACAAATAATCAAAATTAAATAAAAATAATTGAATTAGAAACCAAAAAAGAAGTACAGAAAGAATCAACAAAGAGTTGATTCTTTGGAAAAATTAACAAAACTGACAGACCCTTAGTAAAGCTGAACCCCCCCCACCCAATAAGAGAGCACATTGAAATATCTTTCATAATTACATAATTGCAGTATGTACATTTGCTCATGTGATGAATCACATGACTCTCCCACTGCATATGAAATAATGAAGATCGACTTGGTCTATATTCTTGGGGGGAGGGGAAGGCTTTTTAAGTCCTTGGTATGGAGGAGCATCCTAGGGTCCAGCAGCACCTTGAAATCTTGCAGCTTCCAAGCCAAGCATCTCCATCCTTGCTCCTGCCATCATCAACCAGCTCCATCCGTGACTCCCTCCCCACTCTCCTAACCCATCCATCCTCAATCACACACCCCTTCACCCCTTACCCATCTTGGACCCTCCACCGACCCCTCCCCTGCTCCCCGTTCCCCACCTGCAGGCCAGTTAGACGTGGTGGGTCCACGCAGCAGAGAGCGAGGAGCGGATGAGTGCAGCCCCGGGATGGCTGTGCAGGGGCCGACAGACCAAGCTGCCCCACAGTCACTGCCAGTCACTTTCGTGGCTGTAGCGCCACTGCTGCGGCCCGGGCTCCACGCGGGCGGCGGGAGGGGGCGGGGCGGCGGCGACCGGAAGTTCCCCCCAGCCCAGCAGACGTCCTCCGGCCATCTTGTCCACCTCCCAGGAGGGCGACCCCATAGACGAAGCTGACTTCGGAGCGCGAGCTCGCCCGGAAGCCGGGGGTCTGAGGGAGGGGCCGGGTGAGAGCCACTCGGATGAAGGGCACAGTCACTCAAAGGGCAGAGGCGGGCGGCAGAGCTCAGGGCCGGCACCGGGACGCACCGCTTCGGCGCTCTTCCAACTCGTGGAGGAGCAAGACGGTGCTTCCCTGTGTGCCTTCGGGAAGCCTGCCCGCGGAAGCCAGCAAGCCGGCTGACTTCGCCGAGGCGAACCGCACGAGGCAACACACGGCCCGAGGAGCCGGTGAAGAGGGAGAAAACCAGACACTGCCACTACTGCGCCCTCGTCTCTGCAGCTAACCTTCCCGCGTGCTGCCCCGAGGTCGTGAGGCCAGTACGCAAGCGCCGCCGCTCTTCCCCCCCCCCCTGCCAAATCCCGTAGCCAAATCTCGCGAGACATGCCCCCTCCCTATGGAGGTTTCCATGCTGTTGATGCACTCTTCTCCCCCACTGCCAAATCCCGTAGTAAAATCTCGCGAGACATGCCCCCTTCCTATGGAGGTTTCCGTCGATGCACTAGGGTGAAACGCAGAGGGCAGGGAAGACAGAAAAGGAAATGTAGCAAGTTCTCTGAGGTTCGTGAACGTGGTTAGTCCTGGAAAGGGGGGTGTCTGTCGGCAGCAGTCTCGCAGGATTCTTCCCCCTCTGGATTTCCAGGCGATGTTGACAGTGACACAGTGTCCTTTGGAAGGGACGTAGGTTTGGGATGGATTTAACCCTTTTTGGGTGTTGGTCGTGGGGCTTGAACTCGGGGCCTGGGCGCTGTCTATGAACTCTTTTGCTCAAAGCCAGCGCTCCAACACTTGAGCCACAGCTTCACTTCCGGTTTGGGCGGTTTATTGGAGATAAAAGTCTCTTGGATTTTCCTGCTCAGGCTGCCTTCCAACCATGGTCCTCAGATCTCAGCCTCTTGAGTAGCTAGGATTACAGACGTGAGCCACCAGCACCTGGCTTGCTAGCTTTGATTTGTTTTGTGGTTGGTTTGTTTTTTTTTTTTTTAAATAAAAAACCTTGCCTTTCCTGCAATAGAACAGACAACAGGGAACAAACACATCTTGTTTTGCTGTTACTACCTGCACCTAACACCTGCAGCTATTCGAGATTTTTGCTCAAATAAATGAATGAATGAATGAAAGAACACATTTTCAAATGTTCCAGCCTAGTTAAATACACTTTCTTGGAGCCTACATTATAAGCTTAGTGTTTTTTTTTAATGAGATTGATTTCAGCCTGCCAAGGCTGAATTGATTTCAGTCCCCTTTCAAAATCCAGGAGTTGGCCGAGAGCCGGTGGCTCATGCCTGTAATCCTAGCTACTCAGGAGGCTGAGATCTGAAGTTCACGGTTCAAAGCCAGCCCAGGCAGGAAAACCCATGAGACTCTTATCTCCAATAAACCACTAGAAAACCAGAAGTGGTTTGTGGTTCAAGTGGTAGAATGCTCACCTTGAGCTGAAGAGCTGAGGGACAGTGCCCAGGCTCAGAGTTCAAGCCCTATGACCGACCAAAAAGAAAAAAATTAGGAGTTGAAATTTCCCACCCTTGTGATGGCATTAAATGGTAAAGCTTTTTTCTTCTTCTTTTTTTGATACCAGTTGAGGCTTGAACTCAAGGAATGGCCAGGCCCTGAGCATTTTTGCTCACTGCTAGTGTTCTCCCCCTTAAGCCATAGTTCCACTTCCAGCTTTTTTGGTGCTTAGTTGAAGATGAGTCTCATGGACTTTGCTGCCCAGGCTGACTTTGAACTGTGATCCTCAAATCGCAGCCTTCTGAGTAGTAGGATAATAGGCCTGCACCACAAGCCCAAGAGAAGAGGTAATTATGACATATGGTCATTGGGGTCAAAAGACACAGAGAACAGACAAACAGATGGCTCAGCATCAGCACCGGTTTATCTGAGAGAAAACCTGAGGAGCACCACCAGCCACGGCTTAGAGACCCATCATTGCATGCAGGCTAACAGTGGGTTGGAGGGAATGCTGGCCTTGTCTATGGGGGACTGCTATAAAAGCAGCTAATGGGGGGTGGGGGGGACAAATAATAATGTGTGAAATGAGTCACAGGCAGGGGCAGGGAGGGAACCAGGTTGGGGTGTCTGTTCAAGTCCCAAATCTGTTAAAGCCTCAGCAAATTCTGATCCAGCACCAGCCACATGAGTTACTGCAGGTCAGAGAGGAGAGGGGCTGGAGTGGTCATAAATCAAGGGTCTGGCCTGGGGTCACAAGACAAGGACGCCTAGCTATTCAGAACTAACATTTCTTCCTTCTTAAAACTATTATTTTTTCTTTTCTTTTTTTGGTACTGGGGATCGAATTCAGGACTTTGCACTTGCTAGGCAAGCATTTTGCCACTGAGCTATATTCCAGCCCCTTCCTGTATTTTTGTAAAATACTATTGTTTATTGAGAGTAGTAGATTAGAAGCTAGGGTAGAAAAGGCTGTTCTAAGACTTCCTGCAGAGAGGTGTCTTCTTCAGTGAGGTATTGAGATTAAAGGAAGAAATCCCTTAGGTCCCTGTCTGGGAACTGAGCAATCTGCTGGAACTGAAGCCAGTGTGAGGGAAAACATTGTCTACAGGTTTTTGAGTAACTGCCTGTAAATAAATATATATACATATATATACATATATGTATATATACATATATATATATTTATATTATGTAAAATAAAAAAGATTTCAAACTATTGGGACAAGGAAGGGGGTTTTATTATGAGATTAATAATGCATGAGCCAAACGAGTATTTTTTTCTTTTTGTTTTCTTTCCTTTCTGTTTTCTCCCTCTCAGGGGGTGGGTGGGGGAGAGGGGCACAGAAATGGAGGGACAGAGATTCAACAAATGCCACTGTAGTATTCACTAGACACTATGTTGAAAAGGAACTATACAGCTTATGGTTGAAGATGGGAGGGGAAAACTGGGAGAGCAAGGGAAGAGGTGACGTTGTCCAAAAAGAAATACACTCTTTTTCTGACTTACATAATTAACTCCTTTGTACATCACCTTTATAAGAACAGTATTTTTAAATGTTCTCATTACCTGACTTATATACACTAAATCCTCTGTACAGCACCTTCATAATAAAAATAAAAAATAAAACATAATGTGTGGGCCAAACATCATTATTAATAGTGTAAGTAGGGGCCAGCGGTCCCAGGAACTGATTTTTGTTTTCTCAGTCAGGAGGCTTTGTCTCTGAGCCTCTTTGCTGCCTCTAGAACTATCCTCAATAAGAGAAAAAAAAGTCCATGGTACTCATCTCCAATTCACACCAAGAATCCAGCCATGGAGATGTGGCTCAAGCCGAAAAGGGAAAAGCTAACTGGGATCAGTGAAGTTTCAGTATTGCAACAAAAGACAAAAAAAACAAATAATACCATCAACAACAAAATGGTGCCCACAGCTCAGCCTATATTCCTCCCTACTCAGAAGTTTAAGATGGAAAATTGCAGTTCAAAGCCGACAAAACAAAGAAATCCAAAAGAACCATTTCCAATTAACCAGCATAAACACAGGCTGAAGGTGTGGCTCAAGTGGTAGAGTGCCAGTTGTGTGAACCAGCTGAACAAGAGTGAGGTCCAGAGTTCAAATTTCAGTACTGCCCAAAATACTAAAAGTTAAAAATAACAAAACGTAATCAGGGGCTGGATGGAATTTCATTTGTTTCCAAGGTCACTCTCCCTGGTGCTAATTTACATCATTAATGTTTCAAATTTTCAATTGCATCTGTTCACTGCTTACTTAGAGCAACAGAGGTTATATTTGTGCACACAACTTTGTACACTGTGATCCTTTAATAGCTTTTAGTTCTAAAAACTATCTGTGACAAAAACCAGGATTTTCAAAATAAACAAGGTCATCATTTATTCAATTTACTTCCTACCTTCAGTTCTAACATTCGGTATTTGTATGAGTCTTCTCTTTCTTCATCCTTCTCCTCTCCTCCTCTTCCCCCTCCTCCTCCTTTCTGGCATACTAGAGATTCGCCATTTTCTTTATCTTTTGAAGACAACAGTGGTTGGATACAGAGATTTCCTTAGAGATTTCTCATTTAAAATATTATTTAACAGTCTCAACAATCTTCTATAACTGAATGGATTATGCTGCTGGAGTTTCTGAAGGATTATTTTAAGTTGTCAATGTCAGATGTTTCTTTCCATGCCATCAATATCCTTATAATCACTGCATTCCTGGCATTCTATAGGCTTTAATTTAAGTTATCACTTGAATTTAGCACAAAATATTTCATGTGGCTATTGAGACTCATTCTTGACAAGCAGTCCATTTAGAATTTTAACATCCAATAATAAGGAATTTTCTTTTTATATGTATTATTATTATAAAAATACTAGGCTGGGAAAGTGGGTCAGTGAGAAGAGTGTTTGCCTTGCATGCATGAGGCCCTGGATTGATTCCTCAGCACCACGTAAGCGAAAAAAGCCTGAAGTGCTGCTGTGGCTCAAGTGGTAGAGCACTAATCTTCAGCTGAAGAGCTGAGGGGTAGTGCCCAGGCCCAGAGTTTAGGCCCCACAACCGGTTAAAAAAAAAAAAAAAGGAAAGAGGGGTTAGAGTTACATGAGTAAGGTAATGAGTACATTTCCTATTGAGCATTGTTACCTCCTCCTTTGTTTTCCCCTACTATCCCTTCCCGCCCCCCCACCCCACCTCCCACTGAAGTTGTAAAGTTTGTTATCAACATAGTGTCTTGAACATCTCATTGTTACAATGGGTCAACCTGTATCCTTATTTCAGCATTTTATTATTTCCCTTTTCCTCCCCAAATTAAAAACAAATGTATAGGAGCTGGGAAGGTGTCTCAGTGGTAGAGCGCTTGCCTTGCATGCCTGAGGCCCTGGGTTTGATGCCTCAGCACCACATAAGCAAAAAGAAAAAAGCCAGAAGTGGTGCTGTAGCTCAAGTGGTAGAGCGCTAGCCTTGAGCTGAAGAGCTGAGGGACAGCATCCAGGCCCAGAGTTCAGGCCCCACAACCGGACCAAAAAAACACAAAAAACAAATGTATATACAAGGTTGTAGGGCACTGACATTACATACAATGAAAACTGGAGACGGGTTATACCATGGGGGAAGAACATACAAAAGAAACAAAAAATATACATAGTACATTATAAATACATTAAAAAAAACAGCAAGAAAGATAAAACCACTGTGTCCCTATCTTGGGGTTCATTTCAATTAGCATCATCTTATATGGTCATATGTATCTAGCTTTTGACCTTTTCTGCTTGTCCTAGACATATACTAGTTATTGCAAATAAGGGAAACCATGGGACCTATGTTTCTTTGGGCCTGGCTTACTTCACTTAATATAATTTTCTCCAAGTCTTTCCATTTCCTAACAAATGGGGTGATGTCATTCTTTCTAATGGAGATGTAGATTTTCTCAATCCATTCATCTACTGAGGGGCATCTGGGTTAGCTCCATATCTTAGCTATGGTGAATAATGCTGTGATAAACATAGTTGTGCTGGTAGCTTTGTATGGCCTTGTTTGTGATCATTTGGGTAAATGCCCAAAAGTGGAATTGCTGGGTCATAGGGGAGCTCTATGTGAAGTCTTTTGAGGAACCTCCATACTGCTTTCCAAAGTGGTTGAGCAAGTTTACACTCCGACCAACAATGCCGTAGGGTTCCCTTTTGGCCACATCCCCTCCAGCATCTGTTGTTATTAGACTTCTTGATTATAGCCATTCTAACTGGGGTGACATGGAATCTCAATGCTATTTTGATTTGCATTTCTTTTATGGCTAGAGAAATTGAGCATTTCTTCATGTGCCTATTTTCCATTCTTATTTCCTCTTCAGAGAAGTCTCTTTAAGTCTTTAGCCCACTTATTTATTGGGCAGTTGTTTCTTTGAGGATCTGTTGTTGGGGGATTTAGTTTTTTGAGTTCTAAGTATATTTTAGATATGAGACCCTTGTCTGCTAGTGAAGATCTTCTCCCAATCCGTGGGCTTTCTATTGATCTTGCCATGTCCTTTGCCATGCAGAAGCACTGCAGTTTCATGCAATCCCATTTGTCCAACATTTCTTTGATTTGTTGTGTTTCTGGGTCTCTTTTAAGAAAATTTCTGCCTGTTCTTGTAATGTTTTCAGGGTATCTGCTTTTATTTCGAGGTCTTTGATTCCTTTGGAGTTTATTCTGGTACAGGCTGATAGATAAGGATCTAGCTTTAGTTTTCTACAGGTGTTTAACCAATTTTGCCAGCACCATTTACTGAAAAGGCTGTCTTTCTTCCATTCTATTTTTTTCAACTCCCTTATCAAAGATTAGGTGGTTATAGGTCTGTGGGTTCATTTCTGGGTCTTCAGTTCTATTCCATTGTCCTCAGTTCTGTTCTTGAGCCAGTACTAAGCTGTTTTGATTACTATGGATTTGTAGTAGAGTTCAAAGTTTGATATTGATATTCTTCCTGCACTGTTCTTTCTGCTAAGGATTGTTTTTGCTAGTCATGGTCTTGTTCCATATGAACTTTTCATCTATTTCCTTGAAGAATGAGGTTGGAATATTGATAGGTATCGCATTGAATTTGTAGATAGCCTTTGCAGTGCTGCCATTTTCATGATGTTAATCCTCACAATCCAGGAACATGGGAGGTTTTTCCATTTCCGTAGTTCTGCTTTAATTTTCTTTTTCAGGTTTTTAAAGTTTTCATTGTAGAGGTCCTTCACTTCTTCAGTTAAGTTAACTACTAGGTATTTTATTTTTGCTGGGGCTATTACAAAAGGGTTTGCTTTCCTAATTTCATCTGCACTCTTCTATAATGAGAACAGAAATGGCAAAAAGAAAATGGCAAACAGAAAAGCCATTGATTTTTTGAGGGTTAATTTTATACCCTGCTACTTTGCCAAAGTTTTGAATCAGCTCCAGTAACTTGGGAGTGGAGTCCATGGGGTTCTTGAAATACAAGATCATGTCATCTACAAAGATGGAGAATTTTACTTTATCTTTCCCTATTTAGATACCCTTTATGTTTGCATCTTGTCCTATTGCTCTAGCTAAGCACTCTAATACTAAGTTGAAAAGAAGTGGAGAGAGTGGACATCCTTGTCTTGTTCCTGAGTTTAGAGGAAATGGCTTTAGGTTTTTGCCGTTAAGTATAAAACTACCTGTAGGTTTGTCATACACAGCCTTTATTATATTGAGGAATGTTCCATAGATTCCTAATTTTTCAAGAGCTTTCATAAAGGGGTGTTAGATCTTGTCAAATGCTCTTTCTGCATCTATTGCGATAATCATGTGCTTCTTATCTTTCCTCTTGTTGATGTGATAAATTATATTAATTGATTTACTTATATTAAACCAGCTTTGCATCCCTGAAATGAATCCTGTTTGATCATGGTGTATGATTTCTTTGATGAGTTGTTGAAGTCGATTGGCCAAAATTTTGTTGAGAAGTTTTGCATCAATGTTCATCAATGGGTCTATAGTTCTCTTTCTCTGATGAATCCCTGCCTGGTTTTGGGATAGGGGTTATGATGGTTTCATAGAAAGAGTTTAGTAATGAACTTTCACTTTCAATTTCATTGAAGAGTTGGAGGAGTATTGGTGTGAGTTCTGCTTTGAAGGCCTGGTAGAATTCAGCTGTAAATCCATCCGGTCCTGGGCTTTTCTTGGATGGGAGGTCTCTTATTGCTGTTTCTATTGCGATGCTTGATATGGATCTGTTAAGTTGGTTTACGTCATCTTGCTTTTCTTTGGGCATGTCAATATTTGCTAGATATGCATCCATTTCTTCCAGATTCTCAAACTTATTAGCATAAAAGTTTGAGAAGTATTCCTTTACATTGTTCTGAACCTTGGTTGCTTCTATGCTGATGTTTCCATTCTCATCTCTGAGCTTGTTTACTTGTTGTGTTCTCTTCTTTTTCTGATTTGCTAAGGGTCTAACAATTTTGTGAATTTTTTTGAAGAACCAACTCTTTGTTTTCTTGACCCTTTCTATGTTATTTTTGGACTCTAATTCATTTAATTCTGATTTAATTTTAAATATTTCTTTCTGTCTACAGGATTGAGGTTTAGCTTCTTGCTCTTTTTCAAGGAGCTTCAGGTGTCTCATTAAATTGTTGGTTTCAGATCTCTCCAATTTGTTGATGTAGGAACTCAAAGCTATAAAACTTGCCTCTAAGTACTGCCTTTGCTGTGTCCCAGAGGAGCTGGTAATTTGTGTGTTCATATTTGTTAAATATCATGAACACTTGAATTTCCTTTCTAATTTCTTCCATGACCCACTGGTGGTTCAACAGTGTGTTGTTCAGCCTCCATGTGTTACAGGATTTTTTTTTTGGTGGCTTTTGTTGTTGAATTTTAATTTTATTCCTTTGTGTTCTGGGAGAATGCAGGGCATAATTTCAATGTTTCTGATTTTGGACAAATTTGCATTGTGACCTCAAATGTGGTCAGTTTTGGAGAATGTTCCATGTGCTGCTGACAAGAATGTGTATTCTGATCCTACTGGGTGAAATATTCAATAGTTGTCTGTTAAGTCTAGTTGATCTATGCAGTTGTTAGATCTGTGGTTTCTCTGTTGAGTTTTTGCTTGATTGATCTATCCAGTGATGATAGTGGTGTGTTTAAGTTCGCAACAATTAATGTCTTTGGATCTATGTGAGATTTGAGGGAAAATAGTGTTTCTTGGATAAATTTGAATGCTCTTTATTTGGTGAATAGATATTTAGAATTATAATATCCTCCTGAAGGAGAGATCCCTTAATTAGTATGTAGTGACCTTCTTTATCTCTTCTTGCTAATTTTAATTTGAAGTCTATTTTATCTGACATTGAGATTGCAACTCCGCCTGTTTATTGGGGCTATTTGCTTGGTAGATTTTATTCCAGCCTTTCACTTTCAGAATGTTTGTTTTTGTAGGCAAGGTGTGACTCCTGAAGGCAACAGATAGAAGGATCGTGCTTTTTGATCCAACTAGACAGTCTATGTCACTTAATTGGAGAGTTAAGTCTGTTCATGTTGAGAGATAGGACTGAGAGGTATTTGGGAGTTCCTGCCATTTTATCCACCTTCTTGGGGGTTGCAGCAACTGACTCCTTCCTATGGTTCTTGGATTCTCTGTTTGGGGGGCTGTTTCTTGGCCTTTATCATGCTCTTGTTGGGGTTTTTTTTTGGGGGGGGTCCAGTCGTGGGCCTGAACTCTGGGCCTGGGCACTGTCCCTCAGCTCTTCAGTTCAAGGCTAGAGCTCTACCACTTGAACCACAGTGCCACTTCCGGCTTTTTTTATTTCTGCTTATGTGGTGCTGAGGAATTGAACCCAGGGCCTCATGCATGCAAGGCAAGCGCTCTACCACTGAGCCACCTTCCCAGCCCTTCTTGTTGGTTTTTTATGTGTAAGACATCTTTAGTTATCTTTTGTAGGTGGAGATATATTGTTTCAATTTTTCTTTGCTGTGTTTTTATTTGTCCTTCTGTTATGAAGGAGATTTTAGCAAGGTACAGTGTTCTTGGTTGATAGTTGTTTGTACTTAGGGCATGGCATACATTATTCCTGGCTCTTCTTGCTTTAATTGTCTCGGCTGAGAAATTTGAATTTATTCTGATTGTTTTCCTTTCATAGGTGATAATCCTTTCTCTTTGATAGCCTGAAGGATCCTTTTGTTGGTCTCAATTGATCTTGTGCAGATTACAATGTAACAGTGGGATGTCCTGTTCTGGGCTGGTTTATTTGAGGTTCTAAAAGTTTCTTGTATCTGAATGGGCCTATCTTTTTGTATGTTTGGGAAGTTCTCTGCTAGGATCCTGTTAAATAAATTTCCTAGACCTTTAACTTCTGTCTCCAGGCCCTCCTCTACACTCATTAGCCTTCAATTAAGCCTTCTGATGATGTCCTCTAAAAATGTTGAATATATCTATATTTCATATTTCTTGGATTTGTCTTGAATACTTGTCTGTTCTTTCTCTATAATGTGTAGGCTGTCTTCAATCCCAGAGATTCGATCTTCTGTATGGTCTAACCTACTGTCAAGACTCTACTTTGTTTTTTATTTCCTTTCCTTCTAATTGGTCAGATTTGATGGCTTCAAATTCTTTGTTGGAGCTTTGTTTTACATCTTGTATGAACTTCTTTACTTCCTTAATTTGGTTTTCAGTGATCACTCTCAAATCCCTTAATTGGCTGGTTATAGTTTCATTGGACTCCTTTTCCTTCTATTGGGTTTCATTCAGCATTTCCTTTGTGGACCCATGGATTCCTCCAGCTTTCTGTTTGTGGATTCCATGAATGCCTCTATTAATATTTGGTTATTCTCATCATACTCACTCTATTCCCCCATTAATCTGTGATTAGCTTTGTCACATTCACAATTTTCTTGTATTAATCTTTGTTTAGTCTCATCAACTCACGCATTTCTCTATCCCACTCATGCATTTCCCTTTTATGCTCACACAGAGCCCTCTGCAGGCTTTCAACCTTTTCATTCAGCATGTTTACCAGTACTGTTTGTAGAGCATTTTGGGAGCTCTCCTATGAATTATTCATTAACTGCTCTGTTGCCTGATTATCAAGGGTAGGAGTTGAGATACTGGACTTACCATTTTTCTTGCATTTGTATGGATTGTTCTGCCCATTTAGGTATGAAGGCAAAACTAATTCCATACTAAAACACTATTTTAAGGCAGGCTTCAAACCAAGCCCTGTAGTTGCACAGATTGATGCAGTAAAAATGAGTACACATACAATCTAGTTCAACATCAAATAACTAGGGATCATTGGACTAAGAAAATCAAAGAAGGAGTCAGCAGATGAGAAATTAATATGTTTAGGGAGAACTGTGAGGAGAAAGTAAGATTAGAAGAATGTAGGGAGGGAAACAGAGAGAGGGAATATATATAACCAAGACCTGAATTCAGAAAGAGGATGGGGATAGAAGGAAAGGAGAAGATAAAGATGAAGAAAAAGGAAAAAGGAAAATAAAAAACTTTAAATGATACAAGTTGACCCATTGCAACAATGAAATGTACAAGATGCTATGGTTGAAAAATGAACTTTACAATTTGGGGAGGAGTGTAGTTGGGGAGGTGGGAGGACAGGGATGGTAGGGGAAAAACAAAGGAGGAGCCAACAATGCTGGATAAGAAGTGTACTTACGGGGCTGGGAAGGTGGCTCAGTGGTAGAGCGCTTGCCTTGCATGCTCGAGGCCCTGGGTTCGATTCCTCAGCACCACATAAGCAAAAAGAAAAAAGCCAGGAGTGGCACTGTGGCTCAAGTGGTAGAGCGCTAGCCTTGAGCTGAAGAGCTGAGAGACAGCGCCCAGGCCCAGAGTTCAGGCCCCACGACCGGACCCAAAAAAAAAAAAAAAAAGAAGTGTACTTATTACCTTGCTCACATAACTGTAACCCCTCTGTACAATATTTTCACAATAAAAAACTTATTTTAAAAAATTTTAAATGCAACACTTAAAAATTATATAAGCATAAAGAAATAATGCTACAATTAAATGAGTTAAAGCTGATAGTTTGTGAATTGAGTAATCTATATCTGAATTAAGTATGCACACAATGAAGGTTAAGATCTAATCATCGAAGACGGGTATATATATCTGGGGATGAACAGAACAGCAATTAAGTAAAGCAAAAAAAAAAAAAAAAAATAAAGGACCAAAAGGGGAAAGAATATAAAGAGAATACAAACAAGAAAGACTAAACATGGTCTTGACTTTGTATCAAGCCATTACCATCATAGGCATCAATGGTGACCAAAAGGCTGTGATCTAAATTCTAGATTAACCAATAAAATTAATTCAATCACTCAGGCTCCTCTACTAAAAGTGGGGGGGGATGAGTTGCACCAGTCCTGGGACTTGAATTCAGAGCCTGGGCACTATCCTTTAGCTTTTTTGTTCAAGGCTAGTGCTTTACCACCATGAGCCACAGCTCTAGTTCTGACCTTTTTAGTGGTTTATTGGAGATAAGAGTCTCAGATTTTCCTGCCCCACTGGCTTTGATCCAGAACCCTTAGATCTTAGCCTCTTCAGTAGCTAGGATTATAGGCTAAACCACTTCTTTCCTCATCTCTCCGCCTTCTGTCAGCAGCAGTCCTGAACTGTGACTTGCCACTAGGGCATAGCTCAGAGAGGCCCACTGAGCCCTGAAACACACTCTAAAGGACCAAGGGACATTGGTGCTCAACTTTTGCAGAGAGCAGATTGAGAGGAACCACCATACCCCAAGTAGAAATGTTCAGAGCCTTTCCCGCTAGGCCCATAGTCTAAGAAGGAAAGACCAGTTGCTCTCTTTCATTAGTTGTCTCAGCGTGTGGCAAGGATCTTTTCATTCTGTAATGCTTTCCCAAGTGGCAGCAAGGCTCTAATTGACTCATTTCCAATTCCCACGGACTGTAACTAAACACTTTTAAAGGTGACAAGAGGAACTGTGGGAATGGTGTGATCGTATGGATAATGGATAATGCCTTAAACACTAGAAATACATGGGAGAAAGTGGACAACAAATTAAAAGTGCTACCACGTCTTTTTTTTTTTTTATGGACTGGTGTAAGGAATCTAACTGGTTGGATTTTCATGTAAGAGTTTTCTTTATCATCAACTATTTAGAAATGCACTCATTTTCTTTAGGATCTTCCTTCTGTTTCTCTGGGTTCTTTTGCTGATAAACAAGAACTAATGTCATTCAGAGCTAGGAAACCCACATGAACGGTGGTGCTAGCATGTTGGCTATATTTATTTTTAGAGGGAGTTGACAGCACTTCCTAAAAATGATGGCTTCATCATGCAAGGCACCGGGCAAGCGTGTGTGTCATGTCTGTTGCATTCATCCTCAAGACCAAGGCCTCTGCCCATCCCCGCCCCTCCGACACCACAATACTCCAGCACAGAAACTTCCCACCGATCTTCGGCTGCTGCTGTCAGTGGCCATCCTGGTTTAGGCCCCGGTCTTCCATCCATGTTGCTAGACAGCAGTGGGGAATAAGAAAATCTCGCTCAAGTTCCCAGGCAGCCAGAAGCACCATGTTTCCACATTGTGGCTACTCGTACTGGGGCTTGAACCCAAGGCCTTGAGCTCTCATTTTGCGTTTTCACTGAAGGCTGGTCCTCTGCCACTTGAGCCACAGCTCACCATTAGGTGGGCATCAAAGTCTCACAGATTTTCTTGCCCTGGATCCGAACCTTGATCCTCAGATCTCAGTCTCCTGAGTAATTGCCACCAGTGCCTGGCTGTCCTCATTTGTCGCTTCAACGTTTTTCTGCCTGTAAATTTGGACTTTCTAAGTTGTACCACTTCCTCTGTTTTTCTGGTTTCCCGTTTTGTTTGGGTTTTGTGTGCATCTGAAGATGGATCCTTTCCAGCCACAATCGTGGTGTCATTTGCACCTGTGCGGGAGCAGGCTCGGGTGACAGCCACATGGCGGGTGAGTGGGGGTGGGAGGGTCACCATGCTGAGTGATCCTGATGCTTCCCAGGGACATCAGCCCACCGACGCGCCCCCGGCGCCCACCACTGGGACCAGCCCGGCTTGGAGATATTGGAGCCATCGGTCACCTCCATCCTCCTTTTCCTCCTCTTCCTCTCATCCCCATTTTAACACAAGTTGTACAAGAAGGAAAGAGAGGGGGAAGGGAGGGAAAAAAGGAGGGAGGATTCTCTCAGTATCAGTCTCTAACAGAGCTGCAGCCTCATCATAAAGTAACTGGTTGTGCGCCATGAATTTATTTAAAAGAATTTCACAAACAATGGTGTCATGGGGCTGGGAAGGTGGCTCAGTGGTAGAGCGCTTGCTTTGCATGCCTGAGGCCCTGGGTTTGATTCCTCAGCACCACATAAGCAAAAAGAAAAAAGCCGGAAGTGGCACTGTGGCTCAAGTGGTAGAGCGCTAGCCTTGAGCTGAAGAGCTGAGGGACAGCACCCAGGCCCAGAGTTCAGGCCCCACGACCGGACTCCCCCCCCAAAAAAATTGGTGACATTTTACCCACCAAACAGCAGATTTGGTGCTAAAAAAAAAAAAAGTGAAACAAGTTATTGCTCACATGTATCATTTGTGATTTACTGCCTGTATTAACATCTTAAAAATATTTTCCTATTGGGGCTTGGGTGGCTCATGCCTGTAATCCTAGCTACTCAGGAGGCTGAGATCTGAGGATCCTGGTTTGAAGCCTGCCAGGCAGGAAAGCCTGTGAGATTCTTATCTCCAATTAACCACCAGAAAACTGGAAGTGGAGCTGTCACTCAAATGCCAACCCTAAGCAAAAACTGCCAAAAGATAGCTTGAGTAATGGTATGCACACACACACACACACACACACACACACACACACACACACACACACACACACACACACACGACTTGAGGATTAAACAAAGTTTTGACTTATCACAAGACTAAATATGAAAATCATCACATTTCACATTTTAGCACCTACATAACCTGACTCAATTTTGAAGAGAAGAGCAAATATATATATATATATATTTTTTTTTTTTTACAACAATGACTTGAGAAATTATATGTCAAGTCAATCTCTCTTCCCTCAACTCTACAATAGCAGAAGCTTTGAGTACGAGGGTGAGAGCAATACTGGTTTGAACTCAGGAGCTTCCTGCTTTTCCTGTTCACTTACTTGTTAGACTAGGCTCTACCATGGCAGCCAGGCCTCCAGCCCTGCTTTTTGCTGGCTATTTTAGAGATGAAGACTCTTCAGCTTTTCTGCCCCATTTGGCTTTGAACCATAGTCCTCCAGATTCAGCCTTGTAAGTAGCTAGGATTATATATGTGAGACCTTAGTACCTGGCTAGAAGTTCTGTTTTTAATTATATGCTAAACCTATGAACATTTGAAATAAAACAGTCTATACATGTCACCATTTGTCTAGTCATGTAGAAGGCTTACGGTTCAATCAGGATTGTAATTAATGACTTCTTAATTTTCCTTTATTACTAGCTTGACAGTGGCCCATCTTAGTGTTGTTTCAATGACTTAAGTAGGATATGCTACTTCTGTGTTTTTTCTAATAACATCTTAGAAATGTAACCCATAATTTCAATGACCTTTATTATACAGAAAAGGGTGATTCAAAAATCTAGGAGTATTTTCTAGTTTTAACATTAGCTTACTCTTTGCTTCTACCTAGTGGACAACTGCTAGTATAAGAAGTTTTTAAATCACCTGAGTAAAAATGTGGGCTCTTTGGTTTCCACAGCATATGGGTTTTGTTTCTTTTGTCTGGGTATTTCAAAATCATTGTGGGTTTTGTTCCCAATGTAAGGAATTAAGTGAAGACTTTAAAACCTATACTAATGTGAATATACTGGCCTGTAATAAGAAGCATGCTTGGCCACATTACCAAGTCTTCGTTTGTATATTTATAAACTGGCAGTCATTTCATTGACACTTCTACTGCACCAATGAGTGTAGCTGTTTAGCTAAACTGGAAGTCACCCAGCTCCCAACAGTGGCTCCTATCCATGGAACATGATTTATTCTAGTTAGCCTCAAAAAGAATAACAATAAAAACATAGATTCTCAAAGTGCACTGGTGGCTCATGCCTATTCAAGAAGCTCAGATCTAAGGATCATGGTTCAAAAGCCAACCCAAGCAGGAAAGTTCTTGAGACTCTTATCTCCAGTGAACCACCAAAAGTAGAGCTATGGCTCAAGTGGTAGAGTGCTAACCTTTAAAAAAAAAAATTGCTGAGGGGCAGCACTCAGGCTGTTAGTTCAAGATCTAGTACTAGCACATACACACAAAATCACTTAAATTCTCCAAATCACACAAACTCACCAAATTTAATATTCTTTCCATAATATGCACAATGAACATGTCTTATAAAAGAACAGTTATGGTATAATATCCCCGATTCAAAAGGGACTCCAAGACACCAGTTAAGGCAGCTAGAAACTTTATTACTGCCACGTGGGGTCCCCTTCCTACTACTGGGAAAGTAGGACAGCCCCAAGCTCAGGGTAGAATGGGTTTTTGTTTTTATGCTTTTTGTGTTTTGTTGGGGTTTTGTTTGTTTGTGGTTTTTTGTTTTTTGGCGTTTTTTTTGTTGATTGTGAGGCTTGAACTCTGGGCCTGGGTGCTGTCCCTCAGTTCTTCAGCTCAAGGCTAGCGCTCTACCACTTGAGCCACAGCGCCACTTCTGGCTTTTTTCTTTTTGCTTATGTGGTGCTAGGGAATCGAACCCAGGGCCTCATGCATGCAAGGCAAGCGCTCTACCACTGAGCCACCTTCCCAGCCCCTTAAGAGTTTTGTAATTGCTAATATTCTCCAATATTAACAACTCATAATAAGTCAAGGGAATTAGGCAAGTTGCATTGCTGTAACAAAATACCACAGTTAAACAACAATAAGATTGTCAATGTAGGGTTTAGAGAACATTTTCCACCTTCTCACCACATCCTAGCCTTGAACTGTGTGTGTGTGTGTATATGTGTAGGTGTGTGAGAGAGAGAAAGAGGGGGGAGATCTGATTTTGGCATTCATTCATTTTGGCATTAATTGATTTATTTTTTGTGCCAATACTGGGGCTTGAACTCAAGATGTGGGCACTATCCTTAAGCTTTTTTTGCTCAAGGCTGGTGCTCTACCACTGAAGCCACAGCTCCACTTCTGGCTTTTTGCTGATTAGTTGGAGATAAGAATCACATTCCCACCTGGGATGGCTTCAAACTGAGATCCTCAGATCTCAGCCTCCTGAGTAGCTAGCTGACTCCAGGGCCTAGGCTTAAAGGAAATTTTGATTTGCATGACATCTTGAAGTGTTTTCTTTTTATCTGTAGGGATGTATCCTTCTTTCTCACACTGGCAAACTCTTCCCTGGCGAGGGAAGAGGAGAAAACTCTGCCTTAACCACTCTTTATAAAGAGGAAACTAGGCTGGGAAGGTGGTTTAGTGGTAGGGTGCTTGCCTTGCATGCATGAGGCCCTGGGTATGATTCCTCAGCACCACTTAAGCAGAAAAAGCCGGAAGTGGTGCTGTAGCTCAAGTGGTACAGCACTAGCCTTGAACTGAAGAGGTGAGGGACAGCACCCAGGCCCCAGAGTACAGGCCCCACAACTGACAAATAAATAAATAAATAAATGAATAAATAAATGAATAGATAGATAAATAAATAAGGGAACTATTTTCTAATTCTCTAGGAGTGTGTGCAAATTACATTACTGAAATCTCTAGGACAGCATGTACTTGGAGGCTGCTGATGCAGAGGTGCAGAAGACCCAAAGATTCGCCCATGATGATTTTGTTGTCTTGTCAGTGATCAAATGGGAATTTTCCCACAGATAGAATGAGTCCCATGCCTGCACCCTCAGCCCTGCCTTCCTCCAGGCTGTGTTCTGCTGGACAATCAAACAGCAGGGTAAGCACATTAGTTTCAAAATAGGCCACTGAGCCACTGAGCAGAACACATGACAAGATAAATCATTTAGTCTTGGTCTTTAGAATCACCTGACTAAGAAAACAAGCAGACATTATTCTCGAACTGCCACAGGCAACAGAAAGTCTATGAGGAGGAAAGACATGGAAAGTAAATTCCTGACAAAGAGGCGGTGCCTCATGATCTCACCTGCAGCCCTCATGGCTGTCTTCCACCTAGGGGAAATATTAACAAGGTATGCAATGTCTGAATTATATTCTCCATTGTTACCCCCCAAATATATTACTAGAATGGTCGCTATGGACATAAGTGGAAACAGAGGCACAATGGTGTAGACACAGTTTCTGATGAAACAAAACTAGCTGGGTTTTCGTGCTTTGGTATTAACAAAAGGGAATGCACAGCCAGGCTGGTGCAAGTGGCTCACACCTACAATCCTAGCTACTCAGGAGGCTGAGAGCTGAGGATTGAGGCTCAAATCCAGCCAGGACAGGAAAGTCCATGAGACTCTTATCTCTAGTTAAGCACCAAAACAGCTGGAAGAAGAGCTGTAACTCAAGCGGTAAACTGCTAGCCTTGGGTAAAAAAGCTCAAGGACAGCACTCAGGCCATGAGTTCAAGCCCCAGGACCAGCACAAAAGAGAATGCCCCCAATATTATTCTGTGCCTTTTTAAAAATGGAGTTGTAGTAAGTAGGCTTACTGATTTTCTCTATGCTTTTCTCTATATGTAAAAGTGTATTCAGCTCAGACAGGCAAGTCTGTGAGACTCTTATTGCCAACAAACCAGAAATAAAAAACTGGAGGTGTGGCTCAAATGGTAGAGGGCCAGCCTTAACAGAAGATGCCAAGCAAGGGCGTGAAACAAAAACAGCACAAAACAGTAATACTTTCCCGTGAAGAATTATGTCTCACTTAGCCACACTCTGTGTGGTGATTAAAGACGTAAAACCAGGGAAGAAAGCGAGCCCAGGACTCACTTAAGTAGCCAGGCTACTTAAGACCATGACAGCTGCAGAAGGTGACCTCGTGTCAACATGGCGCTTCCCAGAGGTGCAATTCCAGTGCGTGTCATTTCCTGTCACGTCTGCTCATGATCGAAGTCTCGTGACAGAACCACTCTCCTGGGACCCAGCTACTCAGGAGGCTGAGCTCTGAGGATCGCAGTTCAAAGTCAACCGTGGCAAAAAAAAAAAAAAAAAAAAAAAAAGTCCACTAGATTCATCTCCAATGAACTACCAGAAAGCCGGAAGTGGTGCTGTGGCGCAGGTGGTAGAGCGCCAGCCTGGAGCCAAAGAGCACAGGGACAGCGCCAAAGCCCTGAGTTCAAATCCCAGGACCAGCACAGCAAAGAAAAAGAACGTGAATCTGTTCAAGTGGTTTTGATTACCGAATGTGCCTCAGGCTCTTTTCTGCGGCTGGTGTTGGACCGGCAGATCGCTACCTTGAGGGGCTGCAGGGCCGCGAATCCTGGCGGGAGAATTCCTAAGTGGAGCACCAGGAGTGCTCTGATCACTGCGACCCCAGAGGGGACACATTTAGGTGCCGTTCACCCCCAGGATGTGAGGAGGCACCAGAGACCTTCGATCACTTTTTAAATAAATAAACAGGACACAGAAGCATGTGAAGATAGACCAGAGAAGAGCCCCGGTGCGATTCAATAGCTTTATTCAGCGGCTAGCCTGGCGGGCGCAGAGCGCATGCGCACAGCAAGCCCTGGCGAGGGCGGCCCTCGAAGGCAGCAGCGCACAGGCCGTCCTGCGCGGGGCGTGAGGCCTGCCTGGAGTGGGCCCCGCGGTGCCCACGCGTGACCCAGGCCACCGTGAGCCCCGCCAGGTGCACGTGCAGCCACTGACCCTCCCGGCTAGCGCCGCTGCGGAGCCAGCAGACGCCGTACATCTGCAGGGAATGTTACAGCAGTGTGCGCACAGGCGCGCATGCACACACGCGCGCATATGCTGGGGACAACGCCAGGGGCCTGGCCGCGCTTCCTGGAGACGCGCGCGCGCGCGCCCGGGCCTGTGCGAGGACCAGGGCGGGGGCACGCACGGCTGCGGCTGCGTAGCCGGTGTGAGCATGGCGGGGCTCCAGGCCAGAGGACGTCCTGGCATAGGTGTAGCCCGCCTCCGGGCGGGAGGGAAGGGGACGAGGCCGCCACCGCGCCCACAAAGTCGGTCCCCCTGGCCCGAGCGCAAAGCTGGTCATGAATACCAGCACCTGGCACGTGATCTCCTCCCGACGCCGGACCGGGCTGCGCAAAAATGAGGGGGGGAGGGGGGGGGAGGGAGGGAGGGAGAGACACACGGAGAGACGGAGACGGAGAGAGAGGCTTGCTAAAGGCAGAACACATGGTGGCGGCGGCGGCTGGAGGCCGCCAGGAATACATGGCTAGATTGTCCTTTAACAGCAGGAAAAAATAGTATAAATACCGCGATCCCCCAAAGACCCGGAAACAAACAGCAAGACTTCTTCATCCCGATCCTGTCTATCTGCCTGTCTGTCTCTCTGTCGGCTTGTCTGTCTCTCTGTCTCACTGTCTGTCTCTGTCTGTCGGTCTGTCTGTCTCTCTCTTTCACACACTCACACAGCTTGGTGGATAGAGATCTCACACTACACGGAGACAGAGCCCACATTTTCAAGCAGACGCCGCGCGTGCGTCTCAGTCCAGGCCCCTGCGGGAGGCCTCGGACACGGGCTTGTTTTCCAGAACGATCGGTGGCTCGGAGATCAGGAGGTCGTCCTCGGCGAAGGAAGAGCTGTGGTCCGTGTTCACGAAGTTGGGGAGGTCGAACTCCACGAGGTGGGGCGGCGCGCGGGCGGGCGGCCCGTCTCCCCGGGCGGCCTCGGGCGGCCGGCGGGTGTTGTCCGGGGCCGGGGTCCCCGGGCCGGCCGCGGCCCCGCCCGCCCCGTCCAGCTCGCTGATGTAGCAGTGGAACACGGAGCGGGACTCCTCCGGGCCCGGGCGCGCAAACACTTTCTCCGGCTCCAGAGGCTTCCCGAAGTCGGACACGAAGCTGTTCATTCTGAACCTCTTCTCCGAAGACTCCGCGTTGCTGCACCGAACACGGAGATAAAAGATGCTTTAGATGCTGGCCCTCCTTCCGCTGGGCCCCGCCCCTCCGCCCCGGGGCCCCGCCCCTCCGCCCTTGGGGCCTGCCCTTCCATCCCTGGGGCCCAGGCAAAGCACTTCCCAAAGGGTACAAGGAAACCCAAGGCCAAGATGGGGGTGTTGGGATCATCGCAAAGATAGAACCTGCCACTCTTCTTCAGCACAATGAATGAGCAAGTAACTCTCAGGCCCAGAAGTGTGGCACTCCCTCCTCCACTGTCAACCTTTCAGACTCAGAGAGAGTGGTTCCTGGATCTAAGACGCAGTGGCTCACATCTGTCATCCCAGCCACTCAGGAGGCTGAGATCTGAGGATCACGATTTGAAGCCAGCCAGACAGGAAAGTTCATGAGACTCTCGTCTCCAATAAACTACTCCGAAGAAGCTGGATGTGGTGTTGTGTGTGGCTCAAGTGATTGAGCACCAGCCTTAAACAAAAAAGCTAAGAGACAGCACCCATGCTCCGAGTTCATGTCCCAGGACTGGAACAACAACAACAACAAAAAAGCATCCAGACTGGAGCTTAGCTGAAGAAGTAGGCTGCCAAGCACGCCAGCTTGCCGCCCTTTGCAAAAGAAAAGCACCTCATGGAAAGAAAAGGAGCAAAAAAAATTGTTCCCGAAGTACAAGAAGCACAGTGCACGCTTTCACAGGCAGAGCAGACCTCCCAAAAGCAGGCTTTGGAATCTGTGTGCAATGAATGCATAATCTCAATGATTGTATTCTTAAATCTTTTCTTAAATCTTAAATCTTTTCTTTCCTACCTGAACACTTGCTACAAATTTCACGCTTTTTTTTTTTTTTTTTGCCAGTCCTGGAGCTTGAACTCAGGGCCTGGGCACTGTCTCTGAGCCTCTCTGTGCTCAAGGCTAGCACTCTACCATGAGCCACAGCACCACTTCTGGCTTTTTCTGTTTATGAGGTATTGAGAAATTGAACCCAGGGTTTCATACATTCTGGGCAAGCATACTACCACTAAACCACATTCCTAGACTTGGTACAAATTTCTAATGATCACCTTCTTATGGATGAGGGGCCTTGGAGGTCATGCAAGTCTGATTCATTTCACCAACATCACCATTATCAAGAATTGGACCAGGTGTGATGAAGCACATCTGTAATCCCAGGACTCAGGAAGGAGCTTAAGGAAGGAAGGCCGGGAGTTCAAGGCCACCCTGGGATATGTGGTAAGATCCGGACTCAGGAACATCACATACACACACACACACACACACACACACACACACACACACACACACACACACACACACACCACATTTGCTGACTTCTGAAATCCAGTGAATTTGTTTGTGAATTGGGCTTGCTAGCAGCAAGTAGAAGAGAAGAAAGGAAGTGTGAGGCTGCACCTGACCAAGACACAGGGTGTGCATATAAAGGACAAGGAAGGCAAACTAATTGATGCTGATGAAAGATGCGGGCCTGGGGGTGGGGGGAGCTTCAGGCTTCCAAGAGGAAGCACTTTTCTGCGGTTACCAAGGTAATGACCCTAAGCAACGCATCTGCTACCAAAGGACCTCAGCTAGCTGGATTGGGAAAAAAAATAAGTATGTTATTTGATATTTAGTAAAACCTATGTGCTGCTCTTCTTTCCTAAAGTATCTGGGTAAATCTTTTCCTCAATGTAAACACTGCAATGTTATTGCTGACTCATAGAAATTTGGATATATTTAGTGTACAAGGTATTGTGAAGGTGTTCTGTGTGTGTGTGTGTGCACACGCACCCATGCTGGGGCTTGAACTCAGGGCCTGGGTGCTGTCCCTGAGTTGTTTTGCTCAAGGCTAGCATTCTATCACTTGATCCACAGCTCTACTTCTAGCTTTTGGTGATTAATCAGGGATAAGAGTCTCACACACTTTTTTCTCCAGAGATGGCAGTAAACTGCAATCCTCAAATCTCAGCCTCCTTAGTAGCTGGGATTACAGATGTGAGCCACAGCACTAGCTGGACATGTTCTCTTGATCTGAGTTAGTGTTTTCCTTTTTGTAAAGATCTCTTTATATGAGCTACAGGAGCTCAGGTGCCGTGGGGGAGATTTCTTGTCATTTGTTGGTGAGAGAGGCCTCGAGGAAGACAGAAAGATGAAGGTATCCCGTCTGTTTGTTTGTTTGGCTTGAAGTCAGGGCCTCATGCTCTCACTTGGCTTTTTTCACTCAAGGCTGACACTCTACCACTTGAGCCACAGCTCTACTTCAGGCTTGTTTTTTCTTGGTTAGTTGTTGCTAAGAGTCTTGGGGACTTTTCTACGTGGGCTGGCTTTACACCGCAATCCTCAGATCTCAGGCTTCTAGGTCGGTAGGATTACAAAGCATGAGCCACTGGTGCCCAGCTCTGACCCTGTGCTCTTGTCACCTGGTCCTTCCAGGGTGCTCCCTTGCCAGTGCTCCTGCCATCCCTACAGGCCAGATACCTAGAAGCTCTGTGCCCACTTCCAAGCCTCTGTGTGGCTATCTTTCCACCCATCTGTCAAAGTCAAGCTTTTCTGTTCTGTGACGCCCCATGCGACCCTCCCAGAGGAAGGAGTCTGTCTGTCCTCTTGCCCCTCGCCCAGGCGCCCCCTTTCCTGTCTGGATCTGGATTAGTCACTCAAGTCCTTTTCCTCTCTCTAACCGAGGGGTGCAGTCTTCACCAAAAGGCCTTGCCAGACGCAGACTGCCCGCGTTCTCTGCAAACCACCACACACTAAGCATCTATCTGCAACCTGCCCAGCACCATGAGCACCAGGTGGCACCAACCATCCCCACATTTGTTTTTCTGGGGCAGACAGGCTGCCAGTGTCCAGGGACCTGGATCCCCCAGCTCCCTCTGCAGAGGGACAGCATAGCAATGTTCTGGTCATTTCCCAGGAACTTTCTAGATTGAGAGGATGGAGACAATGTGTGCAGGTGGCATCTCCAGCAGCCATTGCCCCAAGGCGTTTAAAGATGTGCAAGCTAAGCAGAGACCTATGAGTGACTATTTCTGTACAAAAACAGCCACTACAAATAGATAGAGCCCTAGCCTGTGTGGAGAGACGCGTGCCATGGAGAAAGATGTCTTCAGCAAGCCTGGCTGAGCCAGGGCTGTGGGAATCCTGACTGACTAGGAAAGAGGTGAGCTAAGATGGACAGAGAAGATTCTGTCTCCTTCCAATGATCTATGGCACAGCCCTAGAAAAGGCAGAGCTGGGCACTCAATAAACATCTTCTAACTGATAGAGAATGAAAGACAACAGCCAGGTACCCATGGCTCACATCTCTCATCCTAGCTACTCATGAGTCTGAGATCAGAGGATTATGGTTCAAAGCCATCCCAGGCAGGAAAGGCCATAAGACTCTTATCTCCAATTAACCACCGGTGGCTCAGAGTTGTAGAGTGCTAGCCTTGAGCAAAAAAGCTCAGGGGCAGCACCCAGGCCCTGTGTTCAAGCCCCATGACCTACCAGAGAGAGACAGAGAGAGAGAGAAAGTGGAGAAGAAGAAGACGAGGAGGAGGAGGAAGAGGAGGAGGAGGAAGAGGAGGAGGAGGAGGAGGAATAATCATGAGTGGCCAGATGTCCTGCCACATCTGGCCTTGGCCAGCTGGCCCTGGCCATGGTCATCAGAGACTTTGAGCCATGACATTTTCCTGCTCAGAGATCTGGCGGCTCATGCCCATCCTTCCCTGAGCACCATAGTCAGGAACCTTACAACTCAAGGCACAAAGTGATTCTCCTCCTCCACGGTCACGAGCATTCTGCCCTTGCCCCTCCATGAAAGAAGGTTAAAATATTCAGCATAAGGAAACATCCCGAGCCTCTCCCATGGCTCTCCCTGTGAGGCAGCAGCATGATGATGGAGCCCTAGTGCGGGTAAGATGGCTCTTCACCCTCACTGCCCACAAAGCATCCACAGGGTGGCAGGTGCTTCATGGCCTTGACCACTTTGGGGAAAGGTGCTACTGGCTTTGTAACAAGTCTCTCCTGCCCTGCCATCTGCCTTCCTTGTGATGGCTGACACTGCACACAGATCTACTCTCCTCCTGCACATGAACCTATTCTCTCTCCTGGCACAGGGTGACTGGGTGAATGTGGCTAGCTGTGGGAAGCCACTTCCTGCTGAAGAAGCCGAGGCAAAGGCAGGCTGAGGTCCCATGCATCCTTGGGTCCTTTGGCCATGTCTCAGGCAGCCTAGGGGCTGAGGAGCGGAGGCTGCATCGGTCTAGCTGTCTCTTGCCAACTCTGCCAACATAGAGATGAGCGAGAGCCAGATGGTGCTATGCAGAGACTTGGGGAGCTTCTGATTTATAACCTGCCAGCCCAGCTCGGACACCTTCTTCCCAACATGGAATCTCACACTGGGCACAGAGGCGTTTCAAGCATGGTCCTTGGGGATGAGCCAATATTTTATTTAAAATGTTCTGACTTCATCTTGTTAGAGGAGCTCTGGGTTACCTGGCCCCTGTTCTATGGCTGAGCACTGTTTGGAATTGCCACGGAAGAGAGAAATCCCCTTGGGATAAAAGTGAATGGACAAATGCAAGTCCAAAACTGCAAGTCTCAAGGTCTCCATGACACCTGAGAGGAGTGGACAGTCACGGTCTCCCCTCTCACCCCTGGCCCCGAGCTCACTGGATGATAGTGCCTGTGTGTGTGTGTGTGTGTGTGTGTGTGTGTGTGTGTGTGTGTGTGTGTGTGTGTGTATACATATGTGTATGTGCATGTGTAATGAGAGATTTATTTTAAGGAACTACATATGTCATTGTGCAGGCTAGCAAGTCCAAAATCTACAGAGGAGGCTGATAGGCTAGAGACACAGAGAAGAGATGTATTTCCTGTCAGTTCTGGTCTTCTGGAAGATTCTGTTTGAGGAGATAGGTCTTAAGTCTATTGAGGCCTTCAATGGAAGAGATAAGACACCCACATTATAGAACGTAATACACTTCATTTAAAGTACACTAGTTTATGCTAATTTAAGATCTTTGAAGAATGATCTTAAAAAAAATTACCTTCACCGGACTGGAGGACAACTCAAGTAGTAGAGCACCTGCTTAGCAAGCTGGAAGCCCTAGGGCTGGGAAGGTGGCTCAGTGGTAGAGCGCTTGCCTTGCATGCATGAGGCCCTGGGTTCGATTCCTCAGCACCACATAAGCAAAAAGAAAAAAGCCGGAAGTGGCACTGTGGCTCAAGTGGTAGAGCGCTAGCCTTGAGCTGAAGAGCTGAGGGACAGCGGCCAGGCCCAGAGTTCAGGCCCCACAACTGGACCAAAAAAAACCAAAAAACAAAAAAGCAAAAGCAAGCTGGAAGCCCTGACACTGACATTAAAAAAGATAAAGAAGAAGAAGAACCTTCACAGAAGCATCCAGAATTTTTGACCAAATATCTAAATGCCACAGCCTAGACACGTTTCGACTCAGAAAGCCATGCTCTATTAGTGCAAAGGTGTTTTGATTCATGAAATCATGCGCCTCAATGGTCCTGCAAAAAAAAAATAATCCAAGGAAGAGGGAGATCATCGAGTGTTACTATTCTCTGACCATTCCACTCTCTTCATTGCTCTTGCAAATCACTTCAAATTCCCCAATTCCTTAAACCCACACAGTGAGAAGCAAAGGTGTATATGGCTGTTTGGAGGACATGGGGTGGGGGGAAGGAAGGGTATTTCTTTTTTTTGGTCAGTCATGGGGCTTAAACTCTGGGCCTGGCTGCTGACCCTCAGCTCTTCAACTCAAGGCTAGCACTCTACCACTGGAGCCACAGCGCCACTTCAGTTTTCTGGTGGTTTTTTGGAGATAAGAGTCTCACAGCCTTTCCTGCCCAGGCTGGCTTTGAACTGAGATCCTCAGATCTCAGCCTTCTGAGTAGTTAGGATGATAGGCATGAGCCACCGGCGCCCTGCTGAGGAAGGGTATTTCTATGGCTTCTGAAGTGCTTCTCAGCCACCGTCCCCCTGTGCCTTGGGAAGTGGTTCTTTTCCTACAGGTGGGAAAGGCCCCTGTGTAATGAGCCTTGGAAACTGCCTTTACCAAAAGCACTTCTAGTTACCAACTCGAGTAGTTATCAGTTGCTCAGTAGAACCAACTAATAAGTTCTTTGACACATTATTTTCCTGTTTGCATTTAATGAAGTATATTTTTTAAACCATCCCTCTGAAGTGTTTTCTGCAGGCATGGCAGCTCAAGCCTGTAATCCTAGCTACTTGGGAAGCAGAGATTGGAGAATCAGTTTCAGGCCAGCATGAAGTTCAGGCCAGCCAAAGGATGCTTAGGAAACTCCATCTCAACCCGTGGCTTGGAGTGTTGGCGTGTGCCTGTCATCCTAGAGGAGGCCCATGTAGAAGATTACAGTCCAAGCTGGCCCACATATAATAATAAACCCCAATAACAAACAATGGAAAAGGGGACTGAAGGTGTGGCTTAAGTGTCAGAGAGCCTGCTTAGCAAGCACAAGGCCCGAGTTCAACGCCCCCTCCCCCAGTACAGACTGGAGAGAAGAGGGTATTTTCTGATATTTTTGATCTGATGTTAGCTCACTTCACAAATCCATGAAAAAAAATCTCCTTCCTAAGTCCAAAGCCTAATGTTGATGCTTTTCATCTTGTTAGGAGCATTAAATAAGAGATTTCCTTTTATCCTGTTATCAAGGAAATTCAAGCTCAACTCAGCAATGCATCTGGGTAAGTAGTTTAGCTGAGTGCTTACTGACAGCTATTCCTCAGCTCATTTTGCATTGTCTTTTTTCCTCTACTTTGAATCTGGCAAGCTGTGTACATCCTTTTCAAAATAAAGAGAAAATGCATCCTGATTAATCACCATTTCAATATAGAAATCAGCCCAGGTCAACATGAACATTGTAGAAAAGGACCAGGAAGCTCAATTTCACCAGGGAAGCAAGAGGCAAAAAGCCAGGAGGAGCCAGGCACCATACGTGCACCTGTCAGACCAGCTATAGAGCAAGCATAAATCGAGGGACTGCGGTCCAGCAGGCTGGCCTAAGTAAAACACATGAGACTATCCCAGACATAGCCTCAAAGCTTCAAGGGTTATGACCGTGGATCTAGTGTAGAGCGCCTGCCTAGCAAGAGCCATAACATTATCCCCACTCCTGGCACCTGGGTCCCAGCCACAAACCACACACTGCCAAGTCTCTCCATGCATAGGCAACAACCAGCCCTGGTACCAGGTGCTGTTTCTTTAGGTCACTATGGAGCATGAGACATTTAGGTGCAGCCCAGACTTACTCTTGGTGTGGGGCGCCCGTCTTGGTCAGCAAAGTGAGCACAAAAAACATGAAAATCACAAAGACTGCAAGGCCAACCCAGAACCCGATCACGATGGAATCTGCAAAGCAAACAATAGTGGTATCAGTGTATCACCAGTGGCACACACAAGGTCCTGGGGGCTTGAACTCAGGGCCTGAGCACTGTCTCTGAGCTTCTTTTGCTCAAGGATAGCTCTCTACAATTTGAACCACAACACTCCTTCAAGTTTTTTTCTGAGTGGTTTAATGGCAATAAAAGTCTCATGGACTTTCCTGGCCCATCTGGCTCAGGTCTCAGTCTCCTGAGTAGCTAGGATTACAAATATGAGCCACCTGTGCCCTGCTCCAATGAAATATTTTTATTCCACTATTAAAGTATGACTGATGGATAATTTATTTTCCAGTAAGATTTTTAGGTCCTATCTACTCTAACACCATTAATCAACACTACAAGCATCCTTGATTCTATCATTTTAATATAACTCATTACAATTGAGCAGAAATTACTTCAAAGACTCTTTGAATTTACTTGTCCAATTATTTGATAAATTAAGATCTGTGTAGGTAAGGTTGAAATCATTAGTGGATCAAATGGTACAGTCTGATAGACATTTTTATTGTTATTGCAGAGTTGATATGCAGAAGGGCTACAGTTTCATGAATCAGGTAGTGAGTAATGAGTACATTTCTTTTTGAACCATGTCTCCTCTTCCCTTACTCTCTCCCAGTTTTTCCCTTCTATCCCCACCCACAAGATATCCAGTTCATTTTCCACAGTGTCTCGTGAGCACCACTGTTGTATTTATTCATCCTGTCATACCTTTTCTGATAAAGATTAAGAAGTTTATGTAAGGTCAAGCACCAGTGGCTCACTCCTGTAATCCTACCTACTCAGGAGGCTGAGATCAGATGATCACAGTTTGAAGCCACCCCAGGAAGAAAAGTCCCTGTGAGATCTTATCTCCAATTAACCACTCAAAAACTGGAAGTGGCACTGTGGCTCAAAGTGGTAGGCACTAGCCTTGAGCAAAAGAGCTCATAGACAGCACCCAGGCCCTGAGTTCAAGCACCAGTTATGGCCCTAAATAAATAAATAAAGCTTGTATATTAATTGGGCTTACATGTAAAACATGATTTTAATTAAATTATGTCTATGTTATACAATTTGCTTTTTTAAAAAAGGAGAATTAGCCATTTGCTCTGCATAATTCTTATTTTTATGCTGCACATCCTGCTGCAGTTAACATTGTCAAACGCTCTGGATGCAAACTTTAATGTACTGTTCCAACATCTAACTATAAGTGCTAAAGGAATAGCAACTTCTTCAGATGTTGCTTTGTAAAATAATGGCAATGAGACATAAAGGAAGACATAAGGACAAGTACCAAAAACACATGTCCTCAAGTGTAACTAACGTGGAATGATGGACTCTCCCAGGTCTGCCTGACTGTGAAGAAATGTTGACGAGTTAGTAACTGTCGAGACACTGTGCCTGATCAGCTGCTTCAGAGGAAAGCAAATCCGAGAGGAGACAGAGGAGGGCTGCCAGTGATGCAGCCCAGGGCCTTCCTTCTCTGGTCTTGTGCCTTGGGGAGCTGACACAAAGCAGCAGAAGTGGGGGGCCTGGGAGGCCCACAGCCTTCCCAGAAATAATGTGGCAGAATGGGAGACAGAGTTGTAAGACCGGAGATCCCCAACCCAATGCCATTTCCGAGTGTTGCCCTGCTGATGTGACAACCGTGTTTCCCATGACAGCCGGCCTTACCTAGCTCTTATTCATCATCCCTTTCAAATAGAATTCTGCTTCCTCTGATTATTTGCAGGAGCTTCCCCTTACCCTAGTCCTGAGCACGTGACAGACCCCAGGTTACTTTCCCACCCGGAACTTCTCCCAGGAACACTAGAGCACTCTCTCCACCCAAGAACATCTAACTTCCTCTCCAGGTTTGCTCTTTGCCATTCCTCCAAAGAATCCAGAAAAGAGTATGACCGATGACCTCTCCCACAGGGTCAGGACAGCAGAGCCGGCAGGGTCCTCACCCAGCAACCACAGTGATGGATGGGTATCCCTCAGCCGGGCCTCTTGGCCCTGATCTCTCACTGTGGGCCAACTGACCTCTCCCCCCCGACCTCTCCCTCCGTGGCTGCACCTGCCCTGTGGACAGCTTCTGGCTGACCACCCATGAGGGACATCCTCAGGTTAGCGTATGAGTGAAGTGTGAGGTTTGCCTGCCACTGGTAGCTCAGAATAAGCCGGCTTCCTGTTTTACCCCCACTAAACTGTGAGTGTCTGGTCAGCCACTCTGGGCTTTTGTTCTTTGAGAACAAACCCACTGTCTCCCCCAAGCCAAGCCCTTCCTTGAGGCTTACGGCTTTCCTTCCCTTTGTAGGAAGTCCTTCAGAGATCTCTCCATGTCTACTAGTTCCAGCCTCATGCACTTTCCTGCCCAGACTGGCTTTAAACCCATAATCTTCATATCTCAGCCTCTTGAGTAGCTAGGATTACAGGTGTGAGCCCCTGGCACCCCACCCACAACAATAGTTGACTTAATCTTTTTACTTTCCTGAATATGGTGGGATTTTGCTTCCATTACACAGCTCTAGCTCATGCAAGTGAGTCCAGGATGTGAAGTGTCTTTCACAGATCTCTTACAGCAGAACACACAGTAGCTTCTCACTTGAACAGTTTTCTGTCTTTGTGATGTGCATACTAAAACAAATTTCCACTACTGGTATATTCAGTGAAATAAGTATCTAATGTGTCACAGCTCTAAGTTTCATAGAGATTTATTTCAAGTTGCAGTCATGTTTACAATATACTAAGGGCAAAAAAGATCTTCTACAGTTGTTTCTAGAAATGCATCAACAAAATTACAGCAGTAGGACTATCTTCAGGCCTCCTCAAAACTAAGGAAAAGAGACAGAGGCAAGCTGGCATGAAGCTGGGGCGAACAGAAGCACACTGGCATGGAGCTGGGGCACAGATCCTGTCAGAGGGCACAATGCAATGGTTCACCCAGGCATTTTGATTTCTGCCATAATTTATAACAAACGAGTGTCCTTATTGAAGGTCATCCCTGAAAAAAAACACAGACTGCCAATCTATGTGAATTTAGGACAGTGATTTCGCTCCCAGCACAATGATTTCACTCCCACACTTCCATCAAATAATTAATGACAGCCTGTCCTAACAAGTTCATCTCCTTTTTCCTCCATAAATACGGAGAAAATGTTACCCAAAGACTGAGAAAAATCATTTAATTATTACTTGAGGCACAAAAGATATATGAAAGGCAATGACTTTTTTTCTCAAGGGGGAAAAAAATCCTAGCTAGCCTTCCTTGCAGCGCATGGGTATAATGGGTCATTGATGCACACAGGTCATAAGTGAGGGAGGGAAAGCTTTTCCTTTGCTCCATTGTGCCTCTCTTTGTAATCTCCCTTGGGCTTCCTGATGTGTCACATTCGTTTGGATCATTTAAGCTACCCACAGCCTGTAATTCTAGCTACCCACAGCCTGTACTTCTAGCTACCCACAGCCTGTAATTCTAGCTACCCACAGCCTGTACTTCTAGCTGTTTGGAAGGCAGAGGGTTGAAGGATCGTGCTTAGTGGCCAGCCGGAGTACAGAAGTTCTCAAGACTCCATCTCAGCCAACGACTGGGCACAGTGGCGCCTCCTGCTGTCTCAGCAATGAGAGAGTGACTGCTGGGTTGTGTGTGCCCCTGCAGGCCCCAGTGACATGAGAAACACAGATAGGAGGATCACCTCTCAGGCTGGCCCTGGGCATTAAAAAAAAAAAAAGGGAGAGACTGGACATCAGAAACAACCAATGGGAAAAGGGACTGCAGGCAGGCTTGGCTCAGGTTGAGAGAGCATGCACCCAGCAAGCACGAAGCTCAGAGTTCAGTCTCCAGCACGGACAAAAACCAACAAACCTAACAAGTGGCCATGATGACACAGATCTATAATTCCAGTGTGTGGGAGGCTGAGGTAGGAGGGAGGCAAGTTGGAGGCCAGCCTGGGTCACTATCAGAAAAAATAGAATAAAGGAAAGGAACTTAAACTCTTTGATATATATATATATATATATATATATATATATATATATACATATATATATATATATATATATACACACACACATATATATATATGCATTTCTTAAGCAGACAGGACCTGGGAGAGGGCAGCAGACCCAGCCCATCACCCCAGCTCTGCTCTATACAATGCTCTATACACTTCTGCTGGCAGCCAGCACTACGTTTTATTTTTTATCTTATTTTTAACTTTTTCATAATTATAAAGGTGATGGACAGAGAGGTTACAGTCACATAAGTCAGATGAAAAGCGTATTTCTTTTTGAACAGTGTTACGCCTTCCTTCACTCCCTCCCAGATTTTAGCTCCCATTCCCACCCACAAGTTGTATAGTTCATTTTCCACATGGTATCTAGTGAGTATCACTGCTGCATGTGTTCACCCTTTGTCCCTCCAGTTTTGATGAGAGTCCCTTCCATGGCTGTGCACTTCTTGTCTTTGTGTCAGATCGTTAACCATCTGCATAATACAAAACACACTGGAGTTCAGAACAGAGGCTGGCTGATCCCAGTGAAGACACACACTGCGTTTCACAGGTCTAGAAAACCAAGTGTGTGTGAACAATACCATTGCTGTCGCAATGGTATTGGGCTGTCGCAAAAGAAAAGTCCCCACATAATAACCTCCAGAGTCCATTTTGCATATATTTCTGATAGTCCAAACAGTTAGACTTTGGGGTACCTGGAATCATTCATGCCAAAAAAAAAGAGGCTTGATCTGAGTTTTACATCTCTGCATGAATCAGAATGAGGTCCCCAGAGTGAGCAATCACTCCATGTGTGGAATGGGTGTTTTGTGGGTAGAAGACAATTATGTAAGAAGGTGGAATTTTCAGGAAACATAACCCATGGGTATTTCACAGGTAAAGACAAATACACCACATGCTTACAGTGGAGAGTTACATGAGACTTACATTTATGAGCCTTCAGTCCTTCAAAGGAAACTGGCCCGATTTCGTAATATTCATACTCCCAGGTGTAATCAGAATGTGATGCCAGCGGCTGGGAGGTTCTGTTAGAAGTTAACCTCTGGGAGGACATCTCCACTCTGCACAGGACAAAAGAGCAGGTTTGGAACTCATGAACAGACTGGTGATCTCCCATTTACCCTGGTGATGCTGGACCCCACTTAGGAGTCCAGGAGCCAAAACCTGAGTGACTCCTCTCATCCTCCTGGGGGGGGGGGGGGGGTGGAAGGGGTGGGACCTTACTAGCTCCCATACCTCCTGCCAGGGGGCGCCATTCACTTCTTTTTCCCACTCTACTTTTCTAGAATATATCTGAAACCAGGCATTGATGTCTTTTTTTGTGAACTTCACAGAAGGCCTGGCACATAATCAATGTTCAATAAGTGAGGAGAGCAGGCAGAAGGCAAGCTTACAGATTCAGCCTCCTAATCTCTATTGGTGCAAATATACAAAAAGACTGTGAGCATTCCATAAACAAGTCCTATCTGTTTCAAGCACCAGCCAGCTCAATGTGCATCTCTTGAGCATCTACTATGCAACAGTAAAGATGTGCAGCTTTCGCCAGATACCTAAAATCCTAACCAATCAGGAAACTGAAATCTGAGGATCATAGTTCAAAGCCAGCCTGAGCAGGAAAATCCCATAAGACTCCTATCTCCAGTTAACTACAGAAAGCCAGAAGTGCAGATGTGGCTCAAGTGGTAGAGTGCTAGCTCTGAGAGGAAAAAGCTCAGGGACAGCACCTAGGCTGTGGTTCAAGCCCCAGAACTGGCATAATACACAGCTTTCGTTTATTTACTTATTTATGGGGTTGAGTGAAGAAGGAGAAGCCACTGGAGACACATATGGGAGATGACATGCAAAGGCGACACCTTGGGTGCTCTTGCCCTGGGGTGAACCCAAGTCCCCAAGCATCTTCTTTGCCAACTGACAAAGATGATAAGACATGTTGCTAGGCCTGTGTCCTACACCTGTGCACAAGCGTGCCCACAGTGAGGCCGGCGCAGACGCCAGAGCCACACACCAGATCCCCGTCACCTCACCTAGAAAACCTTCTCGAGAGTTCCCCTCTCCCCACCTTACCTTCATCACAGCCACCACAGCCATCATCAGGGCCACAGGACAACACCAGCAGCACCCCTGTGCCCCCTACTCGCAGGCTCTCCTCCACCGCAGACCCGGCCCCCCTGAACAAGCCTCTGTCCCCATAGTGTGGTGATGTTCCAAGGATAGGGTGCTCAAACCCAGAGACACCTGCCAGCATCAGGAACTGTGTGTGACTCCCCGTTCCTTCCTCAAAGGTAGGAAGGAACCAAACTTCGTGTGGACACATTGGGCTTCACTCTGGGCATTCCGCTCTGCTTGCACCTGCTCACAACCAGTGCCACACTCAGCCCCAGCTGTGGTGTTATTCAACAAGAGAAGCCAGTTTCCCCAGGAAGGAGTGCCACACCCATCTTTGCCCTTCCTGAGGCAGCAAGGCCACCAGCACCTGGCTGGCCCCGCCCATTCCTCAGGCCTCCTGCTTTCTTCTGGTCTTACTCTTATCAACCCCTGTGGCCCAGTCTCCTCCCCTCAGCCAGGGTTCTTTGGAACAAATAAATGGTTCTTGCCACTGCTCTGCTTAATCCTTTCAATGGCTTCCCATTGCTTCAAGTGCAAAACCCCGAAAACGTCTGGTGCGGCTGGAATCATGTATATCAATCAATCGTGCTCCCCCCCCCCCCCGCCCCCCCTCCCCCCGCCGGCCCCAAGGTCTGTGAGTGTCAAGCTGTGCCTGTAGCATGAGGGGCTATCTGGAGACAGTTCAGCCCTTAGGGGTCGGAGCTTAGTAAAAGAAAGCAGTCAGCGGGGCCAGCCCTTGAGGTGGGCCTGGGACCCCTTCCTTCCTCTTCTGTAGTTCCTGGCCACCATGAAGCCAGAAGGTTGGCTCCACCACACACACTTCCTACCATCTTGTTCTGCCCAAAGTAGAGACCAAGGGACTATAGACTCAAACCTCCGAAACCATGTGCCAAAATAAATGTTTCCTTTCTTAGAAGTTGATTGTCTCTGGTGTTTTGTTACAATGATGGAAAGCTAACACCAAGAGGAGGCTAACAGATGGGATCTTGCCTTCTCCTTTTCCCCAAAGCCATTCGACCTCAAGCATTATCCTACTATAATACACTCATTGCAGTTCTTCAAATAATGCATGTTCTCTGCTGCTCACATGCAGGCCAATGTCTGGCACAAGTGCTTTTCCATCACCCCCACCTTCTCCTCCCTTCTTCCCCTGGATTCTCCTATCCTCTTGATCAGGGCAACATCGGCAAATCCAACTCAGTGCCTGCGAGAAAGAATGCTTGCAATTCTAAATGGCTAAAGAAACACCCAAAGGACTGCAGGTGGCAGAGGAGACTATATGACATCCAAATATCAGCATGGGTAGATATTTATTGCAAATACCTGCTCATTGTTTCTGTCTTCCCTGACTTCTGGCTTCTTCCCATTCCAACAGCAGGCCGAGTATGAGGCAGAGACTGGTTGGCCCCAAAGCCTCCAGTATTTACATCCTGGCATTCATGTGTTCTACCAGTTCAGAAATACAGTAGCAGCTGGGTTCCAGTGGCTTAAACACCTGTAATCCTAGCTGCTCAGGAGGCTGAGATCTAAAGGACCTGGTTCAAAGCGAAACCAGGGCTGAAAAGTTGTGAGACCCTTATCTCCAAGTAACCATCAAAAAGCTGGAGGTGGAGCTGTGGCTCAAATGGTAGAGCGCCAGCCTTAAACAAAAAAGCTAAGGCAGAGTGACCCTGAGTTCAAGTCTCAATCCTGGCACAAAGAAAAAGAAATACAGTAATACTCCTTTTTCTTTTTAAAAGAGAAAGAAAATAATATGAAGCCTGTGTTGATTATTAGGAATGAACATCATAGTTCATCATGTAAGCAGAGCGGAGGAAAGCACTAGGCTTTGTTTACAACAAAGGTATATAAAACAAACACAATGACATGGAATGTTGTCTCTCTCCCTGGAGTGGGCACACCACTACCTGGCCTGCTGTTCTGACTAGCAAGCAAGGGCACACACCTCCCCTACAGCAGCATCCCTGTTCTGACCCCCCAGCCTCTCCTCCTGACACCCAGCTCCCCACACCCCTCCTGAGCGGGTTTTTCCTCGCTGAATACAGGATGAGCAATTCTCCCCACCTCCATGTGTGGAGTGAAGGATGCTCCTCACCTGCCCTGGATGAGCTATGATGGGAGATTTTCCTTTGAGTCTCCATCTTTATATCCATTTAAGCCACAAGCATCAGGAGAGGTGTTTTTCACATTACTGCCAACTCAGGCATAGACCTAGCACTTTAAGAAAATCCAAGAGATGCCCAGAAATGCTGAAAGATGAGCACATACTCTCTCTCTTTCTCTCTCTCTTTCTCTCTCTCTTGCTCTCTCTTTCTCTCTCTACACACACACACAAACACACACACACACACACACACACACACACACACACACACACACACACACACATGGACAGACGGACAAAAGAACACAGGAACCAGGTCAGGAAGTTGCTGACCAATATCACAAACACAAGGGCCATGATGAGCAGCTTGCACAGAAGCAAACCCAGTTGCATTCTGCTTTGAGATCACAATTCCCAATTTCAGGGCTGGAGAGGAGGTCTTGGGTTCAGTCCCCACCAGTGAAAAAGAGAGAAACAAAACATCAGAACAAAATTTCCAGTTGCACTGATTCATCCTCCTTTGTTTTTGATCCTCAAGCTCTAGAATAAGGCATGCCACCCAGGAGCAACAATCATTTTGGGGAGGTTTTTTGGTGCCAGTTTTAGGGCTTGAACTTGGGGCTAACAGAATGTCCCAAAACAAGACAGGACTTAGATTTTACTTAGATAGACATAGACACATGGAATTGAGGCCCATTTAACAGGCCAGTGGGCACCCTTTCTCCACCAACACAGGCCTTGGGAGGACCAGCAGTTTGACCCTTCAATTTCACTTTTCCTCCTATGCCCTATGCTCTCATAGTCATAATAGAAAACCCATGTTGCAGGCCCGTGTTCTTGGCTGTGTGGTCCTCCCAGTTCAGCCCACACGATGCTCATGACCTACACATGACATCAGGTGCTAGAGCAGGTAAACTGGCCTTGAGCTTTGGAGGGCTGTTTGGAGAGGGTGTCAGCTGACCTGTTCTTCAAGCTGCATAGGCAAGGAGCTCTGGAATTTTGCTCACAGCTGGATTTCTAGCCAACACGTATCTCATGGTTGGTGTCATCCAGAACTGATGTGTTGGAACTTAATATCCAATGGGATCGTATTCAGTGCCGGGGCTTTCAGGAGTGTTTAGTCCCTGAAGGCTCACCCCTCAGCCATGTGCTTAGTGCCTCAATGGGAGTCAGAGCCACCTGAGTTGGCTCCACCAGGGCCGGCACGAGCTCTCCCCATGAGACTCTGACCTCCAGCCACACACCGAATCTGCTGCTGCTTCCATCTTGGACATCTCAGTTTTCAGAATTGTGAGCAATGAATTTCTCTCATCCCTGTATTCCCTAAGCTAAGGCATTTTGTCTTGGTGTCATGAACAGCCTGAGACACTGCACATGCCTAGGATCATAGCAGACATGCAAGACAGGCTTGGGAATTCTGATGTGAAAGAAGCACAAAATTATCCTGTCTTTTTCCACCCTGAACCTGAGAGCAGTGGTCTACATCATTTTTTTTTTTTGGTCGGTAGTGGGTCTTGAACTCTGGGCCTAGGCACTGTCCCCGAGCTCTTCAGCTCAAGGCTAGGGCTCCCACTTGAGCCACAGAGCCATTTCTGGTTTCTGGTGGTTCATTGGAGATAAGAGTCTCACAGACTTTCCTACCCGGGCTGGCTTTGAACTGCCATCCTCAGATCTCAGCCTCCTGAGTACTAGGATTACAAATGTGAGCCACCAGCGCCCAGCATTTTTATTCATTTTTTTAAATTATCTTTAAGTAGTTGTACAAAGGAGTTGCCATTTAACAAAGCAGTTTATGAATACAATATATCCCCATCAATGTCACCTTTTCAACAATCTCACCCTTCCCTTTTCAACCCACCCCTTCCCTCACTCTACTTAATCTTGTAGGATATACATTGGATTCTTGTCTGCATTTCCCCCTCTTCTCTCCTTCATTCATTTACTCCTTTCCCTTTGGCCTCACCCCACCCCTTTCAAGGGTTCACTTTCCAGTGTTTTACTTTGTTGATCTTTGCCTTTTCCCTTTTAAGGAATTGTACTATCTGATTTCTCCCTTGCATTTACTGTATTTCAACTAATACAAGTTGTATACCACCCAACGCATTTACTTGTAAGTTTACAAACTAAATCTAGTCTGCCAGGGAATGGGGCTAAAAATTGCTTGTACTTGCAGAGAATTTCTAGAGCAGAGGCGAAGCATGGCCTGGGAGCTGGTGGTGGCTGCAGGCACACTGGCCCAGCTGGGTGAAGAACACGGGACTCAGCCTCTGCACAGCAGGGGAACTGGCTTTCCAAACTTCTGTAATAGGAGAGCCCAGTTGCACTGAGCCACGTTTAGAGAGTGCTTCTAACTGTAGCATCCATGTTACATTCCAAGGAAGAATGCAGTGGCCAAGCACAGCACATGTGTTAGACAGTTGGAAATAAGATTTAAGGTCAGCAGGTTCAACGGTGACTGTGGGATTAAAACAGGGTGGGGACAGATAGGACACAGTAGGGCCTGCTCAGCAGCCAGCTTCAACTCCTGCCTCATCCTCATCCCTGTTTTCCTTCAAAACACTTCAAGCTTGTTGAGGGTGTGAATGGAATTCCAAGCTCAGATACAGGCAGGATTTCTGGATCCTGTGCTTGTTTGTTTTGACTCAGCCTTTGGTAAAAGTCTACTTAAGATGACTAGTGCCAAGTCAAAGGACCGACTATGGAAAAAGCAGCTCTCCTGAGGGAGACCTCGCAGCTGGGAAGGCTGGGAAGGCTGTTAGCAAACATCAGAAACCATGGGTGCAGAGGGTCAGGAAGCCCGGGGCATCATGGGAGTGGAAAAGCTTGCCTCTGCTGTGGAAGTCTGCACAGAAGCTGGTCAAAACCTTACACAGGACTGCTTCCCAGACTCTCCTTTCTGTAAACACCTTCATTGACCCTGTCATAAGCCCAGGGCATTTCAGGAGAACCCATTACAAGTCATTATTGTAAAGATTTCAGGTCCTTCTCAGGAACTAAGAACCTTCATCTCATTAAGCTGTGGAAGCCAGCTGGGAAATGGGGCTGCCAACTCTTCTATGGTCAATAAAGATTGCAATTCAAAGCCAGCCGGGGCGGGAAAGTCCATGAGATTCCTACCTCCAATAAAATTCCAACAACAACAACAACAAAAAGGCCAGAAGCAGATCTGTGGCTCAAGTGGGAAAGCACTAGCCTTGAGAGGAAAAAGAAAGAAAGAAATCAACAACAACAACTCAGGGACAGCACCAGGCCCTGAGTTCAAGCCCCAGGAAGGACAAAAAACGAACAACGACCATGAATAATTAGCATTTGTAAAATGACACCAGCAGCCACCTTGCTGCTGGAACCAGAGGTGCATTTAGGAGGCCTGAGCACGACTCTGTCACCCTGAAGACATTAGAAAGAGTCCAGTGGTGAACTCTGATTGGCCGGGGAAGGGGGAGCAACAGACCCTGGGAGAAGGAAAGTTGCCCTGTCCGGATGTGCACCTGCCGTCACCCTCAGTAATAATAGCCTGGATGGCCCCCTCGGGCACGAGGTGAGCAGAGGCAGCAGGCTAAGCAGTGCACGCGTGTGAGTGCGTGCACACACACCCAGGAGCAGTTCGCAAAACAACGCATCCTCGTGTTTTCTTTTCCACTAAACTGGAACCATCACCCTAGGGTGTCATGACCCCCACAGAACAAACCCTGGTGGGGGCCCGGCCGGCCGAAGTCCAGGCGCTGGCCAGCACAGGCAGATGGTGCGGGTGCTGGTCTCTGCAAACGCTTTGCTGGGGGGAAACAGGAGTTGTCTTGGTACAGAACGGGCTCTGGCCTGTGGCTGGGGCTCCATGCCCCCGGGGGTTCCGACCCCAGCCCTCAGGTTGGCTCTGGGCTGAGCCATCTCTACTGGCCTGCCACCTTCTCTGGTCCCCGCCACCCCCCCCCCCGCCCCCGGACCCTGGCCGCCACCGCTGCCGTGTTGCTCTGCTGTCCGGTGGGATCGAGTGTGTCCCTGTGTCCGCGGGGACCGCCCGGCTCCGAGCCGCGTCCACCGCTGCCCGGCAGATGCCTCGATTGCTCCCGGGGAAGAACTGCAGGGCGCAGAGGCCCTGCCCGCTCTGGCGGGAGGCTGCGGCCGCCCTAGGCTCATCCTGAGACGCAGGCGGGGCTTGGCAGGGCGGCGGGGGCCCCTTCGGCGGCCCCATCCCGCAGGCCCCGGCCCTGGCCCGGGAAAGTTTTCTCCTGGCGGACTGGAGGGAGGGAGGCATCCCCTGGGCGCTGGGCCCGGCGCGGGCACCGCGGCCCCGATCGCCGCCCTCGGGGGGCGGGAGGGGCGCCTCTGTGGGCCGCAGGCGAGGTTCGCAACGTGAATGCATTCCCCAGTGTCCCCACACTTCCCCTGCACCCCTCTAAACCCTGCCCGCCTTCTCTCACCCAATTCTCCAATACCCGATCTCCCCCAAAATCCACCCCACCCCAACCCCCGCTGCCTGGACCCGAGCCGCAGGCATCACACCCCGCGCCCGTCCCTCCCGGAGTTACCTGCCGGCGCGTCCTGGCCACGCTGGGCCCGGTGTCCTCCCCTTGGACCGCGGTGCGTGGGCTCCGCGCGGCGGGCTCGGCGCGTCCCAGCGCGGTGCAGGAGGCGCGCTCCCGACCTGCGGGGCCGCGGCGCCGCTCCTGCGGAAATCGGGGACCCCCCCTCCAGTCTCCCTCCTCCTCCCTCGCACACTCTCTGTAGAAGGAGATGCGCCTGGCCAAACCCTCACCAGCACTCGCCAGGCCTGAGCGAGCCTCAGACTTCACGAGATCCTCTGCACTTCCCAGCTCTGCGGGGGGGGGGGGGGGGGGGCTTGGCTAACTTGGGGTACCAAGGGCTCCTGGCTTGAGCAAGAAGGAAAGGCCCAAGGCTGGCTCTCTATCACTTGAACCACAGCTCCACATCCAGGTATATGGGTTTTTTGCTTGCTTGCTTGCTTGCATTTGCTGAAAGACAAGACTCTCATGGACTTTCTTCTCAGGCTGCCAATGCTCAGACCTCAGCCTCCTGAGTTTGTAGGATTATAGTTCACTTTCAATATAGTGTCTAGTGAGTACCACTGCTGCATTGTCCACCCTATGTCCCTCCATTTTTAATGGGCACAGTTTTTAAAGGGTGGTCAGAGAGGCAGCATCTCTGGTAAGGAGTGGAGAGCAAGCCAGGCAGGTGCTGCTGAGCACCAGGTGCTGAGATGTTCTCTCATCTAGCACACGGTCATCAATTCTTAACCACAGGTACCCCAGCAGGCAGGTGCATCACCATTTCCAAAGATGGCGACCAATTCCAGGAAGGAATTGCCCAAGGTGACATTAGTAAATAGAGGAAAGGGCTAATCTCAAAGCTCAGAAGTAGGGGTGCTCATCTCCATGCTCAGGAAGCCTGAACCCCACACCCCTAGCTTACCCCACACCAGCCTGCAGTGAGGAGGGAGGGCACCCAGCACAGTGCACAGTCTGGAGAGCAGGAATTTCGTGTGCAGGTATCACAAAAAGATTCCTGGAAATGACAGAGATTCAATGACGTAAGTCATTTTATTAACACACGTCAAATGAAATATTTTGAAAACCATCTTCATAGCATATGCCTGTCTGTTCCTCTGCTCAATTCTCAGGCAATTTAATTCTAAGTGACATTATTTGGCTATCTGTGATGAGAAGTGCTAGCAGCTCCCTAGTCTTCTAAACTAACACTTCCCTGATAAATTCCCCCTGCAAAATGTAACTAGCTTTGGAAATGGGGCCTTAGAAGGAGTGCTGGAGGTTAAATGAGATTTTATGGGTGGGCCCTAATCCAACTTGACATGTTCGTGGAAGAAAAAGAAGACATTAATAGAGAAAAGCACAACACAGTCACAGGACAGCATTCCACAAGCCAAGGACAGAGCCCAGCACACAGCTTTGGCCTATGGTCCTCAGAAGAAATGATGCATTGATTTTGGACTTCTAGATTCCAGAAGGAGATAAATTTCTACCATTTAAATCCCCCATCCTGTGGTATTTTGTCCAAGTGGTTCAAACCAAAGACCACCAACTCAAAATTGAAACACAAAGACTTGATGGAATTCAAGATGGCAACTGCAGAGAAATCAATTCCCAGGGAAGGGCCACTCTAAGCACATGTGCTATGCTGCAGCCCACTCAGATGCCCCTGAGGCCACGTCCTGGGAATACACAGGAGTGGGAATCTCAACACACCTTGGGCTTCAACTGCAGAAAAGTGAGGTAGAGTGGATGGACAGATGTGGTCTCTGTAACAGGAAATGAGAAAAGAGGAGAGGAGAAAATAGGAGGGGAGGAGACCTGACATCAGAGGAAACAAGTAGAGAATTAGGAAGTAGACAAGAGAAGTGGAGAAGTAGATAGTGACTGGAGCAGAAGGTCATGTGCTTAGGAGTCAAAGTCAGCTTGGCACCAGTTGCTCACACCTATAATTCTAGCTACTCGTGAGACTGAGATGTAAGGATCATAGTTCAGAACCAGCTCAGGCACACAAATCCTTGACTCTTCTCTCCAGTAAGTCAGCAAAAGCCCAGAACTAGAAACATGGCTCAAGTAGTAGAGAGCCAGCCGTGAGTGCAAAAGCCAAGCAATCTAGAAAAGCCCTGAGTTCAAGCTCCCTGCACGCACACGCACACACACACACACACACACACACACACACACACACACACACACACACACACACAGAGTGATGTGAATCAAGAAGGCCATGATGGAAGGTCTTTCAACACTGGCAATCTATTGTAGAGTTGTAACAAGAGCTTTACTTGATTACTTGTGTGTTATCTGATTCCTTTTCATAGGAACTGCACCGGCTCAATTCAGCACCAAGGACAGCTCCCGCACACCCTGGGTTCCAAAGTCTTTATTCACTGGTTTCAGATAAGAGACTCCGATATGTTTACTGGTTGAGAACAAGGACCCAAAAAGAAGAAAAATATTTGAAGACAAGGTTGAGAGGGAAAATAACTGATGAAATAAAATACTAGAGAAAATAATAAGAGAATAAAGCAAGAGAATGCTAAAAGCAGGGGGGAAGCGGGGGAGGGGAGGCTTTGAGGGAAAAATGTACTTACTTTCCCTTTACCCATTCAATAGTGAGATTCTTAGCTTGTCCAGCCAGGGTCCTTGTGGAATGGGGAACTTCTTGGACTGAGGAGGTATACACACACACTCCAAATGTCACCCAAGGGAAAAGGAGACCCCTCCCACCAAGGCCACAGTGTTCTCCTTCAGCTCTCAATGCTCAGAAGGCCTGGTCCGCTCAGGCATGATGTAGACAGGCTGCCAGCCAGGTGCAAGGCACAAATCTCTCTCCCTCATCTTTTAACAGAGGTTTCTCTCCACTCAATTTAGTCTTAGGTAATTTGAAGGCTATCCCTTAGTGTATTTTTTTCTCCTTCTTATGATGTTGGTTTAAGTTAGATTTCACTTGCTTGTCTTGGTTTTGCACCATTGCTTTCTTGCAAATTAGTGCAATTGTTCCTGAACAGATCCACAGCCTTCACTTGCAGGTTCCTAGGTCATAGGTCAGGCAGGCATGTCCCTCATTGGGCTCCTCCTATTCCCCACCCCATTGCTTCTCCTCCAGGGCTCAAGTGTTCACTCAGAGCTTCAGGTCCTCTTGTTCTCCCAATGGAACAGTGCAGATATCCACTCACAAGGATGGCATCAGGCAGGCAAAACATCTGCTGAGCTTCCCACATGCTTCAGTTCCTCCTTGGTGATCAGTTGGCTGGACAGCATCAAACCACTTGCAAATGTCAACTCAAAAGCACTTCACTCACAGAGAGACAGACAGAGGACCCACATACAGAGAGACAGACAGAGACTAGAGTCTCATGGAGTCACGAAGTCCTGGCTTTGACATGCACATCTTTCTCTCAAGATAGTGTTGGTGTGAATTTCTGTTTTCTGTGCTTCAGTTTATCAGCTCTGGCTTCATCTCTCTGGCTGCAAATGGATAAGGGAGTCTGGCTTGTTATTCTTTAAATTATATTCCAGACATGATAAGGCATGTTGGTATTATTCTAAAATGGAAAAAGATCCAGAAGTGACGCTGTGGCTCAAGTGGTAGAGCACCTGCCTTGAGCTGAAGAGCTGAGAGACAGCACCCAACCCCAGAGCTCAAGCCCCACGACCAACAATAAATAAATAAATAAATAAATAAAATGGAAAAAGATGTTCAGGCCAGCTGCCATTGCTGCTCACAGCTATGTGGGTGCTGGACCACATGTATTCATTCTGCACATGGCCCTGTCTGCCCCCCCACCCCAGCTGCGCAGCCACGAGGCCTGGCTTCTCCACCAAGCTCCACCATCCAGTGGCAGCTGCCTTTCCCTCCTGGTCCAGCCAAGTGTCTGACATCATGAGCACATGCAGCTCTAGAGGAAATCCCCAAAATGTCTCCCACCCACTGCTCATGGAGACACTAAGATGGTCTGAAGGCCTCTGAGCCCATGTCCTTCCAGAACATTCTACACCCTCTTGTTAGCCTTCATTCCTGGTCACCATTCAGCAGCAGGTAGAAAAGCCCTCAAGGCCTTGCCTGTCAGAGCTGGCCTGACCTCTCAGCCACAGTTCTGCCCTCTGGTAACCTCCTTGGGCCTGCCTTGATTGGTCAAATTAACACACACACACACACACACACACACACACACACACACACACACACACACACACACACACACACACACACACACACACACACGCTTGAATCCATTGCCCTAGTAATTGACATAGAAGCCAGTAATACTCAGAGCTCTCCTCTAGGGCAAGCCAAGTGCTATGCAAATGGATGTTTTACAAATTTATGTTATGCAAATGATTGCTATGCAAATGTAACAGCTGGGAGTCACTTCCTGTCCTGTTCCTGCAGAACCTAATTCCCCAGGGAGAGACAGCAGGCCTAGTGCTGACAGAATGTTCCTATTCCTTTCCCACCTCAAGTTATCCCATCATAATGCATGCTTCTATTCTGTAGAAACAGAATGTGAAGAGGATGGCTTGTGAAGCATTTGTCAGCTTATATGTCTGGGTGTTTGTGTATACAAATCTCAGAAAGAAATATTGTAACAAAGTAGTAAAACAAACAACAACAAATATTTTATTACTTTATTTTATTTTGTGGGGCTGGTACTAAGGCTTGAACTCAGGGCCTCATGCTATTGCTTGGCTTTTTCACTCAAGGCTAGCACTGTACCATTTGAGCCATAGCTTCACTCCTGGCTCTTTCAGTGATTTGCTGGAGATAAGAGTCTCACAGACTTTCTTGCCTAGGCTGGCTTTGAACAGTCATCCTCAGATCTCTGCCTCCTAAGTAGCAACCAGCACTGGCTAGTTCTTAATTATTTTAAAGATGATGCCAACACTTTATTGAAAACTAAAGGGAAGAAAAGGAAGTCACATGTTTTTTAAATGCTCTTGTTTTTACTTTTATACTTAGCAGCTACAGCTGTTTGCATAGTATCTACACAGTACTTGCGTAGAAACTATACATTCAAATATTGAGTTGATATAATTGCACTGCATTGTAGGCATTTTTGTTTTATTATATAAGCTCAATTTTTTAGTTATCTTTATTATTTTGAGATAGGATGTCACTGTGTAGCCTATGTTTTCCTCAAGCTTGAGATCTTCCTGCCTCAGCCTCCTGAGTGCTGGGATGACAGACTATACACCACCACAGTGGTCAAGCGGTAGTACTTCGTTGAGCATTTCATTCAATAGCTTATTATTGGTAGGTACTCTGGGAGACTCTGGGCTCTTTTCTACTGTACGTATTGCTACAACGATACTTATCTTTTTCTTACACAATGGCAGCTATTACAAAACACAAAGCATGTATGTTCTCTATACCTCAATGTTAATTGTATCTTTGCGGGCATTTTCAAGTCTACTGGTAGATGAGGCCATGAGTGTGTGTCTTTATAAGCCAGGGTCTGCTAAGAGTGACAATAGACATATACAATAAAGGAGTTTTTGCTTCAAATCATACATTTCTGCTTATCTTATTGAGAAGAAACATAGTCTGTGTTTCAAGTTTTTTAATATTTTATTGTAAAAATACTGAACAGAGGGGTTACAATTTGTGTTTCAAGTTTTTGAGCAAGAAATAGTAGACTTCATCTAGACATGAGACATGTGATGGCGGGGAGGGGAGAAGGCCCGAGCTGCTCTATGGCCTCAGGGGCAGGTGAAGGGAAGTCCTGCCAGGTGGCAAGAACATGCTGCCCAGGGCTATCATCTGAGCAGGACAGACAAGCACAAGGCAGGTCCAGAGCATTCAGGTGACTGCAAGGATGGCTATTAGACTTTAAGACCCCTTGCCACTTGCCAGGGGCAGTGGCTCAAGCCTTTGGAAGACAGAGATGGGAGGATTGTGGCTCAAGGCTAGTAAGAGCTACAAGAAATCTTTTGAGACTCCATCTCAACCAATGATGAGCTGGTGGCATCTGTCTGTTGCCCCCGCTGGGGGAGGCACAGTGGCTGGGCATGGTGACTTGAGCCTGGCATCCCTAGCAGCACAAGTAAAAAGAGCCCAGCCCACACGGGCCTGGAAATAAAGACCTTTTGAGACCTTGCCTCAAGAATTAGCCAAAACAAAAGGGGGCTGGAGGCATGGCACAAGAAATAGAGTGCCTGCCTGGCAAGCCAGAGACCCTGAGTATAATCCAAAACACAAAGAACAACTCCCTCAGAAGGACTGGGTTTGGTGGCACATGCTTTAATCTCAGCCATTCAAGGGCTGGGGATCAAGAGGACCCCACAGTTTGAGGCCAGCCAAGGCAAATGTTAGTGAGACGTCATCTTAATGAATAGCTGACCATAGTGGTTTCAAATGTGTAATCTCAGCTACACAGGGGACCACAGGTAAGAGGATCGTGATTCAAGGCTGGTCCTTGGCAAAAATGAGAGTCTAAAAAAATGAGCAAAGCCAAAAGGGCTGGAGGCCTGGCTCAAGTAGTAGAATACCTGTCTAGCAAGTGAGGCCCTGGGTTCAAACCCAAAAGACATTGAAAAAAATAGAACATTCCTCCCCCAAGATTATGAGATGCAGTGACTCACTTGGGAGGCTATACAAAACAAAAATGAGTGTCTTTCTTTTGGAAAACAGGAATCAATTAACATAATTTTGAATAATTTAAAGTGAAAAGGCAAGTTCTTTCTTCATGGCATGCATTCACTCAGTAAATAGGTGCCTTGCACTGATCACAGCGCAGGCTTCTGTTTGAAGACAGGGATGGAGGAGGAAACAAAGCAGACAAAACCCCTGCCTTTGTGGCACTGACAAGCACCTAACATGTTTTCCCAAATGTTTCACAGGTGTCTTCTCATTGGTCCCCACGAGGCTTGGGGAGGGAAGCCCGGGATGCTGAGGCTTAGAGAGGCTCAGTGATTGGCCCAGGAGATGGAGAGAGAGAGGAGGCCCAGCCCTGCTGCCTGGCCTGCAGCCCTTGCGCCTGAGCAGCCTGTTCCAGAGGTGTAGAGCAGGCAACTCGCGCTGACTCCACTACGTTTGACATTCTTTTTCGGTGCGGATATTGGGGCTTGAACCCAGGGCCTCTCTCTGGATATTGAAAAAAAAAACAAAAAAACACCGATTGTATTTCTTCCTCCCTTCCTCCTTCCTTCCTTCCTCCCTTTCTCTCTCCCTCCTTCCTTCCTCCTTTCCTCCCTTCCTCCTTTCCTTCCTTTCCTAACCTTCTTCCATGGGCCAAGCCCACAACTGACAGGAAGAGGTTTAGGAAGCAACTTTTAATGCGTGACAATAAACACGCATGGGACTCGATGGAACAAAGACAGGGCCTAGTAATACTGAAGTGAAGATTAATCCAGAATTTCTCAAACGGATGAGAAACCAGTAATTCCTCAGTCATTTGTGGAACACCTGTTCAGGACAGCCACTGCAGGAACCGGAAGAGCCGCCTTAGGAACCGGAAGTGCCGCCGTAGAACAGGAAAAGCCTTATTAACTGTCATGATCCCAGGCCCAGCCTGGGATGAAGCAGGGATGGAGAAAAACACAATGCCTGCTGTACAGCACTCAAAAGCTTTGAGAAAACTCCCCCGGCCCACCCCAGTTACAAATGCAATTACAAGTTACGTAGCATTATGAATTATACTCCCAACTTGGCTTTGTCAGGTGCTGAGATCCCTGCAGTGGAAGCCATGTTCACAGGAACTCTGCATTCAGCCAGTTTCTCATGGCCAGCTTTTGCAGTGCTCATGATTTTGGATACAAGGCAATTGAACTCCAACTTCCCAACTTACCTCTGCTGGGTCATGTCATTCATATTCTAGAAGCAAGGCATGAAGGAAAACTTCATTTTAATGGACACACAAGGGTTTTTTTTTTTAATTTAATTTAATTTTATTTGTGAACATACTGTACAGAGGAGTTACAATTACATGGGCAGGATAATGCATACATTTCTTACCAAGCATTGCAGCCTCCTCCTTTGTTTACCCTTCACATCCCTTCCCAGCCTCCCCACTCCCCCCCACACACAAGGGTTTTAATTCACAGTGTGGAAGAAATACACAGAAGTAGGGAAAAGATATTCCATTGGTGCTTCTTTTCCAACCTCTGTGTTTATACAGAATCAGGGTTTGGTAAGGAAACACCTGAAGCTATATAACTAGTTCCATATCCTTGGACTAAGTTAGGGTGTGGGATTTGTAAGACTTTGTAAGACATGCTTTATTCAGACCCCCAGTTGAAGTAAAAACAGAGCAGGCTCACCCATTACTCCCATCCCTTTCTTCTCCAGCTGCAGCCCCTTGCACACATCTGCATTTATGGCCTTATATGTTTTACTAACCTGAGTGGTTCTAAGCAGGCTATGCATTCCCCTTGGGGCTCCATAAAATATCTTTAGAACTGAGTTCCATGCCCTTACAACAAAACCCACCATTCTGATGCTGTGATTCAAAGCATTTATTTGTATGTGCTCTGAATGAGCCACAACGATGTAACAGTGAAGAGATTCCCAGAGCATGGTCTGTTGTCAGCAGAGGAAGATCTTTTCATAGCAATCATAAAAACTTTGAATAAAGCTTTGCTGGTGAAATTTCTGGTTCCTGTAGTGACTTCACTTGTCCAAAGCCACACAGCCTACAGTGCTATGTAGGTAAGTGGTCATTTTGTTTAATCTGATTAACAGTAAATGAGACTAAACACTGGGAAAGGTCTCAGACCATTGTCTCATTTCCTGTCCTCCAGAAAAACAAGTTCCCAATTCTGTGACTCTCTGGAGGAATAAAGGAAAAAAGAAAATTACCAATAAGGTTTTAGCCTTTAACTTTCATTCTTTTACCACATCAGATTCTAAGAACTTTAATACATAAATCACAACAAACTGAAGGAAATTCTGCCCCAGGTTCAAGTTGATTAAAAACCAATCTAATTTTTTTGTTTCTGAAAAGAACATGATTATAAGTTTTATGTGTATTTGTATTCTTCCCTTTCTGAGGCCAAGAGTGGAAAAAATAAAAGTTGGGTAAAGAAATGCAGGGAAAAAAATTAAAAATAAGAACCAATTAGGTACAGATGGATATCTGCAAGGTGGGAGAGGAGGCTTTCAGTCTAAGACTTACCAGACAAAAATTTAAAAAACGCCAGGCGCCAGTGACTTCTACCTATAATCCTAGCTACTGAGGAGGCTGAGATCTGAGGATCACAGTTCAAAGCCAGCTTGAACAGAAAAGTACGTAAGACTCTTATCTCCAATTAACCACTAGAAAACCGGAAGTGGTACTCTGGCTCAAGCTGTAGAGTGCTTGCCTTGAGCTGAAGAGTGCAAGGATAGCGCTCAAGCCCACAGTTCAAGCCCCACAACGGACAAAAATTAAAAAAAAAAAAAAACAGAAAAATAAGTAAAGCACAAAGGTCTGGAGGAATGGCACATGTGGTGGAATGTTAGACTAGCAAGTGAATTTCTTTCACACTAAACCTCCAGGAACTCTTTCCCTAAGATTGTTAAAACAAACAAAACTTATATAAAGGCTGGGTTACACATGATTTGGTTTTTACATGATGCTTTTTCTTATGAATTCTTGCATTAGAGAGGAAAATCTGTTAATAGCAAGAGGGCAAATTTTACAAGGGAGTTATAAGCCTTTCTCTGAGCAAAACCAAAATCTATCCATCCATCCATCCATCTATCCTTCCTTCCTTCCTTCTTTCCTCTCCCTTCCCCCTTCCCTCACTTTTATTTTAGTTCCTGGCTTCAGAGGTTTCAGTCCAGAGTTCTTGTCTGCAATGACTCTGGGCCCCTGGTGAGACAGAGCGTCATGGCAGTCAGGGCATGTGGCACAAGCTGCTCACACAGGCAGGGAGCAGCAAGAGGAAGGAACACACCAGAGATCTTCACAGGCTTCTGAAGGTCTTCACAGGCCCCACTTTCTGCAGATAGGCCCTTCCGAATTTTCCACCTCCTCCCCAAATAGCACCAACCACCTGGGGCTAAGCGCTCAGCACATGACACCATGTCACATCACAGCACTGTTGGGAGATAAGTGGGGGGTAGGTGGGTGGGTTTTTGTATGCCAAGGACCATTAGGATATCTATAATACCATGCAAGAGCAGCTGAAAAGAAATATATGTGTCTGTCCCATCATGTTCCAAATGATTTTTTAATGCCTTGGTATGTCTGGAGGGCCTGGGGCTACCCACCTCTGCCAGGAAATCCCTAAATTGACAGGGAAGAATGGGAGAGGACAAAGCAACAGAGAGACAGGCTTCTGGGAACCTGAAGAGCATTAGAAAGATAGATCTAGAAATAGATACAAAATTGGAAGAACAAAAGCAAGCTGAAATAGACATAGTAAGGTCGTGAGAGTGAAAGAGAAATGTATTTCCTTCATAGGCTGACCACAATTAGAAATAAACCACCAAGTACCCAGCATGTAATTGGACTTACCAACAAAGGAAAGAAAAGAACTTACTACGGAGATTGAAGGGACAGAAACAAAATAGTCAATATTATATGCCTCCAGCAAACAAAAACTGTAAATGGTATACTCTTGGAAATATAAAAGAGTCATAGATTGAAATAGGAAAATGAAAAAAGAATACCACAATTTATACTATTCCTCAGGGAAAGGTATCACTTAAGGCTGTAAATTGAAGTGACATAGCAGAAGGTATAAATTACAAAAGGAAAAATATTTAGAAAATTGTTGAGTAAAACTGGGAGCTGTGAGATTTAAGGGAAAAATATGGAAATATCTTTGCCCATGGTAGGGAAAATAGATGTCTCTAAAACAAAGTACTATGTAGCCATAGTTACAGAGATAACCACAAAATGATGAGCCTCCTAAACATCAGATAACTCTTCCCCAATGTAAAACACAAAAGCACATTACAATGTGAAATACTGTTTTAAAACTATAGAAATAGCAAATATAAATAGTATAATGAAAATAAGACCTTAGGCGGCTGGCAAATCAACAAGACAAATCGCCCTGTGACATGTATTTTTAAAAGAATTGCAAACTAGTAAAAAGGAAAATACTACTCCAAGCTATGTCTAAAATAAGAAACAAAATAAGAACAATTTCGAATGATTAAAAAGCAAAGAGTTGTTGTAGTATATGAGATAAATACAAACTAAAGGCTATAAGAATCCTGGCTGTGATCTCAGAATAGTTGGAGAACTATCAGAAGAACATTAAATGAGACCAGGAAGGAGACTTTTTAATCCTGAAACTCAACCACCATATAGTAGTTACAAATACTTGTTTAAGCACAAAATATCATAGTTTAGAAAGTGCAAGAACTAACAAAAGGGGCAACAAAAATCATGTTTCTAATAAGAGAGCTTTCTTCTTGGTCCTTTAATCCATAAAATACCAACTGGCAAAAAATAAACAATGATATAGGAAAAGACCTAAGCAACAAATAATAATAATAGAACAAATAATAATAGTAATAATAAAAGATGCAATGACAGATACTCTACATCCAGAAAGTAGAGAGCACATTTTTCTATCTATTAGTTGTACAAAGAAGCTGCCACTTGAAAGCAGCTTATGAATACAGGCATCTTGATCAGCGTCACCCCTTTCAAGAATACATTTTTAAGCATCTATGGGACTATCCCCCCAAAGTGACTGTACAAAGCCACAAAGGCAATCCCAGTAAATTCCTTGGTATTCATTTTGCCAGCCAAGAAGACGATAGCTTTCCCTCACTGTGGAAAGCCTATGAGATAAAACTTAAAAAGGAGGAAAGGTTTATTCTAGCTCACGGTTTCAGTCTATGGTCTAGGAGCCCAGTAGTTTGGGCTTGTGGCTGCTCAGCATGTCATATCATGGTGCGTGGTGGAGGGGCCTGCTCACCTCAGAGTGGCCAGGAAACAAATCAAGAGACAAGAAAGGATCAAGGTGGAGATGGAGTCTCATAGACTTCTCCGCCTGAGCTGGCATGGAACCGTGATCCTCTGGATCTCAGCCATCTGCGTCGCTAGGATTACAGGCATGAGCCAAGGGTCCTAGGTTATGCCAAAATAAATTTTTTTAATGTTTTTAAAATTTAAAGACTCAAGTGAATCCTTACCCTTTCCCTCAAAAAATAAAATAGTAGTTCTTTTGGTTAATCTAAAGAGTCTTTGGTTTTTCTTGACTGGCATGCATGTAAAACCAAAGGGAGACTCATCCAGAGACAAATTCTACCACAGCATGCATAGTGACTGCTATAATTTAGATCTTGTATGTCCACCTCCCCTCCCCCCCAAAAAAAATGGGCTGCCAGATTTGTCCCCAGACTCTAGAACAAGGGTAGAGAACCATTTTTCTGCATATTTATAACATCTTATTGGGGCAAAATTCAGTACAGACAGACAGATAGGCTGCAAGCAGCGGACCAGAAACATGTGTGTCTGTTCTGTCATATTCCAGATGATTCTATGAGCCTTCTGTTGGACTGCTTGCTGGCACTACTGAGTGGTGGGGGAATTCTTAGGATGTAGGGCCTGATGGAAATTAAGTCATTGAGGGGGGCCTTTAAAGAGGTGCTGGTGCCCTATGCTTTCCTCTCGTTTCTTGGCTTTGCAGATGCTATAATGTGAGCATCTCTGTCTGCTTCACATTCTCACCGTGACACATTGCCTTGCCTAGGGTCCACAGCCAACAGGTAAACTTGGGCAGAAATTTCTGAAGCCATCTCTCAAACCAACCTTTCCTGTCCATACATGGTTACAATCAGATACTTTGTCACGGAGTCAGAATAACCAACAAAAGGTCTATATCATTCTATTCATTGTGTCCAAAGTCTTTTCAATGTTTCAACAAATTAATAGATGTTGATGGCAGTAATGACAGACCTTCAGATTTAGGAGAAAGTTTAAAAGGTTCAGTTAAGATGTTTACAAGCAGGTTGTGTATTCAGTGTCGAATTCTCTAGTGGGTTATGCCTGAGTGCTGCAAAAAATGTGGCTGGAAATGCAGAAGACCACAGGCTCGCCTCCTTTCCAGCTTCTTCACATGAATAGGTCACCTGTGATGATTCATTTAATCAACAAGACTATTTTCAAAATGAAACATTCCACTGGGAATGCGGAATGAGGAAGTAAATCATCATTTCAATGTTATTCATAGATTACAGATACTACTAGTAAAGGTAAGAGGAAATCTTGCACTAGAAGAGAATAGGGGGAAATATCGGAGTCGAAGAGATGCAGCCTTGCTGTCCCTTTTTAGCTTATGGCACGGAACAGTGTGTCCAGCTCTTGTTCCTGCAGGAATCCGGGGAAATGCTCTACTTCTAAAGCCAAGAGAACCTGTGTTTCCAATCCACACACATAGGAAGGCATGACCCTAATAAGTTTTGTTTGCGAAGCACCGGGAAAGCCGCCAGCATCTGGGGCACAATGCCCACTCACTGTCTCTACAGAGAGGCTTGGAAAATGGATGTGAGGAGCCCTGGGCTGCCTGAGTCCTGCCCCACACCTCATCATTCTAGGAATGGAGCTGTGGGGAGGAAGGGGGGGGAGGGAGAGGTGCCTCACTATGAGGAGGGTAAAGGGCCCCTGAGCCCTGGCACATGAACCAGCTTCCTCCCCCACCAAGTCTCCTACAAAGCCCATGTCTCCGTGCCTGAGAAAGAGGTAGACACTGGTCATCACGCTCAGCACCCGTCTCATTCCACAACTGGAGTGTGTTTGATTTGATTAAAACCCCAAAGGAGACTGGACAAAGTTCACCATCAGTAGAGCTAACAGGAAAGACTAACCCCAGCCGCCACAGACCACACACCCTGCAGGACTTCCCTCCAGTAAGGGATTCGAGGTCGGGAAGTTCCTTGGAGTCCGTCCTGGTCAGGCTCCTTAGAAATGCTTGCAGTAGAGTTGCATCTGCTGCACTGTTACAATGGCAACAGGAGCAGCTTCGCCCATAGAGCTGTCAGTGTTTCCCTTGGAAATCACCAGAGTCCCCAGTGGGCTGTCTCTGTAGTAAAGCCCGCCCTCCCCCTCTCCCTGCCTCCCACAATCCTGGCTGATGAAACTGGTTGCCATGGAAACAAAGGTACCAGCAGCAAGTGGCAGGAAATCACTTCCCAGCGTGATATTTTCCCCTTCTGAAAAATAATGCCACACTCCATCAGGCAAAATAACAGAAAAGCGGCTACTCGTGGTCACCCAAGAATTCACAGATACTGAACCTACTAAGCCATCTTGCCATACCACCCTGGCTTCTGACCTCTACCAAACAGAACTCCTTGATTCATCCCATCCATTCTCTTTGAATTGATGTGATAATGATACAGCCCTTTTCCAGTTCTTCATAGCTGTTCACAGGCTGCCAAGAGCCAGGTCAGCCAAAACAACCTTACCAACCCAGCTCGGCTTGTTCACACTCCAAATGTAATTACAGACAATATCAGCCAGGTCCATCAGTAAAGCTGACCACAACACCTTCCCCTCCACAGACTCTCCAGCCCACGATGGGGAGCGGCACTCCTGAACTGATGCATGCTCATAACTCTGGGGAATCTTTGGACTTCTCCATCCACTCTGCTCTCTGAGATGAACACAGAGGTAGCCAAGAGCTGTGGAGATGTTAAACAATACTCCTTTCACAGTGCTGCTGTGCTGATTATACAAAACATATGTAAAGTACATGTTTGTGGCCAAGCACTCCATAATCTTATTGTTTTACTTCTAGCTTTTCCTAACTGACAGGCCTATGAAGAGCTTGGCCTCTTTTTCAAATCCTGATGCAACTGGTCAGTGCCAGATTGCTATTGTTTTAGTCTTATTTGTTTGTCTGTACCTGCCCTTCTTTTCTTGACAGCTGGTACAGGAAATGATGGAAAGGATGAGCTTGCAAACTACTGTCTGCAGCTTCACCATGACAGCCAGAGCAGCAGGTGAGCCATGCAGAAGATGAAGATCTCAGATGGCATCGCTGAGACAACAAGGGACATGCCCAGATCTGCTTCTAGGCTTTTTACTGTGCCACTCTGGGGCTTGAACTCAGGGCCTTGTATTCTCCTTTATCATTTTTCACTCAAGGTTGGCACTCTACCATTTGTGCCATACCTCCAGCTTCTAGCTTTTTTTGGTTGGTTGTGGGACTTGAACTCAGGGCCTAGGTGCTGTCCATGAGCTTTATTGCTCAAGGCTAGTGCACTATCCCTTTTGGGCCATGGTGCCACTTCTGGTTTTCTGAGGGTTAATTGGAGATAGAGTCTCATGAACTTTCCTGCCCAGGCTGGCTTCGAACCACAGTCCTCAGAACTCAGCTTCTTGAGTAGCTGGGATTACAGGGGTGAGCCACCAGCCCCAGCAGTTCTCCCCTCTGTTCATGCTTGCCTTCAATTTTCTTCACACCAGAAATGCCCCAGCACTCAGCAAGTCTGGCAAATACAATCTTTCCCCATGGAACACAAAACCACACCAAGCAACCATAGCTTATAAATGTATTATCTACCGTACATGTATTATCTACACATACTCGACTAGTTACTTCTAATCACAAGACAAAGAACCTCAGGAAGAAGAGACCAATTTCAGTCCCTCCACTGGCATCCAATGCTGCAGAGTGGTTCCCTCTAATTCATCTCCTCCATCAAGTCCTAGCAGAAGCAGAGCCACAGACGTTCCTCTGGGCTACTCCTGGGGTAGGACAGTGGGCAGGGTTGCCCAAGGGACTGGCTGGGAGCCCTTTGTCCCAGAGTCTTGGGGCAGAGCGGGAGGGTGCTTTATTTAAAATGCAGTTTCTTGGATTTCATGACCTAATCTCTGGAATTCAGATAGATGCTGAGTATGCACAAGACGATAGTTGTGTGTTCTCAAATTTGAGGCCCAGATATGTAGGGAGTTTTGGAGTTTTCCCAATGTCCTAGACCCTTAGGCTCTTGTTGAACAGACTCTAGGCCCCATCCCAGAGATGCAGGCTCAGTATGGCTGAGGCAGGCCCTGGAATCTGTATATTTAATAAACACCCCAGGTGATTATTGTGTCAGAGCACCTTAGATAGATGACTGAATAAAACAACTCAGCTCCATTCTATAAAAAGCTGACAATGTGCTGAGCTCTCACACTAACGCTAGCTGTGCTCGTGTTGTACAATATCAGCCCACCAGGAAGAAAGGCACAACCAGCCTAGTCACTGGAACTATCCACTGGCAAATGCAGTCATTCTAGGCTCTGGATGCTAACCACTGATTTTTAAATGCTTTTCAAGTTAATGGCATTCTCTTACCAGCCCAAAAGAGGGTGAATAAAATATATGAGATTTGTTGATCTTTTTCTTTCTTTTTTTGCCAGTCCTGGGCCTTGAACTCAGAGACTGGGCATCCCTGATCTTCTTTTGCTCAAGGCCAGCACTCTACTACTTGAGCCACAGTGCCACTTCAGCCTTTTCTGTTTGTGGTACTGAGGAAATGAACCCAGGCCTCCAGGTGTTTTGCAAGAGGATTGTTCCTTCACTGCAACTTAGTGGCAGAACATTACCCTCATGAGCACCTTAGAGAAAATTAAATTCATCTACACACCAGGTACGGTCATTTCACATGAAATAGAAAGGTTTACAATGAATCCTATTAGAAGCAATTTGAAGCTTCTGCTACTAATGAGACCACCTCAAACATGTAATATTTATCTGAGTATCTTGAACAGCTTCTAGCCACAGATTAGGGCTGTCTGCAGAAGACAAGCTTCATCAGCCATCCTAAGAGAATGTACACCAGAGAGAAGAGTCACTGACACTTTTAGAGTGACTTGTGCTGACCACACAGGCTTTGTAACCTAATCCAAAACCTGCTACAAGCTTATTTTTCCTGCCTTCCTAGATGAGAAGTTCTTTGAGCTGTTCTTTGAGAATGCTCTTTGTAGTCTTCCTCCTGTGTCTCTAGGAGGATGGATGCTTCTGGAACAGCTGGGATGGGCATGCAGCTGTCTGTTTGACTTGGCCAGATGCAGACATTTTCTTTTCTGGGTAAGTGGTCTATCTCACGGTGCAGCCAAAGCCACCTGTGGCCAGCCAAGGATTGGGTCAGGAGAGCTGTTCCCAGGCAGGCTTCCCTGGGGGAGATAGGGGTACCTGAGACCTCACCATGGGTCCAACAGGGCTCTGAGGGTGAAGCCATGCTGTGGTGTATTTAGTGGGCATGTGTGCTAAGTGTGTGCTCAGCATCACTCTACTTACTTCCCAAAAACTCACTGGTGGAATTCCCAGTCATGACCCTCAGGGTCCCACCAAACAGTGGAAGGAATGAAGGTACTAACAAGTTGAAAGCCTGTCCAAAGTCGCATGCACAGCTAAGAGGTGCAGAGGCCGGGTATGGAGCCCAGTTCACTCCCTTCTTCCCTGTCCTGGGCTCTCTCCAAGGAAATCCACATCAAACAAAGGAGACCAGGAGTCAGGGTGAATGGGGTGGGAGCAGGGGCTCAGCAGTCCAGGCTGAGAGCAAGGATGGGAAGTCTATGGGAGCTGGACACTGGTGGCTCATACCTGTAATACTCGGGAGGCTGAGATCTGAAAATCTCAGTTCAAAGTCGGCCCAGGTAGCAAAGTCCTTGAGATTCTTATCTCCAAATCACCACCAAAAAATTCAGAAGCGAAGCTGTGTGTAGAGTGCTAGCCTTAAGTGAAAAAGCTCAGGGACAGCATCCAGGTCCTGATTTCAAGCCCCCAGTACCAGAAAGGAAGAAAGAAAAAGAAAGGATAAAAGAAAAACAAGGAAGGGAGGGAGGGAAGGCAGGAGGAAGGAAGGAAGGAAGGAAGGAAGGAAGGAAGGAAGGAAGGAAGGAAGGAAGGAAGGAAGGAAGGAAGGAAGGGAGGGAGGGAGGGAGGGAGGGAGGGAGGGAGGGAGGGAGGGAGGGAGGGAGGGAGGGAGGGAGGGAGGGAAGGAAGTAGGAGGGAGGGAGAAAGGAAGGATAAAGAAAAAGAAAATTTAGAACATTAAAGCACTTGTCAAGTGATTAAATAGAAATCCATTTCATATTCAAAACCACATACTATTGAATCAGTGCCAAAAGTGCCATCATTTTCCTGTTTGGTTTAAGGACACTGGGATTTTCATCTTTGGTGTATATCCAGTGTGTTGCAGTATACTGTAGAGATTGAAAATCCTCAGCCTTCACGGAGAAGAGGGAAGGGAAGCCTCCTCTTACATGGTACTAGAACCCAGAGAGTGGTAGGTTCTGGACTGTGGAAAAATCATTTGGATCTGAACCAATCCAATGAACATTTTATACTTTCGAACATGACCATCTACTTGCCTATCTTAGACCATCTACTTGCCTATCTTAGATGCTGACTACACATTTTTGTCAATGTATTTTTTTTCATAAAATCACATATTTTTTATAAAGTCACATGTTGGTAAGATGGGTTCACTAAGGTACACAGATCTTCCAAATGTTGATAGCAAAAAAAAAATGTACAGAGGCAAAAGTCACATTTATTAATACCTTCAAAAATCCCATAAAAATGTCTTCTGGCACGGGCAAGTCACCACACTCACCATGAAAGACAGTTTATGAAATTCTTATCTATGAGTTAAACTTTGTCATTAGCAAAATAAAAATCAGCCAAATTAGAAAAAAAATGTCATTTTTCAACAGTGACAGTTACTGCGTTGATCTTTTAGAAGATGCCTGAGTAATCTCAATTCACATATCCTTCGTTTTCTCTGCAGTGCATGGCAGCTAGCTCGGCCTGTACCTCAGTGCTTTTCCTTGGGACACCTCCTGCCTTCCAGAGCAGAATGGCCATCCACAAGTTGCTGTAACATTGGAAAGAGGTGCGGGGCTGGGCCCTTCCTTTCCACTCAGCAGGCGTGCAGCATGCAGCTGGCTGCAAAACTGCAAAACGGTTCTCACTGTCTGTCCTTTCAGGGAGGGGAGAATTCTTAGAAGATGCTCCAGGCAGTTACCAGTTATGCATCAAAAAGTTAGACCCAACTATTAGTTGGCATTTAAAGAGCTAGTTGAGTCTCTATGAAAAACACTGACTTACTGCTTTCAAAATTAAACCTGACTTAACTGACACGTCATGTCATCTAGAAATGTTCCATTGCTGGAGACCAGATATCCAAAAAGTAGAGGAAGCTGGATGAACCCTGGTGATTCACACCTGTAATACTAGCTACTCAGGAGGCTGAGATCTGAGGATCAAGGTTTGAAGACAGCACAGGCAGACAATTCTGAGAGGCTCTTATTTCCAGTTAACTAACTAGCAGAAAGTTAGAAGGGAGGTGGAGGTATAACTCAAGTGGTAGAGTGGTACTAGTGGTGAGGTAAAAAAACTGAGCAAAAATGAGAGGCTGAGTTCAAGCCCAGCACACATGCACACACTCACACTTGAAGTAGGGAAAGCATTGATCTTATCATTTCTTTATCTCACCATCTTGTAGCTTCTGTGTGTCAACTGTCTTGTTCTTTTAGCCCCTTTAATCATGAATGATGTGTACATGAAAGCAGAATCGAGCCCTGGGGGTGGAGTCAGAAGTCTCAGGCTCTCCGCCCACAGCAACTAGCCACACAGTTGAAATCTTTTTGAAAACTTCAACACACAGAAACAAGTGTGAGACACTCTGGGGTCCACAGAATTGAATAAACATCAAATCAGAAGCACAAGAGGAATGGTTTCAACTCCAACCTCGCCATCCCTCCCCTGTCCAATTGGCTCAACAAATGGCAAAATCCCTCTTGGCCTGAAGTTTACACGCATGAAGGAGGGTATGGGGAAATGGAGGCAGACAAGTAGCTTTCCAGCATCCAGACCCTTTCCCAGAAGCCTACCTCATGGGAACTCTGAGGACAGCAGCCTGTCTGTCCATCACCAGGTGGACACACAGAGGAGGCAAAGATTGGGCTACGAGTGTATAGACTCATGCTTCATCTGCATCTCTGCCTGAGTGAGGACAGTAGAGATCAGAGCTCACTGCAGTGCTGAGTCAGTCATCTTCAGAAATGAGCCGATGCCGCTCGGTAATCACTGACAAAAATACCTGTGAACACAACCAGAAAGGACGCAAGCCAGCCAGAGGCAAATGTGAACATATTAGATGATGCCATTTCTATCGAAAGACAGTTAGGAAATAGATCATCTGCACTGACTCAAAGCAGATCCGCAGCTGTCTCGGGCCAGATAGAGCCTGGATGGATTGTCTGAGAGCACGGTGAACGCTTACATGGTGGAAAGGCTTGACATCTTTATTATGGTGGAATACATACCTTTGTCAAACTCATGGAAACACACTTGTTAAATAGATTTTTAACATGCATTGTATTGTCTGCAAACTCTTCCTCAATAAAAGTTTTTAAAAGATGGCACAGGTGGCTCAAGCCTGTAATCCTAGCCACTCAGGAGGCTAAGATCAGAGGACTGAGATTCCAAGCTAGCCTGGGCAGAAAAGTCCATGGGATTCTTATCTCCTCTTAACCACCAGAAAACTGAAAGTGGTGCTGTGGCTCAAGTGGTAAAGTGCTAACCTGGAGCACAAGGAGGCTCAGGGATAGCACCCAGGGATAGGCCCTGAGTTCAAGCCCTAGGATCGGGGGGAAAAAAAACTTTTAAGTTTCCATTATGCCCGAAAAAACAACAAAACCCTTCAGTATGGTCTTTCATCTCCATTCTTCCTCTTATTTGTTTAGTACACTTGTGCGCATGCTGGTACTATGGCTTGAATTCAGGGTCTCAGCTGCTTAAGTTAATGCTCTACCACCATTTGAGCCACACCACCCTTTTCAGCTTTTTGCTGGTTAACTGAAGATAAGTGTCTCAGGGACTTTCCTGCCTCAGCTAGCTTTGAACCGTGATCCTCAGATCTCATGAGTTTGGCTCCTCTTTGTTATTTTAAGAAAAGATTATCAACTTCTCAGAGAATTATCTAACTTTATAGGAAAAACAGCTAATCCTATCAAATGTATCTGTTTTTTTATTTAATTTTATTTTATTTGTGAACATACTGTACAGAGGGGTTACAATTACATGGGCAGGATAATGCGTACATTTCTTACCAAGCATTGCAGCCTCCTCCTTTGTTTACCCTTCACATCCCTTCCCAGCCAAATGTATCTTTTTATTTTCAGGAAGATTTTTCTTATCTTCTCCTTCCCCAACCCAAATAATCTCCCATTTACTTTCATACTCTTCTTTCCTGCTCCCAAAACTCCACAGGCAAGAGAAAACATTCAAGAGCTGCATTAGGGGGATTAACTTTTTTCACATAACCATATCAGCAGTTCCATCATTTGTCTTCAAATGACTTAATTTCATTCTTCCTTTTGATAATACTGTTGTATATATCTTTTATCCATTCATTCATTGATGAGCAGTTACACTGATTTCATTGCTCAGCTATAGTTTAAAAAATGACATGATAGGGGCTGGGAAGGTAGCTCAGCGGTAGAGTGCATGCCTTGCAAGCATGAGGCCCTGGGTTCGATTCCTCAGCACCACATAAACAGAAAAAGCCAGAAGTGGCGCTGTGGCTCCAGTGGTAGAGCGCTAGCCTTGGGCTGAAGAGCTGAGGGACAGCGCCCAGACCCAGAGTTCAGGCCCCATGACCAGCAAAAAACAAATGACAGGATAAATGTGTTTCTATAGACAGCTGATACTGATTCTTTAGGGTACATATTCTTTAGGAGTGACTAGTGACTAGCCTAAATTTATAGTCCCACCAGTACTATACAAGGGTTCCCTTTCCCCTGTATTTTTTTTGGGGGGGGAGGGCGGTCCGGTCGTGGGGCCTGAACTCTGGGTCTGGGTGCTGTCCCTCAGCTCTTCAGCTCAGGGCTAGGGCTCTATCACTTGAGCCACAACACCACTTCCAGCTTTTTTCTTTTTGCTTATGTGGTGCTGAGGAATCGAACCCAAGGCCTCAGGCATGTAAGGCAAGCGCTCTACCACTGAGCCACCTTCCCAGCCCCCCTGTATCTTCTTCAACATTTGTTTTTGTTATTTTCTTAATGATAGCCATACTACTTGGGGCAAGATGGACTCTCCATGTAGTGCTGATCTGCATTTCGCTGATGGCTGAAGACGCTGACTGTTCCTTTTATTTTTTTGTCAGTAGTGGGGCTTGAACTCTGGGCTTGGGCGCTGTCCCTCAGCTCTTCAGCTCAAGGCGAGCAGTCTTCTGCTTGAGCCACTGTGCCATTTCCAGTTTTCTAGTGGTTTATTGGAGATAGAGTCTTATGGACTTTCCTACCCAGGCTGGCTTTGAACTGTGATCCTCAGATCTCAGCCTCCTGAGTAGCTAGGATTACAGACATGAGCCACCAGCACCCAGCTGGCTGAATTTTTCTTCATGTGTTTTTGCCATTGTGCTGCTTTTCGATGGTGTCTGCCCGTTCATTTACCCATTTAGTGACTGGGGCTATTTATTCCTTTGATGTTGAACGTTTTGAATTCTTTATATTAAGACCTGGATATCAATCCCTTATCAGCTGGATAGCTGGTAAAAAACATTTTTTCCCCATTCTGTAGTCTGTCCCATCATTCCAGCAATTGTTCTCTTTGTCCTGTAAAATATTCTTAATTCATGGCAACCCTCACTTCCCCCCCTCATCAGTCCGGGCAGATCCTCCCCCACCCTCCACCCCCCTCTCCCCTGGATACCTCCTGAGTTACTGGGAACCCTGCTCAGGAAGTCATCGCCTATGTCTGTGACTTGAAGTGTTGCTCCAGACGCCTCCAAGTTTCCGGTTCCTTTAGAGTCACCAGCGCATAGGGTGTGGTAAGAGAAGTACAAGTTGTTATGTCGAAAATGAATTTTACAACTTTGGTGGGGGAGGGAGATTGGGGGGGTGCGGGAGGAGGCTGGGAAGGGATGGGAAGGTGAAACAAAGGAGGAGGCGACAATGCTTGATAAGAAATGTACTCACTATCTTGCCCATGTAATTGTAACCTCTCTGTACACTATTTTCCCAATAAAAAATAAATAAAAAAAGAATGCCTTGCACATGGAAGGCCGGGGCAGATTTAGTTGGGATGAAAAGGAGTCCTAGTGGAGAGAGGAAGATGATGTCAGTTCTTGAAGGGGCCCCTCCCGATCCGTGTCTGTGAGACCCCAAGTCCCCACTTCGGTCCTCAGCGGCCCCGCCTGAAAAGCCCTGCACTCCCTGGTGGAAAGGACTGCAGTCAGCCCACCGGAAGCACCCAGGGGTGCAAGCAGCGAGCAGCTTGCCTGCTCGGGCTGCCCTGCCCACCTGCCGGGAAAGGCAGCTGGAAAAGAGCCAGCCAGGGCGGAATGTGTCCTTTCCCAGCGGGCTTAGATTTGTTCCAAGAAAGAAGGGAAACTTAACTCACTCCATGATGATTACGTTAGGCCATGAACTGGATGCTAGAAATGTGAACATGCACTTTGTTCTGATGCTGTCGGCTTTGGCTAAGAATGCAAGCCGTTGTCATGGTTTTCATGTTTTCTAGCATGCCAGGCCCAACGCGGCCTGTGTGGGAGATGTCTGCTTGTATTGGTGCTTCTCAATTCCCTTTGAGACACTGGTCCAATGTTGTATACTCCACCACATTGCTGCAGACAAGGATTAAAAAGTACTGAATTATAATTTTATTCTACTCTGCATCAATGCCATACATGCAAAAGATTGTCTGAAACGGCTCGAACATGCAAAACAAGTTACAAGCTAAAAGTTCCTGCTGACCCCGTCCATATAAACCCTGCTTCAACCACACCCTGCATGACCTCTCTGATCCACATCAGGGAGTTCACCCAGGTGGTGTACCCCAATAAACTTTTCTTTTCTTTTCTCGATTGTGGGGCTTGAACTCTGGGCCTGGGTGCTGTCCCTGAGCTCTTCAGTTCAAGGCTAGTGCTCTACCACTTGAGCCACCGCACCACTTCCCCCAATAAACTTTTCTTTCTTCACCTTTACCTCCTCCTGAATGTTCTTTCCTCGCCTAAAACCTTACATCTGGAGCCAAACTCTGGAAGTTGGTAGTGCTTCGCTTCTAGGGCAACCGATGGGTGCTGCCCCTTCTCGGCCTCTCTCCTCCCTTCCTCCTTTCCAGAGGCCTCCTCCAGGAGCACAGAGCCCACAGCCACCTGAAAAGACCCCGTGACCTTTGGCTCTGTAAGCGGTGCCTAGCCTATGGATGGCCACCTAGTGGCTTGGGATAGTATTGGTTATCTGTGTAAACCTGGCCAAGGCCTCTACCTCTCTCTCCCCCCCCACCTCCGGCTCCCCACCCCCACCCCCACCCCAACCAGGACCTCAGCCCAGCCTTCTGCGCTTCCACCACATTCGGACTGGGTGAGTCCCTGCCCTTTGTCTCAGGGTGTGCTGGCTTGCTCTCCAGGAACTCAGCTCCTTCTGTTTCTGTAAAATCTAAGACAAGGATGCCTTCTTCAGCCTCAGTTTTACCCCAGGCTGCCTGGGCACCATAGGAAACCAAAATTCCAAACCAGACCCACATACTCCTTTGGGTTGCTTATTGGCTAATCTCAAACTTCTAGACCTAACAGGGAATGGCCTATGTACCAGATCCATAACCAGTTGCACTGGCCTGAAAATATACTAACCCATCTCCACAATTTCTGGATGGTGCTTCCCCAGGATTTTCGAGACAGTCTTCATATATTTGGCCAAGCATTAGCTAAGGACCTGAGGGCGTGTGATTTAGGCTCTAGCACTCTTTTGCAGTATGTTGATGACCTCCTTTTATGCAGTTCCTCTTTGGGAAAGTCTCCACTCCATATCAACTGTCTGTTAAACTTTTTGGCCTCCAAGGGATATTGGGTTTCCCCTTCTAAGGCTCAGCTGTCCCTGTCTATAGTTATATACCTGGGACTTTTTCTAACTCCTACAACCTGCCATTTCACAGTGGACGACTGACAGGCCCTCAGGGATTTATAGGCCCCTAATTCAGGCAAGGAAATCCTCTCCTTCTTGGGTTTGGTCAGCTTCTTTAGGCACTGGATTCCCAACTTCTCCCTTTTGGCCAAACCCCCGGGAGGCCCCGGGGAGGGAGCACTGACTAGCCCCCGGGAGACAGCCAAGGCCTTCCATTAGCCTTGCTGTTGTCCCCACCACTCCAGTGGCCTAATATGACTAAGCCTTTTTTCCTTTCCTTGGACAAACGCCAGGGCATTGCTATTGGAGTCCTGACTCAGCCCCTGGGCCCCACATTTGTTCCTGTGCTTATCTAAACAACTAGACCCCACAGTTAGAGGATGGCAGCCCTGCCTCCGTGCTCTGGCAGCGGCAGCCTCCCTAACCAAGGAGGCCCTTAAGTTAACCCTGGGGTCCCCACTAAAGGTGCTTTGCTCCCACTGACTTCAGGACTTACTCGCCACCATGCCCCAGCCCTTCTGTCTCCTTCTCGCTTGCAGGAGATTCACCTATTTATTGAAAAGTCAAGTGTTTCACTTTTTCAGTCCCCTAAGCTCAATCCTGCTATTCTTCTTCTTCCTGCCCACTTCCTCCTCCTTATCTGAACATTCCTGCCCTGAATTAGTGGAGTCCCTTGCCTCCCTGGCTGGGCTGACCGACCAGCCCATCCCTGACCCTGGCTTGGTTCTGTGTATGGACGCAGTTCCCTGGTAGATCTGCATGGAAAGAGCCAGACCTCCTATGCAATTGTTTCCAAAGGAGGGGAGGTATTGGAGGCCCAACGCCTCCCCCAGGGAATAATGTCCCAAAAGGCTGAACTAGTGGCCCTCACAAGGGCTCTCCACTTGGCAAAAGGGAAAAGGGTCACCATTTACACCAACTCAAAGTATGCCTTCCTCATTGCCCACTGCCACGTAGCAATTTGGAAAGAACGTGGATTCTTGTCCACCAAAGGAAAATCTGATCGTTAATGCCCCCCATATTTTAAAACTAATGCAGAGCCGGGTGCCAGTGGCTCATGCCTGTAATCCTAGCTATTCAGGAGGCTGAGATCTGAGGATCACCATTCAAAGCCAGCCAAGGCAGGAAAGTCTGTGAGACGCTTATCTCCAATAAACCACTAGAAAATCGGAAGTGGCTTGTGGCTCAAGCGGTAGAAGTGCACACCTTGAGCTGAAGAGCTGAGGGACAGCACCCAAGCCCACAGTTCAAGCCCCACAACTGGGGAAAAAAAAAAAAACCTAATTCAGGCCCTCCCCCTCCCATCCCTGTGGCCATTGTTCACTGCAGGAACTCCTTTGTTTCCAGGAATTTGGCACCATTTGTAAGGTTTTAGAACACACAGGAGGAGGTAAAAGTGAATAAAAGAAAAGTTTATTGAGGTACACTCCCTGGAGAACTCCCTGATAGGGATCAGAGAGGTCACGCAGGGTCTGGTTACAGCAGGGTTTATATGGACTGGGTCAGCAGGAACTTTTAGCATGTAACTTGTTTTGTAAGTTTCAGCCGTTTCAGGCCAGTGCCCCTGAAGAATGATTGGGACAGGTGGTATTTTTTGATAAGGAAGTGGCTTTTCTGGGCTGCCTATACCCTCCAGCTGCCTGACAATCACTTAATAAATTACCATATTTCACATTTTAATATTAATAGCAAAGCATAAATGACCAATTTCTGAGTAAAATAGAATGAATTGCTAATAATACATTATGACAGCATAGAAACATAATCACAGTGACCATTTACATGTGGTGTGGTAGAGCAGTGACACAATCTGAACATGAGGAAATTTGTAACCCATCTTGCATGTCACTGTTGCCATCATTGGCTGTCCAGGTTAAATCTCAGTAGTAAAAAACAAGACCAAGAAGTTACCTGTACTGAGGGAACACTGGATTTCATTTAAGAAATGGAAGCTTGGACTCTAGTTAACCTTTACGACATACAAAAATGGTCACTTAAAAAAATGCCAGTTAGGGGCTGGGAAGGTGGCTCAGTGGTAGAGCGCTTGCCTTGCATGCCTGAGGCCTGGGTTCGATTCCTCAGCATCACATAAGCAAAAAAGAAAAAAAGCCGAAAGTGGCACTGTGGCTCAAGTGGTAGAGCGTTAGCCTTGAGCTGAATTGCTGAGGGACAGCGCCCAGGCCCAGAGTTCAGGCCCCATGACCGGACCCCCCCCAAAAAATGCCAGTTAATCTCAGATGAAAATAACCTGGTTGAAAAGAAGACAATGGAAGGTCTTCATCATGCCATAAAACTATGGATCTCATCTGTGGAGAAGTTAAGATCGTACAAACCTGAAAAACAAGTGCGGAGTGCGTGTGATATTAAAAGACAAGAAATAAGAATGAGGGGCTGGGAAGGTGGCTCAGTGGTAGAGCGCTTGCCTTGCATGCCTGAGGCCCTGGGTTCCATTCCTCAGCACCACATAAGCAAAAAGAAAAAAGCTGGAAGTGGTGCTGTGGCTCAAGTGGTAGAGCGCTAGCCTTGAGTTGAAGAGCTGAGGAACAGCGCCCAGGCCCAGAGGTCAGGCCCCATGACCGGACCCCCCCCAAAAAAGAAAGAAAGAAAGAAAGAAGAATCAAATTTATCTTCGCACCAAAGTACATTTTCATTTTCCATTTTATTAGGTAATTTTAATGTAATTTTTTAACTATTGTTTTTGTCTTTTCTTTTTTGGTACTGGGGATCGAACCCAGGACGTTGCACTTGCTAGGCAAGCGCTTTGCCACTGAGCTACATCCCAGCCCAATTTTTAGTGTAATTTTTACTTTTAAAAAATGACAATAATTCTTAAATGCCTAGTCAGTGTTCAAATTTTCCTTTGTTCATAAATGTCATGACTTTTTAAGTTGTTTGAGTCAATTTACTCATTACAATATACTCATTAAAGTCAGCTAAAAATAAATCTTTTAGGAATATTTTGATCTGTAAGATCTTTCTCTCCTCCCTTCATCCCTCCATCCCCAACCATTTCTTACAATGTATTTGTTAAAAAAAAATCAAATTTATTTGTTGACACCACCACAGCCCTTACTTTTCAGTATCTCTGTCACATTTCTTGGTAACATGTTCCCATGGCCTCTCATTTCCCACATTTAATAACTGTATCTAGAGCCTCATGAAGGCTAAATTCTGTCTGACAAAGCCAGTTCACAATGGCACATAATACATAGTTGCCTCTCTTATTACATTCTAGCAAACACTGATGACATTCTACTTTTTTCCCTAATATTCTATCTTCTGATTCCCTCTATGCTTGATTAATGTGTCTGCCCCTCTCCATCTCTGGCCATGCATTTCAGTCACCATTCGAAGCACGGGTGTTTTCTCAGTGTGCAGCTACAACCCCCTCATCACACAACCATTTTATCCCCGGTGCAAGTACTTACAACGTGAGTGATCAGTACTTCTGTTTCCACCACTAGCTCATGTGGGCCTTTAAGCTAAGACTGCTTCATTCATCTCTATAATAAAGTGGGTAGCTAGTGAATCAAAGGATCATTATAAGCTGTTCCTCTTTATTAGAACAAGGAGGGAGGGGGCTTCTGAGTCTTCTGCTGTTGTTTATTGACACAAAATGACAAATACAGACAGTGTGAGGTGGCAATGCAGTTACCCCCTGGTTGAGGGGGTGGAGACTCTGGTCTGGTCCTTGGCTCACTTTGGTGGGGAGAGGGGTCTGGTCCTCGGCCACCTATGGAGACCATAATCTGCAGACACACAAGTCCTTCCTATAAAGTAATGGCACATTTGCATCCTACATAATTCCTCCTCTCATATACTTTATTCTCTAGATTGCTTATGCTATGCATAACCCCTCCTCCCTGTACCTGCATGAAGATTGAAATTGTTGTTTCTCTAAGCTGTAACAGACTGCCCAAGTGTGGGAACCCGAGAAAGCCCTTCACTCCGGAGCGGGACACTGCACGCTGCCCCAGCAGGCCGATGCTCACCCAGTTCCACACTCCGCTCCGTAAATGGCGCCGGTCCACAAATGCACAGGACTTTGGAGTTTTTTTGACTTCTTTTCAAAAACTCAAGAGAGAGGAGCTGGTGAAATGTGTCCCCGTTTGCCATTCCATTCCCAAGCAGATGCTGAGAGCACCAATTCAACATCAAATCTAGGGGAAAGAACCAGTTTTTAAAACTCTGTTCTTTTAAAGGCATTATTAGCACATTTCAAATTCAAGAAGACACTTCTGGAGAGGCCGGTGTAATATGTCACCCTGACCAGAGACCTGAATAGGTCAGAAGAAAAGCTGTAGCAAAAAAGCATACAGGTACATGAAGTTTGCTATACATAAGTAATTTGGCCTTTTTATTTAACTCAGGAAATCTCAGCATGCTCCACACTGTATTAATTACATGCTGGCATAAATCACAGTAAAGAGCCATTTCACAGGTTCAGTGGCATGTGTATTTCAAACTTCTGGACATACCTCTCTCAAATTGGTAATAAGGTCTGGAAACCATCATCTTAGTTTATACAAGACAATGCACTCGGGCTGGGAAGGTGGATCAGTGGTACAGTGCTTGCCTTGCATGCATGAGGCCCTGGGTTCCATTCCTCAGCACCAGATAAGCAGAAAAAGCCAGAAATGGCGCTATGGCTAGAGTGCTAGGGCACTAGCCTTGAGCTGAAATGCTGAGGGACAGCGCCCATGCCCAGAGTTCAGGCCCTACGACCGACAAAAAAAAAAAAAGGAAAACAACAAAAACCAGTGACTCTTTACTGCCCACAGATGAGCATCTCAGAGTACTTAGGGCCTCTATTTTCCTGTTGTTTTTCCTTTTTTCTAGCTAAAGAAAAACTCTAGGAGAAAAACCAGACTCTGCTTTGTCATTAAAACACTTGAACATTCTTGCCCTTGTGTCTTTACTCACATAATCCCAACTACTCAAATCTCTCTTCATGGCAGTGACATAAAAATATAAACTAAAAACCTTATAAACAAAAAATACGGTTCAGAAATTATCTGCACTGTCATACTGTCCCTATGAAAGTAGTTCTGGAAAAGCTAAGACTGCTCAGAGCTGGTATGCATGCCTAAGCCTGGCTCACCTGGGCCCCTAAACACTGCTCATGGATGAGAAAGTACAACCTGGGTTGTAGATACAATTAGCTGGAACTAACTGCCAACACACACATGTGCCTACTGTTTTCTCTCGTATTTCTTAAGAAAAATAACTGCTTGCCATTTTCATAGACTTGGAAAAATATGAATTGAATCCAAATTGATGATCAAGAGTAATCTCCTGTTTGGGTAACATTTGTGGAAACTAACTTCTGTTCACATTTTATATTTAATCATGTGAAAAGTAGATGAAAAAAAAATCTCAAATGTTACTTTGAAGTATCTTTTTGCTCTTTGCTTTTTTTTTTTTTTTACACTCCAAATTTCTGTTGTATGTAGCAGTAGAGGACAATGAAGAGACGCGTGGCCTGGACTGCCACCAGATGTGACCTGGACAGCCACCGGCAGAGCCTCTTACTGCTGGTACACTGGCCGGCACAGGCCAGGGTAGATACTCACACACACTTCGTGAATAGACCAGCATCTGCTATACACACGCTTAATCTGGTGTTGGTGCCTACACATGGCAGGTCCCCATACTGAGTGATGTAGAGATTCATGTCTGTTTTATAAGATGGAAAGAAATTGGCCTCTTCATATCAATAACGTGCCCAAGATCACAAGATTAACAAATTTCCTCCTATTTTAAAATGTTATTGCAAAGATTTTCATTTGTTAATGAAATTATCCAGATAAATGCTGTGGACAGGAACAGCATGCTTGTTGAAAGTGAAGCCCTTAAGACCAGCACTAGCCACAATACCATCTGTCCAGTCCTTCCAGCTTCTATGAAGGACCAAATAGAAAGGGAAGAACTGATTCTACACAGTGTTTCCATTTTTCAAACTATGAAATTTTAGAAAATTTAAAAAATATCCACAACCTAGTAACACATTTTGTCATCAAGAACTTTATTACTAAAACAAGTGACATAAGAGTGAAGATATAGGCAAAGGTAATTTAATATAGCTTTTAAAATGTAAAGCTTTAATTGCTAATAGACATGAATACTTCAAAATGCTTTACATCTGAACATCTGGGAACACCCACCCTCCCCTAGCAAGCCACATGGGATCACTCACTCAGTGAGTGTGGTGAGAGCCAGGCATCCCGACATGGACGAAGGGGCCTTCCCTTAGCCTCCATCTCCAGTCTGTGCAGGTTAGCCAACCAAATTTCCTATAGCCCTCAATGAACCATGCTGAGTCTTTTTTCAATGAAATCAGTTCTCACATTGCTACTCTTCTAGCTCTAAGTGTAACTTGTCCAGAATTGTTTTCTTCTTCTTTATAATTTAAATTTTATTGTAAAGGTGATGTACAGTGGGGTTACAATTACATAAGTCAGGTACTGAGTACATTTCTTGTGGAAGTGTTAAGCTCCCCAACCCCCATTTTCTCCCAATTTTTCCCCTGCTGCTCTCCCTCTCCCCCAAGTTGTAAAGTTCATTTCAAACATAGTGAATTGGTTCACCCTTTGCCCATTCCTATGATTCCCCTTCCCCTCCCCAAATCAAATAAACTTATATACAAGACAAAGGGTATAGAAATTAAAAATAGTAACAAAAGGGAATAAACCAAAGGGGGGAGAAAAGAAAGAAGAAAGAAATAACTGCAAGCAGTACAATAGGAAAAAAAACCCTCTTGTTTCCATTTCTTGGAGTTCATTTCGATAAGCATCATTTTATATGGTCATACGCACATATGATCCTCTCCTAAGAATATCATCCTTTGTTCTCACTGTGTGAATGTTTACAGTGTTGTTTAATTAATAATGTCCAAGTGTAACTAGAGCTTCTCTATGACCCAGCAAGCCCACTCCTGGCCATTTGGGTATAAAGCACTAAAGCCACCAGCACAACCATGTTCATTGCAGCATTATGCCCCTCGGTGGATGAACGGATCATGAAAATGTGGTATATATATACACAATGGCAATCTATGCTTCCATCAGAAAGAATGACATTGCCTCATTTGTAAGGAAATGGAAAGACTTGGAAAAAATTATATTAAGTGAAGTAAGACAGTCCCAAAGAAACCTAGGCTGCATGGTTTCCCACATTTGTAATAACTAGAATGTGCCTATAACTCTACAAATTAATCCAATGGATAATAAAAGACAAAAAATTACACTGGAATTGTTTTCTATTGACTGTACCAGCATTTCCAAGGGAGGTACCCAGGATACTCAAGCTAGGGCTATGAGTTAACACAAACACAAGCCGCTGGGGAAAGCCATAATGGGTATCAGCATACTGAAGGCTCTAAGAAATCCTGTACCATGTCTCTGCTCACCCATTTTCATTACATTCTTTGCCTGCACCCCAAGAAAGTGTAGGATTATATATTTTTTTTGGGAGGGGGGAGGTCCAGTCATGGGGCCTGAACTCTGGGCCTGGGCACTGTCCCTCAGCTCTTCAGCTCAAGGCTAGCACTCTACCACTTGAGCCACAGCGCCACTTCCAGCTTTTTTCTTTTTGCTTATGTGGTGCTGAGGAATGGAACCCAGGGCCTCATGCATGCAAGGCAAGCGCTCTACCACTGAGCCACCTTCTCAGCCCCAAAGTGTGGGATTATAAAACTGACTACACACTGGAATACTTTCAATGAACCTCCACTCAGTATAAGATATATTTAAATGATATATTACATAGATTTTATAAAACAGAATTTTAGGGGTTGAAGGAGATATTATTTATATTTAGAGAATTATGTTTACTTTTTTCTTTGAAGAGGTGGCTTCCTGATCAATTCAAAGCTTCAACCACAGGAGTTAAGGCTTGTACTTACCATGTAGATATGTATATATAAATTTAGAGTTCATACTAATGCAATACCTTTCATTTTCAAATGCTAATTTCTCCAATTGGTTTCTCCAAATTGTATCATCCTCTGTTTTATTGAAGAACATCAACTTTTATCTTCCTTAAATGAAAAAAAAGAAACTTCACTAAACATAACTAATTACATTTAAAATATGCACAAGTGGAAAGACTAAAGTGAATGCTTTTTTAATACAATATAGATAACCAAAATTATAAGAAACTGAAAAGAGATAATGAGGCAAGCTAATAACTATCTAGGACTTGAGAAGGCAGAGTAAGAAATGATCAATGAGGGAAACAGTAAGTCTATTATGGTCCAGTGAATGATCGATTTAGACTATCTTAGGTTAATAAAACAGTCTCACAAGCCACAGTAATTAGAGATAAAATTACATGCCGAAGACTGAGTATATTAGTCAAAACATAATTCAGAATTTTAGCCATGGTATGAAGCCTTTTCTGGCTGCCAATAAAAAGAGATCCTCTAATTCCTGGAGTTTGGATTTTTTTGGGGGGGAGGAGGGATCCGGTTGTGGGCCTGAACTCTGGGCCTGGGCGCTGTCCCTCAGCTCTTCAGCTTGAGGCTAGCGCTCTACCACTTGAGCCACAGTGCCACTTCCGGTTTTTTTCCTTTTTGCTTATGTGGTGCTGGGGGAGTTTGAATATTTTAAAACTGCCCTCAAGACTGCTTACAGAAACAAAATCTCCTAAACAATGAAAAATAAACTAAATCAGAAAAACAAAGCAAAACAAAACCCAGAAGGGAAACTGAGAAGGCTAAAAGTAGGTGGAGTTAGAAAACTGTTAAATCATTCCATGGCTATTTAAGCTGCAGACACACAGGCAGTCTTTAAGGTGTCTCCAGAGTTCGAGAGTAATCTAGGCCTCTCAGTATGTATGGATTGTCATGATAATAATAATGAGATTTAGGGTTGGGAAGGTGGCTCAGTGGTAGAGCGCTTGCCTTGCATGCATGAGACCCTGGGTTCGATTCCTCAGCACCACATAAGCAAAAAAGAAAAAAACCCGAAAGTGGCGCTGTGGCTCAAATGGTAGAGCATTAGCCTTGAGCTGAAGAACTGAGGGACAGCGCCCAGGCCCAGAGTTCAGGCCCCATGACTGGACCCCCCAATAATAATAATAATAATAATAATAATAATAATAATAATAATAATGAGATTTTACTACATTGTTTCCCACAATTCTCTTCTCCAACAAGCTGAAGCCAAAACTTTACACATCACTACAAAGTATTAATCCACAAATGCTCAGTACAGGACTGACTACCAAACTATATTATAGGCAACTCAAAAGCAGATTCGGGTAGATCTGTGTCACATGGTACAGAAGAAATACTTGTTGGTCATCTACTGGTAGGATTGGTACAGAGAACTGAAACAGAAATGTATTCAAAAACTTTGTGTTAGTATGTGCTAAGTTTTCTATGACCTTTTGAAAAGACCTGATTAAAACAAAGAAAATGATGCCCTTTCATTCCTAGGAAAACAAGGCCGGATGGGGAAGAGGTGAGCTATGTTTGGAGCATGCTGTCTCCCGGTCTAGAAGGCAATCAGTGAGGAATCAGGGTGGGGGAGGGGGTCAGAAGAAAACTACAGCCAGGGTACACTCAAAACTTGCCAGTGCAGCTTTAAAAACAAAAACTAAAGCTGTGCATGTCATTTCTAAATAATTTCAAATTCTGTAGTTTATTTTCAAATGTTAGGATGTTCAGAGTTTTTTCCTTTGTTTTTTACTGCTAGATAGTAAGAAAATTGCAGCAATTGATAAATTAAGAATTTAAAGTAACAGAAACTTATTACAGCTTGAAAAAGACCAGATCCATGGCCACTCCGCTCACCTTCACCTGCTCCCTGCACACCATGGCCTTCCCTCCCACCTCCTCCAGGTAGCTGTGAGGGTCCTCCCCTCAGGAACACAGGCTCCATGTGGGGCTTCTTCAGTCAGCAGGTGGAGCTCATTGTTCTAGAACAGGGAGCTGGATTACTTAGTATGAATGATGCAACTCAAGTGAATAACAGTAAAGTTTTATTAAAATACATCTTTAAATTGCATAAAGAACAAAACAGGAAAAAAAAACCCAATAGCTGATTTGAACAGATAATTTGTCTAGGTCTTTGAGTGTTGTCATGTGTGCAGGAGATCCCCATGGCTTGCTGTTAGTTGATAATATTGCAAAAAAAAAAAATCGTGGTAAAATTATGAAAAGAAGAGAAACCTAGGGAAATAGAAACTCAACTAGAGCCTTACATGTGTCCACAGGTGTGTGCATACTCATATAGACAAAAGCATTTTACATAGTGGAAACTTTTTGTCATCTGATAGTCTGAGACCCGCTCCACCCAAAATTCATCTGTTGGGACCTCATCTCCATGACCAATATATTATGAAAAAGTCTTTGTGAGTGGTTCAGTTCATGGAGAGGCATCCACATTAGAATCGGTGCTTTTATCTATAGGACCTAGAGACCCATCTCTGTTTAACTTTTAAATGCAGGAAGTATGCCAGTTGCTGGTTGCTCACACCTGTAATCCTAGCTTCTCAGGAGGGAGACATGAAGATCACAGTTCAAAGTCAGGATGTTAAACAAAGTCCTCTGACTCCTAGTTCCATCAGTGGAAGTCCTTCACCACCCCCACTTCTGCTTTGAGAATCCATTTGTGGTAGACAGGATTCACCCTCAGATGAGGTTATTTGCAGACACCTAGGTTGTAATCTTTGTTGTCAAAGGGAGACAGCTGGAAGGCGGAGAGACACCAAAAGGAAGTGAGATGGCATACAAGAGGGAACAGAACACTTCATTACTCAAGTTCAATATTTAAAACATTTAGTTAGCCGTACCCAGGGGTTTCCCTTCAACATGTCAGATTATGGGTTCAACACCTCTTATTCAATGCCCCCATTCATTGCATTCCCCCAAGTCCCAACCCGATCCATCCCCTCAAGTTACTGGTTCTATTTTCATATATGCACACTGACTCTAATGACTGTATTTGCCCACCCTTCCTCTCTCCCTTTCCCTTTCCCAACAACACGTGTCAGCATCCTAGTATTCATTTGGTTAAAGTATAAGTGAGTTCTTCTAAGGAATTATACCACTATAAACCTCCCCTGTGTATACTACTCTTCAGTCAGTGTGTTCATGTTTAAATGCATTTGACCAGGTATATGATTTCATATAGTTTATATCCAAATCCAGTTTGAATCATCTCTTTGACTAGATTAGGATATTTCTGATCCATTTGACATTTTACTTTGCTACAGTTTGGTATTGTTAATTTCCTATTTTCTTTTTACAGTCAGAGATGGAAGATAGAATTGCCCTGATGTGAAATTCACTGAGATTTACTTGAAGATTTAACATGTCATCATGTTTTGTAGAATCTTCCTTGAATACTGGTGAATAGATTTATTCTGTTTTTGTTTTTAAAAAAATTTCAATGTACTTTCATTTGCATTCTCATTTCTTCAAAACCTCTGTGTCCAGTTATGTCCTTTGTGCTTTTGCTCAGTTAAAGACTGAGAGTGTTTAGGTCTCTTTTAGAAAGTGATTTTGCCAGTTTCTTCAAATTCTTCAATGTGTTTTCACAGATGAGTGGCCCCTAATTTGGAGGTCTGGTTACAGTCCCAGTACCACCTTTAACTCTACTCTACACAGAAATGAGGTTTTCTAAGTAGAGAAGGCAGAGGCCACCTTGTGGCCAGGAGGACATGTCAGGGAATGCAGCATGCAGTGGAGTATGCAAGCAGGTGGACTGTCCCGTTGCTCACTCAAGCAGCATGGCAGGCTGGACTTTCTCCATCTTCTTCTAGTTCTGCTGCTTTTGCTACTTTCCCACTGCACAGGTTTCTGGCCTTTTTCTTTGCCAATAGTTGGCATGGCTTTCTCCAACACTCGGTTTACATACTTGTCCTTCAAGGTTGCACATTTTTTCAAGGTACATACTCAGACTGGCTTCTGGCTTTTCAGAAATGACATGTCTCATCTTCTATTCAGAGATAATCACTTTTCCCTCTCCAGGAACTTCCCAGAGAAAGGTGGTGGTTCATAGTAAGTAGAAGCAACAAAAGCTAAAATGGCTCTACCAGATGGATACCTAGTCCAGAATTGATGTAGAATGCTCTGGGTGACTGTTACAGGTAGAGCTCCTTCTACGACTAGGGCTAACCTGAATTCCTCTTGTATTTTGAATTCATTTGTCAGTTACAATTACATAGAATTTTTTTTTCAGAATAACTGCTGAATTAAAACAGAATAGAGAATGGACCACACATGGAGCACACTGTGGAATCTTCTGAAAACCTTCCTTCACGTTTCCTTGGTAAAGCTGGCTGATGCTGACATCTTCATTGTAATAAATCTCAGCAGGAAGTTACATGATTATTATTAGCAATTCTCTACTCTGATAAAATTGTCTATATGCAGAATCATTCAAAGGTAACTAAGAATGTTAATTTTGTGATGACAACTTCTTAGTGCAATACACATAATTTTATATTTTGGAATGTGAGCTAATTTCTTTGGTTTTGAAAATTTCCCAATATGAATTTCCTTTTGTAACTTGAGGCAAATTTAAATTCAATTATTCAGTCTTTGTTTGAAAGGGACTTAGAAACTAGTCTCATACTATAAATGGATAATATGGAGAAAACTGTATTTGTTTCTTTTAAGTTAGATATTCATTAAGGTCTGGGGATTTTATTTAAAGAAATTTGTGTTATAGTTGTTGTTACCTGCACTCTGTTAATTTAAGGAAATTTCACATGTGACAGGAGACTTTTTTTCTTTTCTCTTCATCAAAACGAATAGAAATGAATGCTTAGAAGTCATCTCTCTGCATTTGCTACCAAACTTCACAATAATCAGTAGTCCAAATATTGCAAAGGTCAGAAATATAACACTGTACATGTATATATATCCACACTGAGATGTATCAATATTTGCTTAATTTTCATATTAGAGATGCTAATTCAGCACATGTGTGTCATATGATAATTTCTTACCAAATTGCCAAAATTCTGGATTAAGAAGTAGAGTAATATAACCAGTTCATTATAGATAAGTTAAAATTTTATTTATACATAAAAGATTTTTAAATGAATAGATTCCCATTACCTAAAAAAGTTGATACTTAGTTCCTCAGATGAGTCTTTTCAATTCTTCACAGAATAGAATCAATCTAACTTCCTAGCCTCCAGTTTATCTCTTAATACTCAAAGCTTCCAGACAATGGCACCACTTCCTATTCTCTGGACCTAAATGCTATTCCATATTCATCCCTTTTCTCATCTGTATCTTCTATTGGAATGCATGTATCAACCCAAACCCAAATTCCCCTCTGTCTCCACCCTTCAAGCAGCTGACTCAACTGAGTGTCCATCAGAAACTTCCTGTGGAAGATCTCTTCCTCACTCTCAACCTTGGGCTGCAGTTACAGTGGTAAAGTCCCTGTGTCACCATTACTGTGTATCCTGAGCTGTCAATATCCTGGATGAACAGAACTGCAGGGAGGTGAGTTCAACACTTTGGCTCACCTACGGTGATCTAAGGAAGGACTTCCTGGACCACAACCTGATGAGGTTGGGTGTCCCTTAAATGGACACATCAGTACCAGGCTTCCCATCTTCAGACCAGCAGGTCACCGACCACTACAGCCATACATGACAGGAGCATCATCTCCTCGCATTTGGAGATCCACTGTGCTGGTGTGGACACCGGACCTCTAGTGGGCCATGATTTGTACATTTTATTTCCCCAGGGCAAATGGGGTGACACATGGGGAGGGTTCCCTGCCTCCCCAAGCAGCTGCACTGAGCTGCCCTGCCGCACCAGAAGCCCCACCCCCAGGCCCCTCCCACCCTGTAAAGAGCAGCTGCAGGGCTGCCAGGGCGCCAGGCTCCTTCTGTGACAGTGGGTTTGTGTGCAGGCAGCGACACAAGCAAACATGAGTGAGATTCCTACAAGCTCAGGTCCGTCATTCCCAGTCCACCCCAACCCATGTGGAAAAGCAAGTAAACCACTACTAAAACCATCATGGATTTGGACAACTTACATAAATTAAAGATATTCCTGAACATTTCCTTGTCTTTTGTCAACTGATGCATTCTCCCACAAAACTTCATGGGTGTCAGCAAACAGCCTTGGGCTCAGCACAGGTAGTGACCTCCATATGCTAATCCATTTAATTTCCTTTCTTCCTACCCCAGGGAGGTTGCTGTCCCTTTTCACAGAGGAAGAGCCTGAAGATGAAATGGGAACAGCCTGTTAACATATAGTCTGCCTGACCACAGAACCTTTGTCTCTAACCAACAGGGGCCCTGCCTCAGACACAATTCTCTCACACATAACTCTGAACCTCTTACTACTTGCTAGACCTTTATTTTTCTTGTGTCACCAGGGACTTTCCTCCCACTTCCTCTTCTTTCCTGTAAGCATCTTCCCACTGGCCTGTGTGCTCTGCATGCAGCTTCAATCTGCAGGTAGCTCCCATGGGTGATTGTAGAGCATGCTATGAGCAAAGTGCCCCTGAATTAAGCTACTGAAATGAATAATCGCCAAGCTTGTATTAAGGCCAATATCTCATGTTTCATACCACACACTGAAAGAAGAGACTCAATGGAAGAAACATTGGTATCTTCCAAGAACAGATGAAGGAAGGTTCTGGTGTCACAGCTGGTGCTCTGGAGTTCTCAGGACATTCTTAGGAAAGGTGAGAATTGTGTTTACAGCAGCAGCAGAATTTGTCCTTCCAGACATGGGCTGGGGCCTGGCTGGGCTATGTCTGCAGGAGCTCAGCTCTCCTCTAAGGTAGCGGTGATCTAATGTAGCTGAAGTGGGCAGAGCCCTACAGATCTCCAGAGCAGCCAGGGCAGCAGAGGCAAGTTCAGTCGGCCTCAGTGACATGGGCAAATCTACCTGGAGATGCAGATCGGCTGGAAACTGTGCAGCCTCCTCTTGTGCTGTCACAGCAGATCATGCTGCTTCTCCACCAAGGTCAGCACAGCCGGCTCCAGATCCAGAGGTTGCTCAGCTCCTCCCTCCCACAGGTAGAAGTTGCTCTATCCTAGGAGACAGAGGCATTGACAGCTCAAGATCCACGGTAAGCATGTGATTTGGAGGCTCTTGAGCTGCTGTCACAGCTGAAGGTTGCTCTGTCACAGCCAATGTCAGCTCAAGATCCCCAGCAGCTGAACCACAGAGTGGCTCATCAACTTCTACCATAAAAATTGGTTGTTGTACTTCAGGACACAGGCAGAGCCTGCTCAGAATCCAGAGCAGCCCATATCACCTGCTGGTTCTTCTTCCACTGCCACATAAGGAGATTGACCTGTCACTGCCAATGTCAGTGACAGATCCACAGCAGCTGAACCACAGTGTGGTTCTTCACCTGCCACACTTGGAGTTGGTCTCTCACTCGATGTGTGTACACTGAGCTTCAGATCCATAGCATTAGAGGTCTGGAGTAGTGGGAGCCCAAAGCTGACCATTTTGTGGCTTGAAGTGGATAAAGATGGAAAATGCAGTGGGGATTGGGCTGGAAAGGTGGCTCAGTGTAGAGCACTTGCCTTGCATGCATGAGGCCCTGGGTTCGATTCCTCAGCACCACATAAGCAAAAAGAGAAAAGCCGGAAGTGGCGCTGTGGCTCAAGTGGTAGAGTGCTAGCCTTGAGCTGAAGAGCTGAGGGACAGTGCCCAGGCCCAGAGTTCAGGCCCCACGACTGGACCCCCCCCCAAAAAAAAAAAGAAAGAAAAAAAGGAAATGAGGTGGAGAAGTTCTCAAGAGTACCCGGGAGGGATGCCCTGGGGTGAATCCCTTCCCCAGACTTCCATGTCCCCAAAGGCATCTTGGCTATGTCCCTGCCCAGGACTCAAAATGCCAAGGCATGTCTGGAGCCAGCCTCTCACCAAGGAGGACTTGGCATTTGCTTTCAGTGCTTGGCCTGACACCATGCTCCTGTCTTGAGTAACCATGGTGAGTGATCCCTTCTCTCCTGATGGTGCTCAGGCCTTCCATGGTGCTCCTAGGGTTCCATGCAGTCAATTTTGTGATGAAGTTTGGCATCCCTGGGAAGCTAAGAAAGACATGAAATATGTGGGTGCAGGTTGAATTTGTAGCCAGTTTGTCTCCCTCAGGCCTTCTAGGCATATGTGTGAGGAGACCATAAGGAAGTGTTCTACTGCTAAACCTCATCCAATACCACAAGCTCAGTAATCCCCAATTCTTCTGTGTTAGTCTCTGTTAATTTGACAAGTTGTCTACCCATTCATTATTCCTGAAATGCCACCTAACTTCCAGAAAAATGCCACCTCTCAAGAAATCTCAGATTGGCACTCACATGAAAATCACTTACAAACCATTAAACTTGATAAAGCAGTTCAAAACCACTTCATGTGGTAAACAACTTCAACTAAGCACATGTGCTCTTATTAGCTTGCTGGGATTATCATAACTATATCTTGCTTTTTGGTACATTTGGTTTTCTGAGAGGCATATTTTCTTTTTTTTTGTGTGGGGGTGGGGGGGGGCGGTCCGGTCGTGGGGCCTGAACTCTGGGCCTGGGCACTGTCCCTCAGCTCTTCAGATCAAGGCTAGCACTCTACCACTTGAGCCACAGCGCCACTTCTGGCTTTTTTCGTTTTGCTTATGTGGTGCTAAGGAATCGAACCCAGGGCCTCAGGCATGCAAGGCAAGCACTCTACCACTAAGCCACCCTCCCAGTCCGAGGCATATTTTCATAAAAGGAAGGACACAGATACACTTATGGACTTTTCTCCCTGGACTGACTTCAAACTAGAATCCTCAGACCTCAACATCCTGAGGAGCTAAGATTACAAGCTTAAACCACCAGCATCGAATTTGTGCCAGTACTGAGACTCAAACTGAAGCCCAGGGCTTTTTACTGGAATCTGGCAATCTACCATTTGAGCCACACCTCCACTGCTTATCTCCACTTAACCACATTTTGGTGGTTAAATGGAGGTAAGAACCAGATGGATGGGGGCCAGATGGATGGGGGGGGGGTAGGGAGTTGGGGAGGTGGTGAGGGAAGAGATAGTAGGGGAAAACAAAGGAGGGGGGTAACAATGCTCAATAGGAAAAGTACTCATTACCTTACTCATGTAACTATAAACCCTCTCTACAGTATCTTTACAATTAAAAAAAAAAAAAAAGCCGGGCACCGGTGGCTTGAGCCTGTAATCCTAGCTATTCAGAAGGCTGAGATCCAAGGATCACGGTTCAAAGCCAGCCCAGTCAGGAAAGTCCGTGAGACTCTTATCTCCAATAAACCACCAGAAAACTGGAAGTGGCGCTGTAGCTCAAGTGGTAGAGTGCTAGCCTTGAGCTGAAGAGCTGAGGGACAGTGCTCAGGCTCAGAATTCAAGCCCCACAACAGACCAAAATAAAAAAAAAAAAGAACCAGATGGACTTTCCAGCCCAGGCTGGTTTTGAATCTTGATCTTCATATCCTTAGCCTCTTGAGTAGCTAAGGTTACTGCTGAGAGCCACTTGTCCCTGTTTCTTTACATCTTAACTTTGTAATCTAGTATGAACTTTCCCTATCCCCAGTGTTTCACTAGGTAGATAGGCCAACAACAAGACTACTTTAGGACTCTAAAGCAAAGACACCCTCTGACTAATTTTCCTGATGTAGTCTAACCTCTGCTTCTTCATGGGTTCTGTCCCCTGAGACTGGAGGTGTAAGGATAGAAAGCCTGACTGGTGGTTATAACAGAGTGAATATAGAAAAAAAAGCAGAAAAGATTATAGTCTACCAATTTACATCTTATTTAAGACTTTAGTTTCTGCTGTGACTGCACACTTCTGTTGATGCTTACTAGCAGATTGTGCCCACTTCCACCTTCATGATGCATTGAATCAATGTAAGTGTTCTGGCTCATTAACCATATGGGGGAGCATTTCCTTTCCATTGGTGGTAAATAGTGATAAGTGAAAAAACAGAATATTTATTTGTTTTCAAAACTCTCCCTTGATCATGTAGGTGAGAGGGAGAGAATTTGACTCCACATTAACTTGTGGATAATTTGTGTAGAAGATTTGGTTGTTGTTTTATACAAATCATTATTTATTTAATGGTAAAGCATTAATTTATACTCCAAATAGAATTTATTGTATATAACCTTCCCTAGATATTAAAGGTAAATATGTCTCAAACTTAAATAAATAAAAGAATTATTTGGCAGGAGAGTGCCAGTGCTCACACCTGTAATCCTAGCTACTCAGTTGGCTGAGATCTCAGACTCAACATGAAGCCAGCCCAGGTAGACAAATTAAGAGACTGTCATCTCCAATTAACCAGCAAAAAGTAGACACAGAGGCATGACTCAAATGGCAGAGCAACAGCAGTGAATGGAAATGCAAGGTGAGAATGCAAGGCCCAGAGTTTAAGATTCACTACTGTCTCTCTCTCTCTCTCTCTCTCTCTCTCTCTCTCTCTCTCTCTCTCTCTCTCTCTCTCTCTCTCACACACACACACACACACACACACACACACACACACACATGCCACAAACTAATCACATGGCACCTGTGACAGCGCTAGTTCAGTAGATCTCAGACAGACCTGAGGCTATATTTTTAATAGCTTCCCAGGTATGCTGAGGCTGCTAACTAGCAGGTCACATTTTGGGCAGCAGTTTTATATACACCGCAATGATCTACCAAAGACTAGATCTAGAGGATCGAACCAGGGCCGTGTACATTCATGTGCTGTCCAATTAGGAAGATTTCCATCTTGTAAGGAGAGGGAGATTGGATGTAGGTGAAAAAGCACTGCTGATTATATTTTTTCTTCAGTATTTGTCTCTGCTCAGTTTTGAAATCATTTCTATAAAAGTACTTTGTGAATCTTTTAACTCAAAATCAATTTATTCATCTGGGCTCTGGTACATCATGCCTATAATCCTAGCTACTCAGGATGCTGAGATGTGAGGATCACGGTTCAAAGCCAGCCTGAGCATGAAAGTCTATGAGACTCTCCAGTTAACCACTAAAAAGCTGGAAGTGGAGATGTGGCTCACGTAGTAGAATACTAACTTTAAGCAATAAAGCTCAGAACACTGCCCGGACCCTGAGTTCATGCTCCAGGACCAGCACCTTCAAACACACAAATCTAATTGTTCTATTTAATGTCATGTAAATGTATAAATCCTCAGCTAGATCACACAGTATGACTTAGTGAGACTTGTACTGTTGGGGGCGGAGTAGTGAAGAAAATATGCAAAATAGACAATGCTGTCCTTATGCATGCATGGTACTTGAGTTGTAGTAAACATCAATGATACCAGGTTATCATGTTGTAAACACAGGGAATTCCACAGGCAGCCATGTGTCAGGCTGAAACAGCGAGAGGCCTGAAAGAGGCAGAGAATCATGGTGTGTGCTTGTCCCCTGAAATCAGTGTGCTCCACAAAGGGGCATCACTTGGTAAAAATGACACTCTACACAGGGAGCAAGTGGCTCACATCTGTAATTCTAGCTACTCAGGAGACTGAGATCCGAGGATTGTGGTTTGAATCCAGCCTGGGCAGGAAAGTCCATGAGACTCTTATCTTCAATAAACTACTCAGAGAAGGTCAGAAGTGGCACTGTGGCTCAAGTTGTAGAGCACTAGCCTTGAGCAAAAACAGGTCAGGGACAATGTCCAGGCCCTGAGTTCAAGCCCTCAGACCACAATAAATAAATAAATAAATAACACTTAACCTCCTTGGTACAAGTCTCCCAGTTAACCAGAAACAGTGACTCTATTACAACTTACATAAAAACGGATAGGCTAGGAATGTGGCTTAGTGGTAGAGTGCTTGCCTAGCATGCATAAAGCCCTGGGTTCAATTCCTCAGTACCACATAAACAGAAAAGGCCAGAAGTGGCACTGTGGCTCAAGTGGTAGAGCGCTAGCCTTGAGCAAAAGAAGCTCAAGGATAGTGCCCAGGTCTTGAGCCCAAGCCCAGGACTGGCAAAAATAAACTAAAATAACAAGTAAACAGGGCGCTAGTAGCTCATTCCTATGATCCTAGCTGCTCAGAAGGCTGAGCTCTGGATATGAAGCCCCAATGCATGTAGGCAAGCCTGAGACTCTTATCTCCAGTGAACCAGCAAACAGCCAGAAGAGTACGTGTACCTTAAGTGGTAGAGTGCTAGCCAAAACACAAAAGCTAAGGAACAAGCCCAGGGAGGATGACTCATACCTATAATCCTAGCTACTCAGTAAGTTAAGACCTGAGAGTCACAGTTTGAAGCCAACCTGGGCAGAAAGTCTGTGAGACTCTTATCTCCATTAACTACTCTCAAACAGGAAGTGGCGCTGTTAGCATGCATAAAGCCCTGGGTTCAATTCCTCAGTACCACATAAACAGAAAAGGCCAGAAGTGGCACTGTGGCTCAAGTGGTAGAGCGCTAGCCTTGAGCAAAAAGAGCTCAGGGACAGTGCCCAGACCCTTAGTTCAAGCCCCACAAAGCGGGAGGGGGGGGGGCTGAGGAACAGTGCAGAGACCCTGAGTTCAAGCCCCAATACTGGACAAACACTCATTTAAAAAGGCTCTCCATGAACTGGCTGGTCATCAGACCACTGATGAGTCTGGGGGAACTGGCAGAGCTGTGGCTTGGATTCCCGAGTGTGAGATGGGGATCTCCCTGTTCCAGCCTGGGTGCCTTAGGCAATACATGAACTACAATGAATGAACACAAGAAAAAAGCCTTAAGCTATCTGTTCTGCTCTGAATACCTCATCTCACCAGCACCTCATCGCTCATAATATTTAGGAAGTTCTTGGGCTCCCCCTAGTGTCTGAAGATAAGTTGAGAGTTTAATAAGCTTGTTATAGCTGCATTTTCTCTTCCAAATTCTACCATACTCTTTCCTCAAAGCAGGATAAAATGACTTGGAAAATGTACAGAGAAATTCCTCCAGGAGAGAAACTTAACTTTATAGAGAAGATTATAATAAATGGAGGAGATCTTGCTAAAGAAATAGAACTTTTTCATCTTTCAGAAGTATGTAGTATGCTATAATCTCAGCACTGAGACACTAAGGCAGGAAGATCTAGTGTATGGGGCAAAAACAAAAGCAGCCAGCTACTTGTGGCTTAAGCCTGGAATCCTAGCAATTTAGGAGGCTGAGATCTGAGGATCTTAATTTGAAGGCAGCCCTAGCAGGAAAATGAGACTATTTTCTCTGCTTAACTAATAAAATGCTCGATGTGGAGCTGTAGCTCATCTTGTAGGAGACTAACTTTAAGGGGAGAAAAAAAAGCAAAAGGGCAGCACTCAGCCCTTGAATAAAAGCCCTAGTACTGACACATCACACCAGAAATACACACATACACACACAGAGAATAAATCAAAATGAAACCAAAGACATGTTGAGGAGATTCAGAAGGGAGTGGGGGAAGAGGGTACATTAATCATATGCATTGAGCTAAGTGTTACTGAACACTTACCAATAACAAATATATTTTAATTTTCATATTTTCATTAGAATACCAATCAAATATATATAATCTTCTGGGCTGTTTCTAGACAAATCAGAATTGTTATAGATGTATTATTATAATATACCTAAATGGCTTATAAAACATACCATGCATTTAAACTTTCTCATCTACATTTTAACTCACAGTTTTATTATATTCTATTGACCTTTGTAATTTTTCGTTGTATTTGTCATTCTAGTACTAGGATAATTTCACCATTTCTACAAGAAGAAAGGACTTAATTTTAGAACATCTAAAAGTTGAACATGCAATTTTATGCTTTTCTGTGTGTGCCAGTCTTGGAACTTGAACTTGGGGCCTAGGCACTGTCCCTGAATTTTTTTGTTCAAGGCTAATGCTCTACCACTTGAGCTAGGGCTCCACATCCAGTTCTTCCATGGTTAATTGGAGATAAGTGTTTCATGGACTTTCCTGCCTCAAATCTGTTTCCTGAGTAGCTAGATTTGAGGCATGAGCTGCCTAGGCTCAGATGCTATAGGCTTTTAGGAAAATATTGAATGTGTAGTATGTGTGGAACAAAAGAATATAGTGAAGTTTTTTATGTATATGTTTACATATATATACTTATTTATGTTTTTCATCATGAGTAGAAAGAGGAGGAATAGGGAGGAGGAGAAGGAAAGGAGGAAAAGGAGAAGGAGGAGGAGGAGGAGGAGAAAGGGGGAAGAAGAGGGAGGATAGAAGGAAGAAGAAAGAAGAAAGAAGATTTGTAGTATTATACATAATTCCAAATGTAACAGTTTCAAGATAAAATATTAAGTGAGAAACAAGTTGGAAATTGTATCCATTTTATTATTTGTGGCAAAACCATAAATGTTTGGCCATTTGTGCTGACTCATGCCTGTAATTCTAGCTACTCTAGAGGCAAAGATCAGGAGAATCACCATCTGTGGCCAGTTAGCAAGACCCCATATCAACCAATAGAAGCTAGAAGTGGTGATGCTCACCGGTGTGCCAGGGATGTGAAATCAGGAGGTTATCAGTCCAAGAAGGTCAGGACATAAATGCAAGACCTTATAAGAAAACTTAAAAAGTCACAAAAAGATGGAGGCATAGTTTAAGTGGTAGAATGCCTTCCTAGTAAACTCAATGCCTAAGTTCAAAACCCAAAACAAGACAGATAGACAGTCAAATAGATAAACAGATATATGTGCATGCTTGCCTGTCGTTCCACTTATCAGAATTGCTTTAAAAAAATACTGTAGCCAGGCATGACAATGCACCCTGCAATCCCAGCACACTGGGCTTGGAGGCAGACACAGGATTATTATGAGTTCTAGGACAGCTTAGGGATGCATACACACACACACACATATTCATACATACATACTAACACACACATATATATACATAGAGAGAAAGAAGCCACAGCATATTCTGAGCTGCATATATTATGTAGTCAATATACTTATAAAGGAAAATGCAAATGTTAGTTTGTGCATTTGTAAAGTAGGTGGTCTCAAATTAAGTCTTTTCTTCTTTGTGAGCTAATGAGATTGCCTTCGTTCTAGAAAGACAAACTTGGTAAAGCTATGAGTACTAACAATCTATTATAAAAATTTTGAATTAAAATATAGGTGAGAAAAAATATAGGTAAGAAAGTTTAGATGCATGATAGGTTTTGTAAACCATTTAAGTATAATGTGATAATAAATCTTATAACTATTCTGACTTGTCTGCTTCATGTGTTGGAAATACTTGGGGAAATTGTATACATTTGCTATTCAAAAGAAAAATTTGTAAAAATTCAAAGATATTTATTACTATTAAAACTTTGTTAAGTTCCTAAATTCTAATAGCGGTGGAGGCAATCATTACATCTTAAAGATTAAGGTTTGTATGATTAAAACAATTTTTATATAACAAATTGCCAATAGTTAGATGTCCTCTCTGTTTGTTAATAAGGAAATTAGGGGTGTGGCTCAAGTGGTAGAGTGTCTGTCTAGCAAGTGCAAAGCTCTGAGTTCAAATCTCAGGTCTAAAAATCATACAAGTCCTATTAATAAGGACTACACATCAAATTGGAAAGAAGCTGTTAATTATGTCATAAACTATTCCAGAAATATATACCAAGTGCCTAAGATGTACAGATGCTGTTTTAGGAGCTGTGGCTACTGATGAATGGAAAACATTCATTTCTAGCCTTGTCCAGGTACTAGTAGCTCACCCCTTAAATCCTACTCAGGGAGCTGAGATCTGAGGTTCAAAGTCATTTCAGGGAAGATACTCTTTTCTCAAATTAACCAACAGAAAGCAGGAAGTAGAACTATGGCTCAAGTGGTAAGTGCCAGCCTTAAGCAGCTGGAAAAAGCCACACACACCAGTAATGTGGCCTTCTGCTATTGGTTTCTGAATATCTGCTTTATGCTACGGACACAGCAGGAACTGAGAGGCTAAAATACTCCTATTTGTGGGATTTAAAGCTTTTTTTCTGTACTATGGGCTGGGACTAAAGACCTGGAACTCTCACTTGGCTATGCTCCTCAAGGTTATTGTTCTACCACTAGAGCAAGACTCTGCTTCTGGCTTTTTGCTGATAACTGGAGTCTCACAGATTTTTCCTCTCTGGCTGGTTTTGAACCTTAATCCTCAGATCTCAGTCTCCTGAGTAGCTATTATGACAGGAGTGAACCATGTCACCAGACTAAATTTAAAGTTTTACAACAACAAACATGATCATGCGTAAATGTAGTGTGCTGACCATGGTCAAAGGGAGAAGAGTGAGGGATTACAAACTTATATCGTATGAGATGGCTGTAGAGAGAGGCTGGCACTTCAATGGAGACTTGAAGAGGAAAAGCCACTAGAATAGTCAGGGCACAGCAGGCCAGTGGTAAAGGACTTGCCTAGCAGGCAGGAGGCAAGTATACTGTGGGAACAGGGGCGTGGGACCCTAAATTTAAGGCATTTACTTCAAAGACTTATTACCTATCAACAGCCATAGATCTAAATCATGATTAACCATGCCAATTCTCCTAAACAATTAAACATTTTGGCACTTCAGATAGTAAAGCACTGGAGGCTATATTCAACTGGGGTAGGGCAGAGATGGAACCCAGGGACTCTGGCATTCTGGCCAAGCATTCTGAGCCACACCTCCACCCACATGGATGAGTATTCTAATTTGGTTTATTACACAGAAAGCAACTCCATCAATGCCTTTCACGTACCACAAAAATCACCTTCTTACCCCCACACCAGTGTCGTCCCTGCTCCTGCTGACCCCACCTGAAGGGACTCTGCAGATCTGTGAAGATGACCTACAGCTTAGGGACTGGTGTGGGCTGCAGCACAACAAGAGCCAGCTGAGAGCTCCAAGTCCTACCACCACCACACCTTCTGCCACCGCTTTCTGCAGGTGCCATCTGCCACGGGATCACCTGCAGGTGAAATTTATCTGGCACCCAACACGTTGGAGCCTGAGAGCTTTGTGGGTGGTCCCTCGTGAAAAGGGTAGCACAGGCCTGCAATCCCAGCCCTTGGGAGGCTGAGGTAGGAAGATTTAGAATTCCAGGCAAGCCTGCATTATGAGGTGAGATTCTGTCTCAAGAGACAAAGAGAAAAGGAGAGTCAGAGAAAAACAGACACTGAGAAATAGACCCAGAGAGAAGAATACTGAGTGCTGCCCAAAGTATTTTCTTCTAACTCAAAGAAAGAAAATATATTTAGAATATAGTTAAGTCACCAGGCACTTGTGGCTCATAACTAATCTGAGCTACTCAGGAGGCTGAGATCTGAGGATCTTGGCTGGGAGCCAGCCTGGACATGAAAATTCTGTGAGACTCTGATCTCCACTTCAGTGAAAATTCTGAAAGTGAAGCTCTGGCTAGCCTTGAGCAAAAATGCTCCAGGAAACCAACCAGGTCCTATATTCCAGCCCCAGGCCCTGCATTCATACACACAATAGTTGTGTCACTAGGCACCAGTGGCTCATGCCTTAATTCTATCTACTCAAGAACCTGAGATTTAGGGATTATGGTTCAAAGCCAGTCTCAGCAGGAAAAAAATGTGAAATTCTTATCTCCAATTAAGCAGCAAAAAGCTGAAGTAGAACTATAGCTCAAGTGGTAAAGTACCAGCCTTGACCAAAAACAGTAAGGGATCAGCGCTTAGGCTCTGAGTTTAAGCCCCAATAACAGCACTCACACACACATACAAATTCTTGTGTCTAATAGTAGAGCAATGGAGGGAAGTGTAAAATCTCATTGGTGATACTTCTGAAGGAAAGGCAGGAGAAGCTATCTGCCATCCCCACCCAGCTCCTCTAGGTTCACCTCAGGTTTCTGCTCAGAACCTGCTCATGGTTCGCCATCTGCCAGACTCCAGCTCCAGGGCCAATTATAATATGACCACGTCAGCACCTCCTTTCCATGAAGGAAACACAGGAAAAAAGCTGCACAATTTCTTCCTAAGAGGACTGCAGCCACCTAATGGGGGACTGGCAGATGCTAAGACTTGGAGCAGCAGGCCAGGTGCACCCTGGGTGAGAAAGACTGATGGGAGATCCAGGCTGGGGCTCAGTCACTTTCTTCCCTCTCCTCCCACCCCTCCCAGCCTCAGGAGCTACCCTTCTTCCCTGAGTCCATTCCTTCTCCCCAGGCTGCCTGGGACATGATGCCAAGTTCATGGTGGCCAGTTTCTGCATCCTGTCTCCATGAAGATCTGGAGAATGGTCTGGGATGCCTGCAACATATGACAAGCAGAGCTAGCATGGAGGGCACAGACTACCAGGGACAGAAGGGACTTAATTCACACTTCCTAAAGGTGCTGGCCTCAAAGAGGAACACTGAGGAGGAAGACCTAAGTGTTCTGCACCTGAGTTCCACAGTGCATCCCTCAGTGAGTGGAGAGAGACACATGCTGGCATGCTACATCTTCTAAGTGGACTGTCATTCTCAGGATTAGGAGAGGGACTGAAGAGATGAAAGTGGGGGCCTGGGAAGGTGGCTCAGTGGTGGAGTGCTTGCCTTGCATGCATGAGGCTCTGGATTCGATTCCTCAGCACCACAAAAGCAGGGGGAAAAAGCTGGAAGTGGCGCTGTGGCTCAAGTGGTAGAGCACTAGCCTTGAGCTGAAGAGCTGAGAGACAGTGCCCAGGCCCAGAGTTCAGGCCCCATGACCGGACCCAAAAAAAAAGAAAGAGAGAGAGAGATGAAAGTGGGCTAAGTCTAGCAGGACAGCTCCGTGGGGGGCAACTGTGGCTTCCAAGTCAACATCTTGCACTTGCTAGGCAGGCCCTCCTCTACTTGAGCCATGTTGCTAGACCTAGAAGGCCATTTTTGGGTGTGCCAGTACTGGGGAGGTAACTCAGGACCACAGACTCTCACTTGGCTTTCTCATTCAAGGTAGGTGCTCTACCACTTGAGCCACAGCTCCACTCCTGGCCTTTGGTAGTTAATTGGAGATAAATAGTGTCTAAGATATTTCTGCTGATTTTCAGACCTGAGCCTACTGAGTGGATAAATCACAGGTGTGAGCTACCAGCGCCCAGCATCACTCTATGGTTTCAACTCTCTTAAACATTTCTATGGCCTTTTATTGAGGGAAAATTATCTCTCTCATTCATTCTCTTTCTGTGTGTGTGTGTGTGTGTGTGTGTGTGTGTGTGTTTTCTCATAAACACAAATAACACATCCTCTTTGATATTAGGTCTAGAACTGCAAATGTCTCCTTATCTGGCTAATCAAAGCAGCTGAATCTGAGAGGAGTTCAGCAGCCTTTCCTTCAGGGATTAACTCATCTTTCTGGGCTTGAGACATTGAACAAGCAACACCTGTACTCATCCACATTCCAGATGCATTTCTCACCCAAGAAAGTTCCATTTTCCATAAGAGACTCATCTCTTGAATAAGAATCTTGAGGGAAGGGAGCTGACACAGAGCTCTTCCTGTAAGAGGAGCTGCTGGAATACCAAGAGCACGTTTTGTTGTGACAATATGGTGAGAACAGTGTTTGGTTTTCTGTTTCCCATTTGTCAACCTGGAGTCTGCTCTTTTTCTTTCCAAGGAGAAGGAGTCCTACACTGCTCTCACTGAAATCTGCTCTTCATGTTAACTGTTTTTTCTTCATGATTTCCACATTCTGACTGCTGATTGGCCTCCATTCCCACAGTAGATGCCTCTAACAGCTACCACCCTCTCTCTCTCTTTCCCTCCTCCCTGGTGTGTGTGTGTACCTGTAAAGGGGGTTGAACTCAGGGCCTTTGCACTCACTTGGCTTTTATGCACAAAGCTACATAGAGCCTTACCACTTAAGCTACAGCTCCACTTCTGACATTTTGTTGGTTAATTGAAATAAGAGTCTCACAGACATCCTGGCAGGGATTTCTAGAAACCAGGATCCCCAGTTCTCAACCACCTGAGCAGGTATGATTACAGGCATGAGCCACCAGCACCTGGCTTGCTTTCTGTGTTGAGATGGAATCTCACTATGGAGTCTAAGCTAGCTTCAAACTCATGATCCTCCTGCCTGTGCTTCCCAAGTGCTGGGATTACAAGCACGCAGAATTTACTTTCTAGAATACTAATCTTGTAATTATGATAGCACATCTTGATTCAGACTGGTTCCACATTACATCTCAATAGCTTAATAAATACATGTGAATTACTGACTACCTTTGGGTCCTGGAAGGATCTTCAGTAAGGGTGAGGAGGGAGACATCCCTTCCCTTTTTGCCATTAAGTGTGTTCAAGAAGTAACTCTGGACCATTAACAATATCTAGCATGAAAACTTTCAGCATGGCTGAAGGTGTGGCTCAAGTGGTATAGCACCAGCCTAACAAGCTGAGTAGCAGTATTGCCCAGACACCAGGATTAAAAAAAAAAAAAGCCTTCAAGATGGGAGGAAATACAATTCCTCTGTGAATTCTAGAAAGCTCAGGATATCAGATTTCAGAAGCTTCTTCCTAGTTGTTGAATCTCTAGTGTCCATTATCTCTCTGGTTTATGACAATACTGCACTGATATGGGGAGGCAGGATTCACTGTTTCCTTATGTAAAAGTTGAGTTCCCTCTGAACAGCTCTTCTTCACTGTCTGGAGTTTCAGTAATCAACTGATGAGCTTACCTTGCTCAGTTTGCAGGAACTCTGAAGATGGCAGCTAATGGGGTTGGGAACTAAGCATGGCTGGCACCAGTATTTCAAGCCTTAATCCTAGCTATTCAGAGGCTGAGACCTGGCAGAAAAGTATCTGTGTCAGACTCCACCTTCAAATAACCAGCAAAAACAAAAAACAGTCTGAGCTGGAGGCTCAGATCACAGTTCAAAGCCGGCCGGGGCAGGAAAGTCTGTGAGAGTCTCATCTCCAATAAACCACCAGAAAACGAGAAGTGGCGCTGTGGCTCAAGTGGTAGAGCGCTGGCCTTGAGCTGAAGAGCTGAGGGACAGCGCCCAGGCCCAGAGTTCAAGCCCCACGACCGACAAAAAAAAAAGTCTAGAATAATGGCTCATGTGGTAGAGCATCAGTAAGAAAGCAAGACTAGGGAATGCCAGGACCTGTGTTTTTTTACCAACAAAGAACGGGGTTTGGCTGGACCTATTCTATGCTGTGACCACATCAACACACCTCTCATCAAGGGAGATCAGAAATCGGATCCCTACAAACATTTCCACATGTGTCTCATTCCTGTTTGAGGAGCGCACAGGAAGGAGTGACAGACACAGGGGCACACCTTCCCAAGCACACGTGCACCCGGTCCGTGTCTGCGAGGCTGCTCAGCAGGCCGGGCGGCCATGCTCTCTAAGGATGGCCTGGGTCACACTGGAGTGGCTATGGCGGCCCTTCCTGGCCAGACGCCGCCATCCCACCGCGGAGCCGCAGCCCTGCGAGCTGTCCGCACACGGGCTCAGGTTCTCTTCCTCCCTGCAGGTCCTCCCGCCACCCCACTTACAGCGCTCAGGGGGCCTGGTCCTCCAGCAAGCCTGGCTTCAGCCAGAAGACGTGCCAGCAGGGCCTGGGGAGCGCCGTGTGCACAGCCTTGCACTTCCGGTGGTGATGTGGCCACTTCCGGTTATGGGCACCTGGCACTCAGGAAGTAGGGCCTGGGGCCTGGAGTCTGGGGAGTCACACATGCCTGCAGGATGGTGTTCAGCTTCCTCCAGCCTAGCATCACCTTTGTCCTCCCCATCTCAGAACAAAAGTACTGTGCTAACCCTCACTGAGTACTTGCTGGTGCTTAGAAAAGAGGAAGAATACTTTGCAAAGTACCCAACCTCCATGCTCAACCAGCAGCATCATTGCCGGTGACATCCTGTGTTTGTCCCACAGCACTGATGGACCAACCTGACTTTATAATCTGAATCCTTATCAAGTATTAAATTTCCATGTGTACATTTGTAAGTGTGTGTGTGTGTGTGTGTGTGTGTGTGCTCATATGTGTGTGTGAGAGAGAGAGGGGAAGGGGGGGATCTGAGCTGTTCCCAACTGTCTGTGCCCAACCTACTCTTTCTTTCTCCAAGCTCCCTCACCAGCTCCCTCCCTGCACTTTCCCAGTGCAGCCTGAAATGACAGTGCTGCCGCTGTTCTGGCTTCTGCAGAAGGAAGAGGTCCTTACATGGGGGGCAAGACTCAGTGTCCAGTCCTACTTTTATTTTTGCCAGTCCTGGGTGCTATCCTTGAGCCTCATTAGCTCTCAACCACTTGAGCCACAGCACCACCCCTGACTTTTTTTGAGTTTATTGGAAATAAGAGTCTCACAGGGACTTTTCTACCAGTGATCCTCAGATCTTGGCCTCCTGAGTAGCTAGGATTACAGGCATGAGCTACCAGCATCCAGCTCTGGTTTGTTTTCTTAAATCTATCTCTTTTGTTATATTTGTGCTAGTACCAGAGCTTGATTTCAAGGGATGGGCACTGCCCCTTGCCTTTTGGCTAAAGGCTGATACTCTATCACTTGAGCCACCGCTACAGTTCTGGCATTTATGTAGTTAGTTGGAAATAAGTGTCTCATGAACAGTAATAATCAAATCTCAGCTTCCTGATTAGCTAGGATTAAAGATGTAAGCCACCAGCACCTGGCCAACATTACATACTTTTTTTGGAGCTACTTATCCCAAATACTGAAATCAGAAAATCCTCCTGTTTTTATCTTCAAAATGAATAAATCTGAATCTGGGTACCCTGACTGACTCCTGTAAGCCTAGTCACTCAGGAGTCAGATCTGAGGATTTGTTTGAACTTAGCAGACAAAAGAAAAATCTGTGACACTATCCAATTGACGTGCAAAAACCCAGGTAAACTGGAGTGTGATTCAAATGGTAGAGTCTAGCTTTGAGCAGAAAATGCTGGACCAGAGTTCAACACCCTGAATTCAAGCCTTGGTTCTGGCACACACACACACACACACACACACACACACACACACACACACACACACACACACACACACACACACACACACACACACACATTATACATCTAAGTTCATATACTTTCTGTTTCTATCCACTTGAGTCTAGAAAACAAGTGGTTGTTGTTGTTTTCCCAGTGGAAGGGTGTCCTCAGGACCTCCTACATGCTAAGAAATCACCATCACACTTAAGCTCTGGGAGTCATACTTTAAAAAAAAAATTTATTGTAAAGATATTGTACTAAGGGGTTACAGTTACATAAGTAAGGTAATGAGTACATTTCCTATCAAGTATTATTACCCCCTCCTTTGTTTTTCCCCTACCGTCCCTTCCCTCCCCCACCCCCAAAGTTGTAGTTTGTTTGAAGGTAGACAGACTTTTTGTTTTGTTTTCCAAAATTTAGGTTCAAAATCCAAAGAATAGAAACATTAAGATGCTTTTGATATAAAAACAGGGCTCTGCTCTTTCTGCTCTTTTCTAGCTTTTCTCGGCTCTTTCCTTCTCTTTTTCCTAGCTCCCTTCTCTTGTTCTCTCTCTGCTCTTTTCTAGCTCTTTCTCAGCTCTTTCCTTCTTTTTTTTTCCCAGCTCCCTTCTCTTTTCTTGCTCTCTCTCTGCTCTTTTCTAGCTCTCCCTCTGCTCTTTTCTAGCTCTTTTCTAGCTCTCTCAGCTCTTTTCTAGCTCTTTCTCAGCTCTTTCCTCCTCTTCTCTTTCCCAGCTCTCTTCTCTTTCCTAGCTCTCTCTTTCCCACCTTTACCAGTTGACAATCCCTGCAAATACAGACTGGATTACCTATTATATTTTAGCCTGAAAAGATTACATTAGGAGTTAAAGGTCAAGCACATGGGTGGGGAAAGGGAAGACAGAAGAATAAGCTTTGACCTTCTTCATCTTTGCAAGCACTTGCTTAAACTTGCTCTGAGTAAAGCAGGGCCAGAGGACAACATGGACCTGAGCTCTCAACATGGGAGCATGATGGACCTGGCCTGAAAATTTCCAGGCTCCCTTTGTTGGCTTTTCACCTGATAGAAGAGCAAGAGGAGCACATGTTTGGTAGGTGGTGCTTGTGCCCATCTCCTGTCCTCTTCACACTTTCTAGTTTTTCCCTGAGCTCCCCCTTCTGTATGGGAAAGGCCCCCATCCTCAGGGCCACCTGTCCCCTCAGTCGTGCTGGTGGATTAGATGTTCCTTTTTCTCCTGTTCCTAGCATGGAGACACATGCCTTGGCTGTATATATGTGCACAGCCTCATTCAGCTGTAGACCTGGTTCACAAGCACAGGCCGAACTCCACCTCTCCATCTTTGTCATGAGTCCAACCAAGGCCAGCCAGTGGTTCGTGCACATGGTTTGATATTTGTGGCACCCAGACACTGTCAGGAGCAAGGTAGATGTCTGTGACTGAATTGGGATTGAAGGCTTGGTGGCAGGCCTGGTGCCCCTGGGTGGTGGGTCAAATGCTTGAAGTCTTGCTAAGATGTCTGTGAATCCAATGTTCTGCAGAGCCAAGGGAAGGACAGAAGACCAGAGTCAACCACTTTGTGGCAGGAAATCACTCAGGGAGTGAGAAGGTATTAACGGGTCCCCTGGGACGGATGTGTCTGAATGTCTCCCTACCCCCTAATGATCTCATAGACATCTTGGCACGGTCATAGGCTTGGTTTAATCCTTGCTTCTCCCTTACAGGCCTCCAGATGCAGTGGTGTGTCTGGAGTCATCCCCTGACTGAGCAAGTCTTGGACACCTCTCTCAACATGCAGCTAGATACCTGTTATCTGTCTTGGCCTGTCAGGATGAGTTGGTATATCCCTCTCCACCTTCTTCTGGCTTCACCAGGTCAATTCCTTGTTGGTCTTCAGTTCCATTGCTGTTCATTCGATCTTCTGTAAAGGCTGACCTCCTCTGGGAAGCTGAGATGGGAGGCAAGTCTTGCTCAGCCCATGATGAGAAAGTCTTGGAAGATATAGGCAGAGGTTTGCCCCTGAGACCATGTTGTCTCCTTCACCTTCTGGGCATCTGTCTGAGGGAAGTCTCCTGAATGTAAAGAAGTCTTCTGCTGGGAAATGACATCCAATAAAACAAGCTCAGTAATACCTAATGTGTCCGGGTTGTTCTTTGTTGCTTTTGACAGAGTTTTTCAGCCCATTCCTTCTTCCTGTAATGCCACTCTTGTGGCTTTGAGCTCTCATTCGAGCCACAACCTCAGTTACAGCTTTTGGCTGGTTCACTGGAGTTAAGAGGGTCACAGACGTTTTTGGCCAACCTGGCTTCTAACCTCAATTCTCAGATCGCCCCTTTCTGAGTAGTGAGGATTAAAGGTGAGAGCCATGGAGTCTAGCATTCACAGCACTCTTTCCCTTCATTTGTTAAGCTTGCTAGAGCTACATTTGCTCTTCCAAATCCCTTCCTTCCTTTTCACCATAAACTTTATAAGATCATGTGAAAAATTCACAGATTTCAGAGAAGTTCTCCCAGGAGAGGAACTTAGTCTACAGAGAAGGTTCAAATAATAGAGGAAATCCTTCGGGGAAAATAGAACTACTCAGTTCTTGAGAAAAACTAAACCGCACATGGTGGTACATGCTATAAACCCTGCACTGAGGGGCTGGGAAGGTGGCTCAGTGATAGAGCGCTTGCCTTGCATGCATGAGGCCCTGGGTTCGATTCCTCAGCACCACATAAGCATAAACAAAAAAGCCAGAAGTGGCGCTGTGGCTCAAGTGGTAGAGCGCTAGCCTTGAGCTGAAGAGCTGAGGTACAGCATCCAGGCCCAGAGTTCAGGCCCCATGACCAGACCCTTCCAAAAAAATTGCTTACTCTGGAGCTGGGAAGGTGGCTCAGTAGTAGAGTACTTGCCTTGCATGCCTGGGGCCCTGGGTTCGATTCCTCAGCACCACATAAGCAAAAAGAAAAAAGCCGGAAGTGGCGCTGTGGCTCAAGTGGTAGAGCGCTAGCCTTGAGCTGAAGAGCTGAGGGACAGCGCCCAGGCCCAGAGTTCAGGCCCCACGACCGGACCCAAAAAAAAAAAAAAAAAAAAAACCCTGCACTGAGAGGCTGAAGAAGAGAGAGCTGGAGTTTGAGGCCAGACCTTACTATACAAAGAGATGGTAGTCTCTCAAGTGGGGAAAAAAAGCCTCATACTTGCAGGTTAAGCCTGTATTCCTAGCTACTCAACGGGCTGAGCTCTAAAATCTCTTCATTTGAAGCTAGCAGCTGACCAAATCTGGCATAAGAACAGAAGTCACGTGATCATCTCTCAAGAACATCTACTTATTATAATTGATTTTTGGGGGAGTCTGGTCGTGGGGCCTGAACTCTGGGCCTGGGTGCTGTTCCTCAGCTCTTCAGATCAAGGCTAGTGCTCTACCACTTGAGCCACAGCACCACTTCCGGCTTTTTCTTTTCTTATGTGGTGCTGAGGAATCGAACCCAGGGCCTCGAGCATGCAAGGCAAGTGCTCTACCACTGAGCCACCTTCCCAGCCCTTATTATAATTTTTTTGAGAAACAGAAATATATTTGGAACTGTCTCCCTCAACAGGTCTCCAGATGCTGCAGGTGTCCAGGAGACTCACCAGTGTTCCTAGGTGAGTCTTCAAGGTGGGAGCAGAAGGGCTGCTCACCTCCAGCCAGGCTCAGACACCCTCTGAGAAGGATGCTAGGGAGGCAAGCATGGTGGATTTCCTCTATCTAGGGCCAGTTCCCAAACTTGCTATGTGATGGACAGAGCCTCAGGGCGAGTGATGGGCGGGACATAGCAGTGAACTTCCTGTTTGGCTCTATTCTGATGAGAGCTCACACGTACGTGGTCCATTCCTCTCAGCCATGACCTCAGCATTCTCCCCCTCCAGTTTAACTGCAGCCACACAGGGTAAAAGCAATGCCAATTACTCAAATGTAGAGGACATTAGCTGTAACTATGGGAGTAGGTTGATTCCTCTCTGCAGATATGTCCCCTCCCCATGCACCTCCAGCCCCTGGGAGCAAAGACAGTTTGATTAGGAATCGGGAAGGACATGAAGTAGAGCACAGTTACAAAGCAGCAGCTCAGCTCAGGTCCCATCTCCTTGCTTTCCAGGTATCTGTGCTGTCCTCCTCCTCATGGCTCTCACCATGGCAGCACCAGAGACATCAAAGCCTGTTGGTGATGCACCTCTGAACCAGCTTCCAGCACCTTCTCTGATCTCACTTAGGGTATGTCAGGACATTGAGGGAACCAGTCCTCAGATGTTTCTTGACTCAACTCCTGCCACAGCTTCAAGTGGCTCTATCTTGGGACACACAGATCTTGCCAGCTCAAGATTCCTAACATGTGTTTCATTTGGGCTCTTCAGCTGCTGTCACAGCTGGAGGAGGCAGAGTCTGTCAGGATCCATTGCAGTCCTATCACTTGACTCATCTTCCCCCATCACCGAATGTGATGACTGTCATAGCCAACGTCAGCTCCACAGCTGAACCATGGGATGGCTCTTCATCAGCCACCTATGGAAGTTGGATTCTATTATTTCATGTGTGTACACCAAGTTTCAGATCCATAGCATTGGGGTTCATCAGGTAGTAGAAGACTGCTTTCCTGGGCTGTGTTGGCCTGCCCTACATGGGCACACCACTGGTGTGTCCTTTATGGAAAATGAGCAGAAGTGTCTAGGTTTGGATCAGGATCAAGACCTGCTCCAGTGTCTCGATACACAGACCAAGCGTTGGCCCCAGGATCAGCTGAGGACTGAGTCAGCTGACTTTGGAAAGCAGCATGCGAACATGGTGCCTTCCTGTCTCTGGACACTTGAGTTGGCAGAGGATGGCCCAGGAAAGTGGCTTCAGGATCCATGTCTGTGTTCTCCATTGTGAAGGACAAGGGGTCACTTATGGGCTCTTCTTTCTCAACTTACTCCCAAATGGGACCTCCCCAGAGCCATGGGTTTCTGGTTCTCAGAAGTGATTTGTAGAGTTACACTACATGCTTCACCCCCCTACCCCTGTGCAGACAGCTTCCAGGAGACACAGATGAATTCAAAACCACTCCCTACTCCTTCCTAGGTGAGTCCCAGGATGAGTCATTTTTGCATGTTGATATTCCTAGGTGTTCCCATCTAGTCTCTGGAGTTTATTCTAGTACTAAATCCTTGCATGTTGTCAGATGTACATGCCCATAAATACACCCACTGCCTATTTTCCCTAAAGGCTGGTGTTATTAGCTATTAATGTAAAAAAATAGAGACAATCAGATGAAGTGATGAAAAACGTCATTCCACCAGGAAACACATAAGCAATTGTAAGCACATATGTATGCACACAACTGTGAACACACTCATTTACATTCAAATCTACTTACATGTACAGGAGCCAGGCCTTTTTTTTTTTTTACCTTAACCCAAAATACACTTTTTCAACCGTCAGCTCCAAGGTTAACCTCTTAAGCCCATGGCCATTGTGAGAGGGCAAGGTAATGAGAGTGGAAGCATTCCCATTAGAATTGGAGCCCTCCTCCACACTCCCCAGAGAGAGCTCCCTGCCCATTGAGGATGGACAAGCCTGCCATCCAGACAACAGGACCTCACCAGACACTGAATCTGAGCGTGCTTGATGTTGAACTTGCAGCCTCCAGAACTGTGAGATATCAATGTCTGCCGCTTACAAGCCACCCCTTAATTGAGCGATGTTAGAACAGGCAGAGGCGGCTAAGACTGAGGGCATGGAAAATGTTCCCAATGTAAGCTCAGAGTCATGATGCTTGAGAAGGCTCAAATGAAAGAACAAGTGGTATGAAATATTACCTGTTATCAACGCCATCAGAACTAACGTGCTATTAAATGTCATAAAGCATCACAACCTATCAACATCTGAGGGGATTTGAGGTTGGGTTTTTTTTTTACATTTTTATTTTTTTGTGATGATCCTACTATGTTGTCCAGGCTTGCCACCAACTCCAGAGCCCAGGTGGTTGTCCTATGTCTGCCTCTTCAGTAGCTGGGACACCAGGTATATGGGACCATACCTGGCTTGCACCATGTTAAACTTTGTGAACAAACATTTTGATAGAGATTTTAGTATAGGGAGGAAAATGCAGTACACAGGACATTTCAGTGCAATGGCATGATTGTGGATGACAGCACAGGGTTCATCCATGACTACAGTTGTCCAGGTTTATAGCACAAATAAAATGCCCACCCCCTACACATATACAAAAGAAACAAAATACAAATACCACACACACACAAAAATCCAGAATATTCCAATTGAGTATGAAGAATTCAGTGTCCTGTTACATTCATGAAGTTGGATATTAGAGAAGGATGAGAAGTCAAAGCCCAAATGGAAGCTTGGATCCTAATTCCCAGTGGCCATTGAACAAGCTGTATAACAGTTTTGAACCAAATAAACCTTTGCTTTTTATAAGTGGATTATGTCATGTACTTGTGACAGTTCTGGAAAACTGATTGGAATCACTGTGTTTACTTGCAGGATTTTTGTTTTGTTTTGTTTTGGGGGGGTGTTTTGGGGTTTTTGCAGGCTAACTGGAGATAAGAGTCTCACATATTTTGTCTACCCAGCCTCAATTTTCAAATCTCAGCCTTTTGAGTAGCTGGAATTATAGACATGAGCCACCAGTTCTCTGCTTCTTTGAGGTTCTTCTTCGGTCTTATGCTCAGCAGGTGCAAAGGGGTTGCAGTGCTTAAAGACTTTTGAGCCCCAATCAACAGTTCCCCTCTACCCTATCAACCACTTCTGTGCCATGTGGGTGACAGTCCTGCATTGGGTGGCCTGTGCAGGTGGACAGAGGATGGGTGGTCTTCGACAAAATTCTCAACTCTGAATTCTCTGTCCTCTGGTTGGCCTTGCCTCAGGTCTCAAACTTGTTTTAGCTGTCAGTTCACCACTCATCCTTTTGCCATGGGGTGCCCTAGTCCTGCTTTTGCCCACACAAACTGCTATGCATTGCGGAGATGCCCCCTAAGCTGTGTAGCTACCATGACCTCCTCACTCTTAGACCTGGCCTAACCTGGGATAGGTTCAAAATATTTGTGGGAGGCTCCTAAGTGGCTGCACATCCAGGCACGGGGGACTGTCCTACATTTGCCCTTCCCCTCATGGAGCAACTGTGGCAGATGTGGATGGAGGTGGCCAGGGCTGACTGTGTCCTCCATGTGTTAGACAGAGCTGGGATGCAGCAGAGCTGCAGGGGGCTGGGAGCGCTGGTGAGGTCACAGAGGCTCTGCCTGCAGAAATGGGTTCATGTCAAGTTGCAGGAGTGCTTGGTCCCTTCCCTCAGGAGCAGGGTCCTAAGAAAAGGATGAGGTGATGTGTATGTGTGTATGTGTGTGTGTGTGTGAGAGAGAGACAGACAGACAGACAGAGACAGAGAGACAGAGATAGACAGAGACAGACAGAGACAGAGACAGAGAGACAGAGACAGAGACAGAGAGACAGAGACAGACAGAGACAGAGAGAGAATAAATGAGTGAAGCCCTGTGAACACTTTTGTCTGCAGGGAGAGGGTGGGCATGTGTGTGTGTGAGAGAGAGAGACAGAGACAGAGACAGAGTCAGAGAGACAGAGACAGAGACAAAGATAGAGACAGAGAGAGACAGAAAGAGAGAGGGGGCACCTGGAGAATGGGCTCTGGGGTTCACTTCCTCATGTTCAGACATCGAGGCTCTCACAGGCTGCAAATGCCAAGGTTCAAGTGATCTCAGGCAATGCAGGGCATGTTTGTGACAAACTGCGACATCATCTAGGGAGTACTGGTGTTTGGTCCTGCAGAATGCTGGAGTAAAGCAGTCTAGAGGCTTGCACAGAGACGTCAAAGAAAGGCCTGAGAATTCCAGCAGTATGACAGGGGTGGCCAAGCCCTTTGAAGGCCACGTTACATCATCCTGTGCCCTGATGCTGCACCTGGTGATGACCAATGCTCCACCTCACTTTTCTTCTCCCTCCTTATTGAAATGGAAATGTTTGCCTATGATGTTATATTTGGCAAGTACACTTTTTTAAGCAGAGGCTCAGAGCTAAGAGACTCAGTGGAAACTATGGACTTGGAGTCGTGAGCAGTCCTGTAATTGTTAAGGCTATGATGACTCTTGAAGTTGAATTGAATGTATTTTACATACTGAGATGGACCTGAGCCTTTGGAGGACAGGGGTGCAATGTTACTTGGGACTTAAATGTCAGCAAACTCTCTTGCTAAAATGAGGCATGCAAACTTCAGTACTGTGCAAGAAGGATCCAAGACAGCAGAATACCAGGGATCACCTTTCAGTACCTTCACTGTTATGTCGAACTGTGAGACACAGAGGTTATGAAGGATCATCTCCTAGGTTGTGGTAGAAAATGGAAGGGCGGACCTTGGGAAGTGCCCCAGGCAAAGAGGCTCTGACTTTCCCCAGGTGGAGTGGAGGCCTTCTCTTCTCCATACTTTCTGAGGAGGCCTTTGAGCTCACCTCCACTCGGCACAGGATGCTGTGGAAGACCGGGGTGGTACCAGATGCCTGTTTTACTACAATTCCACATAGAGAAGTCTGAACTGTTTGCACACTTCCCTCTCTCACAGAGTCCTTTGGGCTGGACACAGTGTGGACTTCCTGACTAACACCCCTTTGTTGGTGTTCAAGTACACACTTGGCCAATTCTCCACAGCATGACATCAGGATCCTTGGAACACTCACCTATCTCCCGCTATCTCTCAATGGCACCAGACAGGTGAAAGGACTCTCAGTGGAACTGAACCATACAGGACAGGAATTATTCTTGACTAGGATCACCCAACTGTATAATAATTCTCCAAGCTGGTTTCTCATTTTTGTGATTTTCCCCCATTTCACTTAGATTTCTCATTTCTCTCCTCCTGTCCCCTAATACCACTAGTGTGTGAATAGTGTCCACACTCAGGAATCTGTCATGCAACTCCCCAATGCTAATGGACTTGGTCCAGTGGGGCTTGTCTTTCAGAGGTTAGTCATGCTAAGTCCCATGATGTAATTACCAGATCCTGTGTAGACACATCTAAACATTACATTGCACACTTTAATGGATACAGTGATGATATGTCAACTGGAGAGGACATTAATAACATAAAAGTGGGGGTGGGGAAGTGTAGTCTTGGAGATGGGAGGGCAGGGATGATAAGGGAAAAACAACGGAGGAGGCAACAATGCTTGATAAGAAATGTACTTATTACCTTGCCCATGTAATTGTAACCCCTCTGTATGGTATTTTCACAATTAAAAAACTTATTTTAAAAAACATAAAATTAAACAAAGTATAAAACAAAATTAAAGAAAATAATCAAATGTAATGGAAAAGTGCAGCTGGAATGACCCATGTTGTTAGATTTAAGTCTGTGTCTGCTGTCTGCTGTCTTCTCCTTCGTTGGACCATTTAGTTAGCACTTCTGGTAACAACACAGTCTTAGAATACAAGGGCAATCCTACTAGTCACCCTCTTCCATGTTGGCTCTTGTAACCAGTAGGTGCTATGGTCCCACTAGTCTGCTGACAATGGCTATTGGATTATTTCTTACTCCCTATCTACCATTTATGTATTGCCTTTTGTACAGGAGAAGAGAAGCCAGCACCATGACCAGGCTGGGGGCCTGTGCTGGGGATGTCCTTGTCTCAAGGAGCAGAAAGGAATAGCAGGCTCAGTGGCTCCTCTGCAGCCTTCTACCCTGGTTGTCATCCTCAGGAAGCTGAAGCTTTGGGGCAAGCAGGTAAAGGGGCCAAGAGCAGACATACTGGTTCTCCTATTTAGAAGATGAATCTGTGGGAGGTGGGCACAATGTAAATCTAGATGCACAGGTATTGCTTGAATACTATAGCAAACACTCTGGTATATATGGAGTTAAGGCGTGGGATGCATGGCCAGTGTTGTATTAAATTTTCTATTCAGCAAAGGTTCTCGATCTGATCTACATGGTGAGCCATGTCAGATCTGACACTCATGGTTTGTGGGCATCTGGTGATTGGGGACTGTACCAACAGAATGACTTAGTAAGCGTTCCTCAGCTTGCCTGAGGCCCGAATGTTCCCAGATGTTTCTTAGCATGAGCCTCTGCCTGGATCTAATGATTAGTAATAGAGTGATGAAGCTTTGCACTTCTGCAGAGGTGAGGTGCTGCACCTCAACTTCAGAACCTGCTGTCGCACATTCATTTATTCAAGAGTACCAGTTTAGAAATATTAAGTCTCTCAATCCATGAACATAGGATAGCTTGTCATGTGTTTGCATCTGCCTTAATTTTGTTCACAAATGTGTGGTAATTTTTAGTGTATGTTTTTACTACTTGTTTAAATTTATTCTTAAGAATGTTTTTGTTGTTAACATTCAAGTTGAACATTCTGAATTTCATTTGAGATAGTCCCCTGCTATAGTGTATGGACATAGATAAGTATTTTTGCTTGTAATTTTGCTGGGTTTATTAGCACTAATGGAATTCCATAGGTTTTCTAGAAATTTCTGTATATAATGCTAGCTAAGCTGTAACCTGTGAGTATATAGTTTGTATTTCCTTTGTGTATGGAAGCCCATAATTTCTTGAATCTCTTGCGAATATCATCATATGGCCAGCCCACTGTTGCCGCCAGCTCTTTATTCTGCACACCCTGTTCCTCTGTGCGCAGGTCAGTCTCCCTATGAGTCCATGTTCTGCTGAGAAGCCTATCTGCACTCTGATGAAGGTGGGTGTCCCTTACCTGCACCCATCAGCCCTGGGCCTATAGTATCAGACCATCAGAAACAGACCATAGGGCTGGGAAGGTGGCTCAGTGGTAGAGTGCTTGCCTTGCATGCATGAGGCCCTGGGTTCGATTCCTCAGCACCACATAAGCAAAAAGAAAAAAGCCAGAAGTGGTGCTGTGGCTCAAGTGGTAGAGCATTAGCCTTGATCTGAAGAGCTGAGTGACAGCGTCCAGGCCCAGAGTTCAGGCCCCATGACCATACCAAAAAAGAAAAAAGAAAAAGAAAAGAAAAGAAACAGACCATAGTCACAAATACACAACATTCAAACATTTTGAAGGATCATAACAAATTTATATGTCTACCCCTAAATCTAAAATACTGCAATTGGAAACAGTTTGGTTACCAAGCATTTTGGTTAAGGCAAATTCATCCTTCAGGAAGATGATATTTATTCAAATGAGTTATGGGGAGAAAGCAGCAGTGAAGGATATTGCATGTTTTCCACATATCCGGCACTGGTCCACATTATACCCAAATGCCAAAGCCACCCCTTCCAGCACCAGGTGACATCTGCTGCTGTCAGCAGCCCCGTGAAGCACCTCCACCCTGAAGCTTTCTTTTATTGCCTGTGTTAAGGAGATCATTCCCTAGTGCCACGGCCTCCACACAGGGTTCCCTTCTTCTTTAGGAGATGGGGTCACTGCAGGCAAGTCATAGATATGCCTGCTTTCTTGACCTGTTCCCCCAGCCGGCCTGTGAACCATGGAGGTGTGTACTCATCCCTGATCCTCCGCAGTCCATCACACCAGCCTGCATCCCTTAACCTCATCCCAGCAGCGCCCTGCACTGTGCTCATGGCTCAGGTGAAGTGGGGAGGGAGAGGTGCAGTCATGGCAACCTTGAATCAGTAGACAGACAGGGGCATCTCTCTCCTTCACGATCCTCCAGACTGACAACCCAGGGCCAGTAAGGATTTTTGTCTGCCAGAAGCCAGACCTGCAACACTGGGAAGATCAGGAAATTTGTGAGCAGCAAACCTGGATTCTGTTGGGGCTCTGCTACTCACCATCTGTACTAGAATTTGCAGGCTTCAGGCTGAGTACATATTGGAATGGAATGCACTCAAAACCTGGGTCAAATGCCCACAGAGAAGAAATACAGAGACCACATATGGTTACCTGAGTTCAATCGGTAATTCCAGATTTGAGCTAGAGCATGCCCAGAATATGTTTTAGAAAGATTGAAGAGTAACCCTCAGGTGGTTTTTCTGGCCTTCCCCTAAGCACCTTCACCACAGCATGCCTGTTCCCTCAGCCTTTGCTCTCTTGGACACATTCCCTCCTGAAGCCTCACATTTTCCCACACTTTCAGGAGCCTGCTGGCAGCCCACTGCACTGTGTGCAGGATCTCTGCTTGGCTATTGTCATGGCTTGAATAAGCATGTGTGCTGAAGTCTTGGTCCCCATGGTACTGTGGAAAGTTTGGAACCTCTAAGGGGGAGGAGCTGGAGGACTGTTCTGTCACTAAAGATGAGCCCTGGAAAGGAGATATTGGGACCCAGTCTCTTCATCTTCCTTTCTCTTCACACTGGTTATGTGGCTAATGACCTCCCACACATTCCCTCCATGATATCTTCTGCAGCCATTGACCCAAATCCACAGGAAAATCAGAGCTGGACTGAAACTTCCAAAGCTGTGAACCAAAACAAGTCTTTTCCTTTTAAAGCTGATCATCTCCGTATTGGTTATTGTTGCTAACTGCAACCTGAGGCAGCACAATGGGATACCAGGCTGAAGAAAATTAGAAAACATAGAGATGTAGATGTAGACAGATAGAAAAGTGGGCAGAACAGGGGTCCCAATTACATAGGGATAGTTACCACGGAGATATGCAAAACATAAAGCACCTATATTAATACTACAATCAGAACTAAAACAGAGTGTGGAAGAGACAGGGCTTCTCTTATTCTTTTGAGACAGAAGACTTCAGTCCAGGAAAAGTCCAGACATGCTGTCCATAGAGTTAGCCTAAGGTTAAAGTTTATGGCAGGGTCCCTAGCACAGCTGCCAGCCCAAGGAAAATGTGGGGGGGGGGGGGCGGAAATCCTGTCTCTAACCCACTCCAGAACTGTCTGTTTTAATACTTCAATGGCCAGCTCTTAGCAGTCCAAGTGCCATTGAGGCAGTGTTCCAACCTCTCAAACCTATTCCAGGTTTCACAGGTCACCTTCAGAGTGTCCTACAGTTACGATTGTTTGCATGCTGACTCTGGTGTTCAATCTTGAACCCTAGGAAGAGGCTCTCACTGTGATGAAAGCTGATATCTAATGTAAGATTTCAGCCCCAGAACACTGACCCTCCAGCTGACAGTCTAAGGATCTCTGGACTTCTACCATATCTGGGGCCTCCATCCTGTGGCTCTTGCTTTATGAGTTCAACCATCCATGCCTAGGATATTCACTATTAAGCCAGTGGCTTGTAAAGGAGAAACTTTGCTTTTTCTCTAAACCTGAGATCTGCTTGCTGATCATAGAGGTTTGCTATTCAATCATTTTTGCACTGGTAATGGTACTTGACTTACCATGGCACTCTACCACTTGAGCCATGCATTCACTTCCTGCCTTTTGCAAACCACTGGAGATAAAAGTCTCCTAGGGCTGGGAAGGTGGCTCAGTGGTAGAGTGCTTGCCTAGCATGCATGAAGCCCTGGATTCGATTCCTCAGTACCACATAAACAGAAAAAGTCAGAAGTGGCACTGTGGCTCAAGTGGTAGAGCACTAGCTTTGAGCAAAAGAAGCTCAAGGACAGTGCCCAGACCCTGAGCTCAAGCCCCAGGACTGGCAAAAAAAAAGTCTCTCAGCTCTGTCTACTTGGGCTGGCTTTGAACCACAGTCCTCAGATCTCAGCCTTCTGAGTAGTGAGGATTATTGTCTGAAGCCATAGGCTCCTGCCTCATAGAAGGCATTGAGTCAATCTGCATGCTTGGGAGGTGCAAGGGGAAGCAGTGGTTAAAGATTTGGGGTGCCTCAGCCCCGGAGACCCCAGCCATATCCTCAACTTCTGTGTTGACCCAGATCGCCAATCCTACAGAGGAGACTTGCATAGGTGGACAGTGGCTGCTCTTTTACCCAGGCCTCCACTCCAGCTTCTCTGTCCTGTGGCTGACCATGTCACCTCTCAAACCTGTGTCAGCTATCAGTTCATGGCTCAGCCTTTTCCTGGCCTGCCCCATCCCTACTCTTGCAGACACACCTTTCTTATATTTCTAAGAGGCCTGGTGGGCACTGCAGCCACCATGTGCCTCCCTCTAGCCCCTGCCTAGCAGGGCTTAGTGCTAATGGCAACACCTCCCCAAGGGCTGAGTGTGTCTGTCAGCACAGCCAGGCAGTGAGTGGGAGGCTGTCTTAGTCTCTGCTCCTCCCTCATGGCATCTACTGTGGCTGATGTGGAAGGAGGCACCAGGGCTGACCGTGTCCTCCAGGACCCTGGGGGTAGAAACTGCTGGGATGCAGCAGTGTTGGGCGGTGGGGCTGGGGGAGTGGATCAGGTCACGGGACCTCTGACTATAAGAAAGGGCTCATGTGGTGCTGAGAGAGAGGTTAGTTATTTACTGGGGGAGCATGTTCCTAATGCAAGGAGGTGGTGGGCCTTGGCTCACTACTGCATGCAAGCACTGTCACCCCTTCCCCTCCCACCACAGGATGGTTCAGCAAGAAGCCCTCACCAGGTGCCAGCCCCTGGCCTACACCTTCTCCCTATCTAACACACATGAGGGAAGCTGTTCTTTGTGATTTATTGAGCTGCAGGTAATTTGTGCCATCAGAAGACAAAACATAGGAACCAAGACAGAACCCAGGAAGGGAAGATCTGCAATGTGTGCACCATGTGGAGGTTCCCGGGGAAATCTCTGAGAAAAGAAGAAAAAGAGAAGAGGGTTAGAGGGGAGCGGGTCATCAGGGGAGGCTGAGGGGCTGGCTTCCTTGGTGAAGGCTACAGGTATGAGTCGTGCTCATGTTGAGCAACCATCCAAAGGGACTTGCAGCCAGGCTCCAGCAGCCTTAGATATCATCCTTGTCATTCTCAGGAGGCTGAGATCTGAGTCTCAGTCTGAGACCACCCTGGAAAGAACAGTTGTCTCCAACAAATGTCTTAAATAACCAGCAGAAATCAGGATGGAGGCATGACTCAAGTGGCCTGGTAGAGTGCCAGACTACCAAATATAAGACCACGGGTTCGAACTCTAGTACTAGCAAAAAGAAGCAAGGTCCTAAGGGTCTTGAAAGACTTACTTTAAAACTAGAGAGGGGAGACATTACAGCCCAGGGTGGCAGGACCTCCAGCAGAGGCATCTGAGAAAGATTCGCAGGAGGAACTCAGTCCACGTGAAGCAAACCAGGCAGGGATCTGAGAGTTTGCCAGTGGAAGCAAACCCTAAACTAAAGACAGGACACCTCTGCCCAGTGTTTCCATCCCAGCCTCCTCATTGCAAAGACCATTCTTTCCCCTCCCAACCCTGCTCTTCTTACTTTACTCTATTACACCACACATTTTCTCTGGGGATTTTCAAACTTCTAGTGTGTTGCAAAGCTGGTCTTGATCCCATGAACTGACTTCATGACCCTTGATGGTTAGAGTGAGTAGAAAACCCTTACTGGGGCAGAAGACCTGCAGTGTCCACACTCTTTATCCCAGGCTCATTCCATGGAGGCTTCAGCTTTGAAAACTCATCCTGCCCGGCACCTGGCAGATGCCCATCCCGATCGGTTGTCAGTGTGTGGACAGGCAGAAGGGTCAGACAGGAACAGAGGAGAGAACACACAGGCTTCTCCTGGCCTCTGGGCCCAGTGTCAAGCTGGAAACATTGTACTAGCAGAAAAAAAAAAAAAAAACAGTACCTTTATGCAAGAGGGAAGGAGGGAAGGAAGGAAGCAAGGAAGGAAAGAAGGAAGGAAGGAAGGAAGCAAGCAAGCAAGCAAAGAAGGAAGGGAAGAAGGGAGGGAGGGAGGAAGGAAGGAAGGGAGGGGGAGGGAGGCAGGGAGGGAAGGAGGAAAATTCCTGAATATTTGGTGTATGTCCTAGTGAGATGCTCCAAGAAGAAATCCAAGAAGATCTCCAAGAAAATGATCCATCAGATCACCAACATTGGGCACTAATTTTTATTGATTTTTATTTCTCTTGGAAATCTAGCTTCTCTGAGCTCTTTTCTCTCTCAGTGTCTGCTGAGTTGAAGTGGCATGTAACAATGGGACTGAGGAGTCAAAGGGATGTTTTCCTTTTGAAGCAACTCTTTGGAGTAAATGTTCTTGAAGTTCCTGCAAGCTGAGCATTCCTGTCCAGGCTGTGACAATAAAATGATTAATGGGAGCCAGGAAGCCCTCAGAAGACCACACCCTGATCTCTGTCCTGACTCCCTACAGAGCCTGGCTCACAGGACATAAGGATGATATTGGAAACTTGTGGGCAGAATGAGGACAAGTGGACAAGGTTAGCTTTGTCCTTCTGAAAATGGTAAACAGACTGCACTGGTGTCTGAAGACCAGTCCCAGGGTGAATGTCTGCCCTGAAAGCAGTTTGGAGCCTTGTCCCTTCACAGGACTTTTCTGTGCAATGGTACTGGGGCTTGGCCTTCGGGTCTCTCACTCGACTGTTCACCCCGTGCTGAGGCTCTGCCAGTTCAGCAACACCTCCACCTCTGAAGCACTTTTAACCATCAGCAAATGTTGAGGTGACCTAGAAGTGACCCACGTGAGTGTTTGAAGTCACTGTGTCCTTAGGTGTGGGGACCTAACTCCATTGCTCAATGAAGCCGCCACAAGAAAGACACAAGATAGAAATCACGTGATCGTCCATCAAGAACATCTGTTTATTATAAAATTTTTTGAGGAAGAGAAATGAATTGGGAACCATCTCAACTGTCAAGAAAAGTTGTGTGGTGAAGCTTCCAGGTGGGAGCTGAGGGTCTGCTCAGCTCCGGGCAGGCTCACACACCCTTGGCAAAGGATGCCAGGAAGAGAGGACAGGGTTCAGTTCCTCTGTCTGAGACCAGTTGCACAAGTCCTCATGTGATGGCCAGAGTTTGCTAGGGGGCCATGAGAGGGACATGGCAGTGAACTTCTGCTTGGCTCTGTTCTGATGAAAGCCCACAGTTGGCCCATCCCCCACAGCCACGGCCTCAGCATTCTCTCTCTCCAGTTTAACTGCAGCCACACAATATCAGTTACTCATCTGCACAGGACACTAGCTGTAACTATGGGGTATGTTGACTCCTTTTCTCTGGAAATCTGTCCCTGGGAACAACCCTCCCTTCCCCCTCCCCATGCACCTCCAGACCCAGGAACAAAGACAATTTGATTGGGAATCGGGAAGGACATGAAGCAGAGCACAGTTACAAAGCAGCAGCTCAGCTCAGGTCCCACCTCCTTGCTTTCCAGGTGTCTGTGCTGTCCTCCTTCTCATGACTCTCACTTGGTTCTCCAGTGGCAGGCAGCACCAGAATCCTCAAAGCCTGTTGGTAATGAAGCAACTTCCAGGACCTTCTCTGATCCCGCTTAGGGTTGTCAGGACATTGTCTGAAAGAGAGAGAGTCCTCTTGGATGCTGCTGGACTCAACTCCTGCCCCAGCTGGAAGTGGCTCAATCTTGGGAGACACAGGCCTTGCCAGCACAGGATCCCTAACATGTGTATCATTTGATGTCTCCTCAGATGCTGTCACAGCTGCAGGTGGCTGTGTCATCTCCATTGTCAGCTTGAGATCCTCAGCAGCTGAACCATGGGGTGGCTCTTCAACTGCCACATTTGGAAGCTGGATTTGATTTGTGTACATTTGATGTGTGTACACCAAGCTTCAGATCCACAGCACTGCAGGACTGGGGTTCACGTGGGAGGAGAACACTGCGAACCTAGTCTGTGTGGGCTGGCCCCTTGTGTGCAGCGACTATTTATGGGTTCTTCCTTGGAAATGGCCAGAAGCTTCTACATTGGAGCCAGGTTCAAGGGCTGCTCCAGTGTCTCCACACACCCATCTTCTCCTGCACTGCATCTGGGCTGTTTCAGTACACTGTCCTGAAGGTGGCTAAGTCCTTGGATGCTGCATGGACCTTGCTGTCCTCTGGAACCTCGCGAAGCCCACTGTCCTCCCGTCTGTACCGTCTCGCTGATTGTGCAGGGAGCTGCCAGGTATCAGGGGCTGGAGCTGTGCTGGGCGGGGAGAGCCTTGTATGCAGTACATGGGTGGATATGGCAGAGTACACGGCTCGGTGCCACTGGTCCTCCCCCAGGAAGGTGGAGGGGCGCAGAGCAGGCATACCAGCTCTGGCTGTGGGGACGTACAAGGCCAAATATCTTGTAGGGATTGGCAGGAAGACATTAAAAGACCGAAGGTCCTCAAGGGCTGCTGTGGCCCACCACTGAGCTTTCTGGTAGCAGGTATATACCCAGGACTCCACTGAATCTCTGAGCCAGTGAGGCCACGAGGACCTCCTGTGGATCATAACCAGTAGGTCCAGTGAGATGGTGAGGTCTGGGTGCTCAGGGATTGTGTCCCTAGTGGTCAAAGCTGCGGAAACTTTCAGAGTGATGTAGAAGGCATTCCAGGGAGGGTCTGCACTTGGCATCTGCCATAAGGATGTCATTTACCAGGTTTCAAAACTCGTCCAAGACAGGGCTGGGATGCCCTACACCTCAGGACCCACTTCTCCAGCACCTTCCATGTTCCTTCTGGAAATGGGAAGCAACCTTCTGCAGGACCTACTGCAACTTATCCAGGCTGCGCATGTCCACTTTGAAGCTATTATATTCTTGGTGCAGGAGGAGCCCCTGAATACAAAATGGCATTGTCCCAGACTTCGAGTCCAGCTTCTGGCCGGCTGAGACTTTGGCATTGAGCCTTAAAGTGCAGATACTGGTGTTGCCTTCTGCATCCACTGAGATGTTCTCTAATTTGGTTCTCACTGTACCATGCCCATCTCGTGGTAGTATCGCATAGCTCTCACCACCTACCTGCCTCAGCACTGTTTGGACCTCCTCCTCCATAGACAGCCCCGCATTTGGATAAGATCCAGTAGGCCGCCTCTTTCTATTGACTCCATTGCTAGATAGACTCATTCCTCAGTTTCTAGAATATTGAATTATTTCAATATGTTTGAGACTCTTAATGGGAGCTGGACTCTAATGAAGGTCCTGGAGCTGAACAGAGAAGAAGTAGATGCTGTCTCACTCTCAGGAAATACATACTTCTTGCTGGAAGAAAAGTAGTAACAGATAAAACAAATGGAAGCATTCGTGGAAGGCGGGAGGCGGGGGAGGAGAGTGAACATCGTGCTGAGATCAGAGCCGGGGAGGTGGAGGTGAATCTGCACAGCATAGCCAGGCCAGGCCCCTGTGGAGTCCAGCTAAGCCTTGAGTGAGATGCACAGGAAGTTCCCCCATGCATCCTTCCAGGGTGGAGCTGCTTGTAGTGCTGAGGAGGAAACCCAGGGCCTCACACACGCTAGGCAGGCATTCTACCACTGACCACACCCCAGCCTACTCTATAAAGTGCTTTGTTGTCCGGCTTCCACCCTCCCTGTGAGGAACTTTAGAAGGTGGTTGAACTGCCTTGAAGTTGAAGACACTTGAGTCCAAGGACCCACAACTAAAGGCCACTGTGGTCCTTTCCTGACTCTCCAGGGTACACTCAAGACCAGGGGCCCTCCGAATGTCCCGAATGTTCCAGTTAGCTGGAAAGGACACTCATGCTCACAAGGAAACCCAGCTTAAACTCCCTCATGTCCGTGAGTTCGTGGTGGGGATGGGCTTCCCAGGCCAGAGAAGGGTCTTGATGGGGAGAGAAGAGATCCTGGGGAGTGGGGAAGCTGGACAGGGCCTGGGGCTTGGCCCTATGTGGGTTCTGGCTGACTGTAGGTACTCATAGCCAGGGTCAGGCACTCAGCAGACAGGATACTGTGGAAAATAAGAAACCCGGAAAAAGCCTGTATCTGGGTCAAGGGCACCCACCTATGTGGACAGAATGGAATACTCCACCTGGGGTGAGGGAACTTTCTGGCAGGCCTAGGTCCAAATGACCTGACTGCAGTCAAGCATGCAAGTGCGTACCTGATGTTTTGTTTGGCCTGGGGAAAATAAGATGGGGGTTAATCCTTCATATTCCATCTTTAGATCCATAAAAAGATTAGGCCCAGCGAGTGGGGAGGTAAGTCCTTCATGTTGGGTCTTTGGATAGAAAAAAGATGGGGCTGGGAAAGGAGACGGGGGGAAAGAGGTATGCAGTTGTCTTTTCTGGCTACTTCCTGCTGCTGATGGTTGACGTTTAGATGTTGGTTTCAGTAAGGTCTTGAGTTGGCCAGGTCTCCTCCTTGTTGAGAGGGTGGTATCCCATGGACATGAAGAACTCAGTCACCTGTTGGGAGGTGAATAATTGTATGGCTTCCTGGATGAGTTCAGAAAAACATTTGACAATGCAGGGGCCTACAGATACTGCCAAGCCCTCCCCACTTCCTCCAGGCAACTGTGAGCATCCTCCCCTCAAGACTTCAGTCAGCAGGTAGAGCTCATGGTTCTAGAAAGGGAGCTGGATTAGTGCCGTGAATGATACAACTGAAGTGAATGAACAGTAAAATTTTTATTAAAATCCATTTTTAAATGATATAAAGAAAAACAGGGGAGGGGGAGGGAGAAATGCCAGTAAATATCTTTCAAGGGGAGGAAAAGGACTTTTCTAAGCACTTGAGCTGTGCTCCTAGTCTTAATTTGGAAGCACACTGGGGTGTATCTGCTGGAGCGAAGTTCCCTCTGCAGGTAAAGATAAGTCCATATCAGACAAAGTCTGTAGAGCCTGTGGGACAGTCACAGATTGGAGTCCACTTGTCCTGAGTGACATGGGCAACTTGAAGATCGAGGTCAGCTGTGATGTGGACTTCCTCTTCAGATATCCACCACTAGAGGAAGACGATTTTCATCACATGCGTCGGTCCGAGACACCTCCTGATGCCAAAGTACTTTGTGGTCTCTCTTCATCTTCCTCTTCTGGTGGAATAGAGTCTGTGTCAGGTACCACAAACTGATCCAGGTCGGCTGCACCATCTTGTGGCTCATCATCTTCTGACACAGGAGCAGGGTTTCAGATGCCATGGGTAAGAAATCCTCCAGATGCAGATCAGCTGCCCAGTGTTGTGGATCGTCAGTTGTGGCCGCAGGTGCCGATGGTTCTTCTTCACATGGTTCAGGCAGAGGAACATCAAAAGCCACATGGACTGTGCCCTGTCCTTCATCATCTGCCTCCAATGGAGTGGTGTCTTCATCATGTGCCCCGGGCAGATGCACAACAAGACACAGAACTGCTCTTCCAGGCTGTGGCTCCTCTGCTGCTGCTTCTGGCGGGGCTGGGTCTGTCTCCACGGCTGTGCACACATCCACTGGGAGATCCACGTGGGTACATGGCAGTGCTGGCTCTTCTGCAGACACAGCTGGAGATGCAAGCATCTGACATGAAGAGGACTTGGCCATCCTGGCCTCCAGGGCAGCTGGAGCATATGCTGGTTCTTCAGCTGCTGCCTCAGCCCCACACAGCTTTGTCTTCAATACAGTGGGTACAGCCCACTGGGCGTCCATGGCACGTGGCACCTGGGGTTGGCTTGGAGGAGTCACAGCAGTGTCCCCATCCCTGCTGTCCTGGGCTGGGCTGCCAGGTGCCACCTGATGGTCTCTCCTTATGAATTACCAGAAGGTTCTTCTGGGTCTGGGTTGGGGCTGGGGTCTGGGTCGGGGGTTGATCCAGTGTCTGCAGGTGTCAGCCAGGCACTCTCTGCAGGATCTCCTGAAGACAGAACTAGTGAAAACTAGGGAAGCAACAGGAAAGCATGTTGCTTTCCTTGTTTTCTCTGGATGAGTTTGCCTGTAGTGACTGGCTCTGAAATGTGTCTGCCAGGAGACTTGGGTTCCAACTTTTCTTTGGTCTTATGTCAAGGCTGAGGTCACTTACTGGGGTCCTCTTACCCAAACCTCTTCCTCCATCAGGACCCCACAGTGTGCCCCTGGGCTTCTGACTGCTCCTCATAAGACACTCACTGTTTGCACAACTGAACACAGTTTCACCAGTACACTCGACCATCCCTGAAAAGGCCCGGGTACAGTCAGTGCCTCAGTTTCCAGGAGTCAAGGGTAAATTCAGACTATTTAATATCTAGGTCTTTGTGTGCATGAGATCCCAAGGTTTAGTATTGTTACTAATGCAAAAAAAATTACAGGTAAAATAATAGGTAGTGATTTTTTTAAAGTCCTCCTACATGGAAACATATGTAGAGACTAGCATGTGTGCATATGTGTGTACACACTCATGCAGACATAGACATATATCAGTGCACATGGTCAAAACTGTGTTATCTAAATATGAGTTCCCCAAATTAGTCTGTTGGGATCTCATCTCCAAGATGATCACATTATGAACAAGCCTTTGGGAATGGTTCAGTTCATGGGGAGCCATCTACATTGAAATTAGTGCTTTTATCTAGACTTTTATCTCCAATCAACCTTCAAAAGGCAGGAAGTGGGCCAAGTGCTGGTGGCTTCCACCTGAATCCTAGCTACTCAGGTGGCTGAGGTATGAGGACTCCATTTCTAAGCCTGTTTAGGCATGAAAGTCCCAGAGATGCTTATCTTCAAAAAAAGAAACAAGAAACACAAACATGTTGGAAGTGGAGCTGTGTCTCAAATGATAGAACACTAGCCTGGAACAAAAAAGATGAGAGACCATGCCTAAGACCTGAGTTCACTTCCAGGGCCAGGATACACAACACACACACACACAGGTTGTAGATATTCTAGGCTCCCCATTGTCTAGGAAATAGCACTTTTGTGTCTACTAAAAGCACTAATTTTCTATAGATATTTTAAGAAATATTACAAGATAGTTCATTTTTAAAGGGTCTTTGAGAAATTAAGGCAGAGAAGGCTGATTTAGCAATGAGAGAGTCTTAAATGCATATAACAACCATTAAGGATCTCTGAACTTCTGTCCCTGCCTGAGGCCTCCATCTTGTGGCCCTTGCTTCAGGAGTCCAAAATCCATGCTAAGTTCAGTGAATGGCAAAGCTCACTATTGTGGCTTGAAGAGAATTTCAGATTTTTTTTTAATAGGAGAGCCAGATCCTCCAAGTGTTTTGTAGTTTGTATTGTCCTCTTAGATTTTTATTTTTTATTTTAATCTGAGGGTGTCAGACTCTTGCTCAGTTGATTCACTCAAGGCTAATGCTTTACCACACTTTCACTGCATTTTTTTTGCAGGTTAATTGGAGTTAAAAGAGTCACAGATTTCTCTACCCACTGTCAAACTTCAACTCTCAACACCTGAGTAACTGGTATTATAGATGTGAGCCACTACTATTCTGCTTCATTGAGGGTTTTGGTCAGCCTGCATGCTCAGGAGGCGCAAAAGGGTCACAGTGCTTAAAAGATTTTTTGAGTACATCCCAGGGAGAACAAAGAAGGATACCCAGGGGAGGAGCACAAAGGTGCAATGTCTGTGTGCTACTGATCATATGAAATAATATCCAAGAAGTGAACACAAAAGGCTTTTTCCTTTGTTTTTTGTTTGTTTGGTTTTTGGTTTTGGGTTGTGGGTTTTTGTTTTTGTTTTTGTTTTTGTTTTTGTCTGTCATGGGGCTTGAACTCTGGGCCTGGCTGCTGTCCCTGAGCTCTTCAGCTCTAGGTGAGTGCTCTACCACTTGAGCCACAGCACCACTTCCAGTTTTCTGTTGGTTTATTGGAGATCAGAGTTTCACAGCCTTTCCTGCCCCGACTGGCTTAGAACTGTGATCCTCAGATTCAGCCTCCTGAGTAGCTAGGATTACAGTCATGAGCCACCGATGCCCAGCTGTTTGTTGTGGGGTGGTTTGTTTTCTTTTTGTCTTGTAATTTTTTTCCTCTTAGGGAGAGTAAGGGAACACAGAAATGGAAGGACAAAGCGTGAACAAACACAGAGTGGTATTCACTAAACACCATGTTGAAAATGATCTGTAACTCATGGGCTGTGGTACGAGGGGAAAACTGGAATGACTGAATGAATGGTTGACATTGTGTAAAAAGAAATATACTCATAATTTATCTAACTGTAAATTACCTTTATAATAACAATTTAAAATTAAAAGATTAAAAAATCATTTTCAGTATATCAATTCAAGGTTCCTTGTCTATCCCATTAACCACTTCTGTGCCATGAGGGTGCCGATCCTGCATGGGTGGCCTGAACAGGTGGACAGAGGATGGGTGGTCTTTGACAGAGTTCTCAATTCCAGATTTCTCTGTCCTCCGGCTGGCCTTACCTCAACTCTCAAACTTGTTTTAGCTGTCAGTTCACCACTCAGCCTTTGCCATGGGGTCCCCTAGCCCAACTTTTGCCCTCATAAACTGCTCTACAAAAGCCAGGCACTGGTGGCTCACACCTGTAATCCTAGCTACTCAGGAGGCTGAGATCTAAGGATCAAGGTTCAAAGCCAGCTCGGGCACAAAAGTCTGTCAGACATTTTTTTTTGTCACTCCTATCTCCAATAAACCACTCAGTAAACCAGAAGTGGTGCTGTGGCTCAAGTGGTAGAGCACATGCCTTGAGCGGTATTGCTGAGGGACAGCGCCCAGGCCCAGAGTTCAAGTCCCACAATTGCCCAAAAAAAAAAAACAAAACAAAAAAAAAAAAAACCTCTGCATTGCTGAACTGCCCCCTAACCTGTGTAGCTGCCATGGTCTCCTCCCTCTCAGACCTGGCCTCACCTGGGAAGGGTTAATAATACTTGTGGGATTCTTTGTTGCTTTGTATGTCCCTCCCCCATGGGATAACCCCTGCTTTCACTGTATTTGATGTTGGTATCATTTGTGGAGGGGAAGGGAAAAAACAAATTGTTTAAATAGGGATACAGGTGGACCTATTGCAACAATGAGATGTACAAGACGTTATGTACAAAAACAAACTTTACAACTTTGGCTTGGGGGGAGGGGGGAGGGGAAGGACAGGGCCAGGGAGATGGGAAGTGATGGGAAGGGGAAACAAAGGAGGAGGCAACAATGCTTGATAAGAAATGTACTCATGGGCTGGGAAGGTGGCTCAGTGGTAGAGTGCTTGCCTTGCATGCATGAGGCCCTAAGTTCGATTCCTCAGCACCACATAAGCAGAAAAAGCTGGAAGTGGCGCTGTGGCTCAAGCGGTAGAGCGCTGGCCTTGAGCTGAAGAGCTGAGGGACAGCGCCCGGGCCCAGAGTTCAGACCCATGACGGGCAAAAAAAAAAAAAAAAAAAAAAAAACCACAAAAAAAGAAGTGCACTCGGGGAGGAGTATGGGAAGGGATTGGAAGGGGAAACAATGAGGAGGCAACAATACTTGATAAGAAATGTACTCATTATCTTGCCCAGATAATTGTAACTCCTCTGTACGGTATTCTCACAATTTAAAAAAAGAAAAGAAAGAAATGTACTCATTACCTTGCTCATGTAATTATAACCCCTCTGTATGGTATTTTCACAATAAAATAATAATAATAGTAATAATACTTGTAGGAGGCTCCACGGTGGCTGGGTGAGTCTATCCACACAACCAGGCAGTCAGGGACTGTCTTAACATTTGCTCTTCCCCTCATTGAGCAACTATGGCAGCTGTGGATGGAAGAGGCCAGGGCTGACTGTGTCCTGCATATGTTAGACACAGCCGTTATGCAGCAGAGCTGGGGTGGGCTGGGAATGGTGGTGGTGGAATGGGTTCATGTCACAATGCAGGAGTGGTTGGCTCCCTTTCCCTTGAGAACAGGTTCCCAATAAAAGGATGAGAAAGATAAATGCCCAGGAGTGGGATTGCTGAGTCATAGAGGAGCCTTATGTTTAGTCTTTTAAGGAATCTCCATACTGCTTTCCAGAGTGGTTGAACAAGTTTACATTCTCACCAACAGTGTAGTGTAGGGTTCCCTTTTGGCTGCATCCCCACCAGCATTTTTCATCATTTTCCTGGTAATGGCCATCTAACTGGAGTGAGGTAGACTCTCTATGTTGTTTTAATTTGCATTTATTTTATGGTCAGAGATGTGTTTTCATGTGTCTATTGTCCATTCTTACTTCCTCATCTGATAAGTCTCTCTTTAAGTAGTCAATTTATTGATTGGGTTGTTAACTTTTTGAGGATTTATTTGGGTGGGTGTGTATCTTGGGGGCTCTAAGTATATTTTAGATATGAGGCTCTTGACTGATGCATAGCTAATAAAGATGATCTCCCATTCTGTGGACTTTCTATTTATCTTGCTAGCTACATCCTTTGCCATGCAGAAGTTCTTCAATTTGATGCACAATCCCATTTTTCCAGTCTTCCTTTGATTTGTTGTGATTCTGAATCTTTACTTAGGAAGTTTTGACCCATGCCTAGAAGGTCTAGAGTTTTCCCCTACCCCTTCTTGTAATATTTTCATGGTATCTGGCCTTATATTGAGGTCTTTGATCCATTTAGAATTTATTTTGGTGCCAAACTAAAGCTACCAGCACAACCATGTCATAGCAGCATTATTTTGCTATAGTGAAGATATGGAATCAACCCAGATGCCCCTCAGTGGATGAACAGATCAAGAAAATATAGTGTGTGTGTATGTATGTGTATATATATATATATATATATATATATATATATATATATATACACTATATCAAGAAAATATAGTGTATATACACACACACACACACACACACACACACACACACAATGGAATTCTACTCATTCATCAGAAAGATTGATATTGTACCTTTCATAAGGAAATGGAAAGACTTAGAAAAAAATTATATTAAACTAAGTAAGCTAGAGCCAAAGAAACATAGATTGCATGGTTTCCCTCATTTGTGGTAACTAGAATGTGCCTATAAATCTACAAGGAAACACACTGGATCACACACACACACACACATGGATGTCATAAAACTATATAGGACTCTAGACATCACATACTAAGAGCAAAGGAAGATATGCATAGTAGTGGTTAATAAAGACTCAATAACTATGAGCATGTGATCATATAAAATAATATTTTATTAAATTAACTCCAAGAAAAGGAAACAAGAGACTTTTTAGTTGCCATTGTTGCTGTTTTGGTTTTCTTTTCATTTACTTGTACTGTAAGGGGGCACAAAAAAGGTAGAACAAAGGGTGAACAAACACAACAGTGGTACTCACTAGACACTATATAGAAAATGAACTGGGGCTGGGAAGGTGGCTCAGTGGTAGAGTGCTTGCCTTGCATGCCTGAGGCTCTGGGTTCGATTCCTCAGCACCACATAAGAAAAAAGCCGGAAGTGGCGCTGTGGCTCAAGTGGTAGAGTGCTAGCCTTGAGCTGAAGAGCTGAGGGACAACGCCCAGGCCCAGAGTTCAGGCCCCACGACTGGACCCCCCCAAAAAAAAAAAAAAAAGAAAAGAAAATGAACTGTACATCTTGTGGGTGGGGATGAGAGGGAAAAAACTGGGAGAGAGCAAGGGAAGGGGAGATATGGTAAGATATGGTTCAAAAAGAATTGCGTTCATGCCAGGCACTGGTGGCTCACATCTATAATCCTAGCTACTCAAGAGGCTGAGATCTGAGGATTGTGGCTCTGACCCAGCATGGACAGGAAAATTTGTGAGACTCTTACCTCCAATTAATCACAGAAAAAGCTGGAAGTGGCACTTTGGCTCAAGCGGTAGAGTGCTAGTCGAGCAAAAAGGAACTCAGGTGCAGCACTGAAGCCCAGGACTGGGGGAAAAAAAAAAAAAAGAATTGTACTCATTACCTGACTCATGTGACTATAGATAAACTCTACAAAAATAATGTTTTTTAAAAAGGATGAGTTGGGCTGGGAAGGTAGCTCAGTGGTAGAGTGCTTGCCTTGCATGCATCAGGCCATGGGTTCAATTCCTCAATACCACATAAGCAGAAAAAGCAGGAAGTGGCGCTCTGGCTCAAGTGGTAGAGTGCTAGCTTTGAGCTGAAGAGCTGAGGGACAGCACCCAGGCTAAGTTCAGGCCCCACAACCTGCAAAAAAAGGATGAGCTGAACCCTTGGTCACTGCACTCCGCCTGTGTGTGAGTAAAGCCCTGTGAACAAATTTTTCTGCAGGTAGAGGGTGCGTGTGTGTGTGTGTGTGTGTGTGTGTGTGTGTGTGTGTGTGTGTGTGTGATCTGAGGAATGGGCTCAGGGGTTCACGTCCCCATGTGAAAAAGGATGAGCTGAACCCTTGGTCACTGCACTCTGCCTGTGTGTGAGTAAAGCCCTGTGAACAAATTTTTCTGCAGGTAGAGGGTGTGTGTGTGTGTGTGTGTGTGTGTGTGTGTGTGTGTGTGTGTGTGTGTGTGTGTGTGTGTGTGTGTGTGTGTGTGTGTGTGTGTGTGTGTGTGTGTGTGTGTGTGTGTGTGTGTGTGTGTGTGTGTGTGATCTGAGGAATGGGCTCAGGGGTTCATGTCCCCATGTGAGCCCAGGCAGTGCAGGGCATGTTTATGGCAGACTGTAACATTACCTAGGAGTTCTGGTGTTTGGTCCAGCAGAATGCTAGAATAAAGCACTTTAGAGGCTTGCACAGTGATTTCAAACAAGGACCTGAGAGATCTAGCCATGTGAGGCGGGGGTGGAATTCCTGCAGGCAGCCCCTGAGAGTACACTGTGTGCACCTGGAAAATGAGGCCAAGCTGCAGTCAATACCCCAGACACCCCAGGAAAGTGCAGATGCCAGGACTGTGTACTACACACAGGACGGTGACAGAGGCAGAGCACAGGCAGCTAAAGAGTCTCCAGGTGGGCTGCACATGTCAAGGTCCTGGGGATGAGGCTGTGATAGCCTTTGGAGTTCACAAAAATACTATGGTACCCTGGGTGCTGGACTTGGTGCTCTAGGAATGACTATATGCCACAGTGGCCATTGGGTTGCTTTGGTTGGATCTCTCCTTAATTATTGGCTTTTGTGGAATGGGAATTCTTGCCCTGTGTCCTCTCTGTCTAGGATGTGGTAATTTTCTGACTCATTTCACAAGAGCTCACATCTAGGTAGGCCCTGAGCCTCAGAGGAGACAATGGGCTTGGACTTGTGAGCAGTCCTGTGGCAGTTTAGGAGGTGAACAGAATCCATTTTGCCTGGGGAGCTGGACAGGAACCTGTGGGCAGGGCTGGATGTTATGGATTGGGTCCTGATTGTCCTCCAGATCTTGAAGGCATGGTTCCCTAGGCCCGTGGGAGGAGGAAGATGGCCCTGAACTTCAAAGTGGAGCTTCAGAGCTGTGGGGGAGGGGCCAGCTCTCTCTTTTGCTTCTGCCTGCCATGAGATGAGCAGCTTTCTTGTGTCCTGCGTTCTCAAGCATTATGCTCTAGGCATAATGTACAGGTGGGCAAGTGTGTGGTATTACGCACAGGGTGGCTGTGTGGCGGCAGGACCTCTCCAACCATGCTAGTGTGTACACTGTTCTCTCAGCACACATCCTCCTCTGACCTCCGCAGCCTATGGCTCCCTGCTCAGCATCCCTTGGATTCTCAGACTGGCTGAGTAGCTGATAAGTGGGTCAGGATGACTGACATGTGCCACTGTGTGTCACCAAGGAGAGAGTAACACATTGCTGTGTTACAGCAGCTCACAGAAGTGACCCATCAGCCCCTCAGGTGCACAACCAGAGTTCTTCCCTGACCCAACATAGCCTGGCCCTCAGAACTTCACCAGGCTATGTCAGACTTCTGGGCAGATTTAGAACCCAACGTCTTCAAATGATGAGCTGGTGACACTGGGGGTCAGGCACTGGCCTGGAAGCAGCTCAGAGCCTCGTCCCTTCAGAAGCACTTCAAGGACTTTAAGCCAGTACTGGGGTTTGATTTCCAAGCCTTGTGCCTTTCTTTGGCTTTTCTGCCACAGCTCCAGTTGTCAGGAGCACTTTTAATCACTCACTGAAATAGAGGAGGCCCAGAAGTGACCCACAGCTGACAGACGCGTTCCTGTCACTCTCCCCTTAGTCTGTGGGCTACATCCCACATCCCAGCACACATTGCAATTTACTTCTCAATGAAGCTCGCAGAAGAAGGCCACAAGACAGAATTCATGGGATCCTCTCAGGAACTGACGTTTTGTGAGAACAAATTTATTAGCAACCATTTTTAGGAAAAGTCTGAGGCAGGTGTCTGCTCATGTCCAAGCATGCTTGCAAACCCTCTGTGGATGATGGTAGGGAGGAGCAGTGGTGGACTTCCTGTAGTCTGTGGCCGGCTGCCCAACTCCTCATGAGCTGGACAGAGTCACGGGGCTGGGCATGGTCTGACACAGCAGCAAACTTCCAGCTTCCCTGTGATCTGATGTCAGCCCACACTCGCTCCACCTGTCACAACCATGAGCTCAGGATTCCTCCTCTCCTTTATCTGCAGAAGACAGAGTATCAGTGACTGAACTACTTTTGTTGCTTCCTTCTCTCTGAACATGTTTCCATGAACGACCCTACCTCACCCCACCCCCAAGACACATCCAGCCCTTGGTACCCATAGAAAATTGGATTGCACATTGGATTACACATTGGCAAGGGTATTAAGTATAGCAGAGCCAAAACGCAGCAGCCCAGCTCCGTGTCCACCCACCTGCTCTCCAGCCTCTCCGTGCTGTCCTCGCTCTTCTCGCTCTCCTCGCTCTTCTCGCTCTCCACAGGGACGACTTTGTTCCGGCACTCTGTCTTTCCCAAAGGCAAGCAGCAACAGAGCCCTTGGAACCACCTCAGGCACCTCCTCAGTCTCTTCCACACCCTTCTGCTCTTCACCCTGACATAACTCTGTCCCGCAGGGGGCGAGTCCTGGGACTCTGCTGGATCTTCGTGGGGCCCGCTGTCCCCTGTCTCCACCAGGGCATCGAGGGCTGGAGCTGGGGCCGGGAGGGGAGGGGAGGAGGCTGGGGATGTGTGCAGGACTTGGGTGCTGCCCTTCTGGTCTTCCTCTTGGGAGGTGAGGGAGTACAGGGCGACCACACTGGCGTCGGCTGTGGGGACACTGAACAAAGACATGGTAGGGGACTGGCACGGCACCTTGGCGGGACGCAGGATCCTCAGGTGGTCGCTCTGGTCCCCGCACTCTGACTTCTTTTGCTCCAGAATCAGGTAGACGCCCATGAGCGCATTGTAGCTCTTGGCACTCAAGGCCTCTTTCACCTGCTGTGGGTCGTAGCCCATACCAGCCATGGCTTCCAAAATGGAGGGGTCCGGGCGCGGGGGGTGGCTCTCCGGAGCTGGGGGCTCCTGCACCCCCTGCTGGAGCCAGGGGTGCTCCAACACGCGCTGCAGTGAGGGCCTGCGCTGGGGGTCCAGGGCCACCATGCTGGTGACCAAATCCCGGAAGTCAGCAGAAACATGGGCGGGGAAGCTGAACTCACCCTTCAGCACCGCGTCCTCCGTCTGCATGGTGGTGTCTCCCCGAAACGGGGGGCGCCCCACCACGGAGGTATACAGCAACACGCCCAGGCTCCAGACGTCAGCCTTGGTGCCATCGTAGGCCTTGAGGAACAGGAGTTCCGGGGCGCAGAACGGTAACGTGCCCCCGGCTGCCAGGACTTTCTGGCCGGCCCTGACCCTGGTGCCCAACCCAAAATCGCACACCTTGGCGTTGCCGTTCGCGTCCAGGAGGATGTTCTGCAATTTCAGGTCGCCATGGATGATGCCCTGCCCGTGGCAGTACTGCACGGCCCGCACCACCTGGCGGAAGACATACCTGGCCTCCTCCTCCCACAGATACCCGACGGTCTGGATCAAGTCCAGAAGATCGCCGCCCTCCGCGTTCTCCATGACGAGGTACATGGTGTGCGGGGTATCTATGATTTCATACAACTTGACCACATTGGGGTGGTCCACCGAGCTCAGGAGGTCCACCTCGGTGCTGATGAGCTCCTTGTTCACGGTCTTGGGGATGGCTTTGATGGCCACGAAGGTGTGGGTGAGAAGGTGCTGAGCCAGCTTCACCTCGGAGAAGCCGCCCTCCCCGATGTCCCTCAGGACCCGGTACTGAGCCCTGAGCAGCTCCTGCCCGGGAGCCTGGGAGCCCAGCCCCGCCGGCTCCTCCTCACTGGCGGGAAGCAGCATCGCGCAGCCGGGCTAACGATGCGGCCCAAGAGGGCAAGGGGGGAAAGGGAAAGACAAACCCAAGTGGAAACACTAGGGAAGCAAATACAACAAACAGCAAAATGGAAAGGGAAGAAGCAGCTAACCTACCAAAGGCAATACTGGGGACGCAAACTACAAACACCACACAGCGCACAGAGCAGCTAGCTGCGAGTCCAGCAGGTCACCGCTAACAGCTTCCTGCTAGGTGGACTCAAATGCTGTCCAGACCGCTTCCTTATGTGCGCTGGGCCCTCACTCCATCACAGTGGCCCCTGTGAGGTCAGAGCAGGGAGAGGCCCAGGCATGGCTGGTGGACCCCACAGGCTCCTTTCACTTAAACACCCATTCGGAATGGAAAAGACGACACAAGTTTTGTTTAGTAGATAGTATACTGAGATTCATCATTAGTTATCTAGAACTTAAAATCCGATCCTGGCACCAGAGGCTCAGGTCTCTTGATCCTTGTTCCTTGGGAAGTTGACATTGGGAGGATGGCAATTCAATGTCAGCCCAGGCAGTGGGTGTGAGATTCCCTATCAACCGAAGGAGTTTGGTGTGCGGTGCACACCTGTCATCCCCTGATGATGGAGGCCAAATATAGGGACATCAGGCCCAGGTGCATGGCTGGAACAAAATCAAGTCCGTTTCTGAAATGTAACTAGCATATGAGAGGCTGGAGGTGTGTCTCAATGGTAGCACACCTTCCTAATAAGTACATGGCACTGGTGCCAATCACGTATCATCTCCCCTTCAAATTGCTAGAGTGCTTCAATCACTTTTTGTGTTTTTTGAACATCTGTACTATCTTGTGTTTTTTGTATGAAGATCCTGGGGCTTGAACTCAGGAACTAGGCACTATTTCTGAGCTGTTTTCTTAGGGTTAGTACTACCTCATAAGCCACAACCCCCATTCCCACTTTTTTTTTGTTTTTTGTTTTTTTTGGTGCCTAATTGGAGATGAGTCTCACAGACTTTCCTGTATGGATTGTTTTCAAACTGCTATCCTCAGATCTCAGCCCTCCTGCACAGCTAGGATTACAGGATAAATTATAAGCACCTGCTGACATCACATGGTCTTTAAAAATAAAAGATAGCAGGGTGCCAGTGGCTCATATCTGTTGTCTTAGCTACACAGGAGGCTGAGATATAAGGATTGTGGTTCAAAGCCAGCCCAGACAATAAAAGGCCATGAGACTCATTTCTTTCTTTCTTTCTTTTTCTTTTTACACTGTCCCTCAGCTCTTCAGCTCAAGGTTAGTGCTCTACCACTTGATTCACTGTGCCACTTCTGGTTTTCTGAGTGGTTTATTAGAGATTAAGAATCTCACAGACTTAGCCGGGCGCCAGTGGCTCTCGCCTGTAATCCTAGCTACTCAGGAGGCTGAGATCTGAGGATTAAGGTTCAAAGCCAGCCGGGGCAGGAAAGTCCATGAGACTCTTATCTCCAATAAACCACCAGAAAACCAAAAGTGGCACTGTAGCTCAAGTAGTAGAGTGCTAGTCTTGAGCTGAAGAGCTAATGGACAGCACTCAGGCCCAGAGTTCAAGCACCATGACCGACAAAAAAAAAAAAAAAAAAAAGAATCTCACAGACTTTCCTGCCCGAGCTGGCTTTGAACTGCAATCCTCAGATCTCAGCCTCCTCAGTAGCAAGGATTACAGGCATGAGCCACCAGCACCCACATGAGACTCATTTCTAACCACAAAAAGCTAGAAGTGGAACTGTGTCTCAAGTGTCAAGTGGCTAGACTTGAGCAAAATAAGCTCAGAGACAGTACTGAGGCCCTGAGTTCAAGCCCTAAAACCTGTGTGCCTGTGCACATGTGCACATGTGTGTGTGTAAACATGCATGTGCACACACACACACACACACACATATCACATGATGTCTGCTTACAACAGCCTGGAGAACTGAATCTTGATGCCCTTCTTTCAGGTCACACTCATTTTGCTCTGGGATAAATGAAAATGGATGCTTCATAGATATAGGGACCTGCTCTGAAGGCCCAGGATTCTCTTGTCTGAAATACACAAGTGAGGAACAAAGAAAGGCCAGAGGAGGAGTCCAGCTGGAGACAGGGATGGCCTCATTCCCACCTCCTGCTCAAACAGGCAGAGAGTTAACACGGCTGAGTCTGGCAAGCTTGAGGTAGTCAGTGTAATCCCTTCTTACTAGGAGCTGGAGCATGGTTTTGAGGAGTGGTTTGCTAAGGGCAAAGAATTTTTATTTTTTGTAGTATTAGTATTTGAACTCAGGGCCATCTGCATCAATGGTAAGCCATCAGTGTGGCACTTGAGATCAGACAGACTATTTATCTTTTGTTTTCTAAAATTCCACTTCCAAGTCCAGTGTAATAAAACATGCACACAAGGGTTTTATATTTGGGAACAAGTCAGTATTGATTGTGGCACCAGTAGTCCCAGCTACTTGGGAGGGTGACACAGAGGATCCTGAGTCTTAGGTACTCCAGGCCAACTATAATGTGGTGACTTAGGATGAGCATGTAGAAAGGGAGCTACTAGCCAATGTCCCTACACTGACTACTTGATCAGGCTGCTCCCCACAGGTGTCTTGAGAGTATATTAGGACTCTGCTACATTATATGTTTTATTCTGTTTTGTTATTGGTTTTTTTTTTTGAGATTTGCCAAACATAAATGTGCTTGGTTAAAACCTCATGCTTCTGCCCTGAATACTTTCTTCAGAGACACCAAAAACCTACCATTTGTTTCTCCCAACAACGAGATCCCTCTGGAAAGAAAATAAATAAACCCTTTATTTGGTCTTTCAGAATGATCTTTTTTTTTTTTTTTTTTTTTTGTCAGGCATGGGGGCTGAACTCTGGGCGCTGTCCCTCAGCTCTTCAGCTCAAGGCTAGCACCCTACTGCTTGAACCACAGTGTCTCTTCTACTTTTTTCTGCTTATATGGGGCTGAGGAATCGAACCCAGGGCCTCATGCATGCAAGTCAAGCACTCTACCACTGAGCAACTTCCCAGTCCTGATCATTATTTTTTAAAAATTCTTTTTAAATTCATTAAGGAAAGACTACAAGAACATTCAAGTTTGCTTGACATTCTCCAAAGCTGGAGTAACTCAGATTATTATTAATGTATTTTTAATTACCAAATATAGAATAACTTTTTTAAATTGACAAATTAAAGAGATAGTTAGAAGCCGGGCGCTGGTGGCTCACGCCTGTAATCCTAGCTACTCAGGAGGCTGAGATCTGAGGATCGCGGTTCAAAGCCAGCCCGGGCAGGAGAGACCGTAAGACTCCTATCTCCAATAAACCACCAGAAAACTGGAAGTGGCGCTGTAGCTCAAGTGGTAGAGCGCTCGCCTTGAGCTGAAGAGCTGAGGGACAGCGCCCAGGCCCAGAGTTCAAGCCCCACGACCGTCAAAAAAAAAAAAAAAAAAAAAAGAGATAGTTAGGTTTTCTGAGGCTAATTTACTTCTGAAGGTACGGACTGAGATAGGAAATGATAATACATTCCTTATGCCCATGTCTGAGGACATATGACCAGATTAGCTCAGTGTACTTGACTGAGCCAAATTCTCTACCACTGGGCTTCTTCTGTCTTTGCCTCGCAAATGGTAGAATTAGACATAGAAGCCCATCGCTGGCAAAAGATTTTTTTTTCCCAGTTCAAATGTCTGAAATCAGGGCTTTCCACTTGAGTGGCTTTCTTGCTTGATTCATACCGTTATCACTTGAGCCATGCCTCCATCCTAAGTTTTTGTTGGTTACTTTACAAATGAGGTTTCAAGAACTTTCAGGACTGGGTTAACTTCGAACCATGATTCTCCAGGTTTCAGTCTCTGGATTAACTAGGATTAAAGGTGTGAACTGGATCTGGCTCAAGACACTGATTTTTATAAAGAGAAGTTCTAGCCAGCTGCCAGTGGCTAAAGCCTGAAATCCTAGCTACTCAGGAGGCTGAGATGTGAAGATCCAGATTCAAAGTCAGCCTGGATAGATAAACCTAAGAGATTATTATCGTCAATCAACTACCACAAAGCTGGAAGGGGAACTGTGGCTCAAATGGTAGAACACTGCCGTTGAGCAAAAAGCTAAGGAACAGCCGTCAGGCCCAAGTTCACACCTCAGTACTGCCACATATAATAATAATAATAATAATAATATGGAAGAGGAGGAGGGGTGGGTGAAATGGGGGAAGAAGTAAGAAAGAAGAGGAAGAGGAAAGAAAAGGAGGAAGAGAAGGAAAACGAGGAGGAGAAGGAAAAATAAAAGGAGTTGTTGAAATTCGTTGATAACTGGGATATTCACACCGTGTTAGTATTATCTCTACCTCTGGTCCTCAGCTCCACCCAGACCTGAGCTCCTCCCAGCCCTAGAGTTCCAGCAGTATAGCTGGCCACTCCCTCTTTCCCCCCAGAGCTACCTGCCTACGTACTTACCTCACTTCGCCCTCACTTCCCCCCCAGACCTACCTGCCACCTGGATGGGGGCAGACAGATGCTACATATTCCCTCTCCCGGGAGATATGGCCCCTGTAATAAACCTTACAATAATGCTTCTCCTGTGCCTGCCTGCCTCCATGTGGTCCCCTGGGATGGTCATGAAGGATTCTTACACAATGTACTTTATGGGAATGTACTTAATAGCACATTCCTAAACTCTCATTCTAATTCTGCTTCCATTTCTGAAGACCTGTAATTATGGAACTATCTATGTTCTATGCAGGTATTTAGGATTATTTTATTTTTGAGGGTTTTTGGGTTTGAGACAAGTTCAAAGTATGTAGCCCAAGATAGACTTGATCTCTAGAATCTTCCTTCCACAGCTTTCCAAATGGAAAGAATTACAGGCATTCATCACTGTGTGTCTGCAATGATTATGAACTGCTGGTTTTTAAGTTCAGAATTTATTCAAAATCAGGCTTTCTGCCACATAATCTGAAATTTTAAATATTTACATAGTCAGTAAGGATTCAATTGGGTTTGTCTATTTTAGAAAACTTCAGAAAAAGAGAACATTACTCTGACCTTTGGTGAAGGTTTGATTCAAAATGACAAGGAAGGCTGGGAATGTGGCTTAGTGATAGAGCATTTGTCTAGCATGCATGAAGCCCTGGGTTTGATTCCTTAGTACCACATAAAAAGAAAAAGCCGGAAGTGGCACTATGGCTCAAGTACTAGCCTTGAGCAAAAAGCTCAGGGACAGTACCCAGGCCCTGAGTTCAAGCCCCAGGACCAAAAATAAAAAGGACAAGGAATTATAGAACTTATTGGAGCTTTACAATTGTCTAAGGGGGTATCCACATTGAAAAGTGGAGACTCATTCCAAGTACAACTTTGAGTCCTGAAGAACTTGGTTAATCACAATGCCAACAGAACAAGTTGCATTAATGCAAGCAGTTGCTGCAGTGATCACTTTTCAAGGTGTTCTTGCCATTGCTCACTGGGTCCACAAGGATGGAGGACATCAGTGAATAGTCAAGGTTCTGGTGACAAAATTGCTCCCTTGTTATTCCCTGTCTAATATTGACAGTGTTATGATTTCATATATTTTTGGCAGTTTGGGGATTGACTTCAGGGCTTCACACTTTTGTGGCTTCCTTGCAGGCCTGCTGCTCTACTAGCTGAATGAAGCCTCCATTCATGCTTTGTATTGATTAATTGGAAATGGTATCTGCACAGCTTTTCTGACTGGATTGGCTTTCAACCAGGATCGTTCAATCTTAGCCCCTAGAGTAGATAGGCTTAAAGGGTGAGTCATCATGCCTGGCTTCAAACTTATTCTTCAGTGGTGTGGGGCATTTGTTCCACTGTGGCCTAAGAACATTTCCAAAATCGGTTTTCTATAAACAACAACAAAAAAAAACTAGAGAGAGAAAAAAAAGAACTTTGAAAATTAATTCAGGATACTCTCCAAGGGTCAAACTTTCAGGATCTGAAAATGGCCGTTGTCAGTCTCTGCATGATTAGAACTTGGGTAGGGGATCAGACTTCCTGGCCCTAATGGAAAGGACCAGATTAGACACCATGAACTGAGTTTTCTTTTTTTTGGGGGGGGGGGTTCCGGTTGTGGGGTCTGAACTCTGGGCCTGGGTGCTGTCCCTCAGCTCTTCAGCTCAAGGCTAGCGCTCTACCACTTGAGCCACAGCGCCACTTCTGGCTTTTCTTCTTTTTGCTTATGTGGTGCTGAGGAATTGAACCCAGGGCCTCAGGCATGCAAGGCAAGCACTCTACCACTAAGCCACCTTCCCAGGCCCTGAACTGAGTTTTCTTAAGTACAGTCCTGAGACAAACCATCCTTGGAAGGAGATCCAAACTGGAATCTTCAGATAAAGCTAATGATACCAAATGGATAATGTCCTCTCACCAGAGTGAAACAAATTTCTTGCTTTTTTTTTTGGTCAGTTGTGGGGCCTGAACTCTGGGCCTGTGTGCTGTCCCTCAGCTCTTCAGCTCAAGGCTATTGCTCCACCACTTGAACCACAGTGCCACTTCCAGCCTTTTGTGCTTATGTGGTGCTGAGGAATTGAACCCAGGACCTCATGCGTGTGAAGCAAGCACTCTACTACCAAGCCACCTTCTCAGTCCTCTTGCTTTTTTTTCTTGGTATGCTGGGGATTGAATACAGACAGGGCTGGATATGGTTTGATCCTAGTGCTTGACCACATTCCCAGCTCTTTTTTTAATTTTTAATCTTGTTTAAAGATAGGGTCGGGGCTGGGAAGGTGGCTCAGTGGTAGAGCACTTGCCTTGCATGCATGAGGCCCTGGGTTCGATTCCTCAGCACCACATAAGCAAAAAGAAAAAAGCCGGAAGTGGCACTGTGGCTCAAGTGGTAGAGTGCTAGCCTTGAGCTGAAGAGCTGAGGGACAGTACCCAGGCCCAGAGTTCAGGCACCATGACTGGGCCCCCCCACCAAAAAAAAAGATAGGGTCTCCTAGATAACTGGCCTCAAACCTTCATATTTCTGCCTCAAGTTTCTGAAGAGCTGAAATTATGGACATAAACCTCTACACCAAGAAATTACATTTTTATATGTTTGTTCTAGTACAGGGCTTGAACTCAGAGCCTTGAGATTTAGCTTGCCTTGCTTACTTCCAGCTAGTATTCTACGACTTAAGCCAGGCTTTCAGTCTGATCTTCTGTTGCTATCTTCCAGGTCTCAGACTTCAGAGATGGGATTATGGGTATGGGCCACCAATCCCTCCCTAGCTCAGTAGAATTTCTAATTAATCTGACAATCTTTTTTTTAATTGCTCTTGTTGGGCTTTAGAGCCCATTTGAGGTCTGGCGAGGCCAAAATAAGATTTCAAGATCCTCTAAGGAATTTTCACATTTTTAAATACTCTATAGTGTCTCTCCACTTGTACAAAGGTAAACACCCTTGTGTCTCCATTGCTTTTGTTGTGTATTGTATTTTGTAATTTGTTAGAATGGGTGACATGCTGAAACCTCTGGCTATAGAAATTGCCATAGTTGCCACTTTCACAAGCCTGTCCCTGCTGCCATAATGCCCCACACTAAGAACCCAACTTTGCTCTGTTGCTTGAAGCCACCAAAACCCTGGGAGCCCATTCCAGAGCCTTCTTGCTCCAGCACAAGCTCAGTAGATCTGCACTGACAGTATGTAAAATTAGAGTCAAGGTGGGTTTGGATTCCAGGCCTCAGAAAGGCAAACAAGAATTGTGTTATCTAGCTTCACATGAAAGGATTATGTGGAGGGTTCAGACACTGGATTTAGCAGAGAGGGGTGGATTTTCTTAGAAGGGCTTTGGGGCTGGTTCACCCTCTCTAGGGTGGGACAAGGTGGGGGAGGGAGGCTTGTCTGAGTGAAGACATAAATCTCAGAGCTTAGACCTTCATCCTTGCAAGCAGCTGCTTGGATTTGCTCTGTTCTGAGTAAAGCTAGGGGAGAAGACAACATAGAGCTGAGCTCACAGCATGGGAGCCTGGTGGACCTGGCCTGAAAACTTCGATGCTCCATTGGTTTTTTACCTGACAGAACAACAGGAGAAAGACATATTCGGTAAGTGGCGCTTGTGCCCAACTCCTGCCCTCTTCACACTTTCCAATCTTTCCCTGTGCTCCCCCTGAGTCTGGGCCAGGCCCTGACCCTCAGAGCCACCAAGTGCCATGTAAGCTGCTGGTTCTCACATTCTTCTCTCTCTTCTGCTCCCAGGCCATGGGGATGCATTCCTCCCCTGCATTGAGAAACACAGCCACACCCTCATTCAGCTGGAGCCCTGGTTCACAGCCACAGGCCACACTCAGGTCACTGTGGTGGGTCCACCAAAGGCCAGGCAGTGGCTCAGGAACATGGTTCAGTATTTGGGGCACCAGGATGCTCGTTGTCAAGCCCAAGGTAGGTGTCTGACTGAACTGAGGGTGAAGGCTTGCTGACAGGTCTGGGGCTCCTGCATGGCAGGTTAAATTCTTGTAGAATCACTCACATGGTTGGACATCCAGATGTTACCCAGAACCCACTGGAGTGGCAGGAACCCAAAACTGACCATTTTGTGATCATGGGGTAGAGGGTACTCAAGGGTCCCCTGGGAGGGATGGGCTGGGTGAGTCTCTACCCCACACCTCCATGTCCCCACAGGCATCTTGCCTATGTTCATGGCTCTATTTGATCATTTCTTCTCCTTCTCAGGTTTGGAAATGCTGCAGCATGTCCGGAGCCAGCCCCTCACCAAGGAGGACTTGGCCTTTTCTTTCATCGCTTGTCCTGACACTGTGCTCCTGCTGTCTTAGCAACCATGATGAGTGATCCCTTCTCTCAGGCTTCCTTAAGAATAGGGCTTGATGCTCCTAGGGTTCCCTGGAGTTAATTTTGTCATAAAGACTAACTTCCTTGGGAAGCTAAGAAAGACAAGGAAGGTGTGGTGCAGGTTGGAATTTGTGGCCAGCCCCTCAGGGCTTCTAGGCATATGTCTGAGGGATGTCTCTTAAAAAAAAATATATATATATATATAAGGATGTGTTCTCATCTAAAAACTTATTATTGAATAATGATATGTAATAAATAAGCTCTGTCATGTATAATGCCTCTGTGTTTTGACAAGCTTGTCTTCCCTACTCATTTTTCCTGCAATTCCACCCAACTTCCAAGAAAACATCACCTCTCAAGAAATCTCAGATTATAAACTAGGCACTAGTGGCTCTCCCTGTAATCCTAGCTACTCAGGAGGCTGAGATCTAAGGATCACAGTTTGTAGCCAGCCCAGACAACAAAGTTGATGAGACTCTTAGCTCCAACTAACAATCAGAAAGCCAGAAGTGGCACTGTGGCCCAAAGTGGTAGAGTGCTAGCCTTGAGCAAAAAAGCTCAGTGACAGCCCCCAGGCCCTGAGTTCAAGCCTCACAATCAACCCTCCCTCCTCCCCCCCAAAAAGAAATGAAAATAAATCTTAGATTATAACTAATGTGAATACCACTTCCAAACCAATTAAAAACCATTCAATAGGGTAAACAACTTAAACTAAGCATAAGTGCTCCTATTAGCTTACAGGGATTAGCATAACTTTTACCTTTTGGGGCACCATTTGGGTTTTCAATTTTTATTGAGATTAAGTGGTTACATAAATTTCACACATTTCACAGTATTGTGGGATAGTGATACTTAAAGTCACAAACACTTTAACCTTCACAAGGCAATTTGTCATTATCACGGTCTATAAAGTTTGTGAATTCTATAAGCTTTTGACAATACAACTATTTCTTCCCCATTGGGTGATATGTACATTTCTTTCCTTTTGCTTAGTGTAAGCTGTTCCCTCTTACATTTGGGTTTTGTTGATGTTATTGTTGTTTGACTGTCATGGGGCTTGAACTCAAAGTCTAGGTGATGTCCCAGAGCTTTTTTCTCTCAAGGCTAGTGCTCTACCACTTTGAGCCACAGTGCCACTTCTGGTTTTCTGATAGTTTATTGGAGGTAAGAGTCTTACAGACTTTCCTGCCCATGCTGTCTTTGAACTACAATCCTCAGATCTCAGCCTCCCGAGTAATACCATATGGTTGAGAGGCATATTTTCATAAAAGGAAGGACACAGATACACTATGGACTCTTCTCTCTCAGCTATCTTCAAACAAGCATCCTCAGATCTCAGCTTCCCATAGCTAGGATTACAAGCATAAGATACCAGCCCCTACTTTGTGGGGTTTTATGGCAGCAGTGGGTCTTGAACTGAGGGCTAGAAAACACTTGGCTTTTTTTTTACTGGAGACTGGCACTTTACCATTTGAGCTGAACCTCCACTTCTTTCTGGTGGTTAATTGGAGATAAAAATCAGATTAGCAAGCTGGTTTTGAACCATAATCCTCACATTTCAGCCTCCTAAGCAGCTAACATTATAGCTGTGAGCCCCTAGCCCTGTTTCCATTACCCCCTTCCTTTTTTTTTTTTTTTGGTTGGTCGTGGGGCTTGAACTCCGGGCCTGGGTGCTGTCCTTATGCTCTTAGGCTTAAGGTGAATGTTCTACCACTTGAGACACAGCGGCACTTCTGGTTTTCTAGTGGTTTATTGGAGATAAAGAGTCTCAGGGACTTTCCTGCCCAGGCTGGCTTTGAACTGCAATCCTCAGATCTCAGCTTCCTGAGTAGCTAGGATTATAGGAGTAAGCCACTGGTGACCAGCTCCATACCTCTTAACTTTGTTATTTAGCATGAACTTTCCCCATCCCCAATGTCTATGTATACACCCAGTACATAGGACTCTAGGGCAAGGACCTTCTCTGACTGGTTCCCTGAGACCAGCCTGTGTGTGTATTCAAATTTTGGGGACAGCCCGTTTAGAAGAAAATATAGTAAAAAAAAAAAAAAATTCTAGCAGGAAGATTATTGTAGTATACCTATTTTACAACTTATTTCATTGTAACTGGACACTATTCCATCTAAATTTGCAAGCAGACTTTGCCAACTTGCACTTCTTTAATGCATTGAATCTATGAAAATATTCTGGCTCATTATCCATACTAGAGAGCATCTCCTTTCTATGGGAGTAGATGCCCAGAAATGAAAAGACAGAATTTTTATTTCTTTTCAAAACTCTTTCAATCATGAGGTGAGGAGAGAGACTATTTGATTCTATACTAAACTTGTGGATAATTTGTGTCCACATTTTAGTTATTGCTTTATATAAATCATTATTTAAAAGTAAAGCACTAATTCATACTCCAAATAGAATTTGTTGTTAACTGTTGTTGCCCAGTGAGAGTGCTCACACCTGTAATCCTAGCTACTCAAGATGCTGAGATCTAAGGATCAAAGCAATGCCAGCACAGGTAGAAAAATCAAAGAGAATCTCACCTCCAATTACCAAGAAAAAGCAAGAAGTAGAGGTGTGGCTCACATGGTAGAGTAACAGTGGTAAATGAAAATGCCAGTCCAAAGTGCAAGGCACTATCCTGAATTCAAGATCCAGTACTGTGTGTGTCTCTCTCTCTCACACAAACACACCCCAAAATAATCACATGGCATTTTGAGAGAAGTGCTATTTCAGTAGGTCTCAGGGAGGTGTAAAGCTACTTTTAACAATTTCCCAGGTATGCCGAGGCTGCTAGTTAGTGGGTCACATTTTGGGCAGCGGGACTATATACACCGCAATGATGCACCAAAGACTGGATCTAGAGGATCAAACCAGGGCCATGTATCCTCAGGTGCTGTCCACTAAGGTAGATTTCCATCTTTTAAGGGAAGGACTTGGAGAAAAAGCACTGCTGTTCATACTCTTTATTCAGTACTAGTCCCTCCGCAGCTTTGAAATGATTTCTATAAAAGTACTTCTGATTCCTTTAACTTTAAATCCAGTTATTCAGCTGGACACCAGTGGCTCATGCTTTTTATGCTAGCCACTCAGAAGGCTGATAAGGAATGAAGCTAGTTCAAGAAGGAAAGTCTATGAGACTCTTATCTCCAGTGAACCAGCAAAAATCCAGAGGTAGAGGTGACCTACAAGTGGTAGAGTGCCAGTCTTGAGCCCAAAAGCTGAGGGACAGTGCACAGACCTTGAGTTCAAGCCTCAATCCCATAAGCACACATTAAAATGCCTTAGGCTGGGCTGGGAAGTTGGCTCAGTGGTAGAGCGCTTGCATTGCATGCATGAGGCCCTGGGTTTGATTCCTCAGCACCACATAAGCAGAAAAAGCTGGAAGTGGCGTTGTGGCTCAAGTGGTAGATTGCTAGTCTTGAGCTGAAGAGCTGAGGGACAGCGCCCAGGCCCAGAGTTCAGGCCCCACAACTGGACAAAAAAAATTAAAAAAATAAAAAATAAAATGCTTTAGGCTGTCAGTGAACTGGCAGGTAAGCAGACCACAGATAGTCTGGTCATCACACCACTGGCAGAGCTATACCTTGGATTTCCAAGTTTGAGATGGGGACCTCCCTGTTCCAGCACCCAGGTGCCTTAGGAAATACGTGTCACGGAGGTTGTCTGTTTACATGTGCGCCACCCTGGCTCACAAGCACCTCATATCTAAAAGCTGAGTATATTTAATAAGTTCCTGGGTCTCTTTAGTGGTTGAAAATGAAGTTGAAAGTTACAAAAAGACCATAGAGTGTGTCCTAAATGTTTTGTATGTGGCTACTATTGGCTCTTCAACTCGGGGTCTGAGCTCTCACTTGAGCCTCACCCCTAGTTTCAGCTTTTTCCTGGTTAGTTGGGGTAAGAGTCTCAAGTGACTTTTCTACCCAGCCTGTCTTCAAACCTCCATTCTCAGATCTCCCTCTTCTGAGTAGCCAGAATTACAGGCGTGAGTCACTGGAGTCAGCAATCACACCGCTTTCCCTTCATTTATTGTTTGTGGGGTTTTGTTTTTTTGATTTTTGTTTTTTGTGGGGTTTTTTTGTCTGTTGTGGGGCTTGAGCTCTGGGTCTGGATGCTGTCCCTCAGCTCTTCAGTTCAAGGCAAGTACTCTACCACTTGAGCCACAGCGCCACTTCTGGTTTTCTGGTGGTTAACTGGAGGTCAGAGTCTCACAGAGTTTCCTGCCTGGGCTGGCTTTGAACCAAGATCCTCAGATCTCAGTCTCCTAAGTAGCTAGGATTACAGGCATGAGCCACCAATGCCTAGCTTTTATTAAGATTGTTATAGCAGGTAGACGCTGGTGGCTCACGCCTGTAATCCTAACTACTCAGGAGGCTGAGCTCTGAGGATCACGGTTCAAAGCCAACTCGGGCAGGAAAGTCTGTGAGACTCTTATCTCCAATAAAACCACTAGAAAACCGGAAGTAGCACTGTGGTTCAAGTGGTAGAGCGCTCGCTGAGGGACAGCGCTCAGGCCCAGAGTTCAAGCCCCCATGACTGCCCAAAAAAAAAAAAAAAAAAAAAAAAAAAGATTGTTATAGCTACACATTCTCTTCCAAATCCCTACCACATTCTTCCAAGTGGTATAAAATTACTTGGAAAATTTGCAAGTTACAAAGAAATTCTTCCAGGAAAGGAACTTAATCTACAGAGAAGATTCTAATAAATTCAGGAAATCTTGCCATATTAATAGGACTATTCAGTGTATGAGAAGTACTAAATCCCACTTAGCAGGGCATGCTGTAATCTCAGCACTGAGAAGCTGAGGCAGGAGGATCAAGTGTCTGAGGCAAAAACAAGCCAGTTGCTTGTGGCTCAAGCATGGAATTTTAGCTACTCAGGAGGCTGAGATCTGAGGAATAATTTGAAGCCATTCCTGGCAGGAAAACCTGAGTGACTCTTATGTCCACTTAACCAACAAAATGCTTGACAAGGAGCTGTGGCTCAATGGTAGGAGGCCAACTTTGAAGGGGAAAAGCTAAGGACAGCACCCAGTCCTTGAGAAAAAGCATGTACATGCACACATGTGCACACACTTGCATGTGTACACATACACACAGAACAAAAAAAACAGGAGGAGGAAGAGAATCAGAAGGGCGAGGAGGAAGAGGATATATTAATCACTGAAATTGAGCAAAATATTATTGAACATTTAAATCCCTTAACAATGACAAATATATTCACATATTTATAGTTTTTTCATTAGGATAACAAATCCAGTACATATGATCTCATGTACTATTTCCAACAGACAAATCAGATTGTAAGTTTATATCAGATTATGGTTATAAGATGTATTGTCAAACTACACCTAATCGGCTTACAAAAATCTATCATGCATTTTTTTCCTTTTTTTTTTTTTTTTTTGCCAGTCCTATGGCTTGAACTCAGGGTCTGGGTACTGTTCCAGGGCTTCTTTTGCTCAAGGCTAGCACTCTGCCACTTTAGCCACAGTGCCACTTTTGGCTTTTTCTGTTATGTGGCACTGAAGAATCAAACCCAGGGCTTCATGCATGCTAGGCAAGCACTCTACCACTAGGTCACATGCCCAGCCCCTCTCATCTGTATTTTAATTTGAATTTTTACTATACCCTATTGATCTTTTTATTTTTTGATATATTTATCTTTCGAGTATTAGGGTTAAAAGAGAAAGGACTTAATGTTAGAATATCTGAGTTGTAAATGGAGAATCTAACATATGCTTTGAGTGTGTGTGTGTGTGTGTATATGTGTGTGTGTTGGGGCTTGAACTCAAGGTATAGACACTGGTACTGAGCTTTTTTTATTAAGGCTAGTATTCTACCACTTGAGCACAGTGTTGGTTGAGATAAAGAGTTAACCACTTCTGGTGGTTAATTTGAGATAAGAGTCTCACAGACTTTCCTGCCAAAGCTGGCTTCAAACTATGGTCCTCAAATCTCAGCTTCCTGAGTAGCTAGAATTATAGGCATGAGTCACCTGCACCAAGATAGACATGTATTAGGAATATATTTCTAATATATATTAGAATATATATTTAAGTATTCAGAATCTAAATATGTTCTGTTAAATATATATAAATAAAAATATATAATTTAGTAGACAAAAGTATATCAATTTTTATATATCACAATTAAATATACATAATTATGTTTATGCCGAATATTTATATATGAATGTGTATGTTATATTTTTAATATACAAATATGCTTCATATAAATATACTTATATATTTATTATACAACATGTTTTATATTATATATACAAATATATATTTGTATATAAATATATTGTTTCTTTTATATTCAAATATATTTCTAATATGTTTAGAAATATATTAAATATGTAAAATGTGTGACACAAAATATACAATAAAATCTCTTTTCCATTATGTGTATATATAGCGAGGGAGGGAGAGAAAGAGAGGCTGAGGAACAGGAGGAGGAAGATTAATAGCATCATACAAACTATCAAATGGAACAACTTTAATATAAAACACTAAGTGAGAGCCAGGTGCTGGTTGCTCATACCTGTAATCTTAGCTATGCAGGAGGCTGAGATCTGAGGATTGTTGCTTGTAGTCACCCCAGCAGGAAAGTCCATGAGATTCTTCTTTCCAATTAATCACAGAAAAAGCCAGAAGTAGTACTGTGGCTCAAGTGGTAGAGTGCTAACCTTGAGCGAAAAGAGCTCAGGACAGCACTCAGGCCCAGTTCAAGCTCCAGGGCCAGTGAAAGAAGGAAAGAAGAAGGAAGGAAGGAAAGAAGGAAGGAAGGAAGGAAGGAAGGAAGGGAGGAAGGGAGGGAGGGAGGGAGGGAGGGAGGGAGGGAGGGAGGGAGGGAGGGAGGGAGGGAGGGAGAAGTGAGAAATAAGGAAACTGTATGCATTTTATCATTTGTTTGGCCATTTGTACTGGCTCAGGCCTGTAATTCTAGCTGATCCAGAGGCAGAGATCAGGAGAATCACAATTTGTGGCCAGAGCAGGCAAAAGGTAGCAAGACCACATATCAACCAATAAAAACTGAAAGTTATAGTAACAACTCAGTTTCTGCCTGAGCTGTTAAATCCCTAGTGTTCATTGTCTCTCTGGTCTATGGAAACACTAAACAGGGATGGAGAAATATTGTGTCCTTAGGTAAAAGCCCAGTTCCTTCTGAGCAGCTCTTCTTCACTGTCCCTAGGGCCATCATTGATCAGTTTGCAGGAACTCTGAAGATGTCAGCTAATGGGGTTAGGGCACCAGTGGCTCATGATTCTAACCCTAGCTCCTCAGAGGCTGAGACCATGAGGATGACAGTTTGAAGCCAGCCAAGGCAAAAAGAAAGCCTGTGTGAAAGTCTATCTCCAAATAACCAGCAACAAAACAGGCTGGAGTCCTGGCTCAAGTGCAAAAGTACTAGTGAACAAGTAAGCCTGGGGAGTACAAGGCTTTGAATTCAAACCCAGCTACCAGCAAAGAGTTGAGTTTGGCTGGACCTAGTCCATGCTGTGACCATGCTGACATTTCTCATCACTGTAGAACAAAACTCTGATCCCTAAAAACTTTTCTACACACATACTCAACATCTAAGAGCATTTTCCTGCAATGTTCTCTAGAAGCCATATGGCAAAGACATGGTTTCCAGTGTGGTGCTCTTGAGAGTTGGTAAAACCTTTAAGAGGTGACAACTAGAGAGGTTTTGGTGTTACTGGGGCATTCCCTTGAAGTGGATTAGTGAGACCCTATCTTAACTAAATTCCCTTGAAGTGGATTAGTGAGACCCTATCTTAACCAAATAAGATATAGTGGGGTACATGTCTACAAGTCTACTACATGGAAGTCTTAGTCCAAGCAAAAAGCATGAAATCCTATCAGAAAAATAACTAAAGTAAAAAGGACTCGGGGCCAGTGGTAAAATGCTTCCCTTAACAAGAGTGAGGCCCGGAGTTCTAACCCCAGTACTTCAAAAAGAAAGTAATTTAAGTGGAACACTAAAACTTATTTACCTACTGCAAACAAAGAGATAAAGAACAGCAAAGCATATGACAGCAAAACAAATAACTACCAGAAAATCTGATGACAGCAATAATTGCACTGGACTACATAATCAAAAGGTAGAGATAGGCCACATCTGATGGCATGTATCTAATGGTCCCAGCACTGGAGAAGCTGAAGCCAAGAGGATTAGAACTGTAACACCAGCCGGGGCTGCAGACAGAAAGACAGAGACAGAGTTCAAGAGAGCAAACCCACTGATAGTCCAGAAAGTCATTTCAGTTGTTGTGGCACATGTACAGAATGTGGTACATCCCAGAATTCAGGGGTCTGAGGCAGCATGATCAGGATAAGACCAGACCGGAAAACATTGACTTCCAGCAATATTGTAAAGGAAATGTCCAATGTTGGAATACATTATATACATGCATGAAAACCAGTGAAATCTCCCCCTGCATAAGTAACATATGATGTTAAAAAGACTATGGGCTGGAGCTGGGAAGGTGGCTCAGTGGTAGAGTGCTTGCCTTGCATGCGTGAAGCCCTGGGTTCGATTCTTCAGCACCACATGAGCAAAAAGAAAAAAGCCAGAAGTGGCACTGTGGCTCAAGTGGTAGAGCGCTAGCCTTGAGCTGAAGAGCTGAGGGACAGCACCCAGGTCCAGAGTTCAGGCTCCACAACTGGACCCCCCCCCCCCCAAAAAAAAAGGCTATGGGCTTTGCTGGGCATGGTGGCTTAAGCCTGTAATCCTAGCTACTACTGAGATCTGAGGACCATGGTTCAAAGCCAGCCCAGACAGGAAAATCTGTTGAGACTTTTATCTCTGATAAACTACTCAGAAAAAGCCACAAGTGGCACTGTGGCTCAAGTGGTAGAGCATACAGAGGCTCAAAGACAGTAGCCAGGCCCTGAGTTCAAGCCCCAGGACCAACAAAAGAAAAAAAAAAGACTACAAGCTGGACACCCATGGATCATACCTGTATTCCTAGCTATTCAGAAGATCTGAGGATCATAGTTCAAAACCTGCCTAGGAAGGAGAGTCCTTAAGACCCTTATTTCCAATTAACAGCAAAAAGACAGAAGTAGAGGTGAGGCACTAGTGGTAGAACGCCAGCTTTGAATGATAAAGCTAAGAAAAAGCAGCCATGCTTTTTTTTTTTTTTTTTTTGTCGGTCATGGGGCTTGAACTCGGCCTGGACACTGTCCCTCAGCTCTTCAGCTCAAGGCAAGCGCTCTAACACTTGAGCCACAGCACCACTTCCAGTTGTCTGGAGATTAAGAGTCTCACGGCCTTTCCTGCCTGGGCTGGCTTTCAACCATGATCCTCATATCTCAGCCTCCTGAGTAGCTATGATTACAGGTATGAGCCACCAACACCCAGCTTAGATGCTGGATTTGATGTTTTGGTTCAAATCTCTCACTGCTGTCCACCCTCACACTTCTGTCCTAGCTCTGAACACAGTACTTAAACATTCAGTGTATGTGTTCCATGCAGAACCAATATATATCCAGTATAACTCCTGGAGTCTGAAACCTAGAACAAAGGAATTATCTTTTGCCAAAGTAAGTATGGTATTAGCAAGTGGGTCAAAAGGAACCCAAATATGTTTGAAAGGGCTGCCATAACAAAATGCCACAGACTAGATGATCGTGTTGTTAAAAGTTCCAGGACCTATAAATCCAAGATGGAAGAAGTCAAGAGGTTAGGAATACAAGTCCCTTCTCCTTGGCTTACAGAAAACCCCCTCCTGTGTCTTTGCATGGTCTTCCTGTGTTCACATCTATGTCCAAATTTCCCCTTCTTATAGGGAACTGGTCATAGTAGACTACAAACTAGCCATGTGACCTCTATTTTACCTCCATCGCCGTTTTACAGTCTCTATCTTCACATTAAATCACATTCTGAGGCCCTGGAGCTTAGGATTTGAGTATATGATACCACATATGAAGGATGGAAGGATGTAGGATCACCCAGTAATTTCAGTTTTGAAAAGTTAAGTTTTAACCATAAACCTTGCTCCACAAATAAGTCAAAACACTCATTGGCTTTGTAGAGTTCTCACCTGAAGAAAATTTGACACATCTGAGAGAGAAAATAGGAGTTGCTAAGTATACAAAAGCATGAAATAGTCAAGTGCCAGTGGTTTACACCTGTAATCTCAGATACTTAGGAGGCTGTTATTTGAGGATCATGGTTTGAAGCCAGCCCAATCAGAAAAAGTCAATAAGACTTACATTTCTAATTAACTTCCAAAAAGCTAAAAGTGGACGTGTGGCTCAAGTGGTCAAGTACCAGGTTGAGCAAAAAAAAGCTACGATATAGCACACAGTCCTGAGTTCCAGTATATGTATACACACACACTACACTATAGGAAACCAGAAAAAATGCTTGATGTAGTAAAGTCTTTCCTATGCAAAAAAAATAAACAAGAGGATAAAAAAAAATACACAAGAGGTTGCAAATATGAGACCATTAAAGCAAAGGTAGGTAATGGTCACTGTCCCCTGTAATCCAAGACTCACAATTTAAGACTTGTATGAATGTAAAATCCTACAAAAGGCTAGCTCCTCTTACTGCCAAGCAGGAGAGGGAACTGCATGACTCAACCCAACCTCCATGTTCTCTAAAGGCCTAGAGCTCTTGACACTTTCTGACCCAAGAATTCCATTTCCCAAAAATGGCAGCACAAGTGCAGAACCCATCTTGCAGATAGATGGGTCACTGAGGTAGGATTAAAATTGACCAGCTTCCCACTCTGCCATGAACACCTGTGTGGCATCACAGACAATGAATACAGCTGACACCAAGGCAGAACTCACCTTCACCCAGAGTTCTAAGGGTCCATCCAGCACACTGGAAAGACATCCATCTCCCACACAAGTTGGAGACTGCCTGCCTGGTGCTCTGCCCTATCAAGCAACAGCTTCAAAGTGAACACCTCAGAGGTCACCTTGACATCTTGTGCTCATTAGAAATGCAAATTGTGAGCCTTTCAATGTATTGAATGAGAATCTGGAGAAAGAGCCTGGGAAATTGTGTTTCCACAAGCTCTCAGGTGGGTTCTTCCTGATCTTAACATTTGGAAACCAATTAGGGGTTTACATAATTTGTTTCTTAACAAAAGAGTTGGGACAGAACCTCCTATTTGTATTCTCATTACTGAACAAGCTAAGGTAGGAGGACTGCTTAAGCCCAGGAGTTGGGTGGGCTGTTAGCCTGGGCAACAAAAAGGGAGTTCACCTCAAACAACCACCAAAAAACTACATCAATCAATTGTATACTCCTGTATTTGAGGACCTGCCTCTGACCATAAATGGTAGGAACTCAAGATGTATTGTAGTCATGAACTAATCTGTTGAACTGAAACCCCTTTGTACACTTAAGGATTTTTTTTAATATGTAAAGAGGAGAAAAAAATCACTATCAGGCTTCTACTCACTCCTTACTGCTACATGGTTTATGTATTTTTATTATATGTGATCAAAAATATCTTTGTATGCCAGATGCCCCAAAATTCATTTATTATAGTTTTTGTTATCCCTGAAGGTACACAAAAAACAAATACAGCAATTTAAGAATACTTGCTTGTCTTCAACTTAAATAGCAGAAGCAAGGCTGTCTATATGACACTCCTGACAAACTGTCTTAAACAGGATGCTGGGGAGTGTTTGATCATTACTCATGGTTCTTCAAGAACTCTTCAAGTTGCTGCATCCTCTCAGCTGGAAAAGAAGCAATTGATACCAGTCATCCACAAGAAAAAAATGTTCTGTGATTAGAAAAAGAAAAAGGGCAGGGAAGGTGGCTCAGTGGTGGAGTGCTCGCCTTGCATGCATAAGGCCCTGGGTTCAATTCCTCAGCACCACATAAGCAGAAAAAGCCAGAAGTGGCACTATGGCTCAAATGGTAGAGCACTAGCCTTGAGCTGAAAAGCTGAGGGATAGCACCCAGGTCCAGAGTTCAGGCCCCACAACCGACAAAAAAGAAAAAGAAAGGTCTGGACACATAGCTTTTAAGATTGGACCTGAGCCAGGCCCTGGTGGCTCATGCATGTAACCCTTAGCTATTCAGGATGCTGAGATCTGAGGATTGAGGTTCAAAGGAAAGTCTGAGAGACTCTCACCTGCAATTAATAAGCCAAAAGTGGAGCTGTTGCTCAAGTGGTAGAATGCTAGCCTTGAGCAAAAAAAACCTGAGGGACAGCATCCAGGCCTTGAGTTCAAGCCCCAGAAGTGATGTGCCACACACAACTTGGCTGTGGGAATAATGGTGTGGTCCTGCTAAGACTGAGGTGCGCAGTGATGCACCTGGAACCATCTAATCTCCACTTTCTTGCCCTAAACCTGCTAAAGGGTACCTCAGAAGCTCTGCAGTTTCCTAATGTTTAGGAACTAAAAAATGTTGTGAGGAGGTTAAAGGAGGCTAGAGAGAGGCCAAGAGGCCACAAGGGTCACCTGGGACTCCCTCCTCAGGCTGGTTCCCAAAGCCCCTCACCTCGCTTGACCTTAAGTTCTTTGTACCACACTGCTAGGCTTAGAAGAAAGCCCTTCAGGAGATTCTGATCTCGAGGCCGTCCAAAGATGGTGATTTCAGCCACTGTCCCACAGGGCAACTTGGTCACATGCAGCAAGGCCTGACTCAGCCATTCCAGTTCGTTGATGGTGGATTGGTTTGCACCTAAACAAGTTAGGGGAGACTCTTAAGGCGGGCACAGTGTCAGGTCGAGATTTGAAGGGAATGCTGCCCAGGGAAGGGTAGCACTGAGGGCTTGGGGGTGGGGGAGAAACTCCTGCAAAATGGGGGAAGGAGGCTGTAGAGCAAGGCCCAGCTGGCCTCTCCCCACCTGACACCAAGCCCTCAGGTGAGGGGCAGCTCACCAAGTATCTCCTCTACCACCCATGTCTCCAGGTAGAAGACGATAGGTTGGCGCATTTCTTCAACGGGAAACCACCAAGGCAGGACGCGAACTTGAGGTGACCGAAGTGGAGCCTTAAGCAGTCTGTCCAGGTTTGGAGACGGTTCCTGTCCACCCTGCCCAGCCTCAGCAGACGGCTGCTGGCCACCTTGACGAGCCTCAGCAGATGGCTGCTCTCCACTCTGCGAAGGCTCAACAGGCCTCGCGACTTCAGACATAGGGGACCTAAGGTCTGGAGGACCCATGGCCTAAAAGCCAGGCTGCAAATGCTGGAGCCAACTTCCTCCCAGGCCCGGCTCTTTATGGAGCCCCGAGCCCCGCCCCATGGGCGGGTGCTCCTGGAGCCCATGGTGGCTGGGGCCTCTTCTCAATCACTTCCGGCCCCCAGTCACTTCCGCTTCTTCCCGGAACTAGTTATGACGGGGCCTGGAAACTCTTGAGTCGTCATCTCAGCTACAGAATATACAGTCTCACGGCCTCTGCTCCAGCGTGTCACGGTCAACAGTGTAAAGCTGATTCTACTTCAGCCTGTGTGGAAATGTGTATAGTTTATTTATTTTTATTGAATCATCGTCAGTGCCTAGGATAAGGTTTTCCAGTTCCCTTCCAAAGACAGGTAGGCAGATGAGGCCCAGAGCAGGCCCAACGAGCCTGTAAATGTTCTCTCCTCCCCTGATTCTGCCTCTCCAGATGGTTACCGTTTTGAAATTATTCAAGTGACTTTATCCTGTTTTTTCAACAAAATGTCACAGGTGGCCATAATAGACCACATAAAAAGTTAGACAAATTTTATTTCCACAATCCTAACACAGCCAACATCAGTGTACATTTCTTCCCCATGTTCTTAATCTTGTATAGAATTTCAAAGTCAGCCTCTGGTGGCTCACACACCCATCATCCTAGCTATCCAGGAGGCTGAGATCTGAGGGTTGTAGTTCAAAACCAGCCCTGTCAGAAAGTCCCTGTGAGATTCTTATCTCCAATTAACCATTGAAAGGCAGAAGTGGAGCTGTGGTTGAGTGCTAGCCTTGAGCAAAAGAGCTTAGAGACAATGCCAAGCTCCAGGAATGAACAACAACAACAACATAAAAAAGTCAGCTTATTAAAGATATCACACATTTGAAACTATCATAAAACAGTTTAAAAGCTGTGGACAGCCGGGTGCCAGTGGCTCACACCTGTAATCCTAGCTACTGGGGAGGCTGAGATCTGAGAATTGTGGTTCAAAGCCAGCCCAGGCAGGAAAGTCTATGACTAGGGCCATATGCATGAGAGACCAACACAGATAGATTTTTTTTTAAGTATCTTATTTTGGATTTTTAATTCCAAAATTCTGCTTTTTCAATCCCCTCCTTTCTGTCATGTCCTCTCTTCCCACCAAAAGTTCAATATTACTTTTAGAATTCTCCTTCCACTTAAAAAAAAAGTATATATAAGTAGGTATGGTGACTCATACTTGTAATCCTAGCTATATTCACAAAGCAGAGATCAGGAGGTTTCCAGCCAGAGGACAACCTGAACTAAAAGTTGAGGAGACATCATCTCAACCAATAAAAACTGGGCATGGTGGTGTACCTGTCATCCCAGCTAAGTTGAAGTGTAAATAGAAGGAATGTGGACTAGATCAGCCTTTTTGAAAAAGGATAAAAGAAAAAGGGCTGGGGGCATGGCTCAGGTAATTGAGTGCTTGCCTAGCAGGTTCAAGGCCCTGGCTTTCAACCTCAGTACCAATATAAAAAAATGCATGAATGTCTTTTATTTTTCTATAATATTAAACATTTTCTTGTATTCTTTCTCTGCTAAGTATTTATTTGGGGAAAAAGTAAACCCATGGAAGACTGCCAAAAAAATAAACATTCACATTTTATACTTTCCATTTTGTTTAATCAATTCTGAACATTTTACTCCATTTTATCTACCTAGATAGACCTTTATTGTGAACTACTTGGAGGCAGATATCATAATGCTTTATCCCAAGTAATTTAACATGATCCCCTAAGCATTCTCCTGCATAGCCCTAAATATTCAACAATTATTAACTTAGGAAATTGAACACTAGTGTAGTACTCTTATCTAATACAGATTAGATTTTTCAGAGGCTGGGAAGGTGGCTCAGTGGTAGAGTGCTTGCCTTTCATGCATTAGGCCGTGAGTTCCTCAGTACCACATAAGCAGAAAAGCTGGCGGTGGCGCTGTGGCTCAAGTAGTAGAGTGCTAGCCTTGAGTTGAAGAGCTGAGGGACAGCACCCAGGCCCAGAGTTCAGGCCCCATGACTGGCAAAAAAAAAAAAAAAAAGATTAGATTTTCAGTCCTCCTAGTTTTCACAATTGACTTTTTTTTTCTTTTTTTGGTCAGCCATGGAGCTTGAACTCTGGGCCTGGGAGCTGTCCCTCAGCTCTTCAGCTCAAGGCTACTACTCTACCATGTAAGCTCTACCACTTCCAGTTTTCTGGTGGTTTATTGGAGATGTGTCTCATGGCCTTTCCTGGCTGGGCTGGCTTTGAACCAGGATCCTCCGATCTCAGCCTCCTGAATAGCTACGATTACGGGAGTGAGCCACTGGCATCTGGCTTCCAACTGATTTTTTTTTTTTTTTTTGATACATGTTCTTACTCTGTAGCTTAAGCTGTCCTCAAGCTTGAGATCCTCCTGTCTTACCTTCCTGAGTATCTAATTTTCAGTGCTGTCTAGTTAAATTCACCTCCTTTGTTATATCTCTGGTCTCTTTTAATTTAGTCATTCTGGGGGTTTTTTTGTTTTGTTTTTTGTTGTTTTGTTTTTTGTCAGTTGTGGGGCTTGAATTCTGGGTCTGGACGCTGTCCCTGAGCTCTTCAGCTCAAGGTGAGTGCTCTACCACTGGAGCCACAGTGCCACTTCTGGTTTTCTGGTGGTTAATTCGCGATTAGAGTCTCACTGACTTTCCTTGTCCTGGCTAGGCTGTAAACCTTGATCCTCAAATCTCAGCCTTCTGAGTAGCAAGGATTACAGGTATCAGCCACGAGCACCAGGCTCACAATAATGACATTTTTTAAGTGTTTTTTGTTGTGGAACATTTCAAGTATACAATAGATATGAACATAGGTTTTTCAGACCCCAGGGTTAAACTTCAGAAGTTACACATGTTGGGTCTGGCCATTTATCCTTGTACATGAAATAAAGAGACATGGTAAAGAGCTGAGAATGATTTATTACGTGGCAGCCATGAGAAGATGACTTTAGTACATCTCCAGCCATCTTCAGCAGTACAGACATGAATTATATACTTGACAGGGAACAAGCAACAGACAGAGTGAGGCAAAATAATTAATGAAACCTTGATGATTCCCATAAAGTTTAGTTAAAAGCATGGCATTGCCAGGTGGCAGTGGCTCAGGCCTATAATCCTAGCTACTCAGGAGGCTGACACTAAGGATCTAGGGCTGAAGCCTGCCTAGGCAGAAAAGTCCATAAGACTCTTTTTTTGTTGTTGGTCATGGGGCCTAAACTTTGGGCCTGGGCGCTGTCCCTGGGCTCTTCAACTCAAGGCTGGCGCTCTACCACTTGAGCCACAGCACCACTTCCTGCTTTTTCTTCTTATGTAGTGCTGAGGAATCGAACCAAGGGCCTCATGCCTGCAAGTCGAACCAAGGGCCTCATGCATGCAAGGCAAGCACTCTACCACTGAGCCACCTTCCCAGCCCCATAAGACTCTTGAACTCCAATTAATGACCAAAAAACCTAGAAGTAAAGCCAGGAGCCAGTGGCTCATACCTATAATCCTAGTTACTAAGGAGGCTAAGATCTGAGGATTGTAGTTCAAAGCCAGCCCAGGCAGGAAATCCATGAAACTCCAATTAACTACTGGAAGTCCTGAAGCAGTGCTGTGGCTCAAAGTGGTAGAGCTCTAGCCTTGAGCGAAAGAGCTGGAGAGTGCCCAGGTTTCAGGGGCAGGGGGAAAGGGGAGAGATGGAAGTAGAGCTTCAGCTCAAATGGTAGAGTGCTAACCTTGAGCAAAAAAAGCTCAGGGATAACACTCAGACCCTAAGTTAAAGCCCTAGGACCACCAAAAAGAAAAAAAAAGTAGAGACAAGACATTGTTTAGATCATTAATCATTTGAACACAATTAGATAATTTTAGCTTATTGTGGTTAGGAATGCCTGGAAAAGGAGGCTCTCAGAAGCTCTGGTACAACAGAGAGAAAGAGAGAGAGGATACTGAATTATCTGCTTTTCAAAGTATTTAATTAAAGCAATATGCTAGGATTGAATATGTAGCTCAGCTGTAAAGTGCTCATCTGGCATACCTCAAGCCCTGGGTTCTATCTTCATCTCCACATATAGGAATAAACAAATAAATCAATAAAGTGGCATTATGTGACTATACAATTTTGGTTGTTTTGTTTTTTTTTTTTCCGCTCATGGGCCTTGAACTCAAGGCCTTTGCACTGTCCCTGAGCTACTTTGCTCAAGGCTAGCATTCTACCACTTTGAGCCACAGCACCACTTCTGATTTTTGAGAGGTTAGTTGGAGATAAGAATCTCATGGGGGGGCTGGGAAGATGGCTCAGTGGTAGAGCGCTTGCCTTGCATGCCTGAGGCCCTGGGTTCGATTCCTCAGCACCACATAAGCAAAAAGAAAAAAGCCGGAAGTGGCGCTGTGGCTCAAGCGGTAGAGCTCTAGCCTTGAGCTGAAGAGCTGAGGGACAGTGCCCAGGCCCAGAGTTCAGGCCCCACAACCGGACCCCCCCCCAAAAAAAGAATCTCATGGGGACTTTTCTCCCAGCCTGGCTTTGAACCACAATCCTCAGATCTCCCCCTGAGCAGCTAGGATTACAGGCATGAGCCACTAGCATCCAGCTATGACTGTACAGTTTAACTTTCTCATTCCTTGGCTTGCTCATCAGTAAAATGTTAATTAAAAACAGTAATTCTTGCAGGATTGTCCAGAAAAATCAAATAATGCTAATATAGAGCTGAGCACAATTTCTAGCTCATAGAATTTTCCTGGTTTTAAATAAATATATATAAATATAAATATATGTATATATACATATATATATTTGTGTGTATATACAGAATATATATATATATATATATATATATATATATATATATATCAGGATGGACTTAAACATTCTCACTGTCTCCGTCGCTGTCATTAACAGCTTTGAACTCCGGGTGTGACCTTGAGCAAGACTTGGTAGCTCCATTTTGGTTGTTTGTTTGTCTCTGGAGCTTGAACTCAGGGCTCCCACTCTCACTCAGCTCTTTCATTCAAGGCTAATAGCTCTATCATTGAGCTACACCTCCGCTTCTGGATTTTTGTTGGTTACTTGGGAAATAAGGCTATCACCAATTTGTCTGCTGGGGTTTTGAACCTTGATTTTTAAATCTTAGCCCCCGGAGTAGTGCTACTACTGGAGCTTGAGCTCAGAGCCGATGGAGTATACCTTAGCTCTTAAGCTCAAGGCCATGGCTATACCATTTGAGCCACAACTCCACATCCAACTTTTTGCTGGTTAATTGGAAACATGAGTCTCACAGACTTTCCTGCCCAGGCTGACTTAGAATTGCAATCCTCAGATCTCAGCCTCTGATTAGCTGGGAAAATAAGTGTGAACCACTGGCTCTAGGCTCTTTTCCTTCTATTTTTTTGGGGGGATGGGGTGGGGTGGAGAAGCCTTTCTGCCTACAGAAAGAAAACAGGACCCTTCCACCAAAATTGGGCATGAATCCTACCTTTTATTCAATATCCTTTTTGGTGTCTGTTAGTTAAAAGATCAGACTTGATTGCCTACTGGTTTACTAAATTCTAGACTAAATGTCCAAGACAAGAGACTCTACCATTTTTTTTTCTGGTCATGAGGCTTGAACTCTGGGCCTAGGCACTGTCCCTCAGCTCTTCAGCTCAAGGCTAGCACTCTACCACTTGAGCCACAGTGCCACTTCCAGCTTTTTCTGTTTATGTGGTGTTGAGGAATCAAACCTAGGGCCTCATGCATGCAAGGCAAGCACTCTACCACTAAGCCACCTTCCCAGCCCTCCACCATTTCTTAATCACAAAAGGTTTAGTGTCACAGATGAGGAAGGAATGGGTTTTGCTCTGTTTTGTGAAAAGTACAGAAATGTTCATTTTCCTAGAATTTCCACTTCAGTTGTGCCTCACACCTCTCACCCTGGAGAAAGTAGAATCCATGTCATCATTTGCTGATCGACAGCCCAAGCACAAGGAAATAGCTGGTCTCATTTTTTTTTATTGTGAAAATATCGTATAGAGGGGTTACAATTATATGGGCAAGATAATGAGTACTGGCCTCATTTTTAAAAACAAAACAGAGGAAAACTTTAGTTTCAAAAAAGAAAAGAAATGAAAAAGAAGGCCTTTATTCTTAGAACAATTTTAGTTTCCCAGCAAAACCTGGTAGAAAGTTCAGAGGTTTTCACTTCAGCTGTTTTCTCCACCAACATACATGAACAGTCCCCACACCCCCTCTATCACTTCTTACCCAAGCTGTCCACATGCTAAAGCAGTTGAATCATCTTGATGGAACACTATTTTTGTGGTGTGCTGGTACTGGGGCTTCAATTCAGGATGTCCCATTCTTGCTTGGCTTATTTTACTCAAGACTGAAACACTACCATTTGAGCCATACTTTATTACATTATTACTGAAAAATGTATACTTTACATTAGAGGACATTTTCTGTATAAGGGTAATTCTGCTGAATTAGAATGTATCAGAAAGTATAGTAAGTCTGCTTTATTCTTGGATTTATTCCTGAACTTCTTTTGCTCAAGACTAGTGCTCTACCACTTGAGCCACAGCTCCACTTCTTACTTTTTTTTTGGTAGTAAATTGAAGAGTCTCACAGGCTTTCTTGCCTGGTCTGCTTTTGAACCACAATCTTCAGATCTCAGTCCCCTGAATAGGAAGGATTACATGGGTGAATCACTGGAGCCAGGCAATTTTTAACTTTTATTTTTGAAATTTATTTTGTTCTTAATGCTGTTATTTTAGAGGTGCTATGCAGTGCGGTTACATTTTCATATGTCAGGTAATAAGTACATTTCCTTTCACACAGTGTCATCTGTTCCCTCATTCTATCCCATTCCCTCCTTCCCATCTCCACTTTCATCAATGTCCAGTGTGCTCCAGTTATTTTTTTTTGGGGGGGTCCGGTCATGGGGCCTGAACTCTGGGTCTGGGCGCTGTCCCTGCTCTTCAGCTCAAGGATAGCGTTCTACCACTTGAGCCACAGCACCACTTCCGGCTTTTTTCTTTTTGCTTATGTGGTGCTGAGGAATCGAACCCAGGGCCTCAGGCATGCAAGGCAAGCGCTCTACCACTGAGCCACCTTCCCAGCCCTGCTCCAGTTATTATTTATACTTAGTCAAAAATTATAGGGCTGGGAATGTGGCTAAGTGGCAGAGTGCTTGCCTAGCATGCATGAAGCCCTGGGTTCAATTCCTCAGTACCACATAAACAGAAAAAGCCAGAATTGGCGCTGTGGGTCAAGTGGTAGAGTGCTAGCCTTGAGCAAAAGAAGCTTAGATACACTGCCCAGGCCCTGAGTTCAAGCTCCAGGACTGGCACCAAAAAAAAAAAAAAAAGTCAAGAAATATTTTTTTTATTTTTTTTCTGCTTATGTAGTGCTGAGGAATCGAACCCAGGGCCTCAGGCATGCAAGGCAAGCGCTCTACTACTGAGCCAACTTCTCAGCCCTCAAGAAATATCTTAAAGGGGCTGGGAAGGTGGCTCAGTAGTAGAGCGCTTGCTTTGCATGCATGAGGCCCTGAGTTCGATTCCTCAGCACCACATAAGCAAAAAGAAAAAAAGCTGGAAGTGGCGCTGTGGCTCAAATGGTAGAGCACTAGCCTTGAGCTGAAGAGCTGAGGGACAGTGCCCAGGCCCAGAGTTCAGGCCCCACGACCGGACCCAAAAAAAAAAAAAAAAGAAATATCTTAAAGACAAAAGAAATTAAATTGCCATGCACATTAGGGCTTAGGCCGTCGCACTCACTCTTGCAATCCTAGCTACTGTAAAATCTGAGACCTGGAGGATCAACTTTTCAAGCCAGCCTAGATAGAAAGTTCTAAGCGACTCCATTTCCAATCAACTACAAAAACAATAACAAAAACAAAACAAAAAACTGATTCAGGCATGGCTCAAATGGTAGATTGCCAACTATAAGCAAGCAAGCTGAGTGAGATTGAAGCCAAGTTCAAAGCCTTGTACTAACAAAGTATAAATAAGTAATTCCCTTGCACATATACCACTACTTAACTGAGATTGACAAGCTCTGTCAGTGCTGAATTATTGCCAACCAACTGTGTTTAAATCATTCTGTGATCTGCTTTTCCCCTGCCCTTCATTTTCAAAAACGTTGCCTCCAAAAAAAGCAAATGGTATCCGACAAGTAAGGATATGTTTAATGAAGCCATAAAGTAAAACTTCTTTACTTTTTTTTTTTTTTTTGGTTGTTCGTGGGGCTTGAACTCTGGGCCTAAGCTCCATCCCTGAGCTCTTCAGCGTTACCACTTGAACCACAGCACCACTTCCAGTTTTCTGGTGGTTAATTGGAGATAAAGAGTTTGACAGACTTTCCTGCCCAGGCTGCCTTTGAAATGTGATACTAAGATCTCAGCTTTCTAAGTAGCTAGTATTACAGGTGTGAGCCACTGGTGCCAGGCTAAACTTTTTGATTTGTTGAAAGGATACATCTTTCATATCTTTAGAAGAAGGTAAGCACCATAATGTAGAGAAAAGAACCAAGCATGAACATGACTGCAGAGCTCAACACATCCTGACCTGAGCATCTGCAGGTTTTCCTCAAAGGCAAACCTGAAGATACCAAAGGTCTACAGTATTCTGCTTATCTTTTCTGGAATAGAATCTCTGAGGCCAGCATTACCTCAATACCAAAGACATTACCAAAGAAAACTACAGAATAGTACCTATCATGAGCAGATGTAAGCTATATTCTAGCAAATCAAATACAGCAAAAATCCGTCCTAAGAATTTGAGAATGGAAATTACAGACATAACTTTTCTTATGTTTTTATATACTCCCTAGGTGCTACAATTTATTCATATTTCTTTAGAGATGATTGAATTAAGGAGTTACTATAAACGGGGCACCAGTGGCTATCCCTTGTAATCTGAGCTACTCAGGAGGCTGAAATCTGAGGATCCCCAGTTTGAAGCTAGCCAGGACAGAATCCAAGCAACTCTTATCTCCAATTAATCACTAAAGTCAGACTTAGAGGTCAGGTGGTAGAGTGCCAGCATGAGTGAAAAAGCTAAGGGACAGTGCCTAGGTCTTAAATTCAAGCCCTAGTACTGGTACACACTATAGTGCTGAAGGCCTGACTCAGCAATAGGACATCTGCCTGGGAAACATGAGAACCTACTTTCTTCTTTTTCTTCTTCTTCTTTTTTTTTTTTTGGTCGGTCGTGGGGCTTGAACTCTGGGCTTGGGCTCTGTCCCTGCGCCCTTCAGCTCAAGGCGAGTGCTCTACCACTTGAGCCACAGCACCACTTCCGGTTTTCTAGTGGTTTATTGGAGATGAGTCTCACGAGCTTTCCTGCCTGGGCTGGCTTTGAACCTCGATCCTCAGATCTCAGCCTCCTGAGTAGCTAAGATTACAGGCATGAGCCACCGGCACAAGGCTTGAGAACCTACCTTCAAAGCATAGTACTCACCCAACCAAAAAAGAAAGAAAGAAAGAAAATTACTACAGTTAATTGGATGCAACTTAACTCATTCCACCTAAGATGGACCAGGTGTTGAATTTTTTTTTCAATCCCTGATTACAACCTAGTATTGTAAGTGTCCACTAGGTTTGATGGATAATGGAATTGAGATTTGTTGAGACAAGTCCAAAAGCTGTGATCTAATCAAAGCAGGGTCGGTAAACCTGGTTTGTAACCCTGATTCAGTTTATTTCTTTAGTTCCAAATCTATGAAGCATGCAGACTAGTCTCTAAAAACCAATGTCTCTAAAACCAGTGATTTTTGTTGTTTTGGTACAGGGGCTTTGAACTCATGTCCTCACACCACCATAGTTTGGCGTTTTTGCTCAAGGTTGGTGCTCTGCTACTTGAGCTACAACTCCATTTCTGACTTTTTTCTGGTTAAGTGAAAGTAAGAGTCTCAGAGACATTCCTACCTGGCTGGGCTGGCTTCTAACTGAGGTTCTCAGATGTCAGCCTCCTGAGTAGCCAGAATTACAGGTGTGAGCCACTGACACCCAAAAACTAGCCAGTGATTTTCTTTGTTGGGGAGGTCGGGTTGTGGGGCCTAAACTCTGGGCCTGGGCACTGTTCCTCAGCTCTTCAGCTCAATAGCCAGTGATTTTCAAGCTGTTTATCACTTACCAGATGTTGTGGCTTAACAGCATTTTAAACACTAAAATAGGCATAGATACATCAAAATACTTGCTCAAGTAGCCTGGGGGAATACTTTCTTCAACCTTTAGTTTCAAGGTACTTTGGGTTTTTTTTCTTCTTTTTTTGTGGTGGTGGTGGTGGTGGTGGTGGTGGTGGTGGTGGTGGTGGTGGTGGTGGTGGTGTGTGTGTGTGTGTGTGTGTGTGTGTGTGTGTGTGTCAGTCCTGAGACTTGAACTCAGGGCCTAGGCACTGTCCTTGAGGTTTTTTTGGGTGGCTAATTGGAGATGAGAGTCTCGCAGAAGCCGAGCACCAGTGGCTCACCTCTAATCCTAGCTACCCAGGAGGCTGAGATCTGAGGATCACAATTTGAAGCCGGCAGGGCAGAAAAGCCCGTTAGACTCTTACTTCCAATAAACTACTCAGAAAAAGCCGGAAGTGGGTCTGTGACTCAAGTGGTAGAACACTAGCGTTGAGCACAAAGAGGCTCAGGGACAGAGCCCAGGCCCTGAATTCATGCCCCAGGATTTGCAGATGGGAGGAGGGAGAGGCAGGGGTGAACATTTCACAGACTTTGCTGCCCGGGCTGGCTTCGAACTGTGATCCTCCAATCTCAGCCTCCTAACTAGCTAGGATAACAGGCGAGGGCCACCAGAGCCCGCCCTTGTTTCAAGTTTCTTGATGTGCCGACTGAGTCATGTAGGAAATGTGGGTATGTAGGAAATGCGGGTACGGTTCTTGAGGCATGGTTCGAAGCGTTTTCGACGCTCTGACGTGGAGGGGAGCGCAGGTGCTCTGGTAATTAAATAGCGCCGAGACAAAGCAGGCGCTGGAAGATCCCGTGTCTATAAAAGGAAGCCAACTTGTACTTAAACACTAGTTCAAGACACGCCCCCCACAGGTAAGAGAGCGGATTGGCCAATCCGGGAGGGGCCCGCCCACAATGCTCGTGAGCCAATGGCTGCGCAGCAAGAGCAGGGCGGGGCGCGGTGAGGCTCGAGCGGGCTCCTAAAGTAGCGGCTGCGTGGATGCCCTGGCACAGGGTTTCTACGACGGCCGACGGGGCGGGCGGGGTCAGAGCCCCACGGAAACTACGGGGCACTCGCGGGATCTTTCTCAGAACCATGTCCAGACAATCGGCAGGAGCCAACGCCCCCCGCTGGGTCGTTGCTTCCCGCCGGAGCTCCGCAGGGTACCGAGCTCAGGAGCAGCGGCCGGCGGGGGAGCCCAGTAGAAGAGGTCGCGGAGGAAGTCGGGGCAGGCGAGGTGGAGAGTGGAGGGAGCCCTCCGGGCCCCCGGAAGCCGGGTCCGCCGGCCGTCGGGAACCGCCGCTCTGCTTCCGACTGAAGAACGACCTGGTGGGCGTCGTGATCGGTGAGGCGGGGAGAAGGGGTGCGGGTGCGGGGGCCGATCGCGGGCGGACGCGGGGAGCCTGGGGCGGGGCGGCTCGGCGAGGTGCCGCCTCCTCACCTGCTCAGGCTCCAGTCGCCTTTAATTTTGAGGAGAGCTCCGAGAAATCCGCGGGATTTAGTGGGGAGCTGCTCGGAACATCTGCTGTGCCTTGCACTGAGTTCGACTTTACCTGCGATCATTGATCTGCTGGAGAATGACATGCTGTTCTATGTTAACTTACAAATCCATTTAAAAAACATTTTTAAATGATTACAAGGACTGGGCATAAATTACAACATTTTGCTCTTAAGGTATTAGTGTTCACTTTTTTCCTTTTGTGATGGTACTGGTGGGGCTTGAACTCAAGGCTTCATTCTCTTGTTTGGAAGCTGATTCTATACCATTTAAACCACACTTCCACCTCCAGAATTTTGCTGGTTACTTGGAGATAAGATTCTCTTTAGATTTGTCTGCCCAGGCTTTCTTTGAACTCAGATCTCATCCTCCCAAATAGGTATTTTTGCAGCTCTGAGTCACCCTCGACTGGGTTAGAGTTAATAACTCTGTGGGGGGCGGGGGGGGGCGTGTGTGTGTGTGCGCGCGCGCGCGTGTGTGCGCGCGTGTGTGTGTGCGCGCGCGCGCGCCTGCCTGTTACTGGAGCTTGAACTCAAGGTCTAGGCACTGTCCCTTAGCTTTTTCGCTCAAGGCTAGCTCTCCACCACTTGTGCCATGTTTCTACTTCCTGCTTTTAGGTGGCTAATTGGCGGATAAGAGTCCGACAGACCTTTCTGCCTGGGCTGGCTTCTAATCGGGGTTCTCGGATCTCACCCTCCTGAGCAGGTAGGATTGTAGAAGTGAGCTTGAACTCAGGGCCTGGGTGCTGTCTCTTGGTTTTTGTTGCACCCTACCATTTGAGCCACAGCTCTACATCTAGCTTTTTGGAGATAAGAGTCTCAAGGGCTTTCCTGCCTTGGCTGCTTTTGAACCAAGATCTCAGATCTCAGCCTCCTGAGTAGTGAAGATTACAGGTATGACCTTACCTATTTTTAAGCCTGTGGTACAATAGTCATGATGAACACAATGTTCTGCTACAGAACTCCCAAGACTTAAAACTATACCAGAACTAAGCAGTGGTGGCTCATGCCTGCAATTCTAGCTAATGGGGAGGCTGGCTTTGCTTCCTGATCCTCAGATGGGAGCCTTCTTAGTAGCTAGGATTACAGGCATGAACCACTGGACCCCACTTGTGCAGACTACTAGTATGAATACAACACAACTATTTGTTTGACTCCCTGCTTTGAATTCTTTTGAATGAATTCTTTTGGATGCTTTTAAGTTTTTTGAACCCAGAAGTAGGACTGGTGAATTCTGTGACCATTTGTTGTTGTTGTTGCTACTTTTTTTAAAAGAACTCCATACTATATGACATAGCAGTAGGGAAATGATATAACCAGTAGGTTATACTGACTTACAGTCACATAGATTTCAGTTTCTCCAATCCACATCTGTGAAGACTCAGGGTCTATGTTGAGGGGGCAGAATGATGCAGGCTCCAGCCTCAGGATTATCTGAGGACTGTGTTTGGGATTAGGAAAGCTCTTGGAACGCCAGGTTAGAGAGGGAAAATGTTCTCTCTCCCTATCTCAAAACACATGTCACAGACTCCTGAGAGCTAAGGAAATAGCTCTTCTGCTTGCTTAAGCATAGATGAACAACTGGTCAAGCATTTTCCTGAGATTGGAGAAGTGGTTTGAGCTTGTCTCATAGGTCAAGCAAAAATGTATCTGTGGAACTTTTTTGTGTAAATGTCTTCTGACCAAATCTTGGCAAAGATTATGCTTGCTTGTCTTTAAATACCCACTAACAATAAAGCACAGCATGCAGTGGCAATTGTTGTTTGCACGCTGCATCCCCTGTGTCCTGGTGATTTTGTGACCCTTACCCAGGGACCCCAACGCACTAGACATTGACACACATCAATAAAAAAAATTTTTTTTTAATAGTGGCCATAGAGCATAGCGCTCTCAGTGATAGTGTTTGCTTACCATTGCAAGCCCCTGATTTCAAATCTCAAATTAGAATGGGCAAACTCACTAGGCACTGGTGACTCAGGCCTGTAATCCTAGATACTCAGGAGACTAAGATCTGAGAATCAAGATTCAAAGCCCAGGCAGGAAGGTCCATGAGACTCTTATCTCCAATTAACCACCAAAAAAAAAAGCCAGACATGGAGCTCAAGTGATCGAGCACTAGCCTTGAGCACCAAAGTGCCTAGGCCCTGAGTTCAAGCCCCAGGACCAGCACAAAAATGGGGAAGGAGATCCTGCTGGATGCATGTAGCTTACACCTGTAATCCTAGCTAGTTGAGAGGTTGAGATGTAAACATCAAAGCATCAAGGGCAGAAAAGTCCAGGAGACTCTTTATCTCCTATTCACCAGCAAAAAGACAAAAATGGAGGTGTGGTTCATGTGTAGAATGCTAGACTTAAGCAAGAAACTCAAGGGTTGAGAGGCCCTTGAGCTCAAGTTCCAGTATTGGAACAAAAGAAAGAATGGGTATACTAACAGGAATGAGGCAGTCCTTTACTGTAGTTTCTATATGCATTTACCTGATGAGTGATGTTGAACATGGTATAGACTTGCTGACCATTTGTGTATCATTGGAGATATATCTATTCTGTGTATTTAAGTCTTTTGCTGTTTTTCTTTTTCTTGTAAAGTTGAGGATAGTATCCAAGAACTCAGGTGTTTTAAGTATTTGCTCTATCACTGAACCCTATTCTAGTCCCCATAGCCTTTAGTGTGTGTCATACTGAGAATTGAACCAGGATCTCAAAGGCAGAGTACCATAAATAAATAAACAAGGAAAAAGGAAAGGATGAGGAAGAGAGAGGGGGAGAGGAGAGGACTAAAAACAGAAGTAGAAGAGGGGATAATGGTGCTGGGAAGGTGACTCAGTGGTAGAGCGCTTGCCTTGCATGCATGAGGCCCTGGGTTCGATTCCTCAGTACCACATAACAGAAAAAGCCGGAAGTGGTGCTGTGGCTCAAGTGGTAGAATGCTAGCCTTGAGCTGAAGAGCTGAGGGACAATGCCCAGGCCCAGAGTTCAAGCCCCACAACCGACCAAAAAATAAAGAAGAGGGAAGGAGGCTTTGCCCAGGTTTGCCTCAAACCTATATTTTTCCTGCCTCTCTTTTCAAGTAGCTGGGATTATAGACATGTTCCACTATACTTGACTTTGCTCTTTTTTTTTTCTGGTCAGCTGTGGGGCTTGAACTCAGGGCCTAGGCACTATCTCTGAGCTCTTTTTGCTCAAGGCGAGCACTCTACCACTTTGAGCCACACCACGTCCAGATTTTTTTTTTTTTTTTTTTTTGCTGGTCATGGGCCTAAACTCTGAATCTAGGTGCTGTCCCTCAGCTCTTCGGCTCAAGTTTAGCACTCTACCACTTGAGCCACAGCACCACTTCTGGCTTTTTCTGCTTATGTGGTGCTGAGGAATCAAACACAGGGCCTCGTGCACATGAAGCAAGCACTCTACCACTGAGCCATTTCCCAGCCCCCACTTCCAGTTTTTTGATGGTTCATTGCAGAGCAGAGTCTCACAGACTTTCCTTCCTAGGATGGCTTCAAACCAGGATCCTCAGATCTCAGCCTCTTGAGTAGCTAGAATTACAGGTGTGAGCCACTTGCACCCAACCTTTAGTTTTAGGGGTTTTTTTTTCAATTGTAAAAATGTTGTACCCAACCTTTAGTTTTAGGGTTTTTTCTTTCTTTTTTTTTTTTAATTGTAAAAATGTTGTACAGAGGGGTTACAGTAACATGAGTAAGGTAATGAGTACATTTCCTATCGAATAGTGTTACCTCCTCTGTTTTTCCCCTACCATCCCTTCCCTCCCCATCTCCCCAACTCCTCCCCCCTCCCTTGTTTTAGTTTTTTAATGCCAGTACTAGGGCTTGACCTTTGGATCTTGGCACTGGTCCCTTAGCTTTTAAGGCTGGTGCTCTACCACTTGACCCATTTCTTCCAGCTTTTTGTTTGAGATGAGAGTCTCGTGGATTTTTCTGCCTTAATTAGCTTCAAACCTTGATTCTCACACCTCAGTTTCCTGAGTAATTGGCCTTTTTTTTTTTCCAGTCCTGGGGCTTGAACTCAGGGCCTGGGTACTGTCCCTCAACTTCTTTTTGCTCAAGGCTAGCATTCTACCACTTGAGCCACAGCGCCACCTAGGGCTTTTTCTGTTTATGTGGTACTGAGGAATCGAACCCAGGGCTTCATGCCTGCTAGATAAACATTCTACCACTAAGCAACATTCCCAGCCCTAATTGTCCTTTTTTGTGGGGAGCAGTACTGAGGTTTGAACTCTGGGCTTTGTACCTGATAGACAGGCATACTACTGCTGAGCCATGCCTTTAGCCATACCTTTCTTTTTAAAAACAGGTCGTGGAGGGACAAAAATACGAGAAATCCAAAATACAACAAACACCAGAATACAGGTAAATCATCTTTGTACTTAAGCCCTCAAAGTATTGTTCATTCAACTTGGTTTTCTACTTAGTTCATTAATATACTGTAGAATAAGTTGTCAGAACTTTCCATACAATGTTATCCAGAATTTATCTGGATTATAATCTGGTCAGGTGTAAGTTTTGTGACTCTTACAAATAAGGTAATCCTAGCTGCTCAGGAGGCTGAAATCTGAGAATCGCTGTTCAGAGCCAGCCCAAGCAGAAAAGTCCCTATGAGACTCTTATCTCCAATTAACCACTCAAAAATGGGAAGTGGCTCTATGGCTCAAGTGATAAAGCACTAGCTTTGAGCACAAAGAGTTTCGGGGACAGCACCCAGGCCCTGAGTTCAAGCCCTACAACCCACAAAACAGAGGAGGAGGAGGAGGAGGAGGAGGAAGAAAAGGGAAAGAATCTTCAGATAGCTGGGTGCTAGTGGCTCACACCTGTAGGCTTAGCTATTCAAGAGGTTGAGATCTAAGGATCATAGTTTGAAGCCAGCCCAAGCAGGGTCCATGAGACTCTCTTACCACCACTAAACCAAAAGTAGAAAGTAGAACTGTGACTCAAGTGGTAGATCGTGCTCAGGTACTGAGTTCAAGCCCCATGACCAGCACAAAAGAAAAAAAAAATCTTCAGATATATTCTCCATTTAAAATAGTATTAGGCAAGGAGCTGGTAGCTTACAGCTGTTATGCTAGATACTCATGAGATTGAGATCTGAGAATCATGGTCAAAGCCAGCCTATTAAACCTTTATCTCTAATTAACCAGCAAAAGGCCAGAAGTGGATGTTTGGCTCAAGTGGTAGAGCACCAGCCTTGAGTGAGAAAGCCAAGCAAGAGCATGAGCCCTGAATTCAAGCCCCACTACCAGCACACACACACATACACATACATATGCATGTGGGCACAAGCGCACGCGCACGCACACTAAAATAAGTAGGTAAAATCTCAGATAGCTGTAATGATGTCTGTTTGTAATCCCAGTAGTCAGGAGGTATAGACAGGAGGATTTCAAGTTCAAGGTCAGTCTGGACTACAAAGTGAAATGCTATCTAAAAAATAAATAGACATCAAGCCAGGCACTAGTGGTTTAAAATCCTAGCTACTCAGGAGGCTGAGATCTGAGGATCACAATTTGAAGCCAGCCCAGACAAGAAAGTCCTTGGAGATCTTTTTTTTTTTTTTTTTTGTCTGCCATGGGGCTTGAACTCGGGACCTGGGCACTGTCCCTCAGCTCTTCAGCTCAAGTCAAGCACTCTACCATTTGATCCACAGTACCACTTCCAGTTTTCTGGTGGTTAATTGGAGGTGAGTCTCACGGACTTTCTTGCCCAGGCTGGCTTTGAACTGTGATCCTCAGATCTCAGCCTCCTTAGTAGCTAGGATTATAGATGTGAGCCACCATCACCTGGCTCCTTAGAGATTCTTATCTCCAGTTAACCAGCAAAAAGTTGGAAGTAGAGCTATGGCTCAAGTGGTAGAGCACAGGTTTTTAACAAAAAAGCTAAGGGACCCTTTTTAAAGCCCAAATATCAGTGCATGGCCCAGTATCTTAACGTGTGTGAACATGCACATGCATAGATTGTCTGTCTGTCTGCCTGACCCCCCCCCTCTCACACACACACAGGAGAAAGAGAGATCTCTGTGGGATATTGATCATACCCAAGAAATAACTTCCTCCCTGAACTCCCAGCTTAAAGCCTTGACACTGCTTGTTGTCTCCCTGGCTCTTCCCTCTGTCCTGTCTCCTCTGCTGCTGAGTTTTATCTGTGTACTTTACAAGGGAAAAGCCATCACTTGCTTTCTCCCTAAACTGTGCATCCTGCTTCCATGCTTGTCCCCATGAACTGTTTCTCCACCACAATCAGCACTCTTTCTACAACGGACTATGGCCTATTCCTTTCCTGCCTAAGTTGTGCTTTTGTTTTGATGCTGTTTCTGGGGCTTGAACTGAAGGCCTGATTACTGTTCCTTAGCTTGGCTTTTTCATTCAAGACTGGCTTTTTAGCACTTGAGCCACAGCTTCACTACCAGCTCTTTAGTGGTTAATTGGCAATAAGAGTCTCAGGGACTTTTCTGCCCAGACTGGCCTCAAAGATCCTCAGATTTTAGCCTCCTGAGTAGCTAGGATTACAGGTGTGAGCCAGCACACCCAGCTTGCATCTTCCCCTGAGGCAAATCCTACAGTATATATAAACAGTGTCCATTCATACTAGACACTTAGACACTGGATGGAAGCCATACTATGACTTCTTTGCTTTCATACTGTTGGAAAGTTGGAGCAAGTAAGGAGACTTGAGTCTCATCTATTTTTCTCCTTGTACATAGATAACAAAAGGAAATCCTGAGGCAGAAGTCAAAATTTTTGGCAATAAGGCAATGCAGACAAAAGCAAAAGCAATGATAGATAATTTTGTAAAAAAACATGAAAATTACAATCCAGAACACAAAAGTGGTAAGTAATTTTTGCCTGTTGAAGTACTTTAGAAATAAAACTTTCAGTGTTGGTTTTTTTCTGGTGTGGGGGGGGGGGGTGGGGAGGAAAGGGGAGGGGAGGGTGCTGGGAGATTTGAACTCAAGGCCTCCTGCTTGCTCTGCTTGTTTGTTTGACTGGTGCTCTACCATGAGTCAAGTTTCCACCCTAGAATTTTTTTGTTTTGTTTTCTGTTTTTTGTCCGTCGTGGGGCTTGAATTCTAGGCTTGGGCACAGTTCCTCAGCTCTTCAGCTCAAGGCTAGCACTCTACTACTTGAGCCACAGTGAGTGCCACTTCCTGTTTTCTGAGTGGTTTATTGGAGATTCGAGTCTCACCGACTGGGCTGACTTGAACTTTGATCCTGAGAGCTCAGCCTCCTGAGTAGCTAGGATTACAGGTGTGAGCCACGGGCACCCAGCTCACTCTAGCATTTTGCCAGTTGATTGGACATTGAATCCCAGTGACTTTGCTGCTCTGGCTGATTTCAAACTGTAATCTATCAGAATTCAGCCTCCTGAGTAGCTAGGATTTACAAATGTGAGCCACCAGTGCCCAGCTCAGACTCTTGCTTAAATAACTCAATTAGTTGGGTACTGGTAGCTCATGCCTGTCATCCTAGCTACTCGAGAGGCTGAGATCTGAGAACTGTGATACAAAGTCAGTCCAGACAGGAGAGTTTAAATAACCACCCAAAATCCAGAAGAAGAACTGGAGCTCAAGTGGTAGAGCACCAGCATTAATGAAAAGGCTCAGGTACAGTACCCAGGCCCTGAGTTGATGCCCTTAAAAGTACAAAAGAAAAAGAAAAATTATTTAATTATTTGAAAAATTTTAAACTTCAAATATATTTACACTAAAGGGGGGGGGGAAACACTATCAAACCTTGAAAGCCTGGGTTCAGATAAAAATGTTTTCCCTTAGTATTTCTAAGAAATAGAAACTTTAAATGCTAGGGCTACATTATATCTCCTTCAAGGGTAATATCTGACTTTATAAAACCATTATAAAAATTCAGTAATATGGGGCTGGGAAGATGGCTCAGTGGTAGAGTGCTTGCCTTGCATGCCTGAGGCCCTGGGTTCAATTCCTCAGCACCACATAAGCAAAAACAAAGCCGGAAGTGGCGCTGTGGCTGAAGTAGTAGAGCACTAGCCTTGAGCTGAAGAGCTGAGGGACAGCGCCCAGGCCCAGAGTTCAGGACCCATGTCCGGACCCAAAAAAAAAAAAAAAAAAAATTCAGTAATATAACAGGAAGTTAATACCTGCTAGATACTTCTTACTATTTTTCTTCCCTTCTTCAAAAAACTGAATTTGTCTAAGACAGTAAATAATGACAAGATAGCCTCTCTGTCGTGGTAGTATAAAAGCTGCAAAAAAAAAAAAAAAATGGTTCTACACAGGTGCTAGTGGCTCATGCCTGTGAATCCGGGCTACCCAGGAAGATGAGACCTGAGGATTGCTACTCAAAGCCAGCCTAGGCAGGAAAATCTGTGAGACACTTATTTCCAGTTAACCACCAGAAAACTGGAAGTGGCACTGTGGCTCAAAGTGGTAGAGCAAACAGCTCAGGGACAGCACCCAGGCCCTGAGCTCAAGCCCCATGATCAACAACAACAAATTTGTTCTGATACTAGGGCTTGAACACCGGACTTTATGTTCTTGTTTAGCTTTTTGGCTCAAGGCTAGTGCTCTACTACTTATACTACAGTTCTACTTGGAGATAAGAATCTCATGAACTTTTCTACCGAGGCTAGCTTTGAACCATAATCTCCAGCTCTCAGCCTCCTGAGTACTCAGGATTACAGGTATGAGCCACCAACATTCAAATTCTGTATTTCCATCATTAGCATCCATTTATTAACAAACATAGAATAGATTGGGATTTCTTATACAATTAACTCTATAGGAATATTTTTAAACAGGTGTTCTTGAGTTCCAGCCTTCTGTTGAAAAAGAGGTAAATGCAAATGACAGTGGAACAGATGACCAGCCACTGATAGACTGGGACCAGATTCGAGAAGATGCTTTGAAGTGGGAAAAAAAAAAGTGGGCAGGTCAGTGCAGCACCTTAATATTTACACATGGTTTTAGGGCTTCTTATTTCAGTTCTTAGGCTTTATGAAATGTCTGACTTACTTTTAGCAAGGACCTGCTCATGAAAAATAGCAAAACTTAATTTGCCTTAAGTTCCAAGATCACTAGAGCTTCTATATTGCCTGTGTTATGACTTGTTTTCTAAATTGAAAACCAAGCCAGGCACCAGTGGCTCACGCCTGTTAATCAATCCTAGTTACTCAGGAGGCTGAGATCTGAGGATCATGGTTCAGAGTCAGCCCAGGTAAAGTCCGAAAGACTCTTATCTCCAATAAACCACAAGAAAACTGGAAGTGGCACTGTGGCTCAAATGGTAGAGCACTAGTATTGAGCTAAAGAGCTGAGGGACAGCACCCAGGCCCAGAGCTCAAGCCCCATGACTAACAAAAAAAAGAAACATTGCGTGCATATATGGACATCAGAATGAAATGCTCTTGTACACTAATTACAAGGTGGTGCTGGGCACCCACACCTAGAATCTTTTTTTTTTGGGGGGGGGGTCCGGTTGTGGGGCCTGAACTCTGGGCCTGGGCGCTGTCCCTCAGCTCTTCAGCTCAAGGCTAGTGCTCTACCACTTGAGCCACAGCGCCACTTCCGGCTTTTTTCTTTTTGCTTATGTGGTGCTGAGGAATCGAACCCAGGGCCTCATGCATGCAAGGCAAGCGCTCTACCACTGAGCCACCTTCCCAGCCCCGCACACCTAGAATCTTAATTACTCAGGAGGCTGAGATCTGGAGGATTCCAGTTTAAAAAATGCAGAAAAATCTGAGAAACTTCATTTCCAAAATAACCAGCAAAAACCTAGGCACCAGCATAGGTAGAGCACCATCCCAGCAAGCAAGCCTCTGGTACTGGGGAGAAAAAATATAAAAGGAAAAAAATTGATTGTTACTTATATACTGACCTAAAATTAAAAAGTCATACATTTTCAGAAGGATAGGATAACAGTTACTGAAATGGATTGATTTTTATTTTTACAGAGTTTTTGTATTTTTTTAAAGATAGGCTAGCAATAATAATTCAGGCTGTTTTTGAACTTCCTCTGTACCCTAGACTGGCCTTGAACTCCTAATCCACCTCCCTTAGCTTCCAGAGTACTAGGATTATAGGTATATAGGTCTAGCCAGTTGGGTTGAATAGCAAATGAGATTTTTCAGGTGATACATTAATGTTCATAATAAACTTGGGCACTGGCTTTTTTGTTCTACTACTAGAACTTGAACTCAGGGCTTCATGCTCAGGGCTTTTTCACTTGGTATTCTACTTCATGAGCCACACTTCCACTTCTGCCCCTTTTTTCCTGATTAATTGAAGATAAGAGTCTCATGGACTTTTCTGCCCAGGCTGGTTGCAAGAAACTTGATCCTCAGATCTCAGCCCCTGAGTAGCTAGGATTATAGGCGTGAGCCACCACCCCTTTGGGTACTGGTCTTGACACTTGAGAATGTGTCAGCAGTGCATCAGTTTTTATTTAAAATTAAAAAGCTCAGGCCCTACTGGCTAATGTTGTAATCCTAGCTACTCTGAAGGCTGAGATTTGAGGATCACAGTTCAAAGCCAGCCAAGGCGGAAAGCCCATGAGACTATTTATAATTAACTACCCCCCCCCACACACACACACAAAAGCCAGAAGTGGAGCTGTGGTTCAAATGGTAGAACAATAGCCTTCAGCAAAAAAGCTCAGGGATGGGCTGGGAAGGTGGCTCCGTGGTAGAGCGCTTGCCTTGCATGCGTGAGGCCCTGGGTTTGATTCCTCAGCACCACATAAGCAAAAAAGAAAAAGCTGGAAGTGGCGCTGTGACTCAAGTGGTAGAGCACTAGCCTTGAGCTGAAGAGCTGAGGGACAGCGCCCAGGCTCAGAGTTCAGGCCCCACAACCAGACCCAAAAAAAAAAGTTCAGGGATGGCACTAAGGCTCTGAGTTCAAGCCCCAGAACAGAGGGCTTGAAAGGCTCAAAAAAAAAAAGGCTCAAGCCCTAGATATACAATGAACAAAATATTTGTTGGTCAGCACCTCTGGCTGTTAAATTTCCAGATAATAGATGTGTTGTACAGATTTATTATAAATGAGTCTAGGGAAAGGATTTAAATTTGGAAGATAAGCATTTAAGAAGTCTAGTCTCCTTTGATGGACTATTTAAAGATAATAGGATAATAGTAAGTCAAACAGAAATATATATGTCTCAGACAGAATAAGAATCTAATTTTTTTTTTTTTTTTTGGGTCCGGTCGTGGGGCCTGAACTCTGGGCCTGGGCGCTGTCCCTCAGCTCTTCAGCTCAAGGCTAGCGCTCTACCACTATGAGCCACAGCGCCACTTCCGGCTTTTTTCTTTTTGCTTATGTGGTGCTGAGGAATCGAACCCAGGGCCTCGAGCATGCAAGGCAAGCGCTCTACCACTGAGCCACCTTCCCAGCCCTAATTTTTTTTTCTTTGGTCAGTCATGGGGCTTGAACTCTGGGCCTTGTCGCTGTCCCTCAGCTCTTCAGCTCAAGACTAGCACTCTACCACTTGAGCTACAGTACCACTTCCGGTTTTCTGAGCGTTTTATTGGCAATAAGAGTCTCACGGACTTTCCTGCCTGGGCTGGCTTTGAACCGATATCCTCGGTTCAAAGCTACTCAGCCTCCTGAGTAGCTAGGATTACCCACACCCGGCTTAAATTTAATTCTTTATTAGAATGGTAGGGGGACTGGAGTCTGTGGCCTAGAACTTAGTGTATACAAGATTCAATTCTAGCACTTAGGAAAAAAAAAAAAGTAGGGCTGGGAATGTGACTTAGTGGTAGAGTGCTTGCCTAGCATGCTTGAAGCCCTGGTTTCAATTCCTCAGGATCACATAAACAGAAAAAGCTGGACGTGGAGCTGTGGCTCAAGTGGTAGAGTGCTATCCTTGAGCAAAAGAAGCTCAGGGACAGTGCCCAGGCCCCGAGTTCAAGCCCCAGGACTGACAAAAAAAAAAAAAAAAAAAAAAGTAAAGATATGAATCTTGAAAGGAAAATTAAAAATTAAAAGTTGTGGTGGCTTGATGTCTTGTAAAATCATGTTTACCCTTATTTGAAATTATAAAAATGCCTTTCCTGGGTAAGGAATGTAATTTAAAGGAAACCAAAAGGAGTATGTTTGTGTGTAGTATGTGTGTGCTCATGTGTGTGTGTGTGTGTGTGTGTGTGTGTGTGTGTGTGTGTGTGCTCATGTGTGCTTGTGCATGTGCATATACTTGTTCTTGGGCTTGAACTCGGGGCCTCATGCCCTCACTTGGCTTTTTAGCTTAATGCTGGCACTCTGTGTAGACATACCTCTGCTCTGGCTTGTTGCTGGAGTCTCATGTACTTTTCTGCCCAGGCTGTCTTTGATCCATGATCCTCAGATCTTAGCCTTCTATTAACTAGGATTAATGAGATTTAGAGTGGAACACTATAAAAATGTCTAAGATTTATTCATGAAGAACTTAGCACATTCATGGAAAACTTAGTACATACTTTACATCAATTTCTGTAGCTTTCAATAAATGTTAATGAAATGTTGATTGTCATTATTTTATCAAAGTTTGTTTTCATCTTTGTACCTAGATTTACCCCCAATTAAGAAAAACTTTTACGTAGAGTCAGAAACAACAAGCTCAATGTCACAAGTGCAAATAGACACCTGGAGGTGAGTAATTTTGTTTTATTACCTCATTAAGTGTGTTGTTTTGTTTTGTTTTGTTTTTGTCAGTCATGGAGCCTGTATTCTGTCCTGGGCGCTGTCCCTGAGCTCTTCAGTTCAAGGCTAGTGCTCTACCACTTGAGCCATAGCACCACTTCCAGTTTATTGGAGATAAGAGTATCACAGACTTTGCTGCCCAGGCTGACTTTGAACCTCAATCCTCAGATCTCAGCCTCCTGAGTAGCTAGCATTACAGGCGTGAGCCACTGGCGCCTGGCTTAAGTGTGTTTTTATATAGTTAGTATTAACAGTAGTTATTTTGTTCAGATGCTAAGGCTTGAACTCAAGGCCTGCATTCTGTCCTTGAGCTTTTTCTCTTAAGGCTGGCACTCTTACCATTTGAGCCATAGCTACCATTTCTTACTCTTTGGTGAGTAATTTGAAGTAAGACTCTCAAGGACCTTTTCCCCCAGCTGGCTCTGAGTTGATATCCTCAGATGTCAGCCTCCTGCATAGCTAGAATTACTTGTGTGAGCCACCAGAGCCTGGCTAAACTCTCTTTTGTTTTGTTATTCATAAAGCATAACATTTTATAAGTTTTATAAATAGGTATTTTATATATACTATGAAAAATGGTCACCTGAAATAATGTTAATATATTTTAAATAAAAGACCAGCATTAATAATGTATGTTTTGAAATCTTAATATTCCTATATCACATTATCACAGTCTATGTCACTTAGGTTGATACATTACATAAAAAATTTACTTTCTTCAGTACATCAGCTTACTACACAAACTATGTCCCAAATTAGACTCCTTTTTTTTTGTGGGTAGCCTGGGCACTGTCCCTTAGCTCTTCAGCTCAAGGCTAGAGCTCTACCACTTGAGCCACTTCCAGCTTTTTCTGTTTATATGGTTCTGAGGAATCGAACCCAGGGCCTCAGGCATACAAGGCAAGCACTTTACCACTGAGCCACCTTCCCAGCCCAAAATTCAGAACTTTTTTTTTTTTTTTTTTGGTCAGTCATGAGGCTTGAACTCTGGGCCTGGGCACTGTCCCTCAGCTCTTCAGCTCAAGGCCAGCCCTCTACCACTTGAGCTACAGCACCACTTCCGGTTTTCTGGTGGTTTATTGGAGATAGGAGTCTCACGGTCTTTCCTGCCTGGGCTGGCTTTGAACCTCAATCCTCAGATCTCAGCCTCCTGAGTAGCTAGGATTACAGGTATGAGCCATTGGCACCCGGCTTAAACTATTTTTTAAACGTGAACATAATAGGAAACTTCACTAGGAAAGGAATACACTTTCAGTAGCTTGAAAATGGGTGGTGAAATTAATTCTTGAGGCAAGGATTTAATATGATGGTATTTGAAGTATATTTGATATGATTGTATTTGCATACGCAAACATAAATGGTTATTCAGTTGAAAACTTGGTTGTATCCTCCATGATATGTTTTCAAGCATTAGTATTGGATACAACAGGTAGCACTCAGAAGGTGGTAATTCAAGGCCAGCATGAGCTAAATAGCAAGACTCTGTCTCAACAAAACAAAAACAATCATACTACCATGTTGAAAACTGGTCTATTATTGTGTCTAGAGTAGCCATATATAGCCACTGAGTGTGTGTGTGTGTGTGTGTGTGTGTGTGTGTGTGTGTGTGTGTGCGTGTGTGCGTGTGCGTGTGTGCGTGTGCATGCGCGTGCCAATAATGAATCTTGAACTCAGGGCCTGAGCTCTGTCCCTTAGCTTTTTCACTCAAGGCTGGCACTCTACTACTTGAGGTACAGCCCACTTCTGGCTTTTTGGTGGTTAATTAGAAATAAGTCTTGTGGGCTTTTCTGCCCAGGTTGGCTTTGAACCTTGATCCTCAAATCTTAGCTGCTGAATAACTAGGGTTACAGGTGTAAGCTGCCAGTATCTACCTAGCAATTGAGTACTTAAATCTGACTTGTATAATTGAGGAACTGGAGGTACTAACAGAGATATCAAGTGACATGGACTTCATACATGATAGTGGTCTGCAAGATTATAATACAACAGAAAAATTTCTCTTACTACATGAATTTTATAGGTATCATAACACTACAGTGCATTGTTGAGGAGTTGTAGTATTGTATAACAGACCTACTTTGCTGCCAGTCAAAATGTATGGCATATAGCTAGGCACTGCTGGCTCACATTATAATCCTATCTCTTCAGGAGGCTGAGATCTGAGGATTGTTATTCAAAGCCATCCCGGGCAATAATACTCTTATCTCCGATAAACTAAGAAAAAGCCAGATGTGGTGCTGTGCGTCAAGTGGCAGAACATTATCCTTAAGTACAAAGAGATTCAGGGACAGCGCCTAGGCCCTAAGCTCAAGCCCCAGGAGTGGCCAAAGAAAAAAGGATGGCATATGATTATGTAGTTAGCGGTTGACAGCAAACCGTGATAACTGGCTTATGTATCTGCTATGCTGCTAATGGTTATTTCAGAGCAGAGCTGGAAACCTTTTTTTCTGCCAAGGTCATTAGGATATTTATAACATCACTGAAGGACCATACAGATTTATTAACACAGATTGCATACAATCCTAGCTCAGGAGACTGAGATCTGAGAATCTCTTCAGAGGCAGCCAGGGTAGGCAAACCTGGGAGACTCTGATCTCTAATTAACCAAGAAAAAGCTAGAAGGGGCAGTATGGCTCACAGAGTAAAGTTCTAGCTGTGAGCAAAACAGCTCATGAGAGCTAAAGGCCCAGAGTTCAAGCCATAGTACTGGCATACACACACACACACACACACACACACACACACACACACACACACACACACACACACACACACACACACACACACACACACACACACACACACACACACACACACACACACACACACACACACACACACTACCAACACACTGAAGAGGCTAGCTGTGAGCAAAACAGCTCATGAGAGCTAAAGGCCCAGAGTTCAAGCCATAGTACTGGCACACACACACACACACACACACACACACACACACACACACACACACACACACACTACCAACACACTGAAGAGGCTAGAGTAGCAACAAGAAGCATACAAGAAGTATATGTGTTTATTTACTTTTTTATTTTTTATTTGCTGGTACTACAGTTGGAATTCCAGGCCTCACACTTGCTACGTGAGCACTTTACACTTGAACCTTGCTACCCACTAGCCCTTTTGGCTTTATGTTTTTCATGACAGAACACTTGGCTTTTAGATATACATTTAGGAACTACTTCTTTTTTACCACCATCTTTGGGCTTTCTTAAAGATGGAACTACTTGACAATGGGTGCTGGTGGCTCATAGCTGTCATCCTAGCTACTTGGGAGGCTGAGAACAGGAGAATCACGGGTTGAGGCCAGCACAAACAGGAAAGTCTGAGAGACCCAATCTCAACGAAGGAAGTTACACCTGGTGCATTGTGCCTGCGATCCTAAAACTACAGGATTTGTTGTTGTTGTTGTTGGTAGTGGGGCTTGAACTCTGGGCCTGGGCACTGTCCCTCAGCTCTTCAGCTCAAGGCTAGTGCTCTACCACTTGAGCCACAGCACCACTTCCAGCTTTTTTTCTGTCTATGTGGTGCTGAGGAATTGAACCCAGGGCCTCATGGCAAGCACTCTACCACCTTCCTAGCCCAACTACTGGAATTTTAAAGTACATAATAGTACCTTAGGCACATACCTGGCAAGAGTCATCAAAAACCCCCAGGACATGGCCAGGCACTGGTGGCTCATACTTGCAATCCTAGCTACTCAAGAGGCTGAGATCAAGATCGGAGGATCACAGTTCAAAGCCAGCCCAGGCAGAAAAGTCTGTGAGTCTCTTTTCTCCAATAAACTACTCAGAAAAGCCAGAAGAGGTACTGTGGCTCAAGTGGTAGAGCACTAGCCTTGAGCAAAAGAAGTTCAGGGATAGTCCCCAGGCCCTAAAAGAAAAGAACATCCAAGTCATGGCTCAGCAGTAGAAGGCCAGCCAAGCAAATGCAAGGCCTTGACTTCAAACCCTAGTACCACCAAAAAGAAAATAGATGGAACTGTTCCTAAGCAAATCATCTTTTTGCTTTAGTTAGTTTTCAAGTAGTATAATACATTTTTTCCTGGGGTTTGCTTGTCTGGCCTGAATCCTCATGCTAATGATCTTCTGGGTAGCTGTGATTACAGGTGTATACCATCATACTTGGCTTTATTGATTGAGATGGAGTCTTGCTTTTTTTTTTTTTGCCCAAGTTGGCCTCCAATTAGAATCCCCTGGGTTACAAGTGGCTTACTCCTGTAATCCTAGCTATTTGAGAGGCTGAGACTGGGGGGATAACAGTCCTAAGTCAACCAAGCAAAAAACATCCAAGAGACTCCATCTCCAGCAAAGAACCTGAACTGGAGATGTGGCTCAAGTGGTAGAATGCCAGCAAGAACCAGGCCCCTGAGTTCAAGTCCTATAATCACCACAAAAGGAAAAACATGTAGATCATTGCAGGTTCTCAGTTCTCAAGGTGCTTTTGAATTATGAAGCCCATGGTTTTCTGGTTTCATTTTTCATGATCTTTCATTTTGGTTACTTTTGTTGGCTCATTCATCATCCATATAATTTAAATTGATGAGCACCAGTTTCTATTTCCTTTTCTCTATTTTGAGACATCTTTGCAATGTATCTCAAAAGCTGGCCTTAATCTGTGGTCCTTCTGCCTTGACCTCCTAAGTGTTAGGATTATGGGCTCCTTCTTACTATGTCTCACTGAATTTTCCAACAGTTTGGTTTTAATCTGTTGCAGTTGAGTTTCAAGATATGACTTGAGGCGAACGCTGGTGGCTCACGCCTGTAATCCTAGCTACTCAGGAGGCTGAGATCTGAGGATCGTGGTTCAAAGCCAACCCGGGCAGGAGACTCCTATCTCCAATAAACCACTAGAAAACCGGAAGTGGCGCTGTAGCTCAAGTGGTAGAGCGCTAGCCTTGAGCTGAAGAGCTGAGGGACAGTGCCCAGGCCCAGAGTTCAAGCCCCATGACCGACCAAAAAAAAAAAAGATATGACTTGAGCAGATTTTGAAACAAAAATCTTAAGGAATAAAGTTATTAATCCTTACATTTTTCTATAAAGGAAGGAAAATTTTAATATAACATGTGATGACTTGAAAGATGGTGAGAAACGTCGTATCCCCAATCCTACTTGTAAATTTGAAGATGCCTTTCATAGTTACCCTGAAGTGATGGAAAATATTAAAAAGGCAGGTTTTCAAAATCCAACACCAATTCAGGTATGCTTTCTTTAAATTCTCACATTTTACTGACTGGGATTTTTTTTTTCTCCCTGAAGCAGTATCTGACTGTTGGAAGTTAAGGTTAAGTTAGCACACTGAGTGCCACGGTACATACTAGGTTCCATGGCTCACACCAGTAATACTAGTTTGAAACTAGCCCAGACAGGAAAAAGTCTTATGAGAGTCTATCTCTAGGCAAAAGAAAAAAAAAATTTTTTAAACCCCCATCTGGGGCTGGGAAGGTGGCTCAGTGGTAGAGTGCTTGCCTTGTATGCATGAGGCCTTGGGTTTGATTCCCCAGCACTACGTAAGCAGAAAAGGCTGGAAGTGGTGCTGTGGCTCAAGTGGTAGAGCACTGCCTTGAGCTGAAGAGCTGAGGAACAGCGCTCCTGAGTTCAGGCCCCACGACCTATCTGTTGAAAGGAGCTGGGAGAAAAGGGACAATAAGGGATGCAAAAAAAAATGTGCTTGCTTTTTTGTTTTATTATATTTATTGTATTTATCATTGTTTTTCAGTCACAGTCATGGCCAATAGTTTTGCAAGGAATAGATCTTATTGGAGTAGCACAAACCGGAACAGGGAAGACACTGTCATATTTAATGCCTGGATTTATTCATCTAGACTCTCAACCAGTGTAAGAATTCCATTGGCTGAATTTTCTTCTCAGGAGTTTAATTGATGCTTGGAGGGTTGACAGAGAGTACAAAGTATATCATGCAAAGGAAAATATTAATTGGGGAAACAAGGGCTGGAGGCATGGCTCAGCAGTAAAGCACCTACCTAGCAAGTGTGAAATCCTGAGTTCAAACCCCAGTACCACCAAAAGAAAAAAAGAGTGTCAGAGCTGGGAATGTGGCTTAGTGGTAGAGTGCTTGCCTAGTGTACATGAAGCCCTGGGTTCAATTCCTCAGTACCACATAAACAGAAAGGGCCGGAAATAGTACTGTGGCTCAAGTGGTAGAGTACTAGCCTTGAGCACAGAGAGGCTTGGGGACAGCACTCTGGGTTCAAGCCTCAGGATTGGCAAAAAAAAAAAAAAAGAAGAAAAAGAAAAAAAAGTAAAAGAAAAAAGGAGTGTCCTAATTGGGAAAACACTTTCAGGAAGCAACAGGTTATGTCTACCAAAAGTCTTGAGAAATATGGTCATCAAACTATTTAAGTTGCCCTATGTAAAAAATTTAAAATAAAACTGAACAAATAAGTTGTCTAAAACAGGTCTCTATTTCAGTGAGAAAATGTCTGACATGTGAAATTAAGTGAAAAAGTCCTATTAAATAAAATAGACAATAGGCTTTTCATTAGCTATTAGGGCTTAGTGTCCTATTGTTCACTGGGGTTGTGATATATATCACTTATTTTCTGTTTCCCCACTTGATAGAAACTGTGTTTGTGTCATCTGAAACAATTTATAAAAACCTGTCCAACTGGTTCTGGTAGCTCACACTTGTAATCTTAGCTACTCAATGAGTCTTGAGACTTGAGAATCATGGTTCAAAGCCAGCCTGGGCAAGAATATCCATGAGACTCATACCCAATTAACTACCAAAAAGCTGGAAGTAGAGGTGCAGAGCACCAGGGGCAGAGCACCAAGCAAGAGTATGAGGCCCTGTTTTCAAGTTTCAGTATGCACACAAAAGGACAGGGAGGGAGAGAGGGAGGGAAGAAAAGAGGAAGGGAGGGCAAAAAGAAAAGACTTATCATACTACCATATGCTTTTTCTTAGGTATATGAATTATAATTAGTAAACCAAAGTCTATAGCATACTGAGGGAACTTTTACTCCTAAGCTGATAGAAAGCTCAAAGATGTCTGGCTATGACTCATTTTGAGACTCACTGCTAGCAATCTTGGACTGAGTCCAGTCCCCAGTACCTCAAAAATTAATTTTAACTAATTAAACAAATTCTACATGAATGAATGAACCAGACATCTGAGACAGGGATTTTAATATGAACGTTTCCTTTTCAAAGAGCTAGAGAAAAAAGAAATGGACCAGGCATGTTAGTCCTTACACCTACCCGGGAATTAGCTCTTCAAGTGGAAGCTGAGTGTTCTAAATATTCGTATAAAGGTCTTAAAAGGTGAGTCATTTCTAGGGTCATTTCTATACCCACATATGCATGAATCGGGGAGACATTTTATTTGTTGGAATTTAAATTTTTGTGATCCTAAAGATTAAACAGATCTTGAACTTGATAATAAGCAAATGTTCTACCACTGAGTTATTACTTCCCCAGCCCTATAAATTAAATTTATTTTAATCAGTTCATAAAAACAAAATTATACTTCTTAATAGGGTAGCATATGTTTCAATATATGTGTATATTTTTGTGTGTCCTATAGAAATCAGATTCAACATCTTTTCCCCAAAATTTACCATGTAGTTCATAATGAAAACATGGAGGGGCTGGGAAGGTGGCTCAGTGGTAGAGTGCTTGCCTCACATGCATGAGGTCCTGGGTTTGATTCCTTAGAGCCACATAAACAGAAAAAGCCCGAAGTGGGTGCTGTGACTCAAGTGGTAGAGCACTAGCCTTGAGCTGAAGAGCTGAGGGATAGCACCCAGGCCCAGAGTTCAAGCTCTATGTCCAACAAGAAGGAAAGAAAAAGAAGGGAAGGAAGGAAGGAAGGAAGAGAAAGAAGGAAAACATGGAAAATTTTTTGTAGATGTGTGTGTGTGTGTTTGCACGCCCCCCCCCCCCGCCCCTGGGGCTTGAACTCAGGGTCTGCAGTCTATCCCTGATCTTCTTTTGCCCAAAGCTAGCACTCTACCACTTGAGCCACAACTCCATTTCCAGATTTTTGGTAGTTTATTGGAGATAAGAGTCTCACAGACTTTCCTGCCTGGGCGGGCTTCAATCTGTGATCCTCAGATCTCAGCCTCCTGAGGATTACAGGTATGAACCACCTGCTCTTTGTAGCTTTTTGATACATTTTATCTGTAATCACTCTACTAAACAATAAAACCACTGGAGTTCTTGCTTTTTGTCTAACTTAGTGTTCGGCATTTTTATAACTTCATTGTGGGTCAGACATCTACCCCACTCCTGATCCAATCAACCAACTGTAGCCATGTTGAAGTAACGGTATGAGCATGGTTCATTTTATTGTGTACCAAATGCTTAGGTTGATTGGGATTTTGAGTTGTAATAGGATATTCTTTGCCTAAACATGATCCTCTGGATTTTTTTTTAAGTGTTTGTATATACGGTGGTGGAGATAGAGATGCACAAATACAAGATATTTCAAAAGGTGTAGACATCATCATTGCAACTCCGGGAAGACTGAATGACCTACAAATGAATAACTTTGTCAACCTGAAAAGTGTAACCTATTTGGTAATATGGAATGGGGGTTTGGAGTAATAGGAAGACAATGAACTATTGTTGAAAACTTTTTAGGATGGCTGCCTATCTTACTATTCCAGTTTTAGATTCTCATGCCCTTTAGCATGTTAATTAGATTAGACATTTTAATTTGTTTCTGTGTGCCTGTAGAGGGCCTTGAACTCAGGACCTAGGCACTGTTTCTTAGCTTTTTCTCTCAAGGCTGTCACTCTACCACTTGAACCACAGTTCCACTTCCAGCTTTTTTGGATTATTTGGACATAAGAATCTCACAGACTTTAGTGCCTGTGCTAGCTTTGAACCTCATCCTTAAGTCTCAGCCTCCTGAGGACCTAGGATTACAGGCATGAGCTACCAGCACCCAGCTTATTTTTATGTATGTGTGCGTTTGCTGATTCTGGGACTTAAACTCAGGGCCTCATAGACTTGCTTAGCTTTTTCTATCAAGGATGGGGTTTTAAGCCAGGAGCCAGTGGTTCATGACTATAATCCTAGCTACTCAAGAGGCTGAGATCGGATGATCATAGTTCAAGCCAACCTCAGGTAGGAAAGTCTGATCTCCAATAAACTCAAGAAAAACCAGAAGTGGCACTGTGGCTCTAGTGGTAGAGCACTAGCCTTGAGAAAAAGAAGTTCAGAGACAGAGTCCAGAATTCAAGCCCTAGGACTAGCAAAAAAAAAAAAAAAAAAAAGACGGATGGAGGTTTACCATTGGAGCCATAGCTCCATTTATACTTTTTTTCCTGGTTAATTAGAAATAAGAATCTCAGACTTTTCTCCCATACTTTTCATATCTCAGCCTCCTGATTACAGGTGTGAGCCATTGATGGGCTGCCTAAGACATTTTAATTTTATAACTAGATTTGGGCAATTGGAAAGTCAAGTAAAATTAATGGACTGGTTACACCTGGTAACTGCAGGTAGCTCCACATTATCTTGATTTCTAGCAGCTTAGGTTGTGGGAGGAAATGAGATTAGATTCCTAAGAAACACAAAGCATGATCAGCCACCTTTTTCCACTGTGAATTCAGGTTTTAGATGAGGCAGACAAGATGCTGGACATGGGATTTGAACCCCAAATAATGAAGATTTTGTTAGATGTGCGCCCAGACAGACAGACAATTATGACAAGGTAGGTTGACCTAATTATTGTATGAAGTCGGTAGATTAGATTCCCATTCTGTTTAGTTGATTTTTTCACAATATTTGAGAGCATTAGCTAAAATAATGTGAAGTGTCACTGTATCAATATCTACTTTATTCTTGACTTTCAGGTTTCTGTAGGTACAGATAGGGTTTTGTTTGTTTGTTGTGCTGGTACTGGGGCTTGAACTTAGGATCTGAGCGCTCTCTCTCAGTGTTTCACTCAATGCTGGTGCTCTACCACTTATGCCACAAGATTTTTGCTGGTTAACTGGAGATAAGAGTCTCAAGGACTTTTTTGCCCAGGCTGGCTTTAGGATCCTCAAGTCTCATCTTCCTAAGTAGCTAGTTATAATCAAGAACCACCAGCGTCTGCTCAGATAGGGTTTTATTCAAAAATGTTTGCTCTTTATGGACAAATCCTATATTACAAAAAGGGTTCACCTGTCCTTAGAGGTAACATTTGAATACTGATTTTTTTTCTTATCCAAGATAAAAGTGAGAAAGTAATTATTATTATTTTAATTATGAGCAGTTGATCTATAAATACTCATTTCTTCTGGGCTATATCCTTTATCTTCATTTATTATGGGTAAATAATACTTAAGAAGTATACTAAGCCAGGCACTGCAAGCTTACACCTATAATCCTAACTACTCAGAAGGCTGAAATCTGAAAAATTATGGTTCAAAGCCAATCCAGGCAAGAGAGTCCTTGATGCACTTAATCTCCATTTAACCACTAAAAATTTAGAAGTGAAGCTGTGGTTCACATGGTAGAGTGCCAGCCTAGAAATGAGAAAGCTAAGAAATAGCTTCCAGGTCCTGAGTTCAAACTTCAATCCTGGCATGAATGAAAAAAGAAACAATGAGAAAAGAGGAGAGGGAGGGGAGGAGAGAAGGAAGACGGGAAAAATAATCTAAATCTCCTGGTTTTCTGTAATCTTACCCTTTTAAAAAAGAAGTTCGATTTCATTTTAATACTGGGAGGTACAGAAGGTGGTCACTCCCATTATTTTATTTTTTTATTTTTTTGTTGGTCGTGGAGCTTGAACTCTAGGTCTGGGCACTGTCTCTCCGCTCTTCAGCTTGAGGCTAGCGCTCTACCACTTGAGCCACAGTGCCACTTCTGGTTTTCTGAGCGGTGTTTATTGGAGATAAGAGTCTCATGGACTCTCCTGCCCAGGCTGGCTTTGAACCTGGATCCTCAGATCTCAGCCTCCTGAGTAGCTAGGATCACAGACCTGAGCCACCGTGCCCAGCCAACTTCCATTATTTTATACATGATTGAAGAAGCATTTCAATTTAGATACACTTTGATTTAAAATTAATTTGTATTTGACATAAGAGCCTGGTTTTGCCTGCTAGTAACCTTGTATGAATAAGATTAATTTTTTTGTCTATAAAGGCCAAGGTAAAACTAACCTAACACTGATTGCTTTATTACCTTTTAATACATTAAAATTTGCTTAAAAATGTAGAGATCATTAACCCTTGGATTATACAAATCTTTTTATATGTCTGTGTGTGCCTGCACTGAGGTTTGAACTCAGGGTCTAGGTACTGTCCTTTAGCTTTTTCACTCAATGCTGGTGCTTTACAACTTGAGCCATGCCCCATTTCTGATTTTTAGGAAGATGAGTCAGATTTTTCTGCAAGGACTGGCTTCCAACCACACTCCTCATGTGTTGGCCTCCTGAGTAGCTAGGATTACAGGCATGAGACACCAGAGCCAAGCTATAAAGAACTGTTTATTAAACCTATTTTAAATTTTCATTGAGTCGCATTACTAGCAACAATTCTTAGTAAGGTTATTTATAAAATATATTTTACTTATTGAAAAATGGAAATATTAACATTGTATTTATGAATAACTTGAGTTCGTAGTATTTTAAAGGAAATTTAGTCATGTATTTTAATAAAAAATTTTTGAGACAGAGTCTCACTGTGTAGTACAGGCTGCCCTGGAATCAAAGTCTTTTGTCTCAGCCTTCTAAGTGCTGGGACTACCATGCACTAGTTTGTAATGTTGTTGTGTCTTGTTTCCAGTGCTACTTGGCCATATGCTGTCCGTCGCCTTGCACAATCTTATTTGAAAGAACCAATGATTGTCTATGTTGGCACGTTGGATCTGATTGTAAGCTTGTTTTCTTTTATTACTATTAAACTTTTCTTATTTAAAACACATAGGAAAAGGGATAGGGGTGGTATGATATATGTTTAGCCTGTGTGAGGAGGCCCTGGGTTCAACCTCCAACACCAAAAACAGAAACAGAAAAACACCCCATAAAACTCATAGCTAATTTTGACATGTCTATACTAAGCTCTATGAATTGACAAATAGTTTCTAAGTCTAAAATAATGCAGTTTACAAAATGTCAGGAACATTCAGGAAATGATATAAATACCTTGTATTTCTCTTCTGTGAATGCCACCAAAATCTGTTTTATTTGAGGAGATGTATGTTTTACATCATTATGCATTGAAGAATGGCATCAATAATATTTGTGTGTGTGTGTGTGCATGTGCATGTGTGTGTGTGCGTGCGTGCACACGAGCACACCTGTCATGGAGTTTGAACTCAAGGCCTGGACGCTGTCCCTGAGCTCTTTTTGCTCAAGACTGATGGTCTACCACTTAAGTCACATCTTTTTTTTTTTTTTTGCCAGTCATGGGGCCTGAGCTCTGGGCCTGGGCGCTGTCCCTCAGCTCTTCAGCTCAAGGTTAGCACTCTACCACTTGAGCCACAGGGCCACTTCTGGCTTTTTCTGCTTATGTGGTGCTGAGGAATCGAACCCTGGGCCTCATGCATGCAAGGCAAGCACTCTACCACTGAGCCACCTTCCCAGCCCTTAAGTCACATCTTAACTTCTGGCTTTTTTGCTGGTTAATTGGAAATAACAATCACATGGACTTCCCTGCCCAAACGGGCTTTAAACTGTGATCCTCAAATCTCAGCCTCCTGAGTAGCTAGGATTATAGGTGTGAGCTACCAGTGCCCAGCTACCAATAATGTTTTGAATTTTCGTGTGTGTGTGTGTGTGTGTGTGTGTGTGTGTGTGTGTGTGTGTGTGTGTGTTGCTTGAACTAAGGGCCTCACCCACAGTCTTGCTCAGCTTTCTTACTCACAAGTGGCACTCTACCACTTTAGCCATGCCTCTAGCCCAGTGTTTTACTAATTAAGTGGAAATTCAGTCTCACAGACTTTTCAGCCTGGGCTGGCCTCAAACCTTGATTCTCTAAATCTCAACCTTCTGAGTAGCTAAGACCACAGCCATGAACCACCAGCACCCAACTATTTTGAAATTTTGTAATAAATTGCCAAATACTGAATTGATACTCAAGTGTCATAATCTATCATACTTTATTGTAAGCAAACTACCCCAAGTGTGTCAGCAAGATAATTTTGGGTTTTTTTTTTTGTTCCAATATTGTGGCTTCAATTCAGGGCCTTGCAAACTTGCTTAGCTTTTTTCACTCAAGGCTGGCACTCAACCACTTGAGCCATAGCTCCACTCCTAGCTTGTTTTTGCTGGTTAATTGGGAGAAAAATCTCTCACATTTGTCTGCCCAGGCTGGTTGTGAATCCTCAGATCCTCAGATCAACCTCCTGAGTAGCATTAGTACATTAGACACAAGCCACCTGTGCCCAGCAGGAAGCTAATTTTTGTAAACAGGGAATGTAGGTGTTCCTAAACTAACATTTGAGTGGATAAAATATCAAAGCAGAAAGCTGAGCCATAAATCTTGTGGAGAAATAGATAATTTTGCTCTGATCTCTGCCTTTGGGTTTTCAGTACATCAGTGAATGACAGGTTTTTCAGCTGAGGGATTTCTCCCTCACTGGGCACTGTGATCTTTGAATCTTCTAGGCTGTGAGCACAGTGAAGCAGAATATAATCATCACCACAGAGGAAGAGAAGCGAACTCACATCCAAACGTTCCTGGAGAGTATGTCACCTAAAGACAAGGTCATTGTCTTTGTGAGCAGAAAAGCTGTGTAGGTATTTCCTTTCTACCTTCATTGTAATCATCAAGCAAATAGTTTGTTTACAATTGTGTCTGTGTGCCCTGAGATTTTCAATGGCATTTCCCCTGTTTGTTCCCTGAATTCAGCTATTTGCTAGTACACTGATGGTGGTCTGGTTAACTTATATCTTTTGCTTCAGTGCTGACCACTTATCAAGTGACCTGATTCTTCGACAAATATCAGTAGAGTCTCTGCATGGAAACAGAGAGCAGAGTGATCGGGAGAAAGCACTAGAAAACTTTAAAACAGGTACATTTACAAAACGGATATCACTGCCATTTAAAATAACTTCCCTACCTAACTGCCAGGACCAGCAAAGATAAATAAATAAGTAAATAAATATAAAATGAGTCTCCTAGCCTGGCATCACTGAGAGATAGCTTCTTTCCTTGGAACCCATTTCCAGGATTTGTCCTCAGTGCATGTTCCCAAAGTATATTCTAAGTATCAAATTAACAATTATATAATGAACAATATACTCTAAATATCAAATCTCCAATATCAAAGCTCTAAAGGACTAGGTCAAACCTCTAAGAAGTAAGTAGTCAAATGCCAAGAAAAAAAAAAAGGCTAATATTCAAGCTGGGCACTAGTGGTTCATGCCTGTAACCTTAGCTAATCAGGAGGCTGAGATCTGAGGGTCATGGTTTGAAGCCAGCTTAGGCAGGAAAGTATGTGAGACTCTTATTAACCACCAAAAACTAGAAATGGAGCTATAGCTCAAGTGGTAGAGAATTGGCCTTCAATAAGTACAGGGACAAAGCCCCAGACCCTAAGTTCAAGCCCTAGTATTGTCACAGATGAAAAGAACAGATATTAACTTGTAATGCAGGTTATATCTCAATGTCTTTGAAAGGTAGACGTCTTTCTGTCACAGTTCGGATAGTTCAGGGACTATTGCTGAGACATGGTATCATTTATGTTATAACTTGCCAGTAGTCTGATCAAATAATAGGAGTAAATACACTGTGTGTGTGTGTGTGTGTGTGTGTGTGTGTGTGTGTCTGTGTCTGTGTCTGTGTCTGTGTGCGCATGTGCACGCGTGCACGTGTGCGCATGCGCATGCGCATACCAGTACTGGGGTTTGAACTCAGGGTCTGGCATTGTTCCTTAGCTTTTTTACTCAAAGCCTGGTTCTCGGTGACCTGAGCCATGGCTCTACTTCCAGCTTTTTGATGCTTAATTGGAGATAATAGTATCTCAGACTTTCCTGCTTGGGCTGGCTTTTGAACCTTGATTCTCAGATCTCAGCCTCCTGGGTAGCTAGGACTACAGATGTGAGCCACCAATGCCTAGCTGTCAATATACTTTGCTGGTACTTCTTTCAGGCCTGAATGAGTCAATATTCAATTGTTGTTTTGTCAGGAAAAGTGAGAATACTAATCGCTACCGACTTGGCATCGCGCGGTCTTGATGTCCATGATATCACACATGTGTACAATTACGATTTTCCACGGAACATTGAAGAATACGTGCACCGAGTGGGGCGCACTGGAAGAGCGGGGTAAGTGACATAGCCCACCCTGGAAAAACACCAGTTGTGGATTCTCATCCCTGCCCTTTGCACACCTTATTTTCTCTGTGCGTGTGTGTGTGTGTGTGTGTGTGCGCGCGTGCGTGTGTGTGTGTGTGTGCGCGCGCGCGCGCGCTGGAGCTTGAACTCAGTGTCCTGTGCTTGGCTTTTTCATTCAGGAGCTGGAGTTCTTCCACTTAAGCCACACCTCCAGCCAGGCTTTTTGCCGGTTACATAGATATGAGAGTCTCTGGTTTGCGTGCCCAGGCTGGCTTTGCATGGGGATTCTCAGAGCTCAGCCTCAGGAGTGGTTGAGCTTTTAGGCATGAGTCAATGGCACCTGGCAAGAATAGTGTTATCCAAAAAACAAACAAAAACTTGCTTGGAAATGCTGTGTTCCTCACCAGATCCTGCTTTTCTGATCAACTAGATCTCTGCCATGGTTACTTTCACATAACTGTTTGTGATTCTATTCTGTTTCCAATTTATAGTGTTTCAACACTGAGCTGTACCAGTGATTATATCGTTGTAGACGATCTATAAACAGGCATACTTATGAAAGAGGAACTTACCCCTTGCTACTATGGACACACACACACACACACACACACACACACACACACACACACACACACACACACACACACACACACACACACACACACACACACACACACACACACACACAGGAAGTTTTACACAACTGTAGATTACCCTTCCCAAACTGGGGATTCTGGTTTTGTTTCTTTTTTTCTTTTTTTTAATGTTGGTCGTGGGGCCTGAGCTCTGGGCCTGGGCGCTGTCCCTCAGTTCTTCAGCTCAAGGCTAGTGCTCTACCACTTGAGCAATAGTGCCACTTCCGGCTTTTTTTGTTTCTGTGGTGCTGAGGAATCGAACCCAGGGCCTCATGCATGCAAGGCAAGCACTCCACCACTGAGCCACTTTTCCAGCCCCAAACTGGGATTTCTGTATCTTCACATTGAATCTATGAGAAACAGAAAATATTTGGAAAAGAATATCTATGTTTGGCCAAGCACAGATTATGCCTAAAATCTTAGCTCACTGGGAGATTGAGTTGAAAAGATCAAAGTTCAAGGCCAGCCCAGGCATATATAAGATTCCTTCTCAACGCATAGCTGGGTGCAGTGATACAAACCTGTTATCTTAAGGAAGAAAAGTCCATGTGACTCCCATCTCAACTGAAGAAACCATGTGTGGTGTCATCCCAGCAACAGCAGTGAACATAGAGTAGGCAGATCACAGTCAAGGCACAGGCACAGGCAAAAGTGAGACTGTCTGCCAGGCACCTGTGACTCCACCTCAAAAGTAACCACTGCAAGCGAGTGCTGGTGGCTCACACCCACAATCCTAGCTACTGAGGAGGCTGAGCTCTGAGGATCTCAGTTGAAAGCCAGCACAGGCAGAAAGTCCTCAAGACTCTTATCTCCAATTAACCATCAAAAACCCAGAAGTTAGCCAGGCACCAGTGGTTCACGCCTATAATCCTAGCTACTAAGGAGGCTGAGATCTGAGGATCTCTGTTCAAAGCCAGCCTGGGCAGGAAAGTCCGTGAGACTCTTATCTCCAATAAACCAGGCAGAAAACCGGAAATGGAAATGACGCTGTGGCTCAAGTGATAGAGCACTCACCTTGAGCTGAAGGACTGAAGAGCTGAAGGATAGTGCCCAGGCCCAGAGTTCAAGCCCCACGACCAACAAAAAACAAACAAACAAACAAAAAAAAAAAACAGAAGTTAGGCAGGCACAGGTGGCTCACACCTGTCATCCTAGCTACTCAGGCTGAGATCTGAGGATCACAGTTCAAAGCCAGCCCAGGCAGGAAAGTTCATGAGACTTTTATCTCCAATAAACCACCAGAAAACAGGCGCTGTGGCTCAAGTGGTAAAGCACTCTCCTTAAACTGAAGAGCTGAGGGACAGCGCCCAGGCCCAGTGTTCAAGCCCCAAGACTGGCAAGAACAAAAAAAAAGTATAGCAACAAGCTCCACAACTGACAAAAAAGAAAAAGCCCAAAGTAGCGCTGTGGATCAAGTGGTAGGGCACTAGCCTTGAGCAAAAGAAGCTCAGGGACAGTGCCCAGGCCCAGTGTTCAAGCCCCAAGACTGGCAAGAACAAAAAAAAAAAGTATAGCAACTATTTGTGTTGTGCCTCTGTAGGTAATATAATTTATCTAGATGTAACTTAAAAGGAGAATATATGTGTGTCATATGCAAATAACCATGCACATGCTATGTATATAGGAGTTGAGCATCCTCAGATTCTTTTTTTTTTTTTTTTTTTTTTTGTCGATTGTGGGACTTGAACTCTGGGCTTGGGCACTGTCCCTGTGCTCTTCAGCTCAAGGTGAGCACTCTACCACTTGAGCCACAGCACCATTTTTGGTTTTCTGAGTGGTTTATTGGAGATAAGAATCTCATGGCTTTTCCTGCCCGGGCTGGTTTTGAACCTTGATCCTCAGATCTTAATCTCCTGAGTAGCTAGGATTACAGGTGTGAGCTACCAGCGCCTGGCCTCAGATTCTTATAGCCTTAGGGGAGTCATGAGTCTAGCTCCTTTGGATACTGAGGGATAACTATTTAGGTTCTAAATTCCTAAAGAAAGTATTCTCAACCTTAATATTCAACACAAATTTGTGTTTCCACTTGTGTGAAAAGTTGAAATTTTTGTGCCATTACCATGGTTTAAACAGGGCCTGAGCTTGTTGTTTCTTGTTTGCTCACTGTTGGCACTCTACATACCTCCATCCCAACATTTTGCTGGTTAATTGGGAGATTGAGTCTTGCAGACTTCCTTTCCAGCCTGTCATCAGACTTCAGGATCTCAGCCTCCTAAGTAGAATAACAGGCATGAGCCAGCAGTGCATGGCTCTATTTTCAATGTGAACTGTATTATGTATGTAGACTATTAAAAGAAATTACATGAGCCCCTTTTCTCCTCTCTTGAAGGAGGACTGGCATGTCTATTACACTTATCACAAGAAATGATTGGAGGGTTGCCACTGAACTGATTAATATTCTGAAAAGAGCAAATCAGGTGAGTGTATGCTACTCTCTTCAATCTACATCTCAGTGTTTGTGGCACCCTAAGCCATGGATTGGGACATATTGCTTGGATTGGGACATATTGCTTATCAGGAGTGAATGTATGCTCTGAGAACCAAAGCATGACAAAGACAGTGAGGATGAGTATATATACAACCAAGAACCTCACCTGATGTCAGTGAGAAACTGGCACAGTAGCCAAGGGGATTCATAGATGATGTTCAAAGGATCCCAATATTGGGAATATGCTCGGGCCCAGATGTGAAGCCAAGCCAGAGGGAGTGGTGTATATTACCAAAAAAAAGCAAGGGAAGCCTACCAGGAAGGGGGGACTATGAGAAAAAGAGGCTTAAAATGGGTAGCGCAGGCACTGGTGGCTCATGCCTGAAATCCTAGATACACAGGAAGTGGAGATCTAAAGATCACTCATCTCTAATTAGGCAACATGAAGCTGGAAATGGCACTGAGCTTCAAGTGGTAGAGCACCAGCCTTGAGCAAAAAACTAAGAGTGTGGGGAGCCCTGAGTTCAAGCCCCAGTGCCAGCATGAAGTAAGGAGGGAGGAAGAGAGGGAAGGAAGGAAGAGGAAAGGAAAGGAAGGAAGGAAGGGAAGAAGGGAGGGAGGGAGAGAAGGAAGGAGGGAGGAAGGGAGGAAGGGAGGGAGAGAGGGAGGAAGTAAGTTGGGTGGAGTTCTATAGCCTGGAACTATTAACTCTATGTAGGACTTAGCAGACAGAGAAATGTTCTATCATTTTATTGGTTTTTGGAAGATGTCACATCATTAGTTGTGTAGGTTTTTCTTATGATCTTGGAGCATTTTAGCATATTGAAGAAAAGAAGTCAGAATCCTAACCACATTTAATCATTGCAGAACATTCCAGAAGAGCTTGTCTTGATGGCCGAGAGATACAAAGCAAATAAACTGAAAAAAGAAATGGAAAAAAAAATGGGAAGACCTCAAGGAAAGCCCCAGAAATTTTATTAACGTTTTTGTGGCACTGCCCAACCAGAGGTACATTCCATTTGTATAACATAAATATTTAAATTCTTGCCTTTTATAACTAAGTCTTGCTTGTGTCTATCATCCCTGCCACCTGGGAGTTGGAAATCCAGGAGGACTGTGGTTCAGAACCAGCTTGGGAAAAGTTAGTAAGACTCCATATCTCAGCAAAGCAAGTATGGTATGTGCTTGTAACCCCAGCTGTGGGGGAGACCAGAAGTAGGAGGACAGTAGTCACCTGGCCTCTGACAAGAAAGAAAGAAAGAAAGAAAGAAAGGAAAGAAAGGAAGGAAGGAAAGAAAGAGGAGAGAAAGGAAAGAAGGAAAGGAGAGAAAGGAAGAAAGGAAGGAAGGAAGGAAGGGAGGGAGGGAAAGAAAAAGAGAGATACATTAATTGAAAAGTGAGAAACATTTTTTAAAAAAGAAAAAGAAAAGATAGGGTCATGGCTTAATGCTACAGGCATTTGCCTATCGAGCCCAAGGTCCTGAGCTTAAAACCTCTTCACTGCCAAAAAAAAAAAAAACAAAAACTCCCAAACACCTAGGCTTTAGTAGTGTGTTTATTACAATCAGTATTCTCTCTTTAGAGCCATTAAACTACCAAGTTGTTAGGTGTTTCTTTAAATCTATTTAATGTACCTTTAGAATTAGAAGTACTAATTCAGGGTTAAAAATAAACTTGAAATTATAAATAAAGACCATTAAAAGTAGAATGCAAGCCAGGAACCGGTGGCTCAGGCCTGTAATCCTAGCCACTCAGAAGGCTAAAATCTGAGGATCACAATTCAAAGCCAGCCCCAAAGTCCCTAAGACTCTCATTTCTACTTAACCACCAGAAAGCCAGAAATGGAGCTGTAGCTCAAAGTGGTAGAGTACTAGCCTTAGGGAAAACTCAGAGATAGCACCTAGGCCCTGAGTTCAATCTCCACAACCAACAACAAAATAAGTATAAATACAGTTGGTAAAGGTAGACACTTCTCTAAGAAACTTGTAATATATCCAGTATAAATACTGTGTCTTGTGATTCAGCAATTCCTCTTCTAGCAAGGTATTCTAAAAGTATGTTTGTACACAGTAATATTTGTAGTAGTAAAAGATTAACCAAAATATCCACTAGATATTTTATAGGTAGATAACAGTAGTAAATATATGTTATGCAGTTGTGTAAAGGACATGTGAGCCATATTTAAGATGTCTTAAGCAAGCCTGGCAAGATAGTACATGACTGTAATCCCAGCTCATGGGATGCTGAGACAGGTGGATCCAAAGCTCAAGGTCAGTCCACGCTACACTGAAAAACTTTGTCTCCAAAAACAAACAAAAAGATGTTTTAACTGTTAAAAGCAAATGGCTAGTATAGGGATGGGAGGAAAAAACTGAGAGCATGCAAGGGAAGGGATGACGTCCAAAAGAAAAGAAATGTACTCATTACCTGACTTACGTAACTGTAATCCTGTACATCGCCTTTATTAAAAAAAATTTTTTTTTTAATGCTAGGGATAAAGCTTGGGGAAAGAGCATTTGCTTAATAGGCGCAAGGCTTTGGGTTCAATCTCCAGCATTACACAGAAAAGATGCTATTATCAAAAATGTCCAGGTATAGCTAGGTAGCTCATGCCTGTAATCCTAGCTATTCAGGAGGGAGTTGCAGTTCAAAGCCAGCCCGGACAGGAAAGTCCATGAGTCTTATGTCTACTTAACCAGCAAAAAGCCAGAACTGTAGCTATAGCTCAAGTGATAAAAGCACCATCCTTGAGCAAAATATCCAAGCGAGAGTGTGAGGGCCTGAGTTCATGCCCCAGTACACACACACACACACACACACACACACACACACACACACACACACACACACGTATTGGTAGGCATATAGAAAACTGGATCCTTGAGTACTTTTGGTGGGACTGTAAAATGGTGCTGTAGAAAACAGTACAGCGTTCCATTAAACATTAAATATAGCATAACTCTTGATATCACAAGTCCACTTCTAGCTATCCAAATTTTTCTTGATTTTTTTTTTTTTTGGTCCAGTCGTGGGGCCTGAACTCTGGGCCTGGACACTGTCCCTCAGCTCTTCAGCTCAAGGCTAGCGCTCTACCACTTGAGCTACAGCGCCACTTCCAGTTTTTTCTTTTTTGCTTATGTGGTGCTGAAGAATCGAACCCACAGCCTCATGCATACAAGGCAAGTGCTCTACCACTGAGCCACCTTCCCAGCCCTAGCTATCCAAATTAAAGCACAGAAAGCAACATTTATTCATGAATAATTGTAGCAGCATTATTCATAATAGAATGGTTCACGTAGGATCAATCTCATATATAATAATGAAATATTAAGCCTTACAAAAAGAAGCCAGATGCTGGTTCCTCAAACCTAATCCTAGCTATTCAGAAGACAAAAATTTGGAGGATCAAGGTTTAAAGCCATCCTAGGCAGAAAAAAAAAATCTGTGAAATTCTTATCTTTAATTTATAAGCAAAAAGCCAAGCTGGAAGTATGGCTCAAGGAATAGAGCACCAGCCATGAGCTAGAAAGCTGAGCCATCACTTGGCTCTGAACTGAAAACTCAGTACCAATCCAGGCACTGGTGTCTTGCACCTGTAATCCTAGCTACTCAGGAGGCTGAGATCTGAGGACCACAGTTCAAAGCCAGCCCAAGCAGGAAAGTCCGTGAGACTCTTACCTCCAATAAACCACTCAGAAAACTGGAAATGGTGCTGTGACTCAAGTGGTAGAGCACTCCCCTTGAGCTGAAGAGCTGAAGGACAGTGCCCAGGCCCAGAGTTCAAGCCCCATGACAGACAAAAAAAAAAGCCTCAGTACCACAAAAAAGAAAAAAATATAGGGACCCTCAATGAACACTGTTAATTAATAGATTGAGGAGGGGAGGAAAGAAAGCAGAGTTATTCTGAGCAAAATATAATATAAGCATGCCTAAAAAAAAAAAGTAGGCCAGCACTAGTAGATCACAACTATAATCCTAGCGACTCCATACACTGACAGCTGAGTGTTGCAATTCAAGGCCAGCCAGGGAAGAAAGTCTATGACACCATTATTTCAATTAACCACTAAAAAGCCAGAAATAGAACTAAAAATGAAGAATATGTTGTCCCATGCTACAGCCTAAATGAAATCTTGAAGACATTCTTTAAGTGAAATAAGTCACTCACAAAAAGCCACAGTGTATGTGACCAAAATCTCAAATTCACAGAAACAATGAGTAGAGGTTGTCAAGACCAGGGAACAGGCAGTTATTACTTAATGGAGACAGTTTCCGTTTTACAAGATGAAAACACTCTAGAGATTGTTGGCAGACAATGAGAATCTAGTTAACACTAGTGAACTGCACACTTAAATTAATTAAGATGTCAGTAGAAGCTGAACACCCAGAGGATCATGGTTCTAAGCCAGTCCAGGCAAGAAACTCTCAAGAGTCTTAGCTCCACAAGAACTGGAATCAAGAGCTATGGCTCAAGTGGTAGAACTCTAGCCTTGAGCAAAAGAAGCTCAGGGACAACACCCAGAGCCCAAGTTCAAGCCCCTGGACTGGCACCAAAAATAAAAAAACAAAGTATCAGTAGAACACTAGCATATAAAATTCGGTGCCCTGAGTTCAAATCCAAGTACCACCCCCAAAAAATAATAAAAAGATTAAGATGGGCTGGGGCATGGCTCAAGTATTAGGCCCTGATGGCCAAAGGATAGCCAAACAAACAAAAAAATGATTAAGGTGGTAATTTCTTTTTGTATGTGCACTTGCACACACGCCCGGGTGTGTGTGAGTATGTGTGTGTATGTATGTGTATGTGTGCGCACGTTTGTGTGTGCACGTGTACTTCCCAATATTAGGGCTTGAACTCAAGGCCTGGCACACTTTCCCTTAGCCTTTGTGCTTAAGGCTGGCACTCTACCATTCTGTCTTTTTGGTAGGTAGAGATAAAATCTCACAAACTTGCCAACTAGGCTTGCTTCAATTTGAGATACTCAGATCTCAGCATCCTGAAGAGCTAGGATTACAGGCATGAGCATCACTGCCTGGCAAAATGGTAAATTTCATGTTAATGTTCATTTCATCACCCTGAAACTTTGAAAACAAACAATTTGGGGAATAGTAATTTACTTTTCTTCTGCTTATTTTTCAGAATTCAAGATTTTTTAGAAATAGATACTATTTAAAATGGAAATGTTGAAACATACTATCAGTATGAAGAGACTTGACTGATTCCTTAAAATAATAGTGTTTTAAAATGTAGAATTCAATATTTTGTACTTTCTTTAATAAAATCAAAAGTATTTACACTTGTTGAGTGTTTTTTTTTTTTTTCCCCATGAGTATTAAAGATGTAGCCATCGCCGGGCGCCGGTGGCTCACGCCTGTAATCCTAGCTACTCAGGAGGCTGAGATCTGAGGATTGCAGTTCAGAGCCAGCCCAGGCAGGAAAGTCTGTGAGACTCTTATCTCCAATAAACCACCAGAAAACCGTAAGTGGTGCTGTGGCTCAAGCAGTAAAGCTCTCACCTTGAGCTGAAGAGCACAGGGACAGCACCCAAGCCCAGAGTTCAAGCCCCACGACCAATCAAAAGAAAAAAAAAAAAAAAGGATGTAGCCTTTTTACTGAAAATATTTTTTGTTTTAAAAGAAAACTTTTGAGACTACAGTTTGACTATCAGACTCAAGACCCTGGCTTCCCTCCCTGACATCAAAAACAAAACACAATCTATATCCAGCAATATGGCTAAGGTCACTCTTTAAAAATTTTAATAAGCCAGGCACTGGTGGCTCATGCCTGTAATCCTAGCTACTCAGGAGGCTGAGATCTGAAGACTTAGTTCAAAGCCAGTCCGGGCAAAAAAAGTCAGGAGACTCTTTTTTTTTTTTTTGCCAGTCATGGTGCCTGAACTCTGGGCCTGGGCGCTGTCCCTAAGCTCTTCAGCTCAAGGCTAGCGCTCTACCACTTGAGCCACAGCACCACTTCCAGCTTTTTTTCTGCTTATGTGGTGCTGAAGAATCGAACCCAGGGCCTCATGCATGCAAGGCAAGCACTCTACCACTGAGCCACCTTCCCAGCCCTCTGGAGACTCTTATCTCCAATTAAAAACCAGAAAAATGGTAGTGGCGCTGCGACTAACGTGGTAGAGCACTAGCCTTAAACAGAAGAGTTGAGGGACAGTACCCAGGCCCAGAGTTCAAGCCCCATGACCCACACACAAAAAAAAGTAATAGTAAGATGGGCTGGGAATGTGGTAGAGTGCTTGCATAGCATGCATGAAGACTTGGGTTTGATTCCTCAGTACCACATAAACAGAAAAAGCCAGAAATAGCACTGTGGCTCAAATGGTAGAGTGCTAGCCTTGAGCAAAAGAAGCTCAGAGACACTGCCCAGGCCCTGAGTTCAAGCCTAGGACTGGCAAAAATAATAATAATAATAATAATAATAATAATAGGAGATGGAAGAATATAGCACCAAAATAATAGGGAATTGACCTAGCTCTTTCTATGTTGGGGTACTAACACATGCTTCCCCCCAAGTGATCAGAACAAACAAATGAACAAGCAGAGTATTACAGGAACTGAAAAAAAACTCATAATTTGTACAACAAGGAGAGAAAATTGTGAAGAATGCTCCCCCATCCTACACCCATGCAGCTAAGCCGCGAAAGGGGCCTGCGGCTGCCTGGGACTCCAGGACCACTAGTGGACTGCAGAACACAGACAGAAAACTCCCACAGCACTGGACCAGACTGGACAGGGCAGACGAGACAGAGACCAGAGGTGAGGCTTCCACAACACCCAGACCGGGAGAGCTCCCCAGCCCCATTGCTCAGCCCACAACCAACGAGGCTGAGCTAAGAGTGGCCCAGGACACGGGACCCACCAGTGTCCAGAGTGGCAGCTTGCAGATACAGAGCTCTGGCACAGCACTGCTGCTCAGCCCACAACCAGTTCCAGGATCAGTGAGTACCCTGCAGGGGACACCACCCCCCATGGGAGACCAGCCCTGGTGGTGACCCACAGAGCTTGACCTGAACCCCTTCCTCCCACCCAAGAAGGAGCACCACACTTGAAGAGGATGAAGAGACAGAGCCCTTCCATCGGGAGCTGTGAAATGTGTACACACCGGCCCCTGCCCAGAACCCTGAAACCTCATGCCTATATCCTGGAGTCCCAGAGCTACTCTCCCCATCACTCTGCAGTAGACATTTCCAATCACATCCCTGGGGCCACAAAGTGCAGGGACACGTGCACAAGCCATAGCAGGCCAAGCACTGGCCACTTGTAGGGAGAAAAACCAACTAGAGGCCAGGGCACAAACAAAATCCTGTGTACCCATAGGGAGCCCAACCCCTCAGAAGCCCATGCCTATCTCAGAGGCCTAGATCTAACCTCAGACTCGACTGAGCTCCTTTCACCTAACCCACAGCTGAGCGCATGCACAGGTGTTTGCTGAGCTGGGGACGCAGCAGAAGCTAGCCTACCCAGTGTGAACTGGCCCGGGCAAAGCAAGGGCTGCCACCTGTCAGCTGGCCACAGTCTGACAATCCCTGAACCCAAATGCATAAGTAACAATGAAAGCTTACAACATTCATGGACAGTCAAACAACAAATCAAATCCAAAAGCCAACAATAACGAAGGGAAGGTCCCCAGTTAAAGTGGAGAGATGGAGGACAAAAGAACCATTAAAGAAATGACAGAATTAGCCAAAGAAGTAAAAGGGGAAAAGTGAAAACAATTTCAGGAGTACAAAGAAGAAATGATAAAGGTAATCCAAGACTCCAAAAAGAGATGCAGATAAAAATAAACATGGTATACACCTCACTAAAAGATGAATTAAGCCAGGAGCCAGTGGCTCACACATGTAATCCTAGATACTTGGGAGGCTAAGATCTGAGGGTTGAGGTTCAAAGCCAGCCTGAGCAGGAAAGTCTGTGAGACTTATCTCCAATTAACCACCAGAAAACTGGAAGTGGCGCTCAAGTGGTAGAGCACTCACCCTGAGCTGAAGAGCTGAGGGACAGTGCCCAGACCCAGAGTTCAAGCCCATGACCGACAAAAAAAAAAGAATTTATATTTTTAGAGCTGATAGCAGAAGCATAAAAAGCTCAAATTTCCACAGTGCAAACCACCGGGAAGCCATAGGTAACAGAATAAGTAAATGAAAAATAGAATATCAGGAATCAAAGATAAAATTGGAAGAGCTGCAACAGAAAGTCAAAGGTATGGGGAAAAAAACACTAGTAACTTACCCAAGGGAAATCCAAGAATTGGCAGACTCAGCCAAGAAGTCAAATCTATGCATAACTGGAATCAACAAAGGGGAAGGATTTAATAGTAGAGGCATGGAAACCCTATTCCACAAAATAATAACAGAAAACTTTCCACATCTTGAGAAAATCTCACCACCCTGCCAGAAGCATATAGGATGTCTAGTAGACAGTATCCAAGAAGACTTCTAAATGCATCATAGTAAAAACATTACACTTGAATAGCAAGATATTGATTTTAAATGATGCAAAAATCATGGGGCTGGGAAGGTGGCTCAGTGGTAGAGTGCTTGCCTTGCATGCATGAGGCCCTGGGTTCGATTCCTCAGCACCACATAAGCAGGAAAAGCCAGGCCCAGAGTTCAGGCCCCATAACTGACAAAAAAAAAAAAAAAAAAAAAAAAAAGATGCAAAAATCAAAGATGGAGCTGTATTTCAATGGAAAAAAGATCAGAATCTTCCATGCCAATGAAATTTAAAGGAATTCATGAACACTAAGCCAGCATTACAAAGACTATTAATGGGAAAACAAAAACAAGGAAACACATCAGACAAAACTCACTAAAAGACCAATTTAGTAAGCACCGGAAGAGGAGACACAAAATACAGAGAAACAAGAAAATGGCAAGAAACATGACACATCTCTCTCTATAATAATCCTAAACATTAATGGATTCAACTCCCCAGTCAAAAGAAAAAGAACAGGGCTGGGAAGGTGGCTCAGTGGTAGAGCGCTTGCTTTTCATGCCTGAGGCCCTGAGTTCAATTCTTCAGCACCACATAAGCAAAAAGAAAAAAGCCGGAAGTGGCGCTGTGGCTCAAGTGGTAGAGTGCTAGCCTTGAGCTGAAGAGCTGAGGGACAGTGCCCAGGCCCAGAGTTCAGGCCCCCTGACTGGACCCAAAAAAAAGAAAAAAATAGTGAAATTGTCAGACCCCTTGAGATTAACAAAAAAGGAAATTCTAATTAACAAGATCAGAGACACCACAGGAAACATTACATTACAACAAACATCCAAGAAATCCAAATGATTGTTATAAAGGACTAAAGAAGAAAACCTAGTAGAAATGAACGAATTTCTAGAAACATAGAAACTGCCTAAAGTAAACCAAGAAGATATAAACCAACTAAACAAAGTAACAACATGCAAGATATAGGAAGAAAGCTGGTTGCTGGTGGCTCACACCTGTAATCCTAGCTACTAAGAGGCTTAGATCTGAGGATCACGGTTCAAAGCCACCCCGGGCAGGAAAGTCCGTGAGACTCATCTCCAGTTAACCGCCAGAAAACCAGAAGTGGCACTACGGCTCAAGTGGTAGAGCACTCACCTTGAACTGAAGAGGACAGGGACAGTGCCCAAGCCCATAGTTCAAGCCCCATGACCGACAAAAAAAAAAAAAAAAGAGAGAGAGAGATAGGAAGTAACCCAAAGTCTTCCAATAAGGAAACGCCCAGACCCAGATGAATTCACCACTGAATTCTATAAGACTTCTAAAGATTAACCAATACTAATACTCCTCAAGCTTTTACATGAAATAGAAGCAGAGGGAGTAATCCCAAACTTGTTCTATGAAGCCAATATCACACTCATCCCAAAACCTGGTAAGGATCTAACCAAAAAAGAGAGTTACAGACCAATTTTCTGATGAACACAGATGCAGAGTTCCTCAATAAAATATTAGACAACAGAATCCAGAAACAACTTTAAAAAATCATACATTATGACCAAGTAGGCTTTAGCCCACAGATGCAAGCCTGGTTTAATATATGAAAATCAATAAATATAATTCACCACATCAACAGAGCCAAGGTCAAGACCCACATGATCATTTCAATAAATGCAGAAAAAGCCTTCGCTAAAATACAATATCCATTCATGTTAAAAGCTCTGACGAAACTAGGAATAGAAGAAACATTCCTTAAAACAATGAAAGCAGACCAACAGCCAATATCATGCTAAATGGGGGAAAAACTAAAACTATTTCCCCTAAAATAAAGAACAAGGCAAGGATGCCCACTGTCTCCACTCCTCTTCAATATAGTTCTGCTATTCTTTTTTTGTTGTTTTTTTTTGTTTTTTGTTTTTTTGCTTTTTTTTGGGGGGGGGGTCCGGTCGTGGGGCCTGAACTCTGGGCCTGGGCACTGTCCCTCAGCTCTTCAGCTCAAGGCTAGCACTCTACCACTTGAGCCACAGCACCACTTCCGGCTTTTTTCTTTTTGCTTATATGGTGCTGAGGAATCGAACCCAGGGCCTCTGGCATGCAAGGCAAGCGCTTTACCACTGAGCCACCTTCCCAGCCCAAGTTCTGGTATTCTTGGGCTGGGAAGATAGCTCAGTGGTAGAATGCTTGCCTTGCATGCATGAGGCCCTGGGTTCGATTCCTCAGCACCACATAAGCAGAAAAAGCCATAAGTGGCGCTGTGACTCAAGTAGTAGTGCGATAGCCTTGAGCTGAAGAGCTGAGGGACAGCGCCCAGGCCCAGAGTTCAGGCCCATGACCAACAAAAACAAAACCAAGTTCTGGTATTCTTAACCAGAACAATAAAGGAAGAAAAGGACATTAAAGGCATTCAAATAGGGAAAAAAATTAAACTATCCCTATTTGGCAGATGACATCTTAGACCTGAAGGACCCAAAAAAACTCCACCCCCAAACTCCTACAGCTAATTAATCACTTCAGCAAAGTAGTAGGATACAAAATTAACCCACAAAAATCAGTAGCCTTTCTGTAATGCCAACAATGTAGAAATAGAAAGGGAAATCATGAAAACAACCCCATTTGCCATAGCCTCAAAAAAAAAAAAAAAAAACTAGGAATTAACCTAACCAAAGATGTAAAAGATCTATATAGTGAAAACTATAAAAATCAAAAGCAAGAAATTAAAGAAGACACCAGAAAATGTTAAGACATTCCATGTTCATGAACAGGTAGAACCAATACTGTGAAAATGGCCATACTGCCAAAAATTATATATAAATTCAATGCAATCCCCATCAAAAGCCCAATAACATTCTTTACTGAGATAGAGAAAGTAATCCAAAAATTCATATGGGACTACAAATGATCTAGAATAACCACAACAATTCTAGGCAAAAGAAGCAATGCAGCTGCTATCACTATACCAGATTTCGAACTACTACACAGCTATAATAACAAAAAACAGCTTGGTATTGGCAAAAAAATAGACCAAAGATAAATGAACAGATTAGAGGACCCAGAACTAAAACCACTTTACAGTTATCTGATATTTGACAAAGGAACCAAAGACATACAGTGGAGGGAAAAAAGTAGCATCTTCAACTCTTGGTGTTGAGAAAACTGGGCAGCCATATGCAGAAAACTAAAAGTGGATCCCTGCTTGACATCATGCACTAAATAACCCAAAGTGGATTAAAGACCTCAACATCAGACCTGAAACTCTGAACCTCCTGCAAGAGAGAGTAGGAGAGACAATAGAACTTATAGGTACAGGCAGGAACTTCATGAATAGAGTCTCGGGGCACAACAAATAGAGAGAGACTTGACAAATGGGACTATATTAAAACAAAGTTTCTACACAGCTGAGTATATAGCTACTAAACTAGAAAGACAGCCAAGCAATTGGGGAAAAAATCTTTACCAGCAGCAATATATCAGACAAAGGCTTAATTTCCAATATATACAAGGAGCTCAAGAAACTAACCCCTCCCAAAGCTAATAAACCCAATCACTAAATGGGCAAAAGAGCTAAGGAGAGACTTGTCAGAAGAGGCGAGAATGGCAAACAAGAGTGGCTCAGTTGTAGAGTGCTTGCCTTGCATGCATGAAGCCCTGGGTTCAATTCCTCAGCACCACATAAGCAGAAAAAGCCAGAAGTGGCACTGTGGCTCAAGTGGTAGAGTGCTCGCTCGCCTTGAGCTGAAGAGCTGAGAGATAGCGCCCAACCTAGAGTTCAGGCCTCACGACCAACAAAACAAAAAAAGGCAAACAAACACATGAAGAAATGTTCATCATCCCTGGCCATAAAGGAACTTCAAATCAAAACAACTCTGAGATACCACCTTAACCCAGTTAAAATGGCCAATATTTTGAACTGTGACAACAGCAAATCCTGACCGGGATGTGGAGAAAAAGAAACCTTACTGCACTGCTGGTGGGAAGATAAACTAATAGTAATATTACTCTAGAAAGCAGTCTGAAGGTTCCTCAAAAAACAGAGACTTTGGGCTGGGAATGTGGCTTAGTGGTAGAGTGCTTGCCTAGCATGCATGAAGCCCTGGGTTTGATTCCTCAGTACCAAATAAACAGAAAAGGCCAGAAGTGGCGCTGTGGCTCAAGTAGTGGAGTGCTAGCCTTGAGCAAAAGAAGCTCAGGGACCAAGCCCAGGCCCTGAGTTCAAGCCCCAGAACTGGCAAAAAAAAAAAAAAAAAAAAAAGAGAGAGACCTTCCCTACAGCCCAGCCATAACACTCTTAGGCATCTACCCTGAGCATCATAAACCAGGATATGATAAGGACACCTGCACATCCATGTTCATTGCTGCATTATTCACAATAGCCAAGGTATGGAAACAACCCAGATGCCTTACAACAGATGAATGGATCCAAAAATTGCGATACCTATCTAAATACACTGGAATTTTACAGAGCCATTAGAAAGGGTAAAATAATGTCATTTACGGGGAAATGAATAGCACTAGAACAAATCATTTAATTGAGGTAAGCCACTCTCAGAGAGACAAATGGTGCATGATCTCCCCGATGTGCAGAAGTTAGATTTGAAACGCAATGGAACATGACAAATTATACAGGATTCTAGACACTCACATACAGTTAAGACCAAAAGAAAATAGTCTTAGGAGAAAATCACCAAATCATAATGCCCAAGAGTATCTTCATATGTATATAAAATATACATACTGAAACAAACTCCAAAGATATGGAAACAAAGGATTTTTTTCTTAATTTTTTTTTATTTTCTGATGACTGTATTCTTTACCTCATATACCATGTATTCATGTGCACATCTGAGGGGAGTGGGGGAGGGGGAGGGCACAGAACTAGTGGAAAAATGGTTGAAAAAGAGCAGCAGTGGAGAACACTGGCTGCACTGGACACTGATGAAAGTGAACCATGCAACTCATGGGCGGAGATGGGAGGGAGGGAATGGGAGAGAATGAGGGAACAGATGATACTATGCAAAAGAAAGGAAATGTAATTCTTACCTGGTGTATATAAAGGTAACCCCGTTGTATATCACCTCTAAAACAACAAAGTAATAAAAAAATAATGATTATAACAGATGTTGCCATTGCATTGAAAAAGAAAAAGAGTGTTCATGAACATTCATCTTGGGAATAAAAAGAAAAGTTTTTGTTATTTATCTTTGTGCTTAGTGATTTAATTCTGAATTTGCTATAAGGTATTTTATTGAGGTATACTTTTTTAAATGATGGCACTTCATCTATTGTGAAATTTAAACAAGTAAAATAATCAGGAGACCAAAACATGCAAGAGTTTTTTATCTTCGTGTTTATTAGCCCATAGCTCTATCTTAAAGTTCTAGAAAAATCAGTTGCATTTCCACAAATGTTTCTTCCATTGTCTTTCACTTGTAGTTCTCTGTTATCTATTCCTTAATAAATGACTCATGTATCTGGGTGCTGGTGGCTCAAGCCTGTAATCCTAGCTACTCAGGAGGCTGACATCTGAGAATCTAGGTTCAAACCCAACCCGAGCTGAGGGACATCGCCCTGGCCCAGAGCTCAAGAACCACAACCGAAGCCGGGCGCTGGTGGCTCACACCTGTAATCCTAGCTATTCAGGAGGCTGAGATCTGAGGATCGCAGTTCAAAGCCAGCCCGGGCAGGAGAGACCGTGAGACTCCTATCTCCAATAAACCACCAGAAAACCAGAAGTGGCGCTGTAGCTCAAGTGGTAGAGCGCTCGCCTTGAGCTGAAGAGCTGAGGGACAGCACTCAGGCCCAGAGTTCAAGCCCCACAACCAACAACAAAAAAAAAAAAAGAACCACAACCGATCAAAAAAAAACAAAAAAAAAGACATATACTAGAATTTGTGTAACTGTGGAGGGAAGGGAATGGAAATTAAGGATGGAAAGAAAGAGGAAAAGATGGTTTCCAAGGGCTGAGGGGACGGGTAAAGGAGATTTTGTTTTTCTGTTTCCCCGCTAGTACTGGAGATTGAACTCAAAGCTTTGCACTTTTGCTTTTTTGTTCTTTGGGTTTGGGTTGTTGTTGTTGTGTGAGCTGATCCTCAGCTCTTCAGCTCAAGGCTAGCGCTCTACCACTTGAGCCACAGCGCCACTTTCGGCCTTTTTTTTCTTTTTGCTTATGTGGTGCTGAGGAATCAAACCCAGGGCCTCATGCATGCAAGGCAAGCACTCTACCACTGAGCCGCCTTCCCAGCCCCTAGCTTTGCATTTTTGTTTAGCTTTTTTACCCAAGGCTAGAGCCACATCTCCACTTCAGGCTTTTTGCTGGTTAATTGGAGCTGAGTCTGGAGGATTTGTTTACCTGGGCTAGATTCCAACTTTGGTCTTCAGATTTCAGCTACCTGAGTAGCAAGGATTGCAGGTGTGAACCACCAGGGCCTAGTGCAGTTCAGAGTTATTGAATGGATGGTGTTATGGTAGCATATGGTAGCATAGCAGTGAGAATGTAGTTAATGACCACCTGCACTGTCACTCACTGGCTATGCACCAGTAAAGCTGTCATGGGTTCTGAGTCAATTCCTTTTCTCTTTGAGACTGAAAGTTGAACTCCATAACTGGCACTTGCTTTTGCTCATTGGCTAGCTCTCTGCCACCTGAACCACACCCCCAACCCCATCTCAGTCAATTCTGACAGCTATGTAGGGGGCATATTCATTCCATCTTCCAGGAGAAAAGTGAGGGATACAGAGATTCGAGCCATTAGTAAGACGCAAACTTAACAGTTTGGGTCTGTACATTTAAAAATGACTAAATTGGGGCTGGGAAGGTGGCTCAGTGGTAGAGTGCTTGCCTTGCATGTCTAAGGCCCTGGGTTAGATTCCTCAGTACCACATAAGCAGAAAAAGCTGGAAGTGACACTATAGCTCAAGTGGTAGAGCACTACCTTGAGCTGAAGAGCTGAGGGACAGTGCCCAGCTGGAGGTACAAAACCAAAGAATGGGGGCTGGGAAGGTGGCTCAGTGGTAGAGGGCTTGCCTTGCATTCATGAGGCCCTGGGTTCGATTCCTCAGCACCACATAAGCTGAAAAAGCTGGAAGTGGCACTTTGGCTCAAGTGGTAGAGCGCTAGCCTTGAGCTGAAGAGCTGAGGGACAGTGCTCAGGCCCAGAGTTCAGGCCTCATGACCGACAAAAAAAAAAGGGGGGGCGGGGGAGGCTGGGAAGGGATGTGAAGGGCAAACAAAGGAAGAGGCTGCAATGCTTGATAAGAAATGTACTCATTATGTTGCCCATGTAATTGTAACCCCTCTGTACAATATGTTCACAAAAAATTTAAATTAAAATTTAAAAAAAGGCTAAATTGATCAATTTTACATTATGAATACTTTGTAAGAATAAAGGAATACAAAGCTAGGCGCTGGTGGCTCACGCCTGTAATCCTAGCTACTCAGGAGGCTGAGATCTGAGGATCGCGGTTCAAAGCCAGCCCGGGCAGGAGAGACTGTGAGACTCCTATCTCCAATAAACCACCAGAAAACCGGAAGTGGCGCTGTAGCTCAAGTGGCAGAGTGCTCTCCTTAGCTGAAGAGCTGAGGGACAGCACCCAGGCCCAGAGTTCAAGCCCCACGACCGACAAAAAAAAAAAAAAAAAGAATAAAGGAATACATAATATGTTTTGTTTTTTTGGGGGGGTCCGGTCATGGGGCCTGAACTCTGGGCCTGGGCACTGTCCCTCAGCTCTTCAGCTCAAGGCTAGCACTCTACCACTTGAGCCACAGTGCCACTTCCTGCTTTTTTCTTTTTGCTTATGTGGTGCTGAGGAATTGAACCCAGGGCCTCAGGCATGCAAGGCAAGCGCTCTACCACTGAGCCACCTTCCCAGCCCCAGAATGTTTTTAATTATTTCCATATCTTAGAGTTCATATTAGCATCATTTTATATCATCATATGTACATAGCCATTTTTTAATGTACTCTGTGAAGTTATTTCTTTTTTTTCTTTCATTTTTTCCCCCTTTGGTTTACTCTGGTGTCACTGTTCTTGATTTTGGTACCCTGTGTCTTGAATATATGTTTATCTGAGTTGGGGAAGGGATGGGGAATCACAAAATGGTGAGACAAAGGACAAAAAGTGAACCAATGCAACAGCCATACTCACAAGACACTGTCTTGGAAATGAACTTCACAACTTGGGGGGAGGGGAGGAAAATTGGAAGAAAACGAGGAAGGGAATTCGACAAGAAATGTACTCTTTACCCTGTGTAATGTAAGCCCTCTGTACATCACCTTTACAATAATATTAAATTAAATTTTAAAAATTATTTCATGCCATAACTAGGGCTTGAACTGAGCTCAAGGGCTTACTTGGCTTTTTCTGCTCAAGGCCACAGCTCTACCATGAAAGCTATACCTCTACTTTGGGTTTTTCTGACACAGTTTCCTGCCCAGACCGGATCTATACCTCGATCCTTAATTTCAGCCTCCTGAGTACCTAAAAGTCTATGTGAAAGCAAGTCCAGAAAATGTGTGTGTGTGTGTGTGTGTGTGTGTGTGTGTGTGTGTGTGTGTGTGTGTGTGTGTGCAGATGAGTGCACGTGCACCAGGAACTGAGGTTTGAACTTAGGGCCTTGGGCTCTATCTGGAAGCCATCCCTTGGTCTTTTCTGCTCAACGCTGGCACTCTACCACTTAAGCCACAGCCCTGCTTTTAGATTTTTGGTGGTTAATTGGAGATAGGAGTCTCACAGACTTTCCTGCCTGGGCTGGCTTTGAATCTCGATCCTCATTTCTCAGCCTCCTGAGTAGCCCAGTACAGAAAATCTTTTTAAAAAAGAAAAATAAGAGAAACTAACAGAAAAAAGGAAATAAAGGTAAAATTAGAAATCTGTAGAAAGAGCTGATATTGATCAAGATGCATTATACTCAAAAACTGACATATTAAATTGAAACCCCTTTGTACAACTACTTAAAATAATTTTAAAAGTACATTTTAAAATTTTAGAAAAGAGGGGCTGGGAAGGTGGCTCAGTGGTAGAGTGCTTGCCTTGCATGCATGAGGCCCTGGGTTTGATTCCTCAGCACCACATAAGCAAAAAGAAAAAAGCCGGAAGTGGCACTGTGGCTCAAGTGGTAGAGTGCTAGCCTTGAGCTGAAGGGCTAAGGGACAGTGCCGAGGCCCAGAGTTCAGGCCCCATGACCAGACCCCAAAAAAGAAAAAAAATTTAGAAAGAAATCAATGAGTCCAGTGCTAATGGGCTCATGCCTGTAATCCTAGCTAAGGAGGCTAAGAGCTGAGGATCCTGGTTTGAATCCAGCCTAGTCAGGAAAGTCCATGAGATTTATCTCCAATTAATCAGCAAAAAAAGCCAGAAGTGGAGCTCTGGCTCAAATGGTAGAGCACTAGCCTTGAGCATAAAATCTCAGGGACAGTGCCCAAGCCCCTGAGTTCAAGCCCCAGAACTGATGGACACAAAAAGGAAGGAAGGAAGGGTGGAAGGAAAGAAGGAAAGAAAGAAGAAAAGGAAGGAAGGAAGGAAGGAAGGAAGGAAGGAAGGAAGGAAGGAAGGAAGGAAGGAAGGAAGGAAGGAAAGAAGGAAGGAAGGAAGGAATTAAGAGACAGTTTAGTGAAATTAAGAGTTTAGTGAAGCAGCTTTAGTAAAATTTGTTCTTTAGTAAGACTAATCAAATATGCAAGTTTCTGGTAAGTCTGGGAGTTTAACCACATTAAACACTGATGAGAATACTGTGACCCAGGCACTGGTGGCTCATACCTGTAATCCTAGCTACTTAGGAAGCTGAGATCTGAGAATCGAAGTTCAAAGCCAGCCTGGGCAATAAAGTCTGTGAGATTCTTACCTCCAAGTCATCACCCCAAAACTGGAAGTGGCTCAAAGTGGTACAGCATTAGCCTTGAGCACAAAATGTCAGGAACAGTGCCCAAGCCCTGAGTTCAAGTCCCATGACCAACAACATCAACAAAAGACTTCATAATTTTGCCACAAATAAGAATATTCACAAAATTGACAACATCTTATTTCCCTAAATCACCATAATAATTCAGGTAGTCTAGCTACGAAGACAAAGCAGAAATGAAACATAGGACATAATCAAGGAACTTCAACAAGATTAAATTCCTGTGTGCTGGAAACATTTTAAAAGATGAAGCCAGTCACTGTTGCTTCTACTTGTAATGTGACTGAAGAGGGAGGATTGTGAATTCCAAGCCAGATAACCACATAGTGAGATCTCAAAGGGAAGGTAGGGGTGGCTTCAGTAAGTCCCTCAGTGACAGAACATCTATCTCGCTTTTTTTTTTTTCAGTCCTGGGGCATGAACTCAGAGCCTGGGCACTGTCCCTGAGCTTCTTTTGCTCAAGGCTAGCACTCTACCACTTGAGCCATAGTACCACGTCCAGTTCTTTTGGTTTATGGGGTACTGAGGAATCAAACCCAGGACTTCAAGCCCTGCACTCTACCACGAAGCCACCTTCCCAACCCAAGTGGAATACATTCTAAGACTCAGATCTTCTAAACTCTGCCAATAAAAGTGGTGCCTTCCAGGCTAGGAAGGTGGCTTCATGATAGAGTGCTTGCCTAGCAAGCATGAAGCCCTGGGTTTGATCCTCAATACCACATACACAGAAAAAGCCGGAGGTGGCACTGAGACTCAAGTGGTAGAGTGCTAACCTTGAGTAAAAGAAGCTCAAGGACAGTGCCCAAGCCCTGATATCAAGCCCCAGGACTGGCAAAAAAAAAAAAAAGAAAAAAGAAAAGTGGGGCCTTGTGTCGAGCCTCAGATAAGGCTGAGACCCCAGCCGACACCTTGATTATAGCTTTAAGGCCCCCAAGCAGAACTATGTCCAGGATCTTGAACTATAGAAACTGTTATTTGCATGTCTTTTATTTTACACAATGATGAGTTTCATTGGGACATTGTCACATGTACATATCAATCACATATACCCCCTTCACCTTTCTTTTTTTTTTTTTTTGGTCAGTTGTGGGGCCTGAACTCAGCCTGGGCGCTGTCTCTCATCTCTTCAGCCACAGCGCCACTTCCAGCTTTTATTCTTTTTGCTTATGTGGTACTGAGGAATTGAACCCAGGGCCTCAGGCATGCAAGGCAAGTGCTCTACCACCTTCCCAGCCCCAACACACACAATTTTTTTTGGGGGGGGGGCGTCCAGTCGTGGGGCCTGAACTCTGGGCCTGGGCGCTGTCCCTCAGTTCTTCAGCTCAAGGCTAGCGCTCTACCTCTTGAGCCACAGCGCCACTTCTGGCTTTTTTCTTTTTGCTTATGTGGTGCTGAGGAATCCAACCCAGGGCCTCAGGCATGCAAGGCAAGCGCTCTACCACTGAGCCACCTTCCCAGCCCCACACACAAATTTTTTTGGGGGGGGGGGGTCTGGTCATGGGGTCTGAACTCTGGGCCTGAGTGCTGTCCCTCAGCTCTTCAGCTCAAGGCTAGCGCTCTACCACTTGAGCCACAGCACCACTTCTGGTTTTTTGCTTTTTGCTTATGTGGTGCTGAGGAATCGAACCCAGGGCCTCAGACATGGAAGGCAAGCGCTCTACCACTGAGCCACCTTCCCAGCCCCACACACATCTGACACACAGAAATTTTGAAATGTGTGATGTTTAGACAGTACCATATAATAGTCAAAAACTAATATGATTAACACTCCATCTACATCTCAGAATCATCCCCACTGGCACTCAGCTGGTTAGCTTATGCCCCCCAATACAGTAATCACAATGTTAATAAGATTAAAATTCAATTTTTGTGTTACTGTGATGTTGTAAATACACCTGGAAATATTCTCAAATGAAACTATAGCTATGTCTTTTGCACTTTATTTCTTGGTGCTGGGAATTAACTCCAGGGCTTGATATAATTCGTATGTGTGTGTGCCAGTACTGGGACTTGAACTCAGTGCTTAAGGATTGTTGCTTAGCTTTTCCTATTCAATGCCGGGACTCTATCACTTGAGCCACAGCTCTACTTCTGACTTTTTAGTGGCTAGTTGGAAAGAAAAGAGACTTTTCTGCCGAAGCTGTCTTTGAACTTCGATCCTCAAATCTCATCATCTTGAAAAGCCAGAATTATCGGCATGAGCCATCAGTGCCCGGTTTCATGTGTACTTTTTTTTTTTAATGTTAAGTGTAGATTGATTTTTTTATTTGCCTACTTTTCCATTTATTCATAATTGTCCCTAAACCTCTCCTTCCAGGTCTAAGTTTTCCCTTAGTATGTTCAAACCTAGTTAGTTGTTAGATACAAGAGCACAAACCGTAAGAATTTTTAAATCTTGTTTACTGAGAAACTTTAAAAAGTGAAGACAATTCACAATAGTAGAAATTATCTGTTACATAGCAACAAAGGGTTAACAAGGAAGAAAGATAAACAAAAGTGCACAAAAAATGTGAACAGGAAAAAGCTAACAAACACCAGTTACCACTTGGGTGACACACTGCTTGAATACAATGGAGAATAATACTTTACCCAATACCTATTTTTCCAAGTTTGATAATGGCATTCCCAGAAACACATACAACAGAAAAATAAATAAATAAAGTTTTGCTTTATCTCTAGACATATAAAAACAAAGTGCTCCCTCTTCCTGTAAGTGTATACATTTCCTAAGACACATAGAAATAACATACAATGGACTTTTCCTTGTCTAGTATCTAGGACAGGACATGGCTTCCAGTGCTGCATCTCACAACTTGCCACACACTCTGTTGTGTTTTTGTTTGCTTGTGCTGGCACTGGGCTTGAACTTAATGCCTCAAGCTCCTACTTGGCTTTTTTGCTCAAGGCTGGTGCTCTACACTTGAGCCACAGCTGGACTTCCGGCTTTTTGCCGGCTCATAGGGGTTGAGAAAGTGGCTTAGTGGTAGAGTGCTTGCCTAGCATGCATGAAGCCCTGGCTTCAATTCCTCCTCAGTACCACATAAACAGAAAAAGTCAGAAGTGGCATGTGGCTCAAGTGGTAGAGCAAAAGAAGCTCGGGGACAGAGCCCAGGCCCTGAGTTCAAGCCCCAGGACTGGCAAAAATAAAATAAAATAAATAGTCTCACAGACTTCCTGTCCAGACTGGCTTTCAACTGTGATCCTCAGATCTCAGCCTCCTGAAGCGCCACTGTGACAGCAGTACACGTACTTGTGCTAGGTGAGAACTAGTAGTCAATAAGCACCTGATGAAAGTAATTAGCAGTGCCCGGCCTATCATCCTCTCTATTAAGGTTGATTAATTAGTGTGCACCTTTTCCCCTTTTATATCCTAGTTTCTTTTTGTTTTAACTGGCATCAACTAGTACAATGGGGTTTCATTTTAACATACCCATTTATGAACATAATGTTTTTGGATCATAATCCCCCTCTCCACAGTTCTCCCTCCTCCCCCTCCCCTTTCCAAACCAGTCTCATCAAGTTTTTGTTTCATTTCCTCCAAGATAGAGGAAAAGTCTTTGGACATTACCCTTCCCCCTCTCGGTTCATTTGTAGCCTTCCTACTAGCACCCACACCCAGACAAGGTATATTTGGACGTCTTACATTCCTTTATTGTTAAAAGTGTTTCCGGGCACAGGCGGCACACATCTGTAATCCTAGCTACTACTCAGGAAGCTGAGATATGAAGATCGCTAGAAGTGGAGCTATGGCTCAAGCTGTATAGTGTTAGCCTTAAACAAATAAGCTCAGAAACAGCATCCAGGCCTAGTTCAAACCTCACACCCCACCAGCACACACACACACACACACACACACACACACACACACACACACACACACACACACACACACACACACACACACAAGTGCATGATAATTGATTCAAATGGGTCTGGGTGTTTTGTTTTTATTTGAGACTGTGTTACTGTGTTACCCAGGCTGGTCACAAATATCCTGGGCTCAAGCAATCTTCCTGCCTCAGCCTCCTGAGTGGTCAGGACTATAGATTGTCCCTCCACACATGACCTGGTAGTTTTTACATTTTTAAATAATGCTCTTTTGTTTCTTAGTCCTTGATTAGGTTCATTCTTAGACATTAATCCTTTATATTTATATATAACCTTTTTTTTTCTTTTTTGGTGCCAGTCTTGGGTCTTGAACTCTAGACAACCTGGGTGCTGTAATGAGCTCCTTTAGCTACAGGCTAGCACTCTACCCACTTGAGTAACAGCACCACTTCCAGCTTCTTCTGTGATTAATTGAAGAGTCAAGTCTCACAAACTTTCCAGCCTGGGAGGCTTTGAACTGTCATCCTCAGATTTAACCCCCTCCCCCCAGCCCCAGTAGCTAGGATTACAGGTGTGTACCACCAGTGCCCAGCCTATAATCCTTTCTATTAAGCTTGATTATGATAAACAGAAAACAAAATATTGTATACATTCATTTTAGTCATTCATTGCTATGGCAATTATTCCCAATTAATCACAATAGTCCCAACTATTATTAATAATCCCAATTATCATTCTAGTTCTTGATCCTTTTTGGAAAACCAAACTTCAAAATTCACCAAAAACTGGAAACCCATTGTTTCTTTCATATTCAATTTGTTCTAACAGAAACGCTCTACTTACATTGTCAATTCTGTCCTGAGAGAATAGATTGACCACAGGAATAAAATAATGCGCCAGTTTTTCTGTCCTGAGACACTCGAGGAGGAATGTGACACAGTTATCAAAGCACAGCTTTAGATCCTTGGGATCCCACTGGCTGTCCAGGTGGTACCGGGAACATAAGTGAAAGAAAGCAGTTTTCACATGATAAGAACAGAATTTATTCAGCTCTTTGCGGTCTTCAAACTTCTTTTTCAGCTGTTCCAGAAGGTATTTCATTAGTTTTAGGCATTTTTTCCTGTTTAATTTTAAAAAAGATCTGTTTATTATTCACAGTCTGCCTCATTTCACAACAGACTTTAGGCATCTTATAGAAGAAACACATTTGGACAGAAAATATATTTTATTATAAGCTGAGCACTGGTGGCTCACACGTAATCCCAGCTACTTAGGATGGTGAGACCTGGAGGATTGAGATTTGAAGACAGCCTGGGCAAAAAAGACAAGAAAAAAGTCTGCAAGACTCCATCTTCAAATAACCATCAAAATGCTGGACAGGAGGCCTGGCTTAAGTGGTAGAATACCAGCTGTGAGCAAACAAGCCAAGTGAGAGCTCCAGGCTCTGTTCAAACCAAAATACCAGCACCAAAAGAGAAATAAAACCACTGACCAAATATATGCTTTGAAGTTTTTCTTTCCTCTTCCCCAATCCCAGCTTAAAAGTTTTACTTTTAAGTAAAAGTACCATTTAATTGAACCTCATAAAACTAATATATTACTCTTCCAGTCACTTCAGTATCTACAAAAATTTTGTTGAAGCCTGGTGCCAGTGGCTCAAGCCTGTAATCCAACTAATTAGAAGGCGAAGGTCCAGGGCTGTGAAGGTGGCTCAGTGGTAGAGCGCTTGCCTTGCATGTATGACACCCTGGGTTCGATTCCTCATCACCACATAAGCAGAAAAAGCCAGAAGTGGCGCTGTGGCTCAAGTGGTAGAGCCTTGAGCTGAAGAGCTAAGGGACAGTGCCCAAGCTGTCCCAGAATTCAGGCCACATCACTGACAAAAAAAAAAAAAGGGGGTGCGATCTGAGGATCTTGATTGAAACCAGCCTGAGCAGAAAAGTCTAAGACTCTTTTTTTTTTTTTTTTTTTGGTCATGGGGCTTGAATTCTGGGCCTGGGCACTGTCCCTAAGCTCTTCAGCTCAAGGCTAGCACTCTACCACTTGAGCCACAGCGCTACTTCTGGTTTTCTCGTGGTTTATTGGAAATAAGAGGCTCATGGACTTTCCTGCCCAGGCTAGCTTTGAACCTCTATCTTCATATCTCAACCTCCTGAATAGCTAGGATTATAGAAGTGAACCACTGATGCCCGGCTAAGTCTGAGAATTTTATTAACCACAAAAAAAGCCAGAAGGAAGCTGTGGCTCAAATGTTATAGCACTAGCCTTGTGCAAGAAAGCTCAGGAAAAGCTCCAGGCCCTGAGTTCAAGCCCTAGAACCAGCATTAAAGAAAATTGTTGGGGCTGGGAAGGTGGCTCAGTGGTAGAGCGCTTGCCTTGCATGCATGAGGCCCTGGGTTCGATTCCTCAGCACCACATAAACAGAAAAAAAAAAGCCGGAAGTGGCGCTGTGGCTCTAGTGGTAGAACACTAGCCTTGAGCTGAAGAGCTGAGGGACAGCGCCCAGGCCCAGAGTTCAGGCCCCACGACCGGACCCCCCCCCCAAAAAAAAAATCAGTTACCTAGTTTTATTAGCAATGTTTTCCTTATTGCTATGTCAAAACCTACACATAAGCTGGGTGTCAGTGGCTCACGCCTGTAATCCTAACTATTCAGGAGGCTGAGATCTGAAGATCATGGTTCAAAGCCAGCTGGAGCAGGAAAGTCCATGAAATTCTTATCTCCAATAAACCACCAGAAAACCTAAAGGGCGCTGTGGCTCAAGTATTAACCTTAGGCTGAACTGCTGAGGAACGGTGCAGGCCCAAAATTCAAGCCCCACTACCAACTAAAAAAAAAAAAAAAAAAAAAAAAAAAAACCTACACATAATTTAGAGACTACACATTGGGCATTCTTATTTTATTCTGTGTGTGTGTGTGTGTGTGTGTGTGTGTGTGTGTGTGTGTGTGTGTGTGTGTGTGTGTGTGCGTGCGCGCGCGCGTGCTGGGGCTTAAATTCAGGACATGGGCACAACCTCCAGGTGTACAAGGCTAGCATTCTACAGCTCTTCTGCTAGCTAATTGTAGAAAAGAGTCTCATGGACTTTCCTGCTAAGGCTGGCTTCAAGTTGGGATCTATAGACCTCAGCCTCCTAAGCAGTTACAATTACAGGTCAGATCACTTTTATTTTTCCTGTGGTTCATGGCTTTGAATTCAGGCCTTGCACTTGCAAGTGCTCTCACTTGAGTCACATCCCAGCCCTTTCCTTTTCTGTTTTATTTGGTTGTTTTTCTGTTTGTTTGCTTAGTTTAGTTTTACAGGCTGGCCTTGGACCTTGATCTTCCTGCTTTGGCCTCCCTAGTACCTGTCACCACAGGAATTTGCAACTACATCAGGTTTGGGGTTTTTTTTTAGTTGTTATTTGTTTGTTTTGTCAGTCCTGGGGCTTGAACTTGGGTCTGGGCCCTGTCCCTGAGCTCTTCAGCTCAAGGCTAGCACTCTACCACTTGAGTCACAACACCAGTTCCTGTTTTCTGGTGCTTAACTGGAGATAAGTCTCACGAACTTTCTTGCCGGGGCTGGCTTTGAGCCCAGGCTGGCTTTGAACTACGATCCTCAGTTCTCAGCCTCCTGAGTAGCTAGGATTACAGGTGTGAGCCACCAGCGCCTGGCTCAGGTTTGGGTTGGTTTGTTTGTTTTTTTGGTCGGTTGGGTGACCTGAACTCTGGACCTGGGCACTGTCCCTCAGCTCTTCAGCTCAAGGCTAGTGCTCTACCACTAGAACCACATGGCCACTTCTGGCTTTTTCTGCTTATGTGGTGCTGAAGAATCAAACTCAGGGCCTCATGCATGCGAGGCAAGCACTATACCACTAAGCCACCTTCCCAGCCCCTCAGGTTTGTTTGTTTTTCAAATTTTTTTATTTTAATTTTTTATTGTAAAGATACTATACAGAGGGTTACAGTTACATGAGCAAGGTAATGAGTACACTTCCTATTGAGCATTGTTACCCCCTCCATTGCTTTCCCCCTACCATCCCCTCCCTCCCTACCTTCCCCGAGGTTCTTTTTTTTTTTTTTTCAATTGTGATTAAGTGATTACATAATTTCCCAAATCTCACAGTATTGTGGAATAATGATGCTCATTTAAAGTCACAAGTTCATTCTAACTTTCCTGGAGCAAATTGTCTATCACAGTCTATAACATATAATGGTGTACACATATATACCATACATGTGATCAGCAGCATGGGGATATTTAGTAGTGGTTTGACCAGATGAGTGGGAGTTCTTTGTTTCTTAAGTCCTGTGAATTTTGTTGTATCACCTAACATTTTGGATTTAGCATCCACTTATCAGGGAGACCATGTACCGTTTGTCTCTTTGCTCTTGGCTTACCTCACTCAACATGATTCCTTCTAGCTCCATTCATTTCCCTGTAAATGCCATTATTTTGTCATTTCTAATGGCTGCATAAGATTCCATTGTGTGTAGATACCACAATTTTTTGATTCAGGTTTGTTTTTGAATTAAGATTTTGCAACCTCCTGTCCAGGCTGGCCTCAAACCAAGATCCTTTCACCTCCAAGTAATTGAGATTATAGACATTTATCACCACACTCAACTTAGCATGGTCAACCTTAGAATCTCAAACTACAGAGCTCTGAGTTCAAAATTCAATACCACCAAAAAGAAACTGAAATGAATAATTTCTTTTGTGGTATATACTAATAAAAATTACTGCCACTTAGTGTGGCTTCAAATTTACCTAGTTAGTCTCTAGATTTCAACTCAGCCACACCATCCCAAAATAAGCACTTTTTTTGTTTTTGTTGTTTGTGAGGCTTGAAATCAGGGTCTGGGTGCTGGCCTGGAGCTTTTCTGCTCAAGGCTAGTGCCTTACCACTTTGTACCACAGAACCATTTCCAGTTTGCTGGTGGTTAACTGGAGATAAGACTCTCATGGAGTTTCCTGCCTAGGCTGGCTTTGAACAGTGATCCTCAGATCTCAGCCTCCTGAGTAGCTAGGATTATAGGCAGGAGCCATCAGCACCTGGCTAAGCACCCATATCTATTGAGTGATCCTCGGGATGGGAATATGGCTTAGTGTTGAGAGTGTTTGCCTAGCATGCACGAAGCCCTGGGTTCATTCTATTCCTCAGTACCACATAAACAGATAAGACCAGAAAGTGGTACTGTGGCTCAAGTGGTAGAGTGCTAGACTTGAGCAAAAGAAGCTCAGGGACAGAACCCATGCCCTGAGTTCAAGCTCCAGGACTGGCAAAAAAAAAAAAAAAAAAGTGATCCTCAGGCCAGGCTCTAGTGGCTCATACTGTAATCCTAGCTACTCAAGAAATCTAAGGACCAAGGTTTGAAGCCAGCCCACACAGGGAAGTCCATGATTCTTTACCTTCAATGAAACACCAAAAAGCCAGAAGTGGAGCTATGGCTTAAGTGGTAGAACACCAGCCTTGAGTAAAAAAGCTAAGGGACAGCACCAGGCCCTGAGTCCAACTCCCAGTCCCAGTCCAAAACAGAGAGATTTTCCAGCCTCCACATGACTCACACTCTCGGGGGCTGGGAAGGTGGCTCAGTGGTAGAGCGCTTGCCTTGCATGCCTGAGGCCCTGGGTTCCATTCCTCAGCACCACATAAGCAAAAAAGAAAATAAGCCGGAAGTGGTGCTATGGCTCAAGTGGTAGAGTGCTAGCCTTGCTGAAGAGCCGAGGGACAGCACCCAGGCCCAGAGTTCAGGCCCCATGACCGGACCCGCCCCCCCCAAAAAAAAGGAAAAAAAAAAAAAAGGAGCACATGACTCACATTCTCCCCAGGTCATCCCAGCACTTTCCTGATCCAACTTAACCCATCAATAATCACTTTTCACCCTTGAGCAACAGAGTCAACAAAGAATTAAACAAATCATAGATAATCAGCCACTTTTATAAAAAGGATATTTACCTGCAACATTTCACTCCATCAGTTTCACAACATGTTTTAGATTTTCCATGATTATTTAAAATGTCCTTTTCAATATGAGAGAAAGATATCCGCCATGTCTCTCCTTAATTTCAAAAAGAGAAACAGAGAAGCACTTTACAGAGCAACCATAGCTAACCAGCACACCATAGAAGTGATTTCCTGAACTTTCACTCTGAGGAAATTCTACTGGAAGGTAAACCAAAAGAAGTAAACAGAAGCATAATGTAATTAAGTGTTAAATAACTGTTCTACCCAGGAACTGATGGCTCACACCTATAATCCTAGTTACTCAGGAGGCTGAGATCTGAGGACTATGGTTTTAAATGAGTAGCTAGGATTACAGGCATGAATGGCAGCATGAATGGCTTAAATTAAAATTCAAGTGTAGGTTACTACACATCTCCAACCTAAGTACCTGATAGTACTTCTATGATTGTATCCTTTTCAATCCTCTCACCAAACTTTCCATCCGTTGCCAAGATAACTCTTGACATGCCAAAGATTAGCTGACTACTGATCATCTACTGCTGTGGAATAAAGTATTACCAATTCTTTGTCGGTTGTGGGTCCTGAACTCTGGGCCTGGGTCCTGTCTCTGAGCTCTTCAGCTCAAGGTGAACACTCTCCTGCTTGAGCCACAGCGCCACTTCCCGTTTTCTAGTGGTTTATTGGAGATAAGAGTCTCACAGATGTTCCTGCCCAGGCTAGCTTTGAACCTCGATCCTAAGATCTCAGCTTCCTGAGTAGCTAGGATTACAGGCATGAGCCACCAGCACCCAGCTTACCAACTCTGCTTCAATGTCTTTCCATCAACCTTTAACTGAACTCACCTTGAAAACCATGTCTTTCTTTTGCATGCTTGGGTACCAAATAAAATGGCTGTCGTCTTAAATCATTCCTAACTTTTTTTCCAAGCCAATTATGGATAAGCAGGCCTTCCTTGGTGTTAGCAGGCCAACTAGTTTTTGCTTCCAAAGCCAGGATTACATCCACAGATATCTTTTCAGGTATTTCAATAAGAAGTGTTACAGCAGGGCTCCCTGGCTTTTTCTTCTCCATACTGACATTTTGATCTGTTTAAATAGATAGAAGGGAGGGAAAGACTGCTTCAATTTTCTCTCAAAGAATGGGGGAAACAATATAACTATAATTAAAGATCTGTATCTGAGGACTGTGGTTCAAGACCAGCACCAGAAGGAAAGTCCATGCAAATCTTTTTTTTTTTTTTTTAATTGTTGGTTGTGGGGCTTGAACTCTGGGCCTGGGCGCTGTCCCTCAGCTCCTTCAGTTCAAGGCGAACAATTTCCAGCTTTTTTTCTGCTTATGTGGTGCTGAGGAATTGAACCCAGGGCCTCATGCATGCAAGGCAAACACTCTACCACTAAGCCACCTTTCCAGTCCAGTCCATGGCATTCTTATCGCCAATTAACAACCAAAGAAACAGAAGTAGAGCTGCAGTTCAAGTGATATAGTGCCAGCATCGAGTGAAAAGTTAAAGGACAGAGCCGGGCACCGGTGGTTCACTCCTGTAATCATAGCTACTCAGGAGGCTGAGATCTGAGGATCACAATTCAAAGCCAGCCCGGGCAGAAAACTCCATGAGACTCTTATCTCCACTAAACCACTAGAAAACCAGAAGTGGTGCTGTGGCTCAAGCAGTAGAGCACTCACCTTGAGCTGTATAAGAGCTGAGGGACAGCACCACATAAGCAGAAAAAGCCAGAAGTGGCACTATGGTTCAAGTGATAAGAGCACTAGCCTTGAGCTGAAGAGCTGAGGTACAGCACCCAGACCCAGAGTTCAGGCCCCATGACTGACAGAAAAGAAAAACAGAAAAAAGAAGGACTGCGCCAAATGGACCATCACTTTAGACCTCATGAGCTCTAGTTGCCCAAATGAAGACAGCTAGGTCAGATAGCCATGGTGGTCAGACATCCAGGTGCCTTTGGGAATTGGGAGTGAGCTGGAAATACGATTCCAAGATCAGGTTTCTGGGAGGGGCGTCAGTGAGGATGTAAACCACCAAGGAGAAAATGCTCTGAAGATCTTCTCCACCCATTGGGTACTTTCCTTCTCTAACCAACGTCTTCAACCTGCCAGAGACCATCCCTGCACACAGACCATGGATCCCCTCCTGTCATCTTCCCAGGCACCTTGCTCTAGTTATTCCCTGTCCTACATCATCTATCCTACCTTCTTTACAAGATGAGATACAGAGGATTAAAGCATCTCTACCTCTAAAATACCCCTCTTGATGAACATCTCCATGATCACTCATCTTTCTGCTTCCTTCTCACCCAAAACTGCTTAGACGTGCAGCCTCTATCACAACCCTGACTTTTTATTTTCTTTTCTGTGTGTGTGTGCATGTGTGTGTGTGCACGTGCATGCGCATGCACGCGTGCCATTATTGGGACTTGAACTCAAGAGACTTGAGCTCTCACTTGGCTTTTTCACTCAAGGCTGGAGTTCTACCACTTGAGCTACATCTCTGCTTCCAGCTATTTGCTTGTTAAGAGTCTCACAGACCTTTCTGCCCTGGCTGGTTTCAAACCAGCATCTTCAGATTTCAGCCTCCTGAGTAGCTAAGACTACAAGCATGAGTCACCCAGTGACTTTTTTTTTTTCTTTTTTTTTGTTGGTCGTAGGGCTTGAACTCTGGGTCTGGGCGCTGTCCCTCAGCTCTTCAGCTAAAGGCAAGCACTCTATCGCTTGAGCTACAGTGCCACTTCCGGTTTTCTGGTGGTTTATTGGAGATAAGAGTTTCACGGACTTTCCTGCCCGGGCTGGCTTTGAACCGTGATCCTCAGAGCTCAGCCTCCTGAGTAGCTAGGATTACAGGAGTGAGCCACCGGCGCCCGGCTTGACTTTTCATTTTTTATGTCCATTGCTCCACTGAAATTGCTTTTGACAATGTCAAAAATGGCCCAGAACTGAAGATCAAGGTAGGCTGTGGCACCTCATGCCTGTAATCCTAGCTACTCAGGAAGCTGAGATCTGAGGACAGCAGTTTAAAGCAAGCCAGCACAGGAAAGTCCATGAGACTCTATCACCAGTTAACCACCAAAACACTGGAAGTGGAGATGTGGTTCACGTAGTAGAGTAACAGCCTTCAAGGAAAAGTTAAAGGACAGCTTCCAGGCCAAGTTCAGTCCCAGTACCAGCATACAAAAAAACCAATTCCATGAAGATCATGTCAACAGCATGCTAAACCTCATCCTATCCTCTTCATCCCTATCCTCATCTCCATCCTCATCCCTGTCCTCATCTTCATCCCCATCCTCATCTTCCTTCCCATCATCATTCAGATCCCATCCTCCTTTCCATCCTCCTCCCCAACCCATTCTCCTCCCCATAGCACTTACCTACCCTCTGGTATACAGATCATTATTTTAAATTTTTTATTAAATGTATTTTTGTGCTTGCAAGATTATAAGATATGGAGAATAGAAGTCAGCCTTGAACTGTTCAGCAATGTTCCCTAAAAGCCTAGGAGATGAATCATTACTGTTTAATGAGTAGTAATGCCGTGAATGGACACACTGCTTCAGTGGCCTCACCCATCCCCAATGCCACCACATGGTGCTGACTTCCAAATGCTTACTTGCCCCCCAAATGCATCCTTTGTACTGCAGGTCTGTATTCAACCATGCACTTTTGCCACTTTCATTGTGATATGGTACAAAAATCTCTAACCTAACATACTCACATCCAAAGTCTCAATTCACATTGCAAAATGTGTTTGGTGCAGTTTGGCTCTGAAGAGTCCCTGAAAGGTCCATGTGTGAAAGACTTGTTCCCAAGGTGATACTATTGGCAAGGAGTGGAGCTGTTAGGAGGTACAGTCTTTAGATCATGGGAGGGGGAGGGGGGCTTCCTCTTTCTCAGATGCTGGGCATGGATGATGTCCCTGAGCTTTTTTTTTTTTTCCTCAAGGCAAGTATGCTATCACCTGAGCCATAGTTCTACTTCCAGCATTTGGGTAGTTAATTGAAGAATTGGACTTTATCTCCAATTAACCAGCAAAAAGCTGAAAGTGGAGGTAGAGTGCCAACCTTGAGTAGAAAAGGCCAAGCAAGAGCATGAGTATCACAAAAAAGAAAAAATGAAGAATCCTGCCAACTTTCCCCAGGCATATTTTTTTTTTTCCAGTGCAAATAGCTGTTTCTAGAGGAAGGTAGTATTCAACAGTCTGCTACAGGAAGGTCAAAAGAGATCAAAGGCTGGAAATGTGGCTCAGTGGCAGAGTGTTTGCCTAGCATGCATGAAGCCCTAGGTTCAATTCCTCAGTACCACATAAACAGAAAGACTCAAGGAGTAGAGTGCTAGCCTTGAGCAAAAGAAGTAACAAATCTGGGCTGGAAAGGTGGCTCAGTGGTAGAGCACTTGCCTTGCATGCCTGAGGCCCTGGGTTCAATTCCTTAGCACCACATAAGCAAAAAGAATAAAAAACCAGAAGTGGCACTGTGGCTCAAGTGGTAGAGCGCTAGCCTTGAGCTGAAGAGCTGAGGGACAGCGCCCAGGCCCAGAGTTCAGGCCCCACGACCGGACCCAAAAAAAAAAAAAAAGTAACAAATCTTTCTCTAGGGCATATCTAAGGTTGAGTTAGGATACAGTAGAGGACAACTGCACACACATTCACTGCCACACTATTCACCATAGCCAAGTTATGGTTTCAGATATCCTTCAATGGACGAATGGATAAGAAAATATGATATAGGTATATAAACATATACACACAACAAAATTTATTCATCCATCAGGAAAAATGGTATTGTGTCATACAGAGAAATGGAAAAACCATACATTAAATGAAGTCAAACCTAGAGAGACAAAAGACACATGACATGGTTACTTTCATATGTGACCTTAGAACTAAATAATAAATATGTTTGTACATATACAAGACCATGCTTATATATACAAACATGTTCACTAAAGTAAGGATTCCAATGGTGTAATGCCTTTGAACAACTAACTTATGGTTTAACAAAATGAATACCAGCAGACTGAAACAGGTGTGAAGCAAGGAGGTGGTGTAATCAAAGGGAAGGTAGATCAATGGAGAGGGGGAGGGGAAGGGTAGGTAACTACAATAATGCAATGTTTTTATATAAAAATAGAAGCAGGTAGCTGGACGCCGATGGCTCACACCTGTAATCCTAGCTACTCAGGAGGCTGAGATCTGAAGATCACGGTTCAAAGCCAGCCTGGGCAGGAAAGTCCCTAAGACTCTTTTGTTTTTATTTTTTTTTATTTTTTTTTTTAATTTTTTGTTGGTCATGGGGCTTGAACTCTGGGCCTGAGCGCTGTCCCTTAGCTCTTCGGCTCAAGGCTAGTGCTCTACCACTTGAGCCACAGCACCACTTCCGGCTTTTTTTCTTTTTGCTTATGTGGTGCTGAGGAATCGAACCCAGGGCCTCATGCGTGCAAGGTAAGCACTCTACCACTGAGCCACCTTCCCAGCCCCAGGAAAGTCCCTAAGACTCTTATCTCCAATAAACCACTAGAAAACCGGAAGTGCCACTGTGGCTCAAGTGGTGGAGCACTCACCTTAAGCTGAAGAGTGCAGGGACAGCACCCAGGCCCAGAGTTCAAGCCCCACAACTAACAACAACAACAAAAAAAAAATAGAAGCAGGTAAAGTGAGGGAGTAGGTGGGGTTGTGAGAGATGGAGGGAGGAGATTGATGGAAAAGATGGCATTGATCAAGATATACTGTGGCTGGGAATGTGGCTTAGTGGAAGAGTGCTTGCCTAGCATGCATGAAGCCCTGGGTTCAATTCCTCAGTACCACATAAACAGAAAAAGCCCAAAGTGGTGCTGTGGCTCAAGTGGTAGAGTGCTAGCCTTGAGCAAAAGAAGCTCAGGGACAGTGCCCAAGCCCTGATATACTCACAAACGGCATGTTGCATTGAAACCCCTTTGTACTACTGAAGAATAATTTTAAAAATAAAATAAAATCTTACCTTTCATGTTTTTAATTTCTTCCTTAATGATTTTCCGAAACTTCATCAGCATCTTAGAAGCAGATAGTATTTCCCCTTCTAAAAATTGACTCAAAGGATTTCCTTTTGGGTTTCTTTTGAACTTTACAAAGTAGTGAGCCCCACTGTTGGGGTATTCTTCTAGCTGAATTCTGGGGACTTCCAATTTAAACATGACATCAAATTCATTAGGCGAAGAAATCTAGGGAACAGTTTTAAAAAGTAACATTTAAATATTTGCCTCTATTTTCCAAGCTACTGCAATTGTTTTCTTGAAATTTCCACTTGAAATCCACCTACTTTAAAAAGCAAAATTCCTAAAATTTGTACCTTGGGGTATGGGAGCCTGACACTGGGGATGGGAGGATTCTTACTGGTTATAATTTGTACAGCTTTTGTTTTTTTTTTGCCAGTCCTGGGGCTTGAACTCAGCCTGGGCACTGTCCCTGAGCTTCTTTTGCTCATGCCAGCACGCTACCACTTGAGCCACAGCACCATTTCCAGCTTTTCCTGTTTATGTGGTACTGAGGAATCAAACCCAGGCTTCATGCATGCTAGGCAAACACTCTACCACTAAGGCACACTCCCAGTCCAATTTGTACAGGTTTCAGCCTTCTACATTTTTCTCATTTTACCACAAGGAAGCTTTTTGCATGTGTATGTGCCAGTATTGCAGCTTGAACTCAGGGCCTGGGTACTGTCCCTGAGCTTTTTTGCTCAAGGCTAGCTCTCTACCACTTGAGCCACAACTCCACTTCTACCTTTTTTTTTTTAAGTTGCAATCCTCAGATCACAGCCTCCAGAATAGCTAGAATACAAGTGTAAGCCACTGGCACCCAGCTAAGCATTTTCTATAATTAGAATTTTAAATGATATGTGTAAGCTTTTAAAATCTACACCAGTTGCTTTTTCTGTTTCATAAAATTAAAAACCTAGCCAGAAGCTGGAGGTTAGTGCCTGTAGTCTCTGCAACTCAAGAGGAGGAGATCTGAGGACCTCAGTTCTAAGCAAGCTTGTACAAAAAATTCCATGAGACTCTCATCTCCACTTAACCACCAAAAAGCTGGACGTGGAGCTGTGGCTCAAGTGACAGAGTGCCAGCCTTGAATGAAAATGCCAAGCTATGGCATGGGAAGTTGGCTCAGTGGTAGAGCGCTTGCCTTGCATGCCTCAGGCCCTGGGTTCGATTCCTCAGCATCACATAAGCAAAAAGAAAAAAGCCAGAAGTGGCGCTGTGGCTCAAGTGGTAGAGTGCTAGCCTTGAGCTGAAGAGCTGAGGGACAGCGCCCAGGCAGAGTTTAGGCCTCAAGACTGGACCCAAAAAAAAAAAAAAAAAAAAAAAAAAAAAGAAAAGAAAAGAAAATGCCAAGCCAGAGCTCAAGCCCCTGAGTGCCAGCACGCACGCACGAGCGCACACACGCACACACACACACATTAACTCTTACAATACTGTCTTTTATGTCATAATATATGCATTGCAGCCACTTGCCTGTTTCCATGGTCTCAAAATTTGCCCAGTTGAGCAAGGGCTATGTATGGCTATTGGTGACTCAAGAACAAGCTCTATTATGAATTATATTAAGTGTCTATGAAGCAGTGTTTGTAGGAGCTTTAAATAACCTTCTTCATCTTCACAATAATTCTAGCAGTCAAAATTATTATTATTTTTGTCGGTTGTGGGGTTTGAACTCTGAGCTTGGGCGCTATCCCTGCACTCTTCAGCTCAAGGCAAGCGCTCTACCACTTGAATCACAGTACCACTTCCAGTTTTCTAGTGGATAACTGGAGACAAGAGTCTCACGGACTTTTCTGCCTGAGCTGGCTTTAAACCACGATCCTCAGATCTCAGCCTCCTAAGTACCTAGGATTACAGGTGTGATCCACTGGTGCCCGGCTCCAAATTAATTTTTTTTTTTTTTGGTCCGGTCGTGGGGCCTGAACTCTGGGCATGGGCACTGTCCCTCAGCTCTTCAGCTCAAGGCTAGCGCTCTGCCACCTGAGCCATAGCGCCACTTCCAGCTTTTTTCTTATGTGGTGCTGAGGAATCGAACCCAGGGCCTCAGGCATGCAAGGCAAGCGCTCTACCACTGAGCCACCTTCCCAGCCCCTCCAAATTAATTTTTTATCAGTCGGGGCTTGAACTCAGGGCCTAGGCACTGTCCCTAAGTTTTTGTGCTCAAGACTAGCATTCTACTATAGACTTTTTTTTTTTGGTCGGTTGTGGGGCTTGAACTCTGGGCCTGGGCGCTGTCCCTCAGCTCTTCAGCTCAAAGCGAGCGCTCTACCACTTGAGCTACAGCGCCACTTCCGGTTTTCTGGTGGTTTATTGGAGATAGGAGTCCCATGGTCTCTCCTGCCCGGGCTGGCTTTGAACTGCAATCCTCAGATCTCAGCCTCCTGAGTAGCTAGGATTACAGGCGTGAGCCACCAGTGCCCGGCTTCTACTATAGACTTTGACTCACAACTCCACTCTCCATTTGTAGGTGGTTAAGTGGAAATAAGACTTTCCTGCCCAGGCTGGCTTCAAATTGTGATTCTCAGATCTCAGCCTCTTGAGTAACTAAGATTACAGGGTGAGCCACCAATGCCTGGAAATATTCATTTTTTTCTTCTTTTGTTTTTTTAGTCCAGGACCAGACCCAGTATCAGTACCAGAACTCAGTACCTCATGGTACTGAGTGCTAGCTCACTGGCTAGCACTCTACCAACTGGGCCACACCTACAACCCTTTATTTTTTCTGTATTAAAAATGCCACAGGGACAGAGAAAAGGGGCCCTTTTCCAGGGTAGACTCAGAAAATGATGGGAGCACATTTGTAACCTATGAGCTTGTTTCCTCACCTGCATTATGAGTCAACCTTGAAGGTTACTTGAGTTCATAGAAAATGCACATGGAGAGCTTGGTTTTCTCACTAGCATAGCCTGGACCTAGTTTTGTTACATCTATACATCAGGCCTTGTAAAGGTCATACATTCAGACCTTGGATATCTTGAGAGATGTTACTGGAAGAAAATGAAGATGTGTTTGAAACTACAGCAAATATGACCTCAAGTTCTTTCATTTGTGTTGCTAACAGAGTTGTGTTTCAATGCAGCTCTGGTAGTTGACCAAGATGCCTTGGCAGAAGCTCTGAAGAATAAGGTCATTAAAGCTGCAGCACTAGATGTGACATCCAGAACCCCTACCAACGGAGCAATCTTTGTTGAAACTGAAGAATGTCATTCTGACGCTTCATATTGGGATCACAACTCATCAAGCCAGATGAGAAATGATGGGAAATATGGTTGGAAGCATCCTGACTTCTCTCAATGACCTTCCCATTCCTAATGAAGTGGTACTTAAATGATTCATGTGAACTGAGAATCCACTGGGATGAAAAAATGGCAGATTAAAATGGGGAGAAGCTGTATTGTACAATACACTCATCATGTAGCTTAGTTTAATACTGTTGAGATGGAAGTGCTTTAAGAATAGTAATAATAAACTGGGGTTCACACTTGTAATCCTTGCTACTCAGAAGGCTGAGATCAGGAGAATGGAGGTTTTAAGCCAGGATAGGCAGAAGTTCTCAAAACCTCCATTCAGCAGTCAAAGCTAGATGTGGTGGTATAAGCTTATCAATTACAGCTACCATGTAAATAAAGCACACATAGGACAACTGCGGGCAAGTGGGACCAGGCCAAAAGCTCAAGCTTATCTCAAAAGTAACCAGAGCAAGAAGGCTTTTAGGCATAGCTTGTCTAGTAAGTGTGACACTGAGTTCAAACTCTAGTACTGCCTAAAAAGAACAGTAATAATATTTACTGCTTTATTTCTGTTATCACACCTCATCCTCAAGACAGCTACTAAGAGAAGTTCCAACTGTTAATCTTTTATAGGTTCAGCCTTCAAACAGATCTAAATGAAAACCCTAGGCTTGGTTTTTATTTGATTTGGATAAAACTTGTGTTACATCTGCAAATTTTCTGGTTAATTAAGTTTCTTTCCATCTTCTTAGTCTTTTTCTAGTTTGCTTTTGATACAGAGTCTCACGATGCAATTCAGTATGGCCTCTAATTTGGGATTCTGCTGTTTTAGCCTTCTAAGCACTGAGGTTACAGATGTGTGCCATCATATCCCTGCTTTGTTAAAATATTGATCCCTTCCTGGATTACATATTCTCCCTGATACTGGAATCAGTTTTCATTTATTCAATAAACAACTGTTGAGAACTTAAAAAAAAATGCCACAGGGCTGGGAATATGGCTAAGTAGTAGAGTGCTTGCCTAGTATACATGAAGCCCTGGGCTCAACTCCTCAGTACCATATAAACAGCCAGAAGTGGCATTGTAGCTCAAGTGGTAGAGTGCTAGCCTTGAGCAAAATAAGCTCAGGGACAGTGCCCAAGCACTGAGGACTGGCAAAACAAAACAAAAGTCACAATTCACCGGATGCAAATGGTCTCATGCCTGTAATCCTACCTACTCAGGAGGCTGAGAACTGAGGATCATGGTTCATAGCCAGGGAGAGCAGGAAAGTCCATGGCTCTGATCTTTAATTAACCACCAGAAAACCAGAAGTGGAGCTGTGGCTCAAGTGGTAGAGCACATGCCTGAAGCTGAAGAGCTCAGGGACAGCGCCCAGGCCCAGAGTTCAAGCCCATGGCAAACAAACAAAAAAAAAAAAAATCAGCCCAAGTGGAAAAGTTCATAGGGTCTATGAGACTCTTAAAACTTACCCGATGATCTTTGTAGAGTATAACTTAATTTTCTGAATAGGTAGTAGCAATGTACTTCCATAGCTCTCACACCTTTGTTAGCACTTAGAATTGTCATGCTTAGTTTTGTTAATTCTATAGGAAAGACTAATTAGCTTTAATTTGCATTTTCTTGATGATTAATGATGTTTAATACGTTCCTTGTTTATTGACATTGGGTTGCATACTAACCTGTTTAATTCTCTGCTCAGTTTTCAATTGGTTTGTTAATCTTTTTCTTTTCATTAAGTTTTTTTATTGTAAAAATACTGTAGAGGGGTTACAATCACATGAGCAAGGTAATGAGTACATTCCTTATCAAGCATTGTTGCCTCCTCTGTTTTTCCCCTACCATCCCTTCCCTCCAATCTCCACTACACTCCCCCCGCCTTATTAATCTTTTTCTTAGTGATCTGTATGAATCATTTGATAAGTATATAAATATATTCTGGGGGGCTGGGAAGGTGGCTCAGAGGTAGAGCGCTTGCCTTGCATGCCTGAGGCCCTGGGTTCAATTCCTCAGCACCACATAAGCATAAAGAAAAAAAGCTGGAAGTGGCGCTGTGGCTCAAGTGGTAGAGCTCTAGCCTTGAGCTGAAGAGCTAAGGGACAGCGCCCAGGCCCAGAGTTCAGGCCCCACGACTGGACCCCCCCCCCAAAAAAAAAAAAAAAATATATATATATATATATATATTCTGGTAGCAGCTTGCATTTTCACACGATGCTATTTTATGTGTGTGTATGTGTGTATGTGGTGCATACAACTAATGGGGCTTAAACTCATAACTTTAAGAGCCTTTTGTTTGCTCACAGCTGGTGCTCCACCCAACTTTTTCTATGGTTAATTGGAAACTGCAAGGTCTTTTCTGTCCCGACTAGCTTCACACTCGAATCTATAGATTAGTCTCCTAAGCAGTTATGGTTACAGCTGTGGGCCAGTGATGCTCAGCTTGGCGCTGTCCTTCTGTGTATGTCGATCCTGGGGCTTAGACTCAAGGCATGGGCACTGTGCCTTAGCTTTTTTGCTTAAGACTAACATTCTACCACTTGAGCTACAGCTCCACTTCTGGATTTTTAGTAGCTAATTGGAGATAAGAGTCTCATGAACGTGTCCTGCCTAGGCTGGCTTTAAACCCTGATCCTCAGATTAACTTCCTGAGTAACTAGGATTTAGGTGTGAACCATCAGCACTTGGCTTAGTGGTGTCTTTTGATGAACAGAAGTCCTTAATTCTAATCAAGTCCAATTTGTTGATTTGTGGTTAGCAACTTTAGTGTCTTGTCTTGTAATGTTTTCATATCCCAAGATTATGAAGGTATTTTTGTTTTTTGTCGGTCATGGGCGGGAACTCTGGGCCTAGATGCTGTCCCTCAGCTCTTCAGCTCAAGGCTAGCACTCTACCACTTGAGCCACAGCGCCACTTCCGGCTTTTTTCTTTTTGCTTATGTGGTGCTGAGGAATCGAACCCAGGGCCTCAGGTATGCAAGGCAAGCGCTCTACCACTGAGCCACCTTCCCAGCCCATGAAGCTATTTTTTCATGTTTTCTTCTACTGTTTTACCTTCAGCTCTTACCCAATGGTACAGCTCAAATTAGTTTTAGTATAGGGTGTACAGCCTTAGGGATCAGAGCTCGTGATTTTTCGTTAGGATGTCCAATTAACCCAGTATGATTTATTTTCCTTTTTTTATTAGTGTATATTAGATGTAAAAAATTATGTGCATTATTGTGACATTTTCATACCTGTAACTGATGTGTTTTGTTCATATTCACCCTGTTGCCCTCTCTTGTCCCCCACACTTTCTATACCTGTCTCCTTTCCACATAGTCCCCCCTCCTTTTTTTTGCCAGTCCTGAGGCTTGAACTCAGGGTCTAGACGCTGTCCCTGAGCTGCTTTTTTGCTGAAGGCTAGCACTCTACCATTTGAGCCAAAGCGCCATTTCTGACTTTTTCTGTTAATGTGGTACTGGGGAATGCTAGGAGTGCTAGGCAAGCACTCTACCACTGAGCCACATGCCCAGCCCCAAACAGTCCTCTTTTTACTTTCATGTCTGATATTTGCTTTCTGTGCCAGTCCTGAGACTTGAACTTAGGTGCTGCCCCTGAGCTTTTTTACTTAAGGATAGTGCTCTATCACTTGTGGCTTTTTTTGCTGGTTAACTGGAGGTAAGTCTCACAGACTTTCATGCTTGGGCTAGTACTGAACTCTGCGATCCTTAAATCTCAGCCTCCTGAGTAGATAGGGTTATAGAGGTGAGCCACCAATGCCCAGGGTTTGTTTTGGTTTTGGTTTTTTTTTTGCCAGTCCTGGGCAAAAACTCAGGGTCTGGGCACTTCTAAGCCACAGTGCCACTTCTAGCTTTTTTCTGGTTATGTGGTACTGGGGAATTGAACCAAGGGCTTCATGTATGCTAGGCAAGCACTCTACCACTAAACCACATTTCCAACCTTTTTTTGTTTTTGTCAGTCATGGGGCTTGAACTCTTGGCCTGAGCGCTGTCCCTTAGCTCTTCAGCTCAAGGCTAACACTCTACCACTTTAGCCAATGCACTACTTCTGGTTTTCTGAGTGGTTTACTGGAGATAAGAGTCTCATGGACTTTCCTGTCCGGGCTGGCTTTGAACTGCAATCATCAGATCTCAGATTCCTGAGTAGCTAGAACTACAGGTGCGAGCCACCAGCGCCCAGCTCTTCTAAAAAAAAAAAAGGCTTTTCTTCTCCTTTGAGATTATAATGACCATGGTCATACCACAAGTAGTCAGAAGTAGGACAGAATGCTCTGAAGGCTGGTTTCGTTATCTGAGATCATTAAAAATGGCTGACCCTAACAATATGTACAAAAATATAAATAAAAATGCAAATAAAATTTTCTTCTTACAGTATTTTTAAGAAAAAAGCAGGGTCCTGGAAGTTTTGGTATTTTCCTCCCCCGATGCACATTCTCGTTGTGGTTTTGGTGGGGTGGTGGAAAGCCTGTTGATGCTGTCCACAAAGGGCAAATGGCTTCTCTACTCCAAGGTGACCATGTTTACATTCTGAGACGGGAGGTGGAGGATAAATAGGTCATGGCAGCTTTTTTTTTAGTTAACTTTTCCTTTTTGTCGTCATCCTTATCAGTCTTCTGCTTCTTGGTATCGACATCCTCCTCCTCTTCATCTTCAGCTGCCCTTTTGCCTGTAGCTGCCTCATCTTCATCTCCACCCTCACCATCACCTTCTTTCTCCCTACCTTCTTCTTCATCAAATATCTCATTACCAGCCTCCTGCTTCCCATTTTCCTCATTACCATTCCCATCGACAGGGGTGCCTCTCCACAACTTCCTTCTTCTTCAAGTCCTTGGTGGTGATCTAGGAACTGGTATCCACAGTGACCTGGTGGGGCCAGTGCCCTGTTCTTTGTTTTTAAAGTCTTTCTGGTATGGCTTACTTCACTTCACATGGTAATCTCCAGTTCCATCCATTTTCCTACAAAAACCATTTCTTCTTCCTTATAGCTGAATAACATGCCATTGTGTATATGGACCACATTATCTTTAGTATTTATCTGTGATGGGCACCTAGGCTGAGTCCATACCTTGACTGTTGTGAATAGGGCTGCAATGAACATACCAAAGTGTGTCTACTGTGTACTAAGAGATTCCTTTGTTGTTTTTAGTCATTGATGGACCTCCATACTGATTTCCAGAGTGGAAAAGTGTGTATAAGGGTCTTTCTCATTATCCTATATCCTTGCCAGCATTTGTTATTTTCTTAATGATAGCAATTCTGATTGAGGTGAGATGGAATCTCAATCTCATTTCCATCCCAATGTATGTGTGTGCCAGGACTGGAGCTTGAGCTAAAGACCTTTGATTTAATTAGCTTTTTCATTCAAGGCTGGTGCTCTACCACTGAGCCATAACTCCACTTCCAGTTTTTTGTTGATTAATTCCATAGATAGATAGTGTTTTGCAGGCTGCCAGGTGCTGGTGGCTCACGCCTGTAATACTAGCTACTCAGGAGGCTGAGATATGAGGCTCTCAGTTCAAAGTCAGCATGAGCAGGAAAGACCATGAGACTCTTATCTCCAATAAACTACCAGAAAACCGGAAATGGCACTGTGGCTCAAGTGGTAGAGCACTCATCTTGAGCTAAAGAACTGAGGGACAGCATCCAGGCCCAGAGTTCAAGCTCCACGTCAGACAAAAAAAAGTCTCACAGGCTTTCCTGCCTGGTTGGCTTCATTAGCATGTACTTCGTTGGCGTGAGCCACTAGCACCCAGCTATACTTTATTTCTTCAGAACTTTTTTCACTAAGTCCAAACTATGTATACACCAAAATGCATTAGCACTTATGAAACAAAATTTACATATTAGAAGGTTGAGATAAAAGGATAATAAGTTTGAGGCAAGCTTGAGATATACAACAAGAATCTGCCTCTAACAGACACATACATATGCACACATTCATAGATGCACAGATGATGGAATGACAGTTTTCTGTGTGTGTTGGTAGAGGGGCTTGAACTCAGGGCTTCAACATTCTCAGTTAAGATTTTTTGTTTGTTTGTTTGGTCAGTTGTGAGGCTTGAACTCTGGGCCTGGATGCTGTCCCTCAGCTCTTCAGCTCAAGACTAGCACTTTACCACTTGAGCCATACCACTTCTGGTTTTCTGGTGGTTAATTGGAGATAAGAGTCTCACAGACTTTTCTGCCCTAGCTGGCTTTGAACCGTGATTCTCAGATCTCAGCCTCCTTAGTAGCTAGGATTATAGGCATGAGCCACTGGCACCTGGCTCAAGATTATTTTTCACATGGGTGGTGCTCTACCATTTGAGGCATGCCTCCACTTCCAGTTCTCTGTAGGTTAACTGGAGAAAAGTCTCTCAAATTTGTCTGCTTGGATGGCTCTGAACCTGGATTATCAGTTCTCAGCTTTCTGAGTAGTTGGAATACGTAGGAATTATTCCCTATATATTTTGAAATTTTTTACCTAGAATTTGATATAACAAACTCTATGAATGAGAACAGTGCCCATATGGAACCATGTAAATAAATTACTGAGAAGTGTATTTTATTTATTCTTTTACCAAATATAAAACAGAACACAAATTTGAAATCAAAGGCTGAGCATGGTGGTGCACTTGGGAAGTAAAGCCAAGTGGGTCATGAGTTCTAAGGTCGGTTATGGTTACATAGTTAAGTTTGTGGCCAGCCTTGGCTATATATTAAGACTTTGACAAGACAGAGAAAAATAAGACATTGACAAGAGAGAGATGAGAGGAAGAAGAAACGAGGAGGGAAAGAGGGGAGAGGGAGGGAGGGAGGGAAAGAGGGAGGGAGACAGGAAGGCAGGAAGGAAGGAAGGAAGGAAGGAAAAGAGAGGGAAGGGAAAGAAAGAGGAAGCGATGAAGGGAGGAAGACAGAAAGGGAAAGAAAAGGAAAAAAAAGAAATCTAAGTGTTTGCTAACAGAAATTCAAGTGTGTGCAATGCTCAATGGAAATGTACTCATTACCTTATTCATGTAACTATAACCCCTTTTTACAGTACTTTTACAATAAAAATCAGATATTTTTAAAAAGTAGGAATATAGTTCAGTAGCATGCCTTGAAGTGCTGCAAGAGAAAAATAAATATATCAAAACAGAAACACTGAGTAAAGTATATAGGAGTAATATTGTTCTTCTATCTGCTTGCCTGGCTTTTCTTTTTTTTTTTTTTTTTTTTTTTGTCGGTCGTGTGGCTTGAACTCTGGGCCTGGGCGCTGTCCCTCAGCTCTTCAGCTCAAGGCTAGCGCTCTACCACTTGAGCTACAGTGCCACTTCCGGTTTTCTGGTGGTTTATTGGAGATAGGAGTCTCATGGTCTCTCCTGCCCGGGCTGGCTTTGAACTGCGATCCTCAGATCTCAGCCTCCTGAGTAGCTAGGATTACAGGTGTGAGCCACCAGCACCCGGCTTTGCCTGGCTTTTCTACAGACTTCAACGTGGGACAGTTGTGAATATAGGGGAGAATGAAGAAGAACTTAAGTCAGCGGAGTGCTGTTGGGCTTTGGGACCCTGCTGGAAAATAGGCAAGGAGTCAAATCTACAATTAATACAATTACAGGGTTGACGAATGTCCAGCCTATGGGCTATACAATACCTGTGAAATTATCACTTGTAGGACAGGAAAGACACAATCTCATCTGCCTGTACTAATAATGGCCTGCAATTTTGATGGGTTTGTTTTTGTTTTATTTTTTGCTTGTTTGTTTGGTGGGGGGAGGGAGATTCTGGGGTTTGAACTCAGGGCCTGGGCACTGTCCTTGAACATTCTGATCAAAGCTAGCACTCTACCACTTCTGATTTTCTGCTGGTTACTTGGAGATAAGACTCTCACAGACTTCCTGCCTGGCTGGCTTTGAACCACAATACTCAAATCTCAGCCTTTCTGAGTCACAGGAATTATAGGTGTGAGCCATCAGTGCCCAGTCAAATGATGTTTTTAGTTTTGTTTTGTGCTTCAACTTAGATCTTAAGGGTGAGATCTGAGAATCAAGGTTTGAAGCTAGCCTAAGAGGACAAATCCTCAAGATTCTGATCTTCAATTAGCCAGCACAAAGCCAGAACTGGAGGTGTGGCTCAAGTGGTCAAGCACCAGCCTTAAATGGAAAAGCCAAGTGAGGGCTGGGAAGGTGGCTCAGTGGTAGAGCGCTTGCCTTGCATGCTTGAGGCCCTGGGTTCGATTCCTCAGCACCACATAAACAAAAAGAAAAAAGCCGGAAGTGGTGCTGTGGCTCAAGTGGTAGAGCGCTAGCCTTGAGTTGAAGAGCTGAGGGACAGCGCCCAGGCCCAGAGTTCAGGCCCACAACTCGACACCCCCCCCAAAAAAAAAGAAAGAAAAGCCAAGTGAGTGAGGCTTCCTAGGGATCAAGCCCCAGTACTGGCACATAACACTGACTGACTGACAGACTGACCAAGAGATGATTGATAGACAGATAGATAGATAGACACTTGAACACACACTCACACACTCTCTTCTCTCTCTCAAGGAATCTATTACTTGTCAGGAAGCAAGTACTTGTTCCCTAACCTTCAATTTATACTAATAGTATTACTTTAATGCTTCAATCACTTGAAAACAAATGGAGCAAGTGTATCAAGCCAGGTGAGATGACTCAAACCTGTAATACTAGCTATGTGCATGGGGGAATCTCAGTTCAAGACTGGCCAAGGCAAAAAAGTTTTCAGGCCAGGCACCGGTGGCTCACGCCTGTAATACTAGCTACTCAGGAGGCTGCGATCTGAGGATCTCGGTTCAAAGCCAACCTGGGCAGGAAAGTCTGAGTGACTCTTATCTCCAATAAACCACTAGAAAACCGGAAGTGGCGCTGTGGCTCAATCGGTAGAGCACTGGCCTTGAGCTGAAGAGCACAAGGACAGCGCCCAAGCCCAGAGTTCAAGCCCCACGACCGGAAAAAAAAAAAAAAAAAAAAAAGAACCAATACAAAAAGGGGACGATGGAGTGACACAAGTGAAAGAGTGCTTGCCTATCAAAAAAAAAAAAAAAAAAAGGAAAAGCAATTAAATCAGATGGGTATGTATGTTTAAGAAGTATACATTTTAGGGGCTGGGAAGGTGGCTCAGAGGTAGAGTTCTTGTCTTGCATGCATGAGGCCCTGGGTTCGATTCCTCAGCACCACATAAACAGAAAAAAAAAAGGCAGAAGTGGTGCTGTGGCTCAAATGGTAGAGCTCTAGCCTTGAGCAAAAAGAAGCTCAGAGACGGTGCCCAGGCCTCAAGATTGGCAAAAAAAAAGTCTTACGGAGTTTCCTGCCCAGGCTGGCTTCTAACCACAACCATTAGATCATAGCCTCTTGAGTAACCGGAACTATTATAGGTGTCAGCCATTGGTGCCCAGAAACTTCGTGGAATTTTTTTTTGGGGGGGTCAGGTCGTGGGGCATGAACTCTGGGCCTGGGTGCTGTCCCTCAGCTCTTCAGCTCAAGGCTAGTGCTCTACCACTTGAGCCACAGCGCCACTTTCCGGCTTTTTCTTTTTGCTCATGTGGTGCTGAGGAATCGAACCCAGGGCCTCATGCATGCAAGGCAAGCACTCTACCACTGAGCCACCTTCCCAGCCCCTTGGTGGAATTTTTTTATAGCCCACTTCCAGGGATCCCAGTCAGAACTGACTCAGTTAACAGGGTTAGAGGGGCAGAGTTTGAATGCATTCAGGGAGAGAGAACTTCTGGCACCCAGGCCCAATAAGGCCCACAAGGACAAGTATGCTTCGCATAGACTGTTCCTGGCAGGTTGTCTGCCCTGATCATTTTTGTGTGGCCTGAGAATGATGTTATAAATATCCAAAATTTCTACACATTGAAGCTCAAGAGGCTGAGATCCAAGAATCGCGGTTTGAAGCCAGCCCCAGGCAAAAACATCCGGGAGCCTCTTATCTCCAATTAACCAGCAAAAACCCAGAAGCGGAGCTGTGGCTCAAGTGATAAGAGTTCTAGCTTTGAAGGAAAAATCTAAGTGGCAGTGCTCAGGCCGGCCCTGCGGCCAAGTCCCAGTGCTGGCACACAGAACATAATAATAACGTGTATGGCATCTGAATTCCTCCAAAGCAGCGTCTTGAGAGTAGCTGGCCATCGCTGTGGGTTGGCTTGTACCAAAGATGTGTAGAAAAATAAACCAACACCCGCCCTCCTACTTCCGATTAGAACTGTGTCTAATTATGATTAGAGTCTGAGTTACTTCTGAAGAGAAGCAAGCTGGGGATGTGTGGGGCGCCGGGGAGGCTGGGCGTGGGGGCGATGAGTAAAGAGGGCGCAGTGCACAGGTCGGGGCGCACCCGCACCAGGCCGGCTCACCTTCACGCGCTCGTAGTAGCTGCCGGTGCGTAGCAGGGCGACGCCTTTAAACTCGGACTCGCGGTCCTGCAGCCTCCGAAGTAGGCGATCCACTACCTTGTTCACGACCACGGCGGCCGCCGAGATTTGCTGGCGGTTCAGCTTCAGCCTGTCCAGCACGGGCCGGGGATTCCAGCCACCTGGCGGCGCCTCGGTCCGGCGGGAACGCTGGACCTGGACCCGCGCGCCGGGGCCCGGCTCCTCCGGGGACGCGGGCGTGGTTCGGGAACACGGCTCCGCGGGGCCCGGATCCCGCGTGGAGCGCGCAGCTCCCGATCGCCGAGCTCCCGATCGCCGAGAGCCGGCCCTGGCGAGGGGCAGATCGGGGGCGGCTGGGCGCTCCGGACCGTCCACGCTGGGCGCGCGCGGCGGCGGCGCCCCGTCCACGCTCCGAGGCGCCTTCGCCGGGCAGGCTCGCGGGGCGCGCGGCGGCCGCGGCTTCTGGGGGGTCCGGGCGCCCCGGGTCTGCCGAGGTCGCGACGCCCCAGCGTGGCTGCTGCGGTCCGCGGCGGGCCGGGCCGCCCGGGGGGCGGGCGCAGGCTCGCAGGGCTCCATCTGGGTGCCCGACGGGTCCGGCTCCGAAACCCGGGAGGTGGCAGGTCCGGCCTTGGAAGGTTTCCGGGGAGCCTTTCCGCACCTGAGGTCCATGTCTGGCCTTGTCTGTTCCCGAATGGAGGGTCGGCCGTGGGAAGAGGAACTCGCGACGGCAGCTGAAAATGAAACTTAAAAAAGTGGCGCGAAGAAGGCGGGCGAGGCCTGGAAGCTGGCACTAGCGGGAATTCGGAGGCCCCGCCCTCGCCGCCGAGGCCCCGCCCCTCCGAGAGAACTGGTCTCCTCGCCTGCCCAGTCCCCTTTCCTTCCCGCGCTACCAGCAGTGCTGGGGCCTGGGAGCCATGTGCACATAACGCCAGAGGAGGAACACGGTTGAGTGCTTTCCTGGGCAGACGTGCTGGGAGACCACCTAAGATTGCTTTTGGAAAGCTGTCGACTGTATTTGAAATTGGCACTGAAAACCTTCCCACTGTGGGTTTTAGTAAGGGGTTGTTATCGTTCTTTTATTTTTTATTTCTTTATGGTTACCATACAGGTGATGTGCAGTGGGATTACAGTTACGTAAGTCAAGTAATAGTAAATTTTCCCTCTCTTCCTTGCTGCTGTTAATGGGAAATACAACATATTAGACCTTTATAAGACAGAATGAGACAAGATACTGGTAGCTCACATCTGCTATCCTAGCTACTCAGGAGGCTAAGATCTGAGGATCACACTTCAAACTTCTCCTGGGCAGGAAAGTCCAATTAGCCACCAAAAAGTATTGGAGTCCATGAGAATCTTATCTTCAGTTAACCACCAAGAAAGTCACAAGTGAAGCAGTGCACTGGTGGCTCACACCTATAATCCTAGCTACTCAGGAGGCTGAGATCTGTGGGTCGCAGTTCAAAGCCAGCCCAGGCAGGAAAGTCCATGAGACTCTTATCTCCAATTAACTACCAGAAAACTGGAAGTGGTGCTGTGGCCCAAATGGTGGAGTGCTTGCCTTGAGCTTAAGAGTTGAGGTACAGCGCCCAGGCCCAGAGTTCAAGCCCCACAACAGACCAAAGAAAAGAAAGAAGTGGAGCTGTGACTCAAGTAGTAGAGTGCCAGCCTTGGGCAGAAAAACTTCAGGGACAGCACCTGAGTTCAAGCCCCAGTTTCAGTACAAAAATAAAAATATGGGGCTGGGAATGTGGCTTAGTGGTAGAGTGCTTGCCTAGCATACATGAGGCCCTGGGTTCGATTCCTCAGTATCACATAAACAGTAAAAGGTGGAAGTGTTGCTGTGGTTCAAGTGGTAGAGTGCCTTGAGCAAAAAGCAGCTCAGGCACTGTGCCCAAGCCCTGAGCAAGCCCTATGATTGGCAAAAAAAAAAAAAAAAAAAGTAAAACATAGAATGAGATGAGAATTACCTAATCAGATTAAGTATTTCACTTTCACTTTAGAAAAAAAATCTTAAAGTTCCTACTTAGGCATTTTATCCTTCCTTTTCTATAGCCATCGAAAATGACACTAGGGCCAGCCAGGGGTGTGACTCAAGTGGTAAAAGGCCAGTCCCCCCACCCCTCCAAAAAAGGAAAGAAAGAAAAAGGAAAGAGGGAGGCACTGACCCACTTCTGTAATCTTAACTATCAGGGAGGCTGAGACCTAAGGAAAATGATTCCAAGCCAACTCAGGTAGACTTTCATCTCCAATTGCTGGAAGTGAAAGAGTGGTTAAAGTTGTAGAGCACCATCCTTGAGTGGAGAGTGTGAATCCCAGTATAGGAACAAAAAAGAAGACAGCAGGGGAGGGGAAGAAGGAAAATGAAAGAAAGGAAGGGGAAGGAAGGGAGGGAGAGAGAGAAAAAAAGAGACGAGGGAGAGAGAGAAAAGACAAAGTGGAGTGGCTTACAGTTTAAATTACAAAAACTGCTTCAGCTGTTAGATTCTGGAGCCTGTCAATACCGACGTCAAAGCCAAGCTTTTATAACAATGCCTGCTCTATTAGGAGTTGCCCTTACAATTTGCCTTGTGAAAGTTAAAATGTGTTTGTGACTCTAAGTATCACTATTCCACAATACTGTGAAATTTATGTAACCACCTAATCTCAATTTTAAAAAAAAAGTGAGAGAAAGGATGGATTAAGAGAGATGGGTGAGGGGCTGGGAAGGTGGCTCAGTGGTAGAGCACTTGCCTTGCATGCATGAGGCTCTAGGTTTGGTTCCTCAGCACCACATAAGCAAAAAATAAAATAAAATAAAAAAGCCGGAAGTGGCGCTGTGGCTCAAGTGGTAGAGTGCTAGCCTTGAGCTGAAGAGCTGAGGGACAGTGCCCAGGCCCAGAGTTCAGGCCCCACGACTGGACCCAAAAAAAAAAAAAAAAAAAAAGAGAGAGAGAGAGAGATGGGTGACAATGTTGTCAGACACTTTGTACTCATATACTGTTTTGTAGAATGGGAACTTCTTTGTACAACTACATAAAGATAATTTAAAAAGGGCTGGGAAGATGGCTCAGTAGTAGAGCGCTTGCCTTGCATGCCTCTGAGGCCCTGGGTTCGATTCCTCAGCACCACATAAGCAAAAAGAAAAAAAGCCAGAAGTGGCACTGTGGCTCAAGTGTGGAGCGTTAGCCTTGAGCTGAAGAGCTGAGGGACAGCGCCTGGGCCCAGAGTTCAGGCCCCACGACTGGACCAAAAAAAAAAAAAAAGATAATTTAAAAAATAAAATTAAAAAAATTTAAAAAATTTAAAAAAGGAGTTGTCCTTAGCAGCATTATTTTGCATCCCCTTCCAATGCCTGGCATTCTAAATCCTAAAGAATAGCCACACCTATATAATTACAAAATAAACTTTCTTTTTTTGTCAGTCATGGGGCTTGAACTCTGGCCTGGGCGCTGTCCCTCAACTCTTAGGCTCAAGGAGAGCCACAGCACCACTTCTGGTTTTCTGGTGGTTTATTGGAGATAAGAGTCTCACAGACTTTCCTGCCCTGGCTGGCTTTGAACTGTGATCCTCAGATCTCAGCCTCCTGACTAGCTAGGATTACAGGTGTGAGTAACCCGTGCTCGGCTAAACTTTTTTAAAAGTTCAAACCAGAACAGAACTCTGTGACCTTCAGCTAACTTGCAAGAAGGTGTAGGGAATTTCCAGCCAGTGGCAGTATAACCTGGATTGTATGTACTGTATGGTCCATCATTGATGTTATAAACGTCCAAGTGATCTTTAGCACACACAAAAAAAGTTTCCACAGCCCAGAATATGTAACTTCTCTCCTTATTCCTTATGTATGTAAATGGGTGGGATTTTTAACTTGTAGAAAAGTTTTTGGGCTGGGAGCTGGTGGCTCACATCTCTAATCCTAGCTATTCAGGCAACTGAGATCTGTGGATAGTAGTTTAAAGCCAGCCCAGGCAGGAAAGTCCAGGAGACACCTACTTCCACTTAATCATCAAAAGGCCATAAATGGAGCTGTAGCTCAAGTGTAGAGCTAACTTTGAGCAAAAAAACTGCTGGGATCATACCCAAGCACTGAGTTCATCACAAAAACAGTGTTTATTAAATAGTTGTACAAAGGGGTTTCAATTCAACCTACCAGTTTATGAGTACAACAATCTTTTCCTTTCTTTTTTTTTTTTTTTTGTCTGTCGGGGGGCTTGAACTCTGGGCCTGGGCGCTGTCCCTCAGCTCTTCAGCTCAAAGCGAGTGCTCTACCACTTGAGCTACAGCACCACTTCCGGTCTTCTGGTGGTTTATTGGAGATAGGAGTCTCGCGGTCTCTCCTGCCTGGGCTGGCTTTGAACCCGATCCTCAGATCTCAGCCTCCTGAGTAGCTAGGATTACAGGTGTGAGCCACCAGCGCCCAGCGATGAGTACAACAATCTTGATTAGTGTCATACCTTCCAGCATTCCCCCTCCTAGTCCTACCCACACCCTCATTACTTGGTTCCATTTTCACATATGTACTGAATATTTTGACTACATTTGTCCACCCTTCTCTCCATTCCTCTGCCCTTCCTTCTCTTTGATCTCCTCCTGTGAAAAAACATGCTTCCGATTCCTGGTATTCATTTTGTTAAATCTCCCCTAAGTATACCTACTTTAGTCAATCTGTGAATATGTTTTCATGTATGCTTATAATTTATATCGAACTTCCCCATATGAGAGAAAACATGAATCCTTTATCTCTCAGAGCCTGACTTACTTAATTTTTTCAGGTTCATCCATTTTTCTACAATTGACATAATATTGTTCCTGATGGATTGGCAAAGTTCCATTATGTGTATAACTTTATTAATATATATCAATATACTTATATATCATTGACTATATTATAATATTAATGTATTACATATAATATATACTAAGATAATGTTATATGTATTGATCTATTAGTAGGTGTGATTATATCAATTAACAAATTATATATTAATCTATATTATATAGATCAATTGATAAATATATACTAATTATATTAATAAAATATATTGATTGGCTATATTAATATATACATATATAAGTGTATGCATGCATATATATGTGTGTGTTATATCACCTTTTAAATTTTATATATATGTATTTTTTAGGGTTTTTTTTTGTCGGTCATGCAGCTTAAACTATGGGCCTGGGCGCTGTACCTCAGCTCTTCAGCTCAAGGTGAGTGCTCTACCACTTGAGCTACAGCACCACTTCCGGTTTTCTGGTGGTTTATTAAAGATATGAGCCACCAGTTCCTAGCCATTATTTAAAAAAAATTTTTAAAAGAAATTTTCAACATAAAAAGTTAGGAGCTGGGCACTAGTGGCTCACACCTGTAATCCTAGCTACTCAGGAGGTTGCGATCTGAGGATCCCGGTTCAAAGCCAGCCCTGGCAGGAAAGTCTGTGAGACTCTTATCTCCAATTAACCACCAGAAAACTGGAAGTGGAGCTGTGACTCAACTGGTAGAGTGCTAGCCTTGAGCTGAAGAGCTGAGGGACAGCGTCCAGGCCCAGAGTTAAAGCTCCATGACTGATTAAAAAAAAAAAGTGGGAGCCGGGCGCTGGTGGCTCACGCCTGTAATCCTAGCTACTCAGGAGGCTGAGATCTGAGGATCGCGGTTCAAAGCCAGCCCGGGCAGGAGAGACCGTGAGACTCCTATCTCCAATAAACCACCAGAAAACCGGAAGTGGCGCTGTAGCTCAAGTGGTAGAGTGCTCGCCTTGAGCTGAAGAGCTGAGGGACAGCGCCCAGGCCCAGAGTTCAAGCCCCACGACCGACAAAAAAAAAAAAAAAGTGGGGGTATTGGGGAGCAATCTGGTTGCTGGTGCCTCATGCCTGTAATCCTAGCTGCTAGGGAGGTTGAGATTTGGAGATTGCCATTCAAAGCCAGCTCAGGCAGGAAGGTCCATGAGACTCTTATCTCCAGTTCACCACCACCACCACAAAATGGTTAAGTGGAGATGCAGCTCAAAATAATAGAGCACTAAAATTGAGCAATAGATCTTAGGGACAGTGTCCAGGCACCAAGTTCAAGCCCCATGCCCAAAAATATTTTTTTGTAATTCAATGCTTGATACAATATGGGGAAATAATGTTTTTTTTTTGGGCAGCGGGGTCCGGACATAGGGCCTGAACTCTGGGCCTGGGCGCTGTCCCTCAGCTCTTCAGCTCAAGGCTAGCACTCTACCACTTGAGCCACAGCGCCACTTCCAGCTTTTTTCTTTTTGCTTATGTGGTGCTGAGGAATCGAACCCAGGGCCTCTGGCATGCAAGGCATGAGCTCTACCACTGAGCCACCTTCCCAGCCCTGGGGAAATAATCTTATACACTATTAGGCACAAAGTTCTTGGGAAGTAATTTAGTGATTTATTAGAAATTATTAGAAATTCTTTTTTTTTCTTCCTTTTTTTCTTTCTTTTTTTTTTTTTTTTTTGTTGGTCATGAAGCCTGAACTCTGAGCCTGGGCACTGTCCCTCAGCTCTTCAGTTCAAGACTAGCACTCTACCACTCGAACCATAGGGCCACTTCTGGCTTTTTCTGCTTATGTGGTGCTGAGGAATCGAACCCAGGGCCTCATGCATGCAAGGCAAGCACTCTACCACCTTCCCAGCCCTAGAAATTCTTAAACTGGTATTTACTGAAGATACAGATAGATAGATAGATAGATAGATAGATAGATAGATAGATAGATAGATAGATAGATAGATAGACAGACAGACAGACAGACAAATAGATACACACACACACACACACACACTTTGACAATCATCCTATGAAAAGATTAGAAATAGCTGGGACTGGTGGCTCATGCCTGTAATCCTAGCTACTCAGGGGGTTAAGATATGAGGATTGCAGTTTGGAGCTAGCTCAGGCAGAAAAGTTGGAGCGAGGGCTGGGAAGATGGCTCAGTGGTAGAATGCTTGCCTTGCATGCCTGAGGCCCTGGGTTCGATTCCTCAGCACCACATAAGCAAAAAGAATAAAAAACCAGAAGTGACGCTGTGGCTCAAGTGGTAGAGTGCTATCCTTGAGCTGAAGAGCTGAGGGACAGTGCCCAGGCCCAGAGTTCAGGCCCCATAACCGGACCAAAAAAAGAAAGAAAAGCCAGAGAGACTCAGATCTCCAATTAATCACAGAAAATTCAGGAAGTAGTGATGTGGCTCAAGTGGTAGAGCACTAGCCTGAGGCAAAAGTAGTGCATGGACAGAGCCCAGGCCCAAAGATTAAGCCCCAGCAAAGACAGAAAAAAAGGAAGAAAAAAATAGAAATAATCCGAATGCCCATTAGTTAGAGTTGATTAAATCGATATAGGTTCCATACACAATTCTATCATGCAAAAAAAAAATTCTTTTAAAGCTTTAAAAAAAGGGGCGGGGGCTAGGAAGGTGGCTTAGTGATAGAGCGCTTGCCTTGCATGCCTGAGGCCCTGGGTTCGATTCCTCAGCACCGCATAAGCAAAAAGAAAAAAGCCAGAAGTGGCATTGTGGTTGAAGTGGTAGAGCGCTTGCCTTAAGCTGAAGAGCACTGGGACAGCGCCCAAGCCCAGAGTTCAAGCCCCACAACCGACAAAAAAAAAAAAAAAAAAGAAGAAGAAGAAAGAAACATACCCATGTAACTAACCCCTCTGTACAGCATCTTTACGATTAAAAAAAAAAAAAAAAAAGCCAGGTTGAAGCCAGCTCAGGAAGGTCCCTGAGACTCTTATCTCCAATTAACCATCAAAAAGCCAAAGGGAGTTGTGGCTCAAGTTGTAGTGCACTAGCCTTAAGCAAAAGCATTTCAGGGAAAGCACCAAGGGGTGAGGGAAAATGTCAAAAAGACTAAGTAAAACAAAGCAGTGAAACCACGTGATCGCAGTGTTAACAGGTACAAAACAATAGTAGCGTAAGTTTGTGCATAAAAAAGTCAAAGTCAGGGGACTGGGAAGGTGGCTCAGTGGTAGAGTGCTTGCCTTGCATGCATATGAGGCCCTGGGTTCGATTCCTTAGCACCACATAAGCAGAAAAGGCCGTTAGTGGCGCTGTGGCTCAAGTGGTAGGACCCTAACCTTGAGCTGAAGAGTTGAGGGACAGCGCCCAGGCCCAGAGTTCAGGCCCCACAACCGACCAAAAAAAAAAAAAAGTCTAAGTCTTTGTAACCAAGTATTCACAGTGGGAAGTTGTGAGTTCTTTATTTCTCCAAGTGTTATGATTCTGCAAGGCCTGTGGATAAGGAATGTTTATTTTAATAATCAGAACGAAACTGTTCTTTAATGATCCAGTAGCTTGAACCTCCTATACAGGGAGGAGGTGTGTGGGAGGAGGGGGAAGGGGAGAAAGTAGGGAGGGAAGGGAGAGAGGGGAAGGAGAGAGTGGGGAAAGGGGAGAGAGGGGAGGGAGAGAGGAGGGGAAGTAAAAGGGTAGAGGGGAGGATAGAGAAGAGGAAGGGAAGATAGAAGAGGAAAGGGAGTGAGTGAGGAAGGAGTTCAAGGGAGGGGGTGAGTCGAGGAAAGGAGAAAAGAGGAGGGGAACGGAGTAAAAGGTGTGTGGAAGCAGGGAATGGAGGAGGAGAGACATAAGAAGGAAGGAGGAGCAGAGGAGGAACAAATAGACATTTAGCCAGAGACTCAACACAACGCCATAAAAAAACATTCTGCACCACCCAGGCAAGGCAACGCGGGCGTGGTGGTCAGGAATCCCAAGGACCCCACCGCAGCTCCAAGCCGCCAATCAGTGGCCACGCTGAACGTCGGCGTGCTGCGCCGTGACGTCAGAGCAAGATGGCTGCGCCCTGCAGGTCTTGTCTTCTTCCGGCTTCTGAGCCTTTCTAGCGGCTGGCCGGGAGTCAGCCTCGGCCGCCTTCGCCCCGCATGTTCTCCCTCCGAGGCTGCGGCCGCCGGGTCGCGGCTTCTCTCCGCAGACGGCACCTGTCGTTAGGCCGGCCCGGCAGCGACAGCGCGGCGCCTGGACCCCCGCACTTCGACGTGGTGGTCATAGGCGGGGGCCATGCGGGGACCGAGGCCGCCGCCGCCGCCGCTCGGTGCGGCTCCCGCACGCTGCTCGTCACGCACCGCGTGGACACCATCGGTGAGGAGCGCGGCGCCGACGCCTTTTTCCAGCCCGCGAGGCCGATGAGACACCGCCCCGCAGCGCAGGGTTTCTTCCCGCCGGGCTCCCACCGGCCGGGGTCCCGCAGTCTGCCCTCTGGGGCTTGCGTTGCAGGATGCGGGAACGAGGAAGGGCGGCGGCCCCGGCAAAGTTTAAACATACTCAGTGCTAGATTGTTCGTTCTTGGCTTTAGAGAAGGAATTAAGCCGGACGCCATGGCTCACGCTTCTACTCCTTGCTACTCAGGAGGTTGAGGCTTGAGGGTCATGGTTTGAAGCTAGCCCGGACAGGGAAGTCTGTGAAACTCTTGTCTCCAGTTAACCACCAAAGGCTGCAAATGGAACCGTGGGTCAAGTGGTAGGCGCTAGCCTTAAGCAGAAAAACTGAGCGCCCAGGACATGCACACACAAACATACTGTGCACACACATACACACACTGTGCTTGATTTAGAGGAAAGTTTCCCGAGTTAATAATATCATACTTAGGGGCTAGGAAGGTAGCTCAGTGGTACAGCGTTTGCCTTGCATGCCTGAGGCCCTGGGTTCGATTCTTCAACACCACATAAGCAAAAAGAAAAAAGCCGGAAGTGGCGATGTGGCTCAAGTAGTAGAGCGCTAGCCTTGAGCTGAAGAGCTGAGGGACAGCGCCCAGGCCCAGAGTTCAGGCCCCATGACCGGACCCCCCCCCCCAAAAAAAAAAATCCATACTTATAAGGAAAGGTCAGCCTACTAAAGTAGTGAAATTATGCACCAGTGGAAAGTTACAGAAGGAAATTCAAATATTCTCTTGTAGGATGCCCTGGACAACTCTTGCATTCCATTGGGACTGTGGGATTTTCCTTCTAGTATCTTCCAAGTTTTCTGGGGTTTTTGTTTGTTTCACGTAAGATAATTCTAGTCCCGCCGGGCGCTGGTGGCTCACGCCTGTAATCCTAGCTACTCAGGAGGCTGAGATCTGAGGATCGCGGTTCAAAGCCAGCCCGGGCAGGAGAGACCGTGAGACTCCTATCTCCAATAAACCACCAGAAAACCGGAAGTGGCGCTGTAGCTCAAGTGGTAGAGCGCTCGCCTTGAGCTGAAGAGCTGAGGGACAGCGCTCAGGCCCAGAGTTCAAGCCCCACGACCGACAAAAAAAAAAAAAAGATAATTCTAGTCCCTATTAGGCACTCACTGTATGTAAGGTGACTATTATTTCATGTCAATTCTTTTTAGGTCAGATGTCCTGTAATCCTTCCTTTGGTGGCATCGGGAAGGGACATTTAATGAGGGAAGTAGATGCTTTGGATGGCCTGTGTTCTCGAATCTGTGACCAGTCTGGTGTACATTACAAAGTATTAAACAGGCGGAAGGGGCCAGCAGTCTGGGGACTGAGAGCTCAAATTGATAGGAAACTCTATAAACAAAACATGCAGGTAAGAATAAAACATGGGAATGGGCAAGATGGTGGCAGTTATTTAATGCTTGGTTTCAGTGGCAGTCTCTTTTTAGAAAGAAATCCTCAATACACCACTGCTTACAGTCAGGGAAGGAGCTGTAGAAGACCTCATTCTCTCAGAACCAGAACCAGAGCATGCTGGGAAATGCCGTGTCAGCGGTGTTGTTTTGGGTAGGTACTGCTTAATGGTGTCATTGACCTCATGACAAATTATTTTACAGAAAGATACGGAGATTTCTTTTTTTTTTTTATTCTAGGGAATTGTATTTTCTCAGCCTAGGTAAGGGATACTAAATACTCACGTTTTTCCTTTCATTTTGCCTATCATGAAGGTTTGGGGCTCATCAGTAGTGTAGGTCCCTGTAGCCTGCAAAATTGTGTTTTTTCCTCTTAGTCCTATTGTCATTTCTTATTTTTTTGTAACAATACTGGCTTTTTTTGGAGGAGGAAGGGGTACTAGTGCTAGGTCTTGATTTCAGGGACTGGGTGCTATCTCTTAGTTTTTTCGCTCAAGCCTAGCACTATAGTACACTTGAGCCACAGCTCTGCTTCCAGGTATTTGCTAGTTAATTGGAAATAAGAGTCTCATGGACTTTCCTGCCAGGCTGGCTTCAAACTGGGATCTTCAGATCTCAGTCTCCTCAGTAGCTAGGATTATAGACATGAGGCACTGGTGCCCTGCTTAGTTAAAAACCTTATGGTTACAAACTTAATTTTTATTTAAAGACTTGTGTATTTAGAGATTTGGGGACATGGCTCCAGTGGTAGAACCCCCGCTCTGACTCAATACTACCAAAAAAGAAGGGAGCAAAGACACCATTGGCACATACCACTGTGATCCTCCAGGTTTTAGCTTCTTGAGTAGCTAGGACTACAGATGTGAACTACTAGGGCATTCAGTTCATTTTAACCATTTTTTTTTTTGGCTGGTCATGAGACCTGAACTCAGGGCCTGGGCATTGTCCCTCAGCTCTTCAGCTCAAGGCTAGCGCTCTACCACTTGAACCATAGCCCCACTTCTGGCTTTTTCTGCTTATGTGGTGCTGAGGAATCGAACCCAGGGCCTCATACATGCAAGGCAAGCACTCTACCACTGAGCTACCTTCCCAGCCCCGATTTTAACCATTTAAGACTGCAGTTCTGCTGGGCACCAGTGGCTCACACCTGTAATGCTAGCTACTCAGGAGGCTGAGATCTGAGGATTGAGGTTCAAAGCCAGCCAGGGCAGGAAAGTCCGTGAGACTCTCATCTCCAATAAACCACTAGAAAACTGGAAGTTTTCAAGCGGTAGAGTGCTCACCTTGAGCTGAACAGTGCAAGGACAGTGCCCAGCCCAGAGTTCAAGCCCCACGACCAACAACACAAAAACAATGCAGTTTCATGTCATTAAGTATATTTACCATTTTTAACCTGTATATGTTGTTATATATGTTTGTATTTTAGATCTAACTTCTATATATGAGAAAAAAAAACGTGCTGTTTATCTCTGTGAGGCTGACATAATTTTTTCCAGCTACATCCATTTCCCTGTAAATGACATAATGTTAATCTTTCTGGTAGATGAGTAGTAAAATTCTGTTGTGTGTGTGTGTATACCACACCTTCTTGATCCACTCATTTATCGTAGCACATCTAGTCTATTTCCATAATGTGGCTCTTGTGAATAGTAAGACAATGAACATGGATATCCTAGTGTCTTTACTATATCCTGATTTGTAATATTATTGGTAAATGTCCAAGAGTGGTATCATTGGATACCATATTGTTCTGTTTTGTTTTTTGAAGACTCTCCAAACAATCTTCCAGAGTGGTTGTACTGCTTTACCTTCCCACCAACAGTGTAATAGGGTTCCTTTTCCCCCCACATCCCCACCAGCATTTATTGTTCATATTCTCTTCTGGCCAATCTAACTGGGGTGAGATAGAATCTTAGTGTTAATTTGATTTGCATTTCCTTTATAGCTGGAAATGTTGGGCATTTCCTCATGTTTATTGGCCAATCTTTTTCTGAGAAGTCTTTATTTAACTCTTTTGCCCATTTATTAATTGGGCAAAAGGGGGGTAGTTTCTTTGCTTCTTATATATTTTGGATAATAGACCCTTGTTGAATATAGCTGATAAAGATCTCCAATACTGAAGGCTGCTATTTTAGGTTAGCAGCCATGTCTTTAGCTGTGTAGGAACTTTTTTTGTTGTTGTTGTTGTTTTGTTTTTTTGCCAGTCCTGGAGCCTAGACACTGTCCCTGAGCTTCTTTTTGCTCGAGGCTAGCACTCTGCCATTTGAGCCACAGCATCACTTCCAGTTTTTTCTGTTTATGTGGTGCTGAGAAATCAAACCCAGGGCTTCATGCATGCTAGGCAAGCACTCTACCACTAAGCCACATTTCCAGCCCCGTGTAGGAACTTTTTAGTTAGTTGTAATCCCATTTGTCAATTGTCTCTCCAACGTACTGAGCCTCTGGAACTGCCAATAAGTTCTAATGTTTCTCCTACTCCTTCCTGTAGTACTTTTTTAATGTTTCAGGCCTGACATTGAGGTGTTTGATCCATTTTGAGTTGATATTAATACAAACTGACAGACACGAGTCTTAATTTCAGTCTTATACATATGGATGTGAGTTTTTTCCAGCATGATTTGTAGAAGAGGCATTTTCCACCAAATACATTTGGCTTCTTTGTCAAATCATGTGGCTATAAGTGTATGCGTTTATTTCTGGATCTTCCAGTCTATCCCATTGGCTTTCAGGCCTGTTTTTGTGCCAGTTTTAATCTTTTTTTTATTATTATTATTATAGCTCCATAATGAAGTTTAAAGTCTGGAATTGGGATTTCTCTAGCTATTTAGGGTATTTTGTGGTTCCATGTGAATTTTTAGACTTTTTTTTCTGTCCGTGAAGGACAGAGTTTCGTTTTTTGGGGGTTTTTTATTTTGTAATTTTAATGTAAAGTAGTCATTCTGTGGTAACAATAAGAAAACAATTATTCTTTTTTTTCTCCCTGTTATTCAGTGGATGGAAGCACAATTTCTGCAGAGAGTGTGATTCTGACTACTGGGACATTTCTCAGAGGCATGATTGTAATTGGGCTGGACAAGTATCCTGCCGGACGTTTAGGAGATCAGTCTTCTATAGGTCTGGCCCAGACTCTAGAGAAGTTGGGATTTACAGTGGGAAGATTAAAGACTGGGACTCCTCCCCGAATTGCCAAAGAGTCTATTAATTTCAGCATTCTGAACAAGCAGACACCAGATAACCCATCCGTACCATTCAGCTTTCTCAATGAGACTGTGTGGATTAAGGTAAAACAAGTCATGAAAACCTGGCTCTACAGGGACACTATAGCAAAGATAGCTGAATCATTTCTTTCCTTTTCCTGTTTTGTTGTTGTTTATTTTTCTTCTCCAGTTGTGGACTTGAACCCTGGGCCTGGGCACTGTCTTTCAGCTCAAGGCTCAAGGCTACAGTGCCACTTCCAGTTTTCTGGTGGTTTATTGGAGATAAGAAAGAATTTCACAGACTTTCCTGCCTGGGCTGGCTTTGAACCGACATCTCCAGATCTCAGCCTCCTGAGTAGCTAGGATTACAGGAGTGAACCACCAGCACTCTCTGTGAGATTCTTCTCTCCAATTAACCACCAGAAAACCAGAAGTGGTGCTGTGGCTCAAGTGGTAGAGTGCTGGCCTTTAGCTGAAGAGCTGAAGAGCTCTGGACCAGTGCTCTGGTCCAGAGTATAAGCCCCACAATCAACAACAACAAAAAATGAGTAAATAGTATAATGAAACATTAATCATCACTCGACTTCAGCATGTAACTTTTTCTGTTTTGTTTTTTGTTTTGGTTATATTGGTCTGAGTTCTGGGGCTTGAACTCAGGGCCTGGGCATTGTCCCTGAGATTCTTTTTTTTTTTTTTTTTTCTCTTGGTGGTGGGTCCTGAATTCTAGGCCTGGGCGCTGTCCCAGAGCTGTTTAGCTCAAAGCAAGTGCTCTACGACTTGAGCCACAGCGCCACTTCCACTTCTGGCTTTTTCTGTTTGTAGTATCAAGGAATCAAACCCAGGGCTTCATTTATGCTAGGCAAGCACTCTACCACTTTGAGCCACAGTGCCACTTCTGGGTTTTCTGGTGGTTAGTTGGAGGTAAGAGTCTCATGGCCTTTCCAACCTGGGCTGGCTTTGAACTGTGATCCTCAGATCTCAGCCTTCTGAATCGCAGGGATTATAGGTATGAGCTACTAGTGCCTGGCTTCCTTCCTTCCCTCTATTCCTTCCTTTTTTTCTTCTTTTCTAGTGTCTTGCTTAGACTTAGGTTCGTCTTTTGGGTTCCTTATCTGGGATAGGAGTACTTCCTAAGTAGTTCACTCCAGGCATTATACATACATTGAATGTCTATTAAGGTAGGGAGATGCTTGGCACTGGTGGCTCACGCCTGTAATCCTAGCTACTCAGGAGGCTGCGATCTGAGGATCCCGGTTCAAAGCCAGCCCGGGCAGGAAAGTCCGTAAGACTCTTATCTCCAATAAACCACCAGAAAACCAGAAGTGGTGTTGTAGCTCAAGTGGTAGAGCACTAACACTAGCTGAAGAGCTGAAGGGTGGCACTCAGGCCCAGAGTTCAAGCCCCAAGACCAAAAAAAAAAAAAAAAAGGTAGGTAGATATTGTGTGGGCTTTATTTGGATCAGAGACAAACCACATATCTGGTTATTATGTTTATAGCCAGAAGATCAGCTGCCTTGTTACCTGACCCACACCAACCCCAGAGTGGATGGCATTGTCCTTGAGAACCTCCACCTTAACAGTCATATTAAGGAAACCACAAAAGGGCCTCGGTAAGGACAAAATATCAGTACTCAATTACTTTAGGGAATAATGTCCATCTTTTCTTGTCATTATTAGTGCTGTTACTCATTTGAATTTCTTTTATTCCAATGTCCTTTTCTAGATACTGTCCCTCTATTGAATCAAAGGTGTTACGCTTTCCAAACCGTGTCCATCAAGTTTGGCTGGAACCTGAAGGATTGGATTCTGACCTTATCTACCCCCAAGGCTTGTCTGTGACACTGCCAGCTGAACTGCAAGAAAAGATGATCACAAGTATCAGAGGCTTAGAGAAAGCTAAAATGATTCATCCAGGTAAAGAGAATCACAACCTCCTTCAGAGCAGCTCAGCATTATTAGTGAGAAGCTTGTAGCTACTTTCATTTTGTCTTAGAGCTCAGCATTATTAGTGAGAAGCTTGTAGCTACTTTCATTTTGTCTTAGAGCCTCAGAAGATGAAGCTCAATGTTTATACATTTAAAATAGGCTTTTTTTTTTTTGCAGGATATTCATTGAGGGGGAAAATCCAACTCTGCTTTTTATTTATTTAATGCAGTTTTCTTTGTCAGGTTATGGTGTTCAGTACGACTACTTAGACCCCCGTCAGATCACACCTTCTCTTGAGACTCATTTGGTTCAACGACTTTTCTTTGCTGGACAAATAAATGGCACCACGGGTTATGAGGAAGCTGCAGCTCAAGTAAGAGCTTAATCAGATGTTACAGTAAGTCAGAAAGGAAGCTCACACCAGTGGCTCATAATCCTCACCACTCAGGAGGCTGAGATCTGAGGATCACGGTTTGAAGCTAGCCCATGCAGGAAAGTCTGTGATACTTTTAATCTCTAATTGATTACCAAAAAGCCAGAAGTAGAGCTATGGCTCAAGTGGTAGCTTGCTAACCTTGAGTAAAAATGCTTAGAGGGCCGGGCACCGGTGGCTCACACCTGTAATCCTAGCTACTCAGGAGGCTGAGATCTGAGAATCGCGGTTCAAAGCCAGCCCAGGCAGGAAAGACCGTGAGACTCCTATCTCCATTAAACCACTAGAAAACCGGAAGTGGCGCTGTAGCTCAAGTGGTAGAGCACTTGCCTTGAGCTGAAGAGCTGAGGGACAGCGCCCAGGCCCAGAGTTCAAGCCCCATGACCAACAAAAAAAATAAATAAATAAATAAAAATGCTTAGAGGCAGAGTCCAGGCCCTGGACTTATCATGGCCATGTGTGTGTGCGCACACGTGCACACACACACACACACAAACACACACAGCTCCAAGGAGACACAGCTTGTCAACATGGCATATTCCTATTATGCTGAATGTCTCCACCTCATGGCCTGCTTACAGGGCTGTTCCTCTTCCCTGCTTGCAGATCTTTCCAGGTGGTGTGCTGGGTGAGATAGCTGTGCTCAGTTCATAATGACCTTGTAAACATTGCAGTCCTCTCATAGGGTGTGATAGCTGGAATCAACGCCAGTCTGCGGGCCAGTGGCAGGCCACCCTTCATCGTGAGTCGGACAGAAGGCTACATAGGAGTATTGATTGATGACCTCACCACTCAGGGCACCAGCGAACCATACCGAATGTTCACCAGCCGCGTGGAGTTCCGCTTGTCACTGCGTCCTGATAATGCTGACAGCCGGCTCACATTCCGAGGTAATTCCACCCAGTCCTGTGACCTGATTTATTGTTCTTTAAAACTTCTCTTATCAGGCACTGGGATTGTAGCTTAGTGGTAGAGTGCTTGCCTAGAATTCATGAAACCCTGGGTTCAATTCTTTGATACCACATAAAAACAACAGAAAGGGGGCTGGGAAGATGACTCAGTGGTAGAGCACTTGCCTTGCATGCACGAGGTCCTGGATTCAATTCCTCAGCACCACATAAAGCAGAAAAAGCCGAAAGTGGCACTGTGGCTCAAGTGGTAGAGCACTAGCCTTGAGCTGAAGAGCTGAGGGACAGTGCCCAGGCCCAGAGTTCAGGCCCCACAACTGACCAAAAACAAAAATGGAAAAAAGTTATTAATGAAACCATAAAAATAAAATAGAATGTTTAAAAAAAAAATTTCTCATGGCATTCATTCTCTTCCATAGGGTACAAGGAAGCTGGCTGTGTGTCCCCACAACGATATGAAAGAGCTTCTTGGATGAAATCTTCCTTAGAAGAAGGTATTTCTGTATTGAAATCCATTGAGTTTTCCAGCTCCAAATGGAAGACATTAATCCCACAGGCTTCTATGAGTGTTAATAAAAGTCTGCCTGTCAGGTACGTACTTTTTTTCCTAGTGGTATTGGAGTTTAAACTCAGGGCCTTATTCTCACTTAGTTTGCTTACTCTGCTTGCCTTCTACCATTTGAGCTACACCTGTTCTCCTAAATAGTGCACACGCTACTCCTGAGTCTTGAATTCAGGGCTTAGGAACTGTTCTTCAGCTTTTATGCTCAAGGCTAGCACTCTGCCAGTTGAGGCACTGCTTGACTTCCTGTGCTTTGGTAGTTAATTGGAGATAAGAGTCTCATAGACTTTCCTGCCTGGGCTGCCTTCAGACCACAGTTCTCAGATCTCAACCTTCTGAGTAGCTGGGATTACTGGTATGAACTACTGTTGCCCAGTTCAAACAGATTTTAAATAATATTTGCATTATTGCTAATAGTAGTAATAAGTAGAAGTTTATTATTACAAGTATTTTTTTTTTTCCTCCCTCCTCCTATTGTTACAAGTATTAAGTTCACACCATAGAAGTGAACACCTGACTCAGTGAAGAACAGGTCACTAATAAGGATGGTGGGTGTTTTGGTCTATTTAGGCTATTGTAGCAAAAATTCCTTAGGGCTAATAGTATTGTTCAGCAGCAGGCTACTTTTTTAGTTTGTTTAATGCCCCAGCACAATCAATCATCAATCAACAAGTAAATAAGAAGCTTTTAAGAACCGAACAATTTATATACAAGAAAAATGTACTTGTCACAGTTCTGGAGACTTGAGATGTCCAGGATCTGGTACCAACAGATTTGGTATCTGGTGAAGCTTATTCTCCCAAAATAGCACCTGCTCCTTTTACCTTCTCATGGCAGAAGGAACAAACAGACTCCTTCCCCCATGATACTTTATACAGCTTCTAATCATGTTCCTTAGGGCAGGTCCCACCTTATAGTAATAGCAACAGAAAATGAGGATCCAACATATGGGAAACACCCAACATGCACACCATAGCAGTGAATATATTTTGCTACCACCAGTTTTAGTCCATTTGATGTTATTATAAAAAACACCTGAAGCGGGCTGGGAAGTTGGCTCAGTGGCAGAGCACTTGCCTTGCAATGCATGAGGCCCTGGGTTCGATTCCTCAGCACCACATAAACAAAAAGCCGGAAGTGGCGCTGTGGCTCAAGTGGTAGAGCGCTAGCCTTGAGGTGAAGAGCTGAGGGACAGCACCCAGGCCTAAGGTTCAGGCCCCACGACCGGACCCCCAAAAAAAAATACCTGAAGCTGGGCACCGGTGGCTCACCCCTGTAATCCTAGCTACTCAGGAGGCTGAGATCTGAGGATCGTGGTTCAAAGCCAGCCTGGGCAAGAAAGTTCGTGAGATCCCTTTTTTTGTGTGTGTGAAAATACTGTACAGAGGGGTTACAATTACATGGGCAAGATAATGAGTACATTTCTTAGCAAGCATTGTAGCCTCCTCCTCTGTTTCCCCTTCCCATCCCTTCCCATCCTCCCCCCCTCTTTTTTTGGGGGGGGGGTCCAGTCAGGGGGCCTGAACTCTGGGCCTGGGCGCTGTCCCTCAGTTCTTCAGCTCAAGGCTGGTGCTCTACCACTTGAACCACAGCGCCACTTCTGGCTTTTTCTGCTTATGTGGTGCTGAGGAATCAAACCCAGGGCCTCATGCATGCAAGGCAAGCACTCTACCACTGAGCCACCTTCCCAGCCCTACATACTGTATTTTTAAGGCAGTTTATCAAAATCACCAATTTGGAAGTGAAACTCCCAAGTTTAGCAGCCTCATCTGTTGGGCGTCTGGTGAGAGTATGGTACAGGTGGTATCATGATGATAGAAGTATGGAGAGGAGGTCACAAAGTAAGGCCAGAAGCCAGGGTTTCAGGTGCCACAGTTGGTCTTCTTACAGCAGCTCACTAGTGAGGACTAACTTCATGAAACTCATATTACTCTCCCCTCCCCACCTCTCCTTTTTTTTTTCTCTTGTGGAACTGGGATTAAAGTCAGGGCCTTACACTTGTTAGGCAAATGCTCTACGTCTTGAACCATGCCCTTGTTCTTTTAGTTTTAGGTTGCCTTTCAGATAGTGTTTCTCATGAATTTTGTCCAGGCTGGACTCAAAACTGCAGTCCTCCGGTTTTTACCTCCAGATGCTATAGTGGGTATTACCACTATACCCTGCATAGCATCGATCTTTCCTAGAGACAACACCCCCCAGCAATCTAATTACCTTCCATCATTTTTCCTACTGAAGGTTTCACACCCACTCACACTGGGGACCATGTGCCCAGAACATGAGCCTTTGGAGAACACTCTCAAACCATAGTGTCCCCAGAGAGGAGTGGCACTCTTGGTCTCAGGGTCAGACACAGGAGTTTAAACAGATTTATTGAAGTGAAATGAAAGCAACCCCATGGGAGACTGAGGAGGGCAGTCAGCCACAAATGCTGAGTCTTCATTTTAACACCACAACAAAAAAAATATGTTTCCATTTCCTGGAATTTGTTTTGGTAGGAAGTATTTTAGATGTTCAGAGGCGTTAAAGCCTTTGTGTTCCTTCTGCTAAGTATATCCTTCTTTAGTTGTATTTTAGATCTAGCTTTCACATATGAGAGAAAATGTGCCATTTTTCTCTCTGCTTGGCTTACCTCACTTACCATGATTTGTTCTAGGTCCGTCCATTTCCCTGCAAAGAATATAATCCTATTCTTTCTAAGAGATACATAAAATTCCATTGTGTATATGTACCACATTACAAATGTGCTCTTTATAGAGTTTAGATATTCTAAGTATGTTTTCTTTTAGGAGTTTTACAGTTTTGAATGTGCAATGTCATTATGTTGCAAAGTACATTTTTTCCTGACTTATTTATTGTCTTGGCTTTCTTGGCAAATCATTTGATCAAATACATGACAGTTTAAAATAAATTAATTTTAAAAATAAAAACCAGGTGCCAATGGCTCATGCCTGTAATCCTAGCTACTCAGGAGGCTGAGATCTGAGGATTGCAGTTCAAAGCCAGCCTGGGAAGGAAAGTCCATGAGACTCTTTTGTTGTTGTTGTTGTTGTTGTTGTTCATGAGGCTTGAACTCTGGGCTTGGGTGCTATCCCTCAGCTCTTCGGCGCAAGGCGAGTGCTCTACCGCTTGAGCCATAGCACCATTTCTGGTTTTCTATTGGCTTATTGGAGATAAGAGTCTCACAGACTTTCCTGCCCCGGCTGGCTTTGAACCATGATCCTCAGATCTCAGCTTCCTGAGTAGCTAGGATTACAGGCGTGAGCTACTGGCACCCACTTCCATGAGACTCTTATCTCCAATTAACCACCAGAAAACCAGAAGTGGCGCTGTGGTAGAGTACTTGCCTTGAGCTGAAGAGCTGAGGGACAGTGCCCAGGCCCAGACTTCAAGCCCTACAACCAAAAATAAAAATAAAAAGGCTGGCCCGGTGCTGATGGCTGATGCCTGTGATCTTAGCTACTCAGGATGCTAAGACTCGAGGATTGTGTTTGTAATCCATGAAATTTTATTAAGGGTCCGGTCATGGGCCTGAACTCTGAGCCTGGGCGCTGCCCCTCAGCTCTTCAGCTCAAGGCTAGTGCTCTACCACTTGAGCCACAGCACTACTTCCGGCTTTTTTTTTTTTTTTTTTTTTTGCTTATGGGTGCTGAGGAATTGAACCCAGGGCCTCAAGCATGCAAGGCAAGCGCTTTTACCACTGAGCCACCTTCCCAGACCCATCCATGAAATTTTATAACCACAAAAAGCGCCATAGCTCAAATGGTAGAGCACTAGGCTTGAGCACAAAAGCTCAAGGATAGGACCGAGGCCCACAGTTCAAGCCCCAAAACTGGCAATCAATCAATCAATAAGAAACTGGGTTCCCATGGCTCATGTCTGTAATCCTAACTACTCAGAAGGCTGAGATGTGCAGGAAAGTCCAGGAGACTCTTACCTCCAATAAACCACTAGAAAACTAAGTGACGCTGTGGCTCAAGTGGTAGAGCGCTCGTCTTGAGCTGAAGAGCAGAGGGACAGCACTCAGATACAGAGTTCAAGCCCCACGACTGACCAAAAAAAAAAAAAAAAAAAAAAAGGCTGAGATGAGGATCCCAGTTGAAAGCAAGCCCAGACAAAGTTTGTGAAGCCTTTCTCTCCATTTAACTACTAAAGAATCCAAATGGAGCTGTGGCTCAAGTGGCATAGCACTAGCCTTGAACAAAAAACCTCAGAAAGCCGGGCGCTGGTGGCTCACGCCTGTAATCCTAGCTACTCAGGAGGCTGAGATCTGAGGATCGCAGTTCAAAGCCAGCCCGGGCAAGAAAGACCGTGAGACTCCTATCTCCAATAAACCACCAGAAAACCGGAAGTGGCGCTGTAGCTCAAGTGGTAGAGCGCTCGCCTTGAGCTGAAGAGCTGAGGGACAACGCCCAGGCCCAGAGTTCAAGCCCCACGACCGACAAAAAAAAAAAACCTCAGAGACATGACCAGGCCAGTGCCTTGCACTTTGCCAGTTCTGGGGCTTGCACTGCCAGCTTTTTCTGTTTATGTGATACTAAAGAATCGAACCCAGGGCTTCATGCATGCTAGGCAAGCACTCTACCACTAAGCCACATTCCCAGCCCCCCTCAAAAACAATTTTTTTTAAGCCAGAAATGATGTATGGCTCAAGTGGCAGAACACCAGCCATGAGTAAAAAGCCAAGCAAGAAGAACAATGCCCTGAGTTCAAGCCCCAGTATTAGAAAAAAAAAAAAAGTGTTACACAAGGGTTTATTTCTATTTTTTCTGTTCTTTTCCTTTAGTCTAAATAGCTTTTTCATAGTAACACATTGTTTAGATTACTGTAGCTCTAAAAGGCATTTTATTTTTGTTATTTTTTTAATGCCATTCTGGGGCTTGAATTTATGGACTGGACACTGTCCCTGACTCTCATGGATGGTCCTGCCCAAACTGGTTTTAAACCACAATCCTCAGATCTCAGCCTCCTGAGTAACTAGGATTACAAGCATGAGCCACCAGCATCTGGCCCATCGTTATGTTTTAAAACTAGGATGTGTGAGACCTCCAATCATACTCTTTCAAAATTGTTTTGACTATTCCCTTGAGATTGCGTAGGCTTTTATGATGTAATGTTCCATTTTTGTGAAAGTGCCGTGTCAGTAACTTTTTAAATTAATTTTAGAGCCCCATGTAAATGAAATAACACTACACTATAAAGTAATTTCAAACAAGACCCTTAGAATAGCCAGATTAAGCTGGATGCCAGTGGCTCATGCCTATAATTCTATCTACTTAGGAGGCTGAGAATTGAGGATTGCAGTTCAAAATGAGCCGAGGCAAGAAAGTCCATGAGACTTTTTTTTTTTTTTTTTTTTGTCAGTCGTGGGGCTTGAACTCTGGGCCTGGGCGCTGTCCCTCAGCTCTTCAGCTCAAGGCGAGCGCTCTACCACTTGAGCTACAGCACCACTTCCGGTTTTCTGGTGGTTTATTGGAGATAGGAGTCTCATGGTCTTTCTTGCCCAGGCTGGCTTTGAACCGCGATCCTCAGATCTCAGCCTCCTGAGTAGCTAGGATTACAGGCGTGAGCCACCAGCGCCCAGCTTGGTCCATGAGACTTTTTATCTCCAATTAACTACCAGAAAACTGGAAGTGGAAGTAGTGCTGTGGCTCAAGTGGTAGAGCGCTAGCCTTGAGCTGAAGAGCTGAGGGACAGCACCCAGGCCCAGAGTTCAAGACCCATGACCAATCAAAAAAAAAAAGAATAGCCAGATTACTCTTATTTCTTTCCAAAGTACAGTGAACAAATACAGCACTATCTATGGAACATTAGGGTATCAGTAAGCTGCTTTTTTGTGTATCGGTACCAGACTAGAGCTTGAACTCAGGGACTGGGCACTGTCTGTTAGCTTTATTGCTCAAGACTGGTGCTCTACCAAGTGAGCTACAGCTCTACTTCTTGCATTTTGGTGGTTATTTGAAGATAAGAGGCTCATAGACTTTTTTCCCCAGGCTGGCTTCAAATTGTGATTCTCTGTTCTCAACTTCCTAAGTAGCTAGAATTATAGAAGCTACCTGTGCCTGGCTCAGTAAGCGTTAATAACTGTTTCTGCCCAATGCAGAAGCATTGTAAGAAGCATTGCAAACATGAGGGAAGTGTGGTTACAAGCCATGCACCCTCCTTACTGCACAGACTTCTATAGAACCCAGCTAACAAGAGTTTCATCATATTGTCAAATCACAAGGAACATACTCTGTAGGTCATGCTATGTCCTAGTTGTCCTTTTGTATTCATGTCAAAAGTTTTTATTTATTTGGCCAGTCCTGGGGCTTGAACTCAGGGCCTGGGCACTGTTCCTGAGCTGCTTTTTTTGGGGGGGGTCTGGCGTGGGGCCTGAACTCTGGGCCTGGGCGCTGTCCCTCAGCTCTTCAGCTCAAGGCTAGCGCCTTGAGCCATAGCTCCACTTTGACTTCTTCTGCTTATGTGCTGCTGAGGAATTGGACCCAGGGCCTCATGAATTCAAGGCATGCACTCTACCACTGAGCCAGTTTCCCAGTCCCACTACATGGAATTTTGACAGTTCTCAGTTCTGTTTGGACTACCAACTACAAGTGGCCTAAAGCCTGTTGGGCTAAAACAAGGAGAGAAGACAGTGATATGTGCAACTAACTGGGACAATTACCCATTTTCAGGCAATTCATACAGGTTACCAAAAAGATTATGCCAAAATATTAATGTTGCGTGTAGATCACGTGAGAGGGTAAGATTTCCAGTAACTTGGTTCATGAGCACTTGTTAGGACCCAACTAGTGAGACTTCAACTTTGCTTATTTTTCAGAAGCACTGGTACTCTTTTAACCTGAATTTGATCCCATATACTACCCAGAGGTGGAGGCAACTGGACTACTTTTTGCTGAAAATTGTTTAAAATTCCTTTATAGCCACAGTGTTACATAACTTTCCTGTCTTTGCAGAGCCCTAGATGTTCTGAAGTATGAGGATGTTGACATGGAGTTGTTAGCCAGCGTGGTGCCAGAACCCTTGAGAAAGTACACTGAATGTACAGAGCTAGCTGAAAGACTGAAGATAGAAGGTACAGAGTCCGGCTTTAAGTACATTCTCAGTCCAAAACAAAATTTTCTACTTAAGTTGCCTATACACTCTTTCTTCTGTTTGTGCAAATTTAAAAGGTATAATTTGGGCTGGGAATGTGGCTTAATGGTACGTGCTTGCCTAGCATGCATGAAGCCCTGTGTTCAATTCCTCAGTACCACATTAACAGAACAAGCCAGAAAGTAGTGCTATGGCTGAAGTGGTAGAGCACTAGCATTGAGCAAAAGAAGATCAGGGACAGTGTCCAGGCCCTGAGTTCAAGCTTCAGGTCTGGCAATAGATAGATAGATAGATAGATAGATAGATAGATAGATAGATAGATAGATAGATAGATAGATAGATAGATAAGCTTCAGGTCTGGCAATAGATAGAGAGAGAGAGAGAGAGAGAGAGAGATTCAATAGACTTCCGTGGGATGGCTCCTGCTCTAATCCTAACTACTCATTGGGGGCTATGGCTCATTGGTATGGTAGAGCACTAGCCTAGAACAAACCTCAGAGACTATGCCTAGGTCCTGAGTCCAAGCCAGGGGGAAAAAAACAAAAAACAAGCTGGGTACCAGTGGCTCATACCTATAATCCTAGCTACTCAAGAGACTGAGGTCTGAGGATTGTGGTTTAAAGCAAGCCTGGGCAGGAAAGCTGATGAAACTCTTACCTCCAATTAACCTTCAAAATGCCAGACTGGAGGTGTTGCTCCAGTGATTGTACACCAGATATTAGCAAAAAAGCTGAGAAACAATCAAGCCTTGAGTTTAAGCCTGTACCTGTACAATCAATCAACAATGAAATTTATTTATTTATTTATTTATTTTGTCAGTGGTGGGGCTTGGACTCTGGGCCTGAGCACTGTCCCTCAGCTCTTCAGCTCAAGGATAGCGCTCTACCACTTGAGCTACAACGCCACTTCCAGTATTCTGGTGGTTTATTGGAGATAAGAGTTTCACGGACATTCCTACCTGGGCTGGCTTTGAACCGAGATCCTCAGATCTCAGCCTCCTGAGTAGCTAGGATTACAGGCATGAGCCACCAGTGCACAGCTGAAATTTATTTATTTATTTTTGGTCGGTTGTGAGGCTTTAACCCTGGGCCTAGGTGCTATCCCTCAGCTCTTCAGCTCAAGGCTAGCGCTCTACCACTTGAACCACAGCACCACTTCCAGCTTTTTTTGTTTTCTGCTTATGTGGTGCTGAGGAATCGAACCCAGGGCCTCATGCATGCAAGGCAAGCCCTCTACCACTGAGCCACCTTCCCAGCCCCTGAAATTTAATTTTTTCCTTGACCTTTTTTCCTATTTTCTCCATCTAAAATTCTAGGAATAACTGTCTGATTTTTGACAGTATTCGAAATTATTCTATCACTGACAATACTTCAAAGCTGGTATAGAATTGCAGAGGCAAGCCGGGCACTGGTGGCTCACGCCTGTAATCCTAGCTACTCAGGAGGCTGATATCTGAGGATCATGGTTCAAAGCCAGCCCGGGCAGGAGAGACCGAGAGACTCCTACCTCCAATAAACCACCAGGAAACAGGAAGTGGCGCTGTAGCTCAAGTGGTGGAGCGCTCGCCTTGAGCTGAAGAGCTGAGGGACAGCGCCCAGGCCCAGAGTTCAAGCCCCACGACCAACCAAAAAAAAAAAAAAAAAGAATTGCAGAGGCATCCCCTCATACATGCAGCACCTGATAATCAGCTTATTGACCATCGTGTCACAGAAGTCTGGTTCTTTATGCTATTTCACTCAAGGCTGACACTATACCCCTTGAGCCACAATTTCACTTCCAGCTTTTTGATGGTTCATTGACAATAAGAGGCTCAAGGATTTGTCTACCAGGTTGACTTTGAACATGGATGCTCAGCTCTCAGCTTCCTCAGGAGGTTTTGAAGCAGGCATAAGCCACCAGCAGCTGGCTTTCCCATTTTTTATGATGAACATTTTCAAACAAAAGTATGGAGGAGCTCTGTGCCACTGGCTCACGCCTGTAATCCTAGCTACTCAGGAAGCTGAGATCTGAGGATCTCGGTTCAAAGCCAACCTGGGCAAGAAAGTCCTTGAGACTCTTATCTCCAATAAACCACTGGAAAACCGGAAGTGGTGCTGTGGCTCAAACTGTAGAGTGCTCCCCTTGAGCTGAAGAGTGCAGGGACAGCGCCCAAGCCCAGAGTTCAAGCCCCACGACCGACCAAAAAAAAAAAATATGGAGGGCTGCCAGCCACCAGTGGCTCATGCCTATGATCATAGCTACTCAGGAGGCTGAGATGTAAGGATCATGGGTCAAAGTCAGCCCTGGCAAGAAAGTCTTCAATTAACCACCAGAAAACTGTAAGTGGTGCTGTAGCTCAACTGGTAGGTGGTCGCCTTGAGCTAAAGAGCTGAGGGACAGCGCTCAGGCCAGAGCTCAAGCCCCAGATGGAGAGAGAGAGAGAGAGAGAGAGAGAGAGAAAGAGAGAGAGAGTGTAAAGGGCTTAGTGGTTGCCTTGAGCTAAAGAGCTGAGGGATAGCCCAGGCCAGAGCTCAAGCCCCAGATGGAGTGAGTGTGTGTGTGTGTGTGTGTGTGTGTGTGTGTGTGTGTATGAAGGGCTTACCTCAGTGTTTAATTATTTAGGAATTGCCACTGGAATTTCATAAATTAGTTTGCAGTTTTATTTTGGCAAATAAATATTAGATGCAAGTTGAGTAATCCAGAACAATTCTAGGAAACTATGACTTTAACCATGGCATAGCCACCATTTTCCTTGTCTTTTAAAGATAGTAACATCAATAAAGATGAAGTAACTGGGCTGGGAAGGTGGCTCAGTGGTAGAGCTCTTGCCTTGCATTCTTGAGGCCTTGGGTTCGATTCCTCAGCACCACATAAGCAGAAAAAAAAAGCCGGAAGTGGCGTTGAGGCTCAAGTGGTATAGTCCTAGCCTTGAGCTGAAAAGCTGAGGGACAGCGCCCAGGCCCAGAATTCAGGCCCCACGACCGGACCCAAAAAAAAAAAAAAAAATGAAGTAGCTGGATACAGGTGGCTCACACCTATAATCTAGCTACTCAGGAGCCTGAGATGTGAGGATTGTGGTTCAAAGCCAGCCTGGGCAGGAAAATCTGTGGATGGTTTTCTTTTTTTTTTTTTTGGTTCCAGTCGTGGGGCCTGCACTCTGGGCCTGGGCACTGTCCCTCAGATCTTCAGCTCAAGGCTAGCGCTCTACCACTTGAGCCACAGAGCCACTTCCAGCTTTTTCCTTTTTGCTTATGTAGTGCTGAGGAATCGAACCCAGGGCATCAGGCATGCAAGGCAAGCGCTCTACCACTGAGCCACTTTCCCAACTTCTGTGGTTGGTTTTCAAATTGCTACTTTGATCTCCCCAACTAGACAAATTTCTTGAAGGCAGAAATTAGTGTCAGATTGTATTATTTTTCTTGTTTATAATTTTGTACTAATGTATCATATACAATATTGCCCTACACCTTTTTTTTTTTTGGGGGGGGGGTCCGGTCATGGGGCCTGAACTCTGGGTCTGGGTGCTGTCCCTCAGCTCTTCAGCTCAAGGCTAGCGCTCTACCACTTGAGCCACAGCGCCACTTCCGTTTTTTTTTTCTTTTCGCTTATGTGGTGCTGAGGAATCGAACCCAAGGCCTCAGGCATGCAAGGCAAACGCTCTACCACTGAGCCACCTTCCCAGCCCCTGCCCTACACCTTTTACATGCATTATATCACTTGATACTTAGAACTGCTCTGTTCCAGAGAGATAGTAGCATCATTACGCAAATTTTATAAATAGTAACTTGCTCGAGATCACTTATGGCGAGGAGCAGAGCTGGAACTTGAATTTAGTTTGTCTGACTGCAGTGTCTGTTTTCTTTTGTTGCCACAGAGACCTTTAGAAGAGATCTGAGTGTGCCCTTACCATGTCCAGCAAAGGATCTCAGACCCCTCATTAGGTGATGGATGAGCCTTGCTGGGGTAATTCATTGGTAGAGCAAGACTCAGAGGAGATTTTCTGTTTGAGTTAGGGATGGAAGCAAATGCTTTCACAGCCTCAGAGACCTCCCTCCCTCCAGTAGAACAGAGGACCATGATTTAGGTGATAGTTTTTTGTTTTGTTTTTGTGTATGTGTGCCAATACTGGAGCTTCAACTTGGGGCTTGGGTGCTGTCCAGAGATTTTTTTATTTTCTTTTCTTTTTTCGCCAGTCCTAGGGCTTGAACTCGGGGCCTGTGTACTGTCCCTGAGCTTCTTTTGCTCAAGGCTAGCATTCTACCACGTGAGCCATAGCACCACTACCAGCTTTTTTTGTTTATGTGGTGCTGAGGAATCAGACCCAGGGCTTCATGCATGGTAGGCAAGCATTCTACTACTAAGCCACATTCCCAGCCCAAGTCTGGAGATTTTTTTTTTTTTTGCTTGAAGCTAGCACTCTACCACTTCAGCAATAGATCCATTGTCTGACTTTGTACTGGTTATTTGAATATAAAAGTCTAATGGAGGGCTGGGAAGGTGGCTTAGTGGTAGAGTGCTTGCCTTGCATCGAACTCTGAGTTCGATTCCTCAGTACCACATAAGCAAAAAAACCCGGAAGTGGTGCTATGGCTCACATGGTAGAGTGCTAACCTTAAGCTGAAGAGGTGAAGGACAGTGCCCAGGCCCAGAGTTCAGGCCCCATGACCAACAACAAAAAAACGTCTCATGGACTTTGCTGCCCATGCTGGCTCTGAACCACAATCCTCAGATCTCAGCCTCCTGAGGAGCTAGAATTACAGACATAATTCACTAGCACCTGGCATGAAATTAGGTTTTTTTGTTTTGTTTTGTTTTTGTTTTTGTGGTCAGTCGTGGGGCTTGAACTCTTGGCTTGGACGCTGTCCCTGAGCTCTTAAGCTCAAGGAAGTGAGTGCTTTATCGCTTGATCCACAGCACCACTTTCTGTTTTCTAGTGGATTATTGGAGATAAGAGTCTCACGACTTTACTGCCCCGGACTTTCCTGCCCCAGCTGGCTTTGAACCATGATCCTCAGATCTCAGCTTCCTGCATAGCTAGGATTACAGGCATGAGCCACCGGGTGCCTGACTTTTAAAACAGATTTTGATGTCCGGCATCGGCATTGGCATCGCATCAGGTGGCTTACGCCTATAATCCTACCTGCTCAGGAGGCTGAGATCTGAGAATCGTAGTTCGAAGCCAGCCCAGGTAGAAAAGTCCATGAAACTCTTATCTCTAATAAACCAATAGAAAACCGGAAGTGGTTCTGTGGCTCAAGTGGTAGAATGCTCTCATTGAGCTGAAGAGCTGAGGGACAGTGCCCAAGCCCCATGACCAACAAAAAAAACCAAAAACACAGGTTTTGAATTTAGTTAGGAACAAAGTACTTTAATTACAATATAATTACCAAATTATCTTCCTAATTCCACTTTTAAATAAAAACTTTAATCTTAGCTAGGATTACAGATGCGAACCACTGGTACGTGGAAAATTATCTAAATTATGTGTGTTGTCAACTAAGAAGTTTCCCTAACAAGGGAAAATAAGGGCTTCTCTAGCATGCTCAAGGTTCCATCCCCAACACCATATTCAAACAGGTATGTACTAGGCGCTGGTGGCTCATGCCTATAATCCTAGCTACTCAGGAGGCTGAGATTTGAGGATCACAGTTCAAAACCAGCCCAGGAAGGAAAGTCGTGAGACTCTTATCCTCAGTTAACCACCAGAAAATGGGAAGTAGTTCTGTGGCCCAATTGTTAGAGTTCTCACCTTGAGCTCAAGAGCTGAGGGACAGCACCCAGGCGCAGAGTACAAGCCCCATGACTGACCAAAAAAAAAAAGTATGTGTGTATGTATGCACATATACATGTATTCATATGTTTATGTGTGTCAATCTATATGCATATATAGACTCATCTCTAGTTAATCACCAAAAAAGCCAGAAGTGGAGCTGTTGCTCAAGTAGTTGAGTTCTAATTTTGAGCAAAAAAGTTCAGGGACAGTGTCCATACCCTGAGTTCAAGCCCCAAGACAAGCACCAAAAAAAAAAAAAAAAAAAAAGAGTCATACTGCCTTGAAAAGCAAATTCAATTCTTTTTAGTTTTCTAGATACTTCAGTTGAAAAAGACATAAACTAAATGGCCGAGCGTTGTAGTTTAATATACAAGGTGTTTTCTTTATCATAGCCTCAGTTTCCTCATCTGCCTGGTGCCAAATGAGTATCAAATAAGTCGGGTACACAGAAGCTCTTTGTAACTAGTTGGGGGTTATACAAATGTGGGTTGTTGGTATAACCTGGATATCAACATAATTCTAATTTTGTTCACCAGCAACTTATGAATCAGCACTGTTCTATCAACTACAAGAAATAAAGGAAGTTCAACGAGATGAAGCTCTCCAGCTGCCCGAAGACCTGGATTATTTGACTATCAGAGATGTGTCTTTGTCTGATGAAGTTCGAGAGAAGCTGCATTTCAGTCGTCCACAGACAGTAAGAAAATAGTGGGATAAGAACAAGTTATAAATAAAGAACCAGTGCTGGGGGGGGGGCCGGGAAGGAGGAGTTGGGGAGATAGGAAAGGAAAGGATGGTAGGGGAAAAAGGAGGAGGTAACAGTGCTCCATAGGAAATGTACTCATTACTCATGTAACTGTAACTCCTCTGTACAGTATTTTTACAATAAAAAACATATATGGAAGAAAAGGAAAAAAAAAAAAAACAGTGCTTGGGGCTGGGAAGGTGACTCAGTGGTAGAGTGCTTGCCTTGCATGCATGAGGCCCTGGGTTCAATTCCTCACCACCACAAAAGCTGAAAACGCCAGAAGTAGCACTGTGGCTCAAGTGGTAGTATGCTAGCCTTGAGCTGAAGAGTTGAGAGACAGCGCCCAGGCCCAGAGTTCAGGCCCCACAACCGGACCCCAAAAAAAAGAAAAAAAAGAAGCTTAAGGACAGGAGCTGGGAAGGTGGATCAGTGGAAGAGCGCTTGCTTTGCATGCATGAAGCCCGGGGTTTGATTCTTCAGCACCACATAAACAGAAAAAGACCGAAGTGGTGCTATGGCTCAAGTGGTAGAGCACTAGCCTTGAGCTGAAGAGCTGAGGGACAGTGCTCAGGCCCAGAGTTCAAGCCCCAGGATGAGCAAAAAAAAGAAAAAAAGATCAGCCTTGAGTAAAAATGTTAAGGACAGCACCCAGCCCCTGAGTTCATGCCCCCTGAACAAAGAGGGAAGGAAAAAGATAATAACTTAAAAATATATAATCTTTGTGTGGTGGTATATGTCTGTATTCCCAGCTACTTGAAGGACTTGATGCCAGGCTAGGAGACCAGACCCCAGTTCCGAAATCTAAATATTTTAACATAGGCTTAATTTATAAGCTACACTATAAAGTTGCTGTAACTTAGAGAATGGAAGTGATTTGACATGGCTGGCTCCTGTTCTCTTGTGCTTTAATCCTTTAGATCGGGGCTGCCAGTCGGATACCTGGAGTGACGCCTGCTGCCATTGTCAACTTGCTCAGATTCGTGAAGACGGCTCAGCAGAGACAGGCAGCTGCACAGGAACTGCCCCCAGCTAAGCCGTGCCCACCTGCTGCACATACGTTTCAAGAGCTCTAGCTTGGCTGGGAAGGCGACTCAGTGTAGAGCGCTTGCCTTGCATGCATGAGGCCCTGGGTTCCATTCCTCAGCACCACATAAGCAGAAAAAGCTGGAAGTAGCACTGTGGCTCAAGTAGTAGCTTGCTAGCCTTGAGCTGAAGAGCTGAGGGACAGCGCCCAGGCCCAGAGTTCAGGCCCCACGACCAACAAAAACAAAACAAAACTAAAAAAAGCTATAAACCATTTTACTCTTTTCCTTGGAAACTCTAATGCAGTGACCCTACTGTATACCCTAATATATAACATTCAGCAAAGAAAGATGATAGACCAAAACTCAACCTGAAGCCGGGTATGATTCTACACATATGTAATCTAACACTCAGAAAGGAGGCTAAAGCAGGATGATCATGAGTTCAATGCTGGTTTACCCAGTGAGACTGTTTCAAAAAATTAAAAAGAGCCGAATCCGGGCGCCAGTGGCTCACGCCTGTAATCTTAGCTACTCAAGAGGCTGAGATCTGAGGATCAGGGTTCAAAGCCAGCCCAGGCAGGAAAGGCCGTGAGACTCTTTATCTCCAATAAACTACTAGAAAGCCCGAAGTGGCTTTGTGGCTCAAGCAGTAGAGCTCGCCTTGAGCTGTAGAGTGCAGGGACAGCACCCAAACCCAGAGTTCAAGCCCCACAACTAACCAAAAAAAAAAAAAAAAGAGCCCAGTACTGGTGATTTACACCTATAATTCTGTCTACTCAGGAGGCTGAGATCTGAGGATCATGGTTCAAAACCAGCCCAGGCAAGAAAGTCTGTGAAACTCTTATCTCCAATAAACTATCCAGAAAAAGCCAGAGGTAGCATTGTGGCTCAACTGTTAGAATGCTAGCGTTGAAAAAAAAAAATCTCAAAGACAGTGAGTACCCATGCCCTAAGTTCAAGCCATAAAACTGGAAAAGGGCAAAGCAAGCAAGCAAGCAACCTAAACCTGAAAAGAAAATCAATGTACAGATTTGCCTACTCACAGAAGTAATTTGCTTACAGGTTTATCTAGATGTAATCTGTTCTGAAAGAATCTTTTGCCTGGTTATATAGGTCAAGAAACTGTTAAAGCTTGATGATTATTAGAGCTGAAAATTGAGACTTCAGTATCAAGAATCATTCAGGTAATTTCTAATTTTAGAAGTGATAGGTATGGTGCAAATGGATTGAGATTTCTGTACTTGCATTCAAGAAAGCTCTTGGAAATAGATCAGAAATCACTTGTTTCCAACCTGCACAATGTAGAAACTTGATAACCTGATTAAGAGAATAAAGGTAGTCATTCTCAGTCATACAATAAAGTTATTTTCTTCTGAAAGAGTCTTGGCCATGATTTACACTGAAGACAGGTTCTAGTGCCTAGTAAATAGCATGTCCTAGTTTTGAGGTCAGAGTTGAGTTTTTAATGGGTAGCATGCGAATGGGGCTGGATCATTTGCTGGCTCCTGGCACAGTGCCTTTCTGGGTAGCAGGGAGGTGACATAACCACTTGGGCCAGCCAACCCTGCCTGCCTTGGAATGGCAGCCTAGATCTGTCAGACTGGAGAGACTGGGCTAAACAGGTGCTTGGGAGAGGTTCCAGGGCTCCAGAGTTGCTTTGGCTGTAGAACGCTATGTCAAGCCTGGTCATGAGTATGAGGCTCCAAGTATCTTGGTATATTTGCATGTGGCCAGTTAATGTAGTTGAGGTTTTTGTTTGTTTGTTTTTGTTTTTGGTCCTTGGGCTTGAATTCAGGGTCTGGATGCTATCACTTAGCTTTTTCTTTTCTTTTTTGGTCAGTCATGGGGCTTGAACTCTGGGCATGGGCTCTATCCCTGAGCTCTTCAGCTCAAGCGAGAGCTCTACCACTTAAGCCACAGTACCACTTCCAGTTTTCTGGTTGTTAATTGGAGATGAGTCTCACAGACTTTCCTGCCTGGGCTGGCTTTGAACTGTAATCCTAAGATCTCAGCCTTCTGAGTAGCTAAGATTACAAGTGTGGGCCATCAATGCCTGGCCCTCCCTTAGCTTTTTGTTGTTAGTTGTGGTGCTTGAACTCTGGGCCTGGGGGCTGTCCCTGAGCTCTTCAGCTTGAGCAAGAGCTCTACCACTTGAGCCATAGCTCCACTTTCATCTTTCTGCTTGTTAATTGGTTAAGTCTCATGGATGTTCCTGCTGGGCTAGCTTCAAACTGATCCCCAGATCGCAGCCTCTTTAATAGTTAGGATTACAGGTGTGAGCCACTGGTGCCTAGCCAATTCCATCCAATTCTAGTCTTTCCAGAAATTAGGTCTGTAGCAAGTAAACACTATTTGTGGCTGGGCATCAGTGGCTCACACCTGTAATCTTAGCTACTCAGGAGGCTGAGATCTGAGGATCAAGGTTTAAAGCCAACCCAGAGAGGAAAGGCTGTGAGACTCCTATCTCCAGTTAACCACCAGAAGACCAGAAGTGGGGCTATGGCTCAAATGGTAGGGCTCTCGCCTGAGCTGAAAAACCTCAGGGACAGGGCCCAAACCCAGAGTTCAAGCCCCATGACTGACAAAAAATAACAGTATTTGTAATCCTGGATCATTTAGCAGATCCTTGATTTAGTAATTTTGAAAGGTAGTGACTTGGGCTAGGGATATGGCTTAGTGGTAGAGTGCTTGCCTAGCATGCGTGAAGCCCTGGGTTCAATTCCTCAGTACCACATAAACAGAAAAAGCCAGAAGTAGCACTGTGGCTCAAGTGATAGAGTGTTAGCCTTGAGCTGAAGAGCTGAGGGATAGCGCCCAGGCCCAGACTTCAGGCCCCACGACCGGACCCAAAAAAAAAAAAAGAATATATATTTTTAAACTGTAGAGTGAAAATTGACTACGATTTGTGTACATAAAGAAATTCTCATCAGTAATTATCTTCAAACATTAATAAAAGTCTTATAGAAAGATCAGAAGTCACCATTGTCGCTGTCACTCTAAATGCAGTCTGAAAATGTGCAGACATAGAGAAGGGGAAAAGAAAATGCTAAGGGAGGGTAAGCTTGCTTAGAATATATTGCAAATATATGTGGAAATATAACAGATCCCCTCTGTATAATGTAAACTCATATAGGTGATAGGTACAGAGAAGTGATAACCATGTGGAGAAAGGATATTGGATACTGCCTATTTAACTCAAGTAAATACTATTTTTTGTTGTTCTAAGACCAGGACTCAAACTTAGTACCTGATGCTCAGTGGCTAGTGCTCTACCATGCTTCCAATCCCAATCATTACTATATTTTACTTTCATTATTCTGTTAAATATAGGAAAAGAAGCAGTGAATAGGAATGGGATATCAAGTGGAACATCAAAACTTGGCTGGGCACTGGTGGCTCACACTTGTAATCCTAGCTACTCTGGAGGCTCAGCTCTGAGGATCCTGGTTTGAAGCCAAGCCCAGGCAGGAAAGTCTGTGAAATTCTTTATCTCCAATTAACCAGCAAAAGGCCAGAAATGGAGCTGTGATTCAAGTGGTAGAGCACCAGTCTTGAGTAAAAAAAAACAAGAATGTAAGGCCTTCAGTTCATCAAGTCCCACTACTGGCCAAAAAAAAAAGTCCTGAAATGTTTTGAGAGGCTTGCACAATTTCAGTTTGAGCCTAGTGACACTAGTCTTAGGAGAAAACTGAAAGTGTCTCACATTTAGTGGAAATCACTAAGTTCTGCCGGATACCGTGTAATAGAGCCAGGGCCTACCTTTAATCCCCACCACCAATAAAAAAGAAAAACCAGTAGTCAATGGCTCATGCTACTAGCTACTCAGGAGCTGAAATTTGAGGATCTTGGTTCAAAGCCAGCCCAGGCAGGAAAGTCCATGAGACTCATCTCCAATGAAGGAGCAAAAAGAAGTGGAAGTGAGTGGGTTGTGGTAGCTCATGCCTACAATCCTAGCTACTCAAGAGGCTGAGATCTGAGGATCACAGGTCAAAGCCAGCCAGCGCAGGAAAGGCTGTGAAGCTCTTATTTCCAATAAACAACTCAGAAAACCAGAAGTGGCGCTGTGGCTCAAGTGCTAGCCTTGAGCTGAAGAGCTGAGGGACAGCGCCCAGGCCCAGAGTTCAAGCCCCACAACCGACAAAATAAAGTGGAAGTGTGCCTCAAGTGGTAGAGCACCAGCCTTGGGCAATAAAGCTAAGATAGTACCCAGTCCCTGAGTTCAAACCCCAAGACTGGCACAAAAAGAAAAACAAAACAAAAAAAATCTCCAAACTCACAGTTTTAAATGTTAACTTATACAAAATGTCATCATTTAAAACATATCAAAAGAGCTGACTTTCTGGCATGCAATTAGGAAAAAAAAAGAGCTCAAAGTGATCTTGCTCAATCTAGTCACTTCAAAAGAAAGTCCCCTAAATTCCTGGCATTAGTCAGCTTCCACTTGAGTTAGCCACACTTGTGATTTCCTCTCACTACAGGCCTCATTGCGAAGCCTAGTGCTCACATTCAATTCAGCAGAAACAGCAATATTTAAAAAAGGAAACAGCAGTGCATGTGCAAATCCACTGAAGGAGGGAGGGAGTCGGGGCTGGTGTGAGCTGGGCTGAATTAAGCCATCCTGGCTTTCAATATGTTCTTCTTTCTTGCACAAGAGCTTGAGTTTTATTACTGAGTAGGTTATGGGTTGTTGTTTTTTATATTTCACTATCATTGAGCTTCATCATACATGGACGTAACTATAGCTTTTTCTTTGCTCTTTTTTTCTGTTGGTTGTGGGGCTTTAACTCTGGGCCTAGGCGCTGTCCCTCAGCTCTTCAGCTCAAGGCTAATGCTCTAACACTTGAGCCACTGTGCTACTTCCAGCTTTTTCTGTTTATGTGGTGCTGAGGAATCGAACCCAGGGCTTCAATGCATGCTAGTCAAGCACTCTACCACTAAACCATACTCCCAGACCAACCATAGCTTTTTCTGTGTCAGAATTTTAATTCCTGCCTAGCCAGAGCTGTGGCTCAACAGTAGAGAGCCTGTCTACCAAACATGAGATGCTGAATTCACATCCCAATACCATTATAAAGCAGTACATTTTTTTAAATTACATTATTTGCACATGCAAAAAATAGAATAATTAAACTTGTTGAAATTGTTTTAAAGAGCCAGGCACCTGTGGCTTATGCCTGTAAGCCTAGCTACTAAGAAGGCTTGAGATCTGAAGATCACAGTTCGAAGCCAGCCCAGGCAGAAAAGTACCCATGAGACTCTTAACTCCAATTAACCACTCAAAAACTGGAAATGGCACTGTGGGCCAAAGTGGTTGAGTGCTAGCTTTAAACAAAAAAGCTTAGGAGGCTGGTAATGTGGCTTATTGGTACAGTGATTGCCTAGCATGCATAGAGCCCTGGGTTCAATTCCTTAGTACCACAGAAACAGAAAAAGCTAGATGTGGCACTGTGGCTCAAATGGTAGAATGCTAGCTAGTCTTGAGCAAAAGAAACTCAGGGGGAATGGGGAGGGGGGGGAAGATTGTTGCTAGGCACCAGTAGCTCACACCCGTAATCCTAGCTACTCAGGAGGCTGAGATATGAGGATCACAGTTCAATGCCAACTCAGGCAAGAAAGTCCATGAGACTATTATCTCCAATAAACTACTCAGAAAAAGCTAGAAGTGGTGGTGTGGCTCAGCCTCAAGCACAAAACCTCAGGGACAGTACCCAGGCACTGAGTTCAAGCCCCCAAACTGTCAAAAAAAAAAAAAAAAAAAAAGGAGGGGGGTGAGGTAAGGAGAGACATGGAATGAATTTGGAATACATTGTATGTATGTATGAAAATGTCACAAAAGCCCAACACTTGTAGCTCATGCCTGTAGTCCTTGCTACTCTGCAGGGTGAGATCTGAGGATGGTGGTTCAAAGCCAGCACAGGCAGGAAAGTCTGTGAGAATCTCCAATTAACCAGTAGAAAACTGAAAGTGGCACTGTGGCTCAAAGTGGTAGAGCATTAGCCTTGAGCAAAAGAAATTAGTGCCCAGGCCCTGAGTTCAAGCCACACAACTGACCAAACAAAAAAATGTCACAAACCTCCCCTTATACAACTAATAGATGCGAATACAATCTAAAAAGGCAGTTACAGCCTGGCGCTGGCACACCTGTAGTCCTTAGGAGTTACTCAGGAGGCTGACATGTCAGGCTTGCAGTTTGAAGCCAGCCTCATCTCCAGTAACTTCCAAAAAGCCAGACATGGAGCTGTGGCTCAGGGACAGTGCCCAGGCTCTGAGTGCCAGGACTAGGGGGAAAAGAAGTTTCAACCCTTAGGGAATGTCCTGGTCCAATTATGTCAGAGATATCTGGGAAGCCACCAGTAGATCTGAGGGCTTGTGAGCTAGCTGAGGAAAATTAACCATTCCTCCTAGATTGCCTCTCTATACTACTACGTTTATTTTCATTTTGCCTTGTTTTTATATGGCTCTAGTATGGAATCTCATTCATACTAAGCAAACTTTTCAATCTGATTATCTTAATATATAAGCTTTTCCATGCAGGCAGTACAGGGGGTAGACATTCATGGTTTTTTGTTTTGTTTTGTTTATTGGTTGCTTCTTCAGCTCAAGGCTAGTACTCTACCCCTTGAACCACAGCGCCACTTCTGGCTTTTTCTGCTTATGTGGTGCTGAGGAATCGAATCCAGGGCCTCATAAATGCCACCTTCCCAGCCCCCCATGGTTTTTGATTTAATGGATTATTACCAAAAGCCAGAGGAGGTAAAACTCAGGTTCATAGTAACATTAGACAAGACAGCCAAAAGGTGTAACCTAAAGTGTCCTTCCACAGATCAATGATTAACACAAGTAAGGCCAGCCCAGACAAAGAAGGCATGTTTTCTTTCATATGTGGAAGCCCTATCTATGTTGTAAACATATGTCCAAACATACACCAAGCCACATGCATAGTTACACAAACATTAAACATGGTACATGCAGAGCATAATTCCACTGGTGCAGCAACTTTGAACAACATACAGTCTAACAAAATGAATACCAGGAAGTTAGCAGTTGAGGCCGAAGGGGTCACTCATCCCTGTAATCCTAGCTACACAGGAGGCTGAGATCTGAGGACGGTGGTTGGAAGCTAGCTCAGGCAGGAAAAAAATTTGTGAGACTCTTTATCTCCAATTAGACACTTGAAAACCTGAAGTAGAGCTGTGGCTCTGAGTGGTAGATCACTAACCTTGCATACAAAAGCTCAGGGACAACACCAGGCCCTGAGTTCAAGCCTCATGAGTGAAAAGAAAAAAAAAGTTGGGGCCAGGTATGATGGTGCATACCTTTATCACAGCACTTGCAAGGCAGAGGCAGAATTGTTAAGTTCAAGGTCAGCCTAGGATACATACACGTTGGTTTTTGTCTCAAAAACCAACAACACAGACAGATGTGGCTGGTCCCTCCCTGTCTCTCCATATGATGCTCTGTACCACCTCTTCCCAGCAAAATGGTAGTCATCCCTCAACTAATCTTGGACTTCCAAAACCATGAACCAAAATAAGCCTCCTTATTTGGTGTGTGTGTGTGTGTGTGTGTGTGTGTGTGTGTGTGTGTGTGTGTGTGTGTGTGTGTGTGTGTGTGTGTGTGTGTGTGTGTGTGTGTGTGTGTGTGTGTGTGTGTGTGTGTGTGTGTGTGTGTGTGTGTGTGTGTGTGTGTGTGTGTGTGCGCGCTCCAGTACCGGAGATTTTTTATTTGGGGTGTGTGTGTGTGTGTGTGCGTGCTCCAGTACCAGAGATTTTTTATTTGGTGTGTGTGTGTGTGTGTGTGTGTGTGCGCGCGCGCTCCAGTACCAGAGATTTTGAACTCAGCCGGAACACTGCTTAAACGTTTTTGCTCAGGGCTGGTGCTTTACCACTGAGCCACAGCCTAGCTTTTTGGTGGTTAATTGGAGGTCAGAGTCTCATGAACTTTTCAGCCTCTGCTGGCTTTGAGCCATGATTCTCAGATCTCAACCTCCTGAATAGCTAGTAATGCAAGCATGAGCTAGCTACTGGTAACCCAGTATCTCTTTTTGAACTTTTTTTTTTTTTTGAACTTTTTTATTTTGGTCCAGTCGTGGGGTCTGAACTCTGGGCCTGGGCGCTGTCCCTCAGCTCTTCAGCTCAAGGCTAGTGTTCTACCACTAGAGCCACAGCGCCACTTCCGGCTTTTTTCTTTTTGCTTATGTGGTGCTGAGGAATCGAACCCAGGGCCTCATGCATGCAAGGCAAGTGCTCTACCACTGAGCCACCTTCCCAGCCCTCCTAGTATCTCTTTTATTTAAAACAAAAACAAAGCCGGGCGCTGGTGGCTCACGCCTGTAATCCTAGCTACTCAGGAGGCTGAGATCTGAGGATTGCGGTTCAAAGCCAGCCCGGGCAGGAAAGACCGTGAGACTCCTATCTCCAATAAACCACCAGAAAACCGGAAGTGGCGCTATAGCTCAAGTGGTAGAGCACTCGCCTTGAGCTGAAGAGCTGAGGAACAGCGCCCAGGCCCAGAGTTCAAGCCCCACGAATGACAAAAAAAAAACAACACATAAAAACACCAGCCAGGTGCCAGTGGCTCATGCCTGTAATCCTAGCTATTCAGGAGGCTGAGATCTGAGGATCAAGGTTCAAAGCCAACTTGGGCAAGAAAGTCCATGAGACTCTTATCTCCAATAAACCACCAGAAAACCACCAGAAGTGGTGCTGTGGCTCAGGTGGTAGAGCACTCTCCTTGAGCTGAAGAGCTAGGAACATTACCCAGGCCCAGCGTTCAAGCCCCACAACCAACAAAACAAAAAACACAAAACACCCAGCCTTAGGAAGCTATCTGAGGATTGTGATTCAAAGCCAGCCCAGGCAGGAAAGTCTGTGAGACTCTAATCTCCAATTAACCACCAGAAAGCCAGAGTGGAAGGCTGAGAATGTGGCTTAGTGGCATGCATGAAGTCCTGGGTTCAATTCTTCAGTATCACATAAACAGAAAAAGCTGGAAGTGGTGCTGTGGCTTAAATGGTAGAGTGCTAGCCTTGAGCAAAAAAGCTCAGGGACAGTGCCCAGGCCCTGAGTTCAAACCCCAGCACTGCCAAGGAAAAAAAAAAAAAAGCAAGCCTGAGTGGAGGTGTTCAAGTGGCAAAGTGCTAGCCTTGAGCACAGAAATTCAGGCAGGCCCTGAGTTCAAGCCTGAGGACCAACACACACACACACACACACACACACACACACACACACACACACACACACACACACACACACACACACACACACACACACACACACACACACACACACTAAATGGCTTGGTCACTTTGGAAAAAGTTTGGCATACACTTGCCACACAGCCCACCAATCAGAAAAATGTGTAGTCACACAAGTAAAAACAAAAAATATGGAACATACAATCCTATCATCTCAAACTAAAAGAAAAGTAAATGTCCCTCACTGGGAATGGAGACACAGGCTAAATTGTAAGAGCACTTGCCCAATATTTGAGAATTCGGTTTCAATCTCCAGCAGGGGGCGCAGTGGGAACAGAAATATAATTTTAACCAGACATGGTGGTGCGTAGCTATAATCTCAGCATTTGGGAAGCTGATGCAACAGGATGGAAAATCTGAGGCCAATCTCATTCTCGTAGGAAGATTAGAGAGAGTGGTAGATGGGGTTAATCTAACTAAAATTATAATGTATTCACATATGAATTACCATGATGAAAAGATTACTGCTGCCAGGCACCAGCAATGCCTGTAATCCTAACTTCAGAAGGTTGAGATCTGAGGATCAAAATTCAAAGCCAGCCCAGGCAGACGTCTCTGGTACTCATCTCCAATTAACAGTAAAAAAGAAAAAGAAAAAGAAAAAAAGCCAGAAGTGGAGCTGTGGCTCAAGTGGTAGAATGCTAGCCTTGAGCAAACCCTGAGTTTAAGCCACAAGAAAAAAAAAAAAAAGACAAACAGAAACAAAGACTGTTTACTATGTAAGGACAAATCTCAAATGGATCTTGGTAAATGAGAAGATGGTTCACACCTATTATCCTGGCTACTTAAAGCTGTGAGATCTAAGGAGTGTAACTCAAAGCTAGCCAGGGAAGAAAATCCCTAAGACTCTTATTTCCAATTAACCACAGAAAACTGGAAGTGGTGCTGACTCAAGTGGTAGAACTCTAGCCTTTTGTGAAAAAGCTCAGAGATAGCCCCTAGGCCCCGAGTTTAAATCCCACCACACACACACACACACACACACACACACACACACACACACACACACACACACACACACACACACACACACACACACACACACACACACACACACACACACACACACACACACACACACACACACAGAGCTATGTCCTATGAGGCCACTTATGACACTCATGCAAAAATGAAACTTTAAAAACAGAAAATAAATCAGTAGTTGCTGGTTAGCAAAGGGCTAAAAGTGCAGGAGAGGGTTTGACTACATACAAATGAGTACAAGGCACTTTTCAGGCATAACTTTTTTTCTAGCTCCTGATCTTCAGTCCTCAGCCTCCTGAGGTAGCTAGGATCACAAGCATGTACCATAGATACCCAGCATAGCTTTTTTTTTTTTGACATCACATGAGGGAGGGCTGGGAATGTGGCTTAGCAGTAGAGTGCTGGCCTGGCATGCATGAAGCCCTGGGCTCGATTCCTCAGTACAGCATAAACAGAAAAAGCTGGAAGTGTTGTGTTGCTATGGTTCAAGTAGTAAGAAGTGCTGGCCTTGAGCAAAAGCTCAGGGACAGTGCCTGGGCCTGAGTTCAAGCCCCAGTACTGGCAAAAATAAAAAATCAGTCCCTCCCAGAAATTTCCACTGAGTCAACCGTTTAGCAGCTGTGCAGCAGTTTTGTAAATATTACTCTTAATAGTATCCAGGGGCTGGGAAGATGGCTCAGTGGTAGAGTGCTTGCCTTGCATGCATGAGGCCCTGGGTTCGATTCCTCAGCACCACATAAGCAAAAAGAAAAAAACTGGAAGTGGCGCTGTGGCTTAAATGGTAGAGTGCTAGCCTTGAGCTGAAGAGTTGAGGGACAGCACCCAGGCCGAGTTCAGGCCCCACGATCAGACCAAAAAAAAAAGTATCCAAAGCCGGCACCGGTGGCTCACCCATGCAATCCTAACTACTCAGGAGGCTGAGATCTGAGGATCATGGTTCAAAGCCAGCCTGGGCAGAAAAGTCTGAGACTCTTATCTCCAATAAACCACTAGAAAACCGGAAGTGGCATTGTGGCTCAAGTGGTAGAGCTGAAGAGCTGAGGGACAGTGCCCAAGCTCAGAATTCAAGCCCTATGACAAAAAAAAAAAAAAAGTTCAGTATCCACTGAGGGCACTGTACTTATGGAGTTAGGCTTTTAATTTAGTCCTGGTTGTTTCCCAGAGGCCTGCAAGTAATGAATGAATTGTGAATATGCTGGTAACTCAGGCTTAAACTGATTGCTGGGTACTGCTCAAGGCTGACACTTAAGCCACATCTCCACTTTAACTTTTGTCTTAAGCTTTTTTGGTGGTTAAGAGATAAAGCCCTCAGGGGATGGGAAGGTGGCTCAGTGGTAGAGCGCTTGCCTTGCATGCTCGAGGCCCTGTTTGATTCCTCAGCACCACATAAACAGAAAGAAAAAAGCCGGACGTGGCACTGTGGCTCAAGTGGTAGAGTGCTAGCCTTGAGCTGAAGGACAGCACCCACAGGCCCAGAGTTCAGGCCCCACGACTGGACCCAAAAAAAAAAAAACTTAAAAGGCCTCAGACTTTTTCTACCCAAGTTGGCTTTAAAATACAATCAGACCTTATCCTCCTGATTAGCTAGGTATAATAGGCCTAAGTCCACCTGTGCACTTGATGATAGGTGTATTATTTAGAAAAGAGAATTTTTCAGGTAAACTGGCTCACGGGCTTGAGTTCTACCACTTGAGCCACCTCCAGTACGTTTTTGCTGGTTAATTGGGAGCAAAACCATAGGCTTCCTTCCCGGCTTCATCCCTTGAACAGCTGCAATTAGATACTACCCACAAGCACCATTTTTTCTTGAGATGGGTTCTACTTTTCCAAGCTGGCCTCAAATTCCTGGGCTCAAATAATCTTGCCTGTGTCCTGAGGAGCTGGGAACAAGCAAGCTGATCTTAATAAAACCCATAGCCTTGCTGGGCACTGGTGCCTACTATCCCAGTAACTCAGATGATTTGAAGTCAGCCTGGACCAAAAAAAAATCCTGTTTTCATCTCCAAAATAACCAGTACCAGCTGGGGAAACATGAGGTCCTAAATTCTAAAAATAACAAGGTGCCAGAAGATTAAGTGTTATCAGGTTTACTGTGGGAAAGGTAGGCCCAAAAACTAAAGCTAAATTAAGTTGGTGAGGAACAAATGCCAAGGGCTCATGCCGGCAATCCTAGCTACTCAGAGGATGAGATGTGAAGATTGAGAGGATGAGACGTGGAGATTGGGGTTTGAAACCAGTCCAGACAGTAAAGTTGAGATTCTCATCTCCAATTAACCACCCAAGAAAGCCGAAAAGTGGCTGCTGTGGCAAGTGGTAGAACACTACTCTCAAGCAAAAAAGCTCAGAGAGCAACCAAATCCTAACTCATAAAAGGACACACACCACATGTAAACACATAGGCTAAAGTAAAGGGGGAAGGACTAAGGAGTAGTTGAAAAACAAGGCCAACTTTTCGCCCATCCTGGGACTTCAACTCATTTTGTGCTGAAAGTTTAGTAGTGCCCTACCACTTAAGCTACAGTGCCATTTCTGGCTTTTAGGTAGCTTATTAGAGATTAGTCTGACTTTCCTGCCTGGGCTGGCTTCAAACTGCAATCTTCACACCTCAGTCTCCTCAACAGCTATCATTACAGGTGTGAACCACTAGCGTCCAGCTAACAAGGCCAAGTTTCAAACAAGCCCCAGTAATTTAAAAAAGATGCCTTGTTTGAATCTGCCCAGACTACCTTTGCCATTCTTTTTCTGAAATCTTAATCCCTGCAGATGAATTTCAGCCAGGCCACACCAGTACTTATAATTACACACAGGTAATTTGACAGCCCACCAGTATTTTTAACCATACTAACCAAGTTTACAATCTGCTTTCCTGTAAGTCCATTCTGATATTAAGTTACTGTAGATTTGTTACTTTACCTTGTGGTGTAGAATTAACCAACAGGTGGCGCTAAGACTAAGAAATTTTAAGGATTGGTTAGCTTTCCTTCCAGGACTGTTAGAGGTACTTAAACCCAACAATTCCAATTTTCATTATCCACTCTGAAATACTGGGCAGGTCATTCAGGCCAGAAGGAAAATTCCATGATCACCTTTTGCGCCTCATGAAACAAAATTCTGATCATGACTTACAGCCTTCACATAGCACCAAGACACTTTGGCTCATAGCAAACCAAAACTGCTGTTACACTGAAGTCAACAGATTTGCTTCACATATGTCCTATAACATCCAATTATCCTTTGTGCCAGTAATAACCTAGCCTAGGGCCTAGAACATGCACTTTCCACAATCCTATGGGGCACAATTACTGACAGCTGGGTACTAGTAGCTCAACACCTGTTAATTCTACTCATGAGGCTAAGGTCATAATCCCAAGCCAACTAGGGTGCATTTCCAACCAACCCATAAGCTGGAATAGCTGTGACTCATTTCTAAGAGCACTGACTTTAGGGGGGAGGGGCGGATGCTTAGAAACAGTACTATGGCCTGAAACTCATGCTAAGCAACTTGCTCACTTGAATTAGATCTAAGAACTACTCTATTTCCAACATGAAATCCCAATCTGTTTCAAAATCCATGTTGACACCTGCTTGTAATTAATTACCTTTTGTCTTTTCAACAGCACCAGCTACTTAATACTTTGGTCTACTGGATTCTAGGAAGCTTTACCAAGTTTATCTTCTTCCAAACTAGCTCCTTACTTAAATTCCCATTCCAAGCTTTTATTTTGCCTGAAATCTAGACATGGCATAATACTATTTAAACCCAAGATTACAGCTTCTATGATGACAGTACAGAAAGCAAATTCTAATAAGCTGGGACTAAAGTGAGCTAGATGTAAAATCACTCATTTCTTCCAACTCAAATCCCCTATTTTAGTCCCCCAGATAGCTTGAGTTACTATAAGGACTATTAAGATTTTACACCTTCTAACGTCCCTAGTATCTTACAAAGGTCCTTACCAGTAACTTGCCACGACTCATAAGACTGGATATCCCCAATAGGTTTCAGATACCCATCCTAACCAGAAAATAGGCTGCGAAATTTTCAACATTCCTACAGAAATTTTTGACCAAAAGATGACACAGGTTTCTCATTAAACTTTGTTTTAATGGGTCTCAAAATTCTGTGACAGATTTTTGGTCATGTTGTTTCCATTAAAAAGTACTGATTTTTAAAAACTAATAACTTAAAACTGCCACACAAAAAAAATGGTCCACAAAACATTTTCCTTTCCTTCTGAAGGTTTTACGATGCATTGTTATCATTAACCAGTCTTTTACTATTAAACTTAAATGGCCAATTGAGATAAACAGTTCTGAGACCGTTCTTCCACCACTGGTTAAGACTGAAGTGGCAGGTGTTAGGGGTAATATTCATTTAGCCTTCTGAGCTTTCTGGGCAGACTTGGTGACCTTGCCAGCTCCGGCAGCCTTCTTGTCCACAGCTTTGATGACACCCACAGCAACTGTCTGCCTCATATCACGAACAGCAAAACGACCTATGAAGAAACAAGGTTTCGTTATTGCCAGAATACACTTCCTATGAGAAAAGCCTCTTTCTACATCAACTCATTTTTAAGTTTCAGTGAGCCTTACCCAGAGGAGGATAGTCAGAGAAGCTCTCCACACACATGGGCTTGCCGGGAACCATGTCAACAATGGCAGCATCACCAGACTTCAGGAATTTAGGGCCATCCTCCAGCTTCTTACCAGAACGGCGATCAATTTTCTCTTTCAGCTCAGCAAACTTGCAAGCAATGTGAGCAGTGTGACAATCCAGCACAGGGGCATAGCCAGCACTGATTTGGCCTGGATGGTTCAGGATGATCACCTTAAGGAAACAAAGTCATTTAGCGGAATTCCACTTTTTGGCTTTTTAGTGGTTATTAAATGTATGCAACTATCTTATTACCTGAGCAGTGAAGCCAGCTGCCTCCATGGGGGGATCATTCTTGCTGTCACCAGCAACGTTGCCACGACGAACATCTTTGACTGACACGTTCTTGACGTTGAATCCCACATTGTCCCCAGGAAGAGCTTCACTCAAAGCTTCATGATGCATTTCAACAGACTTTACTTCAGTTGTGACATTGACAGGAGCAAAGGTGACCACCATGCCAGGTTTGAGAACACCAGTCTCCACTCGGCCCACAGGGACGGTTCCAATACCTATTGTATTCAGAAAATTAGATGATGCAAGGGCAGAGGGGTCTTGGCTGCCAAGGTAGTCTTGAAATTTTCAAGTATCCAACTTACCGCCAATTTTGTACACATCCTGAAGGGGCAGGCGCAAAGGCTTGTCAGTGGGACGAGTTGGTGGCAGGATGCAATCCAAAGCCTCGAGCAAGGTGGTACCACTGGCACTGCCGTCTTTACGGGTGACTTTCCATCCCTTGAACCAAGGCATCTGAAACACAAGATTGCCAATTTAATGTCATCAATTCTTGCCACTTCCAGCTTTCTTTTAATGTCTTGAAAGCCACTTACATTGGCACTTGGCTCCAACATGTTGTCACCATTCCAGCCAGAAATTGGCACAAATGCTACTGTGTCAGGGTTGTAGCCAATTTTCTTAATGTAGGTGCTGACTTCTTTGACGATTTCCTCGTATCTCTTCTGGCTGTAGGGTGGCTCAGTGGAATCCATTTTGTTAACACCAACAATGAGTTGTTTCACACCCAGTGTGTAAGCCAGAAGGGCATGCTCACGGGTCTGCCCATTCTTGGAGATACCAGCTTCAAATTCACCAACACCAGCAGCAACAATAAGGACGGCACAGTCAGCCTTGGAGAAAAAAAAACTTGCCACATTAATGGAGAATGAAAAACCCTGACTTCATATTACTTGACTATTTTTAGACATTTCACAAACCTGGGATGTGCCTGTAATCATATTCTTGATGAAGTCTCTGTGTCCTGGGGCATCGATGATGGTCACGTAATACTTGCTGGTCTCAAATTTCCACAGGGAGATGTCAATGGTGATACCACGCTCACGCTCAGCCTTGAGTTTATCCAAGACCCAGGCATACTTGAAGGAGCCCTTTCCCATCTGTAATGGTTTAGGTTGACCATGTTAAGATGTAATCCAGCCCTTAATTTCCCCCTACCCATCCATTAAGATTACTCCCTGCTTAATCTCAAGGTTTCCGTCACAATTACCTCTACGCCCCCAAACCTAGCCATTGGCTTAAAAAAAAAATCTACTTTAGCCCGTTTCCCCTTTCACTTGCCTCAGCAGCCTCCTTCTCGAACTTCTCAATGGTTCTCTTGTCGATGCCACCACATTTGTAGATCAGATGTCCGGTAGTGGTGGACTTGCCAGAATCGACGTGTCCAATGACGACAATGTTGATATGGGTCTTCTCCTTTCCCATTTTGGCCTCGACTTAGTGGTGGTTTTCACGGCACCTTATCCAAAAAAGACCTTTACGTAAAAGCAGTGTCCGAGTACCAGCCGCGATCGAAAACCCAAAAGGGCAAATTCCAAGAACTACATCCGGTGCCAAGCTGGCCTCCAGTCTCCACCCACCGCGGGTGAGTGAACCTCCGCCGCACAATATCCCCTCCCCCCCCCAGCTGAGAGAGCAGCCACGCTCTGCAGGCGCTGCGGGAGGAATCGGGGCGGCTGGACGGCGCCAGGCCGCACGTCGGGGTCACAGGAAGCAGCGGCCAAGGCGGGGACGGCCTTTCCCTTTGTGTGGTGACTCACCCGCCCGCTCTTCCCGGGCCGCCGCGTCCTCCATTTTGAGCTCCCTGCCACCGGGGCCGGCAGCGGCCATCTTTCCGCGCACGCCAACTGGTGCCGGTCGGGGCTGGGGGCCCGCGGCGGGAGGACCCCGCGGCGAGGCCGCACCCCTACGCGGCCCGCCGCACCCCGCCGCCCCACGCCCGCGGCGGCCCGCCCGCCCCGGCCCAGCGCCCCAGGCACCGCCTCGCCGGACATGTGCGCCGCCCGCTGGGACCCCGCCGCCCGCCGCACCCCGACGGCCGCGCGGCCCGACGCCCTGCCTGGCCCCGACGCGGCGCCCTGGCGGGAGAATGGCATCGCCGATGGGAGCCTGCCGACGAAGGCGGCCCGAAACCCCTTAAATCACACCGCAGCGGGGAAGCCGGGAGAGTGCGACGGCCCCGCACGCGGCGGCCCGGCGCCGGGCCTGGCCCCGACTCGAGCACGAGGCGCAGCCGTCTCCAAAAAGCACCAGGCCTCGCCGGCCCCTCCCCGTCCTCCCAACCCGACAACACGCAACTCGGGGCCGAAAACCTGGCACAGGCGGCCCCGAGCCACCGCGGGAGAGGCAGGCGTGCGAGGGCCTCCGCCGGCCCCGGGCGGGCGGGCAGCCAGGCCCGCGGAAGCCACACCCGAAACCCACCTGCGTTCTGACGGCAAACCCGTTGCGAAAAAGAACGTCCAGGGCGACTACGGCACTTATATACCGTGCTCCCCCACCCGCGGGAAGTGGGCGGAGCCAGCACACGACACCGCTTTCCCAGTTTGCCCCGCGCCGCCTCCACTCGGCAGCGGTTCAATTGCCGTCCCCTCCCCCCTCCCCCACCCCACCCCTCCCTCTCCGTTCCTGAGCTCGGGGACTGTGGGCCAAGTGGGCTCAGCCCATTGACCCGCACCCGGCTCTTTGCGCATGCTCCTCTCGACCCGGATGACGACGAGGGCGAGGGGCGGGGCCACAGCAAAACCCTCTTTCCGAAATTAGTGAGAGCTTAGCGACGGTCCCTGGGATTCCCCGAGGCTAAGGCGAGTCCTTTTGTATGAATTACTCCGGGACGCTGCCTGGGTGGGGCCGGGAGGGGCGGGAGCCCTACGGGGGCGCCCTGCCGCCAGTCCTGGCTTGGTCGCCGAGGTTGAGCCTGGGGAGGTGCCCCTTCACCCCGCAACCCACCTGCTGCCCTTCCTGCCATCTGGCTCGTCCAGGGGTACAAATCAACAAAAAGAAACCAGAGGCGCTTGGCTGTGGGCAGCCGGGCCGGGGGCTGGCTGCTCCCCACCCACACCCGTGCCTTTCGGGTCCCGGGCGCTGTGCCCGGGACCCTGAACCCCGATCCGTGTGGGGCGGGGTTCTGCGTGCCCAGGAATCCCAGGAGGGCTCGGCGCCCGGCCGGCCTCGTGGTTCCTTCCATTCAAAGCCAGCTTTTATGAAAGCGCAGGACGCCCTGGGCCCCGCTGGACCCACTCAGGTCCGAGCTGCAGATCAGGAAGAACTTCAGTCCTACACGCTTAGCTTTCACTCTTGTTTCTGCGACTGGTAACCCTAAAAAAGAAAAAAGATGTGGAGTGTGTGTCCACGGTTGTACTTTTTTTTTTTAAGAACAGCCATTTGATGGCGAGCACGAGGAACCTGGAATCTTGCAAAATCCAGCCTTTCCACGTGATCTCAGTTAGAGACTAAGATCTACAGCCTCAGCAAGTTTATCCGCCCAGATCCAATCCCTGCTGGGGGAAGTCACTGGCTGCTTCTCCAAAGTGGACGATCTTGTTCATGGGGATAAGTTTGCAAGGAGATGAGGCTTACTTAACCTTTTGAGAGAGGTTGTTTGAGATGGGGTCTTGTTAGGAAGCCCAGGCCGATCTATATAACTCCTGGGTTCAGGTGATCCACTTTAGGATCCCAAATAAGTATGACTGCAAGTGGACCTTTTCAGAATAGAAATGTTCTCTGAGGAAAGCAAAACCTTTTTCTTTTTTGTACTGGTACTGGGGTTTGAACTCAGGGCCTGAATGTGAATCCCTTAACACTTTAGCTCAAGGGTGGGGCTCTGAGACACACCTTTACTTGTGCCTTTTTGTTTTGTTTTTTTTCCATTGTGGTTGTTTGGGGGGGGAGGTTGGTTTTGGGGGTGTTTTTGTTTTGCCAGTCCTAGAGGGCTTCAACTCTGGACCTGGACACTGTCCTTTTTGTGCTCAAGGTGAGCAACAGCCTCACTTCCAGTTTTTTGTTTATGTGGTACAGAGGAATCGAACCCAGGGCTTCATGCTTGTTAGGCAAGCACTCTACCACTAAACCACATTCCCAGCCCCTTTTGGATTGTTAATTGGATTTTTAAGTCTCCGGGAACTTTCCGGCCCAGGCTGATTTCTAAGGGCCATCATCTGGTCTCAAGCCTCCAGAGTGTAAGGTCTGAACAGGGACACCTCCCTCCCTCCAGGCTAAGTTTCTGCCCAGTATCAGTTACCTAGGTAACTGGCAGACCTGGAAGCAGTCACCCTCCCCTCCTGCTAGGTCACATACTGGGCCACCTCGTGACCTGGGTCACGTGCCTCCCATCTGACCCTAGGAGGGTCCCAGACCCTGGGGTCTCATCCAGATCCAGTGTGGCCACACCTTTCCCTCACCTGGCCACACCTCTTCCTGTACCTGGCCTAGATAAGTCCTGCCCCAGAGGTACTTTCCCCCCCTCTTTCCTTTTCAGCCATGATTCTCCACTATGCTTGGCAGGGGCAGCAGTTCAGTAAATAAGCTTCTTTTCCTGTCTGAATAGCACGTGGTGGTCTCCTCATCAGCTACCTAATGCAATCTATTTATTTAATATACCTTACATTGAGCAGCTTGGATTTACTGGCAGAAACCACTGGTGCCCCATACGAAAAAACTTTTTTTTTTTTTTTTTTTTTGTCGTGGCCTGAACTCTGGGCCTCGGCTCTGTCCCTCAGCTCTACCACTTGAGCCACAGCATCACTTCCGGCTTTCTCTGCTTATGTGGTGCTGAGAAATCAAACCCAGGGCCTCATGCATGCAAGGCAAGCGCTCTACCACTGAGCCACCTTCCCAGCCCTGGAAAAAACTTTTTATTGTTTTGTTTATTGGTGGGTTGTTTATTGGGGGTTGAAAAAATAAGCATGAAGGGCTGGGAAGGTGGCACAGTAGTAGAGCGCTTGCCTTGCATGCATGAAGCCCTGGGTTCGATTCCTTAGCACCACATAAGCAAAAACAAAAAAAGCCAGAAGTGGCACTGTGGCTCAAGTGATAGAGCGCTAGCCTTGAGCTGAAGAACTGAGGGACAGCGCCCAAGCCCAGAGTTCAGGCCCCATGACCGGACACACCCCCCCAAAAAAAAAGAAGTAACAATGAAAAAAAATCACAAGCAATAGAATAATACAAAAGCCGGGCGCTGGTGGCTCACGCCTGTAATCCTAGCTACTCAGGAGGCTGAGATCTGAGGATCGCGGTTCAAAGCCAGCCCGGGCAGGAGAGACCGCGAGACTCCTATCTCCAATAAAACCACCAGAAAACCGGAAGTGGCGCTGTAGCTCAAGTGGTAGAGCGCTCGGTTTGAGCTGAAGAGCTGAGGGACAGCGCCCAGGCCCAGAGTTCAAGCCCCACGACCGACAAAAAAAAAAAAAGAATACAAAAATATAGAGGCCAGATGCTAGCTATTACACTTGTACTCCTAGCTGTCCAGAAAACTGAGATCTGAGGATCAAGGTTCAAAGCCAGCCCAGACAACAAAGTCCATGAGTGTCTTAATTCCTATTAACTGCCAAAAAGCTAGAACTTGACATGTGACTCAAGTGGCAAAACACCAGCCAACCTTGCTTGAATGGAAAAATTCAAGTAAGAAAACTGATCCAATTGGGTTGAAAAGGTGGCTCAAAGGTAGAGTGCTTGCCTTGCACACAATAAGTGAAGCCCTGGGTTCGATTCCTCAGAACCACATAAGCAGAAAAAGCCAAAAGTGGCGCTGTGGCTCAAGTGGTAGAGTACTAACCTTGAGCTGAAGAGGTGAGGGACAGTGCCAAGGCTCAGGGTTCAGGCCCCACAACTGACAAAAAAAAAAAAGAAAGAAAAGAAAACTGATCCTTGTGAAATATGCTCTGTGAAATGTGGCTCAAGTGGTAAGTGCTATCTGTGAGCAAAAAGAAGCTCAGGGACAGTGCCCAGAACCTGAGTTCAAGCCCCAGGACTGGCAAAAAAAAAAAAATTCTGCCCAGACTGATCCTCAGATCTCATAAACTAGGATTATAGGCATGAGCCATCAGTACACAGCTAATTTTACTTTTCATCTAACCAGTACTGGTTGAATTCTCTCTCTTGCTTGGCTTTATAAATTAAATTTTTATTTTTATTTATGTGCCAGTCATGGGTTTTGAACTTAGGGCCTAGGCACTTCCCTAAACCTCTGGTGCTCAAGGTTAGTAGTGCTTTATCATTTGAGCTTTTGCCAAATTCCAGTTTTTCTGAGTGGTTTATTCAAGATAAGAATCTCACAGACTTTCTTGCCTAGGCTGGCTTCAAACCTGGACTCTAGGATCTCCACCTCTTAAGTAGCTAAGTTTGTAGGTGTGAACCACCAGTGCCCAGCCTGGTGGCTTTTTTGTTCAAAGCAAAAAATCCACACCTCCACATCCAGAGTTTCTGCTCATTAGAAGTAGGAGTCTAGCTGGGCACAGGAGGCTCAAGCCTGTAAACCTAGATACTCAGAAGGCTGAGATCTGAGAATTCTGGTTCAAAGCAGCCTAGGCAGAAAAGTCCCTGTGAGACTCTTATCTCCAATTAAATACTCAAAAACTGGAAGGGGTGCCCTGACTCAAGTGGTAGAGTGCAAGTCTTGAGCATAAAGAGGCTCAGGGACAGTGTTCAGGCCTAAAGTTTAAGCCCAGAAACAACAACAACAAAATAAAAGGTGAGAGTCTGCCTGGTTCTAGCTTCAATCTGTAATCCTCGGATCTAAGCCTCCAGAGTAGCTAGGATTACTGGTGAGAGCCTCAAGCACCAGGTATTAAGAGATGACTGTAAACATTTCCACATCTCAGTAACAAGCTCCTGATTCAAATGTGATGTAAACCTTCTCCTAGTATCTAACCTTATTACTCTGGATGGTGAAATGAAAAAGAAATGATGCATTCTAAGTGTTCAACTGGTTCAAAGTGTTCTTGAGGGCTAGAATTGTGGCTTCGTGGTAGAGTGCTTGCCTAGCATGCATGAAGCCCTAGGTTCAATTCCTCGGTACCACATAAACAGAAAAAGCCAGAAGTGGTACTACAGATCAAGTGGTAGAGTGCTAGCTTTGAAAAAAAGAAGTTCAGGGACAGTGTTGGGCCCTGAGTTCAAGCCCCATGATTGGGAGGGAAAAAAGTGTTCCTGAAACAAAAAGGATAGTCAATTTTTTTCATTTTTGTGAGTTCAAATCCCACGATGGACAAAAATAACTTAATTAAAAAGGCAAAAATTAAATTAGCTCCACATCTATCCCAGAATGTAGGTGAGTTTCTCCCATGCCCTCTGCAGCTAAACAAGGAGACTTTACAAATGTCTCACAGAGATGATTTCCAAGGTATCAGAGAAATTGCACACAGTAATCCTCACTTTCTCTTTTTTTTTTTTTGGGGGGGGGGGTCCAGTTGTGGGGCCTGAACTCAGCTCTTCAGCTCAAGGATAGAGCTTGAGCCACTTCTGGCTTTTTTTGCTTTTTGCTTATGTGGTGCTGAGGAATCGAACCCAGGGCCTCATGCATGCAAGGCAAGCACTCTACCACTGAGCCACCTTCCCAGCCCCAGTAATCCTCTCTTTCTTTCTTTTTTTTTTTGGGGGGGGGGTCCGGTCGTGGGGTCTGAACTCTGGGCCTGGGCGCTGTCCCTCAGCTCTTCAGCTCAAGGCTAGTGCTCTACCACTTGAGCCACTTCCAGCTTTTTTCTTATGTGGTGCTGAGGAATCGAACCCAGGGCTTCAGGCATGCAAGGCAAGCACTCTACCACTGAGCCACCTTCCCAGCCCCAGTAATCCTCTCTTTCTATCACAACAAGCTATGTAGACCACATCTAGTCGCTCTGGATGTGAGCTGGCCCTTTTTTCCGGGGCGGGGCGTCATCTCCACCTCTGAGTTCAATAGGCAATCATACCTTCCAGCCATCGGGCCGCCATTGCGGTGCGTTTGGGGGAGACGCGGCCAGCTCTCTGGGCCACATTGGCTTTTCTGCTTTGGGCGAGGGCGGGGGCCGGAGCAGGGCAGGTCCCGGGGAACCCGGCGTGGGCCTCCCAGTGGGTGCTCCCTTCCCCCCCCCCACCTCTCCCCCCAGCAGCGCACACCTGGCTGGTCTCACGCCCGCGCGGCCCGCCCCCGGCCACGCCCACTTTGAGGTCACCTTTTACACTGCGGAGGAAGGGCCTGGCGGAGGCCTCGTGGCTCACCCCAGCAAACGGTACCGACTCCAACCTCCACATGTGCTCGCTCCCCTGCACCGCGAACCCCAGCTGCAGAGTGCTGCCCACTGTCTGGGCTGGTGGAACGGGAACGCTGTTGACACGCTTGCAGATGGAGTTGGGCTTGCAATGTAGTTTCTACTCCCCCCCCCTCTTTTTCTTCCTCCAGCTCACGCGAGTGCTCTACCCCTTGAGCCACAGCGCCACTTCCGGCTTTTGCTGCGGTTAGAGTCGCAGGGACTTTCCTGCCCCAGCTGCCTTAGAACCGCGATCCTCAGATCTCAGCCTTCTGAGTAGCTAGGGTGAGAGCCCTGAGCCACCCGCGCCGGGTTTACCTTACAGTTCTAATGTGAATGATACGAAAACCATGGCCACACTTGATTAGAGAAGAAGGTGGCAAGGTGCCTTGCCTGCAGTTGGGCCTGTGACACCAACCTGAGTCATTAAAGAAAGTAAACTCATTAACATCTTTAAACACCTGTAAAATAAGTAATAAATTAGCATAGTGCAAATTATACAGTGGAATGCTACTATCTTTTTCTCAGTTTAAAAGTTAAAGAGGCAAGCCGGGTGCTGGTGGCTCACACCTGTAATCCTAGCTACTCAGGAGGCTGAGATCTGAGGATCGCGGTTCAAAGCCAGCCCGGGCAGGAGAGACCGTGAGACTCCTATCTCCAATAAACCACCAGAAAACCGGAAGTGGCGCTGTAGCTCAAGTGGTAGAGCGCTAGCCTTGAGCTGAAGAGCTGAGGGACAGCGCCCAGGCCCAGAGTTCAAGCCCCACGACTGACCAAAACAAAACAAAACAAAAAGTTAAAGAGGCAAGCACTCTACCACTAAGCCATACCACATAAACAGAAAAAGCCACAAGTGGTTCTGGGGTTCAAGTGGTAGAGTGCTACCCTTGAACAAAAGAAGCTCAGGGACAGTGCCCAGGCCCTGACTTCAAGCCCCAGGACTGACTGGCAAGAAAAAAAAGAAAGAAAAAGTTAGAAAGCTGCATTAGAAAGCTGTGGTGGACCAGTAATCCTAGATGCTCAGGAGGTTGAGGTCTGAGGATCACAGTCAAAGCCAGTCTGGACAGGAAAGTTGAGAAACTTTTTTTTTTTTTTTTTTTTTTTTTTTTTTGGGTCCGGTCGTGGGGCCTGAACTCTGGGCCTGGGCGCTGTCCCTCAGCTCTTCAGCTCAAGGCTAGCGCTCTACCACTTGAGCCATAGCGCCACTTCCGGCTTTTTTCATTTTGCTTATGTGGTGCTGAGGAATCGAACCCAGGGCCTCAGGCATGCAAGGCAAGCGCTCTACCACTGAGCCACCTTCCCAGCCCAGTTGAGAAACTTTTATTCCAATTAACCCCCAGAAAACCAGAAGTGGTTCTGTGGCTCAAAGTGGTAGAGTATGAGTCTTGAGCAAAAGAGTTCAGGGACAGTGCCCCTCCACTGACAAAAAAAAGCTAAGAGACAGTGCTTAGGCCGTAAGTTCAAGCCCCAGTACTGACACAAAAATAAGTAAATAAAATAATAAAAATATGAAAGCTGCAGGGTGTCAGTGGCTCATGCAATTCTAGCTATTTAAGAAGCTATAGATCAAGCAGACAAATCCTTGAGAGTCTTATCTACAATTGACAAACAGAAAGCCAGCCTTATAGCTGTGGCTCAGGTGATAGAGTGCCAGCCTTGAATGAAAAAAACCAAGTGAGAGGGTAAGGTTCTGAGTTCAAGTCCCAGTTCTAGGACACATGCAAACCTGTGCGTGCACACACACATACACACACACATACACACACCCCCATCTGAAAGCTGTTGATTAGTAATTTGGGCTGGAGAAAGAGAAATAAAGTAAATATTCTGAGTAAAATGAACTGAGCAAAATGAACTCTGGGTGCAAATAATATACACATACACATGAATGACAGGAGGGCTGGGAATGTGGCTTAGTGGTAGAGTGCTTGCCTAACATGAATGAAGCCTTGGGTTCAATTCATCAGTACTACATAAACAGAAAATGCCAGAAGTGGCACTGTGGCTCAAGTGATAGAGTGCTAGCCTTGAGCAAAAGAAGCTCAGGGACAGTGCCCAGGTCCAGGACTGGCAAAAACAAAACAAAACAACAAAAAACCAGGCTGGGAAGTTGGCTCAGTGGTAGAGTGCTTTGCGTTGCATGCATGAGGCCCTGGGTTGGATTCCTCAGCAACACATAAGTAGAAAAAGCCAGAAATGGCACTGTGTCTCAAGTGGCAGAACGCTAGCCTTGAGCTGAAGAGCTGAGGGACAGTGCCCAGGCCCAGAGTTCAGGCCCCACAACCGACAAAAAAAAAAAAAGAAAGAAAGAAAGAAAGATTAAGCTGGGAAGGTGGCTCAGTGGAAGAGTGCTTGCCTTGCATGCATGAGGCCCTGGGTTCGATTCCTCAGCACCACATAAGCAGGGAAAAGCCAGAGTGGTGTTGCGGCTCAAGTGGTAGAGCGCTAGCCTTGAGCTAAAGAGCTGAGGGACAGCGCCCAGGCCCAGAGTTCAGGCACCACGACCAGACCCCCCCCCCAAAAAAAAGAAATCAAGCTAAAAATATTTCTACCATTTCTCTCATGCTTCCAAAATGCCTCCCTAGATACACATACTCTCATTTGTTATGAAGGACAATATTTTTTTTCTCACTATATTTTTTTAGTAAATTCATAGTTGGTAGACAATAGTCATTTTCAATATTTGTGTGTGTGTGTGTGTGTGTGTGTGTGTGTGTGTGTGTGTGTGTGTGAATGTGCATGACTGCATATGCATACACCAGTCCTGGAGGCTTGAACTCAGGGCCTGGGCACTGTCCCTGAGCTTTTTTTTTTTTAATCAAGGCTAGCGTTTTTCTGCTTAAGCCACAGTTCCACTTCTGGCTGTTTTGGTGCTTAATCGGACATAAGAGTCTCATAAGCTTTCCTGCCCAGGCTGGCTTCAAAGCTCAGTCCTCAGATCTCAACATCCTGAGTGTGAGCCACTGACACTTGACCATTTTCAGTATTTTTATGTTACTATTGCTAAAGTAATAAACGAAATCCTGACCAAGACAAAGTTGGAGACTCTTCTTAGATATTTTATTATTAATATGATCTTGAATAATTAACCGTTAAACTCATTATTACACAGATAAATCTAATACCTATTTCATAGATTGATCCTAAGGATTGAAGATAATCCTTACTGAAGATAATTGTCTAAATCAAATAATTACCTGATCATGGTTTGAAGCCTAGCTGGGGGCGGGGGAGGAAAGTCTATAAAACTATGTCTTCAATTAGCTGGGCAAATGCTGGACTGGAGGAGTGACTCAACTGGTAGAGCACCAGCTTTGAACAAAAAGTCAAACAAGAACACAAGGTCTTGGGCTGGGAAGGTGGCTTAGTGGTAGAGGGCTTGCCTTGCATGCATGAGGCCCTGGGTTCGATTCCTCAGCACCACATAAGCAAAAAGAAAAAAAGTCGGAAGTGGTGCTGTGGCTCAAGTGGTAGAGTGCTAGCCTTGAGCTGAAGAACTGAGGGACAGCGCCCAGAGTTCAGGCCCCATGATCAGACCCAAAAAAAAAAAAAAAAGAACATAAGGTCTTGAGTTCAAACTTTAGTACTGGCACAAAATAAAAATAATTTTGTTTTTGTCGGTCCTGGGGCTCTTCAGCTCAATGGGAGCCACTTTTGAGTGGTTAGAGATAAGAGGGCTGGGAAGGTGGCTCAGTGGTAGAATGCTTGCCTTGGCTGCATGAGGCCCTGTTTGATTGCTCAGCACCATATAAACTGAAAAAGCCAGAAGTGGTGCTGTGGCCCAAGTGGTAGAGTGCTAGCCCTCAGCTGAAGAGCTGAGGGACAGCGCCCAGGCCCAGAGTTCGAGATCCATGACTGACAAAAAAAAAAAAGATTCATATTTGTCTGGCTTGAACCTTGATCCTCACATCTCATTCCGTTTTCCGAGTAGCTAGGATTATAGGTATAAGCGGTTAGTGCTTCACTCGTTAGTTTGTGAGTCAGGATCTGGTTATATAGCCCAGGTTGGCCTTGAACTCTTGGTCCTCTTGGCACAGGCTTCTGGATTTTATGATTTCCCAGGCACATGTTACTATATCCCTATATCCAGTTCAAAGGTTATTTTGGGCCGGGCGCTGGTGGCTCACGCCTGTAATCCTAGCTACTCAGGAGGCTGAGATCTGAGGATCGAGGTTCAAAGCCAGCCTGGGCAGGATTTTGGGCCGGGCGCTGGTGGCTCACGCCTGTAATCCTAGCTACTCAGGAGGCTGAAATCTGAGGATCGAGGTTCAAAGCCAGCCCGGGCAGGAAAGACCGTGAGACTCCTATCTCCAATAAACCACCAGAAAACCAGAAGTGGCGCTGTGGCTCAAGTGGTAGAGCGCTCGCCTTGAGCTGAAGAGCTGAAGGACAGCGCCCAGGCCCAGAGTTCAAGCCCCAGGACCGACAAAAAAAAAAAAAAAGAACAAAGGTTATTTTGGTTCAAATACATTTAAAAAACTCAAGTCTTTTTTTTTTTTTTTTTTTTGTCAGTCATGGGGCCTGAATTCTGGGCCTGGGCGCTGTCCCTCAGCTCTTTGGCTGTAGGATAGCACTCTACCATGTGAGCCACAGCTCCACTTCCAACTTTTTCTGCTTATGTCATACTGAGGAATTGAACCAAGGGCCATATGCATGCACGGCAAGCACTCTACCACTGAGCCACCTTCCCAGCCCCACTCAAGTCAAATTTGAGACCATTCCAAAACCGATATTTATATCTCCTAACAACTCTTGCTTAACTCACACAAATAACCCAAATTTCAATAACTTTTGTCCTAGTTTGAGTCATTTCAGTACAAAGATCAATATTAAGTTATATTCCTGCATTTTTCTGATAATGCTTAAAACTCAAAAGTGGACCACAATGGTAATTTTTATTTTTATTTTATTTTTTGTTGGTCTTGGGACTTGAACTCTGGGCCTGGGCGCTGTCCTTCAGCTCTTCAGCTCAAGGTGAGTGCTCTACCACTTGAGCCTCAGCACCACTTCTGGTTTTCTGGTAGTTTCATTGGAGATAACAGTCTCATGGAATTTTCTGCCTTAGCTGGCTTTGAACTGTGATACTCAGATCTCAGCCTCCTGAGTAGTTAGGATTATAGATGTGAGCCACCAGTGAACACTAATTATACATTTTTACTCCTGCACCCCACACTAGTTCATTTAGCTTGTCTGCTTATCTTTCCTCTCTGTTAAACTATTCCAGTCCAGGAAGAATAATTTTGTAAAAACACTTCATTAAATAATTTGGACATTTTTTCTGTTTGTTTCTTTGCTTTATAAAGGTGAACTATTGCTCAATTTGTACAGCTTAGTTTGCAATTATAAGTGTAGCAAGTCAGTATCAACTCACAGTTGCTTTCATTAAAATTCAAGCCAGAGCCAGAGATTGGTGACCCCATGAAACTGAAGAGTTGAAAAATGAAAAATTTGTCTGGGCCAAGTGGGATATGCCTGTAATCCTAGCTATGCAGGAGGCTGAGATCTGAGGATCGCAGTTCAAAGTTAGCCGGGGCAAGAAAGTCTATGAAACTCTTATCTCTTATTAACCACCAGAAAACAGGAAGTGGCTCAAAGTGGTAAACTCCTAGTCTTGAGTGAAGAAAAGCTCAGGGACAATGCCCAAGCCCTGAGTTCAAGACCACCCCCAGAGAGAGAGAGAGAGAGAGAGAGAGAGAGAGAGAGAGCTGAGCTCAGGAGCCTGGGAATTCAAGCCATGATACCAACACAAAGGAGAAAAAAAATTATATATATATAATGTTCCATAATGTTCCTGGCACCTAAAGCTGTAAAGGAAAAAATTAAATTTACCATATTTAATCTAAATGTAAGTAATTATTTTGTGCATGTGTGTCTGGGGAACCAGGTCTTTTCCTGTCACATGAGCCATCCCTAATGTTCACACACACACACACACACACACACACACACACACACTCACGCAGCCATATCTTAGATCTGTCCTTGCTGCCAACCTCTCCTTATCCCTGAACCAAAGCACTGCAGTCTTGAAAGAGAGCCTGAGGCCAAGGCCACTTCTGATGCAGATGCTGCCAATGAACAGGAGACAAGGTGGAATCTAACAAACTCCGGGGTCCAGATAACATTACTCTCCCCTCCCCCCCAGCCTCCATCTGCCCCACCCCTTGGACTTCACACTTTCTGCTCCACATTGAAAGAGCCCTAGTTGCCAAGGGGGGATAAGGAGGTGGGGCTCCATCTCCCCCTCAGCCAGGTCTAAGGAGACTTGCTTGTTCCTCTCACGCTTCATTCCCAAATAAAGCCTTTGGTATGTTGAGTTTGAGTTCCCTTTCTGCCCTTTGTCTTTATTCTTAAACCCTCATGACTCAGTTTCCTTATACCTTCCTCCCCTGTTTTTATTTTGTAGTGAATTGTGTGGGGTAGGTTCTGACTACCTTTGCCCTGGCTGGCCTTGAATGCCTGCCTCCTGCCTCCCCTTCTGAATATCTGGGATTCTAGGCATGCACCACCATACCCAGCTTGCAGAGGTTATCCCCATCATCATTCCCCAGAAAGCATGAAAAACTAGCCACAACGTTTTGTTTGTAGAACAGGAAGAAGCCAGAATGTCTACTATTTGGATTTTTATTTTTTTTATTTTTGTTGGTCGTGGGGTTTGAACTCTGGGCCTGAGTGCTGTTCCTGAGCTCTTGAACTCAAGGCTAGCACTATATCACATGAGCCACAGAGCCACTTCCATTTTCTGAATGGTTTATTGGAGATAAGAGTCTCACAGACTTTCCTGCCCAGGCTGGCTTTGAACCACAAGCCTCAGACCTCAGCCTCCTAACTAGCTAAGATTATAGGTGTGAGCCACTGGTGCCCAGTGGATCTTTCTTTCTTTCTTTTTTTTTTTTTTTTTTTTTTGTCGGTCATGGGGCTTGAACTCCGGGCCTGGGCGCTGTCCCTCAGCTCTTCGGCTCAAGGCAAGCGCTCTACCACTTGAGCTACAGCGCCACTTCCGGTTTTCTGGTGGTTTATTGGAGATAGGAGTCTCACGGTCTCTCCTGCCCGGGCTGGCTTTGAACCGTGATCCTCAGATCTCAGCCTCCTGAGTAGCTAGGATTACAGGCGTGAGCCACCAGCGCCCGGCTCTTTCTTTCTTTCTTTCTTTCTTTCTTTCTTTCTTCCTTCCTTCCTTCCTTCCTTCCTTCCTTCCTTCCTTCCTTCCTTCCTTCCTTCCTTTCCTTTCCTTTCCTTTCTTTCTTTCTTTCTTTTCTTGTCTCTTTTTGTCAGTCATGAGGCTTGAACTCTGGGCCTGGGAGCTGTCCCTCAGTTCTTCAGCTCAAGGATTACAAGTGTGAGCCACCGGCACTCAGCTCCCTGACCCTTTTGTGTTCAAGGCTGGCACTCTACCACTTGAGCCATAATATCACCTCTGGGTTTTGAGTGGTTAATTGGAGATAAAAGTCTCACAGGGACTTTTCTGCCTGGGCTGGCTTCAAACTATGATCTTTAGATCTCAGCCTCCTAAGTAGCTAGGATTACAGGTGTGTGGCACCAGTCCCAGCTATAAATTATATATATATATATATAAGCCAGCCCTAGGGCTTGAACTCAGGGACTGGGCACTGTCCCTGAGCTTCTTTTGCTCAAGACTAGTACTCTACCACTTGAGCCAGAGCATCACTTCTGGCTTTTTCTGTTTATGTGGTACTAAGGAATCAAACCCAGGGCTTCATGAATGCTAGGCAAGCACTCTACCACTACACCACATTCCCAGCTCTATTTTTTACTTTTATGTTTTTGTTGTTCCTGGGGTTTGAACTCTGGGCCTGAGTACCATCCCTCAGCTCTTCAATTCAAGGAGAGTGCTCTATCACTTTGAGGCACAGCACCACTTCCAGTTTTCTGTTGGTTAATGAGATAAGAGTCTCACAGACTTTCCTGCCAGGCCTGGCTTCGAACTGCAATCCTCAGATCTCAGCTTCCCGAGTGACTAGGGTTATAAGCATGAGCCAGTGGTGCCCGGCTACTTGAATTTTTTAAACAGTAGCTTATTTAGTTGAGGCTACTGCTGGTCAGCATCAGCAGGTCAACAGGATACTGTCACCAGGGTGTTGACCCAGCCAGCCTAGTACATATGCTAAAACCACTGGAGTGAAGGTCTGAAAGAGCAACATCATTGCCTGAAGAACTGTGCTCAAATACAGAGCTGAGGTTAGGAAGTAATAACAGATTTACAAAATTAAGATGCATCATATTTATAGACTAATATGGGGAATTGAAACCCTTAGTAGAACTACTTAAAGATAATAATAGCTGGGCACAGGTGGTCCTCTCCTGTAATCATAGTTACCCAAGGAGCTAAGATCTGAGGACTGTGGTTTGATGCCAGTCTGAGCAAGAAAGTCCCAGGGACTCTTACCTCTAAACTCTTAACTACCAAAAATCCAGAAGTGGAGCTGAGGCTATAGTGGTTAGAAGCTCAGGGACAGCATTTAGGACCTGAGTTCAAAATCCAGGATTGAATTTTTTTTTTTTTTAAGAGAAAGAAGGCTTGTGACTCAGTGGTAGAGTGCTTGCCTAGCATGCATGAAGCCCTGGGTTCGATTCTTCAGTACCATATACACAGAAAAAGATGGAAATGGCTCTGTAGCTCAATTGGTAGAGAGCTAGCCTTGAGCAAAAGAAGCTCAGGGACAGTACCCAGGCCCTGAGTTCAAGCCCCAGGACAGGCAAAAGCAATAAAGCAAGCAAGAAAGAAAGAAGGAAGGAAGAAAAGAAAGAAAAGAAAAGAAAAGAAAAAGAGGGGCTGAGGGGCTGGGAAGGTGGCTCAGTGGTAGAGCACTTGCCTTGCATGCATGAGGCCCTGGGTTCGATTCCTCAGCACCACATAAGCAAAAAGAAAAAAGCCTGAAGTGGTGCTACGGCTCAAGTGGTAGAGCGCTAGCCTTGAGCTGAAGTGCTAAGGGACAGCGCCCAGGCCCAGAGGTCAGGCCCCACGACTGGACCCCTCCCCCCCAAAAAAAAGAAAGAGGGGCTGATAAGGTGGCTCAGTGGTAGAGTGCTTGCCTTGCATGCATGAAGCCCTGGATTCAATTTCTTAGCACTGCATAAGCAGAAAAAAATGGAAGTTGCCCTTGGCTCAAGTGGTAGAGTGCTAGCCTTGAGCTAAAGAGCTGAGGGACAGAGCGCAAGCCCAGAGTTCAAGCCCCACGAAAACAAAAAGAGAGAGAGAGAAAGAGAGAAAGAGAGAAAAAGAGAAAGAGAGAAAGAGAAAGAGAAAGAGAAAGAGAAAGAGAAAGAAAGAAAGAAAGGAAGGAAGAAAGAAAGAAGGAAGGAAAGAAAGAAGGGGGAGGGAGGGAGGGAGGGAGGGGAGAGGGAGGGAGGGAGGGAGGGAGGGAGGAAGGAAGGAAGAACAGGCAGGCAGGCAGGTAGGCAATAATAATAAACTCAACCAACATTTAACTGTTAGAATTGGATTAAAGCAGGAGGTCGGTGAGGTGGCTCACTCCAGTAATCCTAGCTACTCAGGAGGCTGAGATCTGAGGATCAAGGTTCAAAGCCAGCCTGGGCAAGAAAGTCTGTGAGACTCTTATCTCCAATAAACCACTCAGAAACAACAACAAAAACAGAAGTGGCACTGTGGCTCAAGTGGTAGAGCGCTAGCCTTGAGCTGAAGAGCTGAGGGACAGAGCCCAGGCCCAGAGTTCAAGCCCCAAAACCAAAAAAAAAAAAAAAAAAATATATATATATATATATATATATATATATATATATATATATATATTGGTTTAGAATTGGGTACCATTGACTCAGGCCAGGTAGTAAGAGGAAATAACATCAGAAATGCAAATACCAGTCATAAGGAGTTAGAATTACAAACCACAGTTTAAAAACAAATAGACACAACTCCTTAGTTTTCACTTCATGAGCTTCTCTGAAAGGATGCACTTGGCTTCCTGTAGAGACAGAACTAATTTCAGAGCAACAGGAACCAGGATACGACAAGGACAACTGCACTTCCACGTTCATAGCTGCACTGTCCACAACAGCCAAGACATGGAAACAACCCAGATGCCCCACCCAGATGAATGGATCCCAAACCTGTGGTGCCTACAGACAACAGAATTTTACACAGCCATTAGAAAGGACAAAATAATGACATTTGCAGGGAAATGGATGGAACTAGAACAAATCATTTTGAACCAGATAAGCCAAGAACATAGAGACAAAAGGCATAAGATCTTCCTGATAGGCAGATGTTAAATTCAAAACTCAGCAAGATAGGACAAAGTAAACTGGACTCAAGATACCTAAACACAGTGAAACCAAAAGAAGTCAGCCTTGGGAGAAAAACACCAAATTGTATTACTCAAGCACCTTTTTTTTTTTTTGGTCAATTGTGGGGCCTGAACTCTGGACCTGGGTGCAGTCCCTCAGCTCTTCAGCTCAAGACTACCGCTCTACCACTTGAGCCACAGCACCACTTCTGACCTTTTCTGCTTATGTGGTGCTGAGGATAGAACCCAGGGCCTCATGCATGCAAGGCAAGCGCTCTACCACTGAGCCACCTTCCCAGCCCCTCAAGCACCTCTTCATAGGTGCACAAAATCATATACAGATTGAAAAGAATACCAAAGGCAAGGAAACAAAGGACCTTTTCTTAATTTGTCTTATCATTTTTTAGATGACTATATTCTTTATCTCATATATATACATATATATGTGTATATATATATATTTATGCACATCTAAGGGAAGCTGGGACAAGGGCACAGAATCAGTAGAAAGTGGGTGAAAAAATACAGCAGAGGGGCCTATCAGCTGCACTGGACATTGATGACAGGAGCTAAGCAACTTAAGCGCAATGATGGGAGGGAGGGAATGAGAGAGAAAGAGGGAACAGCAGATACTAAACAAAAGGAAAGAAATGTACATACCACCTGATCTGGAAGAACTAGTTTTAGTGTAAATGTTCATAGAGTGCAAAAGCTTTATAGATTAGAATGATGTGGTATTGATGAATCAAGCCCAGGGCTTCATGCATGCTAGGCTAGCCCTCTACCACTAAGCCACATTCCAGCCGTAATGTAATTTATTTATTTTTTTGCCAGTCATGGGGCCTGAACTCTGGGCCTGGGCGCTGTCCCTCAGCTCTTCAGCTCAAGGCTAGCGCTCTACCACTTGAGCCACAACACCACTTCCGGCTTTTTCTGCTTATATGGTGCTGAGGAATCGAACCCAGGGCCTCATGCATGCAAGGCAAGCGCTCTACCACTGAGCCACCTTCCCAGCCCCTTAATGTAATTTCTTTGAGGCAAGATCTTGGCTATGTAGGCCTCAAACCTCCTGATTCAGCCTCCCCAAGGGACAACACATCTAGCAACTGATTATTTATATCAGTTGCTCTGCTTTCTTGCCCTCCCTCCCACCCTCTCTTCCTTCCTTCCTCTCTTTTTCTTTCTTTCTCTCTTTCTGTGGTACTGAGGTTGGAATCAAGTCCTTTCGTTCACTCAGCTGAGCCACACCTGGAGCCCTGCTTTTAGCTGATTATTTTGTTTTGTTTTGTCGGTTGTAGGGCCTGAACTCTGGGCCTGGGCGCTGTCCCTCAACTCTTCAGCTCAAGGCTAGCGCTCTACCACTTGAGCCACAGCGCCACTTCTGGCTTTTTTCTGCTTATGTGGTGCTAAGGAATTGAACCCAGGGCCTCATACATGTAAGGCAAGTACTCTACCTCTGAGCCACCTTCCCACCCCCTTAGCTGATTATTTTGGAGACACAGTTTCACCAAGTTTTCAGCTCAGGCTGACCTTGAAAAACCATCTTTTGGATCTTAGCCTAATGAGTAGCTATGATTACAAGTGTGCACCACCAGTACCTGGTAGTACTTCTCTTCTGCCCCCTCTTCCCCATCTTTCTCATTTCTAGTACGAAAATGGTGGAAAGTCATATACTAAAATGTCAACAGCCAGACACTGGTGGCTCATGTCTATAATCTTAGCTGCTCAAGAGGCTGAGCAGAAAAGTCTGTGGGACTCTTACCTCCACCAAAAAGCCAGACGTAGAGGTGCATCTCAAGTGGTACAGTTAAAGAGCCTTGAGTGAAAAATGAATGAACAGTGCCTAGGCCCTGAGTTCAAGCCCCTGTACTGTACACACACACAAACACACCACAACGTTAACATTGGTGTTTCCTGTTAGTGGGACTGTGGGTAGGTAATTTGCTTTCTTTTTCTTCCCAGCTAGTTTTAGATTTGTCAGTGCTAACCTAGTCAATCAACTGAAAACATTTATGTATGTATGGGACGGGAGAAATCTGTGAAAGGAACAACTGGATAACTTTTTTTTTCTTTTTTTTTTTTGCTTTTTTTGTTTTTTTGGTCGTTCGTGGGGCTTGAACTCTGGGCCTGGACGCTGTCCCTCAGCTCTTCAGCTCAAGGCGAGGGCTCTACCACTTGAGCTACAGCGCCACTTCACTTTTTTTATTCTTTTGGTTGATCCTGGGACTTGAACTCAGGGCCTGGGGGCTGTCCCTGAGCAATTTCGCTCAATGCTAGCCCTCTATCAATTTGAGCCAAAGCTCCACTTCTGGCTTTCTGGTGGTTAGTTGGAGATGAGTCTCGCTGATTTTTTTTTCTGCCTGGCCTAGCTTCGAACTGCGATCCTCAGATCTCAGCCTCCAGAGCAGCTAGGATTATAGGCGAGAGTCACCTGAGCCAGGCTTCTCTTATCTTTTATCAGCTACACTGTGATTCCACCTTTGTCCTGTCAGGGAGAGAGCAGAAAACCCCAGCCAATGAACAGCGCAGAATCTCCGGGGGGGCGGGGATCTCGCCGGTGGAGCCTGCGGGCCCCGCCCTCTACCATGGCTGGAGAGGGTACGGTTGCCTGGAGCCCTTGACATAGAAGTAAGTGGTCGGCCGGGGGCCGGGAGGGGGCGTGGCCGAGCCGGGCCCCGCCCACGCCAGGGGCCGTCCAGCTGAGCACAGCGGCGGGGCTCTGCTCTTTGCCCTTCTTGCTCGCCGGGAGATGGACTCAGCTTCTCATGCGCGCTCTCATGGTTAGCCAAGGGGAAGAAATTGGGTTTATACTGGCAGGAGTACTACTTTAGCTCAGGCCACCAGGCCCCCACTTGGTAAATAAAGAGACGAGGTGAAGGGCGGAGAGAGGAGATTTATTCCATGGCAGCCATAGGAAGACAGCGCCTCAGTGCATCTTCAGTCGTCTTCAGGGGTGCAGACATTGGCTTCAGGTTAGAGAGGGAGCACTGGGTCAAGGAGTGACAAAGGCATGCAGCCCCAAGTCCCAAGTGGGGTCTCAGGTTGCCTCTAGCGGGAGCAGAAGCAAACCTGTCCATCACTGTTGTCTGCCCAGTCTGACTTCAAACCAAAATCCTCAGATCTCAGCCTAAGATTACAAGTACCTAAGATTACAAGTGTGACCACCAGTGCCAGACATGGCTATTTGGGGACCAGGGGTGATGAGGAGAGGTTTTTCTTTTTTGCCTTTTGCCACAAAACAAGGAGATGGCATTGCTTGTCTGGGACAGGTTGTCTTTTGTTACAGATAATTTTCTTGGGGGGGGGTGTGGTCATGGGGCCTGAACTCTGGGCCTGGGCGCTGTCCCTCTGCTCTTCAGCTAAAGGCTAGCACTCTACCACTTGAGCCACAGCACCACTTCTGGCTTTTTTTCTTTTTGCTTATGTGGTGCTGGGGAATTGAACCCAGGGCCTCATGCATACAAGGCAAGCGCTCTACCACTGAGCCACCTTCCCAGCCCAATTACAAATGATTTTCTGTGGTAAATCCTATTCTCCCTGGAGAGGACCCAAGGAAAAAATGGCTCAGGTCAAAAGGCACAGATGCAAAGTGGGAGCTGAGTGTACAGCTTTTATCCTACTTTTAGTTGATTCACAGCATCTTTTGATTGCACACAGAGGTATGTGTGTGTGTGTGTGTCCTGGAGTTGGGGCTTGAACTCAGGGCCTTTGCACTGTCTCTTAGTTTTTGTTTTTGCCAGTCCTGGGCTGGCACTGTCTTCAAGCTTCTTTTGCTCAAGGCTAGCACTATACCATACTACTTGAGGGCCACAGCACCACTTCCAGCTTTTTCTGTTTATGTGGTACTGAGGAATCGAACCCAGGGCTTCATGCTAGGCAAACACTCTACCACTAAGCCACATTCCCAGCCTGTCTCTTAGTTTTTGTTTGTTTGTTTGTTTTGTTTTGGGTCCGGTTGTGGGGCCTGAACTCTGGGCCTGGACATTGTCCCTCAGCTCTTCAGCTCAAGGTTAATGTTCTACCACTTGGGCCACAATGCCACTTTCGGCTTTTTTCTTTTTGCTTATGTGGTGCTGAGGACTCCAACCCAGGGCCTCAGGCATGCAAGGCAAGCACTCTACCACTGAGCCACCTTCCCAGCCCCACCGTCTTTTAGTTTTTTTTTTAAAATTTATTTATTTTATTTATTTATTTTTTGGGTCCGGTCATGGGCCCTAAACTCTGGGCCTGGGCACTGTCCCTCAGCTCTTCAGCTCAAGGCTAGCACTCTACCACTTGAGCCACAGCGCCACTTCCAGCTTTTTTCTTTTTGCTTATGTGGTGCTGAGGAATTGAACCCAGAGCCTCATGCATGCAAGGCAAGCGCTCTACTACTGAGCCACTTTTCCAGCCCCTCGTCTCTTAGTTTTATTTTTATTTATTTATTTATTTAATTTTCAGGGCTGGAGCTCTACCATTGAGCAACAGCTCTACTCCTAGCTTTTCAGTGGTTAATTGGAGACACGCGTCTCATGGACTTTCCTGTCTGGGCTGAATTCAAACCACAATCTTCGGATCTCAGCTTCCTTAGTAAGCCATTGGGATCCAGTTTAAATGCATCTTATAGGGATTTTTATTTTTATTTTTTAATGCCATCTCCAGACTGAGGTGTTTCTTCCAGTTGTGAAGAGCTCATTCACATGCTTTAAACTATGGTAAAGGCAGAAGTCTGGACTATTCAGAAAAAATGAGCCACCAGGCGCCAGGCATCTCCCCAGCAATTGTTATGATGGAACTTTCACATTAGTCACCAGAACTGGCTGGATTCATCCTTCGTAAAAGCTATTCTGAATCACACCTGTAATCCTTGCTATTCAGAATGCTGAGATTTGAGGTTCAAAGCCAGCCCAGGCAGAAAAGTCTGTGACACTCTCATCTGCAATTAAACACCAAAAAGCTGGAAGTGGAGCTGTGGCTCAAGTGGTAGAGTGCTAGCCTTGAGAAATAAAAAATAAAAAAGCTCAGGGACAGTGCCCAGGCTCTGAGTTCAAGTCCCAGAACTGGTGAAGAAGAAACGGAGAAGGGGAAGAAAAAGAAGAAGAAGGAAGAAGAGGAGGAGGAGGAGGAGGAGGAGGAACAGCAGCAGCAGCCCAAAGTGGAACTGGAACTCAAGCGTCCAGTGCCAGCCTTGAGAGAAAAAGCAAACCAGTGCATGAGGTTTTGAGTTCAAGCCCCGGTGCTGGAACATACACACTTACAATCCAACAAACAATTCCTGTTCAAATGACTTGATCTCAGGATTTCTCAGCCTATCATTTTCTTTATGTGTTTTTCTTTTCGTGTTGCCTTGTCTTCAAAGAAGGAGAAATATTTATCTTCTTTGATCTTTGAACTCAAATTTCTCTCTATCAGCACTGGAAAACAAAGCTTTTAGAAAATTGCTTGACTTTCAAAGGATAACTCAGAGGCCATTCTGGATGACAGTATATTTTGCAAGCACATGGAAATTGAGAGAATCATCCAGACATTCTGGAACAGACCAGTAATTCCGGTACTCAGGAGGTTGAAGCAGAATTGGGAGTTAGAGAGGCTATATAACTAGAGTTAGTTACCATAAAGCTACAAAATAAAAATAAAAAAAAAAAGAATTGTAGCACTGGTTTGGGAGTATAGCTCAGTGGCAGACTGCTTACCCAGTATGTATGAGACCCTGGGTTTAATCCACTGTATCATAAAAAAATAAAAATAAAAAGCCAGGTGCTAGTGGCTCATGCCTGTAATCCTAGTTATTCAGGAGGCTAGGATCTTAAGATCACGGCTCAAAGCCAACCCAGGAAGGAAGCCCATGAAACTTTATCAATTAACCACCAGAAAACCAGAAGTGGTGCTGTGGCTCAAGTGGTAGAGCACTCGCCTTGTGCTGAAGAGCTGAGGGACAGTGCCCAGGCCCAGAGTTCAAGTTGCACAACAGACAAAAACAAAACAACAACAACAAAAACACCAAAAAGTAAAAAAAGAAAATCACAACTGATGGTCATAATAAAAATTAGACACGTGTTAGAAAAGGCACATCACACACTTACAAATTAAAAAAAATTGTGTCAGTACAGGGGTTTAAACTCAGTTTTATATTTGTTTGGCTGGTGCTCTACCATTTGGGTCTACCACCTGAATCAGCCTGGATCTTAGCTGATTAGGGAGTCTCAGGGACTTTTCTGCCATGACTAGCTTTGAACTGTGATCCTCCAGATCTCAGCCTCCCAAGTAGTGAGGATTGGGTATGAGCCACTGGCACCTGGCTCAAAGCTTTGTTTTGTTTTGTCTGTAGAAATACTGATGGAAGCCGGGCGCCAGTGGCTCACATCTGTAATCCTATCTATTCAGGAGGCTGAGATCTGAGGGTCAAGGTTCAAAGCCAGCCCAGGCAGGAAAGTCCGGGAAACTCTTATCTCCAATAAATCACCAGAAAACCGGAAGTGGCACTATGGCTCAAGTGGTAGAGCACTTGCCTTGAGCTGAAGAGCTGAGGGATAGCGCCCAGGCCCAGAGTTCAAGCCCCACGACCCACAAAACAAACAAACTATAATTTTATGGTTATATATATGTTTATATATAGTTATATGTGTTATATATATATAAAACTATATACATGCATTGTTGCTGCTGTTGTGGCTTAAACTCAGAGCCTGAGTTCTGTCCCTTAGCTTTTTCTGCACAAAACTGATCTCTACCACTTAAGCTCCAGCTTCACTTCCAGCTTTTTTTTTTTAATCGCATGCTGGTTGTGGGTCTTGAACTCGGGGCCTTTGCCCTGTCACTGAGCTTTCTTGCTCAAGGCTAGCGCTCTACCATTTTGAGCCACAGTGCCACTTCCAGTTTTCTGGTGGTTAATTAGAGATAAGAGTCTCATGAACTTTCCTGCTCAGGGTGGCTTTGAACTTCAGATCTCAGCCTCCTTGAGTAGCTAGGCTTTACAGTGGCCAGGCCACTTCCTGCAAAAAGCAGGAAAGCTGGTTAATTATAGACAAAGAGTTTCTTAGAGTTATCTCCAGGGCTGACTTCACACCTTGATCCTAGATCTCACAGCCTCCTGAGTAGCTGGAACTACAGGTGTGAGTCAGTAGCCCCTGGAGTTTGGCAGGAGTGAATGCCTAGAAGGAAACAATGTATTCCCTGGGCTGAGGGCCTGCTGAAGAGGTCCCAGAGCCCTCAAGGGTAACAGTTACTGCTCTTGGTAAAAGTCTGGGAGTCAGGTGATTTGCTAAAGACATTGATGTTCAGACCTCCAAAGTGTGGACTTTGAGCTTTTTTTCCATTTTCATGTTTTTGGGGTGGTTGACGGGTTTTGAAGTCAGGGCTCATGCTTCGCCAGGCAGACGTATCCTTTGAGCTACTCTTTCAGTCCTTTTGATTTTCTTTTTAGTTATTATCAAATAGGGTCTACCAGTTCTTGCCCAGAGCCAGCCTGGGTACAGATCATAAAGTATCCTCCTAGGGGATGGCTTCCAGCTAGTGGGAATTACAGGCAAGCTGCATTACATTCAGCTTGTTGGTTGGGATGGAGTCTTGCTCACTCCCCCCGCCCCTTCCCCCCCCCCCCCCATTGGCCTTAGACTTTAATTCTCTAGCTCTCTGCCTCCCAAATAGTCACGAACCTTACGAACCTTTTGATTAACCAGTGCTAAGGTGTATGGTTAAATACAGCTTGCTGCCTGTTTTGGTGCAAAACACCAAATAGGAATAGGATTTGTACTTTATGTGCATGCATGCATGTGTGTGTGTGTGTGTGTGTGAGTGTGAATGTGTGTTCCAGTACTGGGGCTTAAACTCAGGGTCTGGGTGCTATCCTCAAGACTGGTGACCACTGGGCGCCGGTGGCTCACGCCTGTAATCCTAGCTACTCAGGAGGCTGAGATCTGAGGATCACGGTTCAAAGCCAGCCTGGGCAGGAAAACCTGTGAGACATCACCAATAAACCACCAGAAAACTAGAAGTGGCGCTGTGGCTCAAGTGGTAGAGGGCTGGCCTTGAGCTGAAGAGCTGAGGGACAACGCCCAGGACCAGAGTTCAAGCCCCATGACGGACAAAAATAAATAAACTTCTAACTTGACATTCATATTTCTTATGAATTCCATCAGTAAAGTTTCCCATTTAATTCCATCAATAAAGTTTTATTGGTGTACTTAGAATCACTCACATATTGTCTGTCTGCTTTTTTTTTTTTTTTTTCCCCCAGTCTTGGCTTGAACTCAGGGCCTGGGCATTGCCCCTGAGCTTCTTTTGCTCAAGGCTAGCACTCTACCACTTGAGCCACAGTGCCACTTTTGGCTATTTCTGTTTGTGTGGTGCTGAGGAATCAAACCCAGGGCTTCATGCATGCTAGGCAAGCACTCTTACTACTAAACCACATTCCCAGCTCGCATGAAATTTTTTCTATGGTCAGTGGTGGGCCTTGAACTCGGGGCCTGGGCACTGTCTCTGAGCTCTACAGCTCAAGGTTAGCATTCTACCACTTGAGCCACAGTGCCACTTCCGGTTTTCTGGTGGTTAATTGGAGATAAAAGTTTCACAGGGTTTCCTGCCTGGGGTGGCCTTTCTTTAATTTTTTTAAAATTATCTTTAAGTAGTTGTACAAAGAAGTTCCCATTCCAGCCAGGCGCTGGTGGCTCACGCCTGTAATCCTAGCTACTCAGGAGACTGAGATCTGAGGATCGCGGTTCAAAGCCAGCCCGGGCAGGAGAGACTATGAGACTCCTATCTCCAATAAACTACCAGAAAACCGGAAGTGGCGCTGTAGCTCAAGTGGTAGAGCGCTCGCCTTGAGCTGAGGAGCTGAGGGACAGTGCCCAAACCCAGAGTTCAAGCCCCACGACCGACAAAAACAAGCAAACAAACAAACAAACAAAAAAGAAGTTCCCATTCTATAAAACAGTATATGAGTACAAAATGTCTGGCAACATTTTTGCCAATCCTGGGGCTCAAACTCGGCCTGGACACTGTCCTGAGCTTCTTTTGCTCAAGGTTAGCACTCTACCCCTTGAGCCACAGTGCCAATTCCAGCTTTTTATGTGTATGTGGTACTGAGGAATTGAACCCAAGGCTTCATGCATTCAAGGCAAACATTCTACCACCAAACCACCTTCCCATCCCCGGGGCTGGATTTGAATCAAGATCCTCAAATCTGGGCTGGGAAGGTGGCTCAGTGGTAGAGCGCTTGCCTTGCATGCTCGAGGCCCTGGGTTCGATTCCTCAGCACCACATAAGCAAAAAGAAAAAAGCCGGAAGTGGCGCTGTGGCTCAAGTGGTAGAGCGCTAGCTGAAGAGCTGAGGGACAGTGCTCATGCCCAGAGTTCAGGCCCCATGTCCGGACCCCAAAAAAAAAAAAAAAAAAAAGATCCTCAAATCTCCACCTCCTGAGTAGTTAGGATTACAGGCATGAGTCATTGGCACCCTGTAGTCAGGAGACTGTTGACTGTTATCTCCAGTTAACCAGCAAAATCCTAGAAGCAGGGGCTGGGAAGGTGGCTCAGTGGTAGAGCGCTTGCCGTGCATGCCTGAGGCCCTGGGTTCGATTCCTCAGCATCACATAAGCAAAAAGAAAAAAGCCGGAAGTGGCACTGTGGCTCAAGTGGTAGTGTGCTCGCCTTGAGCTGAAGAGCTGAGGGACAGCACCCAGGCCCAGAGTTCAGGCCCCACGACCAGACCCCCCCCCCCAAAAAAAAAAAAAATCCTAGAAGCAGAGCTGTAGCTCAAGTGGTACAGTGCTAACTCTGAGTAAAAAAGCTAAGGGACTCCAGTAGTGGCACACACACAAAACAAACACACATAGGGGACAGAAGCAGAAGGTCCAAAGTCTTCAGATATTCAAAGAATGCTTGCCTAGGATTTTCACAAATTCTTGTACCCAGGCCAGGGGATTCCTGAATATTTAGTGCAAGAAGGAATTGCAGTAAGCTTCCATTACAGATTTGCACTTTTCTTTTTGGTTGGTTGTGGGGCTTGAGTTCTGGGCTTGGGAGCTGTCTCTGTGCTCTTCAGCTCAAGGCCAGTGCTCTACCACTTGAGCCACAGCATCTCTTCTGGTTTTCTTTCTTTCTTTTTTTTTTTTTTTTTGGTTGGTTGTGGGGCTTGAACTCTGGGCCTGGGCACTGTCCCTTGGCTCTTCAGCTCAAGGCAAATGCTCTACTGCTTGAGCCACAGCGCCACTTCCAGTTTTCTAGTGGTTTATTGGAGATAAAAGTCTCATGGTCTTTCCTGCCCGGGCTGACCTTGAACCGCAATCCTCAGATCTCAGCCTCCTGAGTAGTTAGGATTACAGGCACGACCACCGGCGCCTGGCTCACTTCTGGTTTTCTAGTGGTTTATTGGAGGTAAGAGTCTCAGGGACTTCCTCACCCAGACTAGCTTAGTTAGAACTGTGAATCTCAGATCTCAGCCTCCAGAGTAGCTAGGATTAAAGGCTTGAGCCACTGGCTCCGGCTAGATCTGCATTATTGCCGTGTTTTGTTAGCTAGTTAACATTCTACAACTTCCCAGAGGACAGTCTGATCTTCAGCACTGTAGGAGAAACACAACTTTCCTTTTCCCACAGGAGATAATTGGTATTCTGAAAGAAACTGGCCTGCAGCTCTGCTTTGGGGAAATCCTTGTCTTGTTTCTTGTCCTTTGTTTTTGTGCTGTTAGGGAAGCTTGAACTCTGCCTGGAGCTCTCTCCACCCTGTGAGGCTAGAACTCTGGTCCTGGACTTTGGTCCTTTAGCTCTTTCACTCAAACCTAGTGCTTTACTACTTGAGCCACATCTTCACATCTAGCTTTTTGGTGGTTAATTGGAGACAAGAGCCTCACAAAATATCCTGCCTGGGCAGGCCTCAAACATCGATCCTCAACTCTCAGCCTCCAGAATAGCTAGGGTGACAGGTGTGAACCAGCCCCGTTTCTCCACAGTTCCACAGAAGGAACCCCAAGCTTAACAGACTCTATTAGACAATTGTCCTTTCCAGAAAAGTTCTTCTAACCACCCAGGCTTTGGGCCAGCTTCTTCCTGGAGCCCTGCCTTCTCTGCCAGAAAGGCCGAATTGATAGGTCAGGAGGCGCCAAAGTGGCTTTCTGCCCCTGTAGTCAAACCCTCATTCCTGGCTTGCGATATGAAGTTACCTGATTTTACAGCTTGCGTTTGTTTTTTTGTGCAGGTGCTGGGGCTTGAACTCGGTCTCTGGTTCTCACCTGGCTTTTTCCACTCTAGGTTGGAGTTCCACCACTTGAGCCACACCCCCCCACTTCCCTTTTGTCTTTTTCCAGGTGGACTGGAGAGAAGTCTCCCAGCGTTCCCCACCCTCTCGTGGCTCCGATCGCACCCCCAGATCGCAGGCTCCCGGAGTGGCTGGGATTCCTGGCGTGAGTCATCAGCGCCTGGCACTTATTGTTCTAGTTGGAGACGGGGTCTCGTGGCGTTTCCCCAGGCGGACCTGCGATTCCGATCCTCTCCCCCGAGCCTCCTCCCCTCTGGGATCTGAGGCGTGGGGCACCTCCCCAGGCTCCGGGAATCCAGCGCGTCGCGGTCTTCAGGCAAGTGCTTTTCTTCTTCCTCCCCTGGGTCGTTTTCTGGCGCGTTCAGCGAGCCGGGGCGCGGTTGTGGAGGTCCCTTGGCGCGTGCGCCTGCGCGGCCCGGGCCCGGCGGGCGGCGCGGCCTCGGCCCCGGGGTCCTGCGGGGCCTCCACGCGCGCGCGCGCACCGCGCGGCCGCGCTGACTCACGGCATTCCTTTGTGCGGGCTCGGCCGGCCCCGCAGCCGGGTTTCCGGAGACAAAGGAAATCCAGGTTCCGGGAGCTCTGATTCACCGATCAGCCGGGAGAGGGTCAGACTCGGGTTTCCGGCGGGGGCGCCCCGCCCCGGCCCGCCACCAGGGGGTCCGAATCTGGGTCTCGAGGGCCTCCACGGCCTCCCCGGCCTCCGGGGCTGCGTGGGTCCCCGGCCCGGGCGCAGGGAGTGGACTTCAGCACGGAGATCGCGGCGAGGCCCAAGCAGCTGCGGGGAGAGGAGCTGTGCGCACGCTTCCAATCCAGGCCGCCCTCGTGGCTCACGCCTGTCATCCCAGCCACCTGGAGGCTGAGATCTGAAGATCGAGGTTCAAAGTCAGTAGAGGCAGGAAAGTCTGTGACTCATCTCCAATTTAGCCACCCAAAGGCCTGAGTTGGAGTTCAAGTGGTAGAGCACCAACCAGGAGCAAAAAATTCAAGCGAGGTCGCCAAGCCCTGAGTTCAAGACTCAGCACATACCCATACATGGCTTCTGGGAGAATAGAGTCATTTTACCCAAGATGCAAATGGAAGCTGGTAACTTGTGGGGTGGGGTGGGTTTTTAGAGATGGAGGATGGAAGGTGGTACTAAGTCCTGAGGTATTAGAATAAAGGGCAGAAAGCTAACTCAACACACCAACAGACTTGTTTTTCTGATCCTGGGTTTTGAACTCTGGGCCTGGGAGCTGTCCCTGAACTCTTAGTGCGCCAGGTGGTTTGCTCCATCATTTGAGCCTACACCAGGTCCGGCTTTTTCTGTTATTAATTGGAGATGAGTCTCAAGGACTTTCCTGCCCGGGCTATCTTAGAACTGCAGTCTTCACATCTCTGCTTCTTGAGTAGCTAGGATTACTGGCGGGAGCCACTAGAGCCCAGCCTCCTTGAGCTCAGGGCCTTGGCTTGGAACTGTGATCCTCAGATCTCAGCCTCCTGCGGGGCTAGGATTACAGGTGTGAGCCACCAGCACCTGGCTCACTTTCATTTTTGCTGGTTAATTGGAGACAAGAGCCTCACTAACTTTCCTGTCTGGACTGGCTTCAACCCTCAGATTTTAGCCTCCTGGGTAGCTAGGATTACCAGCTTTCTTTTCTTTCTCCTCTCCTTCCATACTTTGTTCTCTTTCTTCCTTCCTTCCTCCCCTGCCCCCTTTTCTCCCCTGAAAGAAGAGTATGAGTAACCAGAGAACTGGATGGTTTAAATACTTTCAGCCCAGTTGCATAATCCTGGCTTGTCACTCACCAGCGGGGCTGGCAGTGACGTGGAACTTCTAACTTTCCTCCTCCCCCAACACCCTGATCAAGGGAAAGTAAGCAGGCGCCTGGAAAATTACTGACTTCCTCTTCCTCATCAAGGCCCGAGCAGGTCTTTGCCTTTCTTTTCCGGGTGAGTTGTGCGCCCAGCTGTCACAGCACTCCAGCAATGGCTTCCTGTATTGTCTTCCACTGTAAGGACCTTTACAGCTAGATTTGCAGCTAGATTTTCTGCTTATGGTGCTCTAAGAGGCAGAGGCATCTGAGAAGGCCCTGCGATCCATCTGGACGTCTTCTGTGTCTGAGAAAGGTTTATTCTCCTGCTGAAATGAGACATTCATTCACTCCTGTTTGTCAGAGGTGGTAGCATGCTCTAGGCTGAGAGAACTGGATCATTTCCTAGTGGTCTTCTTGCCTTTAAATACTCTATTGAACTTCAGGCCTGTGTGCTGTCCCTCAGCTCTTCAGCTCAAGGCTACAGCTCTACCACTTGAGTCACAGTGGCACTTCCGGTTTTCTGGTGGTTAATTGGAGATTAGAGTCTCACAGACTTTCCTGCTCGGGCTGGCTTTGAACCATGATTCTCAGATCTCAGTCTCCTGAGTAGCTAGGGTTACAGACATGAGCCACTAAGGCCTGACTCTATCATATTTTCTAGCTGAGAGAACTGGGTCATTTCCTAGTATTCTTCCTGCCTTTAAATTCTCTATCAGGTTTTTCTGCTTGAGGGAGTTTTCTTTTTTTTTTGGTCCGGTTGCTGGGCTAGAACTCTGGGCCTGGGCCCTGCCCCCAGCTCCTCAGCTCAAGGCTAGCACTCTACCACTTGAGCCACAGCGCCACTCCCGGCTTTTTTCTTATGTGGTGCTGAGGAATCGAACCCAGGGCCTCATGCATGCAAGGCAGCGCTCTACCACTGAGCCACCTTCTCAGCCCCGGAAGTTTTCTTTTCAACAGTGATGTGCCACTCTTAGACTGCAGCCTGTCACCTTAGTTGCTCAGAAGGCTAAGATCTGAGAATCAAAGTCAGCACCAGCAGCAAATGAGACAACAAAAACCCCAAAGTAGAGGCATGGTTCAAGTGACAGAGTGCCAGCCCTGAATACAAAGAGCCAAGCATAAGTTCTGAGTTTAAGCCTCAGTACTGACACAAACAACAACAAAATCGGAAAGGAGACTACCAGGAACTAAACATCTATTTCTGATTTCTGGAACTAAAAGGCTGAGGATCCTGGCCAGAACAAGCTGCACACTTCAGGGGTGATCTCAAGTTCTTTCAGAAACCTGATGCTCAAGTCAGTCAGCACAGGAATTTGCACAGGATTTGACTATTGGGGGTAATGATGTTCTGCATGGTAGTTTTGAAAAAGCTAGAATTTAGGAAGCAAGGGTTGAGAGAAAAGATTTTAGGCTCCATGAGAATAATCAACCTTCCTTTTTTGGGGGGGGGGGGCGGACGACGGGGTGTGCCAGTCCTGGGGCTTGAACTCGGGGCCTGTGTGCTATCCTTGAGCTTCTTTTGCTGAAGGCTAGCACTCATCACTTGAGCCACAGTGCCACTTCCAGCTTTTTCTGTGTATGTGGTACTGAGGAATCAAACCTCGGGCTTCAAGCATGCTAGGCAAGCACTCCACCACTAAGCCCAGTCCCCTCCCTCCCTCCCTCCCTCCCCCCTCCTTTCCTTCCCCCAACTTCTCTCTCTCTCTCTTTTTGTTTTTTTGGGTCGTGGGGCCTGAACTCTGGGCCTGGGCGCTGTCCCTCAGCTCTTCAGCTCAAGGCGAGCGCTCTACCACTTGAGCCACAGCACCACTTCCGGCTTTGTTCTTTTTGCCTATGTGGTGTTGAGGAATCGAACCCAGGGCCTCAGGCATGCAAGGCAAGCGCTCTACCACTGAGCCACCTTTCCAGCCTCTCCCTCTCTCTCTCTTTCTTTCTTTCTTTCTTCTTTGTCTTGTATCTATGCAAAGAATAATGTTTGGCACATAACAAATGTTTGGTAAACATTTGCTTAATAACTGGGAGTGTTTTATGTATAACAAAGTGACTCCCCAATACTATCAAAACCATTTATCAGCCTGGCATACACATGTTGTTAGCTTTGTTTTTTGTCAGTCATGGGGCTTGAACTCTGGGCTTGGGCACTGTCCTTGCGCTCTTCAGCACAAGGTGAGCGCTCTACCGCCTGAGCCACAGCGCCACTTCCGGTTTTCTAGTGGTTTATTAGAAGAGTCTCATGGACTTTACTGCCCAGGCTATCTTTGAATTGTGATTCTCAGATCTCAGCCTCCTGAGTAGCTAGGATTACAGGTGTGAGCCACCCGGTCCAGGCCTGTTGTTAATATTATGCTCACCTTTGGTCCTCAGCTCTACCCACACCTGGGCCCCCCTCCCATTCCTAGAGTTCCCAGCACAGAGCTGGCCCCTCCCTCTCTCCGCCCAGACCCACCTGAACTCCCATCTACCTCACTCTCTACCCCCAGACCCTCCTGCTACCTCGATGGGGACGGAGGCTGTGGACTCCCTCTTAGGGAAATATGGCTCCTCTCATAAGCCTTGTAATAATCTTTCTCCTGTGCCTGCCTGCCTCTGTGTGGTCCCTGCGATGGATGTGTGGGATCCTCTTTCACCTGTAATCCTAGATACTCAGGAGGCTGAGATCTGAGCATCCTGGTTCAAAGCCAGCCCAGGCAGAAAACGGCCATGAGACGCTTATCTCCAATAAACTACTCAGAAAAAGCCAGAAGTGCTGTAGCTCAAGTGGTAGAACACTAGCCTTAAGCACTAAGAGGCTCAGGGACAGCACCCAGTCCCTAAATTCAAACCCCATGACTAGCAACCCTACCACCCCCCAAAAAAAAAACTCCCCAAATGAACTGTTTAACACTAATTGCCATCTATAAGCTCTGTGTGTGTGTATGTGTGTGTGCGTGCATGCATGTGTGCACACTCCTATTCTGGGGCTCAAACTCAGCGCCTGGGTGTTGTCTCAGTCTTTTAAAGTTCAAGTCTAATACTCTACCACTTAAGCCACACCTCCACTGCTTCCTGCATGCACAGGTAGATGCTCACACTCCCCGAGAACGCTAGGAAAAAACCACAGAACCATCAGATCCAAAGATCAACCCAAAAGGTTTATTTCGATGATTTATAAAAGAAATATCACCATAGCAATGTAATTTATATTTACAAATTTAAAAATAAATTTACGTAAATGTATTCACATCATGTTACATTAAACAGATTTCAGTTGAGACATTACAGGTAGTGTTGAACAAATAAAACATAAATCAAGTTTGATCTACTTTCTTCTCTCTTTGTCTGTTTTGTTTTTTGGAGTGCTGGGGATTGAACCCAGGGCCTTGTGCATGATAAGACAGGAGTTATACCAGATCTATACCCCACTGCCTTACTCACCACCAAGAGATGGGTCAGGAAAGGGAAGTGGAAAAATACAAGTTGAGGACCCAGAAGTAAAGGTGGTTACCCTCACCGCAGGCCTGGAGGCCATTCTGAGTCTCTCATTTGCAGCTGGGGACTGATTGCACCCAGGGCCTCTGGGCTACACCCGCAGCCCTCAAAGTCACTGCATCTTACATGAAGGCAAGCTGAAGAAAAAAAATGAGCTATTTTGTTTCCTTCTTCATTATCTCAGAACCCCCTGGGATTTGGGAGCTTGTATTCTGATGTCCGGGAAGCAGCTGCAGTCTGGTGACACTGTTTCCCCCTTTCCTTGGGAGGGCAGCAGAGGGATCCCTGCAGTCTATGGCTGGGCTGGCTGGCTTCTGTCTGCTCTGAGTTTCACACACGAGGAGCCCCCAGGGAAAATGCCATCCAAAGTTCTGGCGCAGGCGTGAGCATATATGCAGCCCCTGCTAAGCCCTGGGCCGTGGCGCTGAGGCCGGCGGCCGCCTGGGCAGGTGGCCCTTAGTCTCTACCAGGCCTCTTTAGATGGTGGCTGGCAGCTCACGTTTGTCAGGGATACATCATTTTTATGAGAAAAGTGAACAAGAGTGGGTGTGCTCTAAGATCTAAGAGTTAGAATCTAGATTATTTAAGCCGAGGAACTGGGTCCATTTCAGCTCACTTCCTTAAGTGTTGCCGCTACTTCCTGCTCCTTGACTTGGAGCTACATTTGTGAACTTGAAGTAAGAGGTTCAGCTTATATATTATTATTAATTAAAAATTGCTCATTTTACTCATCTGGCATCTAGTGACACTTCCTGATTACAAACCTTAAAAAAACTATCACAAGTACACTTTTTTTTTTGTATATAGAATGCTTACACATTAAAATCTCAAAGGCACTTTCAGGTTACATGATAAACAAATACATCACTGGAGACAGGATTCTTTATTGGCTTCGTCAGTTTCTGTGTCCATGCTGATCACTGAGAGCCCAGCTCTGCACTTCACCTTTGGCGAATACCATAAAGAAAATGGCACCGAATACATTAATAATAGCAGCGATATAGAAGACGATTTGCCATTCGGTAACCGTGTTCTACAAAGAAAGAAAGAAAATCCACATAGTGGGCATCACGGCAGCATTACTGGTCAAAGCCCATGTCTGAAACCACCTTATAGTCAGTCCTACAGCATAAGGGCTATGGTGGACTATTACACAGGACTGAGATGAGCTCCAGTAACACAGACACATTTTGTTATTATTTGCCAGTCCTGGGGCTTGAACTCACAGTCTGGGTGAGCTTCTTTTGCTCAAGGCTAGTATTCTACCACTTGAGCCACAGCACCACTTCCAGCTTTTTCTGTGTTTGTGGTGCTGAGGAATCGAACCCAGGGCTTCATGCTTGCTAGGCAAGCACTCTACCACTAAGCCACACCGCTACTCCCCCTTCCCAAACATTTTTAGTGGACAAGTGAAGGAATGACTCACGTGTGTGGTCAGACTTGTAGCGATGAGAGGCCCGACCATGCCTGGGATGGTGGCGAAGGTGTTGGTGATGCCCAGCAGCACCCCAGCGTACCTGCGGAAGCATAAGACGCTCGGTCACACGCGCCACATGGCGCTCTGCTCTGAGCTCATACACTTGTAAAATGACTTACTCAACTGGGATTTTGTATTTAGCTGATGAAAAAACATATTCCAATTGTTCATTAGTGTTGTGACATTGCATAGAGGAACAGGCCATTGAAATGATAAGAGTGCTGACATGACTTTTCATACATATGATCTCTGGATAAAAGCTGTTGTGTACGGTGTGTGTGTGTGTGTGTGTGTGCATGTGTGTGTGTGGTACTTGACCACATTCCCAACCTTGCTTTTTTGCTGGCTATTCTGTTTTTTTTTGTTTTGTTTTGTTTTTTTTGGGTCTGGCCGTGTGGCCTGACCTCTGCCTGGGCGCTGTCCCTCAGCTCCTTCAGCTCAAGGCTAGTGCTCTATCACTTGAGCCACAGCGCCACTTCCGGCTTTTTTTCTTTTTGCTTATGTGGTGCTGAGGAATCGAACCCAGGGCCTCTGGCATGCAAGGCATGCGCTCTACCACTGAGCCACCTTCCCAGCCCTTGCTGGCTATTCTGAAGATGGGGTCTAGTGAACTTTCCTACCCTGTCTAGCTTTGAATTGTGTGATCCTTATTCTCTTAGCTAGGCATTACATTACAGGTATGAGCCACCAATGTCCCGCTGAGTTAAAAAAAATTGTTTCCCCCCCTAGGCCTAGAGTTCAAGTCCCATGACCGACCACAACAAAAATAACAACAAAAAACAGAGCTGGGCGCTGGTGGCTCACGCCTGTAATCCTAGCTACTCAGGAGGCTGAGATCTGAGGATCATGGTTCAAAGTCAGCCTGGACAGGAAAGACCATGAGACTCTTGTCTCCAATAAATCACCAGAAAACCGGAAGTGGTACTGTAGCTCAAGCAGTAGAATGCTCGCCTTGAGCTGAAGAGCTGTGGGACAGCACCCAGCCCAGAGTTCAAGCCCCATGACAGACAAAGAAAAACAACAACAACAACAAAAAGAACGGTGTAATTCTTTCAAATAGAGACAATCAGCATTAACATTTTGGTATTCTAATTAGTTTTACTATGTTTCTACTTCTAGTATATTATTGTAAATATGAGACCATGTGAAATATGTAATTTTATAACATACTGATTTCACCAGTGATTATTTTGCTTACAGCTAAATCTTCTACATTGCCTGGGGAGACAAGTTTGTTCTACATTGTGTGAGTATGACCAAAGAAAGCAACAGGTATTGCTAGCAAGTTTGGAAAACGTTTCTCAAATGCAATGATTTCTTTTAAGAAGATATCTTAGGAGAATGAGATATTCTTTTTTTTTTTTTTTTTTGAGAATGAGATATTCTTATTTAATGTTTAAATGCAAATCTTAAAAAATTTTTTTGCCCGGGCTGGGAAGTTGGCTCAGTGGTAGAGCGCTTGCCTTGCATGCCTGAGGCCCTGGGTTCAATTCCTCAGCACCACATAAGCAAAAAGAAAAAAGCCGGAAGTGGAGCTGTGGCTCAAGTGGTAGAGCACTAGCCTTGAGCTGAAGGGCTGAGGGACAGTGCTCAGGCCCAGAGTTCAGGCCCCACAACTGGACCAAAAAAAAATTAAAAAAAAAAAAAATTTTTTTGCCCTACTTGAGTACTCATCTTCCCCACCCCCTGCCCCCAAGAAAAGGAAAAACAAAACAATAACACTGCCACTACCATCACCAAAACCCCCATGAAATTCTTTTTTTTTTTTTTTTGTCAGTCTTGGTGCTTGAACTCTGAGCCTGGGCACTGTCCCTAAGCTCTTTAGCTCAAGGTAAGCACTCTACCACTTGAGCCATAGCACCACTTTCGGTAGTCTGGTGGTTTATTGGAGATAAGAGTCTCAAGGACTTTCCTACTCAGGCTGGATTTGAACAGACCCTCATATCTCAGCCTACTGAGTACCTAGGATTACAGCGTGAGCCATTGGTGCCTGGCCTTTTTTTTTTTTTTTTTTTTGGATAAGGCATTTCTATCAGGACTAGGATCCTCAGTACCTAGGTTGCAGGCCATGGGTCTGACATACATTCGCTACTGTGAATAGAAAGGTGCCTAAATGAGAAAAACAAACAAAAGCTCTGTTGAAATTATTATAAACAAGGAGGGTGCTGGTGGCTCGCACCTGTAATCCTACTTCTCAGGAGGCTGAAATCTGAGGATTGAGGTTTGAAGCCAGCACAGGCAAGAAAGTCGGTGAGATTCTTATGTCCAAATAACCACCACCAAAAGAAGCAGAAGCGGAGCTGTGACTCAAGTTGTAAAGTACCAATCTTGAGCACAAAAGCTGAGGACTGCCTTCCCCCTCCCCCAAACCCTATATAAACTTTTTTTTTTGGTATACTGGTTCTGGGGCCAGAACTGAGGGCCTAGGTACTGTCTCTGAGCTTTTGTGCTGAAGGCTAGCACTCTACTCCTTGAGCCACTGTTCCACTTCAGGTTTAGTGATTAACTGGAGATAAGAGTCTCCTGATCAGCCAGGTGACAGTGGGCACCAGTGGCTCAGACCTATAATCCTAGCTACTCAGGAGGTTGAGATCTGAGGATCACGGTTCAAAGCCAGCCCAGGGCAGGAAAGTCTGAGACGTATATCCAGTTAACCTCCAGAAAACCAGAAGTGGCGCTGTGGCTCAAGTTGTACAGCATTCACTTCAAGTTGAAGAGCTTAGGAACAGCACCCAGGTCCAGAGTTCAAGTCCCACAACCAAAAAAAAAAAAAAAAAAAAGGGGGGGGGGGCTCATGATCTTTCCTGTCCAGGCTGGCTTTGAACCAACATACATCTCAGCCTCCTGAGTAGCTAGAATTATAGATATGAGACACTGGTGCCCAGCTTAACTTCGGAAACTATGTTTTAAATCCATGCCTACATGCCCCAATAGCACACTTATGCACAGAGATCGTTCTGGCTTATCCCCTGGAGGGAGGGTATCTTAAATTACTCAACCTTGGCAGGCCTTGTCTCTCTCTCTCTTTTAAACCATTAACACCGTGGCAGTAGGAGGGGCCAAGTGCTGCATTGCCAGGTCTTTTAGTGACAGATATTAAGTGCAGATGAATGCTGTGAAATTCTATGTGTCAGCACCAAGAAGTTCATTCAGGTATTTATATTACACTTGGCCAGGCTGGGAGAGAGTAATAGCCATGGGAGAAAACATACTGTATTATGGCTTCAGTCTGGATTTTATGCTGCTCAAGAATGAGAATTGTGTTGAAGCAGCCACTGCAAATCTATTCAATTCCCTTCAGAAATATTCATTGAGAATCTCTATTTCATTCTATGGAGGAAAAGCCATGTACACAATTATATGCTAGTAGAAATATGCTAGTAGAAATATTAACCTTTTATTGGTGTGCTGTTACTGAGGCTTGGATTCAGGGGGCTGGGTGCTATTCCTTAGCTTTTGTACTCAAGGCTGATGTTCTATTACTTGAGCCAGAACTACACTTCTGGCTTTTTGGTTGTTCAAGTCTCATGGACTTTCTTGCTTAGGCTGGCTTCAAACTATGATCCTCAGATCTCATCTTCCTGAGTCTCTAGAATTACAGGCATGAGCCACCAGCACCCAGCTTCACCTCTGGCTTTTTGCTAGGTAACTGGAATTAAGTCTCTGGATTTATCTGCCCAGGTTGGCTCACACAGAGGCTGAGGCCTCTGGAGTAGCTAGGATTACAGGTGTGACCAGGAGTACCTGGCTTAAGGTTTTACTTTATTTTGCATTTTTATTAGCATGTAGTAGTTGTACAAGGGGGTTTCACTGTGACATCTCCATACATGAGTACAGTGTACCTCAATCCAGCTCACCCTCCTCACTCTCCTTCCTCTTTCACTTCTTGAAACAATCTCAACACATTTCATCATTGTTTTTATGCATGCATACAAAGTATTTCACTTGCCATCTCTGTTGGCCATCTTCCTATCTGCTGGTATCTATCCCCATAGCAACTGTTTTATTTTCTTGTCATTTTTTTTTTCTTTTTCTTTTTTCTTTTTGGGTCTGGTTGTGGGGCCTGAACTCTGGGCCTGGATGCTGTTCCTAAGCTCTTCAACTTGAGGTGAATGCTGTACAACTTGAGCCACAGTGCCACTTCCAGCTTGCACTGTCCCTCAGCTCTTTAGCTCAAGGCTAGCGCTCTACCACTTGAGCCACAGTGCCACTTCCGGCCTTTTCTGCTTATGTGGTGCTGAGGAATCGAACCCAGGGCCTCATGCATGCAAGGTAAGCACTCTACCACTGAGCTACCTGCCCAGCATAGTTCTTTTCTTTCTTTCCCTCTTTCCCCTCTCCCTCCTTCCCTCCCCCCTACCCTTTTGCCAGTCCTGGAGCTTGAACTCAGGGCCTGGGCACTGTTTTTGAACCTCTTTGTGCTCGAGGTCACAGTGCCCCTTCTGGCTTGTGTTTATGTGGTACTGAGGAATCGAACCTAGAGCTTCATGCATGCTAGGCAAGCACTCTACCACTAAGACACATTCCCAGTCCCGCATAGTTCATATTCATCAGTGAAGATTTTGGTTTTTTTTTTTTTTTTTTTTGGGTTTTTTGGTTATTATTTTTATTTGTTTTCATGGCCCTGGTTGAACTTTGTATGGCTGAGCTACAGTCTTCAGCCTACTCCTGAAAAGTGTTCGTCAACTCCTTGGAAGATTTTGTTTTGAAAGAAGGTCTGGCTAAGTTGGCTACACTAGTCTCAAACTTGTGATATTCTTGCCTTTGCCTTTTGAGAAGCTGCAACTATTGATGGTACCAATTTGCTTAGCCACTACTGTTCTCTAAGCCAGGAAATTCTAGCCTGAAAACAAAAACTGGAAACTCATTTGAAGGGTTATGTCAAAATATAATAGTGAAAAATAATCTTGACTTTGATGAAGTAACCTTACAGATGCATCTTTATATAACCTTGTGTTTGTTCATACTCACAATCTAGTGTCTTGGTCAACTGAAAACAAGTATGTTGGTCCTTTTTACCTTAGCTACAGACACACTCACCATTCTCTTCCCTTCTGCAATGGCTTGCAGGCATTATTTATGTTACTAAACTGCCAAAATACATTATATTAAGATTTAGTAAGTGTAAATTTTTATTGAATCATACATCCAATTCATCTTTGTCTATCCTGTCCCCAAATCCTAACAAATCAAATCTTCCTTTACTGTATAGGCTAGAAATCATATAGAGAACTTGGGCTATTTTGGCTATTAGTGAACCAGTGCTGGTTCCTTAGTGATCAGTTTTCTTTTCTTTTTGGTAGTGGGGTTTGAACTCAGGGCCTGGGCACTGTCCCTGAGCTATTTTGTTCAAGGCTAGTGCTCTATCATTTTAAGCCACAGCACCACTTCCAGTTTTCTGGTAGTTCATTGGTAATAAAGAATGTCATGGAAGCTTTCTTGCTTGGGCAGGCTTTGAACTCAGATCCTCAGATCTCAGTCTCCTGGATAATGTGTGTGAGCCACTGGCACCCAGCCAGTATTTTCTTTTTCTAACAGTTCACTAATATTTAGTACTTTACTTGGATCAATCTGTGACTTGGGTCATGACACTGGACTCTAAGCTAGCCAGAAAATAGTTCAGTTCATTGCACTTGACTTTTTTTTTTTCGTAGTATCTGCTTTCATTTTTTGGCAATAGCTCCAATTCTTACTTCATGCTCCAATTTTCTTTTATTTCAAATGTTAGAGAGCAAGATTAAAAGTTTAAAAACAACTATGTAAGTTGAAATTTTGCAAAGGATTCAGTCTTTCACAAGGAGTCAAACTTACAGAAGCAAAAGGCAGAATGATGGTTACCAGGATATGGGAGGAGCGGCATGAGGGCATAGTATTTAGTGGGCATAAAATTCCAGTTAGAAACTTAAAATGGCTAAATTGGAACCAGGTATTGGTGGCTCATTCCTATAATCGTAGCTACTTAGGAGGCTGAGATGTAGAGGATCCTGGTTCTAATCCAGCTGGGGCAGGAAAGTCCCTGAGACTCTTTTTTTTTTTTTTTGGGGGGGGTCCAGTCGTGGGGCCTGAACTCTGGGCCTGGGCGCTGTCCCTCAGCTCTTCAACTCAAGGCTAGCGCTCTACCACTTGAGCCACAGTGCCACTTCCGGCTTTTTTCTTTTTGTTTATGTGGTGCTGAGGAATCGAACCCAAGGCCTCATGCATGCAAGGCAAGCACTCTACCACTGAGCCACCTTCCCAGCCCATGAGATTCTTATCTCCAATTAACCACCAAAAAGCTGGAAGTAGCTGTGGCTCAACTGGTAGAATGCTGGCCTTGAGCAAAAAAATCATCTCAGGGACAGTGCCCAAGAAGTGAGTTGAAGTCCTAGGACTGGCACACACACACAAAATGCTAAATTGATAAATTTTATACTTATAGATATCATTATAAAAATAGCCAATTATGAGAATCTATATTTGTACTCACGAAGGAGCAATATCCAGGTGGTTGATGCTGAACCCTGAAGAACAAAAGCCTCCAAGTGTAGTTGATATAGTGAGGAATGCAACAGCCAAGGAATAATCACAGCCTATAAACCCAGCGGCAACCAGGAATATGGCAGGTCCAATCATGCCTGGACATAAAGGAAAAGAAGCCTACCATTAGTATTCTTTCCATAAAACCTGACATTTGACACTGCTGCTACCTACTGGATAAACACTGAACTGCTTGAAAGACTGATGGAAAGTTTCCTTATAGAAAAACTGCTAGAAAACATGGGGATAAGACCTCATTATACTACTACTATTACACTATCTATACTAATTATTGTAGTGTTTGCATGTGACCAGGACTTAGCTAAGGTTCTATGGTAGTAGAGAAGAGAACAAGAGAATGACAGAAAACTATGGTCATAGAGGGAAATGGCACCTGACTCATTGCAATTTAAATTCATACAGGCAAAGTAGGTAAGTGAAATACTGGGGTCTATTGAGTGATGTCAGAAACCAAGCCGTTTTGCTTCTAACCACAACATGCACATCTCATCGTGTAGACCTCAGGTGTGTGACAGCAGTGCCATCCAATAACTGGGGCTGGTATTTAGTGTATGCTCTGTTCACTTTCTTTGGTAAACATTTTGAAATTCAGTATATATTCACTTAAAGAAGAGACAGAAGCTTAGAATTATTTTCACTTTACTTTTTATTATCACTTAAATTTTCTTCCCACTGTTGTGGCACTGAGATGTAAAAAGTGTAGATTTGGTCTTGATCCTTGGTTCTTGGCACTAAAACCCTCAGATAAAATCATCTTTGTGAGGCTGGGAAGGTGGCTCAGTGGTAGTGCGCTTGCCTTGCATGCATGAGGCCTTGGATTCGATTCCTCAGCACCACATAAGCAAAAAGAAAAAAGCCAGAAGTGGTGCCGTGGCTCAAGTGGTAGAGCGCTAGCCTTGAGCTAAAGAGCTGAGGGACAGCACCTAAGCCCTTAGTTCAGGCCCCACGACTGGACCGCCCCCCCCAAATCATCTTTGTTTGCTAATAAAGTACTTGGTGATGCATGCTCCTAGTTTCTGTTTAATTAATTAACAAATGGATTTATGAGACAGAGTTCACTATGTAGCCCAGGTTGGCCGTCTCAAATTCATGAATTTCCTGCCTTAGCCTCTTGAGTACTGGGATTAGAGGCAGGTGCCACTATGTCCATTTCTTTCTTTCTTTTTTTTTTTTGGTCAGTCGTGGGTCTTGAACTCTGGGCGCTGTCCTCAGCTCTTCAGCTCAAGGCTAGCACTCTACCACTTGAGCCACAGCGCCTCTTCTGGTTTCCTGGTTGTTAATTGGAGATAAGTCTCATACAGTTTCCTGCCTGAGATGGCTCTGGAGGGAGATCCTCAGATCTCAGCCTCCTGAGTAGCTAGGATTACAGCCACTGGTGCCCGGCTGTCCACTTTTTTTTTTTTTTTTTTTTTTTGTTGGTTGTGGGGCTTGAACTCTGGGCCTGAGCGCTGTCCCTCACCTCTCTTTAGCTCAAGGCGAGTGCTCTACCACTTGACCCACAGCACCAACTTCCTACTTTCTTGAGTCATTTATTGGAGTTAAAGAGTTTCATGGGGACTTTTCTACCCATGATGGCTTTGAATTGCGATCCTCAGATCTCAGCATCCCGAGTAGCTAGGATAACAGGTATGAGCCACTGGCACCTGGCTCCACTTTTTAAATTTTAGGTGGTATCTCACTATATTATTGAGGTTAGTCTCAAACTTTTTTTTTTTTTTTTTTGCTGGTCCTAGGGCTTGAACTCAGGACCTGGCCACTGTCCCTGAACCTCTTTTGTGCTCAAGGCTAGCACTCTACCACTTGACCCACAGCACCAACTTCCTACTTTCTTGAGTCATTTATTGGAGTTAAAGAATTTCATGGGGCCGGGCGCTGGTGGCTCACGCCTGTAATCCTAGCTACTCAGGAGGCTGAGATCTGAGGATCGCGGTTCAAAGCCAGCCCGGGCAGGAAAGACCGTGAGACTCCTATCTCCAATAAAACCACCAGAAAACCGGAAGTGGCGCTGTAGCTCAAGTGGTAGAGCGCTTGCCTTGAGCTGAAGAGCTGAGGGACAGCACCCAGGCCCAGAGTTCAAGCCCCACGACCGACAAAAAAAAAAAAAAAAAAAAAAAAAAGAATTTCATGGGGACTTTTCTACCCATGCTGGCTTTGAATTGTGATCCTCAGATCTCTGCTTGTGTAGATAGCTAGGATTACAGTTGAGAGGCATCGGCACCCAGCTTAGCCTCAAACTCTTGGGCTCAAGTAATCTTTTCCACTTCAGCCTCCCCAGTAGCTGGGACTACAGGTGTGATTAGTGTATGTTTAGAGGGTTGGACTTTTAGCGCTATTCTCCAGTCTCTGGGGAGGAGAGAGGAGCAGAAAATAGAGTTGAGCTGGGTGCCAGTGGCTCATACCTGTAATCCTACCTGCTCAGGAGGCTGAGATCTGAGGATCAGGATTGAGACTCTTATCTCCAATTAACTACCAGAAAACCAGAAGTGGTGCTGTGGCTCAAGGGGTAGAGTGCTAGCCTTGAGCTGAAGAGCTGAGGGATGGGGCTGGGAAGGTGGCTCAGTGGTAGAGCGCTTGCCTTGCATGCATGAAGCCCTGGGTTCGATTCCTCAGCACCACATAAGCAAAAAGAAAAAAGCTGGAAGGGCACTGTGGCTCAAGTGGGAGAGCGCTAGCCTTGAGCTGAAGAGCTGAGGGACAGCGCCCAGGCCCAGAGTTCAGGCCCCAAGACTGGACAGAAAGAAAGAAGGAAAGAAAGAAGGAAAGAAAGAAGGAAAGAAAGAAGGAAAGAAAGAAGGAAAGAAAATGGAGTTGATCACAAGGACCAATGATTTACTCAGCTATTCCTGTCTAGTGAATTGAGCATTGACACTAACTCCAAAGAACAAGGTCAGGGGCAGGTGTACACCCCCATGTCTGAAGATTTAGGGGTAAGGTGATTCTCAGTTTGTGGCCAGCCTGGGCTACCCGGGGAGACTGTGCAGGATGAGCTTCTGAGCAGCGTGGAGGGTGGGGACCCTGGGGAGGGGATGGGACCCCACACATGCCACCCCCCCCCCCCCCCCCCCGCTTTCCACCTACCTTACCCTGCTCAATCTGGCCCATCAGATTACCCATTGGAACCTTTCCTAACAAGGAAGCGAGCATGAATGAAGTGTTTTTCTGAGTTCTGTGAGCTACTTTCCAGGAGTGGAAGAGCTGAATTTTCCCACCCTCAGTTGACGTCAACTGTAGAACTGGTCATTTGGGGGAAAAGCTCATTATAATTTTTTTTTTTAATCCAAGGCAGAGTGTTTTTGGTGTTGAATATTGTATGTAAAAATAGGAAAACACTTTGTTTTCTTATGTCTTGATAACTGTAAACAAAACAAAAACTCATTCACTACTTTCTGTGGTGGCTTACCCCTGTAATCCCAGCCTCGGAAGTGGAAGATCAGGAGGACTGTGGTGTGAGGCCGCCTGGGTAAAGTTAGTAAGACTTCTATCTCAGTCAATAAACTCACACGTCATCTCAGCTGCAAGGGTGGCGTAATTAGGCAGACTGTGGTTCAGCTGACCCTGATAACAGGTGAGACCCCACTAAAGCAGTGAGGCCTGGGGACACAGTGCAAAAACTCCTGGCTAGCAAGTTCAAGATCCTGTGGTAAATCCCCAACACACAATCCCCGAGACACAAAAACCTAAAACTTGACTTGCTTAACTTACCTATAAAGGTAAAAATTCTTCGAACATTTAAAGCGGAAAAATCCCATTTGACCCTTAAGTTGTCAGCAGCTTGACCAGACAGGATCATACATAACCAACAGCCAAAATAAGGCAATGCAGATAAAACACCATTCTGTAAGGGGTAAGAAAACACAGGCTTGATTCTTTTTTTTCTTTCTTTTTTGCCAGTCCTGGGGCTTGAACTCAGGGCCTGGGCATTGTCCTTAAGCTACTCTGTGCTCAAGGCTAGTGCTCTACCTTTGAGCCACATTGCTTCTTCCAGTTTTTTCTGTTTATGTGGTTGACCCCAGGGGAATTGAACCCAGGGCTTCATGCATGCTAGGCAAACACTGTATCACTAAGCTATATTCCCAGTCCTAATTTTTCTTTCTTTTTTCTTTCTTTTTTGGTCGGTCATGGGGCTTGAACTCTGGGTTTGGGTGCTGTCCCTGTATTCTTCATATCAAGGCAAGCATTCTGCCACTTGAACCATAGCACCACTTCCAGTTTTCTAGTGGTTGGTTGGAGATAAGAGTCTCACAGACTTTCCTGCTCGGGCTGGCTTTGAACCGTGATCCTCAGATCTCAGTCTCCTGAGTAGCTAGGATTACAGATGTGAGCTACCGGTGCCAGGCTAATTTTTACTTCTTATTTATTTTTATCAAGTTGTATGCTGGTGGCTTACACCTGTAATCGTAGCTACTCAGGAGACTAATAGATGACAACTGCGGTTAGAACCCAGGAAAGATTGTGAAACTTTTTTTTTTTTTTAAAGTCACAAAATATTTATAAAATGTTTAAAAATGTACAACATACCAGAAAATGGATTGTGAAACTCTTATCTCCAATTAATCACCAATAATCCAAAAATGGAGCTGTGAATCAAGTTGTAGAGCACTAGACTTAAGCTCAGATGCAACACCTGGACCTTGAGCTCAAGCCTTAGAACTAGCATATATATGTGTGTGTGTGTGCCCGTGTGCACACATAAGATCAGTGTCAAATAAAATGTGTGTGTGTGTGCGTGTGTATGTGCCCATGTCTAAAATAACCAGCAAAAAGTAGGGTTGGAAGTGTGGCTCAAGTGGCAAAGTAAGTACCAGTGGGACAAGCAAGCTGAGTAAGTGTGAGGCCCTGAGTTCTGGTCCCAGGACCACTAAAACAAACAAAAGAACAAATGAGAGAGAGAGTGTTTGTGGGGGGAAGGAGTGTCTCTCTCAGTTGGATACACTGGTACACATCTGAAATCCAGCACTTAGAGGTAGGAGAATCTGAAGTTTGAGATTAGCTAGGTTACACTGTGGGCTGAAGGCTAGCTTGGGCTACACCGTGAGACTCTCTCAAAATCAACCAATTAGCCAAGAAAAAGGAAGAAGTCTAGAGCCTGGGCACTGGTGGAACCCGGACACTGGTGGCTCATTCCTGTGAGCCTAGCTACTTAGAAGGCTGAAATCTGAGGATCATAGTTTGAAGCCAGCCCAGAAAGGAAAGTCCATGACACTTTTATCTCCAATTAATGATCAGAAACCTGAAGTGGCACTGTGCCTCAAAGTGGTAGAATGCTAGCCTTGAGCAAAAAAGAACTCAGGGACAGAGCCCAGGACCTGAGTTCAAGCCCCACGACTAATACCACCACAATAACAATAATGAAGGAAAAAGTCTATAAAATTTAATACGACAAACTAAAATGGAAGATATAAAATAAAAATAAATGAATTTCAAAGAGATGAAAACAAATTTTCTGTGTAATGTTAATTATATACTCTACATAAAAGGAAGCTAGCTTACCTGTAACCCTAGCTACTCAAGAGGCTGAGTTCTGAGGCAGTTTGAAGCCAGACCAGGCAGACAAGTCCCTGTGAGACTCTTATCTCCAATTAACCGCTCAAAAACTAGAAGTGGTGCTGTGGCTCAAGTGGTAGAGTGCTAGCCTGGAGCACAAAGAGGCTCAGTACCCAGCTTCCTGAGTTCAAGCCCCACAACTGACAAAAAAAAAAAAAGCAGATGATTATTTTTTCTTACCTCTTGAACATTAAATCTGAGGATATCCTTCATGTAAGTAGGCAATAATGTCAGTAAAGTATAGAAAGTCCAGTTGTAAGAAAAGTGTGCAACAACAATGGCCCAAAGTGGCAGTGATTTTAAGATAGATATCCATGGTACTGACTTCTGGAAAGAAAGCTGAAGAAAACAGAAACCATTAGGACAATTGGTGTTAGTGCTTACTTACATCTGTCCTAGTTAGCTAGAGCATAACCTAGAATGCCCAAAGAATTGGGCCTGATTAATACATTCCAGAATTTAAAGTCAACACCTCAGAGGCAGAAGATGGCAGTTAGAGGTACAGTGCTGGTAACGTTTACTTGTTCCAATTAAAAAATATTAAGTGGAAGCCAGGTGGCTGTGGCTCACATCTGTTAATTCTAGCTACTCAGTAGGCTGAGGTCTGAGGATCACAGTCAAAAGCCAGCTCAGGCAGAAAATCTCTTATCTTCCATTAACAAAACAACAAAAAAGCTAGAAGTGGAGGTGTGGCTCAAGGATAATGCTAGCCTTAAGCAAAATGTCAAAGCCAAGTGAGAGTGCAAAGCCCTAGCACTGGTGCATGCATGCATGTATACTATACGTATGCATACACACAGACACACGCATGCACGCACGCACAACTAACTAAAGACTTCATGGTTAAGTTAGAGGAGGGAGTAGAAAGTAATGTTGGGGGGTCACAGTGTCAACCCTAACACTTTTTATGAATATCAGATGCTTTCAGCATCCATTTCTCTATGAAAATCAAGAATAGTTTCATAATCATACTAAGAGGCTGAGAGAAGGGTAAAGGAAAGTTTTTACAACCCAAACTTTGTTCAATTGAAATGACTTTTATGAATTGTGCAAGCTGGGTGTCATAGCACACACCTACAGTTCAAGCCCAGTCTGGGCAACAGGAGAACTCATCTCAGAGGAAAAAATAACAATGAAAGAGTGCAGTTTTTAAGCTCCCATTTCCTGCACGGGGAACAGGAAATGTTTCTTTTTTTCTACGGCTCTCAATTTTTGCCCTGTTATTCTTAAATAAATCTTTGCTAAAACTTAACTTGTTTTGTGTGTGTGTATGTGTGCAACAGAAGGGCTATATTTGTAGCCATAAAGAGTAGCTGTTTTGCCAGGTGCCAGTGGCTCACGCCTGTAATCCTAGCTACTCAGGAGGTTGAGATCTAAGGATCGTGGTTCAAAGCTAGCTCGGGCAGGAAAGTCTGTGAGACTCTGATCTCCAATTAACCACCAGAAAACTGGAAGTGACGTTGTGGCTCAAGTGGTAGAGCAGTAGGCTTGAGCAAGAGCTGAGGGATAGCACCCAGGGCAAGAGTTCAAACCCTACTACCCACCAAAAAAAAAAAAAAAAGAGTACTTATATTTTAAAGTAGGGTAGAAACAGCCCAGGGGTATTCAAGAAAGACCTATTACAATTTCTATTTCTACTAATTTCTATTATAAAAGAAAAATTAAACTCTATTAATATTTAACATGTAAGCTGGCCCTTATGGCATATTCTCACCAATTAAGAGGCTAATAATGGTATTCTAGTCCTCAGTAGTTTATGGCAGATTCCAATTTTACAGAGCAGATCTGCCTATTTAGGTGTGATTTCTTTTTTGGTGCCAGTCCTGGGGCTTTAACTCAGAGTGTGGGTGCTGGCTGGAGATTTTTTTGCTAAAGGCTACAGTCTACCACCTGGGCAATAGATCCACTTCTGGTTTTTTGGTGGTTAATTGGAGATAAGGATCTCAGGGACTTTCCTACCCAGGTAAGGTTTTGAACCTAAACCCTCAGTTCTCAGCCTCCTGAAAAGCTAGGATTACAGGCATGAACCACCAATATCCAGCTGTATCTAGGGATTTTTAAAGACAGTTTTAGTTAAAACAAACCTCATAAAATTGATAAGAATCTTCTCAAGAAACTAGCAGAGAAGCAGGCAATGGAAGAGTTCTAGTGAATAAGAGCTGGGAAGGTGGCTCAGTGGTAGAGTGCTTGCCTCAAATGCATGAGACCCTGGGTTTGATTCCTCAGCACCACATAAGCAGAAAAAGCCCGAAGTGGCACTGTGGCTCAAGTGGTAGAGCACTAGCCTTGATCTGAAGAGCGGAGGGACAGCGCCCAGGCCCAGAGTTAGGCCCCACAACTGACAAAAAAAAAAAAAAAAAAAAGGACACATGAATACTAGGTGGGGCAAGTTCTCCTGATGAGTCCTTTGCTAGCTACTAATTTACCAAGCAGATCAGTAATTCACCAACAGACCATTATAGCCTCTTCAAACACATTCCTCTCATTAGACATTATGTTAAAAATGATTTTTTTTTTTGTTGGTTCTGGGTCCTGAACTCTGGGTCTGGGAGCTATCCCTCAGCTCTTGGGTTAGCGTTCTACCATTTGAACCACAGTGCCACAGCACCACTTCTGGCTTTTTCTGCTATATGGTGCTGAGGAGTAGAACCCAGGGCTTCATGCATTCAAGGCAAGCGCTCTACCACTGAGCCACCTCCCAAGCCCCTTAAAAATGATTTTTTTTTTTTTTTTTTTTTTTTTTTGCCAGTCATGGGGTCAGAACTCTGGGCCTGGGCACTGTCCCTGAGCTCTTCAGCTCAAGGCTAGCACTCTACCACTTGAGCCACAGTGCCACTTCTGGCCTTTTCTGCTTATGTGGTGCTGAGGAATCGAACCCAGGGCCTCATGCATGTAAGGCAAGTGCTCTACCACTGAGCCACCTTCCCAGCCCAAAAATGATTTTTAAATGACAGCAAAAATAGTTTCCTATTAAAACTTAGGTACATATTACTTATCTAATTTTATTGACCCTTTAAAAGTGTTTTTGAGGAGGGCGCTGATGGATCATACCTGTAGTCCTAGTTATTCAGGAAGCTGAGGTTTGAGGATTAAGATTACAGTTCAAAGCCAACCTGAGACTTTTTGCTTTTTTATTTTTTTTTTGCCAGTCCTGGGGCTTGCACTCAGGGCCTGGGTGAACTTGAGACTTTTTTTTTTGGGTCCAGTCGTGGGGCCTGAACTCTGGGCCTGGGCACTGTCCCTCCGCTCTTCAGCTCAAGGCTAGCGCTTTGCCACTTGAGCCACAGCGCCACTTCGGCTTTTTTCTTTTTGCTTATGTGGTGCTGAGGAATCGAACCCAGAGCCTCAGGCATGCAAGGCAAGCGCTCTACCACTGAGCCACCTTCCCAGCCCGAACTTGAGACTCTTATATCCACTATAACTACCAAAAAACCTGAAGGAGAGCTGTGGCTCAAAGTGGTAGAACAGTAGCACTGAGCAAAGGAGCTCAGGTACAGTGCTCAGGCCCTGAGTTCAAGCCCATGGCTGACCAACAACAACAAAAACAAAAAACAAGGTGTTGGGAAGGTGGCTCAGTGGTAGAGCGCTTGCCTTGCATGCATGAGGCCCTGGGTTCAATTCCTCAGCACCACATAAGCAAAAAGAAAAAAAGCTAGAAGTGGCGCTGTGGCTCAAGTGGTAGAGCGCTAGCCTTGAGCTGAAGAGCTGAGGGACAGCGCCCAGGCCCAGAGTTCAGGCCCCACGACTGGACCCAAAAAAACAAAAAACAAAAAACAAGGTTTTTCAGAGAGAAACACAAAGGCACAATGGCTATGTGCATCTGACCATATAAAATAATATTTATCAAAATGAACTCCAGGAAATGGAAACAAGAGGTTTGTCTTTTGTTGCTGTTTTTGTTTTCTTTTTCTCTTAGCCTCCTGAGTAGCTAGGATTGCAGGTGTGAGCTACCGGCACTTGGCTTTGGTTCTCTCCTTCCTTCCTCCCTCCTCTCTTTCTTATCAAATTCTCAACTAGTTGTACGGCAGGTTTCCATTTATGTACATATGCATTTTCCATCATTCTCCCCTACCTCTCACCTATCCCTTCTCCAATTCCATTTGCATGTTCATAAACTGGATCTTATGAACTTATTTGCCTGTCATTTCTCTCTCCATTCATCTGCTCCCACATGATTTTTACCTCCCAATCCATCAGACAAGACACATTTCAGGTTCCTAGTATTCATTTTGTTAAACTGCTTGTACACTGTTGAAATGAGTTACATTATGGAATCTCAGTCCTGTGTCTATAACATGTTTTATCCATTTTGATTCCATACATATACACAGGATGGGGTATCAGACTGTCACATTTCCTACAAACCAAAGATCTGGTTCCTTTCTGAAAAGCCAGAACAATCTATGTCTGTTTTCAGGGGTCACTGAAATTTCAGAAAAAGTAACAACTGATATTCTCTCTCTTTCTTTGCCATTACTGAGGCTTGAACTTGGGGCCTGAGCTGTCACTCTGTCACTTCCTCCCTCTCCCCTCCCCCTGCCCCAAGGCTGGTGCTCTACCACTTGAACCACAGCTCCATTTCCAACTTTTTGGTGTTTAATCTGGTGTCTGGAGATACGTGTCTCATGGACTTTTCTGCAATGGACTGCCTCTGAACCATAATGCTTATATCTCAGACTTCTGAGTTGCTAGGATTACAAGTATAAGTGACAGCACCTGGTGGTATTCACATTCTCACAGCTTTTCTGCGAGGGACTTTAGTTTTGATATCCTAGTAGGTGAACTTCCCAGGATGTCAGATGTGAGGGACACCAGGGAGAGTGTATCATTCTAGTGCAGCAGTACCTTTCCATTCTAGCTGTCCTTCAGTATTGCCTCTCTCACATTAAAATTATAGCTAGCTGAACTCTACCCCAGACCTACTGCATAAACAAAATAAAACCAACCAAACACACACAAAAAAAAACAGAGAAGAATGACAAGAAAAAATTTTTGGGAGTGGGGGTGGAGGGAGGTGTCATTGTGTGCTTGAACTCAGGGCCTAGGTGCTCATGTCCCTGAGCTTTTTTGTACAAGGCTAGTGCTGTATCACTTTGTTATAGCTCCACTTTGTTTTTTTCTGGTGGTTAGAGATAAGAGTCTCACAGAGGGGCTCAATGGTAGAGTGCTTGCCTTGCATGCATGAGGCCCTGGGTTGGATTCCTCAATACCACATAAGCAGAAAAAGCTGGAAGTGGCGCTGTGGCTCAAATGGTAGAGCGCTCGCCTTGAGCTGAAGAGCTGAGGGACAGCGCCCAGGCCCAGAGTTCAAGCCCCATGACCGACAAGAACAGCAACCCCCATCCCCCCGAAACCCTTTACATATATTTGCAATATAAGTGTATGTGTGTGTGTGTGTTGTATAGCTACCCTATGTAGGAAGACATCTTTTTTTTTTTCCAGTCCTGGGGCTTGAACTTAAGGCCTGGGCACTGTCCCCGAGCTTCTTCTGATCAAGACCAGCACTCTACCACGTGAGTCACAGTACCACTTCAGGCTTTTTCTTTTTCTTTCTTTTTTTTCTGTCAGTCATGGGCTTGAACTCTGGGCTTGGGCGCTGTCCCTCAGCTCTTCAGCTGAAGGAGAGCACTCTACCACTTAAGCCACAGCGCCACTTCTGGTTTTCTACTGGTTTTTTGGAGATAAGAGTTTCACGGATGTTCCTGGATGTTCCTGCCCCGGCTGGCTTTGAACCGAGATCCTCAGATCTCAGCCTCCTGCATAGCTAGGATTATAGGCGGCTTTTTCTGTTTATGTGGTACTAAGGAATGAAACCTAGGGCTTTGTGCATGCTAGGCAAGCACTCTACCACTAAGCCACATTCCCAGACCTAGGAAGACATCCTGAATGGGGCAAGCTATGTCTTATATCTTCCAAATACATTCTTAAAAACCAAAACAAAAACAAAAACAAACCGGGCACTGGTGGCTCAAGCCTATAATCCTAGCTGCTGAGGAGGCTGAGATCTGAGGATCACAGTTCAAAGCCAGCCCAGGCAGAGATGCTCTTGAGTCTCTTATCGCCAATAAACCACTAGAAAACTAGAACTGGCACCGTGGCTCAAGTGGTAGCATGCTCACCTTGAGCTGAAGAGCTGAGGGATAGCGCCCAAGCCCAAAGTTCAAGTCCCATGACCGATTAAAAAAAAAAAAAGTGCCAGTAATTATCAGGAAGTTGAAAGAGATTGTAAGCAGGGGTGAGTAAGGAGGAATGGATGAATGAAAAAGGGATCACAGACAAATATAAGAAGATTCAATGTGGGGCTGGGAAGGTGGCTCAGTGGTAGAGTGCTTTCCTTGCATGCATGAGGCCCTGGGTTGGATTCCTCAGCACCCCATAAGCAAAAAGAAAAAAGCTGGAAATGGCGCTGTGGCAAGTGGTAGAGCACTAGCCTTGAGCTGAAGAGCTGAGGGGCAGTGCCCAAACTCCGAGTTCAGGCCCCATGACCGAACCAAAAAAAAAAAAAGAATATTCAATGTGCTGGGTGCTGGTGGCTCACGCCTCAGGAGGCTGAGATCTGAGGATCATGTTTCAAAGCCAGTCCCCGGGCAGAAAAGTCCGTGAGACACTGATCTCCAATAAACCACTAGAAAACTGGAAGTGGTGCTGTGGCTCAAGAGGTAGAGTGCTGGCCTTGAGCTGAAGAGTGCAGGGACAGCGCCCAGAGTTCAAGCCCCACGACCGACAAAAAAAAGAATATTTAATGAATACATGTGATTAAGGAAATGGTAAAGGTGAAATGAGTCTGGGGGGAGGAAATAGGCTGGAGGAGAATGATGGAAAGAGTAATTGATTAAGAAGCACTGGAGCTGGGCACCGATGGCTCATGCCTGTAATCCTAGCTACTCAGGAGGCTGAGATCTGAGGATCTCAATTCAAAGCCAGCCAGGGCAGGAAAGTCAGTGAGACTCTAATCTCCAATAAAAACCACTCCAATGAAAACCGGAAGTGGCGCATTGGCTTAAGGAGTAGAGTGCTTGCTTTGAGCTGAAGAGCACAGGGACAGTGCCCAAGCCCAGAGTTCAAACCCCATTACCTACGGAAAAGAAAGAAAAAAAGAAGCACTGGACACTTAGTCATGTTAAATTGTATCTCCCTTGTTAAATTGTATGTTAAAAATATGTCAAATTTTAAAATAAAATCCATACCTGAGTTCTTAATGATGAAAGAATATACTCTTTTTCAGAAGGGGAGATTGTCTTGTGAGTTTCTGGTGTATCACTAACTAACCAGATCCATAAAATAAACCAAACTATTCCAACCAAACCTTGAAATAGAAAAAGAATAGTTAAGTAAAATAATAATGTCCCAACAGCCATTTTTGCATGTCTTTGAAACACAATTTTTTTTTTTTGGTCTGGTCATGGGGCCTGAACTCTGGGCCTGGGCACTGTCCCTCAGCTCTTCAGCTCAAGGCTAGCGCTGTACCACTTGAGCCACAGCACCACTTCCGGCTTTTTTCTTTTTGCGTATGTGGTGCTGAGGAATCGAACCCAGGGCCTTAAGCATGCAAGGCAAGCGCTCTACCACTGAGTCACCTTCCCAGCCCCTGAAACACAATTATTTTAACAAAGTAATTGCCATAATGTATCTCCATACATTTTGGGTTTTTTTTTGGGGGGGGGTTTGGTCGTGGGGCCTGAACTCTGGACCTGGGCGCTGTCCATCAGTTCTGCAGCTCAAGGCCAACACTCTACCACTTGGAGCCACAGCGCCACTTCTGGCTTTTTTCTTTTTGCTTATGTGGTGCTGAGGAATGGAACCCAGGGCCTCATGCATGCAAGGCAAGCACTCTACCACTGAGCCACCTTCCCACTCCCTCTCCATACACTTTTTTTTTTGGCAGTTATGAGGCTTGAACTCTGGGCCTGGGCGCTGTAACTCAGCTCTTCAGCTCAAGGCGAGCGCTCTACCACTGGAGCCACAACGTCACTTCCTGTTTTCTAGAGTTTTACTGGAGATAGGAGTCTCACGGTTTCTCCTGCTCGAGCTGACTTTGAACTGCGATCCTCAGATCTCAGCCTCCTGAGTTCTCCATACATTTTTTTTTTTTTTTTTTTGGCAGTTATGAGGCTTGAACTCTGGGCCTGGGCGCTGTAACTCAGCTCTTCAGCTCAAGGCGAGCGCTCTACCACTTGAGCTATAGCGCCACTTCTGGTTTTCTAGTGGTTTATTGGAGATAGGAGTCTCACGGTCTTTCCTGCCCAGGCTGGCTTTGAACCTCGATTCTCAGATCTCAGCCTCCTGAGTAGCTAGGATTACAGGCGTGAGCCACCGGCGCCCGGCTTCTCCATACATTTTGAAGTAAACAACTGTTAACTGTATAAATTGCCTACCAGGAGCTACCATATAAATTAAAAAAAATATATTTGTGTGCCAGTCTTGGGCTTGAACTTGGGGCCTGGGCACTGTCCTTGAGCTTTTTTTACTCAAGGCTTTACCATTTGAGCCACAGCTCCACTCAGCATTTTGGTGGTTAATGAATTTTCCTGTCAATGCTGGCTTTGAACTGTGATCCTCAGATCTCAGCCTTCTGATACCTGGGATTGCAGGCAGCCACCAGCACTGGGCTAAAATGCATATTTTTATTTTTTTATTATTTTGCAAGTCCTGGGGCTTGAAATCAGGGCCTGGGCACAGTCCTAGCATTCTACCACTTGAACCACAGCACCATTTCCGGCTTTTTCTGTTTATGTTTATGTACTGAGGAATTGAACCCAGGGCTTCATGCATGCTAGGCAAGCAATCTACCACTAAGCCACATTCCCAGTCCTAAAACATGTATTTTTATAATACCCAAGACAGTAATTTGGGATAGTGTGACATCTAAGTCCAGGATTCAAGAGCTGTTTCTACTGAGAAATATACCAAAACTAACATTAGGTTACATCTCAGCTAGACCTTTTTAACCTTAACAACTTGAAAAACAGTCACCAGAGATTTAGCATTTTGTGGTTTAGGAGAAGATTACATCAGTGGGTCAGAATATGTAATATATATATATATACACATATATGATATTATATAAATGTATACTGATTATTAGACAGTTAGTTTTTGCTATTTTGTAAGTTGTAATTTTATACTTACCAAAAAAGTAGAATACATAAGTCCAATTCATATAGTAGCAAATTAGTCCAGAAAGAGGAAGTGAAACTACTGTTCCAAGCTGCGCTCCTAGAAAATATAAGATGATAAATTGTGGAGGAAGATGAACAAAGGAGGCGCAGACCTATTGCTACAGAGGATTGGAACAGCTGATGAAGAACAGAAAGACCTACTAAAATCTGAAGGAGCTGCAACCGTCACAGGTACTAAATATATGAAACATATACATTAGTATAGTTACATTAGTTCTGTTGGTGAGTTCTAATATGAAACAGGATGTAAATATGTCTGTGAATGCCTGCTATCCCGAGGCACTCGATATTACAAGTCCAGGAGCCTGGGGAAAGGTTCAAGGCTGGTCTGTAAAACTGATAAACAGAGCCTGATATAGCAATCTGGCTGAAATACAAAGGAAGCTTTATGGTAATCTTCCTTGATATGATAAATAATTGCCTCAGATAAATAAAAGAATAAAATACATTTTAACTATCAGAGACATTTTAGTAAATGCAATGGGAGCTAAACTGATGGATGAGTCATGATTTCTGATTTCAAGTTTTAGTCCATGTTAAAGACAAAAATAAACCAGCAATTATAACAAGTTAGGAAGTGTTAAGAATCACAGAAGGCAGGGTACTGGGCTCATGCCTGTAATCCTATTTATTCAGGAGGCTGAGACCTGGAGGATGATGAAGGTTTAACACCAGCCAGGGCAGGAAAGTTTATGACACCTTTTGATGCCCTCAGACTGTTACCAAGAAAAAAGATGATGGCATGGCTCAATGATAGAGTACCTTCCTAGCAGCCATGAGGTTCTGAGTTCAAACCCCAGTCCCCCCCACCAAAAAAAAAAAAAGTCAAAGAGCATCACAGAATTAATATAGGAGACATTATCTCTGATATTCAGAAGTGAGGAAATGATACATAGGAGCAACTAGACTTTGAAAAAGGTATGGTTCATAGAAACAAAGAGGGAAAAAGGGCCTGACAGGATGAGTAACAGAGTAGCAGTAGGAAAGCAGAGTGGGTCTGAGTATTTCACTCTGGGGGAAGGAAAAAGACAGAAGATAAAGCTAGAAAAATAGGTTGGTTTTGAAGTACTAACCCCATGTCAGGCACTGTGTGCAAGCTCCAGGCTAGCTGCAATAAAGGAGCAAAAACTAAGCATTCTTTTTTTTTGGTTGATCATAGGGCTTGAACTCTGGGTCTGGGCACTGTCCCTGAGCTCTTCGGTTCAAGGCTGGCACTCTACCACTCCAGCCACAGCACCGATTTTCTGGTGGTTAAATGGAGATAAGAGTCTCACAGGGCTGGGAAGTGGCTCAGTGGTAGAGTGCTTGCCTTGCATGCATGAGGCCCTGGGTTCGATTCCTCAGTACCACATAAGCAAAAAGAAGAAAGCTGGGAAGTGGCGCTGTGACTCAAGTGGTAGAGTGCTAGCCTTGAGCTGAAGAGCTGAGGGACAGTGCCCAGGCCCAGAGTTCAGGCCCCATGACTGGACCCCCCCCCCAAAAAAAAAAAAAAAGTCTCACAGACTTTTTCTTACTGTGCTAGCTTTAAACCACGATCCTCAGATCTCAGCCTCCTGAGTAGCTAGGATTACAGGAGTGAACCAACAGTGCTTGGCAGACTCAGCAATTTTGAACCCTTGAGATTCAGACTTTATTCCAGGTAAAGGGGAACCAGACACAGATCCTGTTAGAGAACTTATCATCAGATTTCTCACATCAACTCACAGGAGCAAAAATAGTCTTAAAATGTAAATTGAGTGGGGCCTGGAGGCTCATGTCTGTAATCCTAGCTACTCAGGAGGCTGAGATCTGAGGATCAAGGTTCAAAGCCAGCCTGGGCAGGAAAGTCCATGAGACTCTTACCTCCAATAAACCACTCAGAAAACCAGAAGTAGTGCTGTGGCTCAAGTGGTAGAGCACTGGCCTGGAGCTGAGCAGCAGTGCCTAGGCCCAGAGTTCAAGCCCAACAACCACCACCACCACCAACAAAAAATGTAAATTGAGCCAGGTACTGGTGGCTAATGCCTGTAATCCTAGCTACTCAAGACACACTGGTTTTAGGATCCTGGTTTAAAGCCAGCCCAGGCAGGAAAGTCTATGAGACTTGTTTCTAATTAACCACTAAAAAGCTGGAAGCAGAGCTATGGTTCAAGTGATAGAGAAACAAGCCTTGTGGAAGATCAAGTTGAAGACAAATCTGGCTTATAATTTGAGACAGTCCCAACAAAACCCAAAAAGTCACTACAAAAACAACTACAACAACAAAACCTCTCCTAATGTTTATCCCTTATATAGCAGGAGGCAAGGAATCTTCAATCCAGTCTATAGGATCTGGCTTTGTTTATTTCTGAATCTTTTATCTTCTGCCATTATCCTCTTTATTCATTATCTTCTTCTAGCTACCCAAAGTGGTTTTCTTTGAAAAAGTTTGAACTCTTAGCCCAGCACCTGTAATCCTAACTACTCAGGAGGCTGAGATCTGAAGATTGTGGTTCAAAGCCAGCCTGGGCAGGAAAGTCCAGTGAGACTCTTCTCTCCAATTAACCACCAGAAAACTGGAAGTGGTGCTGTGGCTCAAGTGGTAGAGTACTAGCCTTGAGCTGAAGAGCTCAGGGACAGTGCCCAGGCCCAGAGTTCAGGCTCCATGCCGGAAAAACAAAGTAAAGCAAAAAACCCCCCACAAAAACAACCCTTTGCATTTTTATGTTATTTTAAGAGTTCTAATGTCTTAGGACACTGAGAGTCCTTGGATATGAGAATCATTGTACATGATATTCTGGCCAGCTGGATTGATCTTCTCTCTGCTCTTTGCATGACTGATTTGTGTTCTTCCTTCAGATGATAACTTAAAAGTCACCACAGACAGGCCTTTTCCAATCACTGTAATTAAAATCAGTCATGTGCAATAGAGGCCTGAGGCTGGCCTATGCCTGTAATCCTAGCTACTTGGGAGGATGAGAGAGGGAGAAGGCTGGAGGCCACCCTGGGCATAAAAAGTTTGTGATGCCCTCTTCTCAACCCAGAGCCCAGTGTGGTGGCACATGTCTATTATGCAAGCTGTGCAGAAGGCTGATATTGGGAGGAACATGGCTCCAGGCCAGTCTAGGCATAAAACTCTTCCAGATCTCATCTCAACAGAAGAGACTAGGGCTTAGTAGACTATGTCTGACTTCCCAGTTTTGGTGAAGAAGAACTATGGAGGACTATGGTCTAGGCATGTGCCTGGACAGAAGTGAGGCCCTGTCTCAAAAATAACCAATGCTAGGCTGGAGGTATGGCTCAGTAAGAGTGATTGTGTAGCAAGTGCAAGGTCCTGAGCTCACATTACAGTAAACAAATTATTAAATAAACAAGAGGGGCCCAAAACAGGGCTGGAAGTATGGCTCAACCTAGAGAGACTGCTTAGCACATGTATGACCCAAAGTTTAACCCCAGTACTGCTTTCCTCTATCTCCACCCCTTTAGTTAGGTAGAGTTGGGCATAGTGGTATATGTCAGTAATCCTAGCATTTGGGAGGCTGAGGAACAGAGGCTTTGAGTTGGAGGCCAGACTGGCTACACAGTGAGTCTTAACCTGGGTTACATATTTAGACTTCTCTTTAAAAGAAAACAAACAAAAAAAAATATACTTCTCCTCCAAGGAAAAACAAAACAAACAAACAAAAATTAGTCAAGTAGAAATGTTTCCAGGGGCTGGGAAGGTTGCTCAGTGGTAGAGCACTTGCCTTGTATGCATGAGGCCCTGGGTTCCATTCCTTAGCACCACATAGCAAAAAGAAAAAAGCTGGAAGTGGTGCTGTGGCTCAAGTGGTAGAGCACTAGCCTTGAGCCGAAGAGCTGAGGGATAGCACCCAGGCCCAGAGTTCAGGCCCGAAGACTGGACTTCCCTCCCCCCCCCAAAAAAAAAAAAAAAAAAGAAATGTTTCCATTCACGAACTAGAAGGCTGTAAATTCTTATGTAATCTAGTAAAATTATAATTCACATGTAGAAAACTCATGTTTGGGACTGGGAAGACATTTTTTAGACCTCTAATTGCTCCAAATCTATCTACTACAGAGATAATGAGGACTGGGAAGGTGACTCAGTGGTAGAGTGCTTGCCTTGCATGCATGAAGCCCTGGGTTCGATTCCTCAGCACCACATTTCCAGAAAAGGCTGAAAGAGGCACTGTAGTTCAAGTGGTAGCGCACTATCCTTGAGCTGAAGAGCTTAGGGACAGTGCCCAGGCCCAGAGTTCAAGCCCCACGACTGACAAAAAAAAAGGAAAAAAGAAAAAAAGAAAGAAAACTCATGTTTTCTCACCTGTAGCTCAAAATGATGACAAATTAATGAGCAGAAAAAAGGCCCATGAACAGAAGTGTAGAGAGCTGAAGGATACGTTCATTCCATAATCAAATTAGAAGAAGTCAAAATTAAAGGAAAAAAAGTGCTCAATTCTTCCCTCCCTTTAAAAACAGCATTCTTAGTCTGGGATGTAGTTCAGTGGCAAAGCACTTGCCTAGCAAGTGTAACATCCTGGGTTCAATCCTAAATACAAAAAGACATAAAAAAAAGGAAAAACAAAACCCAGCATTCTTTATATCTACCATTTGAAGAAATAACATACTTGGTAATAAAATGATGGCAGATTGGGAAAATGATACTAGGCAATTAAGACACATTACTGTATGCTGTTGAGTCAGAAAAAAGATGAACAATGGTGGTTTCAAGCCTGTAATCCTAGCTACTCAGGAGGCTGAGATCTGAGGGTCACAGTTCAAATCAAGCCTTGGGTAGGAAAGTCTGTGACTTTTTTTTTTTTTTTTTTAAATTTTGTTTTTGGGTCCAGTCGTGGGAGTTGAACTCTGGGCCTGGGTGCTATCCCTCAGCTCTTCAGCTCAAGGCTAGCGCTCTACCACTTGAGCCACAGCGCCACTTCTGGCTTTTTTTTTTTTTTTTGTCATTTGTGGGGCTTGAACTCAGGGCCTGGCACTGACCCTGAGCTCTTTTTTGCTCAAGGCTAGCACTCTACCATTTTGAGCCACAGTGTCGCTAGCACTCTACCTAAGCTGTGGTTCTGCTCGAGCCACAGCGCCACTTCTGGCTTTTTCTGTTTATGTGGTTCTAAGGAATTGAACCCAGGGCCTCATGCATGCTAGGCAAGCACTCTACCACTGAGCCACCTTCCCAGCCCGACCACTTCTGGCTTTTTTCTTTTTGCTTATGTGGTGCTGAGGAATGGAACCCAGGGCCTCATGCATGCAAGGCAAGCACTCTACCACTGAGCCACCTTCCCAGCCCAAGTCTGTGACTCTTATCCCTAATTAACCACCAAAAAGTTGGAAGTGAGTCAAGTGGTAGTCAACTGGAAGGAGTGAGTCAAGTAGTAGCCACAACCTTGGGTGAAAAAGCTACAGGACAGCATCCAGGCTGAATTCAAACCTATTACCAGCACACACACACACACACACACACAAAGAAAGTTGAATAATGAAGTTATACCTTTTAAAACTTATTTTCTTCCAAGGAAGTCAGCCAATATTCCATGATTCTGGCATGAAGACACTGATTTTTCTTCCAATGTTGGTTTATATATAAAATATATTATAGTAAAAATCTTCTAAGAATAGTTACCTTACCGGCATATGAAATGCTAAGAAGCTTGCTTCTTTCAAGAGGCGGAGCCCAAGAGGACCACATGGCATGCATGGCTGGAAATGTAACGCCCTAAAGAGGGGGGAAAATATTTCTAATGAAATACAAGCAAGTTTTGCTATAATTTAAATCAACTATTTTGTTACAATATAATTTCTGGATAAAAACCAAATCAGAGCTGGTGGCTCACACCTGTAATCCTAGCTACTTAGGAGGCTAAGATCTGTGGGTCATGGTTCAAAACCAGCCCAGGTAGGACAGTCTGTGAGACTCTTATCTCTGCTTAACCACTAAAAAGCTGAAAATAGAGCTGTAGCTGAAATGGTAGTGCTAGCCTTAAGCAAAAAATTGAAAGCACACAAGATCCTGGGTTCAAGCCCCACTACTGATACAAAAAGAAAAAGAAGGAAGGAAGGAAAGGAAAAAAGGATTCAGTTAGAGTATTAATGTGTAGTGGTTCCCTTAATGATAGCTTTGTGGATGCCAATTACTGATCTGCAGATGTAATGGAACACAGAGGAAAAGGGGCCCGCAAAGACTTGATAGATGAGGAGACACCATAGGACAGGAAGACAGAATGGATTTGATACATTCAAATCTACAGATTCATAGTATTGGCCACTTCTTAGCTGTGTAACTTTAGAATTGTTAAAATCCTTAAATATCAGTTGCTTCAACTGTAAAAAGGCAGGTAAGATTCTACCTTGCCTAATTATTATAAAGATCAGTCAGGAGCAGGGCTCATGCCTATATTCCCAGCTACTCAGGAGGCTGAGATCTGAGGATTGAGGTTCAAAACAGCCTGGGGAGGAAATTCCATGAGACTATTGATCTCCAATAAGCCACCAGAAAACTGGAAGTGGTGCTGTGGCTAAAGTGGTAGTGTACTAGCCTTGATTTGAAGAGCTGAAGGACAGCACTCAGCCCAGAGTTCAAGCCCAGATTGGTAAAAAAAAAAAAAAAAAAAAAAAAAATCAAGGGACCATTCTCATTCTAGAGATGTTCAGTTAGCAGTCTATTAAAAAAGTATCTTAGGCTAGGAATATAGCTGAGTGGTATAGTGCTTGCTTAGCATGCATGAAGCCCTGGGTTCAATTCCTTAGTACCACATAAACAGAAAAAAGCTGAAGTGGCACTGTGGCTCAAGTGGTAGAGTGCTAGACTTGAGCAAAAGAAGCTTAGAGACAGTGCCCAAGCTCTGAGTTCAAGCCAGGACTGGCCAAAAAAAAAAAGAAAAAAAGTATATTCTTTTCCTATCACAACTTAATAGAGTGAAAAGTAAGTGCCTTAATAATTTGTACGTTTTACTGATCCTTTCAAAAACAAAAAGGAAGCTGGGTGCTGGTGGCTCACAACTATAATTTTAGCTATTTTGGAAGTGAGACTGGGCAGGAAAGTCTATGGGACTCTCATCTCTACTTAACCACCAAAAAAGCCTGAAGCTGTGGCCTAAGTAGTAGAGCACCAATTTTGAGCAAAAAAGCTAAGGCACAGCACCCAGGCCCCAAGTTCAAGCTGCAGGGCTGGCACCAAAAATAAATAAATAAATAAAAATAGAAATACTGGGCTGGGAAGTGGTTTAGTGCTTGCCTAGTATGCACGAAGTCTTGGGTTCGATTCCTCAGTACCACATAAACAGAAAAAGCCAGAAGTGGTGCTGGGGCTCAAGCGGTAGAGTGTCAACCTTAAGCAAATGAAGCTTAGGGACAGTGCCCATGAACTGAGTTCAAGCCCCAGGACTGGCCAAAAAAAAAGGGGGCACTGGGAAGGTGGTAGAGTGCTTATCTTGCATGCATGAAGCCCTAGGTTTGACTCCTTAGTACCACATAAATAGAAAAAGCTGGAAGTGGCACTGTGGCTCAAGAGGTAGAACACTAGCCTTGAGGTGAAGAGCTCAGGGACAATGCCCAGGCCCAGAGTTCAAGCCCCATGACTGACCAAAAAGAAAAAAAATGTGGAAAAAGAAAAATACTAAGGAATACTGCAAATTAACGAATAATTATAAAGAAATTATGCTGTGGACATGCTGGTCTAAACCTTGGAGTAATGTAGGTATATTTATAGTAAATCAGATAGGAAGGATGGACGATGCTGACCTCAGTTTGTGGATGAAGCATGTAATACATATGGGAAAAATGGCGAAAGCTGAGAGAACCTCTGTGTAAACACAACTTCAATTCTAGTTAGAAAAAAAATAGTCACCTGTGATGACAGCAGTGATACAAACAGTAAGCTATAATGTTAAAAACAAGTTTCACAAACAGGAAGCTACAATATGAGAATACATTAATACTTGGATCAAAGAAAAATAAAGTACAAAGCCGGGCACTGGTGGCTCAAACCTGTAATCCTAGCTACTCAGGAGGCTGAGATCTGAGGATCATAGTTCAAAGCCAGCCCGGGCAGCAAAGTCCGTGAGACTCTTATATCCAATAAACCACTAGAAAACCAGAGTGGTGCTGTGGCTCAAGTGGTAGAGCGCTCACCTTGAGCTGAAGAGTGAAGGTACAGTGCCTAAGCACAGAGTTCAAGCTCCATGACCATCAAAAACAACAACAAAAACAAATACATTTTATTCTCGCAATGAGAATAACCTGGTAATAGAGGGATACTTTTTATTTTGTAATTGGGAAAGGTTTAGTTAATAGACCTTTATTGATAAGGACAAAATAAGAACTTTTGGATGCAACTGGGTGCCCATGGTTCATGCCTGTAATCCTGGCTATTCAGGAGCCTGCTATTTAAGGATCATGGTTCAAAGCCAGGCTGGCCAGGAAAGTCTGAGAGTCAACTTGCAAAAGGCTGGAAGTGGCTTAAGTGGTAGAGTGTTAGTCTTCAGTGAAAAAGCTAAGGAACAGCACCCATGCACTGAGTTTAGTTCAAGCCCTTAGGCACATCAAAACAAAGCAAGAACACTTAAGTGAATGATAAAACTTTAAAGCACTGAGTATCACTGCTGTATTTGTTCATCCATTTTCCTCCTTTTCTGTATTTTCCTTACCCTAGCCAAAACAGATAATGAACAAACAAGGCAAAATGAAAACAAAATCAACAAAGAAAAAATCTTGTTTCCATTTCCTGGAGTTCATTTCGCTAAACATTTTGTATGATCAGATGCATAGGCATTGTGCCTTTGTGTTCCTTAACTAAGAGCATCTTCCTTTGGTCTCACTGTGTGTGCAAATCTAGAGTCCTGTATAATTTATCATGTCCCAGCATATTTTAGATCTAGCTTCTGCATCCTTTTCTTTCTTTCTTTCTTTCTTTTTTTTGTAGGTCGTGGAGCTTGAACTCTGGGCCTGGGTGCTATCTGCGCTCTTCAGCTCTAGGTCAGCGCTCTACCGCTTGAGCCACAGCGCCACTTCTAGTTTCTAGTGGTTTATTAGAGATTAGAGTCTCACAGACTTTCCTGCCCAGGCTGGCTTTGAACCGAGATCCTCAGATCTCAGCCTCCTGAGTAGCTAGAATTACAGGCGTGAGCCACAAACCAGTTTGCATCCTCTTTTCTTTTCTTTTTTGGCCAGTCCTGGGGCTTGAACTCAGGGCCTGGGTACTGTCCTTGAGCTTCTTTTGCTCAAGACTAGCACTCTACCAGTTGAGCTAGAGCGCCCCTTCCAGCTTTCTCTGTTTATGTGGTACTTAGGAATTGAATCCAGGGCTTTATGCATACTACGGAAGCACTTTACCCACTAAGTCACATTAACAGCCCCCCTTTAAAATTTTTATTTGGAGTGAAAGTCTCATTAAGCTGCCTCATGTAGCTTAGGTAGTACTCTAGCTTGAGATCTTCTGGCTTGAGGCACCCAACCATCTAGGATTACAGTCTTGCACTACCATGCCCAGCTTTATTCCAATTTTTAAAACAATGGAATTCAGGCATAGTAATTAGGACTTATCCTAAATTTTATTGTTAGAATTATTACTTAATCTATGATTTTCTGCCTGCAGCTGATGTTCTTTCCCACATAAGACAATACCATCCAATGTGAACTTCATGCTACATGTCAGAATTAGAAATCACCATGCTTGAGTTAAGGAAATAAAGACAGCAAAGTTAAACCAATGTCTAGTTTTCATAGGGTACCATTAAAAGTTACAAATAAAAAGAGATCATTACTTAAAGATGTAGAACATAAAAGTGGGGGAAAAAAGAAATACTGGAATTAAACAACTTCAAAATAGGGCTAGGGGTATAGTTCAGTGGTAGAGTGCTTACTTAGTATGCACAAGGCCCTAGGTTTGGGCCCCAGTACTTACATTGAAACAAAAACAATTATAAAAATATTAAAAATGATAAACATCTAAGAAAGAAAAAGACAAAAAATTGTAATAATAATGTCCGTGTGTGGTCATGCGTTTGTGCATGCTGGTACTGGGGCTCAAACTCAGGGCCTGAGCACTGTCCCTTAGCTTTTTTGCTCAAGGCCAGTACTCTACCACTTGAGTCACAGCTTTGCTTTTGGCCCTTTGCTGGTTAACTGGAGATAAGTGTCTACAAACTTTCCTGCCTGGACTGGCTTCAAACTTGGATCCTCAGATCTCAGCTGAGTAGCTAGATCTCCTGAGTAGCTAGGATTACAGACCAGACTCACTGGCATTGAGCAATAGTAATTCTTTTTTTTTTTTTTTTCTTTTTTTGTCGGTTGTGGGGCTTGAACTCTGGGCTTGGGTGCTGTCCCTGCGCTCTTCAGCTCAAGGTGAACTATCTACATTTTGAGCCACAGCACCACTTCTGGTTTTCTAGTGGTTTATTGGAGATAAAGAGTCTCATGGACTTTCCTGCCCGGGCTGTCTTGGAACCGAGATCCTCAGATCTCAGCCTCCTGAGCAGCTAGGATTACAGGCATGAGCCACTGGTGCCCGGCTAGCAATAGTAATTTTTTTTTTTTGGGTCCCGTTGTGGGGACAGAACTCTGGGCCTAGGTGCTGTCTCTCAGCTTAAGGCTGAAGACTAGCACTCTATCACTTGAGCCATAGCGCCACTTCCGGCTTTTTTCTTTTTGCTTATGTGGTGCTGAGGAATCGAACTCAGGGCCTCATGCATGCAAGGCAAGTGTTCTACCACTGAGCCACCTTCCCAGCCCCAGCAATAGTAATTCTTATAGCAGAAATATCCAGAAGAATAAGAAATAAATTTGGATAGTTGTTATATGAAATCATGAAAGGAGAAATGATAAAGAGGATGTTCTGTACATAACAAATCTAAAGGTAAAATAAAGCAACTCAACAGCCTATTGGGTAAAATGTGGCAAAAGTACAAGAGAGAGATAAGTATAGCCTACATTCACTGGTGTGTGTGTGTGTGTTGGTCCTGGGGCTTAAACTCAGGGCTTGGATACTGTCCCTGAGCTTTTGTTTTCAAGGCTAGTGCTCTAGCACTTGATCCATACCTCCCCTTCTGGCTTTTTGGTGTTTAGTTTGAGATAAGAATCTTAGGGATGGGCTGGGAAGGTGGCTCAGTGGTAGAGCGCTTACCTTGCATGCATGAGGCCCTGGGTTCGATTCCTCAGCACCACATAAGCAAAAAGAAAAAAGCTGGAAGTGGCGCTGTGGCTCAGGTGGTAGAGCGCTAGCCTTGAGTTGAAGAGCTGAGGGACAGCGCCTAGGCCCAGAGTTCAAGCCCCATGACCAGAGGCCCCCCCCCCCCCCCCAAAAAAAAGAGTCTTAGGGACTTTTCTTGCCTAGGGTAGCTTCAAACTACAATCCAGTGGTGCCTGGCTTACCTTCACTGTTGTAACAGTGGTTTATTTTCTTATTTCCTAAGATATGAATTATATAGAGTCTGTAAAACATTTTCTGTAGTCTGAGAAAGCTTCTGATTTTGTTGTGTTCTTTAATGGGCTCATCTAGTTTTAGCTAAGATTTGTTCTCAACTGATATTACCCAGTGTTAATTTTTGTTTTATGTTTACACCAAAGAATGGTATTACTTAAAATAAGAGGATAATAAGCCAGGCATTGGTGGCTCACACCTGGAATCCTAGCTACTCAGGAGGCTAAGATATGAGGATCGTGGTTCAAAGCCAGCCCTGGCAGGAAAGTCTGTGAGACTCTTATCTCACCAGAAGTGGTGCTGTGGCTCAAGTGGCAGAGTGCTAGCCTTGAGCTGAAGAGCTGAGGGACAGCGCCCAGGCCCAGAGTTGAAAGCCCCATGACTGGGGAAAAAACAAAAAAATTAAGAGGAGAGAGATTACAGTATAAGATGTAAAAGAAGAGATGAAACAGTTACCTCTCCCAGGCCTTCTAGTGCTCTCAGCACAACCAGGGCTAGAACTCCTAAATCTGCAGCCAGGGGAGTGAACAGGGTGAAGATGGCAGTGCCCAGGATCCCAAATCCCAGCAGCAGTTTCCCGCCTACTCTGCTGGCAGCATATCCTCCAGGAATCTGTGTGATGATGTAGCCATAAAAAAAGGAGCCGAGAATCCATCCTTGAGTTTCTGCATCCCAGTGATACTTTTTACCCTGGAAAATGCAAAAAGAAGTTAAACCTGAGACCTGCCTTTGCGGCTTCCTCCCCTCCTGGCAGGTAACACAAATAGGGAAGCTGGCAACTGCTGTTTTGAATTCTAGTAGGTAGGTGAATTCCTGTAACACAGACATGTAGTTTCTAGAAGTGAGAGGAAAGAACTGAAAAGTTATGCACTTCAGAAAAGCTTGTTATTTTATAAAACTCGACTACAGGATGACCTGATGGGATTTGTGGCAACCCTGACCAAAAGAAACATAAGCTTGATCTAAGGAGGTATTAAATGAGATACTGTACTAAGGCAAGCTTAGGAACCAAACCTAGGCTTAAACCTCACTTTATTATTTATTGGATGGATAATCTGGAAAGACTAAGTAAAACAAGATCTGATACATAGGAAGTGTTCACTTAGTGTTGGCTGTAAACATGAATAAAAAGTTATTTCCTTCTGCCATCTCTCCCTCCCATCTTTTTTTTTCTTCTCCATCCTTCTCTCCCCCCTACCACCTCTTTTTGGTGCTGATCCTGGGGTACTGTTCCTGAGCTCTTTTGCTCAAGGCTAGTGTTCTACCACTTGAGTCACAATTCCACTTCCAGCTTTTTGGCGGTCAACTGGAGATAAGAATCTCACAGAGGACTGGGAAGGTGGCTCAGTGGTAGAAGTGCTTATATCACATGCATGAGGTCCTAGGTTTGATTCCTCAGCATCACATAAACAGAAAAAGCCAGAAGTGGCACTGTGGCTCAAGTGGTAGAGTGCTAACCTAAAAAAAAAAAAAAAAAAAAAAAAAAGAATCTCATGGACTTTCCTGTTGGGCTTGGCTTCAAACTATGATCCTCAGATCTGTTTCCTGGGTAGCTAGGATTACAGGTAGGAGTCACTGGTGCCTGGCAGGACTTCCTTTTAACTAGTGACAATAAGGAATCTGTGGCAGGTCTGAATAGTTGGAGATCTTTAATGCATGAAGCTGTATAACTAGGCCATTATGTTGAGAGTCATTCTTAGATTTCTTTTTACTGCCTATGATGTAGATGAAGTTAAGGGGCTAGATCAATGAAAGGAAAGATACAAAGCAAATCACATTTGTGGAATTTTATATCTAATGAACTATACAGTAGAACCATCCTTAAAGGTAATAGGTTTGGGTGGAGAAATTGGGTATTATATGTCATTCGGCAACATTGTTAATTTAAATACAGCAAGGTAAAACATTCAGTGTGTAACAATGAATTTTATTTGTTTTCCTTTGAGTCTGGGAATTGAATTTGGTATCTGATGCTTTCACTCATTGCTGGCTGGTGCCCTACCATCTGAGCCATACCTCCAACCCCTGCAATACTCAATGCTACAAACATGACCACACATTTATCAATTCCACTATATTTTATTTATTTTTATTTTTTTATTTTTTTGGGTCTGGTCGTGGGGCCTGAACTCTGGGCCTGGGCACAGTCCCTCAGCTCTTCAGCTCAAGGCTAGCACTCTACCACTTGAGCCACAGCGTCACTTCCGGCTTTTTACTTTTTGCTTATGTGGTGCTGAAGAATGGAACCCAGAGCCTCAGGCATGCAAGGCAAGTGCTCTACCACTGAGCCACCTTCCCAGCCCTATCAATTCCACTATAACATGAGGCAGATAAAATGATTTAAGAAGCTCACATTAGGTATATATAATGTTGGAAAAGAATGTCCTAAGAAATTTACCAATTTTCATTTTCCAGCCTGCAGCTAAAATTATCTAAATTGTCCAGCAACTGTAACTGTGTAATTGAATCATGCTAGTAAATAATACTAGTACTATTAGTAACTATTTATAGGGCTGGGAAGATGGCTCAGTGGTAGAGTGCTTGCCTTGCATTCATGAGGCCCTGGGTTTGATTCCTCAGCATCACATAAACAGAAAAAGCTGGAAGTAGTGCTGTGGATTAAGTGGTAGAACACTAGCTTTGAGCTGAAGAGCTGAGGGGCAGCAACCAAGCCCAGAGTTTAGGCCCCACCACCGACAAAAAACAAAAACTACTTATAGCAATATTTAAAGCAATCAAATTGTGTGATAGGCCAAACAAGTTCTTTTCCAGAGTCTCTTCAGATCTGCTAAGAACAACAGTATCTATAGTTGCAAATTACTATTCAACCAGTTCCTGAGGAAAATACTAAAATTCATAGTTCATGCAGAAATAATGTTTCCTTTGCTGTCAGCCAAGAAAATATTTTTTACTTGGAAATATTTTATGATTAATCAAGATGGTTTGATTAAAGGGTAGCACGTACCGTTTGGTTGTGAAGACCTTTTATCATAGCACTGTGTTCAGCACACTCCTGGGAAGTTCGATTATCTACTGTGGTTGTGTTTGAATCTACCATATCCACCAATGCAACACTCAGATTCACACGTAATGCATAGAGAACGAAGAAACCCAAAAAAGACAAAACCGCTAAGTTGTAACGAGCAGAGCAGCATACTGGGGCTGAAATAAAGACCCGGGAGAAAAATTCAATTCAAAGAGTAAATTAGATGATGTCTGTATTATAAAAAGGTCATTAAATTTTTAAAAAAATCAGTTGTGGGGCTTGAACTCTGGGCCTGGGCACTGTCCCTCAGCTCTTCAGGTCAAGGCTAGCAGTCTACCACTTGAGCCACAGTGCCTCTTCTGGTTTTCTGAGTGGTTAATTGGAGATAAGAGTCTCATGGAGGGCTGGGAAGGTGGCTCAGTGGTAGAGCGCTTGCCTTGCATGCATGAAGCCCTGGGTTCGATTCCTCAGCACCACATAAGCAGAAAAAGCCAGACGTGGCGCTGTGGCTCAAGTGGTAGAGCGCTAGCCTTGAGCTGAAGAGCTGAGGGACAGTGTCCAGGCCCAGAGTTCAGGCCCCACGACCGACAAAAATAAAATTGTCTCACAGACTTTAAAAAAAAAAAAAAAAAAAGAGTCTCATGGAATTTCCTGTCTATGCTGCCTTTGAACCATGATCCTCAGATCTCAGCCTCCTGAGTAGCTAGGATTGATTACAGGCGTGAGCCACAGGTACCCGACCATTAAAAAATTTTAATTATTAGTATAAAGGTGATATATAAAAGTTACATAAGTCAGGTAAAGAGTACATTTCTTGGGGGGAAACCAATGCAACAGCAATACTTATAAGACAATATGTTGGACATGATCTGTACAATATGGGGAGATTAGGAGGGTAATGGGAGAAAAATGAGGGAGAGGGAAACAAGTTTGACAAGATGTGTACTTATTACTTATGTAACTGTAACCCTTCTATATATCACCTTGACAAAAAAAAAAAAAGTACATTTCTTGGGCTGGGAATGTGGCTTAGTGGTAGAGTGCTTGCCTAGCATTAATGAAGCCCTGGGTTCTGATTACTCGGTATCACATAAGCAGAAAAAGATGGAAGTGGTGCTGTGGCTCAAGTGGTAGAGTGCTGTGAGCAAAAGAAGCTTAGGGACAGTGCCCAGGCCCTAAATTCAAGCCCCAGGACTAGCCAAAAAGATGGAGGCGGGAGTGGGGGGAAGAGGAGGAAAGAGAGAGATGGAGAGAGGGAGAGAAGGAAAGAGCATTTTTTCTTTCTTTTTTTTTGGGAGGGGATTCCACATGAGAAGTGAACTTCTTATTTATTTATTTTTGCCAATCCTGGGGCTTAAACTCAGGGCCTGGGCACTGTCCCTGAGCTTCTTTTGCTTAAGACTAGCACTTTACCACTTGAGCCACAGCATCACTTCCATTTTTTTCTGTTAATATGGTTCATTAGGGCTTCATTCGTGCTAGACAAGCACTCTACCACTAAGCCACATTCCCAGTCCTGAACTTCTCTTTTATTTTACATGATTTTTTTTATTGTTATTATAAAGGTCATGCACAGAGGATTACAGTTACATAAGTCAGATAATTCTTTTTGGACAATGTCATTCCTCCCCTTGTTCTTTCTCAGTTTTTCCCTCCCATCCCTACCCACAGGTTATATAGTTCATTTTCAACACAGTGTCTAGTGAGTACCACTGCTGCATTTGTTTACCCTTTGTCCTTCCAATTCTGTGAAAAGGCCAGTTATTAAAATAAGCACAAAGACAAATTAAGAGACATGAAGATTTTCTGATTAAGCATATCTGAAATGATTTGTCAAAGGGAATTTGTTCTCTGTATCAAGTTTTGATATACATGTAAGAGCCTGAATTGTAAGACAGTCCATTAAGACAGGCAGAGTAGAGCGAGGTGCCTGTGACTCACACCTGTATTCCTACTTAAGAGGTTAAGATCTGAGGATCACGGTTCAAAGCCAGCCTGGGCAGAAAAGTTCCTGTGAGACCCTCTATCTTCAATTAAACACTCAAAACTGGAAGTGACACTGTGGCTCAAGTAGTAGAGAGCTAGGCTTGAGCACAAAAAGGCTCAGGCAGAGCAACCAAGCGCTGAATTCAAGCCCCGCAACTGCAACCACTGCAACCACCACCACCACCAAGACAGATACAATAATAGCATTATTGACTTTTCTCAGAAAAATAAAAATCTTTGTGCCATATTCAAATTGAACTCCTAACCCCAGTCTGCTGGCCAAAGTAATGCATGAGAAGAACAGGAAGGGTGTTTACCAGCATCACCATTCTAAGAAACCTATATAACACATGGTCAGTCACGGCATAGCAGGCACTCCACTGGTCATGGGTTAGAAGCTATCTCATTGCAAAGGTAGCATGGCAAAACAACAAGCAAGCAACCAACCAAACAAAAAAACAGAGAAAGAAGCCACGTAGTGGTATAATCCTAGGTATACTCAGGAGGCTAAGATATGAGGTTTGTGGTTCAAAGTCTGAGCAAGCAAGAAAGTTCTGAGACTCTTATCTGCAATTAACAACCAAAAAGCCAGAAGTGGAGCTGTGGAGCACTTGCCTTGAGTAACAAAGCTCAGAGGTAGTACCCAGGCCCAGCACACATATACAGGAAAAAACAAAAATACAACTATAGCTTAAGTGGTAGTGTCAGCCTTGACCAAAAAAGCTAAGGGACATCACCTAGGCCCTGAGTTCAAGCCTCAGTAGCAGCACAAAACAAACCAACAACCTCCCCAGAAAACAATTATGGAAGAATAAGGCACAATGTCCCTCTCTCTCTCTTTCTCTCTCTCTGGAGGTACTAGAGTTTGAACTCAGAATGTCCCAACAAAACTCCTCTTGGTAATTTCTTACCTTCATCATCCTCAGTAGCTTGGTTTAAATCAGAAGTCATGATTAATACTTAAGGCTGTCCTAAATGAAATGCATTTAAGAATCCAGAAGAAAACCTGCAGAATCTATGACAGTTGCAGCATCAATGGCAGTTGCTCAGTAGCTGCTTAAAGGGCCCACAGGGAAAAGGGAAATAGAGAAGGCAAGAGTAAGTGGGAGGAAGGAGCACATGAGAAGAAGGTTTGACTCAATTTCACTCTAATCGTAGGCATATGCAAGGATTTTTTTTTCCCCTTCTTTTTTTGAGTTGCAATTGGAGAAGGATGTGTATTTCAGGACACTGAGAGCAATCCAGCTTAGTGATGAGGAGAAATTGGTTAATCTCGGTGTATAAACTTTTAAATATGGTCAAAACTGAGTGGTAAATAATCTGTTTAAAGATACATACACTTGGGCTAGGGGATACATTTTGGTGGTAGAATGCTTACCTACTATTAAGGTTCAATACCTGGTCAGAAAAAAAAAGGTACCTATTTCTTTCTTTCTTTCTTTTTTTTTTTTTTTTTGGCTGTACTGGGCTTTGACTTCAAGGCCTTACACTTTTTTTTTTTCTGTCAGTCAAGGGGCTTGAGCTCTGGGCTTGGGCGCTGTCCCTGCACTCTTCAGCTTAAGGCTAGCGTTCTACCTCTTGAGCCACAGCGCCAGTTCCGGTTTTCTAGTGGTTTACTGGAGATAAGAGTCACATGGACTTTCCTGCCCAGACTGGCTTTGAACTGTGATCCTCAGATCTCAGCCTCCTGAGTAGCTAGGATTACAGGTATGAACCACTGGTGCCTGGCAAGGCCTTATACTTTGAGCCACAGCTCCACTTCTGGTTTTCTGAATGGCTAATTGGAGTAAGAGTCTCACTGGGACTTTTTTGTATGAAATGGTTTTGGACTATGATCCTCAGATCTCAGCCTTCTAAGTAGCTAGGATTATAGATGTGAGCCACTGGCAGCACATTTTCTTTATTGCAGCTGTGTCAGACAGGACATGGATATCTAGATGGGGATGGTGTTATGAGCTTACCCAATATGGGCAACTGAATTGTTATTTTAAATAATTAGGGGAAGAAAAATCCAGATTCATGGCATACCTTTGCTTTGCCAAAATGTTATTTTAAAAGTTCATTATCTTTTTTTTTTTTTTTTTTCTGTTGGTCAGGGGGCCTGAACTCTGGGCCTGGATGCTATCCCTCAGCTCTTCAGCTCAAGGCTAGCGCTCTACCACTTGAGCTACAGCACCACTTCTGGGTTTTTCTGCTTATGTGGTGCTGAGGAATCGAACCCAGGGTCTCATGCATGCAAGGCAAGCGCTCTACCACTGAGCCACCTTCCCAGCCTTCATTATCTCTGTAGTAGATAGGTTTAGAGCAATTAAGAGGTCTGAAAAATGTCTCTTTATAAAACTAGGAGGAAAACAAATTACTCTTACAGTTAAAAAAAGAGTTCATTCCTGCTTCAGCAACAGAGTGACAAAATACAATTTTTAGTTTAAAGAACTTATGGTGGAGAGCCAGGCTCCAGTGGCTCATGCCTGTAATCCTAGCTACTCAGGAGGCAGAGATCTGAGGATCATGGTTCATAGCCAGCCTGGGCAGGAAAGTCCATGTGACTCTTATCTCCAATTAACCACCAGAAAACCAGAAGTGGTGCTGTGGCTCAAGTGGTAGAGTGCTAGCCTTGAGATGAAGAGCTCAGGGGCAGCACCCAGGCTCAGTTCAAGACCCACAACTCACAAAAGCGACAAAAACAAACAACCTTATAGTGGCTAGGTGTAGTGGTACATGTCTATAATTCTAGCACTGGAGGGTGAGACATGGGTTCATGAGTCTGAGGCCAGCCTCAGCTACACATCAAGATTGTCTCAAAAAAAAAAAAAGGCCACTGTTTGCCATATGAAGTTTACTGAGGAGACAAATGTGAATGGATATAGGGAATGTAGATTCAAGGACATCACTTAAGAGATGTTTGTAGCTGTCCAGGTTAAGAAATGAAGATGGCTTAAATTATGATGAAAGCAAAGGCAGTAGAGAGAAGTGGACAGATCTGGTCTAAGTGTTATGTCAGAATTGCCACTTAATCTAAATGCAAGATGAAAGAATAAGAGGAAGGAATAAGTTAGTAACAATGTGCTTACGCAAACAACTTCATGTTATGCTACTTCAACTTGTATTGTCATTTTCCTTTCTGTTCTTTTTCTGAAGTGATGCTTGATTTGGACTATGATATTCTTTGTTTCCTTCCTTCCCTCCCTTCTTCCTTCTTTTTCATTCGTTCTTATCCAAGACTGGGACTACAATCTCTTCTCTCTCTCTCTCCTTCTCCTCTCTTTCTCCCTTCCCTCTCTCTTCGTCCCCCCCTTCCCTGGGGGCTTGAACTCAGGGCCTGGGCACTATGGCTTAAACTTTATTTTCTCAAGACTGAGACCCCTGTGGTTGGAAGCATGGCTCAGTTTATAGAGTGCTAAACAATGAGCAGGTACTAGGTTATAAGTCCCACCAATGGCACTGCCTTCTTTCTTTAAAAAAAAAAATTCTTTTGGGGGACTGGGAAGGTGGCTCAGTGGTAGAGTGCTTGCCTCGCATGCATGAGGCCCTGGGTTCAATTCCTAGCACCATATAAACAGAAAAAGCCAGAAGTGGCACTGTGGCCCAAGTGGTAGAGAACTTGCCTTGAGCTGAAGAGTGCAGGGAGAGTGCCAGGCCCAGAGTTCAAGCCCCACGACTGACAACAACAACAACAACAACAAACAAGTACTACTACTACTACTACTTTTTTGGTGTAGTGCTTGGGTTTGAATATAGGGCCTTGGTCTTGCCAGGAAGGTGCTCTACTACTGAAGCCATGCCTCCAGCCCTATGATGTAATTTTTATATGAATAGGATGTGGGCCTAGAAGCTTGGGATGTAAAGAGAAGTGAGTAAAGGGATTTCAGATTATTAGTGTCATGAGTTAAAAAATTAGAACAAGAAGTAACAGATCAGAAACTTTATGTGTGGGGCAGTCAACAATCAGAAAACAAAAAGTCTACAAAAATATCACAGATACATGACTATGAAGTTTTAAGAAATATTTAAAAAGTTACTAGCTTTATAGTAATGATTACGATTACAAATTTATTTAGCCAGAAAGATTTTATTTCCAGAAAGTGGGAGAGTAAAATGTGCCTGTGAATTTTGACAAGTCTTTGAAATTGATCCAACAAAGCAGGCTTGCATGACCAAGAGAGAACACCCACTGTGTACCCACCACACCAAAATCAAGTTCAAAGGAAAATCATGCTTGCTTAATGAACAGAGCATCAATCAAAATAAACATCAGCTTCTAGAGTGTTCTTTAAACTTCGGTATGTGAAGTGGGTAGAACTGAAAGAACGTGAGCTGATATTGGAGTGAAGTAGTCCTGGGAATGAAAGTCAGCTCTGATTGTGGGTCTTTGCAGAAGTTACTTGATTTTCATTCTTATGATTTTCACTTTTTTTCTGGTCCTGGGGCTTGAACTCGGAGACTGGGTATTGTTCCTGAGCTTCTTTGTGCTCAAGGCTAGCACTCTACCACTTGAGCCACAGCGTCACTTCCAGCTTTTTCTGAGTAGTTGATTGAAGATCAGAGTCTCATGGACTTTTCTTCCTGGGCTGGCAGATCTCAAGTCTCCTGAGTAGCTAGGATTATAGGCAAGAGCCACCAGTGCCCAGCTTCAACTCTATTTTTAATTTAAAAAAATTTAATGATTTTTTTTTTTAATTTTGGTTGGTTGTGGGGCTTCAACTCTGGGCCTGGGCGCTGTCCCTCAGCTCTTCAAGGCCAGTGTTCTACCACTTGAATCACAGAACCACTTCTGGTTTTTTTGTGGTTTATTGCCTGGGCTGGCTTTGAACCTCAATCCTCAGATCTCAGCGTCCTGAGTAGCTAGGATTACAGGCGAGAGCCACTGGTGCCTGGCTGTGAATGAATTTTTTGTGCTGGTACTGGGGCTTCGACACAGGGCTTTTTCTGCTGAAGGCTGACATTCCACCATTTGAGCCACACCTCCATGTCTGGCTTTTTGCTTGTTAATTGGAAATAAGATTCCCACACTTTTCTGCTCAGGCTAGCTTCGAACTGAAACCCTGAAGTCTCACCTCCAGAGTATTAGGATTACAGGTGTGAGCCACTGGCACCTGGGGAACAGTACTCTGTTATGGCAGTTTGAATTCAGGTACTCAAGCTTATTGGCTTGTGAACTTGGCTGTTGCTCTACCAATTTAGTCATGCTTTGAGTCCAGCTTTTTGTCATTTTGACAATAGAGCCTACTAGACTCTTCTGCTCAGGCTGGCTTCCTTGCTTACTTGAGTAGCTAGGATTATACAGGCCCCACCAACATTTTAATCCTTTCTTAAGAGATTAGAAGGTATTTACGGGCTGAGCTTCAAGATGTGTAACTGTAATCCCAGTTAGGAAGGGAGGTAGTACTGGGAAGTGGTGGCTCAGGCCTGTAATCCTAACTACTCAAGAGGCTGAGATCTGAGGATCACAGTTCAAAGCTAGCCAGGGCAGGAAAGCCTGTGAGATTCTATCTCCGATTAGCCACCAGAAAAGTGGAAATGGAGCTGTGGCTTAAGTAGTAGAGGGCTTACCTTGAGCAGAAGAAGTGAGGGACAATGCCCAGGCCCGCCAGAGTTCAAGCCCCATGACCAACAACAACAACTAAAAGAATAAATTAACAAGACTAGCCATGAAATCATAGTTTACATTGAGTACTGGTTAGGTGGAAGTTCATTTCACACTTTTTTTCCATTAAAAAATAAACTTTCCCATAAAAATTGAAGGTCCAAGCCAAGTGCAGTGGCTCATTCCTGTAATCCTATTTAGGAGGCTGAGATCTGGGATAACAATTCAAAGCCAGTCTGATCAAGAAAGTCCTGTGAGACTGTTATCTCCAATTAACCACAAAAAGGTGAAACAGAAGTTGGGCTCAAATGGTAAGAGTGTGCTAGCCTTGAGTGAAACAGTTAAGGGACAGCATCCAGACCCAGTTCAAACCCCAGTACTGAAACCAAAAAAAGCCAAAACCAAACAAACAAGACATTGAAGGTCCAGATGAAGTCAGGCAGTGTGATCTCTCACAGTTACTGAGGCTTGTGGGAAGGAAGCCTCACTATGGTTATATCAGTTAAGGGAGATGACATGGTACAAATGACCAGAGGAGGAAGAGAGTCATCAGACCACATAGGCATCCAGAGAAGGGACAGAAATGGTTGTGGATGGGAAGTCTCTTAGTATTATTTCCACCTTTGGTCCTCAGCTCCACCCAGACCTGAGCTTCTCCCTGTTCTAGAGTTCTCACCCTCTCTCTGTCCAGACCAACCTGTGCATGCATTTACCTCACTTCCGCCCTTACCCCCCACCCCGACCTGCCTGCCACTTGGATAGGGACAGACACCATGTGTTCCCTCTCCCAGGGCGATATGGCCCCTCTAATAAACCTTACAATAACGTTTCTCCTGTGCCTGCCTCCCTCTCTCCCTCCGCGTAGTCCCCTGGGATGGTCGGGAAGGATTCCTACAACGTCAGTGTGGATAATGTCAGGAACTGGAGGGTAGCAAAACCCCTGATGGTGAAGCAGGTGGCTCAGTCCACATGCACTGAGGGCACAGGACAAGTCTATGTGAAGCACCAGTGTGGAATGGGGAGCCATTCACCCTTGCAATGCATGTGAGGTATGTGAAAAACCTGATCATCACTCGAAAGAGAAGTGGGGAATGGTGGGTGGTATCCCCTCCAAAAACCATTTCCCCCCTTTGACATTTTCTATCTCAAAAGGAAAAAGTAAAGATGATAGAAATTTATTAGAAATATGGCAGGAAATGAGAGCATGTGGCATAGACATGACCACACTGGTCTGGATTTCCTGGGGCTCCTACCAGTGGGCGTAGCTGAAGCCAGGGTTGAGATAGATAAGCGAGGAGGAAAATCTGAAATGTCTTTGTGCTTTTTAAGTAGGGGCTGGTAGCAGAGCTTGAACTAAGGGCTATGAGCTCTTGCTTGGCTTTTCCCACTTATTGCTGATGTTGCACCATTTGAGCCACATCCAGTCCAGCATTTTGTTGGTTCACTATAAGAGCCTAGCAAACTTTTCTGCATAGGCTGGCTTCAAACCCCAGTCTTCTGATCTCAGCCTCCGGAGTAGCTAGGATTACAGGCATGAGCCACCCACCAAGCCTTATCTTAGCATTGTCTTAGCATGTATTCATTGTGGAAGAGTTGGGAGGGAATCTGGGTCAGGAGGAAAAAAGTCCTTAAAAGAGCTTAACTCCTCTTTTGTCTTAAATTGTCTCTAGATTGCTTCAACTAATACATGATGAATAATATGTAAATAAAATTGTTCTGCTGTATTGTATAGGGAATAATGATAAGAAAGTCTGAAGGCATTTAGTAGACACAACCGTCCTAGACCTATCTACATAGTAAACTCCAGCATCAGGGAGTGCACAGATATGGAAGGCAAGGATCTGTGGAGTCCATTGCACTGAATAGGGAGAGGCTGTGTGCATCGCCAAGGGGCTAACTTCGACAAAGGGACAACTCTCTAGAGGAGAGTACAAAGTTGACTAGCAAAACCCTTTAGCCTCAGTATAACATTAAAAAAAAAAAAAGATTTCCTAAGCTGGGTGCTGGTGATTCATGCCTATAATCCTGGCTTCTCAAATGGCAAAGCACCAGTCTTGAGCAAAAACAGCTCAGGGACGGTGCCTAGGCCCTGAGTTCAAGACCCAGGATAACCATACACACACAAAAGAGATTTCCTATCTCAAAGGGATAAAAGAAAATCTGCTTTAAAAAATAGTAATATTTGGGCTGGGAATATGGCTCAGTGGTAGAGCTTGCCTAGCATGCATGAAGCCCTGGGTTCAATTCCTCAATACAACATAAACAGAAAAAAGCTAGAAGTGATACTGTGGCTCAAGTGGTAGAGTGCTAGCCTAGAGCAAAAGAAACTTAGGGACAGTACCCAGGCCTTGGTACCAGGGCTAGCCAAAAAAGAAAAAAAAAAAAAAAAGGTAATATTCAATCGGCCTGAGCTTAATTCCTGATAAATCCTTATGCATGCCTAATTTCCAAATTAACATCAAATTCCATTAACATGGACTCAATATCATAACATAAGCCAGGGCTATTTTCTTCATTCTGTAAGATGATTGTTTTCTACTAATACACTATACCGCAGAGTTGACCATTTTCACACAAAAAGCAGTATCTGTGAAAGTCAACACTTGCTAACTGAGCCACAAATGTAAATCCTCCTCCTTTCAAGAGAAGAGTAAGGCAAACCAAAGAAAAGAAAAAGAAAACCAATGGAAGGAAAGCACAGGCTGCATGGAGGTTTCATTACAGTAGTAAGTCAGGAAATCCCAAACAGTCCCGAAGTGCAATAGAGCAACAATGATGAACGGGGCCATCATGTTTTAGCACCCACTTACTCAGCAAGCACAAGCTCTGAATGAGCTTTGATGATGATGATGATAGAAACTAACACTTGTTATGTGCCAGTGTTCTCAGCACTTTCCACTTGCTCATTTTAATCATCATAGTAAGTTCATAGTAGGGGATATTACTTTTTCTGATTTATAGGTAAGGAAAGTACACAGAGGTCAGGTGACATGTGAAAGTCTACCCAGCTAATTAGTGGAGCTGAGGTTGGCAGCTAGGCATTTAGCCCTAGATCTATGTTCTGTCTTTTTTTTTTTTTTTTTCCTTCTCTTTCTTTTGTGCTGGTCTTGAGGCCTGGGTGTTACCCTTGAGTTTTTGTGACCAAGGCTAGCACTTTACCACTTGAACAGCTGCTCTACTTCTGGATGTTCTGTCTTTAACCCAAACAACGAAGTTCTGAAGCTAATTTCTCCTACCATAAGTAAGCACATCTTTGGTGCAACAATATTTTGAATTAATACAATCAATCAATCAAAATGAAATACAAGATACATCTTATCCTTTCAGTTGGTAGAAACAATAAATGAAGAGTTGTGTATAACAGAAACAGCTTCATTATTTCTTGTTCAATAACCACCCTTTCCTTATCTAAATTGGAAGAAAAGCTGCAGACTCAGTGGTGTTTAAGACCATTAGGCTACCCTTCCCCCATTCCTTTTTTTTTTTTTTGGTCTTGGGGCTTTGAGCTCTTCAGTTCAAGGTGAGTGGTCTACCACTTGAGCCACAGCGCCACTTCCAGTTTTCTGGTGGTTTACTGGAGATAAGAGTCTCAAGGGGGCTGGGAAGGTGGCTCAGTGGTACAGCGCTTGCCTTGCATGCCTGAGGGCCCTGGGTTCGATTCCTCAGCACCACATAAACAAAAAGAAAAAGCCTGAAGTGGCGCTGTGGCTCAAGTGGTGGAGCGCTAGCCTTGAGCTGAAGAGCTGAGGGACAGCACCCAGGCCGAATTCAGCCCCCCCGACCCCCCCCCCCCAAATAAAGAGTCTCACGGACTTTTCTGCTCAGGCTTGGCTTTGAACTGTGAACTGTGATCCTCAGATCTCAGCCTCCTGAGTAGCTAGGATTACAGGCTTGAGCCACCTGTGCCCAGCTCCCTCATTATTTTGATACACATCTCTGAATTCCCCTGAAAATGTCCAAGCAAACCACTTTTTGGGTTTTGTCATATCAAAAGGAAAAGAGAGGCATTAATTCTTCATTCTTAACACCAGAGAAATATAACTTTGCTTTTGTTTTTTGCCAGTCCTGGGGCTTGAACGCAGGGCAGGCGCTGTCCCTGAGCTGCTTTCACTCAAGGCTAGCACTTTACCACCAGAGCCACAGCTCCATTTCTGGCTTTTTGGAGGGGAGTTAATTGGAGGGAAGAGTCTTATGGACTTACCTGCCTGGACTGGCTTTGAACCAAGATCCTCAGATCTTAGCCTCCAGAGCAGTTAGGACTAAGGTGTGAGCAACCAGCCCCCAGCCAACTTTGCTTTCTTAATGAGGAAATGCTGTGCATAATTCTAAACAATGCCCTCTTTTCAAGTTTATGAAGGATCAAGTAAAACATTTCTTGAACATTACATAAATGGGGCAACACTTTTTTTGTTCTGGGAGTCAGGATCAAAATCCAAAGGAATTCTGAGGTAAGTTTTTACTATTAGGTGAGAGCTTCTGTAACTTCCTAAGCTGCTCTAGCCCTCACCTGTCTGCTTAAAAATGATACCCTGTCCAACACACACACACACACACACGTACACACTGTCATTTTAGTCATTCTTTTAGTAGTAGGCTCAGGCCTTTTTACTGCAGTAAAATTTTATGATAAGGGCAGTCTGTCAGTCTTTTTCTTATGAAAAACAAAAATATCTATTTGGGGCATAAATAAGGTATAGCTAACTTCCTACTGTAGGTCCTAGAAACATAAAATTAAAGGTAAAATGTACCTGAACATAAAGAAAGGGAGGCTGATACAGAATTTGTTTGTGGGTGAGTCTCCCTACAAAGCCTAAGCTTGGGCTGGGAAGGTGGCTCAGTGGTAGAGCGCTTGCCTTGCATACATGAGTTCCTGGGTTCGATTCCTCAGAACCACATTAAGCAGAAAAAAAAGCCGGAAGTGGTGCTATGGCTCAAGTGGTAGCACACTAGCCTTGAGCTGAAGAGCTAAAGGACAGTGCCTAGGCCGAGTTCAGGCCCCATGACCAGACAAAAAAAAAAAAAAAAAAAAAAGCCTAAGCTTCCCCAGTGCAGCCATGACAGGAAGATCTGTCACATCCAGTAATTTTGCAGTAAGCTTTATCAAAGTAAAACTTATATAACAAATGTAAACATCTAGGGTTGGAGCTGTGGCTTAGTTGGTAGAGCACTAGCCAATGAACAAAAGCATCAGGTACAGAGTTTTCAGTGTTGGTTTCAGATTAAAAAAAAAAAAAGTAAATATCTGTCCAATCCATTCAAGATCAAAAGGACTGCTTATAAGACTTATTTTACAGTAGTCCATTTCCCCTTTCCTTTTCTTGTCTGATTTGAACTTGATCTGAAATTTTCACTCACCGTCTGACACTATCACTTGAGTTATGCCTCTGACCCCCTTACACTGGTTTTGGTCAGCTTTCTGTTATACATATTAGTCTTGCTTGACCTAGACTTAATCTTGATGAGATATCACATGAGTTCGGTAGCTTCTGCTCAACCTGTACTTGAGATTTACCTATGTTTATAGGTATCTCTGGTTTGTTCTGTTTTATTATCAACTTTCCATTGCATGGACATGCAATCTGTTTACCCACTTGCCAAGTGATCTAAGTTGTTTTTAGGTCCCCCGGCATTACTGTGGCTTGAACTCAGGGCCTGGGTATCATCCCTTGGCTAATTTGTTCAAGGCTAGCAATCTACCACTTAAGCTACAGCTCCATTTCCAGCTTTTTTTTGTGGTTAAGAGTCTCACAGTTGAGGGAGAATGATGAAAGGGGTGACATCAATCAAAACACATTGTACTTATAAAATAGTTGAATGGTAACTTTTTTGTACAACTACTTACATATATTAAAAATATGATTTAAAAAAAAGTATCATGGACTTTCCTGACTAAATTGGCTTAGATCTCAGCCTTCTGAGTAGCAGAATTACAGGTTTGAGCTACCAGTATATGGCTTTGCTGCTAGTTTCTGTCTATTAAAAAACAACAAGCCGGGCGCTGGTGGCTCACGCCTGTAATCCTAGCTACTCAGGAGGCTGAGATCTGAGGATCGCGGTTCAAAGCCAGCCCGGGGAAGGAGAGACTGTGAGACTCCTATCTCCAATAAACCACAAGAAAACCGGAAGTGGCGCTGTAGCTCAAGTGGTAGAGCGCTCGCCTTGAGCTGAAGAGCTGAGGGACAGCGCCCAGGCCCAGAGTTCAAGTCCCACTACCAACCAAAAAAAAAAACAACAACAACAACAACAACAAAAACACACTATAAACACTGTGTAGTTTACGGTAGAGTATGTTAGCCCTAAAAGAAATTGTCAATAAATAAATAAATAACAGTTTAAGACAAAAAAGAGAAATCTCCAACAATTTTCCACAATAGTTATACTAATTTGCAGAGTTATTATGTTGTGCAAGAATTTTAATTATTTCACATCTTTGCCAACATTTTATTTGAATTTTGGCCTTTTAGTGAGTGTATAATGGCCCACTGTGGTTCTGCAATTTTCTGACAAATAATAATGTTGGATACGTGAGCCAAAATTTGCTTATATTTATTTACACATAAATTCATTTCAATTACAACAAATATAGTCGTCTTTTAGAGACAATTTTTGTTATGGCATTTGGAATATTTTCCATAAGGAAGTTATATAATTCTACCACTATAAGTCACTGAGGAAAGTTAGTTTATGGGATTATGTCCAACTTCCGGATAAAATGTTAGTTGGGTATAGTATTTATAAATAGCCTTCACTAAAATGAAGGTAGGGCAATGATGTTGGCACCTCTCCTGCCACCACCTGGTAATGTTAAAAACGAATAAAAAAGATAACCATAGGGTTGGGAATGTGGCTTAGTGGTAGAATGCTTGAAGCCCTGGGTTTTTTTTTTTTTTTCTTTTCTTTTCTTTTTTCTGGTTGTGGGGGCCTGAACTCTGGACCTGGGTGCTGTCTCTCAGCTCAAGGCTAGCCCGATACCACTTGAGCCATTGGACCACTTCTGGCTTTTTTTTTTCTTCTGCTTATGTGGTGCTGAGGAATTGAACCCAGGACCTCATGCATGCAAGGCAAGTGCTCTACCACTGAGCCACCTTCCCAGCCCAAGCCCTGGGTTTGATTCCTTAGTACCACATAAACAGAAAAAGCTGGAAGTGGCACTGTGGCTCAAGTGGTAGAGTGCTAGTCTTGAGCAAAATAAGCTCAGGGACAGTGCCCAGGCCCTGAATCAAGCCATCGGACTGGCAAGAAAAAAAAAAAGATAACCACAGAAAACCATAATGATTTTCAGCAACACCTCAGGTGGAGCTTAGTCAACTTTTCAGTTCAACTGTTTGTTTCTGCATACATATTTTTGAAACTATGGAGCTCACGCAGTGGAATTTGTTTTTAGCTATCATTTCATTTTTAAGAAGCGCTATTACGTAAGTGTCAAACAACATCAGACTGTAATTTCTCTAAACTCAGGGAAGATTTTTAAAGACATTTCCCCTTTTAATTAGCTTCGAGGCCCTTCCTCAGGGCAAACCAACCTTTGAGTTGTCTATCTTTGAGAATCTATCTTGAAGATAATCCGACTGTTTCCTAACTTAATTAGTGGTCTGTTAGGTGGGGAGAGGAGAAAAAAAAAATGGACATGCCTGCAACATTTGTAGTGTCACACAGCACAATGTCAAGGTAATGGCTGGGTTATGCAAGGGCTGTTCCGGGTTAGGAGGGATGGAAGGGGCGACAGGGTTATGGAAGGGGTGACATCGATGAAGATGCTTTGTAGTTATAAACTGATCGGTTCGATGTTAACCTCTTTGTACAACTACTTCAAGACAATAAAAAAAAAAACTGTAAAAAACCCATCTTTTGTACACTCTCGAATGTTCTCCCCGATCTTCGTGAGAGTCGTCGCCCGGCCGGCCGGAGGAGCAGCGGCGGCGGCGGAGCCCCGGGGATTGCGGGGGGCGGGGAGGGCGCCCCGGGCCCGCAGGCTTGCCCCCACACCCTCCACCAGCGGCTCCCCGCTCGGCCCCGCGGGGCTGCACCTGCCGGGGCCCCCGCACAAGCCCGCCAGCCCTCGCCACCCCGGGGGGCGTCGGGGCGCCGGCCGGCGGCGCCGAGCCCGGGTGGGCTTCCCTCCTCTTCCCTCCCCTCGAGCCTGACAGCTCCCCGCCGCCCGCGCCGGCGCCCGTTTCCCGGGACACACCTGCCCGGCTCCCCCCGCCCGCCCCGACAGGCTCGGCCGGTCCGGAGCCCCCGGGGGGTCCCGCCGCTCACCGGCTTCGGCCTGTCCGGGAGTCTGCAGGAGAGGCGTGCTATCTGAGCTCTCCTCGTCCTCCTCGTTCGCCGCCCGACCCCGCGCCAAGGGCCTCATATCGCCTTCGGAGAGCGCCGGCGCCGGAGACTCCTCGGTGAGCAGCGCGGTAGCCAAGGGCCCCAGGCCGCCCTGGCCGGGCGAGGAGGGGCGGGAGTCCGGCGTCGGCGCCGCCCCCATCCCAGCACCGCCTCCGGCCACGTCTCGTTACCGAGACCCCGCCCACAGGTAGGCGCGTCCACTCCACCCCTCCGCCATCTTAGGTTCGGGCAACTCCAGCGTGGGTGGAGCGGGAGGGCGGAGGGGGAAAAAGCGGAGTTCCGGACGTTCCGGAAGTTCCGGCCAGGTGGGCGGTGTCGTTGATGTGTAGTCGCGCGCTCGTTGGCTGTACGCGTTTCGGCTCGCGAGTGTCTCGGGGGCAAGGTCCCGCCCTCTGACGCTCTCGAGCCCGGAAGTGGGAACTTGAACCTTTTTTATTAAGGGGCGGAAGTGGAAACTTGAAGCCCCTTTTGTTTAGGGGCGGGCTTCCGCCCAGCCGGGAAAATGCACAGGTTGCATTTGCGGTCGGTACAGTCAGTCTGTGGCTAAGTCAATGTGACCGTCCGCATCCTTTGTGCCATCCTACCCCGTGACTGACGGCGTCCCTAAAATAGCTTCTGAAGTGCAGGAAAGTACAGTCAACGGAAATCTGTGGACTGCAACGAGATCGCCTACTCAATGTGGGCAGTCTCCTATTGTTCCGTCCATCAAATCCTCGGATGGATGTGCTCCTCCCGCCCCTTTCCGGGTTCTTCCTCCGATTGTTCTAGTTGCTGACCAGACTCTAAGGAGGAGGAACTAGGGAAAGGCCAACTCTTGTCTTTTTTCCGCCCTGGGCAGTGAAAACCACTTCTGTAGAGATAGAGAAGAGGTTGGATGCGGATGCCCTCCGGGGGGTGTTTTTCCACAGGGAAGGTTTGCATTTCAGCCAATTGCTAGTCAGTAAACCAGGTAAGGGGGTTGGTGAGGTTAGAGCAGAAATCCGGACCTAGGTCTTAGGTACTGAAGACAAAAGGAGGATTTTTGAAAGCATCCCTGACTTCCTGCTCAGTAAGGGCGAGGCAGGTTGTCAAGTTAAAAGTTGAGAAATGTAGACCTTCTGTTGAGTGACAAATTGCCATTCTTGCCAGTTGAGTGGTGCACAATCACGTAGTGGATCCTTTTAAAATGAAGATTAAGACTCAGCAGGTCTGGTACGGGGGTTACCTTTCTGTATCAATTTAGAGGGTGTTTGGGGCTGAGGTTTACTTTTAATTCAGTAGAGCTGGCTGCCTTCCACGATGTGGGCCTGTCTCAGTCAGATGAAGGCAGCGAACAAAAACCTCTTTACTCTCCCTTTCCCACCAAACTGGGGAAATCCTCCCATTTCATTTGCACTATCAGCCCCTTAGGGTCCGCGGCATCACTCTCTTGGGTATGGTATGTGCTGACTTATATCAGTATGCTGAGGCTATACTTTATATCCTGAACTCCATCACCTCCCACTCCCCTCCCCCCATTGATTCAGACATTGATTCATCAACAGGTCTAAGACTTCGTATTGTCGGCAAACTTCAGGTAACCATACTCACTAGCAGGGTTATAAAGGATGTGGGAATAAAGATTCCAATTGTTCCAAAAGATTTCAAGCTATACAAGGTCGTGTGTGTGTGTGTGTGTGTGTGTGTGTGTGTGTACTAGATCTTGAATTCAGGGCCTGGACACTGTCCCTTAGCTTTTTTCTTCAAGGATGGCATTCTACTGCTTGAGCCACAACCTCCACTTTTGGCTTTTTCTCTGGCTAATGGGAGATAAGAGTCTTGCAGATTTTCTTGCCTGGCTTGACTTTTGTAAGGGTTGGAAAACAGAGACCTTCACGTGGTTGTTCAGGCAAAAGAGAGTATTAGGAGAAACCAGAGCCTGAACTAGATGAAGGTGGACCAGGGGGCGAATTTATGGGGGAGGTGGGGAGAGGGGGAGAGATTATTCAGGGGAGAGTGAGGAGGTGGGGCCACAGTGGATCCGGAAGTGACCTCAGAGCCTGGGGGCACCTCCTACTGACCCCAAGTGGGCCAGTTACCTGGGTTACAGGTGTTGAGCAGGGAAAGAAAACAAAGGGTGTTTTTTGTTTTTTGCTGGCTTTGTCTATTTATGTGGTGCTGAGGAATCGAACCCAGGGCCTCATGCTTGCAAGGCATGCACTGTACCGCTGAGCTACCTTCCCAGCCCCAAAAAGAGAATAAAGGGAAGGGGCTATCTTTCCTGAGTGGATCTAACAACTTTCAACTTTGAGCCTTAGATCTCAACCTCCTGAGTAGCTAGGATTACAGGCATGAGCCACCGGCGCCCAGCTTCAGGATTAAACAAACAAACAAACAAACAAACAAACATAAAAGTAAAATAACTTTACTCCCTTATAACAGGCATTTATTTTCTATTTCTAAACTACAATGCAAGATTGTTGTGCATGTTATTTTTCTTGTTGTTGGTGTTGGTTAATTCCTTCCTTTACCAACTAAACTAGTACTGTTGAGCACATATGTAATCTCTAGTAGCCACATTGCAAAATATAAGAAAAAACAATAAAAGATAATTTTTAAAATAATATATCCAGTTTAATCCAGTGTATTAAAATGTTGCATTCCTTCCACATCTATTCATTATAAGATTATTGAGATACAGTTTTCCAACCTGTGGTATGATTTATAGTAAAGCACATCTCCATTCTGGCCAGCCATGTTCCAAGATGGCCACAAGCCACCCTATGTCTCAGAATTCCATACTGGACAACACAGCTGTGGGTCAGTTTACTCTTTGCTCATTCCTCCAATGCCTCCAATCCCCCAAATTCTGTTTTTGATGGGGAAAGGCACATCATTGTATGGGCCTGGGCACTGTCCTTTACCCATTTCGCTCAAGGCTGGCACTCTACTATTTCAACCAGAGCTCTACTTCTAGCTTTTTGGTGGTAAGATAAGAGTCTCACAGACTTTCTGCCCAGACTGGCTTCAAATTGGAATCTTCAGATCTCATTCACTAGAGTAGCTAAGATTACAGAAGTGAACCCCTGGTGCCTGGCTTAGTAGTTGTATCTTTGTCTATTTTTTTTTTTTTTTTGGGGTCCGGTTGTGGGGCCTGAACTCTGGGCCTAGGTGCTGTCCCTCAGCTCTTTAGCTCAAGGCTAGCACTCTACCACTTGAGCCACAACGCCATTTCCGGCTTTTTTTCTTTTTGCTTATGTGGTGCTGAGGAATCGAACCCAGGGCCTCATGCATGCAAGGCAAGCGCTCTACCACTGAGCCACCTTCCCAGCCCAATTCCCTTAATTTTTTTTCTCTCTCTCTCCTCTCTCTCTCTGTCTCTCTGTCTCTCTGTCTCTGTCTCTGTCTCTGTCTCTGTCTCTGTCTCTGTCTCTCTCTCTCTCTCACTCTCTCTCTCTCTCTGTCTTCCCCCAACTTCCCCTGTCTTGAACTCAGTACCTGGGTTCAAGACTGAGCTTTTGTGTTCAAGACTAGCCCTCTACCACTTGAGCCACAGCTCTACTACCTGCTTTTTGGTTGAGTCTCATGGACTTTCATGCTTGAACTGAGTTTGAAGTAGCCTCTTGAATAGCTAGGATTATAGGTATGAGCACAATTTTGCTTACTCTTGGAAGTCATTTTAATAATAAATGTATAGCATAACGAGATTGTTAGTTTCTACTTACAAATTATAGGACACTTTCTTAATCAGTTTTCCTTTTATTTATTTAACATAGGAGAGCTGAAAAGTAGCCATACTAAAAACAACAGCAAAAGGATAGAACTAGCATTGCTTCTTTAAAAGCCTAGCCGAAACTGATACAGAAAACTTAAACACACTGAAAAATTTATGAAGACATACAATGTTCTCTCTTTGACTTCAGAGAAGTTTAAGTGAATCATTTTTAGCACCTTCAGGGTATCAGTGCACAGATATTATATCAGATAGGAGAATCACACAGAACCTTGGAAGTCTGGTGACCTTCAGAAGTCAGCTAAAAGTGCAGACAGCAACGCAAAACTGGACGACTCAGGCAGATTAGAAGATTATGCTCAAAGCTGTTCTAAGCAGCATGTGATACTGAAGTGTAGCTGAGTCAGACCTTCCTGACAGTCCTTTTTGATTAGAACTCTTTCCACATAGACAGATGCATTATTTATGATCCAGGAAAGGCTTAGTAGTTTAGAAACTATTAGTTATTTTATAACAGAATAACAGAAAGAATAGACACACACACACACACATTTTTTGTGCTGGTACTGGGCTTGAACTCATGCATGGGTGCTGTCCCTTGGTTTTTTGCTCAAGGCTGGCACTCTACCCACCTGAGCCACAGCCTACTTCTGGTTTGTTTGTTATGGTGGGAAATTGAAGATAAGAGTCTTACCAACTTTCCTGCCTACAATCCTCAGGTCCCAGCTTCCTGAATAGCTAGGATTATAGGCATAAGACACTGGTCCCTAGATTAGTCTTTCTTTCTTTCTTTCTTTCTTTCTTTCTTTCTTTCTTTCTTTCTTTCTTTCTTTCTTTCTTTCTCTCTCTCTTTTTTTCTGAGGAATTTTTTATTTTTTATTATATATGTTTTTTATTGTAAAGATACTGTACAGAGGGGTTACAGTTACATGAGTACATTTCCTATTGAGCATTGTTACTTCTTCCTTTATTTTTCCCCTACAATCCCTTCCCTCCTCTTTCCTTTCCTTCCCTTCCTTCCTTCCTTCCTTCCTTTTTCTCTCTTTGGTATCCCTTACATGTTTTAGATGTGGTTTTCTTTTTGTACACTTTTACTGGTTTCTGTCAAGTGATGGGACTAGAAAAGTCTTTAACATCTATTAAAAACGCCTATTTCGAGGATTATTAGATGCACATTAAAACATTTTGAAAATGTGGTTTAATTTTTATTTATTTATTTGCTGGTCCAGGGCACTGTCTCAAGACTAGCACTCTACCACTTAAGCCACAGCTCCAGTTTTGGCTTTTTGTGGTTAATTAGAGATAAGAATCTCACTGCTTCCTGCCTGGGCAGGCTTTGTTTTTTGTTTTTATTATCAATTCCTGGGCAGGCTTTGAACCATGATCCTCAGATGTCAGCCTCTTGAGTAGCTAGGATTACAGGTGAGCTTGGCTGAAAATACAATTGTATGACATTTTTTCAGGTAGATTCAAAGGACTTCTATCAGGACTTCCTAGTTTACAGTTGATGTTTTGGTCATATCTGTCTGTGGCTCATGCCTGTAATCTTAGCTATTCAGAAGGCTGAGACCTGAGAATTGTAGGCAGAAAAGTCTCTAAGACTCTTATCTTTAATTTCCCACCATAACAAACAATCAGAAGTAGGTTGTGGCTCAGGTGAGTAGAGTGCCAGCCTTGAGCAAAAAACCAAGGGACAGCACCCATGCCTGAGTTCAAGCCCAGTACTGGCACACACAAAAAATTATGTGTGTTAATTTATTGTAGAATGACTAATAGTTCCTAAGCCACTAAGCCTTTTCTGAATCAGATGTGATTCCTATCCCTCAAGGTAACCATTTCTCTTGACAAATAGATTAAAAAAATAATAAAATGAGGATTTAGTATTTCTGGCTCAGTAATTTTGGTGTGTGGGGCCAGTCCTGGTGCTTGAACTCCTCAGGGCTTTTGTTCTCAAGACTATCACTCTACCATTTGAGCCAAGCTCTACTTTCAACTTTTTGGTGCTTAATTGGAGATAAGAATCTCATGGACTTTCCTGCCCTGAGCTGATTCTGAACCTAGATTCTTAGATCTCAGCATCTGAGTGCCTAGGATTACTGGAATGAGCCAGCAGCATCCAGCTTCAGTAATCTTCTTAATTTTAGTGCTTAGAAAAAAAAAGATTAATTTGTTTTTTGTTGGTCATGGGGCTTGAACTCAGGGCCTGTGGCACTGTCCCTGAACTTTTTTTTTTTTTTTGGTCCGGTCGTGGGGCCTGAACTCTGGGCCTGGGCACTGTCCCTCAGCTCTTTAGCTCAAGGCTAGCACTCTACCACTTGAGTTACAGCACCACTTCCAGGTTTTTTTCTTTTTTTTTTTTATGTGGTGCTGAGGAATCAAACCCAGGGCCTCAGGCATGCAAGGCAAGAGCTCTACCACTGAGCCAACTTCACAGCCCTCCCTGAACTTTTGCTCAAGGTTAGCACTCTACCCCTTGAGTTACAGCACCACTTCCGGCTTTTCCTGTTAATGTGGTACTAAGGAATTGAACCCAGGGCTTCATGTATGCTAGGTAAGCACTCTACCACTAAGCCACATTCCCAGCCCCCATGAAACTCTTTTTTTCATCAGTCGTGGGGCTTGAAGTCTGGGCCTGGGCACTGTCTCTGAGCTCTTCAGCTCAAGGCTACTGCTCTACCACTTGAGACACAGCGCCACTTCTGGTTTTCTGGTGGTTAACTGGAGATAAGAGTCTTACAGGTGTTCCTACCTTAGCTGCTCTGAACTGCCATTCTCAGATCTCAGCCTCCTGAGTACTAGGATTACAAGTGTGAGCCAATGGCACCTGGCCTCCATGAAACTCTTATATCCAATTAAGCACACACAAAAGGAGGAAAGTGGAGCTGTGGCTCAAGTGCTGGGGTGCTAGTCCTGAGCAGAAAAGCTCAGAAACAGCACCCAGTCCCTGAGTTCAAGCTCAAGGACTGGCATTGCCCCCGCCACCCCCCCACTACAAAAATCAGTGGATTCTTACCCCATTACTCGGACACTGTGTACATCAGGTGGCCTGTCCCACAATGTAACTCAAGCCATTCCCACCAATGGAAGGAAAGCTGACCTCAAGATCTGTAGGAAAGACAGGCATGTTTTGAGCCTCACTACAGCTTGTACTTAACATTAAAAAAAAAGTCAAGGGATTTTTGTTTGCATAGCAGCCTGCTGCAGCTCAACACTAAGACATTCTAGCATCCAGCTGGGCCTGGTGCTTTAGCTTACTTCGCTTTTGTACTTAATGCTGGTACTCTACGACTTGAGCCATGTCTCCACTTCTGGCTTTTTGCTGGTAAATTGGAGATAAGAGTCTCTTGAAATTGCCTGCCTGAGTTGGTTTCATGTTTTTTTTTTTTTTTGCTCATGGGGCCTGAACTCTGGGCCTGGGCGCTGTCCCTCAGCTCTTCAGCTCAAGGCTAGCGCTCTACCACTTGAACCACAGTGCCACTTCCAGCTTTTTTCTTTTTGCTTATGTGGTGCTGAGGAATCGAACCCAGGGCCTCATGCATGTAAGGCAAGCACTCTACCACTGAGCCACCTTCCCAGCCCTGGCTTCATATCTTGATCCTCAGATTTCAGCTTCCAGACCGGCTGGGAGCCAGCAATAACTGGACATCAATGTTGATGATGTCACTATCAGGCTTCCAGCCAACCAGGCACAGTTCCCCAGGTTTGTCAAGTGACCTGAAAAGCTTGCATTAACCTCAGATTGGCTAACAAGAAATCATGTACTCATGTACAGTGATCTGCCAATGATAATGAGATTCCCTAGTCAGCCTGTAAGATCCCATGGTCCTGAGTGGAGGCATGATTGGAGTTCTCTGGGTCCCAGGACCCTTGTTTCTTGGGTGTAGGAGCCATGCCAAGTGACAGAAGCACCAACACTTGACAGTTGATTTCTTAGATTCCTCTACTCTTGCTAAAGGCCATGATCTTCATAGGGTACATGAAGGTCAGATAGGCAGGGATTTTGAACCGACTGAACTGACATGGATAGCTTGCCTTGAAGTTGAGGGTAGGGTGCCTGATTTTAGCATTTCCTGAAGACATTTTACTACCAGCAATTTAGACTCAGAAGTCCCCAAGACAGAAATCACTGCAATCAGGGAAAAAGAAGGTGCCTGTTTGGACAATCTTGATGATACAAGATTTAAATTAGTAATTATGTCCTCAAATTTTAGGAGCTTTTTGAACTTTCTGTCAGATCAAGGAAAAGTTGAAGAAAGGAAAATCTTTTCTGTTGTGTATCAAGCCAGTATATATAAAAATAATTCCAAGAAAATGAATCTGGGTCTCCAGAAAGTAGATTTTAGAAGTTCATTTCAGCATTTCATTTGCCTGAATTGAACAGATAGTTCTCAAAGTTGTTCATATGACTAAGAAGTACACAAAGAGATGTACACTATCCATATTCATAAAGGAAATGCTAATTAAAATCTCACTGGGATCCCATTGTACCCCAGTCAAAATGGCTATCATCAGGAAAGAAGTGAAAACCAATGCTGGCGAAGGTGTGGGGAAAAAGGGACACATATACTGTTGGTGGGAGTGTAAATTGATGCAACCACTATGGAAGCAAAAATGGAGGTTTCTTAAAATCTAAAGTAGCCATTCCAGGGGCTGGGAAAGTGGCTCAGGGTTCCATTCCTCAATACCACATAAGCAAAAAGAAAAAAGCCGAAGTGGCTCTGTGGCTCAAGTGGTAGAGCACTAGCCTTGAGCTGAGGAGCTGAGGGACAGTGCCCAGGCCCAGAGTTCAGGCACCACAACCAAAACAAAAAAGAGTAAAAAAAAAGATAAAGTAGAACTGTTGTGTGATTCTGCTATACAACTCCAATGTGTACATCTGAAGGATGTATGTATATCACCATAGAGTCGAGATACTTGAACATCTGTATTTATAGCAGCACTAATCACAATAGCCAAAGCTATGCTAGCTACAAACTATGGAATCAGAATGGTGAATGGGCAAAGAAAATGTGGTAGTGTGTGTATGTATATGTATATATATATCTATATATAGATATATATATCACATATATCACACATATATAATCACAGGCTTTCTTTCATATGTGGAATCTAGCCCTAAAATATGAAGGACAAAACATATAAAAGGTTCTTTTTGGGGGATGGAGGGCAAAAGAAGAGGGTATAGGGAAATGAGTATGGTGGAAGTATTTTATGTACACATATGCAGCTAGAAAAATTAGGCTTATCAGAGCTTCAACCCTGCTTTTTGATGGTAATTCCAAGATGAAGTCTGCATATTTCTGAATTGGCCTTGAACCATAGATCTCAGGATTTCAGCCTCCTACGTAACTCGATTATAGATGTGAGTCAGTGATGCCTGTTATGGTTTCTAGATATGGCTGTGATGATTTTCTCTTTTTCAAAATTGTAATGTTTTAAAATTTAATGTCTCTATCAGCTGTAAACTAGGATTAATGTTTGGTTTTATTTTTTTATTTTTTATTTATTTTTGTCAGTTGTGAGGCTTGAATTCTGTGCCCAGGCTGGCTTGGAACCTCGATCCTCAGATCTCAGCCTCCTGAGTAGCTGGGATTACAGATGTGAGCCACTGGTGCCTGGCTTAAATTTTTTCTTTTTATTGTTATTATAGAGGTGATGTACAGTTACATAAGTCAGGTATTGGTTTGAGTTTAATAGCTACCTTGTGTATTCTTCTTCTGGTTCTTCATGCCAGGCTTTTTGTTTCATTTAGTCCACATGGCTTCCTCATTCAGACAAGGACATAAACAGTAAGTAGTGGGATCTTAAAATACTGTAAAATACTGTCTTCTCAAGGTCATTAATTGGAAAGTTAGTCCACTGCCTGGAGCATTGTAGTGTTCCATGAATGATCTTCTCCAAGACCCTGAGGAAGGAAGAACTTCTTCAAGTGGATTCTTCTCTCCTCCCTCTTGTCCTTAAATATGTAAGATCCATTTGTTCACGAGCATTATCTTACAGTAAATCTATATTAATATATCATTTCAAGTCAACAACAAGTGAAAACCTTTTCTGGCCTAAATATAAAACAAACAAAACCCAAACAAAATCTCCAATATGGTGAACTTGGCGCCTGTGGCTCACACCTGTAATCCTAGCCACTCAGGAGGCTGAGATCTGATGATTATGGTTTGAAGCCACTCTCTGGCAGAAAACCCATGAGACCCTTACTTACAATTAACAACAAAAAGCCAGATGTGGAGATGTGGCTCAAGTGGTAGAGCGCTAGTCTTGAGTGAAAAGGCTCAGAGATAGTGCCTAGGCCCTAGCCCCAGTACTGACACAAACAAAATGAAAGAAAATGAAACAAAAGCCAGTACATTCCGATCACAGCACCAGATATGCAAATCAGAGATGACCATCCTCATGTGATTTGGGGATTGTAATGCCTTTTAGTGCCTGTGAAGGAGAGGTGAGGCTGTGACACATCTGTAAATAGTCCCTCCTGTGGATGGCTTTGTATATACAGCTCTCCAAATGTACAGCTTGGACCTGACATTGCTTCTTGGTGTCAACCCTGAATCTGGGGCCTGGTGGCTTTGTCTCCACAGATGCTGCCTTGGAGACATCTAAGTTGAGAGATTTTTTTTTTTTTTTGTCAGTCCTAGTGCTTGAACTCAGGGCCTGGACACTGTCACTGAGCTTCTTTTGCTCAAGGCTAGCACTCTACCACTTGAACCACAGTGCCACTTCTGGCCTTTTCTGTTAGGTGGTACTAAGGAATCGAACCTAGGGCTTCATGCATGCTAGGCAAGCAATGAGTACATTTCTTTTTGGAAAAATGTCGCCTTCCTTTGTTCTCTCCAGTTTTCCCCTCCTTGTTCCCACCCACACGTTGTATAGTTCATTTTCAACATAGTGTCCAGTGAGAACCACTGCTGCGTTTGTCCTTTGTCCCTCAATCTTCATTTTTTTTTTTTTTGGGTCCAGTCGTGGAGCCTAAACTCTGGGCCTGGGCGCTGTCCCTCAGCTCTTCAGCTCAAGGCTAGCACTTTACCACTTGAGCTACAGCACCACTTCCAGCTTTTTTATTTTTTCTGCTTATGTGGTGCTGAGGAATCGAACCCAGGGCCTCATGCATGCAAGGCAAGCGCTCTACCACTGAGCCACCTTCCCAGCCCAATCTTCATGTTTTATTGAAAGAAATTAAATTTATTTTTTTCCACAGCAAGATCTACAATGATAAATATAAGGCTGCTTATGATCAGGTGGTAATTCTAAAATCCCTATGCGTGTTCTCTCTCTCTTTCTCTGTCTCTTTCTCTCTGTCGGTCTCTGTCTCTGTCTCTCTGTCTCTCTCTGTCTCTCTGTCTCTGTCTCTGTCTCTCTGTCTCTGTATCTCTCTTTCCCCTCTGGTGGCATCCTAGCTTTCTATAACATTGAGCTGATCATCAAACTAGATGCTGGATACCTGGGCTTAAACTCAGTGCTGTGCTTATAGATGGATCATTGATGGACTGTTTTAGGGACTTAAAAAGTACATTTTTATCACCTTTAGGTATTGTACAAAGGGGTTACAATTCAACTTGTTAGCTTATGAATGCAAATCATCTTGATCAGTATCACCCTTTTCATCATTCTCCTGCATTCCTGTGTTTGACAGGTGATATATCACACAGTTAACCCCCCCAGCCACATCACTAATGTTTAAGCAAGAATTAAGCAGTGATCCCAGATCGACTCCTAGTTATATAATAAACACAGAAATTGCATTTCTGTATCATGGGGATATGTTCTTGGGAGAAGAACTTTTATCAATCTGAATTACCTCTGTTCTGTATGTCTGTGTCCCCACATTTCAACTCATGTTGGGATCTAATTTCGGTGCAATGGAGGTTGGAGATGATTGGGATTAAGTTACAAGGACAGAGCTCTCAGGAACGAAGTTAGTGCACATGTAAATGAGGCTCCAGAGATCTGCCTGTCCCTCCTACCACAGGACAGGACAAAAAGACACTACCTACCTGAGGAAAGTCTTCACCAGAAAAGTCATGTACCAAAGCCTTGATCTTGGACTTCTGAAAGCCCCTGAACTAACTGAGAGAAATCAATCCTGTGTTCATATGACATCCAGGCTGTTACAGTAATCTTTTTTTTTTTTTTTTTGAGGTCCGGTTGTAGGGCCTGAACTCTGGGCCTGGACGCTGTCCCTCAGCTCTTCAGCTCAAGGCTAGCGCTCTACCACTTGAGCCACAGCGCCACTTCCGGCTTTTTTCTTTTTGCTTATGTGGTGCTGAGGAATCGAACCCAGGGCCTCAGGCATGCAAGGCAAGCGCTCTACCACTGAGCCACCTTCCCAGCCCTGTTACAGTAATCTTAATGGACTAAATCTAAATACATTGTTGCAGGATGTCCACTGCTCCTTTCCTCTTGGTAACGCGGTGCACCACCATCTATAACCACCAGATGGCAGGCTGGTCCAGATGGCTGCTGTGGGAGAACATGGCAATATTCAGAATACAATCCAAGCCTCTCTTTATGGACCTAAAATCTCTGTTATAGTTCCTTTTCATGTCTGTTTTAAGACCCTCAAACCCAACCCCTTTTTAGATAATGGATTTTTGAGTGTTATCCCAGGGGCCTCTAGATAGACATCTAGAACTTAGAGAGGCCACAGTATGAAATTTCAAATACTTTCTGAAAGCTCATGTACTCATTTAACAAAGATTCAAAAACACACTGAAGAGTCCAGGTGTAGTAACAGGAATAACAAAGAATTTATTAGCCAGGTGTTGGTGGCTCACTTGTAATCTTAGCTAGTCAGAAGGCTGAGATCTAAAGATCACAGTTTGAGGCCAGCCTGGGCAGGAAAGTCCTTGAAACTCTTATCTCCAATTACCCAGCAAAAAAAAAAAAAACGAGCAGAACTGGAGTGTGGCTCAAGTGTTAGAGAGCCAGCTTGAGTGAAAAAGTCAAGTGAGAACTCAAATCTCTGAGTTCAAATCCCACTATCAGGAAAAAGCTCAGATGGATTAAAATAATGTAGGAAACTAAACTTTAAGACTACTTTGATGAAAAGATAGGAACTTATCTCTGACTCTGTGGCTAGAAGAGATTTTCTTTTTAAAATATACAAAGCCGAACCAGGCACTGGTGGCTCATACCTGTAATCCCAACTACTCAGGAGGCTGGGCAAGAAAGTACGTGAGACATTCCTCCCATCCCCCCTTCAAAACCTGTAAAAGGAGAAAGTGAGATAAGATTTGTTGGGAAAATGGGGAGAGAACGAAAAAGTAACAGGCTGGACTGGAACCTCAGCAGGCGAGGGCTGTTTATTGAAGAACAGAGAGGGGCGCAGACCTTCCCAGGGGATTAGAGGTTGTGCAAGGGACTGGATTTTGGGGGTGGGCTTAACAAGGAAGTAGAGAATAAACAATAGGCTATGGTCTCCTTGGGATCAAGGGCAATGTCCTTGGCCAGGCCCACAGTGGAAGCTGGGTGTGGGGGAAGCTGGGTGTGGGGTCCATTGTCTCCTTGGGCCAAAGTCGGAATGACCTGCCTGTGGACAAGCACATGCGTACACACCTGCTGCTTTGCTTCACCCTGGGGAATAAGGCAGGACTCAATCCTTCCTATTCCATTTTTAGATCCATAAAAAGATTGGGCCTAGAGGGGAGAGGCAGATCCTACATATAGAGTCTTTCAGATACATAAAAAAGTTGGACCGAAGAGAGATGGGGAAAGGGGTCAGCTGTTGTCTTTCTGGCTACTTCCTGCTGACATGGGGGTGGAGTCACTGAGACTGGAGTCTTCAGAGTCCAGGTCTGTGCTGGGCAGGACAGAGCAGTGAACTGAAGTTTGGTGCACAGAGTATGTGTGTGCACCTGTGAAGACATGTGTTAAACCCAGTGTTAAGGCCAGTCTGAGGGAGGAGCCCTTTCAATGCACACCTCTAGCTGATTATTATTCAGCAAAAGTGAGGGCCCAGTGCTGTCACCTCTTCTGATTTTTTTTTTTTTGGTCGGTTGTGGTGTTGGTTGTGGGGCTTGAATTCTGGGCCTGGGTGCTGTCCCTCAACTCTTCAGCTCAAGGCTAGTGCTCTACCACTTGAGCCACAGCACCACTTCTGGTTTTCTGAGTGTTTTATTGGAGGTAAGAGTCTCATGGATTTTCCTGCCCAGGCTGGCTTTGAATCACCATCCTCAGATCTCAGCCTCTTGAGTAGCTAGGATTACAGGCATAAGCCACCAGCACCCAGTGAAACCAGTTAATTTTTTGTTTTTTTTTTGGTGGGGGTCCGTTCATGGGGCCTGAACTCTGGACTTGGGTGCTGTCCCTCAGCTCTTCAGCTCAAGGCTAGCGCTCTTGAGCCACAGCGCCACTTCCAGCTTTTTTCTTTTTGCTTATGTGGTGCTGAGGAATCGAACCCAGGGCCTCAAGCAAGGCAAGCACTCTACCACTGAGCCACCTTCCCAGCCCGAAACCAGTTAATTTTTATGTGCTCTTAGCCAGGTTAATATTTTCTTGGCATTGGGCTAGCTAGGGCAAGCATATATATAGCTTACCAGTTTAAAGACTCTGCTGTACTATATGGCAATTAAGTGGAAATTGCAAACAGCTTATAAAAATTACTCTGAGTATTGCATTTACACAGCTGATTATAGTGTTAAAGTGACTTGCTCATCTCTAAGTTTTGTATCTCTGCACCTGTAAACGACACATCTCATGGCTTTTCTCAAAATGATTGGTTTTTCTCAAAGAGATTAGGAGTGATGTTGAACTGGGCACCAGTGGCTCATGCCCGTAATCCTAGTGATGCAGGAGGCTGAAATCTGAGGATCATGATTCGGTGTCAGTCTGAGCAGAAAAGTCTCTAAGATTCTTACTTCTAATCAACCAGTGAAAAACCAGGCCAGAGGTTTGGCTTATGTGGTAGAGCACCAGCTATAAGCAGAAAAAGCTGAGCAAGTGAGGCCCTGAGTTTAAGTTCCCAAACTATTCCAACCCCCCACCACACACACACACACAAAATGACGCTGAGCTACTCATGGCTAGAGTGGAACCCCTTTAGAATGCAGGAGAAAGTTCCCTCTGTTGCTGGTTATTGGATAACCTCATCTTCAGGTGTACACAGAGTTTAGCTGCTTAACAGATCACCTTACCTACTCTAGTGCTCTCCATCTTGTTCATGCAGATTCCTCAGAATCACACTGCTGACTTCCCTTATGGACATGTTAGAGTACTGGGTTTCCCGAGACTGCCCTGCTTCCGCTATGCGATAGGAAGTTAGCTGGATATCCCTCCTTGCAGAAGTGCTCGTCATAGACAGCCCTCTTCCTAAAGTCAGCATTCATAGACTAGCTCTTTCATAATAATATGTGTGTACTATCTTTATGTGCTGAACCCTCCTCCACACTAGTTCCTTACCACCATCCTGTGAGTTCATTCTTCCAGAGTTTTGGCTAGAGTCCACTGCAAGCTAACAATAAGTGGTTTTTTTTTTTTTTTAAGTGGTTTTTCTTTACCCTGCTGTTTATCCTCTCCTCTTGTGTGTGATTACTACAAGGCCGCTTCTCAGAGAAGTTGACTTTGTTCGCACAGGTGGATGGGGTTGGTGAGGTTCTAGGTAGCAGAAGAAACATTACGTACAGATGTTAGTTCCATGAGACTTTTTTTTTTTTTTTTTTTTTTTTTGCTTATGTGGTGCTGAGGAATCGAACCCGAGGCCTCATGCATTGCAAGGCAAGCGCTCTACCACTGAGCCACCTTCCCAGCCCCTCCATGAGACTTTTATCTCCACTTAACTACCAAAAAATCTTGAAATACAGGGGGTGGGAAGGTGGCTTACCTTGCATGCATGAGGCTCTGGGTTTGATTCCTCAGCACCACATAAGCAGAAAAAGCCAGAAGAGGTGCTGTGGCTCAAGTGGTAGAGTGCTAGCCTTGAGTAGAAGAGCTGAGGGACAGTGCCCAGGCCCAGAGTTCAAGCCCCACGACTGACAAAAAATAAACAAACAAAAACCTTGAAGTACATTTATGGCTGGGCAGGAAAGTCCATGAGACTCTTATCTCCAATAAACCACCAGAAAACGAGAAGTGGTGCTGTGGCTCAAGTGGTAGAGCACTAGCCTTGAGCTGAAGAGCTGAGGGACAGCGCCCAGGCCCAGAGTTCAAGTCCCATGATTGACAGAAAAAAAAAAAAAAAAAACCTTAAGAACTATGCCCAAGCCCTGAGTTTAAGCCCTAGGACTGGCACAAAAAAAAGTTTGCTACATTTTCTGGTCATAATTAAAAACTGTAGCACAAAGGACAGAATAAATAAAAGCGAGAAACAGAGGAAGACTAACATATTAAAGTAACATTTTAGAATCTAGAACTTATGTATTTTCTACAAATGAATAAGGGAAAAGACAACACAAATGGGGCAAAAGATCTCATGAACTGATTTATAGGGATGAAAATTGAATGGCATGTTACCTAGACATGACCTTACTAGTAAAAGTATTATTGGAAGAATGACAGTTCCAGACACATGATTCCAAGCATCTATGAGAGCCAAGAATAAGAATAGAGGAATCAAGAAAGAGGAGTTCAACTTGTTATCTAACTCCTAGTCTTTAAATTAAAAAAACAACAAAGTAGCTAGGTGCCGGTGGCTTACACCTGAAATCCTAGCTACTCAGGAGGCTGAGATCTAAGGATTGTGGTTCAAAGCTAGCCTAGGCAGGAAAGTCTGTGAGACTCTTATCTCCAATTAACGACCAGAAAACCAGAAGTGGTGTGTGGCTCAAGTGGTAGGGCGCTAGCCTTGAGCTGAAGAACTGAGGACAGCACCCAGGCCCAGAGTTCAAGCCCCATGATCGACAAAACAACAACAACAACAACAACAACAAAATAACGAAGGAACCAATCCAAACACAAAAGCTTCTTAGGATCTGGATGTCAGTAGTTCATGCCTGTAATCCTAGCTACTGCGGAGCTTGAGATCTGAGGATTGAAGTTAGAAGCCAGCCTGGGTAGGAAAGTCTGTGAGACTTTTATCTCCAATTAACCAGCAAAAAGAGCCAAAGTGGAGCTGTGGCTCACGTGGTAGAGTGCCTTCTTTGATCCAAAAAGCACCCAAGCTGTTCAAGCCCCAGTCCTGGCACACAAAAACACAAAGCCTCTCATAAGACTTTCCTCAATGCTGCTCACGTTGTTTTAGATGCAGCGCACTGATGTTACCCATCCCTGAGCCAGAGAGAGGAAGGGACCAGCTGAAGTAATGGAGAACTTCCTTCCCTGATGGCTTTACCCAGATCACTGCTAAGGAAAGCAGGGCCCAGCATATGCAGAAGCACCTAGGAGTTGTTCTTCTAGGCCTTATCCCAACTTGACAGGCAAGGGGCCTTGTGTTTACCTTTCAGCAGGATTTCTGCTTATTCCCTGATCTCATCCAGAACTTCTGCTACTCTGGCTCCTATAGGCATACTGGCTACAGGACTCAATTCCTCCTTTCTTGGCAAAATGGGATAGGAATTTGGAACAAAGGGCCTGGTGGTGCCCAGTATCTATAGGCTGGCAACATACAGTAACAATTGCTTCAGTAAGTGAAAGAAACATCTGAGACAATGTCCTTGTGATCCCTCCCTCCCTCCCTCCCTCCCTCCCTCCCTCCCTCCCTTTCCTCCCTCCCTCCCTCCCTTCCTTCCTTCCCTTCCTTCCTCCCTCTTCCTCTTTCTCTCCTTCCCTCTACCCTCTCTCAATACTGGAGCTGGAACTTGAGGCCTGGGTGCTCTCCATTAGCTTTTTCACTCAAGGTTGATGCTCTACCACTTGGGCCACAGCTCCACCTTTTTTTTGGCCAGTCCTAGAGCTTGAACTCAGGGCTTGGGCACTCTCCCTGAGCTTCTTTTGCTCAAGGCTAGCACTATCATAACCTACTAGGGAGCCATAACCCTACTTCTGGCTTTTTCTGTATATGTGGTACTGAGGTATCAAACCTAGGGCTTCATGCATGCTAGGCAGCCACTCTACCACTGAGCCACCTTCCCAGCCCCTGATTTGGCTTTTTGCTGGTTAATTGGAGACAAGAGTCTCATGGACTTTCCTACCTGAGCTCACTTTGAACTGCAATCCTCAGAGGTCAGTCTCCTGAGTAGCTACAATTATAGGCATGAGCCACCAGCCCTGCTCTAACAGTTGTTAAAAAATGGGTTTTTCAAGATTTTCTAAAAAAAGATCATGTCATTTGCAGAGCAAATGTAACTCCCTTTTCAATTTCAATGCCTTTAATTTCTTTTTCTTGACTAATTGCACTGTCTAGTACTATCAGTATTATATGGAACTAAAGTGGTAAAACTGGACCTGTTTCACTTGTTCTTAGAGGAAGAATTTTCAATTTTTCATCATTGAGCATAATGTTAGTTGTGGAGTTATTTATGTACAATCTTTATTATAATGTGGTATATTCCTTCTGTACTTTTGTCAAGAATTTTTTTTGTCATGGGAAGATGTTGAAATTAAAAAAAAATATTGGCTGGGTGCTGGTGGCTCAGGTCTGTAATCCTAGTAATCAAGGAGGCTGAGATCTGAGGATCAAATGAGGTTCAAAGGCAGCTGGGGTAGAAAAGTCTATGAGATTCTTATAGCCAACTAAGTATCCAAAAAAAAAAAAAAGTGGGGAATGACGCAAGTGGTAGAGTTCAAGCCCCAGGTACGGCCAATATATATTTATTTATTTGTGCCAGTACTGGGGCTTGAACTCAGGGCCCAGCGGTGCTTTTGCTCAGTTCTTTTTGCTAAAGGCTGGGGTTCTACCTCTTGAGCTACAACTCTACTTCTGGATTTACTGATTTGCTTATGTTGAACCATTCTTGCATTTCAATATTAAATTCTGTCTTCCTCCTCCTCCTCCTCCTCCTCCTCTTTCAGTTGGTTGTGGGTCTTGAACTCTGGACCTGGGTGCTGTCCCTCAGCTCTTCAGCTCAAGGCTAGTGCTCTACTGCTTGAGCCACAGCACCACTTCCAGTTTTCTGAGTGGTCTATTGGAGATAAGAGTTTCACGGTCTTAAAAAAAAAAAAAAAAAAAAAAAAAGAGTTTCACGGTCTTTCCTGCACAGGCTGGCTTTGAAGCATGATCCTCAGATCTCAGCCTCCTGAGTGGCTAGGATTACAGGCGTGAGCCACTAGCACATGGCATGGCACATGATTTCATTAAGGTGTAATTGAATTTAGTTAGCTAGATATTTTTTAAAATTTGGGTCCATTCTGGGGATTGAACTCATGGTCTTGGTACTGTCCTTGATTTTTTTTTCCTGAAGGCTGGCGCTCTACCACTTGAGCCACAACTTGTTACTGGTTAATTGGTGATGAAAGTTTCACAGCCTTTCTTGCCTGGGCTGTCTTTGAAGCACAAGCCTCAAATCTCAGCCTCCTGAGTAGCTAGGATGATAAGCATGGGCCACTGATGGCCAGCCTATTCCTGGAAATTCTTTTTTTTTTTTGTCAGTCGTGGGCTTGAACTCAGGGCCTGGGCGCTGTCCCTCAGCTTCAGCTCAAGACGAGCGCTCTACCACTTGAGCCTATACCTTTATCCTTTATTTTTTTATTTTTATTTTTTGTTGGTCCTGGGGCTTGAACTCAGGGCTTGGGTGCTGTCCCTGCACCCTTTTGAGCTCAAGGCTAGTGTGCCACAATTTGAGCCACAGTGCCACTTCCAGCTTTTTCTGAGGAGCTTATTAGAGATGAGTGTCTCACGGACTTTCCTGCCCAGGCTGGCTTCAAACTGCAATCTTCATATCTAAGCTCCTGAGTAGCTAGGATTACAGGCTTATATAATTATTATTGTTTTCTGAATGAAGGGTGCCCTGAAACCTGGCTCTTCTTGGGAAGCCCTGCATTTGGGATCACAGGGCTGAGCCTTGACTTGAAGTCTGGTGCCAGGCTCATCTTGAGGTTTATGGATGGACCTGTTGGGGTGAGGCTGGTTTGTACTGTGGGTGTGTAGACAGGGCAAGTGTGGAGCCTAGGGCTTGGAAATGGCCCAGACTGGGGTTTACTGGCATGGGTGTGATGCTGAGCACTGTGGCAAAGATGGTCCTCACTTCCTTCTCCTCCCTCCACCTAGCCACCTGTCTATCCTGGGCTGAGAGAGGTAGGTTTTGGGGATGGATAATTTGGGTAGTATGAGATTGTACTTTCCTTTTCCTTCAATATGCCTTTTTTTGTTCTCTCATGTTTTTAAGTGTGTGCCAGTACTAGGGCTTGAACTGAGGGTCTTGCACTTTTTTATTTTTTTATTTTTTTTAGTTGTTGTTGGTCGTGGGGCCTGAACTCTGGGCCTGGGCACTGTCCCTCAGCTTTTCAGCTCAAGGCTAGTGCTCTACCACTTGAGCCACAGCGCCACTTCTGTTTTTCCCAGTTGCCACGCCACCTCCTGCGGAGTCTGCGTGAGAGATCGTGTTAGACAAAGAGCTTCAAGGAAGCACGCCTGCAGGAAGGGGGTGCTGGTTCAAGGCTTCCCATACACTTGGCTGCACCTTTATAGCCTCTACCTTTATTCTTACTCTATTCTTCTTGGCTGTACATTCGTTGCCTTTATTCTCGTTTTGGCTATTTTTCTATTGATTCGCGAACAGAGCATGTTGTATTTTTCCAGTCCAATAGAGACGGCTTCTCTAAGTAATAAAGACTAAGGCCAAAGATTAAATGTGGGCAATGCCCCAATCAATCTATCATCTGATGTGACGCTGCCTCCAGAAACTCCTACAACTTCACAAGCGGTTTTGCGGCTCACACATAGTAAATATAGAGACTTAAAATTTCCAGATATGTCCAACAGACAAAATCAATGAATCAAACTAAGTTAGAAAGAGTTATCCCAGGGGCTGGGAAGGTGGCTCAGTGGTAGAGTGCTTGCCTTGCATGCCTGAGGCCCTGGGTTCGATTCCTTAGCACCACATACGCAAAAAAAAAAAAAAAAAAAAAAAAAAAAGCCGGAAGTGGTGCTATGGCTCAAGTGATAGAGTGCTAGCCTTGAGCTGAAGAGCTGAGGGACAGTGCCCAGGCCCAGAGTTCAGGCCCCACAGCTGGACCCCCCCCCCCCAAAAAAAAGAGTTATCCCAGTAGTTCAGAGAATTCTTAAAAAAAAAAAAAGGGAACTCTGATTATAAAAGAAAAAGAAAGGGCTCTCTTGCTCTCTTGCTGCCCCCTTCTTTTCTCTCTCTGTTCGTTTCTAGCTCTTGCTGCTTTTTTCTTGCTCTCTTGCTCTCTCTCTTTCCCAGCCACGTGGAGTGCCAACCTTGCCTGGTCCCAGCAGGTCTACCCCTTACCTGAATACCGCGTGAGTGCTACTGTTCTTACCCCTCTCTCTGCTCTTTTCTCTCTCTTTCCTCTCTTCCCAGCTCTCTCTCATTCCCAGGCCTTTCCCAGCCACGTGGAGTGCCAACCTTGCCTGGTCCCAGCAGGTCTACTGAATAAACCTACCCCTTACCTGAATACCACGTGCGTGCTGGTGCTGTTCTTACTCGGCCTACCTCTTTTTAAAAAACCTAACATAAAAAAAATTATATATAAGAAAAAGAAAGGTTCTCCCAACAGTTATGATTAAGTTTAGTCCAACTTCCGTTATAGGGAATAGATGGTGGTTTCACACAAAATATAAAGTTAGTAGCATCATATTTCCTGAACCAACCGATGAACCATTTCCTTATACAGGAGCTTATAAAGATGAAAATAGATGAATTAATGTAAAAGGAAAAAGAGTATTTTGAAACTCACTAGATTTTGTACAAAGATTAGGTAAATCTAGATTATTATGGTGTTTATTATTTAAACAACAATAAGATAGTTTAAAACAACAATTAAAAATTTATGTGTACGATATTGGGATTAAAGTCATAGGAAATAAAAAATGCCTGACTTAACCTGAAAGTGATTTTTAGGATGGTTTCAAAGGGACTTGAAAATATATGAAAAAATAAAGAGTACAATGTAAGTACAGCCCTGTCTTAGGTTTAATTATTAAACATAAAAAGGCTGAATAGATGACGCATTCTATTAAACAATATGCTAGACTTGTTTCGCACCACTTAACTCAAACAGTTGGTGGGATAGTCATCAATTTTCATGTAATTCATCAATGCTTTGCCTTTAAAAAATTGATTACGTGCTTAAATAAACAAAGAATCTATGTCACAATCATACACTGTATAAAAATGTTAATTCTCCTCAATAAAGATACACTCAGATACAACTTTTTTGAGTCTGTGTCTGTTTGTCACTTTGCCGACTCCTTGCCCACCTATCCCGAGATCCTTGTCCTGTCGGTCCCAGTGCTTGGGCTGAGCTGGTCCATCGCACCTAGTGGTTAGTTAGAGATGAGTCTCACAGACTTTCCTGCAAGGGCTGGCTTTGAACCATGATCCTCAGATCTCAGCCTCCTGAGTAGCTAGGATTACAGGCGTGAGCCACTGGTGCCTGGGGAGTCTTGCACTCTTGCCTAGCTTTTCCCCTCAAAGTTGGTGCTGTACCATACATACCTCTAATGTCTATGGTGTTATAATCTTTTATCTGAATTCATTGGCTCTTGGTGAAAATACTCTCAGGAGCAGATGGTGATTTAAATAGATATTTCTGAAAAATAACGAGCACTTTAAACTCCTATCCTATCTTGCTAATGTTCTTTGTTTCTCCTTTTCTCCCCTCCCTCCCTCCCCTGCTTCCCTCCATCTCTTTGTGCCAGTCCTATGGCTTGAAGTTAGGGCCTAGGCTCTGTCCCTGAGCTTTTTTGCTCAAGGCTATGGCTTTACCACTTGAACCATAGCTATACGTTCAGCTTTTTTTTGGTGCTTAA